>NC_140592.1:908785506-910023237 GCF_964204655.1 Triturus cristatus
GTTTTATGTGTAGCTTACAAAAGAGTGACTCATTTGCCTCAATCAGGAGTGTTTGTTTGTATACTCACAATGCGCTCAAATGTACTCATGCTAGCCCCGCTGACATAGGTGAAAGGTCCTAATATCTGATGTCACTTCTTGTGATATCACTTTCTGCAAAGTCATGGCTAGTGATGACACTTCCTGTGATGCCACTCGATGTCCCATGCCATGATGTCACCTGAATACAGACAGTATACTTGGTTAGTTCCCCCCACTTCTTTTTCAGGACTTGTGCCTTGTATAGAACCTAAAATATTGTGGCACTAAAGTTCCTCTATTTTTTGGTCTACGGAAATGAAGCTATACTGTTTTCCTGGCAGCTGGCTAAATTGCTTCTTCGCCAGGTAAAATGTATTTCCTGAGTCACAGATGCCTTCCAAGCCCTGTCCAGCCATTGGTCGAGGATAAACTAGAAGTACAATGAGATTAACTGTTAACACAGGTTGGACCATCGGCTGAATTACTTCCCTTCTTTATCTAATAAGCTCTATACAGCCAGAAGATTGCAGGTTTAGTTTCAGGCATGGACAACTCAACATTTCTCCCACCTGAGATAGATACAAACGAGTGCTAATGAACTGCCCATAACCAGTGCATGTGCTTGACTATTAGAGCGAATGGGCTATGGGACTAATGGGGCAAAATTGCTAGACTGTCTGGTTAGTCAATATAGCATATGAGCAAGTCCAAACCTACTATGAATGTGCAAGTCAGTATCTAATACAAAGCATGCGTGGAAAGCAATACGCAAAATGCAATGTCACGAGCTACGTATACTGCCCAACAAACAATAGAACAGACGATTTTGTTTCCTACCAGGGAAGATTCCTCTTTTGTGCAGCTGGCTCCTGGTCTTTCCCAGTACTATCCATGGTTTCACTCTCTGACTTTTCCCTCCCTAAGCTCAAGCAACTCTCCTGCTCCAGGACCGGAGTTCCCAAACCCAAAGTAGACGTCACCAACATGCTCGAGTCACGTGACAATCAGGCACCACTCCGCGAGTCTAGACACCCAAGCAAAACTCAATTGCCCGCCCCATCTGAAGCAGAAGCTGCGTGAGTGATCGGTGAGTTCAGCTAGCTGGGTGTGCTATTGGTTTAAGGTGCTGGAAGTGGGGGGCAAGATCGGTCAGCCAAAAAATAAACAAGCGCGGGCGCTGACGAGAGGCAGCAGGGGGAGAGGAGAGAGGAGGGGGCCTGCACCTGTTTGCCCTGCGGGAGTGAGCAGGAACCATCTGTCAAAGCTCACTCCCGCAAGGGAATCACCGAACGTGCACACGTTATCATTGAAGGCAATGCAAAGCGTGCATGTATTTGGCTGAAAAGGCGAATCGATTGCTAAAGGTCTCCTTCCTAAGCGGCGCATGCGCGCTGCGTAGGCGAGACCTAAAAAATCGATATTTTTGTAAATGACATTTCTGCAGCAAGTTACTTGCAGAACAATGATACTGGTTGGGCGAGCATCTGGCTGACATCGTTGCGGTAAAGGGACCAGCCGACAGGTAGTCGGCTGTCCCGACTGCCAAATTAGGATCCAATGGCCGTGGAGGTGGTCAGAAACATGCTTCTTTGCATTGAGGCAAGTGCCTAGAAAAGGGCCACAGCATAAGCTCCTATGCCAAAAGGCAGGTTTTTAAGCATCCCTGCAGATGTTGTTAGAGTTTGGTAAACTGGGAATTCCTTGGACTGCAATGTCCCAAATAAGGCATAGTGATGAATAATAAGGGCCGATTCACGAAGGTAAACTTAGACATGAAGTATATGTTTAGACCTGAAGTCTAAGGGCCTGATTATGATTTTGGAAGACAGGGCTACTCCGTCACAAACATGACGAATAATCCATCTGCCAAATTGCGATTCCATTATTTTCTATGAACTTGTAATACGGGGGGAAGGGATAATCCCATCCGCCAAGATCATAATCAGGCCCTAAGTATATCTGATTTTAACTTTTATATTTATCTACTAAATTGAACAGCTACACATTTCAATAGTCTCAACAATGACTACGCCTTGTTTCTCAACTGTTGAGTAAAATCATCAAATAACCCCTGCCATTGTTCATATGGACCATTGTTAGTCAGGGTTTCCATGTCAGAAAGGCTGGCATGGAAACCCTGCCAGAAACCTGCATCTTAATCTCAAGGGCAGGAAACCACCCTTTGGGATTACGGGCCAGCTTCCGACGGGCTCTTTGAGCCTGTTGGAAGCCAGCCAGAAGGACCAGACACTTTAGGTTCCGACCACCAGCATTGTAATGCAGCGGTCGGAAAGTAAACCGGGATGCGGGCCGGAAAGTCTTCAACCGTCGGTCAGCCTTTTCCGCGCCGCACCATAATCGGCCACTTGGTGTAAGTTTAAATGGTTTTATTAACAAATTAATTTAAAATTAAATTATTCATTTAGTAAGTACTAAAGGTAGTCATCATTGTTACAGACTCAAATAATCTATAAATCGATATTTCAAGATAAAAAATCACATACCACATTGGCAAGAAATACAACTCCATACATAGTCTCTGCGAGTGAAAGGGAAGCTCTCTGAAAGAAAGAGGCTCTGTAATCTAAGGAACACACACTAACATAATTCTACTAAAACATTAATGGAAACAAATGTCACTTTCCATGCTGCTGGTAATCAGTCAGTCTCTAGCAAACCCTGGGAGACAGTAAACTTCCCACTTTCTCACATCTTCACAATGAGGTATGAAACCATGTCCTGCATTTGTTACTTTGAACAGATCTTGTAGTTCAGACAATTCTTCCATGAGTCGTGTTTTCTGCCATCTCCTCTCCCCCAGGTGAGATTCTCACTGTCAGCTGTCTTATGCTTAACAAATGCCTATCTACTAGCTAACAAAAGGCTTCTGGAAGATTACATCATCTGCAGTGGAAGGGGAAAAACATTTTGAGCAAAACAACAGTTTAAACACGAAAATAGGCCTTTAAACTGTAACTTGTTAAGGCAAACTTTATATTGACAACAGTAGCTAGCCAAACTTAAGTCAATACACAATCTTAATTTATGTGTGTGCTTATAATGCCTAAATATGTTTACCCACTCCAATGTTTGCATTTATTATGCATGTGTTCTTCAGCATTGAAATTTTTACTTTTCAGTTAAACACATTTAACTTGCAAAATGAGTAAATTTGCTCTATCAACTATACATTCCAAATAAACATAGGTTTTACATCCTCTATTGTTTAACACATTGGCAATGTATAAGCGCTCTGTGTGGTGGCATGTTATACTGATGTACTGCGGGGCCATCCTTAGGATGGCGATATACCTATTGCCATCGAAAGATCTAAGGTGGATTCCTCATGAGAGTGAACGTCCATGAGTATTATGGATTTTACTAGTAAAGGCATCTGTATTGTTATGATTCTGCTATATTCATTGATCATTTTCCACCTTTTGCCTGTCCCTGTGTTTCCCCCTTCCTCCTTGTTGTTCCCGAATACTGCTACCCAGATCACTACAGCACAAGTGTTCTAATTGGCAGTTGGGCTGGCTGTGGTATTCTGCTTTTATGTCTCTCCTTTATGTGACTTGTACTGCACAATCTCCTTTTCTGAGGTTGCTGGGTTTTGTTCTATTGTGGAACTCTCCCCCTTGAGAGAGAATGTTATTATTGGAAAGCTTTTGTGAGTTGGCTTGGACTGTTGGTGGCTGAGGTCCCTTGCATGAGATGTACAATAAACTTATGCTACTTCTCCTGCCTGCTATTTATCCTGAGGAGAACACCTCACTGGCAAATGCGGTTCGGTGAGAATGCAGGCACTGCGTTTTATCATGATTGCTGAATGAACTTAATTCTTGTTCTCACTTGTGGTCACTTCCTCCTGTCATTTCCAGACAGTCTTACCTGATGACGAAAATGGCATACTGCTGTGGGGTGCTGCCATTTTTTTGATGTACGCTGGCAGCAACAAATCTTGTCACCTGTGTTATCAAGATCATCTCCCCTAATCCTTAGTTTCAAGCAAAGTATCAAAATATATCCCTTAAAGGATCCTCCTGTGATTGTTTGCTGTTGAACCGTGGTAAGTAGGAAGACACTGCTCTACCCAGGGATACCAACCAAGTTCTGTCAGCATTGGTGCAGCAATCCTTTGAGGCCTTGGGTCCAGAGCACTTCAAGTCTCATTTCTGTAGGAGGTGCATTTTGTTGTCACATAGTCTACCTATTATTTCATCCGTTCCTCTATTGGAGAGAACATTTTAAGAGTCTGTGAAGTGAAATCTTTTTGTGTAACCAGCGGCCTAATTCCTTGTTGCTGCCCATGCATCTTTACCGCAAAGTACATAGAGGTTGAGAAATTTATTTAAACTCCTTTTAGTGCAAAGATATCGAAGCAAGGAACTTATAGTCACCTAAGTTTCAACATTTATCCTGTACATTTTTCCAATACAATCTCTTCTTGGGTTCCATGCTTACATTGTTAACATGTTTGTTGCTATGATTCCGAAGCATCCTCATTGTGTGTAAATTCTTGAACATTAAAAATGTTTTTCTCTTTCACGTTTCTTCAATAGAAACATGTATTAAACAACTGTACATGTCTGGTCTTGGCACTTTTTATACCCACTGAATGCAATAGGTGTTTTGATTCCGGTGGCCATTGGTTTCTCCTGCATAATACAATATGCAATTTGAACAAACTTGAAAGATTTTACAAAACAAAGAAGAACCATTTATGCTCTGGAAAAAGTGTAAAGAAAGGCTTTAATGTATCCAATGGCAATCAACGCATAAAAAATGCCTTTTGAGAGAAAAAAAGGTATACTTCTTCAAAGTTTTGATTATGAGTGTCAACACATTTTCATAACTTCACACAAATCAAAGTCTCCTCAGGGTCAGGAAGACCATAACAAGTATGAGCAAGTGTTGATGAGATTGGAGAATTATTTCAAACTACCCCTGAGCATCACTTTGGATAGCTATAATTTTCCCATCAGATGGCAAAGTGATGAGGAAAGTTTTAGTGAATTCCTGACTGTCTTAAGACATTTGTAGCTACAACCAATTAAATGATTGGAGACCAATTTATGTTTAATGCAAACATTAAACATACAAAAGCAAGACTGAGAGGTTTGGGTGATCCTATTTTTTAGGAAGTTGTGAAAACGTCAAAGGCAATTGAAAACTCCCTTTCTTGGTCAAACTAGTTAATGAGCATATATCGTATGTTAAGAACAGTAAACTATGCTATTTTATGTTAATAGTAATCCTTGAAACGAACCCACTAAGAGTGATAACAACAAATTCAAACAATGTGCTATAGGTGTAGAAACCGCTTGCATTTGGCATTGTTCAAAGGTTGTCCTACCCTCAGAAGACAATGCAATGTCTCTGGATGCATAGGTGACTTTTCTAACGTATAAATGATTCTGGTAAAGAGGATCGTCACCATCTGTTTTTTTGTTTATACAAAGTTATTTGCAAGGTATGTTTTCAAATATTGGGATTTGGGTGGATTTGTCGCTTTTGTGGGAGAAAGAAAATAGGGTTAAATGAAGAGAAAATAATCAAAATATCTTTTGAAACATCATTTGATTGAACATAAGATTGGAATATGGTAGCTATGCCTCTTGTTATAATTCCTCTCACAGTCCTTTAGGAGTTATAAGAATGTTTATATTTTTCATATGACGTGTTACAAACACAAATTAGTATGTATTTATGTGCTAAGTGACATAGGGTGATTATGTAATGTGTTGTATGTAGTAGGCTATTCTGCACATATTTTCACCATATATAATTTTTCAGTGTTTTTAGATTGTCTTTTTGGAGGTAGAAGGTTTCCTACCTTGTGTGATGTTTTTAATCTGTGATGATGTGTCTTATAGTATGTCTTATAGTATGGGTATTGCTTGTTTTTGTATATATGTTTACAGCCCTAAAGAAGTTAATTTTTATGGACAAAACGCAATGGCTGGTATAATCAGAAAAATAAAGTACATGTTTAAAACTGGATACTTTAGATCAGGGGTCTCCAACCTTTTCTGTAGTAAGAGCTACTTGTGTTCAATGAACATCCTCCTGAGCTACTAGTATTAATAAAGATGTAGTTGTAAACACATCTGAAAAGATTGCAAAAGTGGCCACCATATGAAAGATCACGTATGTGCTTCAGGCAAGGTTGCCACCAATAATGTAAAAAATGGATAGTAGATAAAAGCCATAACTGCAATGCCTTGGCACCAGGGTTATAACATTAGTAGTTGTCTCCTGTTTGTGTGTGTGCATTTGATTTATATCACTCCTATATCAGGTCATATTTAGAAAAGTTGTATGTTCAAACATCAGCTTCTGAATTCTGAAAAAACACACATTTTCCTTTCCAACACATGCTTTTCAGATTTAGCATACGTATGTTAAATTCAAATCAGCAGATGCTTTTAATTTAGTTGACTAGGCTTCACACAGGAGAGCTACTTTGAGGTAGCTGAAGAGCTATCAGTAGCTCGCGAGCTACTCGTTGGAGTAGCCTGCTTTAGATCTCTCATCATTGGGTGCACCTTCCAATATTATTTTTTGTACACATTTTTTAAGTCTTTGAAGATAATGTCCAATGTTTTCAAGGCAATAATATATTCTTTTCAAAGACGTTGGTGAAAAGTTATGAGCTTGTAGCATATAGAAGCTGTCTGTATATATGTATATGTTATTTCAGTGGTGGGACCCTAGTCAAAAGGCAGCAGAGCACTACAAGGTTTTAGACAAACTTTATGTCTGGACACCTGTGCTAAATCATTGAGTGGCATATTTACAAACTGTTTGCGCAACACAGTTCAGCAAGTGAAGTAGCTGCACTGCGTTGCATGAAAGGAACAGAGCAGAAGAGCACCAGATTTCCAAAGACATGGTGCATTTGAATTGGGATTGAAAGCTCTGACATGAAAGTTACACAGTGAACCCTCAAATTGACCCTTATTACGGTGATGGTCGGTCGAGCGTCCAGTCAGGTGTCCGTTCGACAATGAGTTGGCGGTCCCACCTGTCCGATTGGGATAGGACCACCAGCACTTTAGTCAAAATGTGCCTTTTTGTACTGCGGCTTGCTTTGCAGCCCAGGAAAAGGGCCACAGTACAAGTGGCAGTGCAAACAAGCACTTTTAAAACATCCATGCACTGTGTGCCAGGCACCAGGTGGTGCATGGCACATGGATGTTTGGAGGGCATTGCATGTGCCCCCTGGCTACTTAGCAATGGCCCACAGGGGAGGGAGGTCCTGCTTAGGGCCCCCATAGTCCCTTTCAGAGGTTTTTATTGCACAAACTGGACCCGAAGATATCGGGTATCAGAGCGCTTTACATAGCACCAGTTTCGTTACACAAGAACACATTCATTTTTGTTAGGCACAGGCAGATTAAGAGATTTGCCCATTATCACAGGATGTTGAGCATCATTGCCAAGACTTGAACCCAGTTCCCCAGCTTCAAGGTCGACCGCTCCAGCCATAAGGCTACATCCTCTTCCCTTTATCTCCCTTTTTCACCCACAGTTTCCTTTTCTCTATCTGTTCCCTCTTCTCTCCTACCTTGCCATTCATCTCTACCACTCTCACTCCCCAACACGCTTTCTCTCGGTTCCCACTACTGCACGTTTTACATGCACTCATTACTTTCTTCTCTTTTCAACCTTCCCTTTGTCACTCTCAGCATCTTTCTGTACCTATTTGTTGCTCCTTTCTCCGCCCAATCTTTTTCTGTGATCCTCTTTTATCTTGTCACTGACACTAGCTTGCTTTCCTCTTCTCTCATAGTGCACTCTCACTGTTCTGCCTCTCTCTCTCTATATATATATATTTTTATATATATATATATATATATATATATATATATATATATATATATATATATATATATATATATACATATTCACTGAAAAAAACATAGATTTCAGGCCTGATAAAGTTAGGAATTAGCATTTAAAAAACCTTAGAAAATCACTCAAAAAACCATAGGTTTTAAGGGTGTTATAGTGTGAATATCTGTATCACTTTGTCAGTTGTTTTGTAAACTGCTGCACCAGTTGGTTACTAGCTATGTGAAAGTCTATATTAGTTATTGATTAGTTAACTGAGTATTTGTATGGGTGAGTGAATGTGTGTGTGGTTCGGTGCGGGGTGTGTGACAGCCCAAAGATGTGTGAATAGTTGATTCAGTAGGTATCAAAAGTTAAAACTACATGTTCTAACAGTTGTTTGGGTGAGTGAATATCTTTATGGGTGTGGTGATGAGCAAATATATGTCTCATTGGTACATGTCCAACAAACTAGAAAAATAAAAGCCAGTGTATGTGTCAGTTGTTGTATATAAATAAGTATACATAAGACTCAGTGATTGTATGAGGGACTGTATGGATAACTGTATACTTGTAATAGTGATTTTATAACACACTAAGTATGAGTTACTATCTATATGAATATGAATAGATGAAGTGGTGTTTGTATAAGTGTGTAGCTAAGTAAAAGTAAGTATGATCCATTGTTTGCATAAGTGAGTGGGATGACTTCATAAGTGATTAGGTTGTGTGCTGGTGTGTAATGTCAATATAGGTGCATAAGTATATTTGATAGTGTTCTATTGATCATTGAGAGCATGTATGAGTGAATCTATAGGTAAGTGATTAGATGTGTGTATAGATGTAGGAACCACTGAGTGGGTGTTTAGAAACTTGTATTGGTGTGTCAATGGTTTCAAATATGGCACTCTGTATTTTATATCGAGTGATGAAAGTTTATACTAGTGTATGATGAGGTGTATCTGATTGTCACGTGGATGATGTCATCAGTGATGTCATCAGTGATGTCATTTGAGATGTCATCAGTGATGTCCAGCTAACTATAACACCCGTAAAACCTATAGTTTTTTCAGTGAATTTCTAAGGTTTTTTAAATGCTAATTCCTAACTATATCAGGCCTGAAAGATATGGTTTTTTCAGTGAATTTCAAAGGTTTTTTAAATGCTAATTCCTAAGTATATAAAACCTGAAACCTATGGTTTTTTCAGTGAATTTCAAAGGTTTTTTAAATGATAATTCCTAACTATATAAGGTTAAAAACCTATGGTTTTTTTCAGTGAATTTCAAAGTTTTTGTAAATGACAATTTTTAATGTATTAATTGTTATACTGATTTCTTTGCTACTTATTACTACATTTGTTTAACTATTTATTTTTAGATATTTTATTTTTTTAATTACATTATAATTTTATTATACTTTACAATGCAAAATATACTTTCTCAGAATGAATTACTTTAGTTTAAATACTTTGCAAATAGGCAATAGACTTTTAAGTACAGTAGTTACAGTTGTTGCAATGGGCAACACAATTTCAAACACAATGCAACATTGAGCTCAATGTAAATTTCTAGTCAAATACAATTAGTTACTTTATGGATTACTTTTCTAACCACAGGACTGGATCCTAGATTCAGTCCTTGGACACCTGCTGTAAACAGTTGAGTCAAAGTGTTTTGGTTACAGTAGTGATTTTTAAAGAATATTATTGTATTTTAAAAGTTGACAGAAATGTTTTCACATAGAATCACCAATGTTATCCTATGGCAGAAAATTCACTTAGCAGGTAAGTAGTGTTATCGGTACTTTTTCTTACTCAGTGGTGGATCCTGGATCCAGCACTGGTGCATCTCCTGTAAACAGTTGAAAGAATGTGTTTAATTCATACAGACGATTTTTTAGGAATATTTTTAGTTTGTGAAAATAGACACTTAGAAACTTTTCTGCTGAAAACCACACAATGGATTCCTATGCAAGGAAATACAAGTTACTGGTAAGTACGCTTAGAATTACTTTTCAGGGTCAGTGCTGGGCTAAAAGATGCAGCACTGGGTTCTCTCCTGATAACAGGTGAGTAAATCGGAATTCGTAGTTCGGCTGATTTTAGAGGAATATTTGTACATTTCAAAAATCGACACAGAAAATTTTCTAGTGAAAACCACACAATGGATTCCTATGGAAGGAAATACAAGTTACTGGTAAGTACGATTAGAATGAATTTTCAGGATCAGTACCGGGCTCAAAGATGAAGCACTGAGGTCTCTCCTGATAACAGGTGAGTAAATCGGAATTAGTAGTTTGGCTGATTTTAGAGGAATATTTGCACAATGGTGAAGGAAGGGGGCGGGGCGGAGGTGACACGTGTGCAAACTCGCCCTGTGGCGTGTTTTAAGATGGGGAATTAATTCCTCTTCAATCCTGAGGTCCCCTGGGGGCCAACTAGCCCACCAGGTACCTCCGGTATGCGCCAGGGAGCAGCGTTGCAGAGAGGTGTTCAGAGGCCACACTCCTTTTTACAACACTCTGCAACGCAGCTCCGTGGCGCTTAGTGGAGTTACCTGGTGGGCTAGTTGGCCCCTAGGGGACCTCTGGATTGAAGAGGATTGAATTCCCCAACTTAAAATGCGCCACAGGGCATGTTTGTACACATATCACCTCAGGCCCCGCCCCCTACCTTCACCACTGTGCAAACACGCCCTGTGGCGCGTTGTAAGTTGGGGGATTAAGTCCCCTTGAAACCTGAGGTCCCCTGGTGGACAACTAGCCCACCAGGTACCTCCAGTAAGAGCCACGGAGCTGCGTTGCAGAGAGGTGTAAAAAGGGGCATGGCCTCATTACACCTCACTGCAACGCAGCCCCCTGGCGCATACTGGAGGTTCCTGGTGGGCTAGTTGGCCCCCAGGGACCCCCAGTATTCAAGGGGTATTAGATCCCCCTCTGCAAACATGCCAGGGGGCGCATTTGCAGAGTGGTGCAAGGAGGGGGCATGGCCTCCGGCACGAACCCTTTTTTTTTTTTTCTTTTCTTTTTTAGAAGAGGGGCTGTGTAGCCCCCCTTCTTTTTCTAATTTATTGGCCCTGGGAACCCCATCCCCCAGGGCCTGCCCCCAATTTGTTTAAAAAAAAAAAAAGAATGGGGAAGGGGCCGCGTGGCCCCCCTCCCGAGGCCATAATTTGCCCCAGGGACCCCATCCCCAGGGGCATGGTCCTTTTCGAAAAAAAAAATATTTTGGAGCGGGGCTGCCTTGCCCCCCACCTGTGGCCACTTATGGCCCGTCGACCCCATCCCCCGGGGCCATTTCTTTTTTTTTGCCTTTTTTTTTAGGAGGGGGTCACGTGGCCCCCTCCTGGGCTACTGCTAGCCCCAGGGACCCCATCCCCAGGGCTGGCCCTCTTCGTTGGGGGCTGTGGGGGGTCCCCAATCCCCCCACGGTCCCAGCCAGCTCTCAGCGTCCTGCGGGAGCCGGCATTGCTTTTCCACATGGGGAGCAGCTAACATGCTGCTCCCCATGTGGAAAAGCAATCTGCTTTGCTTCATTGAAGCAGTTTGCAATGACAGGGCGGGAGCCACAAGGCTCCCGCCCTGTCATTTCAAACTACAGTGTCCCGGGTGTGGGCACCCTGGGACACTGCAGGTGCCGGCCCTGCGGGGTGGTGGTCCCCAGGGCCTATACAAGGCTCCAGGAGGGGGGCCGTGCGGCCCCCCTGCCACATTTTGAAGAAGCCCCGGGTGGTGGCGGTCCCTGGGGCTTGGGGGTCCTTGTGGGACCCCCTGTGCAGGCCTAGGGGATCAGGGTGTTTCTACCCTGCCCCCTTTTCGTGTTTTGCGACTTTTATTTAGGGTTTCTTGTGTCTCGGCTCTACCGAGGCACAAGATGGCTGCCAACACTTCCTGATTTGGAGTGTTGACAGCCAATTAAAATACAGCTCGTGCACGGCAGGGTGCGCTTAGGCTGCGCTTAGGGTACGCGGACCCTCCGAGGCCGTAGATATATATGTACTTTTAAATGTCATTTTGTCAGGAACTACTGAATAGATTTACACCATTTAAGCAAAAGGCACGAGTCTGAACTAAGGACGACCTCTTTGCCAAATTTGGTGTCATTCCGTTCAGCAGTTCGGGCTGTAGCTCCGGCTAAAGGTCCTATGGGAAATTGCATGGGGAAAACGTGTTTTGGGACCCCCCTTTTTTCTCGGCTCCCGCTTAACGAATCACTGTGAAACTTTCAGAATAGGAGCGGACCGGAGCTGGCAAAAAGTTTTGAAGGTTTCGCGAAGATTCATCAATCGGCGCCAAAGTTATTAGAAATAGAATGTTGCGGATTTCCTATGGAAAATAGGTCCTAACTATCTCTACCTACTGGCGGCCGCCAGTAGGCAATATACATGTATATATATATTACCTACTGGCGGTCGCCAGTAGGTAGTTATAGTTAGGACCCTGTTACCATAGGAAAACCGCAGCATTCTATTTTGAATAACTTTGGCGCCGGTCGACGAATCCTCGCGAATATTTCAAAATAGGTGGGGCGCTACGCTCCGCTCCTACCCTGAAAGTCTCGGGGGGATTCGTCAAGCGGGGGCTGAGATAAAAGGGGGGTCCCAAAACGCATTTTTCCCATGCATTTTTCCATAGGACCTTTAGACACAGCTACAGCCCGAACGGCTGAACAGAATTACTTGAAATTTGGCAGAGAGGTAGTCCTCAGGTCAAGGAAGTGCCTTTTGTAGGTTTGGTGTAAATCTGTTCAGTAGATTCTGAGAAAATAGCCTTTAAATCAATATATATATCTGAGCCAGCTTACGGTGCGCTTACGGTGCGCTTACCGTACGCGTACGGTGACGTGCGCGAGCGCGATTCTGATTGGCTGTTAGATCTTAGTAAACATTCGAATCGGTCGAAACCAGGAAGCGGCGGCCGCCATTTTGTGTGTTTCACTCAGAAAAAAAAAGGGTGATAACTTGAAAAGGGGGCAAGAAAGAGAGTTACAGACCCCCTAACATTTGAAAGGGGGTCAAAGAAGGACAGAAAAGTACAAAAAAACCATTTATTAATTTTAAAAAAAATCGCGGGGTACGCGTACGGTAAGCTTACCGTATGCGTACGGTAAAAAAAAAAAAAATGTGAAATTAAATGCAGATTTAAGTGTTTAGATATTAGGGGGCTCTAAAAAGAGCCGTTGTGTTTATTGTGATTTTTTAGTGGTACCTACAAGTAAGTACCGATGCAGAGTCTAAGGTTCAAGAGGAAGACTCTGTTCCCTTCATCAGTGAAGTGTACACCATCTCCTCTATAAATGTCTTGCATGTCGTAACGCAAGTTGTTGTGGTAAATGGAACCCATACCATAGTCACGGAGGAAAGCAGAAACAGATTTGTTGACGTGCTTTCTTGCTTTGTCAATCTGTGGACAAAAAAGATTGGACCAGTTCCATTTTTGCCTTTGGCATATGTTAGAAAACACAAAGGCAGTTTTAGGGAAAAGTGAAAACAGTTGTGCAAAGGTCTCCTTCATAAGCATTTCCAGACCTACCCCAGTCAAAGTGCCTAGGTCATTGCCACCACAGTGCACTATTATGAGGTCAGGGTGTTGGATTTGCATGAAGGATTTCACCAATGGCATCAATTGGTGCCACTTTAACCCTCTCTGACCAATCCATTTAATGTCTACATTTGGCAAAGCAAGGTCTCTCACCATACCTGTTTTCTCTGCATAGTTTTCACTCCAGAAGACATAGCTGTGCCCTACAATCCACACTGTGAACATCTTCAAAGTAGAACTGGATGCACTCAGGAGGTGTAATTCAGTAGAATGGTAAAAAGAAATGAAAGACAGTTTGGAAATGGAGGCATACATATTTTTTTTTATAAAAAAAAGAACTGATTGGCTGTTTCATACCATTCTACAATAAAAACTAGGCTGTATGTGTAAATTTATAGAAGCATGTTTTTTATTGGTACAGAAAAATGTGTTACCAAAGAACAGTACTATGGATTTGCTGTTAGGTTTGAAAAGTCAAGCACTCCTGCTCTTTGGAAATGAAACATTGTGTGGTGAACTTCTGACCTAACTCTACACAGCAGTGTTTCAAGAGCTGTTGCTATGGTAGCAGGCAGAAGTCAAGTTGGGGGAAGGGTACTAGGCTGAAGTCAAGTTGGGGGAAGGGTACTTTTGGAAAAGGGTTGGTTTTCAACCAATAGAAATGTGTGATTACATTTGAAAAAAAGGGGGAAGCACTGAGATTTGAAATTAACATGTATATGTGTGGAAAAAAAGAGGGAAACATTGCCATTATCTGGTTCTGCTGAGAGGAGAGAGGTGTACAGAACAGAGATCCTGGCTCTGATAATCTGCTGTTTGAGTGCCACATTTCTTTCACAACTAACTAATTTTAAAGGTGAGTTTAGAGTTTGAGAGGGGATGTATATGGTAAATTAAGAAATGAATAATAGAATTGGAATTCCTTTTGTTGAAGTTGTGTTTATCATTTTCTGTTTTGGGAGAAATTTAAATGTGAGGAACATGTAAAATAATATGGACTATGTTTTCACGATAAATTAAGGTGTACTGGTAAAAATAAGGAATACTTTAAGGGTTTGAGGTTGCACTCAGTAATGCAAATACATTCAGCATCAGTAAGGCTGGTTGCCCTTGCTGGAGTGTAGTCAGTCACCCAGGTTACACATGTTGCTGGTCTCAGAAAGCTGTTTGTTATTGCTCTGGTGATTTTACATTTGCATTAGATGGAAAGGGGGAGGTATTTTTTTATGCAGAAGCAGACTCTTAGCACACAGCCAGCTGCTTATCCTGTGGAATCATGCATAGTATTCACAACCGAGTGGGGTTTGAGGTTTCAGTCAGTAATGCAAATACATTCAGCATCAATAAGGCTGGTTGCCCTTGCTGGAGTGTAGTCAGTCACCCAGGTTACACATGGTGCTGGTCTCAAAAAGCAGTTTGGACATGTGCTTTTATCAGAATCTGAAAAGTGGATTCATAATGTGTCAGTCTGTAAAAGTACTTATCACTTGCCAAAAAAAAGAGTAGTAAGTGTGCTTTCAAATTGGCAAATAAATTTCGTTTTCTGACTAATATGAAAACATGACTCTGTGTGCAAATAGGATTTACAGGCAGAGATTTATTGCGTATTGCTCTGGTGATTTTACATTTGCATTAGATGGAAAGGGGGAGGTATTTTTTTGTGCAGAAGCAGACTCTTAGCACACAGCCAGCTGCTTATCCTGTGGAATCATGCACAGTATTCACAACCGAGTGGGGTTTGAGGTTGCAGTCAGTAATGCAAATACATTCAGCATCACTAAGGCTGGTTGCCCTTGCTGGAGTGTACTCAGTCACCCAGGTTACACATGTTGCTGGTCTCAAAAAGCTGTTTGGACATGTGCTTTTTTCAGAATCTGAAAAGTGGTTTTAAAATGTGTCAGACTGTAAAAGTATTTATCACTTGCCAAAAAAAAGAGCAGTAAGTGTGGTTTCAAATTGGCAAAGAAATTACGTTTTCAGACTAATATGAAAACATGACTCTGTGTGCAAAGAGGAATTACAGGCAGAGATTTATTGCGTACTACTCTGGTAATTTTACAGTTGCATTAGTAGGAAAGGGGGAGCTATTTTTTTCTGCAGAAGCAGACTCTTAGCACACACCCAGCTGCTTATCCTGTGGAATTATGCACAGTATTCACAACCGAGTGGGGTTTGAGGTTGCACTTAGTAATGCAAATACAAACATGTAAAATAATATGGACTATGTTTTCACCATAAATTAAGGTGTAGTGGTATAAATGAGGAATACTTTTAGGGTTTGAGGTTGCAGTCAGTAATGCAAATACATTGAGCATCAGTAAGGCTGGTTGCCCTTGCTGGAGTGTAGTCAGTCACCCAGGTTACACATGTTGCTGGTCTCAGAAAGGTGTTTGGTATTGCTCTGGTGATTTTACATTTGCATTAGATGGAAAGGGGGAGGTATTTTTTTATGCAGAAGCAGACTCTTAGCACACACCCAGCTGCTTATCCTGTGGAATCATGCACAGTATTCACAACCGAGTGGGGTTTGAGGTTGCACTTAGTAATGCAAATACATTCAGCATCACTAAGGCTGGTTGCCCTTGCTGGAGTGTAGTCAGTCACCCAGGTTACACATGGTGCTGGTCTCAAAAAGCAGTTTGGACATGTGCTTTTATCAGAATCTGAAAAGTGGATTCAAAATGTGTCAGACTGTAAAAGTACTTATCACTTGCCAAAAAAGTAGTAGAAAGTGTGCTTTCCAATTGGCAAAGAAATTTCGTTTTCTGCCTAATTTCAAAGCATGACTCTGTGTGCACACAGGAATTGTTTTTAGATATTTAATTTGTGAAGGTGTTATTGTGGTTTTCACTTCTAGGAAAGGGGTACTTAGTATTTTAAGATTTGAAAAGATCATAAAAAATGTAGTAATATATTTAAATATAAAAAAGGAATTTTTTTTTAGTTTTTTTTCAGGTATTGCTGAAGAGCAGTGAACAAAATTTAAGATGCCTACAAAATCCAGACTAAGGAAATACCACACAAAAAACTATATTTGAAGACAACTGGAGGACCTAAGTTAGTTGGAGATGCTCATGTTGGGAAAAAGAGAAAGTCTTCTGGTAAGCAGACAAAAGATTTTTTAAAGAACATCTTCAAAAAAAGGAAAAATGTACAAAATGTCTGTACTGGAAAGAATGTTTTCAATAGAAAAGAACAGGAAAAAATTGAGAATTTAGTTAATGCAAATATACCTTCTGCAACAATAAAGATTAACTTAAACAGAAAAACAGCGTTTAAAGAGATACGTAGAAAAATGTTTCAGAGAAGAGTGATGTCCAATTTGATAAAGGATGTGAAGAAATATAAGAAAAAGGCAAAATATTATAAGAGAAAAAAAGAAATTGAAGCCATTGCAGCAAAGGCATTAGAATTAAAAAGGAAACTATTCATTTTAATTTTGAATAGGATGCGTACATTAGATAAAATGGTTAATGTACTGAAATCACAAAGCAAAAGGAAAAGAGTAGTGAAAAGAACAAACTTTTGTAAAGTGTTTTTAGGAGAATGGATGCATAGTTCAAGTAGTGAACCTTTTTTTAATGAAGAGAGTTATTTTCAAAGTAATAGTTTGCTGCATGCAGTTGACACCAGAGGTCGTGCTTATGAAGTGAAAAATGGTTGCATAATGGAGAAGGAGATAATGGTTCCAAGAGATGAGGTACAAGTGATGGCGGATGAGGCTATGGGGAGACGTCCTAAAGCCCCAGTGTACACTTGGAATTGTAGTAGTATTTGCACTGTGCGTCAGGAATCTATTGATAAATTTCGTGAGTTTCTAAGAGAATATAGTAAAAAAAGTGTAAAACAGAAGATTAAGGTGCTTCAAAGTCTAGATCCATGCAGAGTGAGAGAGAATACTGGTTTGCAGGGTCATTCTCTGGCTTGTCTATCTAGAAAAGTGTGTAATAGTGTTTTTCATCATTTTAGGATGCTGGCTGTTCATCATACTGAAATGAGAAAGTTTGTGAGACGGTTGTATGTTGCTAAAAGTCCAGCAATAAAGTTAGATGAATTGATTAGGGCTCTGTTCCGTGGATCGGTATCAGATGTAGAGAAGGTTATTGATGAAATTCAGTTTTTTAACTTTGGTCCTGAACAAGACAGTGCAGAAAAGGACACAGTAAATGAGGAAGAAGTGGAAGAGAATGTAGAACCCTCTGTAAGTAAAACATTTAATGATCACATAACAAAATTTGCAATAATCTCTAATGAAAGACCAAATATAACTTGTATTTGTTGCCGCAGAACTCATTATAAAAAACAAACTAGGAATGTTGATCTCTACAGAAAGAGTGAAAATGAAGATAATTATAAGTGGAAGGATTTTGCCACATATATATTTCTTGAAAATTGTTTTGAATTGGGTGAAGATCAGCGTATTTGTAAATACTGTTACAACAAGTTAGAGGAAAATAGAATGCCAACCAGAGCTGTACATAATAATTTAGAATTGGATGTTATTCCTGCCGAACTTTCTGAATTAAATACATATGAGTCTATACTTATTCAATGTGTTCATCCGTTCCAGACCATAGTACGTATGGAGCCCAAAACTGGTAAATTACCTCCTTCAGATTTACTGAGAGGTTTAAAAGGTAGAGTGGTGTATTTGCCCTTGGATTTGAAAAAAAATATGGAAACTATTGATGCAGATACTTTGGAAACTGAACCATTAGTTATTCTGGTTAATGGTGTACGTACAAAGAATAAGAAGATTTGGCAGGAGCTGGTAGATGTACGGAAAGTACAAAGAGCAAATTTGTATTTGAAAAGGAATAACAAATGGAATGAATCAATTTATATAGAAGAAGAAGAAGAAGATTTACAAGAAGACACAGAAACACCAACTGGACAAATTGAAAAAGTGGACAAGTCAAAGGAAGAAGAAATTTATGAACATTTTAGCATACATCCTCTTCATTCAAAAGAAGTTATGGGAGACAATATTGATCTCTTTCAGATGAAGAAAGCAAAAGGAACTCCCGTGAGTGTATGGGAAGAGAGCTTGGAAGCTCGATGTTTTCCCCAGCTGTTTCCTAAAGGAAAAGGAGGACGATACGATGAACGTCCAGAACAGATTCCAGCTTCTGAGTATCGGACTACAAGACTATATGCAGAAGATCCCAGATTTCGACAAAGTATTCCTTATTTGTTCCATCTTTTATTTGAAGGCGACTTGTCTGCACTATCTTATGCAGTAAATCACATTTTAAAAAGTGGAGTACATTTACAAAATGTGTCTGCTAAGGATTTTAGGGAGAAAGTGCAGCACCGAGATGATCATTTGGAAACACAACTGATCAATCTGATGGCTTGTCAGCGTGGGACAAATGAATATTGGTACCGACGCCATGGTGAATTAAAATGCATGTTACGAAATTTAGGAACACCAACATGGTTCCTTACCCTAAGCTGTGCTGAGTACGCTTGGGATGATTTACTGGATTTTCTACGAGAGGCAAATTCAAACATTAAAAACATCGAATACAATACAGCAGGAGAACTGTGCTCATTGGATCCGGTTAATGTTTGCAGATATTTCAATCATAGATTTGAGGCTATGATGTCCTTCATCTGCAATAAAAAAAATCCACCTCTTGGAGAAGTAGTGGATTTCTTTTGGAGAAAAGAGTACCAGGCAAGAGGTGCTCCTCATATTCATTTGCTGTTGTGGATCAAGGATGCCCCAAAGTTTGGAACAGATGCTGATGAAGCAGTGTTATCTTACATTGAAGAATATGCAACATGTGCTATACCAAAAAGCACAGAAGAGAAAAAGTTAAAGGAGCAAGTTTTACGTTTCCAAAGTCATCGGTGTGGAAAATACTGTCGACGGAAATACAAGAGCAAAGATAAATACTACACTAAATGTCGATTTGGATTTCCTAGACCTGTAAACAGTTTTATGTCATCTGTGAGACATACTATCACAAGAAAATCACCTAAGAATACCTACAACCTAAAAAGAAAAGAAGAATCAAAAAATATAAATGACTACAACCCAGTCATTTTATCCATGTGGAATGCTAACATGGATATACAGTATGTAGCTGACAATTCCATTGCTGTTGCTCGATATGTAACGTCTTACATTACTAAATCTGAAAAAACTGAATTGAAAGAAATGTGGGAAGAGATTTCTCACGAGAAGACTGTCAGTAAGAAGCTGTACAGTTTCAGTTTAAAGATGTTATCGCATCGAGAAATTGGATCCTACGAATGTTCAGATAGGTTATCTTCTGCAAGTCTCTACTCGAAATCAAGAAGAATAATTTGGGCAAGTTTAGGCCTTGCAGCAATGAGAAATCGGGTACTGAAATCTGTTGGAGAAATTGAATATTTGGCCGAGAATGACCCAGAAAGTACAGATATTTTGAAATCAAACATGTTGGACACATATTATCCCAAAAGAAGTCATCATCTGGAGAACATGTGTCTCTATGAAGTGCTGCAGAACTACATTTATTCACGGAAAGCCGCAGAAGACATCAACAATGGAAAATATAAAGTCATTGGTGAGGAAGGATGTTTGGTGAAGCAAACAAAAGGAAGTTTGATAAATCACTGGAAGCTGAGTTGCGACACTACTGACAAAAAGGAATTTTACTACTTGGCTCTTTTACAGCTGTTTAAACCATGGCGTACAGAGGATGAACTACTGGGAGAATTTCAAAGCTATGAAGATTCTTTTAATGCTTGCAAAGACAGCATACAATGCAGTACATTCTCAACTTATCTGCAAATGTTAAATGAAGAAATTGAACAGGAAACTACAATTGCAGCTGAAGTAGCTAGAGACAGTTCTCAAGACAGCCAAAGTTCAGGAACACTCAGTCAAGATCCCCTAGGACAACCAATCGTTGAAAATGAAGCATCAATAGCCATGAATGAAGTGGAAACGGCTATGAATCAAGCTCAAGAAGAATTTATAGACTTACAAAATTTGGAAAGACAACTGAATGAAGAGCAGCAACAAATTTATGAAGAGATCAGAAACAAAATTGATCACGGATTTCTACATGAAAAAAAAGAGTGCTCATGCACATCATTTCATCCAATCAGGATGTATGTAAGCGGACAAGCTGGAACTGGAAAAAGTTTCCTAATAAAAGTCATCAGAAGCTGACTACAGCAAAAAACGGATTCTACTTTGTCTTGTGTGGTTACTGCTCCAACTGGGTTAGCAGCATATAACATAAAAGGAATCACCTTACATCGTTTGCTAATGTTACCAGTGGAGCATGAGAACAAAATACAATTCAACAAGCTAACTGGAGAAGCATGCTTGGAAGTTTCAAGAGTATTGAAGAAGATGCAAGTTCTCATTATTGATGAGGTGAGCATGGTATCAAACTTAATGCTTGCCTTTGTGCATTTAAGAATGCAGCAAATTCTAAGGACAGACTATGACGTGTTATTTGGTGGAAAACATGTCATGGTTTTTGGGGATCTTCTACAACTTACTCCAGTTAAAGGACAACCAGTGTTTAATACTGTGACACATGAAGACACAAAGAAGTCATTGGGAAGCATCGGTAATGCAAATATTTGGTCCTTCTTTGAGTACAAGGAACTTACTACTAATATGAGGCAAGCAAACGATGAAGAATATGGAAGTATTCTGAAAGATATCAGAATTGGACTACTCACAGAAGTTGGCAAAAAAGCATTACAGAGTCGGCTGCTACATAATTTATTTCCAAAGGAAGAAATAGTTGCAGATAAGATATACAAGAACATTGCAGAAAAGAAAAGTGTCATCTGCTTAATGCCAACTCTACGTGAATGCTCAATATTCAATGAGGAGCTTTTAAAATTGGAAAAGGAAGATATCAGGAAATTGGAGGCAGTGGACAAAATTGAGGATGGAAGAATTACTATCACATTAACAGGCACACTGAAAAATAAATTGGATTCACTAGAGAAGAACATTTCCAAAACAGCTGGATTAGAAAAATATCTATATGTTTGCATGAACTGTAGAGTATTTTTAAGGAGAAATTTGGATGTTGAAAAAGGTTTAGTTAATGGAGCTATGGGAAGAGTTGTGAGTTTTATTAATTATCAGAAAAAAGATGGAATTGAATGTTTAAAAATAAAATTTGATCAGATAGAAGAAGTTAAAGACATTTGTCGTTGTTCAGTTCGTTTCATGCTGTATAGGACTGTTGGTGAATGAGTGGATGTGTATGTGGTTCTTAGAATTACTGAAGAGGTTGTTGTAACTGGTATTGGTATGTCAATTGTTTTGAAAATTGTAGTCTCTATTTTTGAATGTGTGTATCAAAGGTTATATTAGGGTGAGAGGAGGTCTGCCACTCTATCACAAGGATGATGTCATCAGTGATGTCATCAGTGATGTCATTTGAGATGTCATCAGTGATGTCATGAGTGATGTCAGTGACCATGTCATGAGTGATGTAATATGTGACGTCATCAGCAGTGCATTGCGGGCGCGCAAGTTATAGTTAGCTGAACTAACTATAACGGGGGAATTTCATTGGTTTTTTACGAGTGAAATGTCCAGCTAACTATAACATGTGTGAAATCTTTGGTTTTTTCATTTAATTTCTAAGGTTTTTTAAATGCTAATTCCTAACTATAATGTGTGTGAAACCTTTGGGTTTTTCATTGAATATATATATATATATTACCTACTGGCAGTCGCCAGTAGGTAGTTATAGTTAGGAAGAACATTTTTTGTTTTGCTTATAACTTTGGCGGCGTTTGATGAATCTTCCTGAAATTTTCCAAACTAATTCTTTGTTCATATCAGCTCCTATGTTTAAAGTTTGGGGTGATTCGTCAGGGGGGCGAGAAAAAAGGGGGATCCCAAAACGTGTTTTCTCCATGTTAATTTCCATAGGAATCTTTAGACCAGGCTACAGGTCGAACGGGTAAACGGAATTACCCCAAATTTGGCAGGGAGAAGGGTCTTGGTCTGGAAAGTACGCTTTTCTTTTTTGGTGTAAATCCGTTCAGTATTTTTGGAAAAAAATATTGAAATTTGCAGAAATCGATATTTGGGAATGCTACCATCTGATTGGTTCTGGCGTTACGAACACGAGCTGGATGCTTATTGGCTGCGAGCTGTTGCAACTAGAAAGTGTTGGCAGCCATTTTGCGATTCCGTTGAAACGAGTAAGGGGGAAAAGGGCGAAAAGAGTAGGAAACAGGAGGATAGGAGCACTGTAACCTCTGTGGGGGAGTGCGAAGTGAAGTAGTCACTCCTACCGGACTGAAAGTGTGGTGTTGCTCAGCTGAGATGAGATGCTGCTACGCTCGGGTATGAAACCGAGAGCCTAAACCATGAGGTCATTGCTGTAAAGTGATGTGCTCTGGTCTTTGTAGCATACTTGTGGAAGTAGAGTTAGTAGGCGTTTATATCATACAGGGAGTGGGAAGCGAACTACTGACCTCAACAGTGCGTTTATACTATACCAGAAGTGGGAAGCGAATACTCACGCCTACCGGTGTGAAGACTCGGGGATCAAACCGAGCTGATTGCTGTAAAGTGAAGGGGCTGTGGGCACTGTAGCATACTGGCTGCTGAAGTATAACTGTGTAAGTAGTGTTAGTATGCGTTTATACTATACAGGGAGTGGGAAGCGAACTACTCACCCATACTCACACAAAGGCAGACAGTTGGGTACAGAACACTGGTGCAGCAATAGTTTAGAAAGTTATACCAGTGAATTTAAACCAAATCAATAAGTCTGTGTGCAGGTCCCGAAAACACCCACTGCCCAAGGGCGCTACCTTGAAACAGGAAATAATCAAAACAACAATAGATCAGAACTGCACCACCCTTCCTGACACATAAGTGTCCATATTAATCCAGTCGAACCAATTAGTGCGAGAGACATCAATTGTCCCAACAGCTGGTTTAAAGTTTCTTTAATTTTCAATCATAAGTCATCAGCCAACGTGTTTCATCCTAATCTACTAGGACTTCTTCAGGGCAATTATTTTTTCTTTTTTCACATGAATGCAAAAGGAAAGTAATCATCCGATGTAGAGTAACCGGTAATCTAACATAATCGATGTTTCTTGGCTATTTCATATCTCAGCGTTTTCAGAATAATCCATAAAGGTCTGGCTTCTTTCCAGTCCCCAAAAAACGCAGTAACTCCAATGAGAGGACCAGCAAGAGAAAAGAAATGCATTGTGTACAAAAAACAGTCCTTCAGTGCACACGTTGGTGGGTATTTCCCACCTAAACAAACGGTCCTGTAGCCGTAACGCACCGTTCTCCAAAATGTGGTGGTGAAGACTCGGGGGTCAAACGAGCTGATTGCTGTAAAGTGAAGGGGCTGTGGGCGCTGTAGCATACTGGCCGCTGTAGTATAACTGTGTAAGTAGTGTTAGTATGCGTTTATACTATACAGGTAGTGGGAAGCGAACAACTCACCCATACTGGTCTGAAGACTCAGGGATTAAACTGTGAGCCTAAACCGTTAGCTCATTGCTGTAAAGTGATGTGCTCTGGGCACTGTAGCATACCTGTGGAAGTAGTGTTAGTTTGCGTTTATACAATACAGAGAGTGGGAAGTCAACTACTCACCCCTACCGGTCTCAAGACTAGTGGATGAACCTATGAGCTCATTGCTGTAAAGTCAGGTGCTCTGTGTAGTATTCCAATGTAAGTCATAGTAGAATGTTAGTATGTAATGCTGCTATAATGTAAGTATGTAATGTTAGAATGTAGGTCTGTCATGAGGGGAATCTTGGGGAGTTTGTACACGGTGCCTTGCTGTCTGGTCCTGTTGGTGGCTGTTTAAGCTGTCTTTTTTCCCTGCAATAAATCTACTTATCATATACACTGCTGTCTTTCTCTTCACTACATAAACTTGGCAGCGAGTGGGAGAAGGTAAAAAGAAGGTAGCACTCACCAAGATTTTGAGCTTGCTTGCGTTCTGATGAAGACCCGTTTTCTTGGTGAAGCTGTTTCTACTCATCCCAGGGTCGTCGGTTCATCGAACTATGTGATCCTGCCTCTGGCAGGATTTATATTT
This sequence comes from Triturus cristatus, assembly GCF_964204655.1. Taxonomy (NCBI): domain Eukaryota; kingdom Metazoa; phylum Chordata; class Amphibia; order Caudata; family Salamandridae; genus Triturus; species Triturus cristatus. The sequence continues at coordinate 908,809,961 of NC_140592.1, forward strand.
TTTGATTTTGGGCTTCCTCTGCCTCTTCACTACACTCTGGTTGCTATACTACACGTGTGCAAGTAGTGTTAGTATGCGTTTATACTAATTCTGTAGTTATGCAGTAACCAATGCATCATGGCCCTATGGAGCGCCTCCTCCCAGGCGCATCTCATACAATGTCCCTGGGTGTGCATCCGTGGGACATTTATGTTTGCTATTACAGGGGGGGAGCATGGCTTCCACCCTGTGATAGTAAATTCTTGTTTGCCTCGTTGAAGCGAGAGGAGGAAAACCTTGTATCGCTTCAATAAAGCGGATCCGGATGGTAAAAATGGAGAAAAATACAATGAAGCGGGGTCTCACCCGTTCCTTTAAATGAGCCCACTCGTGGATAATGTTCCGGGGCCAATCCTATTATTATATTGTGGGGCCTCTGCAGCACTGGGGACCTTAATCTCACATGTAAATTAGATGCGGGAGGGCACAGAGACGTTTTGCAGCCTAGGGGATCGACACCTCCCCGGGTATTGTTTACGAATTGCTCGGGAGGCTTCGAGGCCAACTCAAGACCGGGGATCGGCAACCTCCGGGGCTTTACTTAAATATGCAGGGTGGGCCTCGCCAGTCCTTGAAGCCTCGGTGGCCCTAGGCAGTGCCTTATTGGTTCTGTAATCACACTGGCAGTACTCATGGTGTTATAAAGTTATACACTCATAGAACCCTTGCCATTGTGCAATTACCCTGGCTTCATTTATGTAATAGTCTGTTAGTTTATATTTGGTAGGTGCACCCCAAAATTACAAATGTTTTCCCTCATAACCTCCTATCAACCGCTGATTTTCACAATAAGCTACAGACAAGTATTTTCAGAAAAAGAAGACCCATACACTCACTTATTTATTGGTAAAAAAATAACTTTTATTGAAACAACACAAATAAATGGAAACGTAACTTTATTCGAACAAAGAACAGTAAAACATGAAAGAAGTGGGTGGGACTCCTCTGGAAGCAGCATACAAAACCTGCAAGAGAATAAAGAAACATAAGTATGTGAGCCATGTCCAAGAGAAAAACAAAGGTAGTCAGAATGAAAGGAAGAAAGTGAGAATGGGACAGAGAGCGAGTGGGTGGAAGGGAGAAGGGGAGGGAGAGTCAAAAGAACAGAGGGAGGAGGAGACAGAGCATCGGCCTACTGCACCCAGCCCTCACAGTTCACCTCCTGTCACCCGTGTGTCTGGGATGCTGGGGTCCATGAGAAACAGTGCGGTCCAGCAAGTCTTTAAAATGAAACGGAGATATCAATGAGGCCAGAGATTATATTATTATCTACGGCAACATCACTTGCCTGCACCTGTGCACCCAGGCGGCTGCACCCCAGCCCCTTCCCCCACACTGTGCTCAAATGCAGCTCCTGCGCACCGAGGCTTCACTGCTCACCTGCCACAACCAGTGTGTCCAACAGTGTGCTGGTGCGAGCTCTGACTCCGGGGTGCCTCTCAGGGTGGCACAGCAGGTCTCCAGTGTGGGACGGTGTCTTGATACCACGATGGAAGGCGTCAGAAAGGCCATAGCATCATCAACGGTTGAGCACCTGCTGCATGCTTTTTCATGCAACTAACTCAGTGTCTGAAAAGGGAGAAATAATATAATGGTGGAAACGTCTTAAGGTAAATGAATGTTTATTTCAAGCTTAAGAGAGAACACCAGTTCAGTGCATCCTTCCTTCTTGAAGTACGATCTACCAACTGTTAGTGGTAATCGTGGTTCAAAGAGGAGTTGGAGTGCACGAGAATACACAAAGGTAAATAATAATATAATAATATGTATGCCAACGTTCACATACAAAGGAACAGAGCGCATGCTAGAAGTATGATGTGCACGTGCAATGCAGTGGCGCAAGCCTGTGTTCATATCTACTTAGTAGTCAGCTCACTACAGTGCCCCAAAAGCCAATGCCATGTGTCTGTACGGCAGCACTGCCCGCTGGCACAGGCCTACAGTACAGTATGGTCCAGCAGGTCCTTAAAATGAGACAGAGATGTGACTGAATGAGGTCAGAGACCACATCATTATGCACAGCAACATCGCTTGTTTGCACCTGTGCACCCAGGCTGATGCACCCCATCCCTCCCGCCGCAACGCGCTCAATTGCAGCAGCTGTGCACCCAGGCACCACTGTCGAAACATGGAGGCCCGCAGAGTTCACAATTCAGATGTAGTTTTGATTGCCAGGATGATGTACACCTCATGGATCCCTTTTTTTGATTGCGCATTGTGATATGCGAGGTGGATGCGCCCATATCACCTGAAGCAGTGTGGAAGAACTGGGACATGTGGCGTCGTCGTTATCCTATTTATACGTACCCAAAGTGGGCTGGGCATGCGTATGCCAGGCCAGCGTAGGGGTGTGAATAATTATTCCGGGGACCTGGGCGTTGTTCTGTTCCTGCCTGGGCAGGAAGTGTACTTATGTGTGTGTCCCTGTTGCAGTTTTGACATCGTACAATCCGCAATTTACATTAATGTAGCATGTACCGGGAGGGCGGCAACTATCGCTAATGAGATGCTGTCCGAAAACATTGAATGGACAACATCACATGTCGTTGTCAAGCTGGTGGATATGCGCAGACACACATGTCAATGGTGTGCGGTATTATTGAAAGTGTTGCTATCGCGAAGCGCACACATGTGAATGTGCTCGGAGGGAGGGACGATCAGCAGTGAGGTTACGTCATTCACAATGATAACGCTCATTACAGTCAAGCAATGCATGTCAAACGTGAAGCTGAAAGTCTCACATATGACACACTACTAAACAGGTAAAGCCTGACAACAGAGCATACTGCAACTCAAATCTACACATTACTCTTTACTGTTTGTCACATGTGATCTAGGATGTGCACTCTGCCCATGGCTGATGATACCTCTTTGAGCCACCAATACCCAGGCCGAAAGGCAGCACAATAATGCGGGCACACACACACACCAGGGGCATTGTGTAAGACACATTTGTTTTTTGATGTAACGTTTCAGATGCATGGCTATCACACGTGGAAGGCTACTGTACAGAGCATGAACCTTGACCAAGATGATCGTTGCATGTTGTTTGTACTATAAGATATGTGTACACAGCTTAAAACTTATCAAAAAAGCTATGTAAGCAGAAGAGGTGTCTCTCTTCAAACGGTGTAGAGAGAATGACTAAAATGGGTGGGGTCCTCCAACTGTTACAATGGGAAATGTTGTGAACCAATCAAAAGCTTTTTTTTAAGGTCACATGGCAATTGTGCACCGAGCGCGCAAGAAGGCTGCACCAGACGTGATTTTGAGAAATATACAGTTAGAAATATATAAATGTGGAAAATATTTAAGATTATCGCTTGCTCTCATATAAACTTTAAGCTTATTTAGACATAAGACATAAAAAAATAAATGAGGGAATGGCGTACCCAGCGCCATACCATACATCTATGACGTAACACAGGGCCTGGCAGCGTGCACTTGTCGCATACGGAACCCGCAGCCGGCACGACCTTATACGTATATGACGTAACGTGTGTATTGGTACCGCGCACCCGTCGCATACCAAACTAAGAGCTGGAGCGACCTTATATGTATATGATGTTAGGCGGGACACGGTGCTATGAAGCCGTCGGATACGAAATGCGCATCCTTAACGAGTTTCGCAATATGGCGGATAGGATTTGCGTGTTGATGGAGCTTGGTACACTACCAGTACAGGAGTTTAGTTTTCTTAAAAAAAATATATATACATACTTTTTTTTGAAGATATAAAAAATTACTTAATTTTTAAAATTAAAAAAAATGATAATAGAGTTCCAAAATATTATAAAAACAAATAGAAAAATATAGGTTTTATAAATATTAAAATATGAAATGAAATTAACATTTAAAAAACCTTTGAAATTCACTGAAAAAAACATAGGTTTTACAGACGTTATAGTTAGGAATTAGAATTTAAAAATCCTTTGAAATTCACTGAAAAAAACAGGTTTTACAGATGTTATAGTTAGGAATTAGCATTCAAAAAACCTTAGAAATTCACTGAAAAAACCATAGGTTTCAGGGACGTTATAGTTAGTTGGCCATTTGACTCATATATAACCTGATAATTTAGCACGTTATAGTTACTTGAGCTAACTATAACTCGCGCGTCCGCAGTGCACTGGTGATGATGTCACATATTACATCACTACAGACATGGTCAGTGACATCACTGATGACATTTCAAATGACATCACTGATGACATCATCCACATGATAATCTGATGCACATACTGATTCCCTAATATAAACTTTGATACATGCACTCTAAAATACAGACTGCTATTTTTGAAACCATACACACAAGAATGCCAGATACTATATACCACCCACTATTTCCTAGGTATACACACATCCAGTCACTTATACATGCAGTTAATCATCAATACATTAAAATAATATGCACTTATACATTTATACATACAGTCGCACTCCGCCACTCATCCATACAGTTACTCACACACCTAGTCAGTCATGCAAAGAATCTATCACATACCCATTTACTCATGTATACAGTTATACACACCAACTCCGTTATTTATACACACACCACATCACTTATTTATGCAGATACTAACACATACTTACTGTCTTATACAATCACTGATAAAAGCAGGCACTCATTTATACACCCACTCTTCAAATAACTTACTCTCATGTATAGTCATTTATATACTCCAACACTCACATATACTGTCTTAAAACATATGTAGATACTCACACATATACCACTGAGACATTCATTCACTCACTAAAACACCCATACACACTCTAACTCACCCATACAGTCCTTCCTAGATGCACTTTTTAATCCATACAACCAGTGAATCACCCACTCAGACATCTATGCACATAGTCACACACACCCCCACCCACCCATACAGCCACTCATGAACCCATACAGATACTCAGACAGCCAACCAATAACCCATATAGACACTCATGTAGCTACTCACCAACCCATGCAGCCGCTTATACACCAACTGAAACACTAATACAGACTTTCACACAGTTTAGTGACTAACCCATACATTCAGTAACACATGTTCAATCACTCACTTATACAGTCAGTCACGCACCTACTAAATAATCCATTCAGGGACTTGTAAATCCCCTCTTTCTTCAATACACCTTGGCATAGATATATATGAAAAATATTTAAACTTTACAGAAACACACATTCACTGGATGATGTCATCAGTGATGTCACTGACCATATCATGAGTGATGTAATCTGTTACGTCATCAACAGTGCATTGCGGGCGCGCGATTTATAGTTAGTTCAACTAACTATAACATCCCTGAAACCTATGTTTTTTCAGTGAATATATATATATATATTATATATAAATATATATATATACATATATATATATATATATATATATATATATATATATATATATATATATATATATATATATATATATATATATATATATATATATATTACCTACTGGCGGTCGCCAGTAGGTAGTTATAGTTAGGACCACGTTTCCATAGGAAAACCTCAACATTCTATTTTGAATAACTTTGGCGCCGGTCGACGAATCCTCGCGAATTTCTCAAAATAGGTGGGGCGCTACGCTCCGCTCCTACCCTGAAAGTCTCGGGGGGATCCGTCAAGCGGGGGCTGAGATAAAAGGGGGGTCCCAAAACGCGTTTTTCCCATGCATTTTTCCATAGGACCTTTAGAACGAGCTACAGCCCGAACGGCTGAACAGAATTACTCAAAATTTGGCAGAGAGGTAGTCCCTAGGTCAAGGAAGTGCCTTTTGTAGGTTTGGTGTAAATCTGTTCAGTAGATTCTGAGAAAATAGCCTTTAAATCAATATATATATCTGAGCCCGCTTACGGTACGCTTACCGTACGCTTACGGTAAGCGTACGGTGGCGTGCGCGATCGCGATTCTGATTGGCTCTTAGATCTTAGTAAACATTCGAATCGGCCGAAACCAGGAAGCGGCGGCCGCCATTTTGTGTATTTCACTCTGAAAAAAAAGAGTGAAAACAAGGAAAGGGGGCAATGAGGAGAGTTACAGACCCCCTAACATTTGTAAGGGGGTCAAAGAAGGACAGAAAAGTACAAAGAAAACATTTATTGATTTTAAAAAAAATCACGGGGTACGCGTACGGTAAGCTTACGGTAAGCGTACGGTAGGAAAAAAAAAAAAAAAATGAAAATCAGATTTAAGTGTTTAGATATTAGGGGGCTCTAAAAAGAGCCGTTGTGTTTATGAAATGGTTTTTTAGTGGTACCTACAAGTAAGTACCGATGCAGAGTCTAAGGTTCAAGAGGAAGACTCTGTTCCCTTCATCATTGAAGTGCACACCATCTCCTCTATAAATGTCTTGCATGTCATAACGCAAGTTGTTGTGGTAAATGGCACCCATACCATAGTCACTGCGTAAAGTGGGCGCGCGGTGCGCGAAGCGCACCGCGCGCACACGGAACGAACTGCATTAAGTGGGCACGCACGCCACGAATGGCGTAAAGTAACTTAGCATTTAAAAAAACGTACAAATTCACTGAAAAAACCATAGGTTTCACACACGTTATAGTTAGGAATTAGCATTTAAAAAACCTTGCAAATTCACTGAAAAAACCATAGGTTTCACACATGTTATAGTTAGCGGAAATTTTACTGATAAAAAACCAATGAAATTCCCCCGTTATAGTTAGTGCAGGCAACTATAACTCACGCGACCGCAATCTTCTGCTGATGACATATGTGTCTTTATGAAAAAAAAATATTTGTAATATATGTATAGCTAAAAATGTATGGAAGAAGACATGGGCAAATAAGTGTCTAAATACAGTATTAGCATCAGCAGAGGATTGCGGTCGCGTGAGTTATAGTTGCCTGCACTAACTATAACGGGGGAATTTCATTGGTTTTTTATCAGTAAAATTTCCGCTAACTATAACATGTGTGAAACCTATGGTTTTTTCAGTGAATATATATATATATATATATATATATATATATATATATATATATATATATATCCCACTCTCAACCTTTCTCACCATCATTTATTTTTCTGTTTCACACTCTCTAGTAGTGATACTGCCTGTGAACTATAAGTCTGCATACAGCAACACAGTGTTGCTTCTGGCACTATCATTCATGCAATGTGGAAATGTGAGAACTGCCCCTTCTGTCCACTTTCAAATTCTGCATTGAGCATATATGTTTGATAGTTTTTTCATCAGTAAATATGACCAGCTATGTGTGAATGTTTGCCCAATACTCCTATGTTTAATGTAAACCGAGCATCATAAACCTATTTTGGCTTGCACTTTTGTCAGCTGTTTATTTTATAACTATGTGACGTTCTCAGGTGCGTCCCTAAAAATTACCATTTGTCCTGAATTTGTGTCCTGAATTTTTTCTGTCACTGTCCAGAATTTTCTTTCTTGTCCAGTGTCTTGATTCAGAACTCCTGAGACAATGTCCTAATTTCAATGTAAGGGTCCCCATGTTTGTGTTTCCTTTTCCGTGCATCCTAGTCTAGGCAGTGTTCCTGTGTACATTTCTCTGAGTCATTATTTCTACCTTAGTGTTCCCATGTCAGCCTCCTAGGATTAGTGTGTCAGTTTCCACGTATTTTCCTGTCAATGTCACTGTGCCAATGTCTCGGTGTGCATATCCTCAAATACATTTACCATGTGTCAATGTCCTAGTGACCATATCTCAGCATCATATTTGCCAATGACAGTGCCCCAAGGTTATTGTTGGTACCTTATTTCTAAGTCTCTATGTCAATGTCACAGTCATTGCCACTATCTCTTTTTTATGCCACACTCAATGCCCTCATCCAGCAGTGTCACTGTCCTCTTCTCAATGTCAGTGTTCCCAGTAAGGTGCTCAGTGTTCTCATTGTATTTACTTAAAAAGGCTCTTACATCACACCCAGGCCTCCTGAAGCCACTAAATTAACAGAAGTAAAGCTAGTGTAAATGCTGTGCATAGAGGAGCCTTTGAGAAAAAACAGAGAGAAGTAATATTTGTGATTCAAGAAAAACTAGTTTCACATAAGGGCCAGCTGGTAAACAGATTTACATACATTTATTTGTTGGTTGCAATATGTTTTCTATACATTTATGTGCTCCATTTCTCACTTACACATAAAGAAAAGCACAGCTTTGCTGCTGAGGACCTGCTTATGTTATAGTGCATAGAATGTTTTGAATTATAAGGTGCATGGTCAATTCAATGTGAATGGTGCATTTCACCTTATAACCCCGGTGGTACTCAAGCAAATTTGGTTGGGGGTGGGGGGTTGTAGAGAACTATATGGACCCTTTAACCCAATCTTCCCTGTAGTTAAAGCCCTGGGATGCCTAGAAAGTCTGTACATTTTTAAAAAATATTATATTTACTGATACATAGGCCAGTTATACAAAAAAGCAATTTGGTAAACGTTGTCGAAACTTTGCACACTGACTTTTACAGAATCCATCCTGTGTTTGAAAACCAGCCTGCATAGTAACAGAACCAGCCTGCGTAGTAACAGGTCAGTTCACAAAATATCAACTCGCAGCGGGTCGCAATTGGTCCTACCTCGTGAATATTAATGAGATAACCTGTAAATTCTGAACCACTACAATTCTGTGCCACTACAGGGATGGTGGAATGCTGGGATCAGCTCACCACCATGTCTGTGATTGCTTTTAAATAAAGCAATCATTAAAAAAAACATACAACTCATTTTATTTGAAGGAAAACAGGGTACTTTTAGAAATAAAGAGAAATGTTTGTAAAACTATTCTTTAAGGGGAGTAAGTGGTCTTAAGGACCACTGCCTACTTCTAAAAAATGTTTCTGGACCATTCACAAAGGGGAAAAGGACCCCTCGAGACCACTACCCATTTGCAAACTTCTTTGAGCTGTTTGTAAAATATTAATGTTTTGTGACACAAAATCTAAATACATACCAAAAGGAATTGCCATTTGAAAGGGATGCCCTTCCCATTTCTAACAACAATCTTTCCACATAGTGATTCCTTATGATTTCCTAAAATCATTTAGCCAGTGGGCTACATGGTCCCCAATCGTTAAATGGGTTTACTATATTCAAAAAGCACATTTTCTTGTTGCAAACTCATTATTTACTGAATTTCAGTGTTTGCAGCAGGAAAATGCATTAGTACATCTGACTCTAAATTCTTTATACTCCAAATGGTGAGGTTTTACTAATACACTCATTTATGAGGAGGGATGCAATACATTTCTAATGTTTTTTAATGCTAATTTCTAACTATAAAGTCCCTGAAACCTGTGTTTTTTTCAGTGAATTTCAAAGGTTTTTTAAATGCTAATTTCTAACTCTAACGTCCCTGAAACCTGTGTTTTTTCAGTGAATTTCAAAGGTTTGTAAATGCTAATTTCTAACAATAACTTTCCTGAAACCAGTGGCTTTTTTCAGTGAATTTCAAAGGTTTGTCAAATGCTAATTTCTAACTATGCCTTCAGAGCTAGGACATGTGCAGAAAGAGGAAGAAAGGTGCAGAAAGAAGCAAGAGAAATGCAGAAAGAGGCAACAGAAGTCCAGAAAGATGAAGAAAGGTGCAGAAAGAAGCAAGAGATGTGTACAAAGAACCAACAGAGGAGCAGAAAGACGCCATGTTGTAAAGTCATTCTGTGCCCCCAACATTTTGCTGATGGGTACTGGTGGTAACCAACTTTGACTAACCAGGCCTAGAGCCAGTGCTATGCTAATTACACTTAGAATACAGTGAAAACACCTACATACACTAGGGAACACTATGCGTTGGAGTACCCCTGTGATTGGCATGACATCTTCTGTAAGGCCCTAGTACATAATAGGGCAGGGGGATTAAAACTACCTCTAAGTCAAAGGTGCAAAAAGATGCTTCTTTAAGTAGTAGTTACATTTGCAGTGTGGTGGAGAAAGGGTGCTGGGCCTCTGACCAGCGCTCAGGAATTCCGCTGCATAGGACTTAGAGGAGGTACCAGGGGGGCTTCTCGGCCCCTAAAGTCCCTCAGGAGTAAATTGGACTTCATCCCCCATCCTGTGGTCTGCCAGGAGGTGCGTTTGCAGAGGTGTGGAGGAAGGGAGCATGTCCTCTGAAGACGTCTTAGCAATCCCACTGTGTGGGACTTACTGGAGGTAACAAGAGGGGTAGTTTGCTCCCAAGGATAACCTTGGGGACCAACTAACCCTCCTATTACCTACAGTAAGTCCCACACAGCAGGATTGCTAAGTTCTCATAGCAGCCACGCCCCCTTTGCCCACCAGTCTGCAAATGGACTCCCTGGCGTGTCTTGGATGGGGATTGAAGTCCCCTTCGCTGCTGGGGGTCCTTTAGGGGCCAACTAGCCTACCAGTTACTTCCAGTAAGCCCCACACAGTGGGATTGCTGAGAGGTGGACAAAGGCCTCACCCCCTTTCCCCACCACTCTGCAAACAAGCCTCCTGGCGCATTCTAAGTTGGGGTATTAAAGTCCCCTTCATTCCTGAGGGTCCCTGGGGGCCAACTAGCCCACCAGGTGCCTCCAGTAAGCGTCACACACCTGGATTGCTGAGAGTGGTCCAATGCCACCCCCCCTTTTTACACCACTCTGCAAAAGCTGCTCCTGGCGCACTGATGCTTGGGGGTCCACTTGTGTCCTGAGGTCCTCAGGACACAAGAGGACCTCATCGCCCCACCAGCAGTGTGCCAAGAGGCGTGTTTGCAGAGTGGTGTAAAAAGGGGCATGACCTCGGACCACCTTCTGCAAACCAGCTATGTGGCACCTACTGAAGGTACCTATTGGGTTAGTTGGCCCCCAGGGACCCTCAGTGTTCATGGTTAATTAATTTCCCAACCTGCAACGCACCAAGGGGCACATTTGCAGAGTGGTGCAGGGAGGGGGCGGGGCCTCGGCGAGATGGCGGCCTTTTTAAAAATAATTATTTTTAGAAGGGGGGCTGTTTGGCCCCTCTTCTTTTACTATTTTTGGGGCGCTGTGGACCCCATCCCCCAGGGCCTGACCCCTTTTAAAAAAAAGAAATGGGAAGGGGCTCGGCCTCCTTTTTTACATGTTTTAATTGGGAAGGGAAGTAGAGTGGCCTTCCTTCCATAGGCCACAACTGGCCCTGGGGACCCCATTCCCCGGGGCCAGCCTGCCATTTTTTTCTTTGTTTTTTTATTCGGGAGGGGGGCGCATGGCCCCCCCCCCCGCCAGGCCACTTTTGGCCCCGGGGACCCCATCTGCCAGGGCTTGCCCTTTGCGCTGGGGTCCATGGGGAGAGCCCCAATTCCCCCATTGTCCCTCCGGCTCCCCACCTCCTGCGGGAGTCGGCATTGCTTTTGCACATGGGGAGCTGCTGACATGCAGCTCCCCCTGTGCAAAAGCAATCCGCTTTGTTTTTTGGACGCCAGAGCAGGTTTCCTGCTCTCACGTTCAAAAAACAAACCAGTGTTTGCTATGGCAGGGTGGGAGCCACAGCAAACACTGGTTTGGTTTTTGAACGTGAGAGCAGGAAACCTGCTATGGCGTCCAAAAAACAAAGCGGATTGCTTTTGCACAGGGTCACAAGATGGCTGCCAACACTTCCTGGTTTGGAGTGTTGACAGCCAATCAGAGTGAAGCTTGTGCCAGGGAGGGCTCGCGAACCATCCTAGGTTCTCAGATATCGATATCTTACATTTTTGCATTTCTCAGGAACTACTGAACGGATTTACACCATTTAAAAAAAGGTCTCTTTCTGAACCAAATTTGGTGTAATTCCATTCAGCAGTTTGGCTGTAGTCTGTTCCAACTTTTCCTATGGAAATTAACATGAGGAAAATGCGTTTTGAGTCCCCCCTTGATGAATCCCCCCGAAACTTTCAAGACAGGAGCTGAACGGAGTGGGCCATAAGTTTTGAAAATTTTGCGAAGATTTGTCAAACGGCGCCAAAGATATTCACAAAAGAAAAAATGCTTTTTAATAGAAACAAGGTCCTAACTATTATTACCTACTAGCGACTGCCAGTAGGTAATATATATATATGTGTCAGGGACCCCACAAGCCTGTAGAGTAGTCTCGCAGGGACGACAAGAATAACCTCCACCTTCTCCCACCTACTCCCCTGTCCTATAATAAACAATGCCTGACTGGGGTGTGGTGGAGGCCGGGGGAAGGAAACCTCAAGAAGGTGATGTGCCTTTCAGTGTGATGATGCGGTGAATTGTACCCCGTGGAGTTGTGGACCCTTCCTGGATGACAGCCTGGAAGCACAACCAACAAGTAATTACTACTGCCCTGACTGGTATACACACACACACACAAACACACACACACACTCTGAAGGGGGAAGTGAAGGGTAGGACAATGATAGTCACCTGGAAATGCAGCACTCCAATGTCTCTCCTGAGATTGCTCCTCCACACCAAAGGACATGGAACGGAAAGGAAGGGCTCCTGCACTGAACAACAAGGTATCAAACAAAAGGATTCCAAAGGAACAGTAATTAAGGTATCAAATGCTCCGGCGATACAACAAGGTATTAAAAAAAAGGATTTCAAAGGAACAATTACCAAGGTAGCAAGCGCTCCTGCGCTACAAGTAGGGAGTAATAGCGGTGATTCGCTCCTGCACTCGCCGTGTTCCCGGGAAGGCTTTATATGAGGACGCGCTCCTGCGCTCACCGTGATGGGGAAAGTATGGTATGGTGATGCGCTCCTGTGCTCACTGTGTAGCCAGAGAGGAAATATGCGATGAGACACCCCTGCGTTCGCCGCAATAGGGACAGTAAGGGTCAAAGAGAATAGAGGCACCGCGCTCCTGCGCCTGCCTTCTGGCAAAGTATCCGGTTTCGTCTGCACACAATGTTGACAGCCCGGACTGCGTCTATCAACGGAAACAAGCCTGAGACCGAAAAGTACAGAAGATAGGGCCAAGCGCTCCTGCACTCGTCTCTCCTGTGACGGTAGCAAGAGCTTCTGCGCTGTCAGGGAAGGAAAGTTTGAATACGTGCAGTGACACGCTCCTACATGTGTAGCACGAAACAGCGTGAAACAAAATCCCTGCGCCGATAGCAAGGCGGGAACTGCTAGTACCGAGAGGTATCTGGCAAGAAAGGTTCCACAAGCTCTGGCTCTGTCGTAGTCGAATAACTGTATCAGAAGCACTGAGGGTTGAGTCCTGCGGGGATTTATGCGGTCTCACCCGGAAGTGCTCTGGTGGTGACCTGAGGTAGTGCTTCCTGGTGTGAGAGCTAGATGGTCAACCCAATGTACCACGCACTCCCCTCAATGTATCAGAATCATGACAGTACCCTCACCAAAACAGATCCCCCCATCCTACACAGGGGTGGCAGGGCGTGGCTTCAGGGGGTGGTGAGTGTGAAAGCACATACTAGCTGAGGGGCATGACGTACATGGGATAGATGCTCCCAGGATCTCTCCTCAGGACCATACCCTTTCCAGTCTATAAGGTAGTAAAGCTGGTCCTACGTGAATCTAGTACTGCACGTACCTCATATTCCTCATGGTCATCCCTGAGTACAGGAAATGGTGCAACAGAGGCTAGACCTTCGGGATGAGCCCGCTTCAGGAGATACACATGGAAGACGGGGTTCAGTTTCATGTGAGGGGGTAAGGAGAGCTTCATGGTTACCTTGTTGATGACTTTGGCTATGATGGAGGGACCTACGTAACGTGGCAGTAGTTTCTTAGGGCCGTGCACATTGAGATTCCTGATGGAGATGCATTCCCTGTCACCAGTTTTGTACTCCGGTGTGGCCTGTCTGTGTTTGTCTGCATGGTGTTTGTAGGTTTCTTTGGCTTTGGCCAGTTCAAACCGAGCCTGTTGCCATAGATCACATAGGAGAGTGTAGTATTGCTGGACTGTGGGTAGAGGACTGGTTTGAGGTTCTTCCCAGGGCACGGTTCGTGGATGTCGACCCTGAAAACAATAAAAAGGCAACATTCCTATGGAAGCGTGCTTGTTGTTATTGCACGCATACTCCACCATCCACAGGACTTCTGACCAGTACTGCTCGATTGATATAAGCAAACAACAAAGGTATTGCTCCATAGTTTGGTTGGTTATCTCTGCCTGACTGTCAGTTTGGAGATGGTATGCTGAGGAAAAACGCACCTCCATCCCTATAGTGTTGCACACTGCTCCCCAGAACCGGGATATGAATTGGGAATCTCTGTCAGTGATCAATATGGAAGGGATTCTGTGCAGTCAAACTACGTTGTTCATGAATATCACTGCTAGTTCAACAGCAGACAGCAGTTTTTTCAACAGTACAAAGTGCGCCATTTTGGTCAGATGATCCACTATGGTGAGTATGGTGGTACATCAAGTCCTGGTTCGGGGTAGCTCTTAGACAAAATCCATAGATACTGTGTGCCACAGGTATGGAGGAACAGGGATAGGGTGTGGCAAACCTATAGTGGGTCAAGGTTGGGTTTTTCCCTGTGCTCAGGTAGAACAGCGGGCTATATACATGCGAACATCGTTATTCATAGATGGCCACCAGAAGTGTCTATTCAATTGATCCAAGGTTTTATGGTATCCAGGGTGCAAGGACATATACAGGGCTTGTTGTTGATGTTACAGCAAAGGTAGGAAGTAGTTATCTCCTTTGTATGGGAACCCACCACGTGTAGTGATTCCTGTCAGGTCTCCAAACCATTCTTGTTTCTTCAGTCAGAGATCGTCATCAACTGGGACAAAAAGGAGGAGGAAAGGATTACACCTTGGAAACACCGTTCTGGTAGGATGGAGGAAGCTGCTGGTTTGTCTATTCCTTCACTGGTCTCCCCCAATGTTGATAGGGCATCTGCTTTGTCATTCTCTTTTCCGGGTCGGTATGTGATTGCAAAGTCATATTTGTTGAAGAACAGGGTCCATCAAAGTTTACGGGAAGTAAGAGCACTGGCAGAGCGGGGGAATTGTAGATTCCTATGATCCGTGAAGATGGTTACAGGGTGTCTGGCATCCTTCAGGTAATGGCACCATTCCTTGAATGCTGCTTTAATAGCTAGATGTTCTTGATCGAAAACCGTGCAGTTTCATTCTGCTGGTTGCGGTTTTCTGGAATAGTAGGCTACGGGATGTAATAGATGTGTTTTGGTATCTCTCTGAGATAGCACTCCTCCCAGAGCGCTTTGTAAAGCATCAGCTCCGACAATGAACGGTTGTTCTGGATTGGGGTGCATCAGAATTAGTGCACTTGTGAATCTGGGTCCCACATGAACTTAACACCCTTACGTAACAGGCGAGTGATAGGAGTAATGATATCAGAGAAACCCAAGATGAAGCGACGGTAGTAGTTGGCGAAACCCAGAAATTGCTGGACTTGTTTCAGAGAACTCTGTAACACAGAATCAACCTTTTTTTGTATCCATTTTAACTCCTGCGGGGGTCAAGATATGTCCCAGAAACTCTGCCTCGGTAGTGTGGAACACACTTTTTTCCAGCTTGACATACAGGCCGCGTTGTTGTAGCTTCTTGAGGATGATACGGACGTGTTGGATATATTCTGGAACATTTGTAGAATAGATCAAGATATCATCAATTTGGAGAACACAATATTGATCAATGTATTCCCGTAGCACCTCATCGATGAAGCATTGGAAGGCAGCAGGAGCATTACAGAGTCCAAAGGGCATGACTTGGTACTCAAATAGGCCCCATCTGGTTCGGAACGCTGTCTTCCTTTCATCCCCCTTGTGTACTCCTACCAGATGATAGGCCCCACGTAGATCCAGTTTGGTATAGATTGTTGCATTCTTCACCTGATCCAATAGGTTGGACATCAATGACAAGGGGTATCAATTTTTGATGGTGATGCCATTCATGGCTCTATAATCGATACAGGTTCCTAAATCCCCTCCCTTCTTTGCCATGCAGAAGAGTGCTGAAGAAACAGGTGACCTGGAATGGCAAATGAACCCGTTTTTCAAGTATTCATCCAGATAGCAGCGCAGGTGGTTATTTTCCTTTTCTGTGAGGGAATAAACATGACAAAAAGGTAACTAGGATCCTGGCATCAGATCTGTCCTGCAGTGAAAACTGTGATGGGGAGGAAGTGTGTTGGCTTTTTGTTCATGGAAAACAGATGCTAAATCGGCATATGCTTCTGGTACCTCTTCCTGTGTGTTACTACCCATTCCTGTTAGATGATGGGTGTGGGCTTGAATAACCAGTGTGTTAATGTCTCCCTTTTTTGGGTAGCAGGTAAGATTGCAATATGCTGAATCCATGGTCATTAGTATGGTCCTCCAATCGATGTGTGGGTTGTGGGTTACAAGCCATGGGAGACCCAACATTAGTTTGAACTGGGGTGCGTCTATGACATCAAAGGCAATAAATGGTCTCTTTATGCTCGTTCCCACATGTCATCATCATGACGCCTGTCTGGTAACGGATCAGTCCAGAGGTCAGATCTGTGCCATCCACTGCTTTTACAGTTTCCGGCCTTTCCTTGGTGACAGCAGGGATCCAGAGGATTTCCATGTATTGGGTGTCTATGAAATTCCCTGTGGCTCCTGAGTCGATGAGAGCCTTCACTAGCCATGACCGGCCTTTTTCAGACTGCAAGTTACCGTGATGCCAACATGTTGGGAAAATTCGTGAGGGGCAAAGGTAGAGGTCTTGTTAGATGGACAACCCAGTAGACAGACTCCTCCTTCTACTGAGTTGTGTCATTTTCCGACCATTCACCACGGGATACAGGGAGGGCAAAGGGTTTACTTGATCTTGTTTTACTTGGTTTCACAGGGCATTCCTTGACCAAGTGTCCACTTTTGCCACAATACAAACACTGATTTTGACGACGTCTTTTTTCATTTTCGGCCCTGGACAGGGGACCAGGTATGCCGACTATTTGCAAGGGCTCCGTGAGATCCTGTGTCTTAGTTCCCTCGGTTCTGGGTTTCTCCCAAAATGCTGGATATCTGGAATCGGTTCCCTTGGTTCTTTCGGTTCTTCGTTCCTGCATTCTTTAAAGTTTAATTTAACAACCAGGTCGATGAATGGACAGATGTCTTCTGGAGGATCTGATATCTGTGATAGAAGGTCTTTCATGTCATCACGCAGTCCATGGTAGGACACAGACACCATTTTTGTCTCAGGCCATTTTGCTTCGCTCACCAACCTGTTGAACGTAGTGATGTAATGTAAAAGGTCAGCGTTACCTTGTTTGAGGTTAAGAAGTTCGTTATCGGCTGCCTGCACTAACAAGTGTCGGGTGAACATTCTACGCTGGGTTTCCTTGAACTCTGGTAAGCTGTACATCATGGGATCATGGTTTTCCACTAACGCTATGGACCATTGAGCTGTGTCTCCACCCAGATATGAGAGGATGAAGGCGACCTTAGATGCATCATCTGGGAAGGCCGACGCACGTGCCATGAAGTACAGATGGCACTGGTTAAGGAATATGTTACATTTTGAACTGTCACCATAAAAGTGTTCTGGGGCTGTCAACTGGACAGAATGAGGGACTATCACCTGTATAGGAGGGATAGGGTCTTGTGAAGGGGGCGAGGCCCCTCCGGGATTGAACAAGTGAGGCCGTATCACGTCTTTCTGCTTGGGTCTAACAGAGGGCATTTGACCCCAAGCCCCTGTCTGACTAAGGGCCAATTGACCCTGTAAGGTGGTAACAACCTGCCGTAGACTCTGGTTTTCGGTTTCCATGCAGGTCAACATAGCAGCTATGTCCTGCAGGGAAATGTCAGGGTTGCTCATGTCACCCGGGCGAGACAAACAGCTTGGGCTTCTGATTCTGTCAGGGACCCCAAAAGCCTTACCTTCTGCCTGTAGAGTAGTCTCGCAGGGATGACACGAATAACCTCCACCATTTCCCACCTATTCCCCTGTCCTATAATTAACAATACCTGACTGTGGCGTGGAGGAGACCGGGGGAAGGAATCCTTAAGAATGTGATGTGCCTTTCGGTGTGATGATGCGGTGAATTGTAACCTGTAGAGTTGTGAACCCTTCCTGGACGACAGCCTGGAAGCACAACCAACAAGTAATTTCTACTGCCCTGACTAGTATAAACACACACACACACACACTCTGAAGGGGTAGTGTAGGGAAGGAAATGATAGTCACCTGGAAAAGCAGCGCTCCAATGTCTCTTCTGGGATTGCTCCTGCACACCAAACGACATGGAACGGAAAGGAAGCGCTCCTGCGCTGAACAACAAGGTAACAAAAGAAAGGCTACCAAAGGAACAGTAATCAAGGTATCATGCGCTCCTGTGCTACAACAAGGTATCAACAGAAAAGATTCCAAAGGAACAGTAACCAAGGTATCAAGCACTACAAGTAGGGAGTAATAGCGGTGACGCGCTCCTGCGCTCGCCGTGATCCAGGGAAGGCTTTATATGGTGACTCACTCCTGCACTCACTACAATACGGAAAGTAAGGTATGGTGATGCGCTCCAGCGTACACGGTGTAGCCAGAGAGGTAATATGCAATGACGCTCCCCTGCTCTCGCCGCGATAGGGACAGTAAGGGTCAAAGAGAATAAAGGCACCGTGCGCTTGCTCCTGCCTTCTGGCAAAGTATCCAGTTTCATCTGCACACAACGTGGTTATAGCCCAGACTGCGTCTATCACCGGAAACAAGCCTGAGACCGAAAAGTACAAAAGAGAGGGCCAAGCGCTCCTGCACTCATCTCTCCTGTGACGGTAGCAAGAGCTTCTGTGCTGTCAGGGGAAGAAGGTTTGAATACATGCAGTGACGCGCTCCTATGCGTGTAGCACGAAACGGGATGAAACAGAATCCCTGCGCTGATAGCATGGCAGGAAATGCTTGTACCGAGAGGTATCGGCAAGGAAGGTTCCACAGGCTCTGGCTCCGTCGTAGTGGAATAACTGTATCAGAAGCACCGAGGGCTGAGTACCGCGGGGATTTATGCGGTCTCACCCAGAAGTGCTCTGGTGGTGACCTGAGGTAGTACTTCCCTGGCGTGAGAGCTAGACTGTCAACGCAATGAACCACACATGCACCTCAATGTATCGGAATCATGACAATATATATATATATATATATATATATATATATATATATATATATATATATATGTATCCAGCTCAAAACTTCATCTCCAACACAAAAATGAAGGGACCGCACTCGATCGAGGTTACAGCTCAGTTACTTTATTTTACCGAGACCAAACACAGGACGCGTTTCGGCTTCGCGCTTTTTTCCAGCTGTATACAAAGTGCTGTAAGTTTAACATGATTATATCCTGTCACACTAATAGAGCTTCCGGTGTAACAAAGGTTAACACAAATAACGGCCTCCAACATAAACATAAGGTTAAGGGAGGTGCCATTTTTGCACATGCAAATAAATAAAGTAAATATTTAAATATTTTAAATTAATCGCTGGTACATAATGAACATCAAATATATTTCAAATCATGTCACAAAAATTCATTCATTTGTGCATCTCCTTGCTCCCTAACAGAGATACTTCACGCAACCACAATCTTGAGCCCTAAATGGGCATAATGTTTCTCAATTCATTATAAAGCTATTAAATCCAAATTCATTAATTCATGAATCAATTTCTTCCCTTAGAGAGGTACCTCAAAAAATCATTAAGCCCTTAATGGGCAAGATCAAGGCATTATCATCTATATTAGAACATTCTACTAATCCATACTTTGGAATCAATAGATGCTAAATAATGCCAAGAATCAATATATAATACTGAGTCCCAAATGAGCTAGACAGCAGTTGTGTTGTGACTTTATGATTCTATAGATATACTCTTACATTTCTATCATCACAGCTAACTCAGATACACAGATAGTAATAAGCCAATTTCATACCTAGATACTGTTCAGGACATAGCATCAACAGTAATCATCCTCAGTGAATTGCAAGTTCTTCTTCAGTATTGAAACCATTTGGAATGATGGTTTGCATATCAATTAGGAATCTAGGTTTCAACTCACAGTTTCCTTCCTGGTCACTTGCTGGTACATAGTCTATGCAGAAAAATTTCAAGAAATTTCTATCACTGTTATGAAATTTAGCAAAATGCCTTGCTACGGGATAAGTAAAGTCTGTGTTTTCTATAGCTCTCGCATGCTCTAGAATTCTTTGTTTTGTCGGGTGGATCGTGCTCCCAATATACTGCTTGCCACATGGACATGTCAGGCAGTGCACACAAAACAGAGTATTACAGGTCAAGAATTTATTAATGGCCTTAGTATATCTCATGCCAGGTATTTTATATGTTAGGACTCTAGAACTGTGTTTGCATGCCTTACATTTAGAGCAGGGAAAAAAACCTGTTAGTGCGCTAATTCTCAGAATAAATTAAATAGGTTCATAATGACTCTTCACAAGTGCATCTTTCAAAGATCTACTACGTCTGAAAGTCACTTGTGGATAATCCGGAAGCGTTTTTCCTATTACCATGTCTGTTTTTAAAATATGCCAGTTGCGAGAGAAGGATTTTCTTAATGTGCCTGCCTCATTTGAAAAAGTGGTGATGAATCTAAAGGTTTCTCCCTCTGTGTTCTTGGGTTTCTCTTTATCCCGTAATAGGCAGTGTCTAGGAATTGTATCCAATTTAGATAAAGTTTTGGCCAGCAGGTCCGGGCAGTAGCTGTGTACCTTCAATCTCTCTATCGCTTCAGATGCCGCGACATGATAGTCACTCTCTAGGGAGCAATTTCTTTTTAGGCGGAGTAGCTCACCATATGGTATACTGTTCTTCAAGGATTTTTGGTGACCACTGCGTGCTTCCAAAATGGAGTTACCCGTAGTCTCCTTCCTAAATAGGGAGGTGCAAATTTTACCCTCCCTAACAAAAACTTTTAAATTTAGGAATGAAACTTCTGTTGTGCTGAAGTGGCCACTAAAATGTAGATTCAGAGTATTCTTGTTGAGTTCTGCTATGTAAATCTCTGCATCAGTTTGAGAACCTTTCCATAGTATAAATAGATTGTCGATATACCTATACCATGCTGTGATGCATCTGACCCACTGATTATATTTCTCCGCCCAGGCCACCTGCTTCTCCCACCAGCCTACAAACAAGTTTGCATAGCTGGGGGCGAAGCAGGCGCCCATGGCTGTGCCCCTTATATGACGGTAATGTTGCTTGTTGAATAGAAAGATGTTATTTGTTAAACAGAACCATACAAATTCAATCAACATCTCATTGTGTTCTGTAAACTTCAACGATCTTCCCTTTAAAAAGTACCGTAATGCCAGTAGGCCATTGGTGTGTTCAATACAAGTATAAAGACTTGTCACATCCAAAACATTCATCAGCATATCGGGTTCCCAAGATATGTCCATTATGCTCCTGATGAAATGAGTAGTGTCTCGTATATAAGATGGTAACATCCTTACCAAACTCTGCCAAAAAGGAATCGATATATTGGGACATTGATTCTGTCAAGCAACCCTTGGAGGAAACAATTGAATGCCCTGGTGGTCGGAGGGCGTCTTTGTGAATTTTCGGCAAATGATAAAACATCGCTGTTACAGGATGTGGGCATGTCAGGAATTTATACTCATTGTCATCAAGCATATGTTTGTCTGCCCATTTTCGAATGAGCACATGATATTATTGACTGCTGTCAATGTATTCATCCTTGGTTATTCGGGTATAACACGTCGTGTCAGATAACTTTCGTAATGCCTCCTGTACATAGTATTCACGTGTCATTAATACTACATTTCCTCCCTAGTCAGAGGGCTTGCAGACCAAATCAGAATCACTCTGGATTTGTTGTAATGCTATATGCTGTCCCATAGTTAGATTGGTATCCACATTACTTGATTTTATTGCTCTTAATCTCAATAGATCTCTTTTGACAGCTTCCTCAAAGGTGTCGATAGTGTCGAAAGGAGTCATAGGAATGTATGTAGATTTTGGTTTGAAATTAGTTCTAACAGATTCTTGTTCAATACCAAAGCTCGCCACATTGGAAACATCAGATATAGTGTCTTGCGAGTTGTCAGCTTCTTAACTGGCCATGCTTTGTAGCGTCCGTAAGTCGTTGCCCGTAAGGGCGTCAGTTGCAGTTGCAGGTCGTGAAACAGGGATTAGTGCAGGTATATGATCGATGTTCTGCTGCTGTAAGCTCTTCAATTTAAAGAATTTATGCAGTTTAAGTTTTCTTGTGAAGAGGTAGAGGTCAATCCGTGTTTGCATATATTCCAATCCCTTGGTTAGGCAGAAAGTAAGTCCTTTCTTAAGTACCGATTGTTCATCTGTGGTCAGTTTTTTGTTAGTCAGGTTTACAATTGTCAGATCTTGAACTGTCACTATCTCCTGGACCCCCTCTTGCTGCGTGTCTGGCCTGCAATACCTTGGTTTTGATTTGTTGAAGCTGCCCCTTCTTGTTTTTCTGCAGTGTCTTGACGTCTTTGTTCTGGGGGTCTGCCACGTCCTCCCCGTTGTCCTGAATTCCACATGAGTTGGAATTCCTCGAAAAAACGTCTCCTTGCGGAAAAAGCAGCTACATTGCTTGCATCGTCATCACCAGACAGTTCCGCATCCGTGCTTACAGCGGACTCTGATGTATCTCTTGGTTCCAGGCTTTGGGGAGCTCCACTCTTCAGCGCCCTCCGTGGCCCAACAAATCTGCGAGCAAAGGTTAATATTCTCCCCTGCTCGTAATCTCTGGCGTCTCTATTGAACTTTGTATGTTTGCGTAATTTGATTTTCTCCTGATAGCCAATGAGGCATTGCTTCATACTTTCACGTAATTCATCTTTTGTTATTGTAACTTGATTTTGCGCAATAAGAGCTCCAAATTCCTCAATCTCCTTTGAAAGACTTGTCTCGATCGCTCCATGCAAATTTTATCAGTATCTTGAGCCTGCCAACCGAGACTTCTGTTGTATACTCAGGCCATTCCTCAAGGAGAGCCGGATCCGGGTTTTCATAAGATGGAATCGTGTAAATTCGGTAATCTGCGTGGTATGCGCTTAACCTCAATATAGTTCTGCAACGAGATAGCTTCCCACCGCTTGCGGATTTCACACTCAAAAAGCCACTCCAGTTTGTTAAATTGTGTACATAAGAAACCTTGTGTGCCATTTTCACGTTCCCGCTCTGTGCGCTGCATAGGAGTACATTTAAACACATCCGCTGCTGCCTCATGTGCATCGGAAAACATCTTGCAACAGTGAACTCAGCACTTTGCCCAACTAAATGCTGTCTCCAACCTCGAAACACTCCCGCTACAGTTTCTAGTCGTTATTCGACAATCTCAATGTTCTTGCGACTCACCCGTAATGTTGCTCACGTATTAGTCGGCGTCAATGCAGGGTAGCGGTGCTCGAACGCGACAAAAGTTCAAAGCTCAATTTTCCACCACAGGTTGCTGAGAGCACTCCGGAGTGGGTGCGGTCCTATACATATATATCCCACAGCAAACACGAAGCGCAGTTGCCTTACCCCAGCCACAAGTAGCGGCGTTCCACGGCGGGATGGTGAGTCCCTCCACATAAACCAATGCTGTCTCCTTGTACAAAAAGCAGCATGCCATGGACAACAGTCTTTGCTAGCAGTATTTATTCAGGCTTTTGACAAAACACCCTACGTGGTACGGAGCTAAGAGCTCCTTGCTCACGAGTCAGCTCACGAGTTAGCTGGTATATGCAGTAGGTAGATATAGTTAGGATATATATATATATAAATTCACTTAAAAAACCATAGATTTCACACATGTTATAGTTAGCTGGACATTTCACTCTTAAAAAGCCAATGAAATTCCCCCGTTATAGTTAGTGCAGGCAACTATAACTCACGCGACCGCAATCCTCTGCTGATGATGTCAGATATTACATCACTGATGACATATGTGTCTTTATGAAAAATAAATATTTGTAATATATGTATAGCTAAAGATTAATGGAAGAAGACATGGATAAATAAGTGTCTAAATACAGTGATGTAATATCTGACGTCATCAGCAGAGGATTGCGGTCGCGTGAGTTATAGTTGCCTGCACTAACTATAACGGGGGAATTTCATTGGTTTTTTACGAGTGAAATGTCCAGCTAACTATAACATGTGTGAAACCTATGGTTTTTTAAGTGAATTTGCAAGGTTTTTTAAATGCTAATTCGTAACTATAACGTGTGTGAAACCTATGGTTTTTTCAGTGAATATATAAACATATAAATATAATCTGCATATCTATATAAATATAAATTCATGCAAACATATACATATATGCATACATATGCATGGTATGTACATGAAAGTTTGAAAAACTCTAATACAAGCAAAGCTAAAAAGCCACCTAATTACAAACAGAATTGCTTTAACTTAAACGAGGGCGAGACCTATTGCATTTTCAATGCTTGTTTACTTTGATTCCATCAAGAAGGCATTCAGATGTGTCCCACATTTTCCATAAATTCTGAATGGTAGCACTCTAGTTGCTCATTAGATCACTGTAGTAAAGCTACTGCTCACCAGGGAAGTCTGCTGCTGGTATTGAAAGTGCATGTTTCAGTCTGCATGTCAGAACTTTTTAATGAAATAGAAGAGGATTTGATAAGTCACTCAAAATGTGCCCTAATTTTTTTTTTCCTCACTAATCATAATTTCTATGGCAAAATGAACCTCCTCATTGTGTTCCTTTTAAATTAAACTACTCACTCTCTACTACTCACTCGCTACTACTTTCTACTACTTACTCTCTACTACTCACTTTCTACTACTCTCTACTACTCTACTACTCTCTACTACTCACTCTCTACTACTCACTCTCTACTACTCTCTACTACTCTCTACCACTTACTCTCTACTACTCTACTACTCACTCTCTACTAGTCTCTACTACTCTCTCCCTACTACTCTCTCTCTCTCTACTACTCCCTCTCTACTACTCTCTCTCTCTACTACTCACTCTCTACTACTCACTCTCTACTACTCTCTACTACTCACTCTGAACTACTCACTCTACTACTCTCTCTACTACTCACTCTACTACTCACTCTACTACTCTCTACCACTCACTCTCTACTACTCTCTCTCTCTACTACTCACTCTCTACTACTCACTCTACTACTCTCTACTACTCTCTACTAATCTCTCTGCTACTCACTTTCTACTACTCTCTACTACTCACTCTCTACTACTCACTCTCTGCTACTCACTCTCTACTACTCTACTACTCTCTACTACTCTCTCTACTACTCACTCTCTACTACTCACCCTCTACTAGTCTCTACTACTCTCTCTCTACTACACACTCTCTACTACTTGCTCTCTACTACTCACTCTACTACTCACTCTACTACTCACTCTCTACTACTCCCTACTACTCCCTACTACTCACTCTACTACTCACTCTCTACTACTCTCTACTACTCACTCTCTACTTCTCCTTTACTCTCTACTAATCACTCTCTACTACTCACTCTCTACTACTCACTCTCTACTACTATCTCTCTACTACTCTCTACTACTCTCTACAACTCACTCTCTACTACTCTCTACTACTCACTCTCTACTACTCTCTACTACTCACTCTACTACTCATTCTCTACTACTCAAGTCAAGTCAAAAGTGCTTTATTCGAGTATTACTCATAAAAGCAAACATACAAACATATAATAAAAAACAATTAAATCTGAGATGTCATATTGACATACGCACATTTCTAAAAAATATACATAATCACAGGAGTAAAATTCATTAATGTTGATAATGCAATTAGGTACAGTTTATAAAATCTTTATACTAAAAAAAGAATTATTTAGAATTTCATTTCACAGGTGTAAAGTCTCTACTACTCATTCTCTACTACTCTCTCTCTGCTACTCAGTCTCCACTACTCACTCTCTACTACTCTCTACTACTCACTCTCTACTACTCCCTCTACTACTCACTCTCTACTACTCTCTACTACTACCTCTACTACTCACTCTCTACTACTCTCTACTACTCTCTACTTCTCACTCGCTACTAGTCTCTACTACTCACTCTCTACTACTCACTACTACTCTCTCCTACTCACTCTCTGCTACTCTCTCTACTACTCTCTACTACTCTCTCTACTACTCTCTCTCTACTCTCTACTCTCTATTACTCATCCTCTACTCTCTACCTCTCTACCTTTCTCTACCTCTCTCTCTACTACTCTCTACCTCTCTACCTCTACCTGTCTACCTCTACCTCTCTACCTCTACCTCTCTACCTCTACGTCTCTACCTCTACATCTCTACCTCTCTACCTCTCTCTACACGCACACATATGCACATATATGCATTTATATATATGTATGTGTA
The DNA here is from genome assembly GCF_964204655.1 of Triturus cristatus. Classification (NCBI taxonomy): domain Eukaryota; kingdom Metazoa; phylum Chordata; class Amphibia; order Caudata; family Salamandridae; genus Triturus; species Triturus cristatus. The sequence goes on from NC_140592.1 coordinate 908,836,257, forward strand.
TATATATGTATATACATACATATATAAACATATATATAATCTGCATATCTATATAAATACAAATATAAATGCATGCATACATATACAGATATGCATCTTATTTACATGACATTTTGAAAAACACTAATACAAGCAAAGCTAAAAAGCCACCTAATTACAAACAGAATTGCTTTAACTTAAACGAGGGCGAGACCTATTGCATTTTCAATGCTTGTTTACTTTGGTTCCATCAAGAAGGCATTCAGATGTGACACATTTGCCATAAATTCTGAATGGTAGCACTCTAGTTCCTCATTAGATCACTGTAGTAAAGCTACTGCTCACCAGGGAAGTCTGCTGCTGGAATTCAAAGTGCATGTTTCAGTCTGCATGTCAGAACTTTTTAATGAAATAGAAGAGGATTTGAGAAGTCAAAATGTGCCCTAAGTTTTCTTTCTGCAGCACTAGTCATAATTTCTATGGCAAAATGAACCCCCTCATTGTGTTCCTTTGCAAATTAAATGTTTTAAATGTTACCACTTTATTCCAATCAAGATGGCTGCAGGTGTGCCATACTTTTGTCATAAGTAAGACTGTTAGCGCTCTAGTTGTTCTTAAAAACACTCTGGGATTTCTTTCATTGGGCTATACTTGGGCTACATCTTGGTGATATTTGTGCTACATTTGGGCTCTTTTGTCTCTGGTGGCCATCTTGGGAGACTTGTTATGAAGTTTCCTAATTTCCTCATTTACTGCAGTCTCCTCAGTAGGCATACTGTCAGTTTTTTACTTTGATTCAATGAAGAAGGCATTCAGATGTGACACATTTGCCATAAATTCAGAATGTAGACACTCTAGTTGCTCATTAGATCACTGTAGTAAAGCTACTGCTCACCAGGGAAGTCTGCTGCTGGTATTGAAAGTGCATGTTTCAGTCTGCATGTCAGAATTCTTTAATGAAAGGTGATCTATAAGCTAAACTGAGAGCTTATTTTCTGTAAATTCACATTATCTTTCTCAGTCATGTGAGAATGAAGTTTGACATTCTCAGTAAAACATGTACATCCAACAAGGGCAGAGACTGTCAGTTGATTCCTTTGTGTTCTACTGCAGCTTCCCAGAGTGTTCCATAGAACAACTAGAGCGCTAACAGTCCTACTTACGATAAACGTATGGCACACCTGAAGCCATCTTGCTTGGATTAAAGTGGTAACTCTTAAAACATTTAATTTAAAAAGGAACAAAATGAGGGGGTTCATTTTTCCATAAAAAGTATGATTAGTGCTGCAGAAAGAAAAATTAGGGCACATTTTGAGTGACTTCTCAAATCCTCTTCTATTTCATTAAAAAATTCTGACATGCAGACTGAAACATGCACTTTCAATACCAGCAATAGTTTTCCCTGGTGAGCAGTAGCTTTACTACAGTGATTTAATGAGCAAAAAGAGTGCTAACATTCTGAATTTATGGCAAATGTGTGACACATCTGAATGCATTCTTGATGGAATCAAAGTAAAAAACTGAAAGTATTTCCTACTGAGGAGACTGCAGTAAATGAGGAAATTAGGAAACTTCATAACAAATAAGTCTCCCAAGATGGCCACCAGAGACAAAAGAGCCCAAATGTAGCCCAAATATCACCCAGATGTAGCCCAAGTATAGCCCAATGACAGAATGTCCCAGAGTGTTCTTAAAAACAACTAGAGCGCTTACTGTCTTCATTATGACAAAAGTATGGCACACCTGAAGCCATCTTGATTGGAATAAACTGGTAACACTTAAAACATTTAATTTAAAAAGGAACACAATGAGGGGGTTCATTTTGCCATAGAAATTATGATTAATGCTGAAGAAAGAAAATGAGGGCACATTTTGAGTGACTTCTCAAATCCTCTTCTATTTCATTAAAAAATTCTGACATGCAGACTGAAACATGCACTTTTAATAGCAGGAGCAGACTTCCATGGTGAACAGTAGTTTTACTACAGTGATCTAATGAGCAACTAGAGTGCTAACTTTCAGAATTTATGGCAAATGTGTGACATATCTGAATACCTTCATGATGGAATCAAAGTAAAAAAACTGAAAGCATTTCCTACTGAGGAGACTGCAGTACATGAGGAAATTAGGAAACTTCATAACAAATAAATCTCCCAAGATGGCCACCGGAGACAAAAGAGCCCAAATGTAGCCCAAAATCACCCAGATGTAGCCCAAATATAGCCCAATGACAGAAGTGTGCAAAACACTTAGGGGCAGATTTATGAGCCCCTTGCGCCACTTTTGCGTCACTTTTAACATGGGAAAAGTGACGCAAAAGTGGCGCAAGGGGCTCATAAATCTGCCCCTTATTATTTTGTGTTTTTGCAGTGTTATATAGTGCAGACTTGTCAGATATTGGAGTGCTTTACATGAGCATTGGTTACATCACACAAGAACAAATTCATTTTGGTTGTAGACATAGGGAGACTAAGTGATTTGACCAGAATCACAGAATGTCGAGCTGAAGCAGAAACTCCAACCTGGTTCCCCAGTTACAAAGTCTGCAGTTCTGGAAGTAACACCACATCCTCTCCCCTAAGTGCAACATTTAATCAAGTGGTCAACTGGATAAAAAAACATAAAGATAACAAATAATGTAAAAGTGCTGTGTCGCTATTTGAAAACTCAGAAAATGTGTCCTTATTTTAGTCTTTTAGAGCACTAACCATAATTTTGATGCCAATAAGACCCTCTCATATATGTAATTTTTAAAGGAAATGCTCTAGGTATTACAGTTTTGATTACATCAAGATGACGTCAGGCATTCCACACTTTTGTAATAAATATAGAATGTTAGCAATCTAGTTGTTCATTAGGATTCTGTTGAGAGGCTGAGGCCAGGGGCACGGACTCTGAAAATTGAAGGCAGGTAGGAGGGTGCAAAGGCAACAATGTAACCACACTGAGCAGGCAGGAAGGGCCGTGGCTGCACAACAGACTATGGAGGGCAGTGGAAAGGGGGGCAGGGGCAACAAACCAACAATACAGGACTTGCAAGAGAGGTTGTGGCAATGTAATAGACCATTGTGGGCAGAAGGAAGAGGCAATGGTAGTACAACCATACATGCCAACAGACCCGATTCAGCCAGGAAACGTCCAATGTTTTTAAGATCAAATGGGCTTTATTTGATCTGTCTCCTGTCTACAATCTCCTCTTTTTCAATGTAACTCAAAGGGGAAAATCAATACCCCAGTTTTTTTTCAAAACCTCCCTCTTACCAAGTTCAAAATGTTCGCAAGTATGGTACATTGGATCATGGAAGGAAATGGGGTAGGGACATGGACTTGGATAACAGAGGACAGGAGGGACATGGAGAGGTGCACCAAACTGACCCTGCAGGGCAGGCATCAGGGTTTGCAGCAGCACAATACACCACACAGGGCATGAGGGACGGGAGTGCAGCACAACAATCCATAGAAAGCAAGAGGGAGGGGACAGGACCATGCACATGGACAACAGAGAACGGAGGGGCAAGAGGCAATGGTAGCTAGCTGACCATAATGGACAGACAGGAGAGAAAGCTGCAGCATAACAGACCATAAAGGGCAGGAGGGACGGATCAGGGGCATTACAATGGAACAGACAAGCCAGGAGGGAGGGAGTAGGGGTCTGCACATGTAAACAGAGGGCTGGGGGCAAGGGGGTAGGGCAGGAGCAGCAAGATAGCCATGGAGGTCAGGCAGGATGGGCACTAGAAGCAAGACACACCGTGAAGAGCAACAGTGAGACTGTGATGGCATACATACAGACCATGGAGGGAAGGTGGGAGGGGGTCAGGGGCAGCTAACTGACCACACAGGGAAGGTGGGAGGGGCCATGGCAGCACAGAAGACCATGCATGGCAAGTGGGAGGGTTAGTGGCAGCACAATGGCTATGATGGGCAAGAAGGAGGGTGCAGGGGCATGCACAAAGGACGATGGAGGATAGAAGGGAGGGTCAGGACCTGTGCACAGAAAAGAAAGTCCAGGGGAAGGGGCCTCACAACAGACCGCACGGGGCAGGCAGGAGGAGCAGTTGCAGCACAACGGACCAGGGAGGGCATAAGGGTGTGGCAGTACAATGGACCATGTAGGACAGGAGGAAGAGGATAGGGGCATGGCATGTGGACAGGCAGGGTGGAGGTGGCAGGGACAGGTTACAGTCATCTGACAATGCTAGGCAGGTGGGAGGGGAGTGGCAGCTCAACAGAACACTCAGAGTAGATAGGAGTGGCAGGTCCATGGAACATGGTGGGCAAAAAGGATGGAGCAGGGGCATGCACAAAGACATCAGAGGGCAGGGGGAAGGAGAATAGGGGCAGCAAGCTAAGCACAGAGTTTAAGCAGGAGGTCAATGATGGGGCATAGAATTGGGCAATGGGGGCAGGAGGGGTGGACTGGTACATCATACTAAATTGAGGGCAGTGGCAGCACATCAGACCATGCATGGCAGGAGGGAGGAGGCTAGTCCATGGATTCACACAACAGAGGATAGGGAGGAGGGGGATGGGGCAGCAAGCTAACTGTTCAGAGAAGGCGGGTATTAGGAACTTTAATGTTTTTAAAACGTGTGTCTGTGCGAACTACTTAAAATATGAACAAGTATGCAGCATAATCTCACTTTTATTTGGAAGAAGAGGACGTTTGTGACTGTGACTCCGGGCTCACTTGGCAGAAACACCCCCTGACCCTCCACCCCCTATCGCAAAATGTAATGCCGGTGAAAAGGGTAGGTGAACACAGTGTTATATAGAACATAGTCCTGAGAGCACGATTGAAAATGAAAACTAGATATAGTGTATGGTATAAACTATGCACCAAAAAGTGTGATATAAGATGAACCGGGCGTGAAATATAATATGCAATACATTGTGCGCAATGACAGATTCATTGGAGAGCGCGAGATAGCACAGGCACTAGCGCGTGCTATGTGATATGCGCCTTGGAGTGTAATATGCACAGGGCAGTGTTGTGTAACCTAACTAGTCTCTAAAGTTGTACTATAAAATATGTGCTGGGGAGTGTAACATTGCATATGCACTGTGACAAAGATATGGATCCCAGATTGTAATATGTATGGCATAGCACTGTGCGTTATAACATAGGCATTGAGGAAGGCACGTTAGATGGGGCAATATAACCCGTGCGAAGACAAGTGCGGCATGACATATTCACGGGGTGGTGTTACAGTGCACATGGGCTAGAGAGTGTCATAGCATATGCACTAGCTGGTGGAATACAACACAGAGGTGTGTGGCACTCGGCAGACAATGGTGGGTGTAACACAGCATTGGGCTCTGCCAGGAGCGCGCTGTGACTCTCAAGTGATGTTCGTCCCCTTTCCAGAGAGTAAAATAAAAAGTATTACACATCCGGCAGTGGATCTGTGTTTTATTAACCGCGAGGGGGGTTTCTTGCATAGTTTTGGTCGAATTTTTGTCGAATCCCCTTTGAATGGCTTGGTGTGCATGTGTATTTAATGTGCCCGTCAATAGCTACCCATGTTTGTATAAATAAACGACAAGGGTGTCTACCGGGATTAGGCACGGTAGGGCATCAGACATGTCAGAGCTTCACTAGTGGTGTAAATACATTCCACGTGGATTCATTGTATGCATAGTCGCCTTTTAATGAATATCACGCAAATCGTCATGGTGATAGGTACGTACGGTTTGTCCAGCATGTCCTAGGTGTGTCTATAAATATATATTTTTTTAAAATAATAAAAAACAGTGGCCGGCCCTGGGGATTGGGGTCAAAAAAATATAATTAGGAGACAGGCCCTGGGGGATGGGGTCATCAGGGCCAATAAATTAGAATAAGAAGGGGAACCACACAGCCCCCCTTCTTAAAAAATTAAAATAAATAAAAGACTGGCATCGTGCTGGAGGCCACGCCCCCTCCTTGCAGCACTCTGCAAACGCGCCCCCTGGCGAGTTGTAAGTTGGGGAATTAATTCCTCTTCAATACTGAGGGTACCTGAGGGCCAACTAGCCCAACAGGCATCTCCAGTATGCGCCAGGGAGCTGCGCTGCAGACAGGTGTTCTGAGGCCAAGCCCCTTTTTATACCTCTCTGCAACGCAGCTCTGTGGCGCTTACTGGAGGTACATAGTGGTCTAGTTTTGCCCTAGGGACCCTTAGGATTCAAGGGGACTTAATCTCTCAACTTAGAAGAGCCACAGGGCGCGTTTACACAGTGGTGAAGGGAGGGGACGGGGCCTGAGGTGACGTGTAAAAACACACACTATGGCATGTTTTAAATTGGGGATATAATTTCCCTTCAATACTGAGGGCCCCTGGGGGCTAACTAGCCCACCAAGTGCTTCCAGTAAGCGCCACTGAGCTGCATTGCAGAGAGGTGGTCCAGGCCGTGCCTCTTTTTACACCTCTCTGCAATGCAGCTCTGTGGCACTTACTGGAGGTACCTAGTGGGCTAGTTGGACCCTAGGGACCCTCAGGATTCAAATGAACTTAATCTCCCAACTAAAAACGGACACAGGGCGTGTTTACACAGTGGTGAAGGGAGGGGACGGGGCCTGAGTTAATGTGTGCAAAAACGCCCTGTGGCCTGTTTTAAGAGGTAGTTTTAATCCCCCTGCCCTATTATATACTAGGGGCTTACAGAGGAGGTCATGCTAATCACAGGGGGACCCCAACGCATAATGTTCCCTAGTGTATGTAGGTGTTTTCACTGTATTCTAAGTGTCTTTTAACATAGCACTGGCTCTAGGACTGGTTAGACAGACTCAGTTACCACCAGTATCCGTCTGAAAAAGTTGAGGGTACAGGATGATTTTGCAACAAGGATTCTTTCTGCTCTTCTTTTTGTTCTTTCTGCACGTCATCCTTCTTCCTGCACTTTTCTTCGTCTTTGAGGACTTCTGTTGCTTCTTTCTGCACTTCTGTTTTTTTCTTTCTGTGCATTTATTCTTCTTTCTTCACATGTCCTATCTCTGTAGGCATAGTTAGAAATTAGCTTTTAAAAAACCTTTGAAATTCACAGAAAAAAACATAGGTTTCAGGCACGTTATAGTTAGGAATTAGCATTTAAAAAACCTCAGAAATTCACTGAAAAAACCATAGGTTTCAGGGGTGTTATAGTTAGCTGGACTTTTCACTTGTACAAAACCATTGAAATTCCCCCGTTATAGTTAGTTCAGCTAACTATAACTCGCGTGCCCGCAATGCACTGCTGATGACGTCACATATTACATCACTCATGACATGGTCAGTGACATCACTCATGACATCACTCATGACATCTCAAATGACATCACTGATTACATCACTGATGACATCATCCTTGTGATAGAGTGGCAGACCTCCTCTCACCCTAATATAACCTTTGATACACACATTCAAAAATAGAGACTACAATTTTCAAAACAATGGACTTACCAATACCAGTTACAACAACCTCTTCAGTAATTCTAAGATCCACATACACATCCACTCATTCACCAACAGTCCTATACAGTCACTCATACATGTACTCACTCATCATATGTACTCATACACCTATACATCCTGTTACACAATGCCACTCATCCATAGAGTTACTCACACACATAGTCACTCATGCTAATAAAGAATCAAACATACATTTACTTGCATATACAGTTATACACACACCACCACACTTACTTCTAGGGAAACTTACACATACTTAGTCTTTTAAACAATCACTTATAGAAACACATACTTATTCATACAGGAACTCTTTCAATCTCTCACTCTCACATTTCGTGTAGCTCGTCCCTTATTGGAGGAATGTATTATCTCCCTCCTTAATAGATCCTTGAAATCAGGGTACCTACCGTTGGAATTCAAGGAGGCACGTGTAAGGCCTCTATTGAAGAAACCTGGTGCGGATCCTGCAGTGTTAAAGAAATACAGGCCTATCTCCCAGCTGCCTTTCCTCTCAAAAATACTGGAACAGCATGTATTAAAGTCCCTGACTTTGTATCTGGAGTCTCACCATCTACTCCATGAGCGACAGGCAGGGTTCCGAGCTCATCACAGCACCGAGTTGGTGATGCTCTCGGTGCTGGATGAATTAAGAGGCATGGCTGACTGTAAGAAACCGAGCGCCCTGATTTTGTTAGATCTATCAGCGGCGTTCGATACGGTCAGTCATGCCCTACTCTTGGATAGACTGCATGATTTTGAGATCAAAGTCCTGGCCTTTAAATGGTTGCAATCCTTCCTTTTGGGAAGGACACAAAGGATACAACTGGGGGATGAAACATCGGAGGTGGGGATTTTGGAATGTGGGGTGCCACAGGGCTCTGCCCTGTCCCCACTCCTATTCAATCTCTACCTACAACCTCTGATTGCATCACTGGCCAGCAGGGGCTGTAGAGTCTTTAATTATGCGGACGACACGCAGCTGTTGCTGAGTGTCGATAATACAAGGACCGCACAACTCAACGCCCAGAACATTTTGAGGTACACTGTACAATGGATGACTGAAAATCTGTTGAAGATCAATCCAGATAAGACTGAGGTATTGGTGATTCCATCCACCGCCTCACTTTGGAGTGACCTCTATTGGCCAGCGGAGCTAGGCCTTGCTCCAAAACCAAGTCTGAATGTAAAGAGCCTGGGGATCAAACTGGATTGTGACCTCTCAATTTCCAGTCAAATTTCTTCCGTGGTGGGAAGCTGTACAAATATCATTCGACAGCTGCGGAAGTTAGCCCCTGTCCTCTCTCAATCGATGATGCGCTCAATCGTAGCAGCAACTGTCATTTCAAGGATAGATTACGGAAACGCTCTCTATCTTGGCCTACCTAAAACTCTGAGTACCAGACTACAGGTCGTGATGAATGACGCGGCACGACTCATTTTTAGACTCCCAAGGAGAACTAAGGCCTCCCCCCTGCTACATAGCCTGCATTGGCTCCCCATTAAAGAGCGAGTGGAATTTAAGAACCTATGCACGGCTCATAAAGCAATTTACGGTCAGGCACCAGCCTATATTACAGATCGTTTGGAGATGTACAGCCCAGTGAGAACACTTAGATCTTCAGATTCTCAGCTATTGGTCTGCCCCCGTTACAAATTAGTAACTAAGGGAGGAAGAGCCTTCTCTGTGTTAGTCCCTCAGTTATGGAACACGCTGCCTGAGGTGCTGCGCAGGGAAGGGAACCTCCTGCGGTTTAGAAAGATGCTAAAAACACTGTTGTTTAGAAGAATCCTGAGTGTAACTTAGACCAGGGAGTGTCTTTCATTCTGTGTTTGCCAAGTTTATTGTTTACCATCGATTTCCGAGCGCCTAGAGACCTGCAGGTGAGTGGGCGCGATATAAATCCAATATAACAATAACAGAAACATATACTCACTTATATACACCAATAGTCACATAAACTAGTTTAAAACATATGTAGTTACTCATAAAGACACTATTGAGACAGTCATTCACTCACTAACACACCCATACACACACTCATCCACCCATACAGTCCTGCACACATGCTGTCTTCAACACATACAAACAGTGAGTCACTCATTCATGCACCTATGCACTACGTAATACCCCCCACCGAACCATGCAGACACTCAGACTGATACTCAAAAAACCAACTAATAACCTATATAGACACCCATGTAGCCACTCACCAACCCATGCAGCCACTTATACACAAAGTGAGAGACTGATACAGATATTTACATATTTAAACATTACTCACTAAGCCATGTATTCACTATGATACACTTAATCAGTCAGTTACACAATCAATTTTTCAAAAACAAATCATCCATTTAGACACTTATATACCCATTTATTCTTCCATCGACCTTGAGATATACATATATAAAACATATTTAATTTTCAGAAAAACACACATTCACTGGATGATGTCATCAGTGATGTCATCAGTGATGTCATTTGAGATGTCATCAGTGATGTCATGAGTGATGTCACTGACCATGTCATGAGTGATGTAATATGTGACGTCATCAGCAGTGCATTGCGGGCGCGCGAGTTATAGTTAGCTGAACTAACTATAACGGGGGAATTTCAATGGTTTTGTACAAGTGAAAAGTCCAGCTAACTATAACACCCTTGAAACCTATGGTTTTTTCAGTGAATCTATATATATATATATATATATATATACACACACACACACACACACAATTATTAGGATCTCACATAATTCATCATAGCTCAGTGAAATTTAACTTGTGAATTTCATTGTTTTTTCTTTTTAAATGTTAGTTTTTCTCTTGTTTCAACTCCAAACTATAACATCACTTTAATCTTTGTTTTTTAAAGTGAATTTCTGATTTATTTTATTTACATAAGCTAAGATCTTATTATCAAACTTAGTTATAAAGTCAGTTTAGCATTTTGCTTTTTTCAGTGAATTTCTGGGGTTTATGATCATATTCAAAACTGAGCATATGACCAGCATGCTCTGGCAACCTGCAAGCAATCTACCCGCTGCACACATGCCAAGCCCCAGCTGTGAATGGTCTTGGTCCATGTCAGCCAACATCCCACTTGCAGCCCATGCCACTGTGAGCTGCCAACTCCCAGGTGTGCATGGCTATTCACCCTGCACAATTGGGGGTTTGCCACAAGAAACTTACCCCAACACTCGGGCAGCCATCCCCCACTCTCTTTTTTAAAATTAGAATTTGGGTACCGTAGTACTCCCATGGTTCCCTTCGCACAAACGTCTATCCTATGGTAGTGCAATTTTGTTTGCTAATGCCTTACCATGGGGTAGAAGGTTGTATAGTAACTCCCACAGGAGTACCACAGCACCTCACTGGAGGGCCACACTGGGTCCAGCAAGAGTACAGTACTATCAGTAGTCCAACTGTTTTTTAACTTTCAAACACTGAGTGCGGTTCCTCTGGGCTCCCCTCTCCACAAGTGCCAGGGTGTCCCTACCATGGCACCGCACTATTTTTATTAAACTTTTTCCTGACACAGGGACCAAGCCCAGAGTACAGTACTGAAAAGGCAGATGGGAGAAAAAAAGCTCCCTCAGCCAATCAGGGAAACTGCTTGTTTCAATGTTGGTACAGTGGGACTCCCACTGAACCAACCATCCAAATATAACGGATTAATCACTTCCACAGAGTTTTATCCACGGAGATTTATATACCGCAAAGTTGACCCGGTACCAGGTATCAGAGCGCTTTACATAGCACCAGTGGTGTTACATCAGGACACATTCATTATTGTTAGGCAAGGGGAAATTAAGTGATTTGCACAGAATCACAGGATGTTCAGCGTCATTGCCAAGACTTGAACCCGGTTCCTCAGATTCAAGGTCGACCGCCCTAGCCGTTAGGCCAACTCCTATCCCTCACTTCAACCACTATGCTACCAGGGGCGGCCGGCACAGGTAAGAGCGGTGAGGCGGGGTGATATGGGGTGGGGGTAAGTCGAAGGACAGCTGGATAGGTAAAAGTAAATAAATAAAGCCACTTACTTTGCCCTTGCCGCATTACAGACAAACAAATCATGTTATTTAGAGCATTAAAATGCATCTCAATGCCCATTCTAATTATCATAAAAAAATCATCATAGTCAGCAATTAATATTAAAAAAAAGGAATTAAGAAAATCAAAGGAATCTAAATTCTATTGCACAATTGTTAGTTCCAGCGATATTCCTGGACATGAGGGACAGTCAAAATAACCAATTTGTGAGGACTGTTTGCTATGGTTACCAAGCATGCTAACTGAAATCTATATCTCTAGCTCCTAAGTGTGGATACATATAGATGTGAGGTGGATGGAATGTTTCATTCGACCTGTGGAATTGGCAACATTTGGGAACTCCGCATTACTCTTGTAATGTGAAGTTCTCACCAAATTCCACTAATCACCATGTGGTGGAATTTTTTTCCGTGAGCGTTAAGAAATGCAAACACAAGCAACATTTGGCGTCCCCCGGCACCATTATCTAATGCGCCTGTCACGGTCAGGAGGCTGCCTCTCAAGTAGATTTGCAGCAGCTCAAGAAGATTTTTGACTCAAGCAGCAGCAAAATTGACTCAAATGGGCACACATTCTTGCACACACACAGCATGGTGCCATTCGCACTGATTTTTCAGCACTGCTCTTGCTATTGGCGCTAAATGGCAGCGCAATCAGTGTGGCATACATATTTCAGCACGTTGGTGGAACCCTGTGGAATCTCACAGAGTTTTTTAGGATACTGTTAGTTCTACCTATATATATTTATATATATATATATATTGCTTTATTTTTTACAAAGATATATAATTTCCAGGTATATCTTCTTGGTAATTGCAATGAATGACTATGTAAAAAATGACGAGATAAAAAGTAACTTTTCCATGTTTACTACAAATGTAATTAGCACTAGCACTTTAAATTGAGGGTTTGTCAATGCGTGTGGTCAGGTGATCAAGGCCGCTTGGACGGCCGAAACGCGTCTGGACATTGAAATTGGGAAATAAATAAAAGCAAACTGTTCTGGTATAACAGTGGTCTGTGCCCGTGATTTTCCTTCAGGAAAAAGAATTGCGAGTTGCCTCAATATATATATATATATATATATTCACTGAAAAAACCATTGGTTTCACACATGTTATAGTTACCGGAAATTTTACTGATAAAAAACCAATGAAATTCCCCCGTTATAGTTAGTGCAGGCAACTATAACTCACGCGACCGCAATCTTCTGCTGATGCTAATACTGTATTTAGACACTTATTTGCCCATGTCTTCTTCCATACATTTTTAGCTATACATATATTACAAATATTTTTTTTTTCATAAAGACACATATGTCATCAGCAGAAGATTGCGGTCGCGTGAGTTATAGTTGCCTGCACTAACTATAACGGGGGAATTTCATTGGTTTTTTATCAGTAAAATTTCCGCTAACTATAACATGTGTGAAACCTATGGTTTTTTCAGTGAATTTGCAAGGTTTTTTAAATGCTAATTCCTAACTATAACGTGTGTGAAACCTATGGTTTTTTCAGTGAATTTGTACGGTTTTTTAAATGCTAAGTTACTTTACGCCATTCGTGGCGTGCGCGCCCACTTAACGCAGTTCGTTCCGTGTGCGCACAGTAAGCACGCGGTGCGCTTCGCGCACCGCGCGCCCACTTTACGCAGTTAGTGCCGTGCACGCACGGTGGGCACGCGGTGCGCTACGTGCACCGCGTGCCCACGTTACGCTAGATGGGCCATGTACGCACGATGCGCTTCGCGCACCGTGCGCACATGGAGGACATATGATGCACTTCGTTTTGAAAGGTAATATTTTAATTTTTCGTAATTTTTATAAGCCATGCACAAATGGTGCCCTTCGGGCACCATTTGCACACGGGGTGGAGAGAGTGTGGATAATTTTTTTTTTTATTATTTTTTATTTAAAAATTATAGTTTATCTCAAAAGTTATAAGCCATGCACAATTGGTGGCCTTCGGCCGCCAATTGCACACGGGGTGGGGAGAGTGTGGATAATTTTTTTTTTTTTATAATTTTTTACCGTACGCGTACGGTAAACGTAATCGGCAAAATTAGCGAAAAAATAAAAATTGCGTTTTTGGCCTTGGGGGATCTTTGGGGACTCCCTCAACATGGCTATGTGTGTGGGAGCTGTCTAAACAGCCCCTTTATATTTTTTTGTGCTTTATATTTTAAACATCTCTCTCAGTGCGAGAGAGAAAATGGCGGCCGCCGCTTCCTGGTTTCGGCCGATTCGAATGTTTACTAAGATCTAAGAGCCAATCAGAATCGCGCTCGCGCACGCCACCGTACGCGTACGGTAAGCGTACCGTAAGCGCACCGTAAGCTGGCTCAGATATATATATTGATTTAAAGGCTATTTTCTCAGAATCTACTGAACAGATTTACACCAAACCTACAAAAGGCACTTCCTTGACCTGAGGACTACCTCTCTGCGAAATTTCTAGTAATTCTGTTCAGCCGTTCGGTCTGTAGCCCTGTCTAAAGGTCCTATGGAAAAATGCATGGGAAAAACGCGTTTTGGGACCCCCCTTTTATCTCAGCCCCCGCTTGACGAATCCCCCCGAGACTTTCAGGGTAGGAGCGGAGCGTAGCGCCCCACCTATTTTGAAAAATTCGCGAGGATTCGTCGACCGGTGCCAAAGTTATTCAAAATAGAATGTTGCGGATTTCCTATGGAAAAGTGGTCCTAACTATAACTACCTACTGGCGACCGCCAGTAGGTAATATATATATATTCACTGAAAAAAACCATAGGTTTCAAAAAACCAACTAATAACCTATATAGACACTCATGTAGCTACTCACCAACCCATGCAGCCACTTATACACAAAGTGAGAGACTGATACAGATATTTACATATTTAAACATTACTCACTAAGCCATGTATTCACTAAGATACACTTAATCAGTCAGTTACACAATAAATTTTTCAAAAACTAATCATTCATTTAGACACTTATATACCCATTTATTCTTCCATCGACCTTGAGATATACATATATAAAACATATGTAATTTTCAGAAGAACACACATTCACTGGATGATGTCATCAGTGATGTCATTTGAGATGTCATCAGTGATGTCATGAGTGATGTCACTGACCATGTCATGAGTGATGTAATATGTGACGTCATCAGCTGTGCATTGCGGGCGCACGAGTTATAGTTAGCTGAACTAACTATAACGGGGGAATTTCAATGGTTTTGTACGAGTGAAAAGTCCAGCTAACTATAACGCCCCTGAAACCTATGGTTTTTTCAGTGAATTTCTAAGGTTTTTTAAATGCTAATTCCTAACTATAACGTGCCTGAAACCTATGGTTTTTTCTGTGAATATATATATATATATATATATATATATATATATATATATATATATATATATTCACTGAAAAAACCATAGGTTTCACACATGTTATAGTTAGCGGAAATTTTACTGATAAAAAACCAATGAAATTGCCCCGTTATAGTTAGTGCTGGCAACTATAACTCACGCGACCGCAATCCTCTGCTGATGCTAATACTGTATTTAGACACTTATTTGCCCATGTCTTCTTCCATACATTTTTAGCTATACATATATTACAAATATTTTTTTTTTATAAAGACACATATGTCATCAGCAGAAGATTGCGGTCGCGTGAGTTATAGTTGCCAGCACTAACTATAACGGGGCAATTTCATTGGTTTTTTATCAGTAAAATTTCCGCTAACTATAACATGTGTGAAACCTATGGTTTTTTCAGTGAATTTGCAAGGTTTTTTAAATGCTAATTCCTAACTATAACGTGTGTGAAACCTATGGTTTTTTCAGTGAATTTGTACGGTTTTTTAAATGCTAAGTTACTTTACGCCATTCGAGGCGTGCGCGCCCACTTAACGCAGTGCGTTCCGTGCACGGTTTTAATCAACTTTAATAAGCCCTGTACATTTGGTGGCCTTCGGCCACCAAAAGCACAGGGGGTGGGGTCAATGTGGATAGTGTTTTTTTTATTTCGATTTTATAATTTCATGTTGCCAAAATACAGTTTTTTTACTGTTGTAATAAGCCTTGTAAATTTGGTGGCCTACGGCCACCAAAAGCACAGGGGGTGGGGTAAGTGTGGATAGTGTTTTTTTTATTTATATTTTTTACCGTACGCTTACGGTAAGCGTACGGTAAGCGTACTCGGCGAAATTGCCGAAAAAAAAATAAAACCGTTTTTGCTCTTGGGGGATGTTTGGGGACTCCCTCAACATGACTATGTGGGAGGGAGTTGTCAAAACAGCCCCGTAACATGTTTTTGGGCATCATGTTTGATAAATAACACTCAGTGCGAGAGACAAAATGGCGGACACCGCTTCCTGGTTTCGGCCGATTCGAATGTTTACTAATATCTAAGAGCCATTCAGAATCACGCTCGCGCACGCCACCGTACACATACGGTAAGCGTACGATAAGCGTACAGTAAGCGGGCTCAGATATATATATTGATTTAAAGGCTATTTTCTCAGAATCTACTGAACAGATTTACACCAAACCTACAAAAGGCACTTCCTTGACATAGGGACTACCTCTCTGCCAAATTTCTAGTAATTCTATTCAGCCGTTCGGGCTGTAGCTCTGTCTAAAGGTCCTATGGAAAAATGCATGGGAAAAACGCGTTTTGGGTCCCCCCTTTTATCTCAGCCCCCGCTTGACGAATCCCCCCGAGACTTTCAGGGTAGGAGCGGAGCATAGCGCCCCACCTATTTTGAGAAATTCGCGAGGATTCGTCGACCGGCGCCAAAGTTATTCAAAATAGAATGTTGCGGATTTCCTATGGAAAAGGGGTCCTAACTATAACTACCTACTGGCGACCGCCAGTAGGTAATATATATATATATATATATATATATATATACATATATTATCTACTGGCGGTCGCCAGTAGATAGTTATATTTAGGACCGAGTTTCCATAGGAAATCTGAAAATTCTATTTTGAATAACTTTAGCGCCAGTTGACGAATTCTTGCAAAATTTTCAAAACTAATGGGGCGCTCCGTTCAGCTCCTACCCTGAAAGTCTCGGGGTGATTCGTCAAGCGGGGGCTGAGAAAAAAAGGGGGTCCCAAAATGCGTTTTCCCCATGCATTTTCCCATAGGACCTTTAGTCGAAGGTACAGCCCGAACGGCTGAACAGAATTACTTGAAATTTGGCAAAGAGGTAGTCCTCAGGTCAGGCATGTGCCTTTTGCATAGATGGTGTCAATCGGTTCAGTAGTTCCTGAGAAAATTGCAGTTAAAAGTACATAAATATCTATAAGCGCACACGTGCGCGAGCGTAAATCTGTTTGGTGGTTACATGTCAGTCAACATTCGAATCAGTCGAAATCAGGAAGTGTCGGCCGCCATTTTGTGTGTTTTGTGTGTGACAGTGAAAAAGCAAGGTGGAGAACGTGAAAAGGGGGCAGGGTAGAGAGTTCCTGACCCCCTAGCCTCTGTCAGGGGGTCCCTGAAGGACCCTGAAGGGTGAGAAAAACATTTATTTTTTTTCCAAAAATCGCGGGGTGCGCGCACGGTGAAAACCCATAAAAAAAAAAAAACATTCGAAACGAACCATTCCATATTACAGGATACAGTCAATCTATAACTATATACATAGCTAGCTTATTGTAAAATAAATATATAAAAAATATAATAAAACATATAGAACTTAGCATTTAAAAAACCTTACAAATTCACTTAAAAAACCATAGGTTTCACACACGTTATAGTTAGGAATTAGCATTTAAAAAACCTTGCAAATTCACTTAAAAAACCATAGGTTTCACACATGTTATAGTTAGCTGGACATTTCACTCGTAAAAAACCATTGAAATTCCCCCGTTATAGTTAGTTCGGATAACTATAACTCGCGCGACCGCCACTCTGTCACAAGGATGATGTCATCAGTGATGTCATGAGTGATGCCACTGACCATGTCATGAGTGATGTAATATGTGACGTCATGAGCAGTGGATTGCGGGCGCGCGAGTTATAGCTATCTGAACTAACTATAACGGGGGAATTTCAATGTTTTTGTACGAGTGAAATGTCCAGCTAACTATACCATGTGTGAAACCTATGGTTTTTTAAGTGAATATATATATATATATATATATATATATATATCTCAATACCACAGAGCCACAGAGTTCACCTCCCGCTGCACCTAGGCTTCTTTTCTGCTCTGTCTAGACAATGCACCCTGGTTGGGAATCTAATGAATATGACTTCCCATTCAGGACAGTAAAATTGGACTCATGTTGGGATGTTGAATATATGAACATTGATTAACTTATTCCTTTACATTGATTCCTTTCCCCTGTTAAGTCATGTGTTTTTCTGACCGCCCATTCAGGGAGTGATTATAGGACAAGCAGAATATGTATCATGTACATTTTATAATCCTAATGAACTAACTGAGTATTCTATAGGTGCAATTTGAATTACAATATTATATTCCTGTGAGAATCCCCATTATTGATGGTTTCTGCTTTTGTTCCTCGTTTTGATATTTTGATTAATCCATGGACTATGATGTTTGCATGTTCTAAGATGGCTGCCACAAAAATCTGGAGCGTATTATGGCCTTTATTAGTTTTGATGAATTTATGTTACATATATATTTTTGCTTTATATTGGTTGTGTTTATTGCTTTTATGTGACATTGAAGAAGGCATCGTGCTGAAACGCATCTGTCAGTGCTGTGTGGGGCTCGCACATTAAAGTACTTTGCTTTATAAAATCTTGTGAGTGCACTCATTTTTGTCGGTCTATTCAACTACTGTATATATACTACTGTATAATATATATGTATATATGTATATGTTATGAATATTCAAGTACTTCCTCTTTTTTATATAAAAAAATAAGCTTTTGGTTTGAGATAGAATTTTCTAAACAGCACAACTGACATGTATTAATTTAGGATAATATCAATTTGTGAATATTTGCAATGAAATTTGCTATCGGTATGTGTCTATTTAAACAAAATTATTTTGTTTAGTTTCTCAACGAAAATCAATTTAAAACTGTGTAATTTTACATGTTTTTAGGAGCACTTGTTAAATACAAACACATTTTCTTGCCTGTAGTAAAATGTTTTAAGATGGCCGCCATGTATTGTGCACTATGCCATAGTTGAATTGAGCCATCTTTTATGTTAATGTTTTTATACTCATGTCACGATCTGACACTTTCATAAGGGTGTTTCTAACTTATTGTCATCGACATTGAAGAAGGCAGATTGCTGAAATGCATCTGTCGGTGCAGGGGGACTACAGCACATTAAAAATCACTTGTATAAGTATTTCTGCGAATGCCGTCCTTCATATGCCAGCGTAATGGTTTGGTAACATGGAGAAATATATATTAACCCTGGGCATAGTTCGCGAAGTAGCGCTACGCGTAGCTACGCAAAGTGCACTTCGCACTACGCGAGCTACAGGTAGCAGCTTTCTCAACGCGGACTGGTAGTTTCTCATCGCGAGCAGTCGCGAGCATAAACGACAACTCGCAATGAGAAGCCTGACCTCCCCGCGTTGAGAATCTTGCCGGGAGGTTTAGTTTTCCACGCTCGCGATCGGCAACTTGATGTTGCTGATCGCGAACGAAGAAAAAGTCCCGCCGGGATGTCATTTTGCTTGCTCGCGGTCACCAACATGACGTTGAGGACCGCGAGCAAGCAAAAAATGACCACTGCACTACGCAGCGCTACGCTACGTGTGTTTGCACTGTGCTACGTGCAATTCGTGTAGTGCGAAGTAGCGCAAACTTCGCAAACTACGCGAGCATAGCGTAGTGCTTTGCCCAGACTTAATATATATATATGTGTATATATATTATATATATATATATATATATATATATATATATATATATCTTCAATTCAAGTCAGCTTTATTCGGTTTTCATTTACCACATTAAAAACCATAAAAGCACAATTTTATAATAACACTTATAACTTATGAATATTGACCTGTAGTCATAAAACAGTTGATTTAGGCAATAGCATAATTTGATAGTTCCATTTCATCACTATTGTACAATAAAATTAGTAAAAATTGATTAAAAAAGGTTATAAACAAGGTTTAGAAATTCAAAGAATAATTAAAATGAAAACCCTGGGAATAAACTCCAATATAAAACATTATTCAGAGATGCTTTCTATGACTAATAGAACTTTTAAAAAATTGGGCAATATGTTTCGTAAAGCAATCCGAGTCTAAAAGCTACATTGCAAGGTAACCTGGATGGCCTTTGTCTAATCACCCATATTTTCAATATTAGTTTAATCCATTTTTTTCTGTGCTCCTTATAAAATTTACAGAACAGTAATACATGCATTGATGTTTGGGGTGAAACTGCATACTGAGTGTTGACTGCATCATTTGATTACTTTGTGCTGTACTGTAGGCTTTAATGCCTCGGAGGCAAATCTATCCGCCTCCATGTGGGTCATACATTGCTTTTTTAAGGTTTTTCTGGGGATGTCCCCTATCAATGAAGGGTTTTTATAAAACTCGGATAAACTTATGTCGGTCAGAAACTCTTTTATATATTTAAACCGTCCAATCTTCAAAACATTTTCTGACTTGAGGCTATCGCTCAGTACATTCCGATTAAATGTTGCTCTAGGGGATGACCAAATCTGGTGCCATAGTAGTTCCGGTTGGACTTTTATTATGTCTGTGATGTATGGTATCCCTAACTCGGTATGGCATATGTGCGTTGAGGTGCCTCGTGGGACTGCCAATAAATATCTGAAAAAGGCGTTCTCCGCTTTCTGGATTTCATTACATTGCAATATCCCCAGACCCCAGCCCCGTAGATCGCTGTACTAACACAATTAGCTTGGTAGATTTGAAGCATCTCTACCGGGGGCCTCTTACCTAACTTTTGAGAGAAGTTCACTAAGGCCACCGTTGTTCTCATAAAGAGTAGTTTCCTGGCTTTAATTGCTTGGTGCCATGAGCCCTTATTGTCAATTAAAATGCCTAGATTAGGGATATGTTATTGTAGTCTCCACTTTATTGTTCTCTCTGTCTCTCCCTCTCACTCTCTCTCTCTTTCTCTCTCTCTCTCTCTCTCTCTCTCTATATGTATATATATATATATATATATATATAGAAGGTGTCCTTCTCTCATAGTGCTTTCCTCATGTATGTTTTGTCAACTGGATCATGGGAGAAAAATATGGGCGCCCATACCTAGCACAGCATTGGTAACATATCAATTTGTCAGCAGTTTTAGCACTAGAAGCATATCATTTTATACACTCTAGGGTTTTAGGGATACAGCTTGTACACTACACCAGAAATACATTTTTGGGGTAGATGTTTATACATGGTGATTTATTTACTCTCTGGATTTTAATATTTTTTACATGGTTTTAACTCCTCAAATTTCTTTGAATTGGGCATGTAGGCATGTTATTTTGATTCTTGCACATGATATTTGCAATGCTTGCACATTACAACTGCATATTTGCGCATTTCTATAATTACAACGTTATATGCCAGCATGTGATCCTTATAATGGATTTCATAATTTGATGCAATCTATATTAGCAAGTAGGGTGTTTTGCACATTAAGGCTTCATGTATGGATGTATACAATGATCACGTATTGGCACATAAGAATTGCAAAGATTGCACAACGTAGTTGCGTATTTGCACATTTCTATTAATATAATGTTATATGCCAGTACAGGACCCTCATAAGGGATTCCGCAATCCAATGCCATATTTACTAGCAAAAAGGCTGTTTTGTATATTAGGGCTTTACGCGTAGATGCTTGCCAAGTTCGCATATTAGCACATTAAGACTGCGTATTTGCACTTTGGAATAACTATAGTATTTTAACTGCTATTTTAACCCGAGTATTGTATTATGCAATCATTGAGTTATGGCATTATATGCATCCATTTGCGTATTTGCACACAGTATACTGTTCTCTACACCCCAGCAGCCCAGTACTATAACAATCACATGGACATACTATACTGGTCATCGTATTCCAAACCTGCATATTTGTACGCCATATCTGGTTGGATCAACACGTAGGCACAATGCTTGCAGCTTAGCACTGTGCCAGTTAAACATCAACCAACCCTACATTTGCGTGTTGCCCATCCTGCTTCAATGCAGCCATTAGAGTCTATGAGTTATTAATGTACTGTATCATTGTGTTTTTTGCACATCTCAATATTATTTAGCATCTTATGGCATATTATTTGCACTGCATCATTGTTCTGTATGATTGTACATATTGCGATATTTATAACTGTGCAAAAATTATGAATGCATTGAAAAAGTAGACATTATGTCTGTATTTACTATGAACACACTGACAATGTAGACACAAAGGTGCCGATTCCGATCCTGTAAAACCCGGGTACGAACCGTCGGACGGAGCGTTTTCTCCGTTCGACTCGTACCGGGGAAAAACACCTTACAAACCTGCAAGTACGATTCGTACAGAGACACCATTTCCGTACGAATCGTAAAAACCACCGACCGGCTAAAACATACCCACAATTCTGATCCGGGACACCGCGTACGCGACATTCGCACGGAGTCAGGCAGCGTTTTATGGACCAGCAAGTACGATTCGTACCCACAGCACTTCGCACGGCAAAATTTTTACGGGACCCAAAAAGTGCTGGAAAAGCTAAGTATGCCACGATGCACGGTACCCCCATCCCTACATGTCCGTGCCATACCCCAGCATCCCCGCCATGTCCGCGCCGTACCCCAGCACCCACCCCATGTCCGTGCCGTACCCCAACTCCCCCCCATGTCCGCGACGTACCACCACCCCCGTAGGTACGGCACGTACCACCACCCCCATAGGTACGGCGCGGACCCCCACCCCACCCCCGTAGGTAAGGCATGTACCCCCACCCCACCCCGTAGGTACGGCGCGTACCACCACCCCTGTAGGTACGGTGCGGACCCCCACCCCACCCCATAGGTATGGCGCATACCCCCACCACATCATGTACCTACGGGGGGTGGGGTGGGGGAACGGCGCGTACCTGGGGCACATCACTGATGACATCATCCAGTGAATGTGTGTTTCTGTAAAGTTTAAATATTTTTCAGCTATATTTATGCCAAGGTGTATTGAACAATGAGTGGATTTACAAGTGCCTGAAGGGATTATTTAGTAAGTGCGTGACTGACTGTATAAGTGAGTGATTGAACGTGCCTTACTGAATGTACGGGTTAGTGACTAAACTGTGTGAAAGTCTGTATTAGTCTCTCAGTTGGTGTGTAAGCAACTGCATGGGTTGGTGAGTAGCTACATGAATGTCTATATGGGTTATTGATTTGTTGTCTGAGTATCTGTATGGGTGCCTGAGTGTCTGTGTGAGTGGGTGGGGGGTGTGTGACTATGTGCATAGGTGTCTGAGTGGCTGATTCACTGGTTGTATGGATTCAAAAGTGCATCTGGGAAGGGCTGTATGGGTGAGTTAGTATGT
Source organism: Triturus cristatus (assembly GCF_964204655.1). Taxonomy (NCBI): domain Eukaryota; kingdom Metazoa; phylum Chordata; class Amphibia; order Caudata; family Salamandridae; genus Triturus; species Triturus cristatus. Next base: position 908,859,226 of record NC_140592.1, read on the forward strand.
GTATGGGTGTGTTGGTGAGTGAGTAAATGTCTCAGTGGTATATGTATGACTAACTACATATGTTTTAAGGCAGTATATGTGAGTGTTGCAGTATATAAATGGTTATACGTGAGAGTAAGTTATTTGAAGAGTGGGTGTATAAATGAGTGTCTGCTTGTATCAGTGATTGTATAAGACAGTAAGTATGTGTTAGTATCTGCATAAATAAGTGATGTGGTTAGTGTATAAATAACGGAATTGGTGTGTATAACTGTATACATGAGTTAATGGTTATGTGATTGATTTTTTGCATGACTGACTAGGTGTGTGAGTAACTGTATGGATGAGTGGTGGAGTGTGATTGTATGTATAGGTGTATGAGTGCATATTATAGTACTTTATTGATGAGTAACTGCATGTTTAAGTGACTGGATGTGTGTGTAGACCTAGGAAATAGTCGTTGGTATGTAGTATCTGGCATTCTTGTGTGTATGGTTTAAAAAATAGTACTCTGTATTTTAGAGTGGGTGTATCAAAGTTTATATTAGGGCATCAGTATGTGCATCAGATTATCACGTGGATGATGTCATCAGTGATGTCATTTGTGATGTCATTAGTGATGTCATCAGTGATGTCACTGACCATGTCATGAGTGATGTAATATGTGACGTCATCAGCAGTGCATTGTGGGCATGCGAGTTATAGTTAGCTCAACTAACTATGGTGGGCAAATTTCTCTGGTTTTATATGAGTCAAATGTCCAAGTAACTATAACGTCTCTGAAACTTATGGTTTTTTTCAGTGAATTTCTAAGGTTTTTTAAATGCTAATTTCTAACTGTAACGTCCCTGAAACCTATGGTTTTTTCAGTGAATTTCTAAATGCTAATTTCTAACTATAATGTCCCTGAAACCTATGGTTTTTTCAGTGAATTTCTAAGGTTTTTTAAATGCTAATTCCTAACTATAACGTCCCTGAAACCTATGTTTTTTTCAGCGAATTTCAAAGGTTTTTTAAATATCGAACTACTATTGTGCTATTTATCATTAGTACTGTTTTTCTAACTTTCAAACTACATAAAATAAACTGCAAAACTGCTATGTAATGTAATATATTTCACAAATTACAGTGAGGTTTTAAATAATACAAAATATTTTAACATTCAGAAAACAATTTTTCTCTCTTTTTTTGCTGTCATCAGCTTCTACTTAACTTCACTATTCACAGTAATGTCAGAGCAGTATCATCATAAACAGCAGGGAAAAAAAAACAATCAACTAGATTGTTAAAAAAAACAAATCCCTAATTCTCGCAAATATAATAGAAAATCAACACAAATAACACATCCAATACTATTTCTAATCTTCAAATCTTACCTTTACTTTGTAGTTTCTGTTCACATTTTCGCAATACGCCAAATAATGTATCAAAAACTTTGCTTTGAAATCATCCAGTATGAATTCCGTAAAGTATCTCTACACCTTCCCACTAGGCCGAATGATGTATCTAAAATCTTTGTTTCAGAAATATCAAGTATGAGTTGGGTAATTGATAATGCAATCTCGGTTTCATTTCCAAGTGTGTATCGTTGCAGTGACTCCAACCATTATTACACTTTAAATAAACTGTATAATGGCCACTTGTGGTAGTACTTCCAGCATGGAAAACAATAGCAACTGTTGCAAAAGTTCTTCCAGAAATAGATACTTGACTAGCAACAACATTTTAAATTTTGGTTTCCACTTTTCTCCCATTTGGTCTACAGCATTGCAGCATTATAATCAAATATTTTCAATATCTTTGTAGGCATAATGTAGATAGCATTGTTGATTTACAATGAGAACAGTTCATCTTGTGATCAACTTCTTTTACTAATTTGGAAAATGGGACAGATTTGCAGTCAGGTATTGTTAAATATAGAAATCGTTCTCTATCAACTATAGTGCTTGAAGTTAATGAACACTGTTCACATTTATGTTCCCATTTGTAACTGAGTCCAAATAAACTCTCAATCTGAATTCCCTCATCTTCTAGTACTCCAAGCATAACCATCAGAAATTCTTGTGCATCTTGTTGTATATTAGCACTGAACGTTAAAGATCCAGTACATGTATCCAACAGTTGGCGAATACCAGAAGCAGAATGGGTCTTACTTCCATCAGTTCTCAATTCTTGAAATAAAGTATAAAGTGCCGAACATAATCTTTTTTCCTTACTTTACATAATTTCACCATAAACATCTTCAAGATAAAATATAACGTTTAGAATAACATTACCATAGCAGTTGACACCAGAAGCATTTTCTAATTGGTATCCGACAACATCATCACTTGTTTGTATTTTCTGCTTCTTTACATCTTTTCTTTTCTCTTGATTTTGTTTCTGCTTTTCAACCATATTTGATTCGTCAACGTGTTTGCGTTTTGAACACACAGCACGTTTCTCATAAATAGAATATTCACCTAAACTTGGAGCATAAAGCCTTCTCAAACGATTATATTCTCTTACACAATTAACATCAGCACTAACCTTGTTCTCATCAAAATCAATTAAATTCAAACCAGACAACGTTCTAACTCGAGATAATGCAACATATACCATTCTCTCTTTAAACACAGTTCTTCCTACATTTACCAAAGCATTATCTACACTTAAACCTTGAGATTTATGAATAGTTATTGCATATGCTAAACAAAAGGGAAACTGTTTTCTACGAACATACAAGTCTTTTACAAGCAAAAAAAGAGCAGCAGAATGCGCAATGTTTTACCTCTGTAATCTGATCAAATTTCAACTTTCAAGAATTCAATTCCATTTCTATTTTGACATTTCACAAAATCAACAACTTTCCCCATTGCTCCATTCACTAAACCTTCTTCTACGTTCAGATTACGCATCAAAATTTCCCAACAGTTTAAACATACATCTAAAATAAATCCTAAGCCAGCAGTTTTTGATACAGACTTTTCCAAAGAATCCAATTTAGTCTGTAGTTTTTCTGAAAGAAGAATTGTTATTCCTTGATGCTAGATTTTATAAATAACTTCAATGTGAACTATTGCTTGATTTTCCGATTTCTTAAACTCTTTATTAAATGTATAACACTCTTCCACTGTAGGCATTAGGCAAACTATAGACTTTTTTTCTTTCATTTTCTTGTACAATACTTCTGCTGGTGTGTTTTCATTTGTAAACAAGTTCTTTAGTAGACGACTTTGAAAAGCTTGTTTACCATGTTTGCTTAGAACACCAATTCTTACATCTTTTAGAATATTTGCATAATCTCCATCTCTTGCTTGTCACATAACATGAGTTCTTTATATTCAAAATGTAACCACAGATTCACATTTCCAATACTTCCCATAGATTTTTTAGTGTCTTCATGTAGAAGAGTTTTAAACACTGGTTCTCCTTTTACAGGGGTTAGTTGTAGCAGATATCCAAATACAATTAAATGTTTTCCTCCAAAGAGAACATCGTAATCTGTTTTTAATACCTGTTGCATTCTTAAGTATACAAAAGCAAGCATTAAGTTTGAGACCATGCTCACCTCATCAATAATTAAAAGTTTCATTTTCTTCAGCACTCTTGACACTTCATAAGAAGCTTCTCCAGACAACTTCTGATATACTAATTTATTATCATGCTCAACTGGTAACATCAGTAATCTACGCAAAGTAACTCCTTTAACATTGTGTGCAGCTAATCCAGTTGGAGCTGTTACCACACAACATAAATGTGAACCAGTAGTTTTTTTAAAGATAACTGGTCAAAACTTTAATTAAAAAACATTTACCTGTCCCAGCTTGACCACTGATGTACATCAGAAGAGGTTTAAAAGATGACCAAACACATTATTTTTCCCATGCAACAAACCATGTTCTATCTGTTCTCTCACTTGTACATATATTTCTTTCTGTTCAACATTTACTTGTTCCTCCAATGTAATATTCTCCTTGTGTGCTTGTTGCATTGCAATTTTGACTTCATGCATAGCAATCGCTGCTTCATTTTTCAGTATTGGTTGTCCAAGAGGATCTTGACTACATGGACCACTACTTTGACTATCTTGAGAACTTTAATTAGCTATTTCAGCTGTAATAGTCTTTTCCTGTTCAACTTCATCATTCAACATTTTTAAATATGTAGGGAAAGTTGTACATGCAATGCTATCTTTACATACAATAAAATAATCTTCATAGCAGTCAAAGTCTCCAAGTAATTCACTTTCACCACGCCATGGCATAAAGAGTTGGAGAAGTGCTAAATAATAAAATTCTCGCTTATCTGGAGTTTCACAACTGAGGAGCCAATTCCGATCTCGGTCGGAAGGGCACCGAATCCGGTCCGGCAGTAGCAGATCTGATTCGGAGGCTTATTTTCCGACCGTACACAGATCTGGACGTCCAAGTACGATGCGAACAAGCACGAAATCTCCATCTGAATCGTTTCCGGCTCTGAAGCGCTCCGTACGACTAGGTCGCAAGCAAACTGTGCGCGCAATGGAGACGTTTCACGACTGAGCTAGTACGATGCTCGATTCGGACAGCCGGATCGAGTCAGAGCGTCCGGCTCACAAAAGCTCCCGGAGGCAGACTTCGGGGGTCCACGTCGGACCCCCCCTCACCCGCAGCCTTAAGACTCGCACACAGGGGGAGACCCATGGGTCTCCCCAACACAGGCATGTATGGTATGGATGCCACTGACGCGTACCCACTGTAGGGGGCGCACTTGTGTGTGACGTACCCATTCAGTCAATGGGAGCCCATGTACGCATCGTACAACCGACTCCCATTGACTTCTATGGGAGTCCAACCGAATCGAGTCTGACAGCATACGGCCGCATCATACTCGCTCAGTCAGACTGCAGGAGTCCGGCTCGGTCGGAAAACACTCTGGATCCAGCTCAGTCGGAGAGCTCTCTGACCCAGATCGGAATCGGCCCCTGAGTTTCTTGTGGTTTATAAGATTACCCTTTGCATGTTTTACTAAACAACCATGACATCCAACTACTGCATATTTTCCTTCTTATAAATTCTGTTTAACATTTCTTTTGAAGCTATAATGTTGAAGTACTTCATACAGACATAGCTGTTCCAGATGTCGACTCCTTTTCGGATAGTATGTGTCCAACATATTAGTTTTAAAAATGTCTGTACTGTCTGGTTCATTTGCTGCTAATTCTTCAATTTCTTCAAATGATGTCAACACTCTATTTCGTTTGCAGGCAAGACCTAAACTTACCCAAATAATTCCTCGTGACTTTGAATATAAACTTGAAGAGCACAAGCGGTCTGAACATTCATAGGATCCAATTTCTCGGTGGGAAAGCATTTTCAAAGTAAAACTGTACAATTTTTTGCTGACGCTTTTCTCTTGTGCAATTTCTTCCCACATTTGTTTCATCTCTGTTTTTTCTGATTTTGTTATGTACGATGTAACATAACGTGCAACAGCAATTGAGTTACATGTAACATACTGGATGTCCATGTCCGCATTCCACATTTTTAAAATGACTGGATTGTAGTCATTGATATACTTTGACACTTCTGTTCTTTTTAAGTTGTAGGTATTCTTTGGAGATTTCCGAGTTATTGTGTGCCTTACAGAATATTAAAAAAATTAATGGACTTGGAAAACCAAACCGGCATTTGGTGTAAAATTTTCCTTTAGACTTGTATTTTCTTCAGCAGTACTTTCCACAACGGAGAGTTTGGAAACGTAAAACTTGCTGCCTCAAGCTTCTATCTGCTTCTTCTCTTGGAATCTCACATGTCACATACTGTTAGATGAAAGACAATACTGTTTCATCAGAATCAGTTCCAAATTTAGGTGCATCCTTGATCCATAGTAGCATATGTATATGAGGTGCACCTCTTGCTTGGTACTCCTTTCTCCAAAAGAAATTGGTAACTTCTCCAAGAGGTGTTTTTTTTTTATTGCAGATAAAAGACATCATAGCGTGAAACCTACGATTAAAATATCTGCACACATTTACAGGATCCAATGAACACAGTTCACCAGGAATCTTTATTTTAACATTTTTTATATTGGAATTTGCTACTCTTAGAAACTCAAGTAAATATTCCCATGCATACTCTGCACAGCTAAGTGTGACAAACCATGTTGGTGTACCTAAGTTCCATAACATACACTTGATTTCTCCATGACGACGATACCAATACTCATTTGTTCCACAGTGACATGCCATCAAATTGATTAACTGTGCTTCTAAATTTTCATCTGTTTCTTGAACTTTCTCCACAAATTCTTTCGCAGAAAGAAGTGATTGAGGACCTCCAGTTTTAAGTATGTGGTTCACTGCATATGACAGAGAAGGCAGATCACTTTCCAACAAAAGGTGAAATATGTATGGAATGCACTGTCGAAATCTAGGATCTTCAGAGTATAATTAGGGGTGGGCAGACAACTCTGTTCCGCTCACAGAATGTGTGGAGATTTGCCCTTCCACCTTCCACGATATAGGCAGAGAAATAAGGCAAATCTCCGCACACTCGAGCATAACGGAAGATGACCTCCTAACCGCCGCCCACCCACAGTATTAAATAAATTTAAAAAGCAATTTTCATATAACCTTACCTTATCAGCGGCGTCCCCGGGCTTCCAGCCGTCTCCATTGCGTCTTCTTCTGGGAACTGCGCATGCGCGGGAGCCCGCCCAAGCGCATTCCTCGGCAGGAATGCGCATGCAGGGCTCCCGCGCATGCGCAGTTCCCAGAAGAAGATGCGATTTAGACAGCTGGAAGCCCGGGGACGCCGCCGATAAGGTAAGGTTATTTGAAAATTGTTTTTTTAATATATTTAATACTGCAGGTGGGAGGCAGGCGGGAGGTGCGTAACGGAAGTATGCGGAGATTGCGGAGATTGATTCCATCTCCGTGCCTCTCCGCGTAGGTCCCTTACGCACATTACGCCCACCCTTACATATAATCTTGTTGACCGATATTCTGAAGCTGGAATCCGTACAGGTTGGTCATCATATCGTCCACCTTCTCCAGTAGAAAACAGCTGTGGAAAACAACGGGCTTCCAAGTTTTTCTCTCATACACTCATTGGAGTTCCCTGTGATTTTTTCATTTGAAATAACTCAATGCTGCTTCCTATTACTTCTTTTGAATGCAAAGGACATATTGTGTAATGTTCATAAATCTCTTCAGTCCTTGACTTGTCCACTTTCTCTATTTGACTACTTGAAATTTCAGATTCATCTTCTAAACTTATTACCTGTTCATCCACATTTACAGTTTTGTAATAAATATTGTTCTCTATAAGACATAAGGTAGCCTTTTCAACTTTATTAACATCCACAAATTCCTGCCATATTTTCCGACTCTTTGTTGGTACACCATTTGCTAGAATGACTACTGCCTCATTTTCCTCTTTCTCTCCAGTAATAGTTTTAATATTTTTCTTAAAATCCAAAGGTAAGTACACCACTCTTTCTTTCAGCCCTTTTTGCAAGTCTGTTGGTGGCAGTTTACCTGTTTTAGGCTCCAAACAAATTATAGTTTGAAAAGGATGAACAGATTGAATTAGCACCGACTCATATGTATTCAATTCAGCCAGTTCCTCCGGAATAACTACTAATTCTAAGTTATTATGTACTGCTCTAGCAGGCATTTTGTTATCTTCTAATTTGTTGTAACAATATGTACATATACGTTGATCACTACCTAACTCAAATCGACCTTCCACCAACAAGTAAGTTGCAAATTCTTCCCACTTACCATTGTTCTCTTTTTCACTTTTCAAAAACAAATCAACATTCCTAGTTTGACTTTTATAATGAGTATGTCTACAACAAACACAAACATAGTTTGGTATTTCAGAGCACACTACATTGAACTTTCCAATTTCTTCTTCAAACTGATCAGTGCTAATCACTTTCCCATCTCCTTCAACATCTGTAATTGTCAAACTTTCACTTTCTATGGACTGCTCTTCTGAACCAAAATATCGCATTTCAACATCATCTCAATTTTTTTGAACATCTGATAAAGAACTGTGTAAAAGACCTGTATTCAGTTCACTTAAACATAATACAGGACTATTTACATAGTACAGTTTCCTTACAAACCTCTGCATTTCTGAATGGTGTACTGCTAACATCCTCTAGTGATGAAAAACACTTTGACACACTTTTCTTGAAAGACAAGCCAGGGAATGCCCATGCTTCTCAGTATATTTTCTTACATTACATGGATCTAGTCCTTGTAACAACTTAATCATCTGATTATTACTTTTCTGTGTATATTCTCGTAGCAAATTTCGCATTATATCAATAGATTCCTGTCGAATACTACAAATACTGCTACAACCCCACTTATACACAGGAGCTTGTGTACGTTTCCCTTGCACTTCTTCAGCTATTAACTCTTCTGCACTTTTACCAACCATTTCCTCTTTTGGAAGGGGACAACCATCCTGAACTTCGTAGCAACGACCTCCAGTATCAACTGCAAATGGTAAACTATTTTCCTGGAAGTAACTTTCCTCATTAAAAAAAGGCTCACTAGTAGAAGTATGTTTCCAATGTCCACTGAACATTTTGCAAAAGTTGGTTCTGTTCACAAGTCTTTTTCTTCTACTTTTCTGTTTTAAATTGAAAGCAGTATCCACTATACTTTCAATACGCTGCTTCTGTTTGAATTGCAGCACTTTCTTTTTATATTTTCAGCATGTTTTCATTAAATTAGAATCACTCTACTTCGAAAAAGTCTCTGACGAATTTCTTGAAATTGTTTTTGTCTCCGTGAACAGATACTGTTTCTCTATCATGTTTCCTTTTCCTGGTATTTGAAATTGAAGCCTGCTTCTCCTTACTTGAAAAATTCTTCTTTTTGCTTTGTGTCATGTTATTTTCATTAAATGTTCGTAATATTTTTTTCAGAAATTGTCTAGTGTTTTCACCAGAAGAAACTGTTGGTGTAGTACTCTAATTTTTTTCTAAATGAAAATCTTTCCTTTTGTTCAAATATATATATTTTTCTCTTTCCTTTTTTTCAGTTCTTCTAGGCATTTTCAAATTTTAATCCAAACAAAATAATGTTCTGAAAAAGAAAAATTAGATTCAATTATTTTTTACATCTGTTCAATATATTAAAATAATAACATACAATTACATAAGTTCTACTGACGGCTTCCAGAGGCAGTGCTGCAAAATGGTGGAACAGGGCAGGGGAGCAGTAGGATGACGGGTAGTGCCATAGAACATACAGTAAGTATTTATTTAAATATTTACATACACCTTTACAATTTATTGTAACTGCACTACCTCGCACTTTTCACCTCTCCGCCGCACCCCAACACCCCACAGCAGTCCCTCTGCAACCCACTGCAGACAACTTTATAGATAGTATTTTTAAAAATTGTAATCTATGTATTTAGGATGATATTATCAACCAAACGGCACACACAAAAATTACCATTATTAGCCTAACAATTTTATTTACAACTTCGCAAACATAACACTGCACCCAGGGCTTTAAGTGGGGGAGGGGGTCTGCGAGGGTCTGAGCACCGGCAGTTTATTTTTAGGAGCCTCGAAACGGGTCTTTATGGGGCTCTATTTTCAGGCCTCGCAAAGGTAGTCCCTTGGTTTTTTTTTTTTATTGGACTGCAGTGAGACTGGTAGAGCATGCACATTGCTCACTACTGAGAAGTGGAGACATCTTGCCAGGTGAGTCATGTTGTAGGAGAAGGGAAATCCTTCAAAGAGAGCCATTTTCTCTCAGGATTTCCCTTCTCTTTTTGCAGCGCAGTAGCAACATCATCGTGGGGTGATTAGCAGAGAGACCACCCGACTCGCAACGCCTATTGCCCGGACTCCCTGAGACAGCTTCCCGGCGCGTACACACAGAGCCACACCCGAGTACTTCACAGGTCTTCAAAAGACCATTTTCTTGTAAATGAGGCTCTGTTCTTTTTCACCCCTTCTTAGAGCCCCTATATCCCCACTCTGCATATTGCAGAAAGAATTAGCCGCCCCCGAAATTTCGCTCTGGTTGCACCTCTGGAGACGACCACAGGCACCTAACTCCAGCACAACCCTGCTCTGACCTTTCACAGTGTCTTGTTTTAGTGTTACGAAAACACACACTTTGCCTGGCTCACTTAGTTCTCACACCCCCTCTTTAATAGTAGCTTTGGAATTACCTTTACATTCCTATACTGTGCTTCACATGGAAATATAGAAGTGCAGGTTTTCAGCACCCCAAATTAGCTGTCTGGTATACTCTCTCAAATGTAAGAACTACAGGTATTCAGTATCTGTCAGTCACGGCCAGTTTAAAGCAGTGTTCCTATATAGAAAGGGACAAAACGTTACGTTTCTAAATTAACGTCTTACACTGAAAAGCTGCTTTACATTTCTTTCGCTGGATCAACCTTTGTTTAAAACACCACCAGAGAAGGTGGTGAACTATGGTCCACAAAGAGCAACTCAAAGCTTTCTTGTTCTTTATCAGAAAAATCTGCCTGTCAATGCTTATCACCAGCCTTTTCGGCCACTTAAGAGGCTGTGTGGATGAGTATAATACGCGGTATTTAGGATCGGGGTGGAGGGTGCACGGAAATAAGGACGGATAGTTGAATAAAGGGCAAGTGGATAGATGGCCAGATGGATAAATGATAGCTACATGGATGTATGTATGAATGGATATAAGGATGAATGGATGTATGGACCAGTACTTAGGATAGACGGGTGGGCTGATAGATGCTTAGGATTGGTTCTGGAACAGATGTATGTATGGATATTTGGGCGTATGGCAGGATGGATGGCAGAGTGCTTACCACAGGCAAGTGGGCTGATAGATGCTTAGGATAAGTGCAGGGACAGATGTATGTATGTATGTAGGTAGGAATGTGGGGATGAATTGAAAGATGGTTGGATGGCGCAGTGCTTAGGATGGATGGATGGATGCAGGGCTTTAAGTGGGCCGGGACTGAGCACCGGCAGTTGTTTTCAGGGGGCCTCGAAACGGGTCTCTATCGGACTCTATTTTCGGCCCTCGCAAAGGTAGTCAGTTTTCTTTTTTATTTTATTGGACTGCAGTGAGAGCATACACATCAATGTGCGCATGCTCATTTTGCTCACTACTGAGTGGACACATCATGCTAGGTGAGCCACGCTGTAGGAGGAAGGGAAATCCTTTAAAGAGTGTGTTTTCCGAAGGTAGGATAATTGGAGGGGGTTTTCTTAAGCACACAATGCTTGTTATTTTGAGTTGGACCACACCCCTACTTGGATAGCCCACACCCCCTTAAGACGTTTGCCCCGCCCCTTTTAGAGCACCCCCAGTTTTTTTTCCACTTAAAGCCCTGACTGCACCATAGTAACAAAGAAATGGTCCAAGCTTCCATTTAAATCTACAATGGCACCAAGTTTCATAATTTGCCATCAACGCTGCCAGCCTTCTACCACAGTGCAAGGGTGTCTATCAGCACGAAGATTTTCTATCCACAGAAATGTTGTGTGATTTGCGTAGCTGTCTGTTGGAACACTCATCACCAAAAGGTATTAAAACATGCAAATTTGCGAGTAAAACATATACCACACCATAAAGGGGTTCATAAATGGGCCCAGTGCTACTACACCACCCTCATCCCCTTCCTTGCTTAACCTTATGAAATCAAAGAAAGAGCCCCAGCAAACCTGGTACAGCCACTATAACAATTCAGGGACTTAATTTCAACAAGGGTCTGCCGGAACGCTCACAACAAAAGGTATTAAAACATGCAAATTTCCACATAAAGCATATACCATGCCATAGAGCGCTTTATAAATTGACCCAGTGGCACTACATCACCTATACTAGCTACACATGTGCATGTTACAAATGGCTGTGTTATAATCAGCAACATACCCACCTCCCCCACCCCACCCCTGCCCTTGCTTCACCTTACAAAATCAAACAACGAGCCCCAGCACTCCTGTTAGCGCCACTATGGCCATACATAGACTTAATTTCAACAGGTGTTTGACGGAATGCTCATCAGCAAAAGGTATTAAAACCTGCAATTTTGCAAGTAAAACATACACCATACCATAAGGCCGTTTATAAATAGTCCCAGTACCACTACACCCCCTCCACACCTGCCCTTGCTTAACTTTACACAATAAAACAAAGAACCCCAGCAAAGTTGGAAGCGCCACTATAGCCATACAGAGGCTAATTTCAACAGATGTCTCCCGAAACGCTCATCAGCAAAACGTATTAAGACATGCAACTTTGCGGGTAAAACATATACCATGCCATTTGTAAAGTTTGCACTTTACAAATACCTAAGGTTTTTTAAATGCTAATTCCTAACTATAACGTGTGTGAAACCTATGGTTTTTTCACTGAATTTCTAAGGTTTTTTAAATGCTAATTCCTAACTATAACGTGTGTGAAACCCATGGTTTTTTCAGTGAATTTGCAAGGTTTTTTAAATGCTAATTTATTTTTTTTCTTCTATTTTTTTTTAAACATATATTTTTTTTAATTTTCTTACCTTTTATAAAGACTATGGTTAAATTTTTAAAATTCTTTAATATGTTTTTTTTTAATATATTTTTTAAAATAAACATGTAAAATTTATTTGCAGTACATTTTTTCTATTTTTTTTATTATTTTTTTTAGTACGCGTACCGTAAGCTTACGGTAAGCGTATGGTTTACGCAACGCCCGTAATTTTTCTACGCTGCTTGCGTATAGTTACGCAATTTGCGTAGCCGCGCGTACTCCGCGTGGGACGCGTGCGCGCGTACGCTACACGCGCACGTTACGCGGAAGTGTCGGGTAGTGACTGTTATGCGCATGCGCGCAAGCGCGTGTCTTTTTTACGCGCATGCGCACTTTTGCCGTAAGCGTACCGTAAGCGTACCGTAAGCGTACGGTAGGTCATGTGATCATGAAACACAACTTTTGATTGGTTGAAACTACTTTCAGTTCTAGAACTCTCCTACACCACACCCATTCCTCTCATTTCTGCTTGTGATCCCTTAGGAGAAGGAGCTGGGTTGTCTTTGTGATACGATGGCAGAACAGCAGAGCTCTTCTGAGAGTGAGGCTAGCACTAGCAGCACTACCTTGAGGCAGAGAGCGAGGAAACAAAAGCCCTCTTATGTATGGGATTATTTTACTTTTCCTGAAGGCCAGCAAAAGGTAAATGCACCTTTAGTAACTTGTAAGCTGTGTAAGCGTGTACTTTCAAGAGGTAATCCTGACAAGAAGTATTCCTTTGGGAATCATACCATGAAGAGACACCTCAAGGATGTACACAGAAGGACACATGCTCGACTTTTTGGAGGTAACTCTTCAGAAAGTCAACCAAGCACATCCACAGCAGCTCAGCCTGGACCATCATCTGCAGGGCTGACTCCTTCTTCTGCAGGTCAGGTGAGCCCTTCATCTGTGGGGGGAGCATCTCCTTTTGCTGGCCCTCTGGAAATTAACCCTCGATTTCTGAGGGTTGATATTCGATGTGCCTCTTGTCATGATCTAATTTGTCATAGGGAGACCAGTGTTTCCCTAGTGAACAACAAAATAGATCAGCACACTTGTCGCTTTGACTAATTTTCCCAGTCTTTCTTTCCTCTGTCCCTGCATGAACACAACGGCTCTTTTAAGAGCCAACCTTATCTTTCATCTTTTTTTTACATATGTTTTTTAAAAACTTTTTTTTTTTTTTTTTACCGTACCGTACGGTACGCGTAATTTTTTTTTTTTTTTTTTTTTTAAAACACTAAAAATCAATTATCACATTACAAGGTCCTTGAGAGACTACAATTATTATTATTGACTTACCATACCCACTCAAAAAAATATTTATTCATTTGTTTTAAAAAAAAATTGCTTTAAAAATGGTTCTAGTTTTCAAAATTTTTCTATATCAATCTGAAAAAAAAGAAAAAAGTATTAATATTTTTAAAACATTTTATAATACAGTACACATATTTATATATTTTTCAAAAAATATTTTTGCCTTATTTTTGCTGTTTTCAGAATATATTGCATTTCACTATAAATTGTGAAAGCAATTGCATTCATCATTTTACAGCGGGCAAAAAAAAATAACAATCTCAAAGATTGTATTAAAAAAGCCCAGAATCTCTTTTTACTTAAACTTAACATTATAGAAATGCATAATATTCTAAAAAAATATCATCTAATACCAATACTTATTTCTTTAAAATACCGTCTGATATGTTTGTTTCAGAAGTATAATCACAATATTATATCTCAAATAACTCCACAATACATCTGATTCCATTTCCTTTAGGCCAAATAGTAATTTTAAAATTTTTTTGGGAATAAATTTCCAACGGTAATCCAATTAAATTCTAAAGTTTAATTTGTCCAGATCTCACCGATTCTCTGTAACATTTTGGTTCACGAAAAATTTTTGAATAATTTATTAAGTCCACAATAGAATTGGTTACTTTTCCGCATGGCCAAATAGTAATTTTTAAAATCATTTTTGAAAAAATTTCCAAAATTTAAATTGTACAGATGTTACCGATTATCTCTAAATTATTGGTTTTTGAAAGTTTCATTAAAAATTAAAAAAGTCCACATTACAATTGGTTATCTTTCCATTAGGCCAAATGATAATTTAAAAAATCTTTTTTTTACAAAATTCCAATGGTAATCCAGTAAAATGGTAAAATTATTTTGTCCAGATCTTGCCAAATCTCTCTAAAATTTAGGTTTCAGGAAGATTAGATAGGAATTTGCTAAATCAAAAGGCAAACGTTGTTTGAAAATCAATTGGGAATCATTACACAGTGTCCAGCCTTTTTCACATTTAAGATAAACTGTGTAATGTCCAGAAGTAACAGTAGGTCCATCATGGAAAATTATTGCAAAAGTTACAAAAGTTTTTCCTGAAATTGATAATTGCTGTCCAGTAAACTTCTTTATTAAAGTATCCAATTTTGAACCATCAGCTCTACATCGTTGCATCATTAAAATTACATACTGTCCGTATTCCTTTAAAATTAATGTTGAAAACATGTCAGATTTACACTCACCGCATTTCATGCTATGATAGCATCTTTAACTAATTTTGCAAAAGTGACTGTTTTACTCTCTGGCAATGTCAAATAAATAAACCTTTCATTATCAACATTAGAGCCACATATATTATAACAGTTTTCACAACTATGTTCCCATTTATAAGAGAGACCAAATAAATTTTCAATGGGAACCCCTTCTTCTTCCAGTACCTGAAGAAAATACATCAAAAATTCGTGTGCATCTTGCTGTTCATTTTGAGAAAACTGTGTTCGTCCTGAACATATATCTAAAAGTTTTCTAATTTCAGTAGCACTTTCTATTTGAGTTTTATCTTTACTCAGCTTTTGAAAAAGGAGACTCAGCTCAGAACAGAATCTTTTTCCCTGATTTACTATTATCTGCTCTTACAAACTTTCCAGATAAAATGCAACATTCAGCACTACATTTGCGTAGCAGTTGACACCAGAGCTATTTTCAAAATGACATCCTACAACCTGTTCTTCATTTTCCTTTTTCTTTTTGCTTGCAATGACATCACTCCTCTTTTTTTTCCTCTTCTCTACATCTTCATTACAGATATTCTCATTTTTTCTTTTACGAGAAACTACACGTTTCTCCAACACAGGATACTGACCTAAATGAGGAGCATAGCTTCTTCTTAATCTATTATACTCCTTTACACAGTTTGTATCAGCACTAAATTTTGAATCATCAAAGTCTATCATGAATAAACCTGATAATGTTTTCACTCGTGACAAAGCAACATATGCCATACCTTCTTTGAACACAGTTGAACCAATGTTCACAAATGCACAATCTACAGTCAATCCTTGAGACTTGTGAATAGTTACAGCATATGCTAGAGAAAACGGAAACTGCTTCCTACGTACATATAAGTCTTTCACAAGCATGAAACGAACTGTACAACGACAAATATCTTTAACTTCTTCTATCTGATCAAATTTTATTTTTAAACATTCAATTCCATCTTTTTTCTGATAATTAATAAAACCCACAACTCTTCCCACAGCTCCATTAACTAAACCTTTTTCAACATCCAAATTTCTTCTTAAAAATACTCTACAGTTCATGCAAACATATAGATTTTTTTCTAATCCAGCTGTTTTGGAGATGTTCTTCTCTAGTGAGTCCAATTTATTTTTCAGTTTGCCTGTTACTGTGACAGTAATTCTTCCATCCTCAATTTTGTCCACTGCTTCCAATTTCCTGATCTCTTCCTTTTCCAATTTCAAAAGCTCCTCATTAAATATTGAGCATTCACGTAGAGTTGGCATTAAGCAGATGACACTTTTGTTTTCTGCAATTTTCTTGTATATTTTCTCTGCAACTATTTCTTCCTTTGGAAATAAATTATGTAGCAGCCGACTCTGTAATGCTTTTTTGCCAACTTCTGTGAGTAGTCCAATTCTGATATCTTTCAGAATACTTCCATATTCTTCATCGCTTGCTTGCCTCATATTAGTAGTAAGTTCCTTGTACTCAAAGAAGGACCAAATATTTGTATTTCCGATGCTTCCTAATGACTTCTTCGTGTCTTCATGTGTGACAGTATTAAACACTGGTTGTCCTTTAACTGGAGTAAGTTGCAAAAGATCTCCAAAAACTATGACGTGTTTTCCACCAAATAACATGTCATAGTCTGTCTTCAAAATTTGCTGCATTCTTAAATGCACAAAGGCAAGCATTAAGTTTGATACCATGCTCACCTCATCAATAATGAGAACTTGCATCTTCTTCAATATTCTTGAAACTTCCAAAGATGCTTCTCCAGTTAGCTTGTTGTATTGTATTTTGTTCTCATGCTCCACTGGTAACATTAGCAAACGATGTAAAGTGATTCCTTTTATGTTATATGCTGCTAACCCAGTTGGAGCAGTAACCACACAAGACAAAGTAGAATCTGTTTTTTGCTGTAGGTAGCTTCTGATGACTTTTATAAGGAAACTTTTTCCAGTTCCAGCTTGTCCGCTTACATACATCCTGATTGGATGAAATGATGTGCATGAGCACTCTTTTTTTTCATGTAGAAATCCATGATCAATTTTGTTTTTGATCTCTTCATAAATTTGTTGCTGCTCTTGATTCAGTTGTCTTTCCAAATTTTCTAAGTCTATAAATTCTTCTTGAGCTTGATTCATAGCCGTTTCCACTTCATTCATGGCTATTGATGCTTCATTTTCAACGATTGGTTGTCCTAGGGGATCTTGACTGAGTGTTCCTGAACTTTGGCTGTCCTGAGAACTGTCTCTAGCTATTTCTGCTGCAATTGTAGTTTCCTGTTCAATTTCTTCATTTAACATTTGCAGATAAGTTGAGAATGTACTGCATTGTATGCTGTCTTTGCAAGCATTAAAAGAATCTTCATAGCTTTGAAATTCTCCCAGTAGTTCATCCTCTGTACGCCATGGTTTAAACAACTGTAAAAGAGCCAAGTAGTAAAATTCCTTCTTGTCAGTAGTGTCGCAACTCAGCTTCCTGTGATTTATCAAACTTCCTTTTGTTTGCTTCACCAAACATCCTTCTTCACCAACGACTTTATATTTTCCATTGTTGATGTCTTCTGCGGCTTTCCGTGAATAAATGTAGTTCTGCAGCACTTCATAGAGACACATGTTCTCCAGATGTTGACTTCTCTTGGGATAATAAGTGTCCAACATGTTTGATTTCAAAATATCTGTACTTTCTGGGTCATTCTCGGCCAAATATTCAATTTCTCCTACAGATTTCAGTACCCGATTTCTCATTGCTGCAAGGCCTAAACTTGCCCAAATTATTCTTCTTGACTTCGAGTAGAGACTTGCAGAAGATAACCTATCTGAACATTCGTAGGATCCAATTTCTCGATGCGATAACATCTTCAAACTGAAACTGTACAGCTTCTTACTGACAGTCTTCTCGTGAGAAATCTCTTCCCACATTTCCTTCAATTCTGTTTTTTCTGATTTCGTAATGTAAGACGTTACATATCGAGCAACAGCAATGGAATTGTCAGCTACATACTGTATATCCATGTTAGCGTTCCACATGGATAAAATGACTGGATTGTAGTCATTTATATTTTTTGATTCTTCTTTTCTTTTAAGGTTGTAGGTATTCTTAGGTGATTTTCTTGTGATAGTATGTCTCACAGCTGACATAAAACTGTTAACTCTTCCATTTGAAAGAACAGGTCTAGGAAATCCAAATCGACATTTAGTGTAGTATTTTTCTTTGCTCTTGTATTTCCGTCGACAGTATTTTCCACACCGATGACTTTGGAAACGTAAAACTTGCTCCTTTAACTTTTTCTCTTCTGTGCTTTTTGGTATAGCACATGTTGCATATTCTTCAATGTAAGATAACACTGCTTCATCAGTATCTGTTCCAAACTTTGGGGCATCCTTGATCCACAACAGCATATGAATATGAGGAGCACCTCTTGCCTGGTACTCTTTTCTCCAAAAGAAATCCACTACTTCTCCAAGAGGTGGATTTTTTTTATTGCAGATGAAGGACATCATAGCCTCAAATCTATGATTGAAATATCTGCAAACATTAACCGGATCCAATGAGCACAGTTCTCCTGCTGTCTTGTATTCGATGTTTTTAATGTTTGAATTTGCCTCTCGTAGAAAATCCAGTAAATCATCCCAAGCGTACTCGGCACAGCTTAGGGTAAGGAACCATGTTGGAGTTCCTAAATTCCGTAACATGCATTTTAATTCAGCATGGCGTCGGTACCAATATTCAATTGTCCCACGCTGACAAGCCATCAGATTGATCAGTTGTGTTTCCAAATGATCATCTCGGTGCTGCACTTTCTCCATAAAATCCTTCGCAGACACATTTTGTAAATGTACTCCACTTTTTAAAATGTGATTTACTGCATAAGACAGTGCAGACAAGTCGCTTTCAAATAAAAGATGGAACAAATAAGGAATACTTTGTCGAAATCTGGGATCTTCAGCATATAGTCTTGTAGTCCGATACTCAGAAGCTGGAATCTGTTCTGGACGTTCATCGTATCGTCCTCCTTTTCCTTTAGGAAACAGCTGGGGAAAACATCGAGCTTCCAAGCTCTCCTCCCATACACTCACGGGAGTCCCTTTTGCTTTCTTCATCTGAAAGAGATCAATATTGTCTCCCATAACTTCTTTTGAATGAAGAGGATGTATGCTAAAATGTTCATAAATTTCTTCTTCCTTTGACTTGTCCACTTTTTCAATTTGTCCAGTTGGTGTTTCTGTGTCTTCTTGTAAATCTTCTTCTTCTTCTTCTTCTATATAAATTGATTCATACCATTTGTTATTCCTTTTCAAATACAAATTTGCTCTTTGTACTTTCCGTACATCTACCAGCTCCTGCCAAATCTTCTTATTCTTTGTAGGTACACCATTAACCAGAATAACTAATGGTTCAGTTTCCAAAGTATCCGCATCAATAGTTTCCATATTTTTTTTCAAATCCAAGGGCAAATACACCACTCTACCTTTTAAACCTCTCAGTAAATCAGAAGGAGGTAATTTACCAGTTTTGGGCTCCATTCGTACTATGGTCTGGAACGGATGAACACATTGAATAAGTATAGACTCATAAGTATTTAATTCAGAAAATTCAGCAGGAATAGCATCCAATTCTAAATTATTATGTACAGCTCTGGTCGGCATTCTATTTTCTTCTAACTTGTTGTAACAGTATTTACAAATACGCTGAACTTCACCCAATTCAAAACAATTTTCAAGAAATATATATGTGGCAAAATCCTTCCACTTATAATTATCTTCATTTTCACTCTTTCTGTACAGATCAACATACCTGGTTTGTTTTCTATAATGAGTTCTGCGGCAACAAATACAAGTAATATTTGGTCTTTCATTAGATATTTTTTCAAATTTTGTTATGTGATCATTAAATGTCTTACTTACAAATGGTTGTACATTCTCTTCCACTTCTTCCTCATTTAGTGTGTCCTTCTCTGCACTGTTTTGTTCAGGACCAAAGTAACAAAACTGAATTTCATCAACAACCTTCTCTACATCTGATACCGTTCCTCGGAACAGAGCCCTATTCAATTCATTTAACTTTATTGCTGGACTTTTAGCAAAATACAACCGTCTCACAAACTTTCTCATTTCAGTATGATGAACAGCCAGCATCCTAAAATGATGGAAAACACTATTGCACACTTTTCTAGATAGACAAGCCAGAGAATGACCCTGCAAACCAGTATTCTCTCTCACTCTGCATGGATCCAGACTTTGAAGCACCTTAATCTTCTGTTTTATACTTTTTTTACTATATTCTCTTAGAAACTCTCGAAATTTGTCAATAGATTCCTGACGCACAGTGCAAATACTACTACAATTCCAAGTGTACACTGGGGCTTTAGGACGTCTCCCCATTGCCTCATCTGCCATCACTTGTACCTCATCTCTTGGAACCATTATCTCCTTCTCCATTATGCAACCATTTTTTACTTCGTATGAACGACCTCTGGTGTCAACTGCATGCAGCAAACTATTACTTTGAAAATAGCTTTCTTCATTAAAAAAAGGTTCACTACTTGAACTATGCATCCACTTGCCTAAAAACACTTTACAAAAGTTTGTTCTGTTCACTACTCTTTTCCTTTTGCTATGTGATTTCAGTACATTAACCATTTTGTCTAATGTACGCATCCTATTCAAAATTAATATGAATAGTTTCCTTTTTAATTCTAATGCCTTTGCTGCAATGGCTTCTATTTCTTTTTTTCTTTTATAAAACTTTGTCTTTTTCTTATATTTCTTCACATCCTTCATCAAATTAGACATAACTCTTCTCTGAAACATTTTTCTACGTATCTCTTTAAACGCTGTTTTTCTATTTATATAAATCTTTTCAGTTGCTGAAGGTATATTTGCATTAACTAAATTGTCAATTTTTTCCTCTCCTTTTTTTTTAAAAACATCCTTTCGAGTACAGACATTTTGTACATTTTTCATTCTTTTGAATATATTTTTAAGAAATTGTTTTTTGTGCTTACCAGAAGATTTTTTCTTTTTCCCAACATCAGCATCTTCTACTAACTTTGGTCCTCTAGTTGTCTTCAAATATAGGTTTTTTTTTAGCGTTTTTTGAACTCTGGATTTTGTAGGCATCTTAAATTTTGTTCACTGCTCTTCAGCAATACCTGAAAAAAACTAAAAAAAAAATTCCATTATTTTATTTAAATATATTACTACATTTCTTTTCACAATAGTCACAAAACAAAATTTCTTTGCCAATTTGAATGCACACTTACTGCTCTTTTTTTTGGCAAGTGAAACTCACTTTTACAGACTGACACATTATGAAACCACTTTTCAGATTTTTTAAAAAGCCCATGTCCAGACTGCTACACTCCAGCAAGGGCAACCAGCCTTAGTGATGCTGAATGTATTTGCACTACAGACTGAAACCTCAAAACCCCACTCGCTTCTAAATACTGTGCATGATTATACATGGAAAGGAGCTGGGTGTGTGCTAAGAGTCTGCTTCTGCACCAAAAAAATCGCTCCCCCTTTTTCCTACTAATGCAACTGTGAAATCACCAGAGCAAAACGCAATAAATCTCTGCCTGTAATTCCTATTTGCACACAGAGTCATGTTTTCACATTAGTCCCAAAACGAAATTTCTTTGCCAATTTGAATGCACACTTACTACTCTTTTTTTTTGGCAAGTGAAAATCACTTTTACAGACTGACACATTATGAAACCACTTTTCAGTTTTTTTAAAAAGCCCATGTCCAGACTGCTTTTTCAGACCACCACCATGTGTATCCTCGGTGACTACCTACACTCCAGCAAGGGCAACCAGCCTTAGTGATGCTGAATGTATTTGCATTACAGACTGAAACCTGAAAACCCCACTCGCTTCTAAATACTGTGCATGATTATACATGGAAAGGAGCTGGGTGTGTGCTAAGAGTCTGCTTCTTCCCCCCAAAAATCGCTCCCCCTTTTTCCTACTAATGCAACTGTGAAATCACCAGAGCAAAACGCAATAAATCTCTGCCTGTAATTCCTATTTCCACACAGAGTCATGTTTTCACATTAGTCCCAAAACGAAATTTCTTTGCCAATTTGAATGCACACTTACTGCTCTTTTTTTTTCGCAAGTTAAAATCACTTTTACAGACTAACACATTATGAAACCACTTTTCAGTTTTTTTAAAAAGCCCATGACCAGACTGCTTTTTCAGACCACCACCATGTGTATCCTCAGTGACTGCCTACACTCCTTCAAGGGCAACCAGCCTTAGTGATGCTGAATGTATTTGCATTACAGACTGAAACCTGAAAACCCCACTCGCTTGTAAATACTGTGCATGATTATACATGGCAAGCAGCTGGGTGTGTGCTAAGAGTCTGCTTCTGCACCAAAAAATCGCTCCCCCTTTTTCCTACTAATGCAACTGTGAAATCACCAGAGCAAAACGCAATAAATCTCTGCCTGTAATTCCTATTTGCACACAAAGGGCCTCATGTAGGTAAATAAATTTTACCGGTTCTTAAATACCGAGCCGTACCGAATCGGTAAATTAGAATCGGTAAGTTATATGTAGGTAAAAATTCGGTAACAGTTACCGATTCGGTAACATTCGGTAATCACGAATCGGAATTCACCGAATCGGTAAATACCGAGGTGGTATTTACCGAATCGGAAAATACCGAGGTGGTATTTACCGAATCGGAAAATACCGAGGTGGTATTTACCGAATCGGAAAATACCGAATCGGTATGTACGGATTCGGTAAATAAAATCACATGACTTGACGAAACAGCTAATCCTGTGCAACGACAGCCCACCCAACCAGGAAGTGCCCACACCCAGGCAGGTGTACATAATTAGCCGAAGTGGCCACACCCAGGCAGGTGTACATAATTAGCCGACCCTGGAGAGGCTTGGAGTGCAGAGGAGAGGCAGGGAGCCGTTGCATGTGCGAGCGGGTAAACGAACAGCATGTCCAGCCAGAGAACACAGAAAGACGGAGGGGAAAGGAGGAGGAAGCTGAAATTTAGCCCCAAGGAACTCCAGGTGCTGGTGGAGGAGGTGGTGAAGCAGCACCAGAAGCTGTTTGGAAGGCAATCCCTGCAAGTGCCTGAGGCGGAAAAGCGCAACATATGGCTGGCCATCCAGGCGCAGGTCAATGCTGTGGGAGTGACCCACAGGGACATTGAGGTCCTCAAAAAGCGCTGGTATGACCTGAGGATTGTAACCAAGAGGAAGATGGGCGACATCCAGAAGGAGGCCAGCCAGACCGGAGGTGGAACCAACAGGGCACCTGCCCTCACCGAACTGGAGGAGCTGGTGGCGGCCACAATCCAGCAGGAGAGCGTCGTGGGTCTTGGGGACGCCGACAGCTCTGCCAGAGCCGCAACACACCAAGGTAAGACGAAAGCACAGCAATGTAGCCCCCCCTACCCCTATCCCACATCCCCCATTGTGAAACGAGAATCACACTGCAGTCCACACGTGTCAGTGCAGACAGGCAATGCATTCCGGGAGATGTAGTCAGGGCAACACTAACCATGACGTAAATGTTACAGGGCAACAAGGCATGTCACGCACTCGAGGCACAAGGAGACAGAGGACATATTGGAATGTGAAATGTTTTATTGTGACGCTTGCAATGCAGCCCTTCGGGGACACTGAGCCAATGTTGTATTTCTGTCCACAGATGTGACATCATGCAGGACAGGGCATGCTGCAGGAGAGACGGCACACCGGCCACAACTATCACCTCTAGCCAGCACAAGTTCAGACCAGGGAGCAGGCCCACTGGCAGCCGCACCACCAACACAGCCAGCCTCGCCGCACCCAGAGCCAGCATCACCTCACCGAGAGCCAGCATCACCACAACCAGAGCCAGCATCACCACAACCAGAGCCAGCATCGCCACTCATGTTCGAATCACCGGCCACATCTCCGCTTGCAGGTGTGAGAATGAGGAGGCGTCCAGCAGCCAGGCTACGAGCCTTAGACACCTCGTCAGACGACAGCATGGGCCCAGAAGACCGCACCGGGCCCCAGGAAGGGAGCCATGCCACTGTGCCCCACACCTCACAGGCAGCACAGACGGGAGCAAGAGGGCGCCGCAGGTCGCGTGTCCAGAGTCCACCAGCACCCACTGACGGCCATGGTGTCTTCTTGGGTCTCGAGGGCCAAATGTTGAAGCAACAGCGCCTGCAATCAAAGGCAGTCATGTCAGTCCAGAGGCACATGCGGGTGATGAGGACAACATTAGTCAACATGGACAGTAACATTAGCGGCATGGCTGCGGGCATTCGGGACATGTCCCAGTCAATCCAGCAGTTGTGCAGCAAATTAGATGCTGACATCGAAGCACGGCGCCGGGAACGCCAGAGAAGGGACACTACCAGCAGGGCACTCAACCGTCTGGCAACTGCGACTTCTCTACTGTGCCGGCGCTCTGTGACGATGCAGGAGGGCCTAACACAGTGCTGCAGCGACCTGTCTCGGGGGATGGTGCAGGTGACAAGTGCACTAGGGGTGCTATTGACTAGTCAGGCGTCGACAACTGCTGCAGGGGATGCTGCGGAGAGCATCGACACCAGCAGCAGCATCACACCCCCCGTCCCAGAAGCACGCAGGAGCAGCAGGCGGCTTGGGGTTGGCTCTAGTGAGGATGCACAGGCCGTGCAATCCACCACTGCAGCGCGTATGCGCAAACATTGATGTAGCCCTGCTAAGCCACTTCCCATTGGGTGACGTAACCCTGGACATACTCCTTGTATAGATGGTATATTGCCTGATTGGCCTGTTCATGTGTTCATGGCGTGGTGCCACATTAAAACTACGTCATGACTTCTCACAACTCGCTGTGTCCCCTCACTTACTCAGAAATAGTTGCATGTGATCTCTGCCCGTCTCTCTCTCCCATCGATTGCAGTTGGCACTCTAGCTGCGTTGCCCTCTGGCTGGCCTGACTCATCCTCGTTGTCCTCAAAATATGTTAGTTCCACATCTGTACCTTTTTTCGTGGCAAGGTTGTGCAGCATTGCACAAGTGGCAATAATCTTGCAGCAGGTGATGGGTTTGTACTGGCGTGCGCCTCCGCTCTTGTGCAGGCAGCGGAACCTGCTCTTCAGTAGTCCAAACGTGCGCTCCACCACATTGCGTGTTGTTTTATGTGCCACGTTGTATCGTCTCTCACTCTGGGTTGCTGGGTGTAGGTAGGGAGTGAGGATGAATGACCGGCATGCATATGCACTGTCGCCTGGATGAGTAAAAGGGAACCATCAGTAACATGCCTCTATACACTATGATTTGCAGGTTTCAAGGGGCGTCACTGTTACTTACCTAGCAGGTATCCCTCTCCGAATTCTCCGGCACTCAGTCGTGTGTAGATCCCACTATTCTGGAAGATGTAAGAGTCGTGGGTGCTCCCAGGAAACTTTGCAACAATATCTGTGATGATGTTCCCTGCATCACAGATCACCTGCACATTGATGGAGTGGGTGGACTTCCTGTTCCTGTAGATGTGCTCTGTATCAGCTGGTGGACAGATTGGGATGTGTGTACCATCAATACAGCCGATGACATGGGGGAACTGTGCCATGTGATAAAAGTCTGTTTTTGTTTTCTGCAGTGCAGCCTGTGTGTTTGGGAAGCTTATGTAGTGGTGCATTCTCTGCATCATGGCATCCAGGAACTTCCTGAAGAAACGTGACAGGCAACTCTGGGATACCCCACCCACCGCAGCTATCACCACCTGATAACTGCCGGATGCCAACAGATGTAGGCTGCAGAGCACCTGCACATGTGGGGGTATGGCGTGCGCCCTTCTTATTGGCTGGTCCAGGAGTGGGTGAAGGTCCCTGATTAAGTCCATGATGGTTTCGGGGTGTAGCCTGTACCTCTCATGTATCTCTGCATCAGTCAGCTGGAATAGTGTGATGCGCTGTCTGTAGATTTGTTCCTCCCGTCGCCACACCCTCAGTCCTGCTGCCTGTAGACGTAGGCGCCTTGCAATGACGTACATGGCGGCCATGTTGTCCACGCTGATGCATTTTGGGTTTGCCTATATGCATTGTTGATGGTTACCACCTGCTTTCAATCCGTGTTAATTACCGACTCTTATTTACCGATTTTCCTGGATTTCTTAATTACCGAGTGCTCCTACATGTCATTTTAAATTTTACCACTTCATATTTACCACTTCATGTTTACCGAATCGTTAATTATGTATTCGGTAAATCTGATTCGGTATTTTGGAATTCGGTAAATATGAATCGGTATTTACCGCCTCATATTTACCGAAAAGTGGTTTTTGGACTCCTACATCTCACTTGTCTGACTACCGGTCGGTAACGGCATATTTACCGAAAATCGGCCGTTACCGACCGGTATTTGGCTACCTACATGAGGCCCAGAGTCATGTTTTCACATTAGTCCCAAAACGAAATTTCTTTGCCAATTTGAATGCACACTTACTACTCTTTTTTTTTGGCAAGTGAAAATCACTTTTACAGACTGACACATTATGAAACCACTTTTCAGTTTTTTTAAAAAGCCCATGTCCAGACTGCTTTTTCAGACCACCACCATGTGTAACCTGGGTGGCTGCCTACATTCCAGCAAGGGCAACCAGCCTTAGTGATGCTGAATGTATTTGCATTACAGACTGAAACCTGAAAACCCCACTCGCTTGTAAATACTGTGCATGATTATACATGGCAAGCAGCTGGGTGTGTGCTAAGAGTCTGCTTCTGCACCAAAAAATCGCTCCCCCTTTTTCCTACTAATGCAACTGTGAAATCACCAGAGCAATACGCAATAAATCTCTGCCAGTAATTCCTATTTCCACACAGAGTCATGTTTTCACATTAGTCCCAAAACGAAATTTCTTTGCCAATTTGAAAGCACACTTACTGCTCTTTTTTTTTGGCAAGTGAAAATCACTTTTACAGACTGACACATTATGAATCCACTTTTCAGATTTTTTTAAATGCACATGTCCAAACTGCTTTTTCAGACCACCACCATGTGTAACCTGGGTGGCTGCCTACATTCCAGCAAGGGCAACCAGCCTTAGTGATGCTGAATGTATTTGCATTACAGACTGAAACCTGAAAACCCCACTCGCTTGTAAATACTGTGCATGATTATACATGGCAAGCAGCTGGGTGTGTGCTAAGAGTCTGCTTCTTCCCCCAAAAAATCGCTCCCCCTTTTTCCTACTAATGCAACTGTGAAATCACCAGAGCAAAACGCATTAAATCTCTGCCTGTAATTCCTATTTCCACACAGAGTCATGTTTTCACATTAGTCCCAAAACGAAATTTCTTTGCCAATTTGAATGCACACTTACTGCTCTTTTTTTTGGCAAGTTAAAATCACTTTTACAGACTGACACATTATGAAACCACTTTTCAGTTTTTTTTAAAAAGCCCATGTCCAAACTGCTTTTTCAGACCACCACCATGTGTAACCTGGGTGGCTGCCTACATTCCAGCAAGGGCAACCAGCCTTAGTGATGCTGAATGTATTTGCATTACAGACTGAAACCTGAAAACCCCACTCGCTTGTAAATACTGTGCATGATTATACATGGCAAGCAGCTGGGTGTGTGCTAAGAGTCTGCTTCTTCCCCCAAAAAATCGCTCCCCCTTTTTCCTACTAATGCAACTGTGAAATCACCAGAGAAAAACGCAATAAATCTCTGCCTGTAATTCCTATTTCCACACAGAGTCATGTTTTCACATTAGTCCCAAAACGAAATTTCTTTGCCAATTTGAAAGCACACTTACTGCTCTTTTTTTTTGGCAAGTGAAAATCACTTTTACAGACTGACACATTATGAATCCACTTTTTTGATTTTTGTAAATGCACATGTCCAAACTGCTTTTTCAGACCACCACCATGTGTAACCTGGGTGGCTGCCTACATTCCAGCAAGGGCAACCAGCCTTAGTGATGCTGAATGTATTTGCATTACAGACTGAAACCTGAAAACCCCACTCGCTTGTAAATACTGTGCATGATTATACATGGCAAGCAGCTGGGTGTGTGCTAAGAGTCTGCTTCTGCACCAAAAAATCGCTCCCCCTTTTTCCTACTAATGCAACTGTGAAATCACCAGAGCAAAACGCAATAAATCTCTGCCTGTAATTCCTATTTCCACACAGAGTCATGTTTTCACATTAGTCCCAAAACGAAATTTCTTTGCCAATTTGAATGCACACTTACTGCTCTTTTTTTTTGGCAAGTTAAAATCACTTTTACAGACTGACACATTATGAAACCACTTTTCAGTTTTTTTAAAAAGCCCATGTCCAAACTGCTTTTTCAGACCACCACCATGTGTAACCTGGGTGGCTGCCTACATTCCAGCAAGGGCAACCAGCCTTAGTGATGCTGAATGTATTTGCATTACAGACTGAAACCTGAAAACCCCACTCGCTTGTAAATACTGTGCATGATTATACATGGCAAGCAGCTGGGTGTGTGCTAAGAGTCTGCTTCTTCCCCCAAAAAATCGCTCCCCCTTTTTCCTACTAATGCAACTGTGAAATTACCAGCGAAAAACGCAATAAATCTCTGCCTGTAATTCCTATTTCCACACAGAGTCATGTTTTCACATTAGTCCCAAAACGAAATTTCTTTGCCAATTTGAAAGCACACTTACTGCTCTTTTTTTTTGGCAAGTGAAAATCACTTTTACAGACTGACACATTATGAATCCACTTTTTTGATTTTTTTAAATGCACATGTCCAAACTGCTTTTTCAGACCACCACCATGTGTAACCTGGGTGGCTGCCTACATTCCAGCAAGGGCAACCAGCCTTAGTGATGCTGAATGTATTTGCATTACAGACTGAAACCTGAAAACCCCACTCGCTTGTAAATACTGTGCATGATTATACATGGCAAGCAGCTGGGTGTGTGCTAAGAGTCTGCTTCTGCACCAAAAAATCGCTCCCCCTTTTTCCTACTAATGCAACTGTGAAATCACCAGAGCAAAACGCAATAAATCTCTGCCAGTAATTCCTATTTCCACACAGAGTCATGTTTTCACATTAGTCCCAAAACGAAATTTCTTCGCCAATTTGAATGCACACTTACTGCTCTTTTTTTTTGGCAAGTTAAAATCACTTTTACAGACTGACACATTATGAAACCACTTTTCAGTTTTTTTAAAAAGCCCATGTCCAAACTGCTTTTTCAAACCACCACCATGTGTAACCTGGGTGGCTGCCTACATTCCAGCAAGGGCAACCAGCCTTGGTGATGCTGAATGTATTTGCATTACAGACTGAAACCTGAAAACCCCACTCGCTTGTAAATACTGTGCATGATTATACATGGCAAGCAGCTGGGTGTGTGCTAAGAGTCTGCTTCTTCCCCCAAAAAATCGCTCCCCCTTTTTCCTACTAATGCAACTGTGAAATCACCAGAGAAAAACGCAATAAATCTCTGCCTGTAATTCCTATTTCCACACAGAGTCATGTTTTCACATTAGTCCCAAAACGAAATTTCTTTGCCAATTTGAAAGCACACTTACTGCTCTTTTTTTTTGGCAAGTGAAAATCACTTTTACAGACTGACACATTATGAATCCACTTTTTTGATTTTTTTAAATGCACATGTCCAAACTGCTTTTTCAGACCACCACCATGTGTAACCTGGGTGGCTGCCTACATTCCAGCAAGGGTAACCAGCCTTAGTGATGCTGAATGTATTTGCATTACTGAGTCCAACCTCAAACCCTTAAACTATTCTTTTTTTTTCCAGTACACCTTAATTTATCGTGAAAACATAGTCCATATTATTTTACATGTTCCTCACATTTAAATTTCTCCCAAAACAGAAAATGATAAACGCAACTTCAACAAAAGGATTTCCATTTCTATTATTCATTTCTTAATTTACCATATACATCTCCTCTCAAACTCTAACCTCACCTTTAAAATTAGTTAGTTGTGAAAGAAATGTGGCACTCAAACAGCAGATTAGCAGAGCCAGGATCTCAGAGCTGTACACCTCTCTCCTCTCAGCAGAACCAGATAATGGCAAACTTTCCCTCTATTTTTCCACACATATACATGTAAGTTTCAAATCTCAGTGCTTCCCCCTTTTTTTCAAATGTAATCACACATTTCTATTGGTTGAAAACCAACCCTTTTCCAAAAGTACCCTGCCCCCAACTTGACTTCTGCCT
Source organism: Triturus cristatus (assembly GCF_964204655.1). Classification (NCBI taxonomy): domain Eukaryota; kingdom Metazoa; phylum Chordata; class Amphibia; order Caudata; family Salamandridae; genus Triturus; species Triturus cristatus. The sequence continues at coordinate 908,889,434 of NC_140592.1, forward strand.
AGTACCCTTCCCCCAACTTGACTTCTGCCTGCTACCATAGCAACAGCTCATGGAACACTGCTGTGTGGAGTTAGGTCAGAAGTTTGCCACACAATGTTTCAATTCCACAGAGCAAGAGTGCTTGACTTTTCAAACCTAACAGCAAATCCATAGTACTGTTCTTTGGTAACACATTTTTTTGTACCAATACAAAACATGCTTCTATTAATTTACACATACAGCCTAGTTTTTATTCTAGAATGGTATGAAACAGCCAATCAGTTCTTTTTGTTTTGAAAAAAATATGTATGCCTCCATTTCCAAACTGTCTTTCTTTTCATATTGCCATTCTACTGAAAGACACCTCCTGAGTGCATCCAGTTCTCCTTTGAAGATGTTCACAGTGTGGATTGTAGGGCACAGCTATGTCTTCTGGAGTGAAAAGTTTGCAGAGAAAACAGGTATGGTGAGAGACCTTGCTTTGCCAAATGTAGACATTAAATGGATTGGTCAGAGAGGGTTAAAGTGGCACCAATTGATGCCATTGGTGAAATCTTTCATGCAAATCCAACACCCTGACCTCATAATAGTGCACTGTGGTGGCAATGACCTAGGCACTTTGACTGGGGTAGGTCTGGAAATGCTTATGAAGGACACCTTTGCACAACTGTTTTCACTTTTCCCTAAAACTGCCTTTGTGTTTTCCAACATATGCCAAAGGCAAAAATGGAACTGGTCCAATCATTTCTGTCCGCAGATTGACAAAGCAAGAAAGCACGTCAACAAATCTGTTTCTGCTTTCCTCCGTGACTATGGTATGGGTGCCATTTACCACAACAACTTGCGTTATGACATGCAAGACATTTATAGAGGAGATGGTGTGCACTTCAATGATGAAGGGAACAGAGTCTTCCTCTTGAACCTTAGACTCTGCATCGGTACTTACTTGTAGGTACCACTAAAAAAATGACTTCATAAACACAACGGCTCTTTTTAGAGCTCCCTAATATCTAAACTCTTAAATCTGCATTTCATTTCTTTTTTAATTTATTTTTTCTTCCGTACGCTTACCGTAAGCTTACCGTACGCGTACCCCGTGATTTTTTTAAAAATCAATAAATGTTTTCTTTGAACTTTACAGTCCTTCTTTGACCCCCTCACAAATGTAAGGGGGTCTGTAACTCTCCTCCTTGCCCCCTTTTCTTGTTTTCACTCTTTTTTTTTCTGAGTGAAACACACAAAATGGCGGCCGCCGCTTCCTGGTTTCGGCCGATTCGAATGTTTACTAAGATCTAACAGCCAATCAGAATCGCGCTCGCGCACGCCACCGTACGCGTACGGTAAGCTTACGGTAAGCGTACCGTAAGCTGGCTCAGATATATATATTGATTTAAAGGCTATTTTCTCAGAATCTACTGAACAGATTTACACCAAACCTACAAAAGGCACTTCCTTGACCTAGGGACTACCTCTCTACCAAATTTCTAGTAATTCTGTTCAGCCGTTCGGGCTGTAGCCCTGTCTAAAGGTCCTATGGAAAATTGCATGGGAAAAACGCGTTTTGGGACCCCCCTTTTATCTCAGCCCCCGCTTGACGAATCCCCCCGAGACTTTCAGGGTAGGAGCGGAGCGTAGCGCCCCACCTATTTTGAGAAATTCGCGAGGATTCATCGACCGGCGCCAAAGTTATTCAAAATAGAATGTTGCGGATTTCCTATGGAAAAGGGGTCCTAACTATAACTACCTACTGGCGACCGCCAGTAGGTAATATATATATATATATATATATATATATATATATATATATATATATACATATATATATGAAAATTGGGCTCGAATGTGGGGTAACAAATGCTGATATTTGTGAACAATCAACGAAGTAGAGGGATCTATTAAAACAGCATAAAAAGCACCGCCCACTGGAGGGAATCATAAAGATACTGCCGGTAGGAACCACAAGCCCCAGAATGCAAAGAAAAATGAGCCACTGGAGGTTATAAATTCAAATGCGGATAATTGGCTGTGGATACAAGCGGCATGTGAGGTGCAGGCTTACCTTTGATAAAGGTCTATTTTAGACTGAAATGCGTCAGGACTGCCATGCTGTTTTAACAAGTACTGAATTAAACTGAAATCCAGCAAGTTAGGAGTGCGGCTCACCTTCTTTCCGTGTGGGGTGAACTGTGTTGATATATATATATACTAAAAAACATAGGTTTCAGGCACGTTATAGTTAAAAATTTGCATTTAGAAAACCATAGAAATTTACTGAAAAAACCATAGGTTTCAGGAACCTTATAGTTAGTTGGACAATTCACTCATACAAAACCATAGAAATTCCGGTATTAAAGTTCGTTCAGCTAACTATAGCTCGTGCCCCCGCAATGCACTGCTGATGATGTCACATATTACATCATTCATTACATGGTCAGTGACATCACTGATGACATCTCAAATGACATCACTGATGACATCATCCAGTGACTGGGTGTTTCCGTAAAGTTTAAAATTGTTTTATATATATGCCAAGCTGAATTGAAGAATGAGTGGGTGTATAAGTGTCTGCATTGAGGATTTAGTAGGTACATGACTGACTGTATAAGTGAGTGATTAAATGTGTCTTTCTGAATGCATGGGTTAGTGACTAAACTGTGTGAAAGTCTGTATCAGTGAGTAGCTGCAGGAGAGTATATATGGGTTATTGATTGCTTGCCTGAGTATTTGTATGGCTGCCTGAGTGTGTGTGGGTGGGTGGGAGGTGTGTGACTCTGTGCATAGATGTGTGAGTGGTTGATTCCCTGGGTGTATGGGTTCAAGAGTGCATGTGGAAACAGCTGTATGGGTGGGTGAGTGTGTGTATGGGTGTGTTGGTGAGTGAATGGATGTCTCAGTGATACATGTGCAAGTAAGTACATATGAAAAAGGCAGTATATGTGAGTGATGGTGTATATAAATAACTATATGTGAGAGTCAGTAATTGTGAGAGTGGCTGCATATATGCGTGTGTATTTGTATCAGTGATTCTATAAGAGAGTAATTATGTGGTATTATCTGCATGAATAAGTGAGGTGGTGTCTGTATAACTGTATAGGTGAGTAAATGGAAGTATGATTGATTCTTTGCATGACTGCCTTGCTGTGTGAGTAACTCTGGATATGTGGCAGTGTGTGAGTGTCTGTATAGGTGTATGAGTGCATATGATAGTGTTGTATTGATAAGTGACTGCATGTATGAGTGACTGTATGGGTGAATGAGTGGATGCATGTGTAGACCTAGGAATCAGTCAGCGCGTATTTAGTAACTGGTATTGATGTGTCTATTTTTTCGAAAATGGTAGTCTGTATCTTAGAGTGGGTGTATCAAAGGTTATATTCAGGTGTGAGGAGGTGCATCAGATTTTCACCTGGATGAAGTCATTAGTGATGTCATCAGTGATGCAATTTGAGATGTCATCAGTGATATCACTGACCATGTCATGAATGATGTAATATGTGACTTCATCAGCAGTGCAGCGTGCGTGGGGGCGTGAGTACATATATATATATTTAAAAAAATTGTGAATAATTTTTAGTTAGGAAAACTATATTCATTCTTTTTTTTTGTAATATACAGAAGTCGTGCACCCTTTGCGCATCCTACACGATGGCTGTGCGCATTCCAGTAGCCATTTTGAAAAGTCGCGCTGGGGTCGTGATTTTGGCGTAATTTGTAAAGTATGAAATATCTTTACATTAATTATCAATAAACGTTTTTGTTTTAGTGTTTGTCCAAATGTATTAATAAAAGTATTTTTAACGTATTCTTTTCAATATAATTCAGCCGAAAGTAAAGTTACGAAATGCGCGGTGTAGCCGCTTAATGTGCGTAACATCTCCCCACGTGTATTTCCGGGGTCGTGCCTTGATCGTGCTGAGATCAAGCCGAAGTCGAGACTTCGGCGTACTTTTAAAGTTGAAACAATGACTATAGAAAGTTTGAATATGATATTAGACTGAACAGTTTTGCTAATATACTTATTAAAAGTTTATAGAAATTTTTATTTATAGTGTATAATGATATATATGACTTTCGCGGGTGTGTGACGAGTGCGTGCACCCTAGGCAACTGCATGTCAGCAAAAGAAAAAAGGAATCTGATTGGTTAAAATCAATTTCATTGTGAAAGAGGGAAGATCCATCCTTCTGATATTTCCCTTACTTTTTGTCCTTGATAGAGCGAAGACCTGTTTCTTGCTTCTCTTTATATTGAAATACCCTTTTGTGTGTTTGTTTATTTTTAATACAACTATGGCTTCTAGTTTTGCCAAGGTTGATCCACTTGCAGTAGAGGAGGAAGAAGAGATGGTGCAGCAGAAGAAGAAAAGAAAAGCATTGTTTGGTCCTTTTTTAGCGTACAAGAGGACCTGCGATTGATGCCGCTTCGGCCTCCCGTAGCCTAGAACGGCACAGTACGGTCAAACTGCAGTGGGATGCACACTCGTTGACCTCTCATGACACCGCTCCACACTTCGAGGAGGACGCTTTCCATTAGCTGTGTTTTCTGATGACGTGTCGCGCCGGCCCTGTCACACAACAGAACTCCTTTAGATCGAAACCGACTCTTCCACTCTCTCACCGGAAGTGAAACCAGGCCACACGGACACATTCACAATACAACAGCCGGGAATGCACTTTTCGGTAAAAAAAACACATTACTTCCTCCTAATCAAATAAAAGACTCACTGAAGAACAGGGGCCAGCTTCGATCGGTAAACAGCTGTTACAATGACTTTTTTACTTCTCAATACCATTACAACGCATGCATTACCATGCATGCGTTGTACATCGCAAAGTCATTACTACGCATTTTTTTTAGAACGCATGATCATTTACCACGCATGCCTTTACAACGAATTTCGTTGTACAGGCATGTATGGTAAATGACCATGCGTTCTAAAAAATGTTCTCGATCCACGTCGTTGTAAGGAAACATAGGCTGTTCTGTTTCCTCACAATGACATGTACCGCCCCTCAGAGATGACGTGAAGCAGGAACCACGAGGAGTGACAGGTAAGGGGGATTGGGCATGGGGTAGGGGTTACTTTTCTAAGATTTAGGGTAGTGCAGTGGTGTTTGGGTAGTGTAGGAGGTCGTGGTGGGGGTAGTGTTATAGGGTTTAGGGTAGTGCAGTGGTGTTTGTGTAGTGTAGGGGGTCGTGCTGGGGGTAGTGTTTTAGGGTTTAGGGTAGTGCAGTGGTGTTTTGGTAGTGTAGGAGGTCATGCTGGGGGTAGTGTTTTAGGGTTTAGGGTAGTGCAGTGGTGTTTTGGTAGTGTAGGGGGTCATGCTGGGGGTAGTGTTTTAGGGTTTAGGTTAGTGCATTGGTGTTTGAGTAGCATAGGGGTTCGTGCTGGGGGTATTGTTTTAGGGTTTAGGGTAGTGCATTGGTGTTTGGGTTGTGTAGGGGGTCTTGCTGGGGGTAGTTATTTAGGCTTTAGGTTAGTGCAGTGGTGTTTTTGTAGTGTAGGGGTCATGCTGGGGGTAGTGTTTTAGGGTTTAGGGTAGTGCAGTGGTGTGAGAAGTTGGCCTGGTATATGCTGTTCACTAGTTAAAGTGGACACCTTGCACCAGTACAATTCGACTCTTATGGTAGATAGGTTTAAGACAACCTTTAAAGAAAGCTATCCTAGTGGTAGCTGTGGAAAGCAGCCTTCAGGCTAAGTCTTGGAGGAATGCAAAGCAGCTTGTTTTACCACATAATCTCTTGAATCACCAAATGAAAGGACACCACACAGGTATATATATCAAATATATATGTATTTATTACTAAACAACTCTCTACTAATCTCTTTATGAGATTAGAAGTCAGGAATTTATGCACAAATCAACGTTTCACAATAAATTAAGCACAAATATGGCTGGGGCCCTAGGGGCGTACCAGCCCATATACTAAAAAAGTGACTTAAGAACAAGGACTTGCAAAGGGACAAGGCCTAGGGCCTTTAGAAGTGTTGGGGCCTCACAAAACCACCTAAGGCAGGTAAGTAAAGGACCCACGGGGGACGTGTGCAGTGTGTGAACATAGGCACGAATCGCCGTAGACTTCAATGAGGCAAGTCGCGGTTAGAAATTAAGAGTTTAAGGGCACTTCAGGAGAGTCTGCAAGCAAGTCACTTACAGGGTAAGTAGTTCTAGGGCCAACACCCACAGGAGCTCCGTAGTGCAGGTGTTACCTCACCTAGGGAGTTAATACAGAGAACGGGGTAACCCAAATTAATCCAAGGACCTGGGTATCATCTGGTACACAAAACAGTGGTCCTAGACCTATCTTTCAATTGAATATATCAAAAATTCTCATTTTAGCATGTTATTGAATAAAGCAATAAACATAGGAATCTAATACCCTACAGAAAAAATATCAATGAAAATTCAAATAGTGCAACAGAAAAAACCTTGTATGCTGGATCACCGTATATTTATTTACAAGAATTTTGGTGAAAGCCAGACAGTATATGGTATAACATAACAATTTCAATGAAGAGATTAGGAAAGGTTGCTCCAGATGGAGACGTGCAGATAAAAAGGGTGCTCAGAAGTGATGTGAAAAGGAAGATTATTTCAGCATGAATTTATAAAGGGTTCAATATATCAGAGGAAAAGAGGGGATCGGTTGTGAATCACCGTCCTTGGGTAACCTGGCCCAATTGTATTCACACAATATATTCATATAACAATTCAAAACTAGACGTCAAATCTAGGGTAGCACGTATTAGACAAACGAGGTCCAGGTTAGGTTGGTTGGGCGTCGACGTTTCGATCCGGCTTAGGGCCAAAGGGTGATTAATGCCTCGGCTGGGCGGATCTTCATCAGGACTACACTGGGCAACCCGTCACAGGTGTGGATGAGAGTCCATGGTATCCTTTATCCAATATGGGGGTATCCTTCCTCAACCGTAATCTTCACATTGGTATAGTGATTACACCCCGAAGACCAAGGGGAGGTGATTTCCAGTCACTGTGGAGCCAATGCGTAATTGAATTACTGTGGGGGGTCTTTGTGAGCGCGTCTGATGCTTCGAGTCCGTCTCCAGGTCTGAATGATGCCTCAAAATGAGGCATCATTCAGACCTGGAGACGGACGCTTGGTCTTCGGGGTGTAATCACTATACCAATGTGAAGATTACGGTTGAGGAAGGATACCCCCATATTGGATTTTTAAGGTTTTTTCTGTTGCACTATTTGAATTTTCATTGATATTTTTTCTGTAGGGTATTAGATTCCTATGTTTATTGCTTTATTCAATAACATGCTAAAATGAGAATTTTTGATATATTCAATTGAAAGATAGGTCTAGGACCACTGTTTTTTGTACCTCACCTAGGGAAGCTGGGTGCATAGGTGGTTTGAGGTGTCGGGTCGCGGCGTCGTTTTCAATGGGAGCCAGTGAAGACTTGCTGCTTGTGAAGAAAGAAGAAAAATCCAGTGGAATCCAAGCCTGGATTCAGAAGAAGGAAGACCCGAAAGCAGAGGGGACGGTGTTCAAAGTCACTTGGCAGTGACCCGGAGCAAGGAAGATGAATGCCCACAGTCGTCAGGTGTTTTCAGGTAGTTCATGGGTGTCTTGACTCTTCAGCCACGAGGTCCAGGAGGTATCGATGATGACCAAGAGCTTGATTCGGCATGTCCCACAAATTCTGCAGCTTACTGCAGTGTTGGCGACCAGATTAGAGCCAACAAGCCTTGGCAACAGCAAGTCTCATGGAAAGGACAAAAAGTCAGCGGTGCAGACCAGCAAGGTCTGGGGTACTCACCCAGCAAGGGTATGTCAGGGCAGGCCTGGAGCAACCAGGGGAGCCCTTTGGAATTGTAGAAAAGTCTTCAGGGGACCCACAAGCCAGCCGGCAAGGGATCGCGAAGACGCCTCGGGAGGATCCACTTAACAGGGGCCACAGTCACTTGGGACGGGGTAGGCCTCTGATCTTTGGAGGGATCTCTACTAGAGGCTTGGACCACACATGGCCAAAAGCACAGGTTTGTAGAACGTTGTAAAGGGTTTGCACTCGACAATAGTGCACGGTACCCAGGGATTGTGGTTCCTCGTCGCTCGTGGGGTGCACTTGCCTTAGCGTCGCTGGGGACTCACGATGGCCTTATAGAAGTCAGGAAATCCTCTTCCTGGACTGCAGGGACTTCGGACTCCGGCGGGAGCGGTGGAGTTTGCAACCATTGTTGCAGTTTTTGGTGTCTGCCAAGCAGGGGAGTCACTCCTTGACTCCAAGGGAGATTCTTCAGTCTTCCAGAGGTAGTGGAATGTCGAAGGTCCGGGATTCTTCTTCAGAGTGTCATCCAGGGATATCTAGTTTGCAATGGCAAGGGCTCCCTAACTTATACTAGAAGGAAGGGAGGGACTAGCTCTATGACCCCACTTATGGGAATATCAGGGGAGTGAGTGGCTACACCCACTTCCCTTTGACCAGTTGCGCGCAAGAGCAGGGGCAGGTAGCCCCTGAGCCGGTTTGAACTGGTGTATGCACAGAGGAGCCTACTGCTCCCCCAGTGCAGGACTTCAAAGCACTCTAAGAGTGCACCCACCCAGCCCCAATACACTAAACCCTGTCTGGGAGGTGGTCACACCTCCCTGTGACAGGATACCTATTGTTGGGCTTCCTCAACTGCGAGTTTCGGTCATCAGGAGGAGGGCAGCCCAGTGTCTGTGACTGGTGGCATCCATTTTGTGATGCCAGGGCTCTTCAGCATTCTACCGCATTTCCACAGTAGATACATGTCTATCCCTCTTGAAGGGTGGGATCATACTCCCACACCAGTTACTGGTGTGGGGGTATGATTCCAAAGCGATTGACACCAAGCACGACATGTTTTGATGCAGTCATTCCCAAGTTAGCATTTATAATGCACTTAAGAGTATATGGTTTAATCGCATCCACAAACAGCCACAGAGAATAGACTCTGCCAGCTGCAGAGGGGCCCTGCTCAGGCAGAGACACCCCCTCTCATTGTAAACCAAGCACCCTGCCCTCAGGATTGATAGGGCCTGCCTTAGGGGTGACTGATAGGTTGATATGTGTGTATGGTGAGATATAGAAACTTTTACCTCAGTGAGGAGTGCTAACACTACCCCACCCAGGCTGCAGTAGCAGGCCTGTGGTGTCAGATTTATTCTGCTTCCCAGGGGTGGCATAATACATGCTTCAGCCCCTGGTAGGCTTGTGAAGTACCTATGCCCTTGGTACCTAAGGTACCGTATACTAGGGACTCATAAGGCACCACAGTATCCAATCACTAGTTCACCTACTATGCACTCCATGTCGTTTAGAGAGAACAGAGAGGCTGGGGCCCTGATTAGTATGGTCCCAGCCAGACTATAGCCAGAAACCAGTGTAAACATCAGAAAAAAAGTGGGGGCAACATAAGAGGCAGATCCTACTCTCCTACACAACCCCCCCAAACTCAGGGACACTAAACTAACCTTGACCAGTTGAGTCTTTGTGTTCTAAGTGGAAATACCTTGAGAGTCCATCTGCATTGGCATGCTGGGTTCCAGGTCTATTTTCCACTGTATAGTCCATCCCCTTTAGGGAAATGGACCACCTCAAAAGTTTTGGGTTTTCACCTTTCATATGTTTAAGCCATAGGAGGGGCTTGTGGTCAGTCTGAACTATGAAGTGAGTGCCAAACAAGTATGGCCTCAGCTTCCTCAGGGACCACACCACAGCAAAGGCCTCCCTCTCTATAGCTGACCAACGTTTCTCTCTAGGGGTCAGCCTTCTGCTAATAAAAGCTACTGGCTGGTCTTGACCTTCATCATTCAGTTGAGACAGTACAGCTCCCACACCCAGCTCAGAAGCATCTGTTTGTACAATTAACTTTTTGGTGTAGTTTGGACTCTGTAAGATGGGGGCAGTGCACATGGCCTGCTTTAGGTCATCAAATGCCTTTTGACAGCTAGCTCTCCACTGAACCTTTTTTGGCATCTTCTTTGAGGTAAGATCATTCAAAGGGGTCATTATAGATCCATATCCCTTCACAAACCTCCTATAGTACCCAGTCAGGCCCAAGAAGGCTCTCACCTCTGTCTGGGTGGTTGGAGCAACCCATTCCATTATGGTTTGGATTTTGCTCTGTAAAGGCTGAACCTGGCCCCCACCTACAAGGTGGCCCAGGTACACAACCTGGCTCTGCCCTATCTGGCACTTAGAGGCCTTGATAGTGAGGCCTGCTTTCTGCAGAGCCTCCAAAACATTTCTGAGGTGGACCAGGTAATCCTGCCAGGAGGAACTAAAGACAGCAATATCATCTAGATAAGCTGAGCAATAAGTTTCCATCCCTGCCAGAACTTTGTTCACCAACCTCTGAAAAGTGGCAGGTGCATTTTTCAATCCAAAGGGCATCACCACAAAGTGGTAGTGCCCACTAGGGGTCGAAAATGCTGTTTTGGCTTTTGCATCATCAGCTAATCTGATCTGCCAATAGCCAGCTGTTAGGTCAAATGTACAGAGATACTTGGCTGAGGCCAAAGTATCAATCAGCTCATCTGCCCTTGGTATAGGATAGGCATCAGTCCTGGTGACTGCATTAAGGCCTCTGTAGTCTACACAAAACCTAATTTCTTTCTTACCACCCTGGGTATGAGGCTTGGGTACTAGGACTACTGGGCTAGCCATTGGGCTATCTGAAGGCTCAATCACACCGAACTCCAACATTTTCTGGACTTCAGTCCTGATAGAGTCCCTGACATGGTCAGGTTGCCTGTAGATTCTACTCTTGACAGGCAGACTGTACCCAGTATCCACATCATGGGTGCACCAGGTAGTCTGACTAGGGGTCAGGCTAAACATATGTCTGTACTGTTGCAGAACTTGTCTGCACTGTTTGTTGATGGTCAGTGAGGCTGCTTGCCAAAGCAACACCATCTACAGACCCATCATCAGGGTTCTGTGAGAGCAGGTCAGGGAGAGGGTCACTCTCCTCCTCCTGTTCCTCATCAGTTGCCATGAGCAAGCCCATGTCTGTCCTGTCAACATATGGGTTTAATCTGTTGACATGGAGCACCCTCGGGGGGCTCCTGGGAGTTCCAAGATTCACCAGATAGGTGACTTCTCCCTTCTGCTCAACTATGGTGTGGGGGCCACTCCATTTGACTTGGAGGGCTGCTGGGGCCACATGCTCCAACACCCACACGTTCTGTCCTGGCTGGTACACAGTCAGCACAGCCTTTTGGTCATGCCAAGCATTTTGTAATTCTTGGCTGGCCTCCAGGTTTTTGGTTGCCTTCTTCATGTATTCGGCCATCCTAGAGCGGATACCAAGTACATAGTCCATCACATCCTGTTTGGGGGGTTTGAGAGGTAACTCCCAGTCCTCCTTTACCAAACATAATGGACCTCTTACAGGATGCCCAAATAGAAGCTCAAATGGGCTGTAGTCAACCCCCTTCTGTGGAACCTCTCTGTATGCAAACAAAAGGCAGGGAAGAAGAAGGTCTCATTTTCGCCTAAGCTTCTCTGGGAGTCCTTTAATCATTCCCTTCAGGGTTTTTTTGAAACGCTCAACCAACCCATTGCATTGTGGGTAATAGGGGGTGGTGAACTTATAAGTTACGCCACACTCCTTCCACATTGCTTTCAAATATCCTGACATGAAGTTGGGGAAACCCACTCTGGAGAAAACTCCAATGAGGGCTCTTGCCACCACAGGGGCTGTGTTGGTCCTCAGGGGAATTGCTTCTGGGTACCTGATGGCATGATCCACTACCACCAGGATAAATCTGTGCCCAGATGCAGTTTGAGGGTCAAGTGGACCAACAATGTCAATCCCTATCCTTTCAAAGGGTACCCCCACCACAGGTAGTGGTATCAGGGGGGCCTTTGTTGTGCCACCTGCCTTGCCACGGGCTCGACAGGTGACACAGGAGCGACAAAACTCCTTTGTGTCTTCTGACATATGTGGCCAATTAAAATGTGGAACAAGCCTGTCCCAGGTCTTGTTTTGGCCCAAGTGACCTGTCAAAGGCATATCATGTGCTAGGGTCAAGAGGAACCCCCTAAACTTCTGAGGTATTACCAACCTCCTGGTGGCTCCAGGGGCTGGATCTCTACCCTCAGAATATAGGAGTCCCTCATCCCAATAAACTTTATGGGACCCACTAGCACTCCCAGCAGCCTCAGCAGCAACCTGCTGTCTGAGGGGTTCAAGAGTGGGGCAGCACTGTTGTTCCTTACTCAGATCTTCCCTAGAAGGGGGCCCCCTGCTCCCAAGAACTCAACCTGATCAGACTCAAGTCTCTCTGGGGCAGTTCCTTCTCCAGGATCTGCTTCTCCTCCCTCAAGAGGTGAATCTTGGATCTGAGACAGAGGGGAAGGCACTGCCTTAACCCTACTGCTCCTCTTCTTTGGAAGCATCTGGTCCATTGTTCCAGGATCCAGAGCTGGTTCAGTGTTATGCATTCTGGCGTGTGACCTGGTCACAGCAAATACCCCTGCAGGGATGCCCAACATCTTAGCATGAGTCCATAACTCTACTTCAGACCAGGCTGAAGTCTCAAGATCATTGCCCAATAGATATTCTACAGGGAGGTCTGCACTGACTACAACCTTCCTGAGGCCAGTTACCCCTCCCCAGGAGAAATTCACAACTGTCAGGCTATGGTTGGTCCTGACATTGCTTGCATTGGTCACCTGGTACATTTCACCCAGGATGATCTGTCCAGGGTCCACAAGATCCTCTGCCACCATGGTGACACTAGCACCTCTGTCCCTAAATGCCAAAGGCTGTTTGCCATTTATTACAGGCTGCTGTTTGTATTTGCCCAGGTTACTGGGGTTCACTAGGAAAGACATAGCAATGTCTCCATCACAAACTAGCAATGCCTGAGTGGGTACTCTGACTAGGCCAGAGTCCACTTCAGAACCCAGGGTCAACCCTACTACACCCTTATTCTGTGTACCACCTCCACCAGTAACTGAACTAGGGGGAACAGTTGCCTTAGGGGCAGGAGTGGTACTGGTTTGGTCTTTGGACTTGTTACAATCAGAAGTCCAGTGCGCTTTCTGTTTACAGAATTTGCACCAGGGCTTATTTTGGCCTTTTCCCTTGTTGGATTGGGACTCCCCACCAGATGCAGATTTTTGGGGCCCTTGTGAAGACTTCTGGTCTTTTGACTTATCCCCACCTTTCTCAGAGCTCTTAGAATCCTGCTTCTTTGTGTCACCGCCTTGGGTCTGGATTTTCTGCCTCACCCTGGTTCTGACCCACTTGTCTGCCTTCTTTCCCTATTCTTAGGGAGAGGTCAGATCTGAGTCCACCAGGCATTGATGCAACAGCTGGTTCTGGCAATTATTAAGGATCTGTTCCCTCACCATTAGATTATACAATCCCTTGAAATCAGTAACCCTACTGCCAACCAGCCACCCCTCCAGAGCCTTGGTTGCACAATCTACAAAGTCAGTCCAGTCCTGAGTCTGTACCTTCTGGGTGTCTCTGATCTTCAACCTGTACTGCTCAGTGGTTAAGCCAAACCCATCTATCAGTGCACTCTTCAGGACTTCATAGTCATAAGCATCCTCTTCTCTAACAGTGAGGAGCGTGTCTCTACCTTTATCTGAAAAGGAGAGCCACAAGATTGCTGCCTACTGCTTTTGGGGGACCTGTTGTACTCTACACGCCCTTTCCATGGCAGTTATTCACTTGTGGATATCATCCCCACTCTGGTATGGAGGAACAACCTTGCTCAGGTTCCTATGGTCTGGAATATATTCTCTGCCTCTAGGGACACTGTTGTTGCCACCAGAGGGTTCTAACCCCTCTCTTCTAGAAACTCTCTGGAGCTCAAAGGCTTCTCTATCTACTGCCAACTGCTTGGTTTTGAGGGCAAATCTTGCTTCCTCATACTGCAGCAGATTGTACATTCTGTCAGAGGAGGTCTCCCTTCTAGAGAAGTAGGAGCTCCACAGATTATCTGCCAGAGTGATAGGAGTGGTCAGACTTCCTAGAAATGGACCTAGGCCTTTCCTCCACTCTTAGGGAGAATTCCTCTGTCCTTTTCAGACCCTTGGGGATCTATTCCCTTAAACCAGTGTCTTGGTCATCCTGATGGTTCATCATCTGACCCAGACACTGTAATTGACCCACTCACTGATTCAGACCCTTTAGTTCCTAGAGCTAATCTAAGATCATCTGCTGTCAGCAGATCTATCAGATGTAGTGTGGAGGGACTCTGTCCTAGCTTCAGGTGCCTTGCAGCACACATAGCTTTCAAGTCAAAGAAAGTCATGTCCTTATACTGAGGCTGGGTGGATCCACTGATTCCAACCCTTAAGGACATTCTAGTGTTGTGCAGTGTTGTACTACCTACACTACTGATCCTAGCTTGAGCTGTAGAAAGGGTGTGCTATCCCTTGACACACAGCTCTAAGTTCAGTAGAGCTTATTGATACTAAGCTTGACATTATATGTACCTTGAGTACCTATAGTGGTTTTCCGTTAGTAATTGAAATAGAGATTTTCTGGTAAAACAATAGCAAGCTGAAATCCCACACGCTGCCCACCAATGTGAGACGTTGGCCTGGTATATGCTGTTCACTAGTCAAAGTGGACAACTTGCACCAGTACAATTCGACTCTTATGGTAGATAGGTTTAAGACAACCTTTAAAGAAAGCTATCCTAGTGGTAGCTGTGGAGAGCAGCCTTCAGGCTAAGTCTTGGAGGAATGCAAAGCAGCTTGTTTTACCACATAATCTCTTGGATCACCAAATGAAAGGACACCACACAGGTATATGTATCAAATACATATGTATTTATTACTAAACAACTCTCTACTAATCTCTTTATGAGATTAGAAGTCAGGAACATATGCACAAATCAACGTTTCACAACAAATTAAGCACAAAAATGGCTGGGGCCCTAGGGGCGTAGCAGACCATATACTAAAAAAGTGACTTAAGAACAATGACTTGCAAAGGGACAAGGCCTAGGGCCTTTAGAAGTGTTGGGGCCTTACGAAACCACCTAAGCCAGGTAAGTAAAGGACCCACGGGAGACGCGTGCAGTTTGTGAACACAGGCGCGAATCGCCGTAGACTTCAATGGGGCAAGTCGCGGTTAGAAATTAAGAGTTTAAGGGCACTTCGGGAGAGTCTACAAGCAAGTCACTTACAGGGTAAGTAGTTTTAGGGCCAACACCCACAGGAGCACTGTAGTGCAGGAGTTACCTCACCTAGGGAAGCCGGGTGCATAGGTGGTTTGAGGTGTCGGGTCGCGACGTCGTTTTCAATGGGAGCCTGTGAAGACTTGCTGCTTGTGAAGAATGAAGAAATGTCCGGTGGAATCCAAGCCTGGATTCAGAAGAAGGAAGACCTGAAAGCAGAGGGGACAGTGCTCAAAGTCACTTGGCAGTGACCCGGGGCAAGGACGATGAATACCCACAGTCGTCGGGTGTTTTCAGGTAGTTCACGGGTGTCTTGACTCTTAAGCCAAGAGGTCCAGGAGGCGTCGACGACAACCAGGAGCTGGTTTCGACATGTCCGACGAAGTCTGCAGCTTACTGCAGTGTCAGCGACCAGATTGGAGCCAACAAGCCTTAGCAACAGCAAGTCTCGTGGAAAGGACAAAAAGTCAGAGGTGCAGACGAGCAAGGTCTTGGGGACTCACCCTGCAAGGGTAAGTCAGGGCAGGCCTGGAGCAACCAGGGGAGCCCTTTGGAATTGTAGAAAAGTCGTCAGGGGACCCACAAGCCAGCCTGCAAGGGAACGCAAAGACACCTCTTGAGGATCCACTCGACAGGGGCCCATGGTCACTCGGGACGGGGTAGGCCTCTGACCTTTGGAGGGATCTCTGCTAGAGGCTTGGACCACACGTGGCCCAAAGCTCAGGTTCGTAGAATGTCGTGAAGGGTTTGCACTCGACAATAGTACACGGTACCCAGGGATTGCGGTTCCTCATCGCTCGTGGGGTCCACTTGCCTCAGCGTCACTGGGGACTTACGATGGCCTTAGAGAAGTCAGGAAATCCTCTTCCTGGGCTGCAGGGACTTCGGGCTCCAGCGGGAGCAGTTGAGTTTGCAACCATTGTTGCAGCTTTTGGTGCCTGCAAGCAGGAGAGTCACTCCTTGACTCCAAGGGAGATTCTTCAGTCTTCCACAGGTAGTAGAACATCGAAGGTCCGGGATTCTTCTTCAGAGCGTCGTCCAGGGATATCTAGTTTGCAATGGCAAGGGTTCCCTAACTTATACCAGAAGGAAGGGAGGGACTAGCTCTATGACCCCACCTATGGGTGGGTCAGGGGAGTGAGTGGCTACACCCACTTCCCTTTGTCCAGTTTCGCGCCAGAGCAGGGGCAGGTAGCCCCTGAGCCAGTTTGAACTGGTTTATGCACAGAGGAGCCTACTGCTCCCCCAGTGCAGGACTTCAAAGCACTCTAAGAGTGCACCAACCCAGTCCCAATACACTAAACCCTGTCTGGGAGGTGGTCACACCTCCCTGTGACAGGATACCTATTGTTGGGCTTCCTCCACTGCGAGTTTCAGTCATCAGCAGGAGGGCAGCCCAGTGTCTGTGACTGGTGGCATCCATTTTGTGACGCCAGGGCTCTTCAGGATTCTACTGCGTTTCGACAGTAGGTACATGTCTATCCCTCTAGAAGGGTGGGATCATACTCCCACACCAGTTACTGGTGTGGGGGTATGATTCCAAAGCATTTGACACCAAACACGACATGTTTCGATGCAGCCATTCCAAAGTTAGCATTTACCACGAGGTTATAATGCACTTAAGAGTTTATGGTTTGACCGCATTCACAAACAGCCCCAGAGAATGGACTCTGAGAGCTGCAGAGGGGCCCTGCTCAAGCAGAGGCGTCCTCTCACATAGAAACCAAGAACCCTGCCCTCAGGATTGATAGGACCTGCCTTAGGGGTGACTGATAGGTTAAAAGGTGTGTACAGGAGAGATATAGGGAACCTATATCTCAGTGAGGAGTGCTAGCACCACCTCACCCAGGCTGCAGTAGCAGGCCTGTGGTGTCAGATTTAGTCTGCTTCCCAGGGGTGGCATAATACATGCTTTAGCCCCTGGTAGGCCTGTTAAGTACCTATGCCCTTGGTACCTAAGGTACCATATACTAGGGACTAATAAGGCACCACAGTATCCAATCACTAGTGCACCTAATATGCACTCCAAGTCGTTTAGAGAGAACAGAGAGGCTGGGGCCCTGATTAAACCCGTAAATTGCGTCGCTTTGCGAGTCACAATTTGTGAGTAGCAAAATGCAATATACAACAGTGTCACAGACACTCTTAGCGATTCCCAATGGGGTCACACATGCCTCATCAATATTCATGAGACAAGCGCAATTTATGACCCCATTGGGAATGACTAGCACTCCCAACGATGGTGGCCTGCTGGGGTCAGCAGACGACCATGTCTGGAACTGCTTTTCACACAAAGCAGTTTTTTTTTTTAAATACAGCCCGGTTTAATTTTTTAAGGGCAGGCAGTGGTCCCTAGGACCACTGCCTGCTCTTAAAACATATTTTTCGCACCCATTCATAAAGGGGAAGGGGTTCCCTGGGGATCCCTTCCTGTTTGTGAATGGTTCACCACCTACTTGAAGTAGGTGGTAAACTGCACGTGTTTTGCGACCACATATGCAGTAGCAAAACAATACATACAATTTGGACTCACTATTAGGAAGGGATGCCCTTGGCATGCCTCTTCCTAAAAGCGAGTCGCAAACGCTATTTTGTGAGTCTGTGACTCGCAAAATAGCTTTGATACAACCCCCCACCGCTTTTTGCGTTCGCAAAAGGGTTGCATATCCTTTTGCTATTGCACAAAACGGTCGTACATCTGGCTCTTACTTATTCATTATTTTGACCATTATTAGGAAGTATAGATAACATATCTTGCTACCAACAATTACCAGCCAGTTTGTTGCAAACCCCTACAGACGCTTTAGCATGTTCTCAACATATTCCTGCTTGTGAGTTATGCAGTCTGTGTGTATACTTGCTGCCTAATTGGCATGTTGGACATTACTAGACTAGTGCCTGGTGAATGCTACTGATATCTCTATGATACATTGATCGTGGGGTGTTTCTCCATGTGTATCACCCATTTTACATGGTATTAACGGCTTAGTACCCGGTGAGTGACCTATCTTAAGGAAGCCTACGCCCATTCTCATAATACCAGATTGATAATTCTAGTATCATAATGGTTAGCAAAATGTGGTTTGTTCAGGCTATAGTTTTGGCTAAGTGCCATTAATCACAACTATTTCACATTCAACTTTTTAAGCAGATATGTGTGGTCCCAAGTGGCCATAACTACAGATGCACAGACAATTCCTCATCCCCATTTAGGCCATAAGGTTGTTTTGTTCAGAATCTTATAATCCATCTAGACTCCAAGCATTTTAATTTAAGCATCTGTCCCCACCTCTCTCACTAGCAGGTATTGTGGAAACCCTCCATATTTAATTTGTTGCCAATAATATCAATGATGTATTGACATGTGCTTCGTCATTGCATATTTCATGTCATTGTTCTGTAGTACTCGGATGTGTTCTAAGATCCTCTTTTTTAGTGGGCAGATTGTGCTTTCCATGTATCTTAGGCCACATTGACACTCTAACATGTAGACCACATAGGTCGTCACAGTTGATTCTTTCATCAATCACAAATTATCTCTCCTTGAAGTCCTTGATTTCCTTGATGTTTTTCTCTATTTGGCATACCTTACATTTTTCACATTTGTTGAATCCTTTCTGATGCTGCTTTAACTTCGATACAGTCTTTGACTGTGTAAAATGGCTGCGCACCAATTTGTCATTCAATGAGGAGGCCCTCCTGTATGTCACGTCCTGTCTTTCTCCCAGTTTGTTCCCAATATCTGGGTCCTTTTTTTAGTATACTCCAATGTTTGTTCATGATATGCTGATTTTCTTTTCTGTAGGTCAATATCAATCTAATCTTTTGGTTGTCCTCTTCTGTTGCCTCCCACCACCCAATGGTGAGATTCGTGTAGCTTGGGGAGAAGGAGACTCCCATCTCAGTTTCACATATTTGACAAAATAGTTGTCAAATAAATAAAAAAAAAATTTCCTGAGACACATCTCCACCATCTCAATCAGCATTTGGGATTATTCCAGATTTTTTTGGTCTTTCTGACTCAGAAAGTACTTAAATGCGGTTAGCCCTATTTCATGGCTTATGGACGTATATAGCGATATTACATCGACTGTGACTAGGAGATATCCATCCTGCCAGTCAGTGGCGTCCAGTATCTCAAAAAGTCTCCTGTGTCTCTTATGCATGAATTCAGCGATGTCACCATCGGGGCCAGGAAATGGTCTACATATGTTGAGATGGATTCATATAATCCCTCAAAGCTTGATATTATCGGTCTCCGCGGAGGGTTATTTAATGTTTTATGTACTTTGGGAAAAAAATAAATTGTGGAATGATTGGACTCTCAGTGTTTAGAAATTTTGCTTCCTCAATAGACATTTTTCCTGCCACAAATTGATTTTCTCATTCAAAGCCATTGTTAATTCATTAATTGGGTTTTGCTTCAATTTCTTATAGTTGCTAGTAACATTGAGTTGTCTGAATGCCTCTTTTTTATATTGTGCTTTGTCCATTATTAGAACATTACCACCCTTGTCTGCTGGTTTAATTTCAATGTCTTCATTATTTATCAATTTTTGAAGAGCTACTCGCTCTGCTTTCGTTAGGTTCTCATTCCGATTTAGTTGTTTATTGTTGTTTAGATTTTCCAAGTCTGATACCACCAATTTCTGATGCAAGTCAATCCTATTCCCCGGATTCAATATTGGACAAAACTTAGATTGAGATCTAAATTTCGTATATTCATGACCCATGGTATTGATTTTAAATTATTTTAATATCTGTGACTCAGACATCTCTTCATCATTCAGATTCAAAGCAAGATCATACACAGTCTTAAAATCATGTATTTGGTCAATGGATAGGTCAGTGTTTTGGGTTCTTTCATTGGGATTAGAGAGCTGGAGAGTGTCTTTTTTGCAAAGAACTTCGCTAGTTTTAATTTCGGTATATACTTACATACATCAATTCTCATTTCCACATATTCAAAGTGCTTCTCTGGACTAAATGTTAGGACGCTGTTCAATACTCTCTATTGATCTTCAGTCAGTATGTGTTGTGATAAGTTAATAATAAGATTTTCTTCTGAATCTAAGTGTTCTATCATTTCTATTTCTTCTGCCTGCTGCATAGGGGATATTTGTTTGTGCTTTCTTGTTCCCCTCCTTGTTTTTCTTCCTTTGAATGGCTGGCCAATCTTCCACTTCCTCGTCCCCATCCTTGCCCATGCCCTCTCCCTTTCCTTCTTCCGCTTTCCAGTCGTTGGTCTATATATTTTAGTCTCACCTCTTCTAAAAAAGTGGTTCTCTTCATGGCAGTTGCAGCACCCTTACCCTCACTTAAGGCAGCATCTGATTCACTGATAGTTGCATCAGACTCATTTCCTCTCATTTGTTTTCCTTGCAGTTGTTGCTTTAAAGTTGTAAATCTTTTAGCAAATGTAAATATTATTCCAATTTCATAGTCTCTCTCATCCTGGCTAAATGGCCTTTGTTTTCTTTCCTCAATGTCTTTCTCATGTTTGCCTAGTCTTGTTTCCATCTCTTTTCTATGTTAATTACTCTCCTCTTCTTTTATTAGGGATTGAATCTGTGCTTCTATGTTGTTTATAGTTTTATGGACATCATCCAGATCTATCTTTGTATATTTAGTGATGATTTGCATCATGGTTTCTGAGCAATGCATATTGCTTCTGCCACACTCTTCCAGCATTTCTGGTCTTTTGTCAGGATGGTTAAGTAATGTGAAAATCTGTAAGCATATGGCACTCTCTCTACCTCAATGTACTTCTCCATTGTAATTACTTCCCGTCCTTTGTTGGTTTGTTTTCTCATTAGCCTTTCCAGGAGGATAAATAATTGTTTCATGTTGTTTTCTGTTATATTTATTTTTTATATGTTGCCTATGTTGATGTTTGTGCTTTCTTATTGCCGGTGAATGATGTCTCAGATTTTTGTTGTATTTTGAACACTCTTGCCTCAATAATTATATATGTTTTTGGTCTTTTGTTGTTTCTTAGTGTGGACAAACTGTTCTCGTTAGGTTATAAGGCAGTTTCTCTGATGGTGTAACACAATTACAATGTTATTTTTTTAACGTTCAAAAACTTCTCTTTCACCCAGGTGAACTCGAAGAGGTGGGTATGCATGGCTTCTCTGTAATGTTCACTGCCTCACCATTGATCAATCTCCCTTACTTCTGCCACATAGATATAGATACAGTAAATACACATATATATTTCCTTAAAATCCCACAACCCCTCAATCCATACACACCCTAGACCCTAAAATGACCCTTGCCACCCCAAAATCCATATCCACCCTCAACCCTAAAATGACCCGTACCACTCCAAAACCCATGCTCACCCTAAACCCTAAAAAATCCCCGCCACCCCAAAACCCATACACACCCGAAACCCTAAAATTCCCCTTGCCACCCCAAAACCCATAACCACCTTAAATCTTACAATTACCTTGCATCTAAAAAACCTTTACCACCCTAAACCCTAAAATTACCCTTGCCTCATCAAACCCTATACCCACCCTGAACCCTCAAATTGCCCTTGCCCTCATAAACCCATAACAACTCTAAACCCTAATCTTGTTGCCCAAATACCCATACCCACTATAAATTCTAAAATGTCCCTTGCTGCCCAAAACCCATAACCACCTTAAACCCTAAAATTATAAAATTGCACTTGCCACCCAAAAACCCATACCCACCCAAAGGCCCTAGAAATGACCCTTGCCAGCCAAAAATCCATACCCACCCTAAACCCTAGAATTACCCTGACCACCCCAAAACTCTTACCAAACCTAAACCCTAAAATTACCCTTGCCACGATAAAACTCATACCCACCCTAAAACTGCACCTACCACCTCAAAATTCATACCAACCCTAAACCCTAAAAATTCCCTTGTCACCTCAAAATTCATACCCACTCTAAACCCTAAAATTACCTGTGCCACCCAACACCCATACCCACCCTAAACCCTAAAAATGCCCACCCTAAACCCTTATATGAAAACTTTACCCATATATCTATATATAGTACCTACTGGTGGTCGCCAGTAGGTAGTTATAGTTATACCTTGTTTCTATTCAAAAAGCGCTTTTTCTTTTGCCAATATCTTAGCTCCTGTCTTGAAAGTTTTGGGGTTATTCGTCAAGCAGGGGCCGAGAAAAAAGAGGATCCCAAAACGCATTTTCCCCATGTTAATTTCCATAGGAATTTTAGACAAAGCTACAGCCCGAACTGCAGAATGGAATTACACCAAATTTGGCAAAATGGTAGCTCTTGGCTCAGAAAGAGACCTTTTTTAAATGGTGTAAATTCGTTCAGTAGTTGCTGAAAAATTAACAAAATAAAAATATCGATATCTGAGCACCGAGGAGGAGTCATGACTCCTCCCGTGCACAAGCTAACTTCTGATTGGCTGCCAATACTCCAAATCACGAAGTGTTGGCAGCCATCTTGTGACTTGGTAACCGAGTCACAAGAAAGCAGTAAAAAAAACAAGAAAAGGGGGCAGGGTAGAAACACCCTGACCCTCTAGGCTTGCTGAGGGGGGGCCCAAAAAAGCATTTAAAAAAAAAAAAAACAATCAGCAGAATTGGTGCTGGGTGCACGTATCCTGCCGAGAAAATTTTTACAAAAACAAAGTGCGTGCTCCCGCGCTTCGTTATTGTTAAGCCCGTGGGTTGGCCAGGTCCCGGGGGCATGCCCAAATTATATAGTGTGTCTTGCAGGGGCCCCCACAGCCCTGGGGATCGCCACCTCCCCAGGGCTTCATTGATGGTTTGCGGGGGAGCACGCAGCCCCGGGGACCACCACCTCCCTGGGGTCTTATTTTTATATATCAAAATGTGTGTGGGGGGGCTCGAGCCCCCATATGTCCCAGGGACCACTGCCTCCCCGGGGATTTGCCAAGTAACACGGGGGCATGAGGCCCCCCGCAGCCCCAGGGACTACCACTTCCCCAGGGTTCTGTTTTAATTTTTAAAAAATGTGTGAGGGGGACCACCACCTCCCTGGGCACCAAATATTCAAATTTGGGGGTCTGTTATGGACCCCTGGGGACCACCACCTCCGCGGGGCTCTAGAAATGAAAGGAGGGGGGCCGTGGGGCCTCCCTCCGGGAGCCTTTGATAGCCCTGGGGACTGCCACCCCACAGGGCCGGCTCCTGCAATGTCCCAGGGTGCCCACCCCCAGGACATTGCTGTTTGCTATCTGCCATAGCAAACTCTGCTTTGCTTGATTGAAGCGAGAGCAGGAAAACCTGCTCTCGCTTTAGTCAAGCAAATCAGGATTGTATTTGCACAAGGCTATCTTGGACTTCCGGTCTACCAATTGAAAAGGTTACAGATTGTACAGAACGCAACGGCTAGAACTCTATTGGGCTTGCCAGTCAGATCTAGCGCCAGCCAGAACCTTCGAACACTACATTGGCTCTTGGTTGAGCAGCGAGTTCGGTTTAAGGCCTTGGTTTTGGTACATGGTGCTCTTTATCAGACTGGCGCTTTTCATTTTATGAGCCTTCTGGTCCCTAGGTTCCGTCTGATGAGGCTAGGTGGCTGCTCTTTCTCAGTGAAAGCGGCCAGGGATTGGAACACCTTGCCCTTTGAGTTAAGGAATGAGGTTAACATAACATACCATAACATGTCAGCAGCTCCCCTTATGCGAAAGCAATGCTGGCTCCCGCATGAGGTGGTGAGCCGGTGGGACCATGGGGGCATTGGGGCTCCCCCCACGGTCCCCGGCAGAGAGGACAGGCACCAGGGGATGGGGTCCCCGGGGCCAGAAGTGGCCCAGGAGGGGTGACCACGCAGCCCGCTCCCCTTTAAGTAAACATATTTCTTTTTTTAAACATAGAAAGGCCGGTCCCGGGATATTCCACGGGGCCATCAGTGGCCTGAGGAGGGTGGCCATGCAGCCCCCACTCCCATAAAAGACAAAAAATAAAAAAACTCTGCAAATGCGGCTTCTGGTGCACTGCTGGTGGGGCAATGAGGTCCTCTTGTGTCCTGAGCAACTCAGGACACAAGTGGAATTCATCCTCCAAGCAGCAGTGTGCCAGAAGCCACGTTTGCAGTGTGGTGTAAAAAGGGGAGTGGCCCCAGAACACCTCTCTGCATTTGCACAGTGGTGCATGGAGGGGGCGGGGCCTGATATAACAAGTGTACCTTTTTCTGTACCTTTCTTGTCTGTTTTTACATCTCACTTGTCTCTTTCTGCACTCGTCTTCCCTCTTTCTGAACCTTTCCTGCCTGTTTTTGCATTTCACTTGCCTCTTTCTGCACTTTTCTTACTTCTTTCTACACCTCTGTTGCTTCTTTCAGCAATTCCCTTGCCTCTTGTGCACTTGTCTTGCCTGTTTCTGCATCTCTCTTGCCTCTTTTTGCACCTCTGTTGGTACTTTCTGCACCTCACTTGCTCCTTTCTACACTTCTCTTGCCTCTTCCTGTACCCCTGTTGCTTTTTTCTGCACTTTCCATGCTTCTTTCTGCACTTGTCTTGCTTTTTTCTGTACCCCTCTTGTCTCTTTATGTACCTCTTTTGCCTCTTTCTGCACTTTTCGTGCCTTTTACCGTAGTTCTCTTCCATCTTTCTGCACGTCTGTTGCCTCCTCCTGCACCTCATTCGCTTCTTTTTGCACCCTTGTTGTCTCTTTCTGCACTCGTCTTTCCTCTTTCTGTACCTTTCTGGCCTGTTTTTGCATCTCACTTGCCTCTTTCTGCACTTTTCTTGCTTCTTTCTGCACCTTTGTTGCTTCTTTCAGCAATTCTCTTGCCTCTTTGTGCACTTCTCTTGCCTGTTTCTGTACCTCTCTTGCCTCTTTTTGCACATCTGTTGGCTCTTTCTCCACCTCATTGGCTCATTTCTACACTTCTCTTGCCTCTTTCTGCACCCCTTTGCTTCATTCTGCACTTTCCATGCTATTTTCTGCACCTGTCTTACTTCTTTATGTACCTCTTTTGCCTTTTTCTGCGCTTTTCTTGCCTTTTCCTGCAGTTCTCTTCCATCTTTCCGCGTGTATGTTGCCTCTTTCTGCACCTCGTTTGCTTCTTTCTGCATCCCTGTTGACTCTTTCTGCACTCGTCTTCCCTCTTTCTATACCTTTCCTGACTGTTTTTGCATTTCACTTGCCTCTTTCTGCACTTTTCTTGCTTCTTTATACACCTCTGTTGCTTCTTTCAGCAATTCTCTTGCCTCTTTGTGCACTTCTCCTGCATCTTTCTGCACCTCTCATGTCCATTTATGCACATCTGTTGGCTCTTTCTGCACCTCACTGGCTCTTTTCTACACTTCTCTTGCTTCTTTCTGCACCCCTATTGCTTCATTCTGCTCTTTCCATGCTATTTTCTGCACCTGTCTTTCTTCTTTCTGCACCCCTGTTGCCTCTTTATGTACCTCTTTTGCCTCTTTCTGCACTTTTCTTGCCTTTTTCTGCAGTTCTCTTCCATCTTTCTGCATGTATGTTGCCTCTTTCTGCACTCGTCTTCCCTCTTTCTGCCTGTTTTTGCATCTCACTTGCCTCTTTCTGCACTTTTCTTGCTTCTTTATACACATATGTTGCTTCTTTCAGCAATTCTCTTGCCTCTTTGTGCACTTCTCCTGCCTCTTTCTGCACCTCTCTTGTCCATTTATGCACCTCTATTGCCTCTTTCTGCACCACACTTGCTTCTTTCTGCACTTCTCTTGCCTCTTTCTGCACCGCTGTTGCTTCATTCTGCACTTTCCATGCTTCTTTCTGCGCCTGCCTTGCTTCTTTCCGCACCCCTGTTGTCTCTTTGTGCACCTCGTTTGCCTCTTTCTGCACTTTTCTTGTCTTTTCTGCAGTTCTCTTCGCTCTTTCTGCACGTCTTTTGCCTCTTTTTGCACCTCATTTGCTTCTTTCTGCACTCTTGTTGTCTTTCTTCACTCGTCTTCCCTCTTTCTGTACCTTTCCTACCTGTTTTCACATCTCTCTTGCATCTTTCTGCACCTCTATTGCCTCTTTCTGCAGTTCTCCTGCCTCCTTCTGCACTTCACTTGCCTCTTTCTGTAACTCTCTTGCCTCTTTGTGCATCTCTCTTACCTCTTTCTGCACCCCTGTTGCTTCAATTCCGCAGTTTCCATGCTTCTTTCTGCACCTGTGTTGCTTCTTTCTGCATCCCTGTTGTCTCTTTATGTACCTCTTTTGCCTCTTTCTGCACATTTCTTGCATTTTCTGCAGTTCTTTTCCATCTTTCTGCAACTCTGTTGCCTCTTTCTGCACCTCATTTGCCTCTTTATGCACCCCTGTTGTCTCTTTTTGCACCTGTCTTCCCTCTTTCTGTACCTTTTCTGCCTGTTTTTGCATCTCACTTGCCTCTTTCTGCACTTTTCTTGCTTCTTTCTACACCTCTGTTGCTTCTTTCAGCAATTCTCTTGCCTCTTTGTGCACTTCTCTTGCCTGTTTCTGCACCTCTCTTGCCTCTTTTTGCACCTCTGTTGGCGCTTTCTGCACCTCATGTTCTCCTTTCTATACTTCTCGTGCCTCTTTCTGCACCCCTGTTGCTTCATTCTGCACTGTCCATGCTTCTTTCTGCACCTGTTCTTGCTTCTTTCTGCACCCCTGTTGTCTCTTTATGTACCTCTTTTGCTTTTTCTTCACTTCACTTGCTTTTTTTGCGCCTCTCTTGCCTCTTTCGGCACCTCTGTTGCTTCTTTCTGCACTTCTCTTGCCTCCTTCTGCACCACTTAGTTAGAGGTAGTTTTAATCCCCCACCCTATTATGTACTAGGGCCTTACAGGGGAGGTCATGCCAATCACAGGGTATCCCAAGCCATAGTGTACCCTAGTGGATGTAGGTGTTTTCCCTGTATTCTAAGTGTCTTTGAGAATAGCACTGGCTCTGGGCCTGGTTAGTCAGAGTCAGTTACCACTAGTACCTGTCAGCAAAATGTTGGGGGCACAGGATGACTTTGCAACAAGGCCTCTTCCTGCTCCTCTGTTTGTTCTTTGTGCACATCTCCTGCTTCTTTCTGCACCTTTCTTCGTCTTTCTGGACTTCTATGGCCTCTTTCTGCATTTCTCTTGCTTTTTTCTGCACCTTTCTTCCACTTTTTGCACTTGTCCTACCTCTGTAGACATAGTTAGAAATGAGCCTTTACAAAACCTTTGAAATTCACTGAAAAAAACACAGGTTTCATTGACCTTATAGTTAGAAATTAGCATATAAAAACCCTTAGAAATTCACTGAAAAAACCACAGGTTTCAGGGACGTTATACTTAGTTGGATATTTCACTTGTACAAAACCAATGAAATTCGGCTGTTATAGTTAGTTCAGCTCACTATAACTTGCGCCCCTGCAATGCACTGCTGATGACGTCACATATTACATCATTCATGACATGGTCAGTGACATCACTCATGACATCACTGATGACATCTCAAATGACATCACTGATGACATCATCCATGTGATAATCTGGTGCACCTCCTCACACCCTAATATAACCTTTGATACACCCACTCTAAAATGCAGACTACCATTTTTGAAACCATAATCACACCAATACCAGTTACTACATACCCACTCACTGATTCCAAGGTCTATACACATGTCCACTCATTCATCCATACAGTTACTCATACATGCAGTCACTCATCAATACAGCACTATCATATGTACTCATACACCTATACAGACACTCACACACCACCACTCACCCATAGAGTTACTCACACACCTAGTCAGTCATGCAAATAATCAATAATACTCCCATTTACTCACCTATATGGTTATACACACACCACTTCACTTATTCATACAGCTACTAAGACAGACTTACTCTCTTCTACAATCACTGACACAACCACACATCCATACAGCCACTCTCACAATCACTCTCTCTCACATATAGTCATTTATATACTCTAACTCCCACATATACTGCCTTTTACATATGTAGTTACTCACACATGCACCACTGAGACATCCATTCACTCACCAACACACCCATACACACACTCACCCACCCATACAGCCCTTCCCAGATGCACTCTTGAACCCATACACCCAGTGAATCACCTACTCACACATCTATGCACAGTCACACACCCCCACTCACCCACAAAGACACTCAGGCACCCATACAGATTCTCAGACAACCAATCAATAACCCATAAAGACACTCATGTAGCTACTCACCAACCCATGCAGCAGCTTACACACCAACTGACAGACTAATACAGACATTCACACAGTTTAGTCACCAACCCGTGCATTCAGTAAGACACGATTAGTCACTCACTTATACAGTTAGTCATGTACCTACTAAATCATCCATTCAGACACTTATACACCCACTCATTCTTCAATACACCTTGGCATATATATATATATATATATATATATATATATATATATATATATATATATATAGTCACTGAAAAAACCATAGGTTTCATACACGTTATAGTTAGGAATTAGCATTTAAAAAACCTTGCAAATTCAGTGAAAAAACCATAGGTTTCCCACATGTTATAGTTAGCTGGAAATTTTACTGATAAAAAACCAATGAAATTCCCCCGTTATAGTTAGTGCAGGCAACTATAACTCACGCGACCGCAATCCTCTGCTGATGACATATGTGTCTTTATGAAAAAAAAATATTTGTAATATATGTATAGCTAAAATTTAATGGAAGAAGACATGGGCAAATAAGTGTCTAAATACAGAATCTACTGAACAGATTTACACCAAACCTACAAAAGGCACTTCCTTGACCTGTAGACTACCTCTCTGCCAAATTTCAAGGAACTCTGTTCAGCCGTTCGGGCTGTAGCTGTGTCTAAAGGTCCTATGGAAAAATGCATGGGAAAACGCGTTTTGGGACCCCCCTTTTATCTCAGCCCCCGCTTGACGAATCCCCCCGAGACTTTCAGGGTAGGAGCGGAGCGTAGCGCCCCATTAGTTTTGAAAATTTGACGAGGATTCGTCGACCGGCGCCAAAGTTATTCCAAATAGAATGTTGCGGTTTTCCTATGGAAACAGGGTCCTAACTATAACTACCTACTAATACATACATATATATACATATATACATATATATATATATATATATATATATATATATATATAAAACATATTTAAACTTTACAGAAACACATAGCCACTGGATGATGTCATCAGTGATGTCATTTGAGATGTCATCAGTGATGTCATCAGTGATGTCACTGATAATGTCATGAATGATGTAATACGTAACGTCATCAGCAGTGCATTGCAGGGCACAAGTGATAGTTAGCTGAACTTACTATAACAGCCTCATTTCTCTGGTTTTGTACGAGTGAAATGTCCAACTAACTATAACGTCCCTGAAACCTGTGTTTTTTCCAGTGAATATATATATAAATATATATTCATCAAATGTCACACCACGAACCCCAATAACATCGTTCTCACGGGCCATGTCAGCAACACAGGGGCCGAATATCTGGATGTCAAAATTGACATCGTTGACAACCAAATACGCACCACATTATTCAGAAAGGCCACTGCTGGCAATAGTATCCTCCACGCACTCAGTAGCCATCCTGAGACCCTGAAATGGAGCATTCCCTTCGGTGAGTTGATGAGGGCGAAGAGGAATTGTAACTCAGAGGAAGCCTATCTACAAGTTAGTCAGGAGATGTTTGAACGGTTTAAAGATAGGGGATATCCCAAATGGGTACTCAACAGAGCTAGAGACAGGGCTAACGGCATCTCTAGGGTTTCCACGCTGTTAGACAAACCCATACAGGCCACAAAGGAAGATGAGGACACTACACGCATCATCATGACTTACAACACCAACTCTGACAACATCAAAAACATCTTAGTCAAGAATTGGAATATTCAGAAAAATGATAACATCATTGGCACTAGCATTCCCAACCAGCCCAGGATCACATATAGGAAAGGGAGGAACATCAGGGATATGTTGGTGCACAGCGATGTGACCACATATCCCGAGAGACATGCACATGGCCTTCAGGGATTTTTTCCCTGTGGTCACTGTAAGGCCTGCAAACAAAGCACGTTTCTCAAAATGACCTCTTACAATGGGGCGGAGAAGAGAATAGAGCAGTTTCTCACGTGCAGCACCACGTTTGCCATTTATGTCATCGAATGCCCTTGCAAAATGTGGTACATAGGTAGCACCACACTTCAGGCTAAGAAGCGGGTCCTCGAACACAGTAGGGCCATTACGCATGCAGATGAAAAATATCCTGTTGCACGACATTACAGAGATCATCATCTTTCTGACCCCACTTTACTTAGATTTTTCATTTTGGAACAAATCATGAGTAACCCGAGAGGAGGCGACAGGGTGTTGAGGCTGAGACAAAGGGAATCTAAATATATTGTGGATTTCCAGACCAAGGATCCTGGGGTTCTCAACCAGGACGAAGAATTGGCCATACATTGGAGAGAATGATTCAGCAATAGTACAGCCTCAGTTGATGTGAGATGTTATAATTGCATGTCAGATAGTCATTTATAGTTGTGTTTTTGCGCCTCTCCATGTTTTCCATTTTCCTTTCTTTCTTTGTTTTTCTTCTCTTTCTTCTTTTCTTCGTTTTCCTTCTCTAATTTCGTCATGTCATCATTGTTACTTTCGTCACTCTCTTCTTCCTTTTAAGAACATGTACTAGATTTTTCAGATGTAGCAACATGTAAATGCATGTTGTAAGTTGCAACCTTCAAGTATTTGATTATGTATTCTAATCAATTTTTAATTTTTTGTATATTTGTTATTGCAGGAGGAAAGGAAGGGGCCCCAACACCGGCACTCACTTTGCACGGGCATCCTATCCTTTTCCCCCTTTTCATCACTGTCATCACCACTAGTACTGTGAGAATGGGCATTTGAGAACTTTGGACCACCACCTGTCTATGAACACAGTCAGCCCCACTTGGGGAATACATACTCCATTTCTCCTCCACTGCTAATATCTGCTATGCTCGTTTGAGGCTCTATCTGTTAATTTCTCTTGCTGGTAAGAGAATAAGGGTATATGGGCACTTGCCCGTTCTATCCTATATGGTCGAAAGTATACATGAGATGACCATGTTTCTTTCTTTCAGGAATGCCCAGACTATTTCTCTGGACTATTTCTCTGGGTCATAATTTCTTTTCACATCCGTATTGTTGTGGATTGTGGGTATTGGATGATTCTCACATGATCATGTGATTTGTGTTTCCAATGATTTTCTTGGAGGCAACAATTTATGTTTGACAGACTGCACACCCACGAATACTGGCATTTGCAATATGTTTATTATGTCCATTATTTAAATGTGCACAAATTGTTGTGATTATTAACAACTCCTGACAATGTATTCATGTTGTCATCTGCATCCTTTAAATGTCCACAGAAGACCATGGTCTTATTTGCCACAACATTTGCCACATCTGCATTACGTTGTATATCACTGTATTTCAGCATGTTTTAGACCATTCTAAGATGTCTGCCGTTGTCACCAGGCACGGTGTACAGGGGTCCCTTGGTTATGTTCATAGCCCATTAGTACTTATTCAGCCAGTAACACGAGCACCAGTATTCACGTGATCAAGACTCTTGTAGTTGAAACGCTTTGTGAATAAACACCCTTCTACTGCATTTCCTTGTGGATTATTTGTTACTGAGAGCGCACGTTATTGGAGATTTGCGGAATACTGGATTTCCGGCGTGTTCCGCCGGTGTGTGCGCCAACTCCCTTGGGTCCCAGCAATCAGAAGGAGTATTCGTGAAAATGGATATATATATACATATATATATATATATATATATATATATATATATATATATATCAACCAGTGAAATTTAGCAGTTATAGTTACTTGAGCTAAGTATAACACTCACCCATACAGCCACTCACACCGATGCTTTTTCACCCATACAGCCACTCACACACCCACTCACTTAACCATACAGTTTCTCCACATAGCCACTTTCTCACCTATACACGCACTCATTCACTTCAACATTCCCACACACACCCACACAACCACTTACATACCCGCTGACACATCCATACAAGCACCCTCACATCTGCAGACTCACTCATACAGCCATTCACACAGACATCCCTCTAGTCGTGCAGCAGAGGGATTTCAAATGCCGTGTACGAGGACACCCGGGAGCTTTCCTGTGTACACAAGCAACGTGGTGCAGAATGGCTCCCGACCATCCTGCGCATGGAAAGGCATAGAGACATTCACAGACCCATATTTCCAATATACAAACACTGTCTCACCTAATCACATACCCACACAGGCACTCTCACATCCACATTTATACCCATACAGATACTCACATACCCATAAAGACACTCTCATACCCACCCTTACACCCATACAGACACTATCACACCCACTCACATACCTACAAAGACAATGTCACAGCCATTCAGATTCCCATACAAAGACTCTGACACCCATACTTACACCCAAACAGATCCTCTCACATCCAGTCACTTACCCATACAGACACTCTCACATCCACTCACACACATTCAGCAATTCTTTTGCAAATTATAAAATCAAAAATTTATATATATACTCTCACATCCACTCTTACACTGATACAGACATCCTCACACCTCCTGATGCACACACCAGCACACCCAGGTACATACTCATTTATACAGTGACTCACCCAAGCAGGCACTCATGCATACACTAAGAAGCCCAGGCAAAAACTGAAACATATACACTGACACACTCAGGCCGACACTTGTGCATACACTGACAGACACAGGAACACACTGATGCATATACTGACCCAGCCAGGCAGACACTCAGGCACACGCAGACACACCCAGGCACACACAGATGCATACACTGACACACCCAGGTGCATAGTCATATATACACTAACACACATTGGTACACAATCATGCATACACCACCACACTCAGACATACACTTAAACACACAGGCACACATTGGTGCTAACACTGAAACAATAAAAACACAGACCCAGCTCTTTGATTGACCCTAATGGTGGTTCTAAAAAGAACCTTTTATTTTTCAAAGTATTTTAACAGCTTTTTCTCCCCTCCCTGCACCCCTGCTGACTGGGACCACCCATAACAAACCAACAGCCAGGGGGACTGGGGAATACTTTCCCCAGCTCCCGAGGCTGTATGAGTGGTTTCCCTGAAATGATGATCAGCGCTCACGTAGCGCTCACGTAATTTCAGTGATGGCTCATTTCAATTTTACTTTCTACGTGCTCAGGGGGCTATCTCAGCCCTCTGAGCACGGAGAAAGTCAGGAGAGGTATTGTTGGAAAGGGGAGAATCTCCCCAAGCAGGGATCCACCCACTAGCCACCAGGGAGGGAGAAGCGGCCCCTTGGGCAAGGGCCTTTACTCCACCAAAATTGATTCACTAAAATCAGTCTTTCTGCCCCCTGGAGGGCAGATGGGGTAGTAGCCCCCAAACAGCCCCCCGGGAGGCAGAAAGCCCACTAGATGCCAGGGATTTTTTCAGGGGAACTTAGGGGTGGGGGCTGCGCAAGATGGGCATGCCAATGTCCCCATCCCCCAACAAATTTCATTCTTTCTGCCCCGCTGGTGGGCAGATGGAGGCAGTAGCCTCCAATCTGCCCACCGAGGGGGCAGAAAGCCCACTGGATGCCAGGGATTCTTTTTGCAATGAAATTTAGAGGTGGGGGCCGCCCAAGATGAGCATGCAAATGCCCCCACCCTCCTCCCCAATGAAATTATAATCTTTCTAACCCCCCTGGGGACAGAAAGCCCACTAGATGCCATGGATTTTGTTAATTGAATTTAGGGGTGGGGGCTGCCCAAGATTGGCATGTCAATGCCTCCACCCCCCTCCCCAATGAAATTACAGTCTTTCTGCCTCCCCGGGGGACAGAAAGGCCACTAGATTCCGGGGATTTTTTTTCCATTGAATTGAGGGGTGGGGGCTTCCCAAGATGGGCATGCAAATGCCCCTACCCCCCTCCTGCCAAATTCCAGTCTTTCTGCACCCCCTGGGAGGCAGATGGGGTCAGTAGCCCCCGATCTGTCCCCCGGGGGGCAGAAAGTCCACTAGATACAAGGGTTTATTTTGTTTATTGTTCTTAGGGGTGGGGTTTGCCCAAAATGGACATGCCAATGCCCCATCCCCCAAAAAATTCTGTAGTCTTTCTGCCCCCGAGAGGCAGATGAAAGCAATAGCCCCCGATCTGCCCCAGCACACTAGGCACCAGGGATTTGTTTTAAATATGTAGGAGTGGGAGCTGCCCAAAATGGGCAAGCCAATGCACCCGCCCCCCAAAAAAAATCCCACAGTCTTTCTGCCCACCCAGGAGGAAGATGGGGGCAATAGTTGCTCATCTGCCCCCGGGGAGGCAGAAAGCCCACAAGACACCAGGCCTTTTTTTTATACTTAGGGGTGGGGGCTGCTGAGAATGGGCATGCTAATGCCCCCACCACCAAAAAATGCGTTCTGACCCCCCAGAAGGCAGATTGGAGCAATAGCCCCCTATCTGCCCCCGTGGGTGTCAGAAAGCCCACTAGGCACCTTTTGGCTCCTTCAGTGATATTTCTATCCCATCTACACCTAAGCAGGGCAGAAAAACACTTGAAACCAGGGAGAGTTTGTGTGCGTGTAAACTGGAGGCGGCATGATAGTCTGCATGTACTGACCTTTGGCTGGCATTTTGCTGGCAATATGTGTGGACCTGTACTTGACTGATGGTGTGTGTGGACTCGTGCTTGATGGTGGTGTGGGTAGATTGGCACTTGCCTGGTGGTGTGCGTGGAGTGGCACTTGGCTGGTGGTGTACGTTGACTGGTGCTCGGCTGGCTGTGTGCATGAATGGTGCTTGACTGCAGGGCCGAACTGGTCGCAGTGGGCACCGGGTGTTTCCCTGGTGGGCCGGTTTTCTGGCCGTGGGGTGAAGTTTTGTCCCTGGGGGCCGGTTTTGCAGCAGTGCTGCAATATCGGGCCCCAGTAACAAAACAGGAGCTGTGTTTTTTTTAGTAGCATGCCCCCATTTTTCCCCCCTCCCCCAGTGCCGGTGAAGCAGCAATCTGCGGGGGTTGTTTGCTGATCCCAGTCCAGCTGGCAGTGGCAGGGATGGGGCTTGGATGGTGGAATGCGTGGCTGGTGCTTGACTGGCAGTGTGTGTGGATATTGCTTGGCTGACTGTGCATTGATAGCATTGGCTGGCGGTGTACTTGGAAAGCATTTGGCTGGTGGTGTACATAGATGCCGCTTGGCAGGTGATGTGCATGGATGGCGCTTGGCTGGCAGTGTGCGTAGATGGCACTTGGCTGGTGGTGAGTGTGGATGGTGGTGTGCGTGTATTGACTCTTGTCTGGCGGTATGGCTTGCACGGATCCCCCAGTGCTTTCTTACCCAGAATCCCCCTCAAACCTCAAATTTACTTACAAAGTCACATTTTCCTCACATGTCTGTGTGAGTAAGTAGTAGGATTACCATGCAGGCACACTCTTCCAACTACACAGCATTCCCCTTGGTCTCCCGGAAAAACTGATATCTCACTTGTGTGGGTGCCCAGAGTAGCGTCAACCTAAAAACGTATAAACAAACTGCCTTTTTGGACCCGCATTGGGCACTCCTCAATCACTACTCGTTTTTGGCCCTTCCATATCATAGGCAATCGGCCCATCCGCACAAGTAAGGTATAATCGCTGAGTTGAAAGAAATTTGTGCTGTGCAGTGATCACACAACTTTCCCACACAGATATTGGAGGAAAAGGTGACATTTTAGCTAAATTTGAGGTTTGCAGGGGATTTTTGGAAAGAAAATGTTTGAGGATCAACGCAAGTCACACCTCCCTGGACTCCCAAGGGTGTCTAGTTTTGAGAAAAGTCTTGGTTTTTTAGGTTCCCCTAGATGCCTCCAAACCCGGGACCAAAAAAATAGGTGCCCACCTATCTATTACAAAATGACCTGGTTTTTCAAGGGGGTCACCTGCGGTTTTGGTCCCAGGCTCAGCGGCCATCTAGGGAAACCTACCAAACCCACACATTTCTAAAAAGTAAACACCCTGGTGAGTTTAGGGAGGTATGGGTTGCATGGATCCCCCAAAGTTTTCCTACCCAGAATCCACTGCAAATCTCAAAATTAGCTGAAAAAAAGTCACATTTTCCTCACATTTTTGTGTGAAAAAGTTGTGGGATCACCAGGCTGACACAAATTTCACACCACCCAGCATTTCCCAGGTCTCACAATAATATTGGAACCTCACTCGTGTCAGTGGGCCAACTACCCACAACAGGAAAGGGCCTAAAACACATTGTGGAGACACCAAAATTACCTATCACAAAACAAACTAGTTTTTCAAGGGGGTCCCCTGGGTTTTTGGCCCCGGGCTCGGTGGCCATCTAGGAAAACCTACCAAACCCACACATTTTTTAACACTAGACACTCGGGGGAGTTCAGGGAGGTATGGGTTGCATGGATCCCCAAAGTTTTCCTACACAGAATCCACTAAAAACCTCAAATTTAGCTGGAAAATTAAATTTTTCTCACATTTCTGTGTGGGAAAGTTGTGGGATCACCGGGCTGACACAAATTTCACACCTCAGGCACTGGAACAACAACTCTGGCAAAATAGGACTGGCTGGGTATCTTCTATTTCGGGCAGATGGCTGACACAAATTCAAGAAAACTCCCCCCTTCCACAAAAGAAAAAGGGAGGAGGTCCAGCGCTAATATTTTAGCGAACTTCGCGTTGTACAAACATGCCAGTGGGTGGTTGCGTTCATACTGCCCCTCCGGCCTTAACATGGCAGGAATAGAGGGCTGAATTTTTTTCTTTCCGGATGCCACTGATGCAGGTGACTTCTTGAGAGAAGACAGTGATAGTCTTAAAGTGCTTTTCAGCGGGCATTCACTGTCCTCTGTTGTCTTGGTGTCTTGACCTAAGTCGTGTGCCATTGCGAAGTTGCTGATGTGGGCGATACTACTGCGCTGCTGGAGAGAGGGCTGCTCTGCGTAGCAAAGATGTCTTCCTCTTCTTCACCTTCCAACTTGCAGTTTTCTTGACCGCTAAGGTGGGCACCCAACGGATCATATGGTGCTTACTCAATCGGGTTGTCTGGCCCCCAGTACCATGGTTTGTACCAAGCTTACCCAGACTAACACTTTCTCCGCAAAGGAAGCATATGGAAATGTATGCCTACTTGTAGCTAACCAAAAAGAAGTCCCAAATTGGGGTGCTCAACATTCTGATGCTTGAGCCACTGCCAATGTCGAATAAACTGGCAGTAGGTGGGCGTTTTAATGTTTGACTCTCTGCAGTACCTACTTCTACGTGGGTGTATGTGGATGTAGTTTGCTGCCGGGATCTTGCAAATATGGCAGTTAGCGGTGGTTGGAACTGTGGTGCCACTGTCACATCCTCCCTGGGAAGTTGGGATGGTCTCCACTGGGGTTGGGCTAACCTTCATGATGAGTGGCTCGTCATCATCCTCTTCTTCTGCATCTGCCTCCATAACACTAAGCCTTTCTGGAACCTTCATTTTCCCTAGCCTCATCTCCTGGCATGTCCCACTCTCAGACTGAGCTGGGATCCAAGTGGTGTCTAGATCATCAGAAGGGGGCTTGAAGAAGAAGATGATGCACCACTAAACCTCCCTTTTTAGCTGGAGATCATGAAGACAATGGATCTTCTGGAGAAGATTGCTCTATTTCCTCAGTATGAAGCTCAGTCTCTTGAACTGCTCCTACTCAAGAAAAACTACTCTTGGCGGTTGCAGCTGTTGTCGTTGTTGTTATCCACTTCTCTGAGTTTCCTGCAACTATTGGGTACTACTTTGCGATAGAGATAACTCAATTTCAACATCACTGCTCGCCGGCGTTGCTGTGATTAGATCCACTGCCTCTGTGACAGATATGGGCTTGGGTCTAGATTGGGGTGGGTCCACTGATTTAGGTGTGCTGCTCCTAGCTTGCTCCTGAGAGGCCAGTGCGGCAGGCACAGTTTTGTGTTTTCCCAAAAACTTCTTGGTAGCAGTTTTAGCACGTTTCCTTGGGGCCGTCTTGAAGCTGTCAGTTAGCAGTGGCACGCAGCATCACAAGTTGAAAGGATGTCTGTGATGTGTGGGTCACTCACGCATCACCCTGGGCACAGGCCTTCTTTATGGCAATACTGTGGGGGATGCTGTCTCTTGTGCACCTAAAGGAAAAGAAGCAAGAAGCAAATCAGTGAAACATGGAATTGTTGCTGTTCAATTACTAGTACAAACTAACACAATATCATTTAGTGTGGTATGTGGTTACTCCCTATTACAAATAATTAACACTACAGTGCATCTATTCGTAAAACAGAAAACCACTGCAACAAAAACAACAACATACAGCTGAAACTGTTTGCTTTATGTGCATTATGTAACTTCACTCATGTGTGATGTGGCACTCAGGGAGGTACAGTTGACAAATGACAATGGAAAGAATAATCGCTAGACAATAAATGCTGTTGTACACCTATAACAGACATGGAGTTGATTAATGTCAGATATAGTGGAAAATGGAATGAACTAAAAAACAAAATGACAAAAAGTATTTAAAACAATGGAAAATTGTCAAAATAAAAAATATATAATTTAGCAACTAATAAAAGAAATGGAAAAAAATGTATTAAAAAAATGAAACATAAGTGACGTTATCCTCAAAGATGTAGTAATAAGTTATTAAACTGCTATTGCATTGCTCAACCATCCATGCAGCCTATGGCAAAGAGCCACACTGGCTGGATGCACAGAATGGCTGCCTGCCAGTGCCACATTGTCATCAACAACAACACTGAGCAGGAAAGCAACATTGGGAAAAAAGAGAAGACATGCAGGCCTATGGTAAAAGCACACTGGCTGGATACACAAAATGGCTTCCAGCCACATGATCACAACAACAACCAGCAACTAGGCATGTCCACAGCAAAGAAGACATGCATGCCTATGGCAAAAGCACACTGACTGGATACACACAATGGCTTCCAGCCACGTTATCACAACAACAACCAGCAAGTAGGCATGCCACAACAAAGACGACATTCAGGCCTATGGCAAAAGCACACTGGCTGGATACTCAAAATGGCAGCCAGCCACATGGTGACAACAAGAAGCTGGAGGCCTAGAACAAAGAACATATGCAGGCCTATGGCAAAAGCTCACTGGCTGGATACACAAAATCGCGGCCGGCCACATGGTCACTCGCAACAAGAGGCTGGAAGGCTGTAAAACAAAGAGCACATGCAGGCCTAAGGACAGTCCACTGACTATAAAAAAAGGACCCTGGCGAGTGCCCACACTGCATGTGGAACAAAGGCAAATGGTGGCCAATGGTAAACAAACACACACACACACACACTGGCCAGACAAAGAAGGCATGGTAAAAGAACACTTCATAAATTCAGCAATGCCAAAAATGAAAAGGAACAAGGCACAAAAATGTTTACAGCTACACACATCCTTCAAATGCATTACCCCGCCTAGTCCTATACACTGTTTGCAGGAAAATTAAAAAAAAAAGAAAACACACATTATGTATTTCAATCTAAATCTATCCATGGCCTAAACGCTGGTTCAACAGACACCACAGCCGTGTCATGCAGCAGCGTTTCTGATGAGGCTGCAGCAGCGATGCAGAGTCCTTGTGATGGGAAAGGGATTCGAGGTTGTTCTGTGCAGCATAGGAGATGTGCTGTTTCTGCTGGGTCTACAGACAGGATGGCAGAGAAACTTAGGCTCTCTTCCAAGGGTCCTGAACTGGAGTTGCACCACTGGGCGGGGTGGGACTCACAGTTGCAGAGTCAATGTGCGGATTACAAGAGACTAGCCCTTGAAGTCACTCTGGTGGTCCTGGTTACAAATTGCAGTCCAGTCCAGTCCTTCTCTCCCAGGCAGTAGGGCAGCAGGGTAGCAGGTCAGCACAGTTGGGCAGCAGTCCTGCAGGGCAGCAGTCCAGCAGAATGGCAGTCCTTTTAGCAGTTCCACAGCCCTTCTTCCTCACAGAGTCTTCTACCGGTCCAGAAGAGTACTGAAGAGTTGGTGTATGAGGTCCAATATTTATACCTGGGGCCTCTTTTAAAAGTGGGAGAAGCTTTTAGAGGTTTTCCTTTGAGGTGCACAGGTTTCTTGCCTCCCCTGCCTTGGCTCCAGGCTAACTACAGGGGGTATGCAGGCATTTGTGTGAAGGAAGGACAGAGCCTCTTCAGGTGTAAGTGGAGATGTGCCTAATTCATCCTGCCAGTGATAGCCCATCCAGGGACACCTTAGCTCTCTATTGTGTGTGGCTGTCTTGGAGGAATACACAAAGACCAACTGCCAACTTTACTTAGTTATTTGACCCAGAAACAGGCTGCAGGCACTAAATGGCTAAGGCAGGAAAATGCCCACTTTCTAAACGTGATTTTCAAAATTGAAATACAAAACCCGACTTTACCATAAAAGAGGATCTTTCATTACAATACCAAGGACAACAAACTTGAAATGGCTATCTCTTCCTACTTGGATGTTATGTATATTAAATGTAATAAGGTAACATAAATGTTATCCTATGGTAGAGGTAGGTCTTGCATTAGACAAAAGTGAAATTAAGAGATTTTCACTGTCAGGTCACGTAAAATGTAAAATTACATTGCCCCCTGCCCTGTTGGCTATTTAGGACCTACCTGGCTTATATGTTTTAAAAAGTCACTTGCATTTGGGGAAGACAGCTCGGACAGGGGAAGGGAAATGTGTGGAGGAGAGGAAAGCTAGTGGGGGTTGGGTAAGGGAGGGAAATTTTACAGATTTGCCCTGGGTATTAAGTTGACCATATGAGGTTCTTCATGTGTTACAAAGAGTCAATAGGAGAACCAGAAGATCTATGTGAATTAGAGGAACTTTACTTGTTTCTGTTTTCTGAGAGGACGTAACAGGTGCTTTTTGATGATTCGCTTTATGTAAAACAATGACGTGTTTCACACAAAATGCATTCAGCTAAATAAAGTCTACTTAGGATGCATTATACAGCAAGCCTCTAAATCAAAAAAGCTATAAAAGTTAGACTGCTATGTTGGAGAATATTGCATCAAAGAGTTCTTAAAAAAATGTAGAGGTGAGCAAACTTTGTCTCTTTATCAAGGAGTTACACATTGAAAGTATGCATTCTCAGAAAAATCGTGGGTTTATATCTAACTAAGCTCTATGATAACTTTAAAAAGCTTTGAATCCTGATTCATGTAGTAGAGGAATACTTCATAGCTTCTCTGACAGCAGCTCAGTGAAAATGACAATTCAGTCAATGCAATTAAGCAGGGCTGTGAGTCCTGGTAATCTAAAAGCATTTGGGATATACCACATTGTGGTTTGGTGGGCCAAACAATTCTTTTTTCTTTCTTTCTTGGGTTACACATATTCTCTTCTTTACTGATTCTTGTAAGGGTGCCACAATTCGCAAGAGAGATCACCCACTGGATCCCTCCAAATATTGACTCATTAGTTGAATTGATGTCATAGCAAGGATTTATTCAAAACTGGTTTTATTTTCCCATCCTGCAAAACTGACTTGTTTCTATTGAGCAAGAGGTCTTCTGGGAAGGTCACACTACACTGGTTCATTGATTTTCCCGTCTGTCTGTTGTCCAGAAGTTGATGGAGACAACTGGTCAAATAGTTTTCTCGTACATAGACAAGCTAACTGATAGGAAACCTAGAGAGGAAGTCCTCAGATTTAGGATTATGAATAATCCTCCCTGGAAAATTCCCGTCTTTTCCTATCAGTTTGAGTTGAAGATCGGGAACTTCTTTTATTGTGAAGATATAAAGTGTGAAATTTATCATCTTTTAATGGATTGTCCTTTGTTCCTAGTCCTAAAGTTGTAGACTCATCCGATTAAATATCAGACTTGTCCTCACAATCCTGCTATCCTCCTTTCAAGCACAAATGAGATTTTTAGATGCAGCCCTTTTTTTAATTTTACTCAAAAGAGTGGAGCTTAATGAGTACATTGTGTAATGTAATGTGCATTTCAAAAAATGAGATTTTTTCTGTTTGAAAGAAAATAGTTTGAAATTCATATTGGAACTGATATTAGTCAGGTTTTGATTTATGCGCTATATATTAAATTCAAAGAAGCAACAATGAGTATATTTTCAATCATTTACTGCAAACACAATCCTAGATAATTATACAATACATTTAGCTGTCAAATCTTTACTTGTACAAGAAATCTAAACTAATTTTATATACATATAATATCATTGTACATGAACCAGACTCTATTTTCAAATTTTCTTCAAAAAATCTAAAAAATGAAGAAGTAATGTCAAAAGGTTTTAGAAAATGTAGTAATGATCTCTGATACCATATCTTCATTGTTCCTCAATATAAAAAATAAATGTTCTGCATCATTATGCTGATTGAGTTCCTCGTGTCATGAAGAACCAAGCACCCCTATTTTGTTTCTCAGACATTTTATTACAGAGAAGAGTTAGACTGCCTTATTTTTCACCTGTTTTATAACTTACAAAAAGTGTTATCAATTCATATTTTTATTTTACACAAATAGACTTATTATTCAAACATATGCTTAAATTGTTTCTTTTCATATTACAACAAATGCTTTAAGAAAGAGATAGAAAGTTAAATTGTCTGGCATGAGAAAAAGACAAAACTGTTTTATAAACACGTTCACTAACACATTGTTAGTCAACATAGGCTGCATTATTTATAGTGACTGGACCTTTCTGGATTTAACACAATCAGCCCTCAATCAGCAATCTGGCAATTATTTAATCTGGTAAAACAATGACATGTTTTCATAACACGGCATGCTAGGGGGCGTTCACTTATCTATTTTCCATACCAAAACAACCTGAAAATAGGTAGTCACTGCAGCTACTCTTTCAATTCAGTAGAGTCAGAAAATGGTCAGTGTCTGCTGCTCCATTAGCTTAGCTTGCTTAAAATGTCTTTACTGTTGTATTGTCAAGGGGACAATAGTGAGGGTGTTATTGGCAATCAGAATTCAGAACCCCAATCATAGAAGAATAATGAAAAGTACTAGCGCAGACTAATTGCACCGATAAGCAAGAAACATCAAGGAACTCATTATTGCCCTTTAATTATTACTAATTTGGCATTACTTTGTTGTGGTGCATCCCTAGAGCGCCCGCACAAAGGTTTATTCTAAAAGGGTTTATGTGTTTGTCTGTTTTTGTAGTGGACACTTCCTTTTGTAATCAATTTCCAATTATGTAACAAACTCCAAAAGCGGGAGGCTGGGAGTTTTCTCCTTGTGTGTTGGGCCATTTTTGTTTTTCCCTGTTCAGGTCCACTAGGCTTCGAGGTGGTTCAAAGCAGTGGATAATATAGCAGAATGTCTACCCGAACTAGGGGAGACAGTGTGAAATACTTAGACTGGCAGCTTGATGCCTGTGGGGCTGTCCTTCTAAAGCTTTCACTAATGGACCCCTTACACAGCAGAAACATGATGGTTTGCCCAACTCCAAATATAGGGACAGACCGTGAGTTTGGTAGAAAGGTTACTCAGCCACATTTCTGGTGAAATACCTTTTCCAAACTTGGTAGAGCAGACAGTACTTATGCCTAAGCACACATTTGCCTTTTCCTTTTTCCACCTGTTCAGAATCAACAACCACAACCACATGAATAGCATAGTTGTCAGTATGCACACTACATACCACCCAACCTTAACATAACTGCCCTCTCTCACATTTTTAAACGAATGTATCAACCCCAAAAAACTAATCATATCACGAGGATATCACAAGTGCAATAAGTAATCATCAGTTTGTGCCTTTTGATTTCTCTGTTCATTGTGACTCTGTTAACAATCACATAAACTGGTCATATTTTCAGTATTGAACAAGGCTATTTAAAGTCCTGCTTTTTCCAGAGTTTAGACATAATTTCCACTAACATCTACCGTTAATACAACATCCGCACACCCAGAATTACCAATACAACAGGATAGGTAATTCCGCATGTGGCAATACCATACCAATCTGATTTTACCCTAAATGTGCACTAA
Source organism: Triturus cristatus (assembly GCF_964204655.1). Lineage (NCBI taxonomy): Eukaryota > Metazoa > Chordata > Amphibia > Caudata > Salamandridae > Triturus > Triturus cristatus. Next base: position 908,933,574 of record NC_140592.1, read on the forward strand.
GAATTTGCACATAATTGCAAGAATCAGGGTCACTGCACACGATTCCTACAGTAATTCTCAATCTTTCACCCACTTTCCACCCAGAAATTTCATAAGCATTTAGTCTATCTTGAAATTTCAACACCCTTTAATCCCAGAGTGGACAGGATAGGAGAGGGGGTGGGGGGGCAGGCATCAGATATGTGAATAAGCTTAGACCTTCAAGGTTAACAGCATGTGGGACTGTCTCACTTGAAAGTCACAATAGATATCGGTGGCAAATTATGATTATTAGGAATTCTACCTGTGGAGCACGGTAGCTGTAAGTATGAATTCTTTGCACAAAAGTAGTCAAACAGCCACAGATTAAAATGGGTTGACCTTTGAATTTGGTGGAATGCGAAAGAATAAAAACAATTGACTTGGAAAATCTGTGGTGGTGTAGTTACACTGTTACAGAGCGGGAAATATTTAAACCAATCAATAGTGTAGTTAAATTAGTGGAGTTTGGAAAGTAACTCGTACCCAAATAGCCATGCCTAGAATTCTTCACAACTTCTGTCTATCTCAGGTCTACTTTCTTTTTCCTTTGGCCTAGTTATGACCGATGATATGCTGTATGACAGCCTTGCACTTTCATACACATAACTACAGCATTACAGGTGATGAAGTTGCACAAGTTTATCTTGGTACAATTCTTTCAAGAATTTTATGAACCTCAAGAAAATGGTCTAAGTGAATATACACTGGAATATATGTACCAAAAACTTTTCACTTTCTTTGCAAACTACATTGCTGCATCTCTCTGTTGTTGTACCACTGGGTAAAATTGGTTAATTGATTTGTTCATTTGGGAGCTTGCTTTATATTTATGTACTGAAATGTAGATCGACACATTTAAAAATATTAAAATCTTAACTTTAAAACAGTCCAATGACAATAATTTGTCTTCAATGTTTGATCTTAAGGTCTTCTTTATATCGTTCTGTAACACCTGATACAATTGCTGAACATGCAGGTACAATGGCTTTTTAGTTCTGATAGCATCCTATTGCCACCATGACCTATCTTTCATAAGCAATGAAGTGCATTTCTTCCTTTCTTTGAAAGGAAAATACTAAGGGGGTGATTAGGATGGCGGGCGGATTGCCTCCGCCGGTCTGGCGGTGGCGATCTGCCCGCCATCCCAAAATGATTTACCCTCCGCCATATTACAATGGCGGGGGTATCGCGGCAGACGCCAAGTTCGTCCGCCGCTTTTCCGCCGGGCAGACTGGGGCTTTAATATGGTGGCGGTGCCTAGCAGGCACCGCCATCCATATTAGGATGCCGGATTCCACAGGCCTTTCCCGCCATGGAAAGGCTGGCGGGGAATTGCTTTGGGGGCCCATTGCAGGCCCCTGGTGGTGGTGGGGGGGCTGCACTTGGGGGGTACCTATGGTACCCCCCTTCATTGCCATGCACAAGGTGGCAGGCACCACTTACAGCAGCACCCGCCGCAATGTCAATGATGCGGAATGCGACCACCAGGGTGGCTGTCGCATCCTAATTGACAGTGCGGGACCGCCGTACGTCTGACGGACGGTCCCAGCACCGCTAGGGTGGCGGGTGGACATCCTAATAACTCGCTAAGTATACAATAGCCGAGCTGACCTGCAACACTAGTGTTTGTTAACACAAAGGTTTTAAATCTAGGCAGAAAGTTCACAAATAGTTTGACAATGCTTGCAATGTGTTGCAAGCTAACATATGCACAACACTCATGTAGCCTTAAAGCACAGTCCTCAGCGTTAAAGTATGAGAATACCCTGCATGGTAAACATGGGGGCAAGAGAGTATTTTTTGACTGGGACATATGTTTAAGTGATCAGTGTTGTGGGTTAGGGAAGAGGGGCCATGCTGCTTAAAAGTTAAAGGTTTTCATTGTATACTCTTTTGGACCACATATTTTTATGACGCACACACATCTAGGAAAGAAGAGAAATGCTTCGTTGAAATGCACGACTCTGGGATCAGATGCAAGAGGTTTGAATGCTCGTGATAGAAAAACCAAACACAATTATTGTCTTCCTTTCCACTTTAGTCCGAAGTAAATCCTAGAACCTGAGCATTTTAGCTTTTGTTTTTTGGAGACTTAATGAAGATCATTGTATATTCTTGACGGTGCTTTTGAGCAATCTTTGAATTGAACAGTACAAAGCAATGGGCCATGAAATGATACAAAGGAGGTTCGGAGAGTGAGTGTGCGAGGCAAATTCTGTAGTTCAAACTACACCTGTTCACTTCCCACCGGGCACTTCTGATGCTCTGCATTATTAGCAGATTACTCAGAACGTTCATGGTCAGGCATCCAATCACTTTCATGGTATTAGGATATTAACTCACAATAATTGTTCACAGTTTATGATCACAGGTATTATCTATGTTACTTTTTTCTGGCAAAATAGTGCAATTTGCAATCTTTTAAAAGCACAAATGAAGAAAACATATCTATCTTCCCTCTGCAGACTACATGCAGACGCAGGTTAAACGTTTGCAAACATTTTGTAACACATCATGAAAGTCTGTGTTTTTAGTGGTGCTTTTGACTCAACCATGAGATAAAAGGCCTTCTCCCTAATCATGTGCCATAAGGGAATGTATAACTAGGGAATGGCCAAATATCCCATTTTAGTGCCCACAAATCCAGAGTTGGCTAACTGAAATTAGGATCTTTTTCCAGTAAGTGTTCTTGAAAATTATTAAATGGGAATCTTATCGACATATTCAATATTTCATTAAAAAAGTAATGTTATTTGTTTGAATCTGCATTTATTGCAGGATCTCATTTGGCAAACACATATAAACATTTAAGGTGTAACAATGTTATTTTCCCCTTCCATTCGCTGATCACTAGACCACCATATTTTTATCATAATAATGTTCACATAAACGGTGTTACTTTGACCACTGTCATTGCAAGAGGGAACATCAGATCGAAGCTCAATGGATTCCAGAGGGTCTCTAGAAATGTATAATTCATGCTAAAAATAGTGTACAACTGTTAAAAATATATATTTATAAATACACATTAGTACAAATAGATTGTAGATGTTAAGTAATTAAATAACAATCAATATATCAATACATAAATTTGTCCTGAAGTATGCCATCTCAAACATACTGCACAATCCCTTCTGTAAGCAATTCTCACTGAAATCTAGACTGATCCAATTTTGCAAGGCCCAAAGGAAATACATCTTCTAAAAGGATTGCATTTTGGAGATATTTCATTATCCAGATCCAGAGTTTATGAAATTACACATTAACTCGTATTGTCTGTACAGTAGAGCATGTTTCAAAGCTGTCCATCAATGATGTCCTCCTCAATTAGAAGATAAACATAATGAATCTTTCCTTTTCGTGTAGCTGTCTGGCTGATTACATTGAGTCTGTGCTCCTGTTGCCTTCTAGCAAAGGGTTGTTGTGTCCTTTTGCAGTTCACTCTATTTGGAATATGCTGAAAGTCAATATCAATAAAGTTTTTAATGCTACAGAAAACACCTTTGATTGGTCATATTTCAAGGCAGATGTCTTTCTTGTGGCTCATAAGGTTGTGTAGATATATACAAAAATAATAACAAGTAAATTCAAGATGGTTCCAATAATACCAAGCATGGCCAGAATACTTTCTTCCTTGCTTTCCTTCTCCTGGTTGCCATTCTCGTCATCATTCCCAACATTAATTATCATTTTCGTTGCAAGTTCCTGTATTCCACTCGTTACGTTAACGGTAACCTATAATTACAGAAGGGAATGTCACAGTTTGATCTGTAGGTAAACACGCAATTAATTTTACAAAATGTTTATTGAGAGAAAAATCACAAACAAATAATATTCAAGATAACTTTTAGGAACCAAAGATAGGGGATAGCTAGCACAAGTTATAGCCAGGTTACTTTTAAATGTTATGCTCATGAACAAACCAAAGTAAAATATGTTGCAGGCCATAATCACACAACAGAAAGAGTCATACAAAATTGGGATAGGTCTGAAAAGAAATTAGCTTAACGCCTTCCCACGTCAGTAGGCTGAAAATAGTTCAATGGATTAAGCCACAGGCTTTAGAAAGCGGAATGCATGTTGAAAGGCACTCTTTCAAACTCTGTGAACTTTCTAGCCGGCCTTTCAATGAGCATAAATAGTCAATTTCTGTAATGTAGTTCTAAGATCTGTTACTTACTGTTCTATGCAGCTATAAACTAGTTAATTGACCAACGTGATAATGTTACTATCAGTCTCACACAGATGTAGGTAAAATAGAGTTAACGATGATACGTCTATGATGATAGGTGCAACACCGGCATGTTTAGAAAAATAATCGATGTGTGGATTCCATTAAAGAAAGGTAAACACTTGTGGAACTGATAATACACACCATACGTATAAATGCCCAAAAAGAAGAAAACACCTTTCTTCGAACTAACCTGAACAGGGAAGGTAGAAAGTGGGATGAAGTCAGAATAACTAAGAGAGCAATTCTCGTCTTGGATTGCATTAAACATGATACATCACAGTCAATTCATTTCAGCAGCACCTAAAATCAAGCAGTTTCCAGTGCAACCTTTAATCTCTGAAAGTGCAGCCTGTTCTAAAGAAACTGACGCCAACAAAAGCAGCAGGCCTTGCTTGCAGTCCATTAGACAGGATTAGCTCATACCCAGGCAGGTACCAAACATTTCAGGTCTGTGTCAAAATCAAGTGTTAATTACTTTGACTTTTTCAAAAATCTTTAACACATCGGGTAAATACTGTAAAGGAAGTGTACTCTACTTCACTGTGTGCAAAATCTATAGAAGATCCACTAAGGTGAGAATTTTGTGCTCAGATAAATGGACGAGATGCCACTGAAAACCTTTACAAGTAAAGTTACAGCGTGTGAGCATTGTATAGCATGAAATTGACTACCCACCCTTTACTACTTTTAGCAGTCATGTCTGTGTACTCATTCAGTATTTTCACATCTGTAATGCATGCCTATATTGCTTAATTTGTGCACATGTGACGTTTAGATATTGTAATGTTGTGACTTTTCCATATTTGACACATGAATCCATTAAAAATTGTCATAGGCACACATCTAACTTACAGTCAGAAAATGTTTTGTAAATTAGACCTAGACTGTACCACCTTTGTATCTTTTAACTATATTCTCCACGATTCTTCCCCAGAGACTATTGACAGGATAAGTGTGTGCATATGTGATGTACTGGTGTTTGTGGATTATGCTGTTGGTGGCTCACATTGATCAAAAGATGTAGCCATTGCTTAACTTGTAATCAAGAACTGCATATGCCAATAGGTCTGGCCTATAAATGAGAGTTCATTTTCAGTCCCTGCAGGTTGAGACACTCATTAAGTCACTGTATGTGAACTGTGCAACTCATCCTTGAAGTTCACTCAGCCACCCACTGACTCTTTCTTGCATTCACCCCCTTACACATGCACAATAAAAACACAAACACAACAGGCATATTCAAGATAAAATAATAAAGGAATAAAAAAGAAACCGTGCAGGTACCTAAACGTGGCCAGTGTATGCTTGCAATAAAATAAAGCAAACTTAGCAAAAGACAACCGTTGTGCAATGGAGCTCTGCATAGTGTATTGTCATTTTAAAGTTCCCACATGGTTGCATCTTTAGAAGCAATGTGTTGGCCTGGTAATAGTAAAAGAAAGGTATGGTACAGACAATACAGTTTCAAGATTGCCTCTCGGTTTAGATGCAGGGGTCACCCAGTATGTGGTGCACTATAGATGCAATAAATAGCAAGCAGGGCTACCGGAAACACTATCCAGTGAGCTGAGGTATACTCTAAAAATACAATTTAAAAAAAGGGGACAAAGAAAATGAAAGGTGGCATAAAAAGGGGGGCACTTGAAAACTAAAGGACTGGCCCTCATGCCCTGGCACTGAAGAGCACCCATTTTCAGGTGGATGTGCAAATATGATTTAAAAAAATGCTAGTCCTCAATGAGCAAATGAGCCAATGACTGAAGTGGTTCAATCCCTTGCACCATGCTGTATGCTGACATGAATGGAAGCAGAAAAGGAATGTCAGTCACTTATACTAATGACAGATAAAGGATAACTCAAATCCCTCCTGTCTACCTATATGTATATATTTTGATAGGTATTTCTATATATTGGCATTCAGCTGGTTACCATTTCATCTGGCCTCTCTGAGTTGGATATCCAAGTGGCAAACTAGAAGATGACAAACTGTTCTTCGCAAAGTACCTCAATATTGCATGGGAAATGCATATTTTAAGTCATGATGTTTACTATGTTACTGATAATGCAATCCCTTTTACCATTAAACCAGTTTTATTGGGCGCACCTCTGTGGAACTCTGGGTACCTGATAGATTTGGAGGCCAAATTTTGTCTGACCAAACACAACTTGGAAGTGTTAAGTGGTGGCTCTCAGGAGGTGCTGCACCGGAGAATACTTGTGGCATGATGGGTCCTCCAAGTGTGGCCATCTAGTGACCAACCAAGCCATATCACCTACCAGCCACTTGACTGTAGGACTCGCCTGTAGGCTTTAGCCCTAGGTGTCCCTCTCTGCACAGTTTGGTTGTGATTTGGTCAGCTCTAGATCTGAGGAGCGATGATGTTGCATGGAGCTGTAGCAGTGATAGTGTCGGCCTAGGAGGCAGTAGATAGGTGTCACCACGGGAGATAAATGGGGATTCACTGGATGGTCTCTTGCACACTGGTTAGCCCTTCCACCCCTTTTCCTGGCCAGCCTCAAGGAAATGGCAGAGCCTCCATGTGACACAGGGATCTGCTCATCACCGCATCACCACAAAGAACCCAAAGAGCTGTTTGGGGTCATCTTTAGTTACAAAGTTATGACATTAATTATCATAAAGTACTATGTTTTGTGGCTCTGGTCAAACCCTGTTTATGTTGTGGTAATATAGTCTTACCCAAAAAGCAAACATGCAAAAAGAACCTGTTCTTCTGCACCTTCAAGTGAAATATTCTTGGTAAACTGCTCTTTTTTGGTTAGCAGCTATTGTTATATAAAACATGTCAAATAATCCTATATACGCTGCAGTGTGTAACTGTTCTTATTTAAAGTGCTTTGATAGCCAGTGTGTCTTGTTAATGCTGTAGAAAACTGCACAAATAAATACAGAAATATGTATGCATATGTTATCATACATGTTTGATTCCATAACATGGCAGACAATTAACCCTGCCAAGCCATCCAGAGAAGTCCCAGCAAGCTCTAATATATGTGCTACCCCTGGGGCTTGTCATGGTAGGTAATCAATATCCAAAACACTTGTCTACTAATCTGATCTATGACATCCAAAATGATCAAATACATGTCTTCAGGCTTCAACATGGTGTGATATCAATCACCCTTAAACATCTATTTGCTTTAACATTTGCTTTTCATTATACATATGTTAAGCCTACTGCATTTATTGTATGGTTTCCTAATAAACATATCACATGTAAGGCATTTGAGAAAACCTTTCCAAATGAACCAATCAGTCCTATAGGTTATATCATTGTCTTATTAAATTAAACAGCTCAGGTGGACTACATTGAGCATAAGCTCTTCCTAAGGCAACCAGGTGTAAATATGTGCAAAATGTAGACACTTGTACATTGATAAATATATACAAAAAGTATAGTTGGTAAAACAATAGAAAACCCTGCTAAGAGGGCATAAGAAAGATTATCACAGTGCAAATACTCTACCCTGGGGTATTTCAAAGGGGGTAGCAAACACAAACACCCTACATACTACTGTATTTCTTGAGTAACAAAATATCTGTCTTCAGCCTTCAATTCATATTAGAAAATTGGAATGTTAGTTGCTCCATTGAAGACAATGAAGTTGCTCAGGGCTCATAATGGCCGGCCTTCTGTTCCTACAGTCCAATGTTTTTCTTTCTGTTTCTTGTTCTGTTATTTAGAACATTTTACTCTGAGGGGGTTCTAATTGCCTTATAGCATTTCACCCTTAAAAGCCTACTGGCTTTAACAAATTCCTTTTGCACTAAAGTTTTCAGGCATAATATCTTCCTCATAATTTTCCATAATCAACAAGTCAAGTTTATAGCCTTGATCATTAACTTTTCACCATAACCAACTCAGCCTTGCCGTATAAATCACACACTTTCCCACTAGGCTAAAAGAGCAATATATGTTTTTCCAGGGTAAACACACAACTTCTGTTCAATCATATGTTATTGATAGAATTGGGAATCCAGGTTGGCTGAGGCATGATTCCAGGCCAGGCAGTAACCACCATTCCAGGTAGGGTAAGCTAGATACACACTTAAAGAAAACCTTCTCTCACCCTCTGGCAGCTTCGTACAGAGCAGTAAGGCTTATCTAAAGAGGTAATGTGTAAATTATTTGTGAAACACACACCCACACACATAATAACACAATGAATATATCAGAAAAAGCCTCCACACAGGTTTAGACAAATAGAGACTATTTATCTGAGAAAACTAAGACCAAAACGACAAAATGCCAATCAGTAGAAGTCGAGATATGAATTTTTGAAGATTAAATGCAAAAACAGTGCTTAAAAGTCTCTAGCAGTCGAACGGTTACTTTTAGGTCGCGAGGGACCTGTGCGAATCCAAAGTTCCGGTGAACCACAACAGGGGGCAGTCTGGCTACAAGACCCATGCTGGGCCCACTGAGAAAATACCTTGTATAGAGCAAAGCATTGATGTTGAGGGAACTATGCGTCGATCTTTTCTATGCAGTCGGGTCACTGTGTTGTCATTGAGCTCCATTAAAATGTAAGCAATTCGTCATCATTGAGCAGTGCAGGCTGTGGAACCGCTGTCATTAAACAGACTCTGCGTTGTAGTTAAAGGGTGATACGTCAGTTCCGACTACCGCAGTGGTGACGATGCATCGGTTTTGAAGCAAAAAGCTGCAGAACCTGATTCTGAGACCCAGAACTTCGAGAAGGCACCTCAGGCAAGGGTAGGACTCACAGATGGCAGAGTCCAGTAGCACCAGCAGAATTGTGGGAATTCTTTTGTGTCCTCGAGACTATATAAAACAGGCCAGCAAGCCCTTGGAGATTACTTGGAGAGAGGTCAGAGTCCGGCTCTTCTTCTGCAGAGCCAGGGAGCAGCAGGCAGTAGGGCAACAAGCAGAAAAGAGGTCTTTCCAGAAAAGCAGTTGGGTTGAGTCCTTTAAGCAGCACAGTAGTCTTTCTGACAGAGGTTCAAAGCAGCTCCAGGGAGTGGCTTCAAAGCAGATCTCTGAAGTGCACAACGATCTCTTTCAACCGTGTCCTGTCTGACTGGCTATCTGTGGGGGATAAATCAGTGCTTTGTGTGTGGACAGGACACTACCTTTTGATGCATAAATGTCAGACCCTCCCATTCTTTCCTGCGCTGGAAGATCCATCAGAATGCAGATGATTGCAGATGAGTGCTCAGAATGCAGATGAGCCTCACTTTCCTGTGTATGTGGCTTTCTAGAAGGAATGCACAAAGTGTAGCTGTCACCCACCACATACGTATATTGGAGACAGGCTGTCAGGCAAGTAGAGCTGCAAGTGCAGAGAAAGGTCCACTTACTAAAAGTGGCATTTCTAAAACAGTAATGTTAAATCCAACTTCACCAGTAAAGAAGATTTATCATAACCATTCCAAAGATATGAAACATGAGAAAGTACTCCTCTCTGATCAGGAATTACAGCTTAAAAGTGTATTAAGGAATTCCCAATACTGGCCTGTAGGAGGAGTAGGCCTCACAGTAGTGAAACATAGAAAGAGGCTATTTGTCACAACCAGGACATGGGGTGACTTACATGTAATAAAAGGTGAGTTTAAGGCCTGGCAAGTAGTTTAAAATAGCAAGTTAAAGTAGCAGTAAACTGCACACACAGGCACTTCAGTGGCAGACCTGAGATAGGTTTGAAAGATTACATTTGTGGATGGCATAATTCAGTACTGCAGCCCACTAGTAGCATTTGGAGTACAGGCCCTGGGTGTATGGTATTCCACTTTACAAGGGACTTACCAGTACAAAAAAAAGTGCCAATCAGACACACACCAATGTCATCGTGTTTAGGGGAGAAGCACATGCACTTTAGCAATGGTCAGCAGTGGTAAAGTGCTCATAGTCCTAAGGCCAACAAAAAGATTCTGCAAAAACAAGAGGTAAAATTGAAGGTGTTTCTTTTTTAAAGGGTTAGCCCTCAATATATAACATTAAAACAAAAATAATCTAGGGTTTTTGCAGCACAGTGAGGAAACTGCAAATAACTAAACATATCGCATATTTTTTGAGAAATGTCATAACTTGCATTCGTACGACCTTTACATAACAGCAGAGACACCAATATAGAATTGGCTGATTTCTTGGATCATTAAATTTACAAGACCCGTGGCAAGAGGACTGACCTGTCTCTAACACTCGCTTCATAAAATAGCCGCTACTAAAGAGAGAGCACTGGGTGAGCAGACTGGTTCACAAATGAAGGATGAAAGCACTTGCTACTTTCAGCACACGTGACGGAGTATTTGACCTAAAGCCCTGTTTGGAAGATTTGAAATCTGCAAATATGAGGTGACTATTGATAACACAATGCAGTTGCCTCATGGGCTTTAGACTCTAATAAGATTTGCGAAAATACTTCCCTGGGATGAAAAACAATGTGGCTGTCATTTTAAGATTTTAAACTCTTTGAGAGAGACAGTTCATATTTTACATTGATGTTAGCATTTCTTTGTACTTCATTAAAAGTTGTTTGGTTTACTTGTTTTTTGTATTCTTCGTATTAACTATATTCCACATCATTTCCACAATATTATATTTGTTCAACTAATATAATAATAATCTAGTAGTACTAGTAGTAATAGAAGGGAAAGTACAAGCATTATTTTAGTTGTTAATATTATTATTTTCATTACCACTATTAATGCTAAATGAAAATAACATTTAGTAATTCCGACTAACACAGCTATGATTATTTCCTCTTTCATAATATGAGCTTTTGTTGACCCTACATTTGTATTCTTTTTTTTTTTTTGGTGTCCTCAGATGTGACAACTTGCAAAGGCATATTAGCAGGTGTTATGTGGTTCTGGTGCCCCGAGCCCACAGCCTGCCGGGCACAATTGCATTTGTATTCTTGTTATTAGCTGTATTCAATATGTTCTCCTAGTTTTAGATTGTGCTAGTATAAAAATAATCATTGTAGGAAATCAGCTTATTGGTTGAGGGGACAGAAATCCAACTCAGTCACCAACCAAAACCCTTGTCAGGGTGAGACACAAAATCACTAAATTGACCATGGCTTAATAGTCTGGTAGTTTGGCACAAGAGCAGTTAGGCTTAACTTGAAGGCAATGTGTAAAGTATTTTGCACTGCACAAAGAGTAATAAAGTGAAAGCAAAACACAAGAAAGCTCTCACACACATTTAGAAACATAGATAAAAATGTAATCAATACATTTACACCAAAACCAATTAAATCCAATCAGCAGAACTGGAGGTATACATTTTTTAGTTTTTAGTGAAAAATAGCACCTAAAAGATCAAAGTGCCAACCATGAGTATCAGGTCGCGAGACTGGGGTAAAGTCAAATAGTAAGACAGATCTTGATGGAGAGTGGGCCCTGGGTGACCTGCTCTCAGGACACCAGCTGTAGCGTGTGCTTCCTCCCCGCTGCCTCCCCGCTGCCGCCCTCAGCCTCGCTGAGCCCACCCCGACGACCCCGCCCCCCGCTGTAGTTGCGTGCCTGTGATTTGTGCTTGTGTTTTATTCTGATTGCATTTTCTGCCCTTTAGCCTGCTACTGTACTGTCCCCATATTATCTGTTTTGTTGGCTGTTTCCCACTGTGCCGTTTCCCTCTCTCTGCCCCCTGTGCCCCCCGCCCCGCTCACCGCTTCCCGCCGCCGTGCTTGCGGCCACGCCCCCTTTTTCCTTCTGTGCCCTCCCCGCTCCCGCCTCCCAGCTGCTCCTCCCTCCCTCCCACTTGGCCATATATGGCGGCCGCGTGGTGCAGGTGAGTGTGACCTGCTCTCAAGACACCCCCGCGCCGCACGGCCACCAGCTGTAGCGTGTGCTTCCTCCCCGCTGCCGCCCTCAGCCTCGCTGAGCCCGCCCTGACGACCCCGCCCCCCGCTGTAGATGCGTGCCTGTGATCTGTGCTTGTGATTTATTCTGATTGCATTTTCTGCCCTTTAGCCTGCTACTGTACTGTCCCCATATTATCTGTTTTGTTGGCTGTTTCCCACTGTGCCGTTTCCCTCTCTCTGCCCCCTGCGCCCCCCGCCCCGCTCCCCGCTTCCCGCCGCCGTGCTTGCGGCCACGCCCCCTTTTTCCTTCTGTGCCCTCCCCGCTCCCGCCTCCCAGCTGTTCCTCCCTCCCTCCCACTTCGCCATATATGGCGACCGCGCGTACGCGCAGCGTTGATGCGCAGCGGGCGCACCGATTGTGCGCCGAAGGCGCGCCAAAGGTAAGCCCGTCTGCGCCCGTCCTCGCCTGGACCACGCCCAGCGCCCGAACCCCTGGCCCCCGCAGACACCAGCCCACCCGCCGGACCTACGACGCCACCAAACTCAACGCACTCAACACCGGCCAGATCCCTGGATGCTACCGAGCCACCCCGAGACGCACCCACGGACCCTTCAGCTGCCACTCCTGCAAGTTCTCCTGCATCCGGACCTGCACCGCACCCGCACCCACCAAGCCGAGAACCAGCAGCAACCACCTGAAGTGCATTCTGCTCAACACCCGCTCCGTCCACAGGCACGCCGTGGAGCTCTGGAACCTCCTCGACACTACATCACCAGACGTCGCCTTCCTCACGGAAACCTGGATGAACGCCTCCTCAGCGCCCGACATCGCCATCGCCATCCCAGACGGTTACAAGATCACCCGGAGGGAATGCGGCAACCAGACCGGAGGAGGCATCGCCATCATCCACAGGAACACCATCCGCATCACGACCAACTCCGACGACACCCTCACAACTGCCGAACACCTGCACTTCCAGATCCACACCGACCCCAAGACCACCCTCAGAGGCACCCTCATCTACAGACCCCCGGGACCATGCACACAATTCAGTGAAGACATCGCCGACTTCATCAGCCCGCACGCCCTCCCCTCCGATGACTACATCCTCCTCGGGGACCTCAACTTCCACCTGGAGAACAACAACAACCGCAACACCACCACCCTGCTGGACAACCTCGCCACCCTCGGTCTCAAGCAGCTGGTGACCACCCCCACTCACTACGCCGGACACACACTCGACCCAGTCTTCTCCTCCAGCAAGGACATCTCCTTCAGCCACACCACCGGACTCCACTGGACGGACCACAGCTGCGTCCACTTCAGCTACAGAAAGAACACGATCCACCACCACCAGCAACAGGTTGCACGCAGAAGCTGGAACAAGATCACAGCTGACCAGCTCGCCGCTTCCCTGAGAAAGGACCCCCCCGCCAGCTCAGCGAACCCCAGCCAGGCCGCCAACAACCTCACGAAGTGGATCAGCAACTGCGCAGACGACCTCGCCCCACTGAGGACCCCGCCCAGCAGACCCGGCAGTAAGAAAGCACCATGGTTCACCGACAAACTCAAGAGCTCCAAGAGGAACTGCCGAGCCCTCGAGAGAGCCTGGCGCAGAGACCCAACACCAGACAACATGACCACCCTCAAGCTCACCACTCGAAAACACCACCAACTGATCCACACCACCAAGAAAACCGCATTCAAGGAACGACTGGCCAACAACGCCCACAACAGCAAGGAACTCTTCAACGTCGTCAAATAGCTCTCCAACCCCAGCGGCGGAAACAACGACATCACCCCATCACAAGACCTCTGCAACTCCCTCGCCTCCTACTTCCACAACAAGATCGCGGACATACACAACAGCTTCAGCACACAGCCAACGCATCCCACGACAGCACCTGCACCCCCCACCACCACCCTCCGCGCCTGGACCCCGATCAACAGCGCGGAAACCCTACGCACGATGAACTCCATCCACTCCGGATCTCCAACCGACCCCTGCCCTCACCACGTCTTCAACAAGGCCGACTCCGTCATCGCGCCCCACCTGCGGGACATCATCAACACCTCCTTCCACACCGCTACCTTCCCGGAGAGCTGGAAGCATGCCGAACTCAGCGCTCTATTGAAGAAACCATCAGCGGACCCCACCGAACTCAAAAACTACCGCCCCATCTCGCTCCTCCCGTTTCCGGCCAAAGTCATCGAGAAGACCGTCAACAAGCAGCTGGCTGCCTTCCTCGAGACTAATGGATCTCTCGACTAAACGCAGTCCGGCTTCCGGGCCAACCACAGCACCGAGACCGCCCTCATCGCTGCCACTGACGACATCCGAGCCCTGCTCGACAACGGGGAAACAGCGGCCCTCATCCTCCTGGACCTCTCCGCGGCATTCGACACTGTCTGCCACCGCACCCTAGCGCAGCGCCTCAGCAACGTCGGAATCCAAGAGAAGGCACTAGAATGGATCATCTCCTTCCTCGCCGGAAGAACACAGAGAGTCCGCCTCCCCCCGTTCAGATCAGAAGCCACCGAAGTCATCTGCGGCGTCCCTCAAGGCTCCTCGCTCAGCCCCACCCTCTTCAATGTCTACATGAGCCCCCTTGCGGCCATCGCACGCCAACACAACCTCAACATCATCTCTTACACCGACGACACCCAGCTGATCCTCTCCCTCACCAACGACCCCGCCACCGCCAGAGCCAGCCTACACGAGGGGATGAAAGACGTAGCCAAGTGGATGTTGAACAGCCGCCTGAAACTGAACTCAGACAAGACGGAAGTCCTCATCCTGGGATCTTCGCCCTCCGCCTGGGACGACTCCTGGTGGCCCCCTGCCCTGGGCAGCGCACCCAAGCCAACAGACCACGCACGCAACCTGGGCTTCATCCTGGACTCCTCCCTCTCCATGACCAGACAAGTCAACGCCGTCTCCTCGTCATGCTTCAACATCCTGCGCATGCTACGTAAGATCTTCCGGTGGATCCCCACCGAGACCAGGAAGACGGTTAGGCCCTCGTCACCAGCCGACTGGACTACGGCAACTCCCTCTACACCGGAACCACTGCCAAACTCCAGAAGAGACTCCAGCGAATCCAGAACGCCTCAGCAAGACTCATCCTGGACATCCCCCGACACGGCCACATCTCCGGACACCTGAAAGACCTGCACTGGCTCCCGATCAACAAGAGAATCACGTACCGATTCCTCACCCACGCACACAAAACCCTACACAACCAAGGCCCAAGATACCTCAACAACCGCCTCAACTTCTACACTCCCACACGCCAGCTTCGATCGACCAACCACGCCCTCGCCGCCGTCCCCCACATCCGAAGAGCCACCACAGGAGGAAGATCCTTCTCCTACCTGGCCGCCAAGACGTGGAACTCCCTCCCGACCCACCTCCGCCTGACCCAAGACCACCTCTCCTTCAGGAAGCAGCTCAAGACCTGGTCGTTCGAGCAGTAGCGGACCTCCCCTCCCCTAGCGCCTTGAGACCCTCCGGGTGAGTAGCGCGCTATATAAATGCTTTGATTGATTGATTGATTGGGCCAGATACACAAGGAGGATTGGGCCCGGTCTCAGCTTACCTTCAGACTTAGAAAACCTTTGAAGAAAGTTCCTTAGATGGTAAAGTTCAGCGGGGCAAGGAAGCCGGCAGTGTCTAATAAGGAGGCATTGATGTCAGGAAGCTGCTGGACAGAGTCAGAGTTTAGATTTCTACCTTTACTGCTGGACAGACTCACAGTGAAGATTTCTACCTTTAGACTATGACACTTTTTTGATAGTCGAAAATCTCCAGTGGGGTAAAGCTGTGGGGTGTAGCTGAGGAGGGCTCCACAAGGCCGGATACCTTCTCCGAGAGGTGCCACTGAACAGGATTTTCTGCTGCAGAGAAGCACATAGCTTGAGCTGTCGCAGAATGAGGCTGACCAGCGATGCACCTTGACCGGATGTTTGACCTGAGGTGTTAACCTGGTATTCATCAACAATGGAGGAAACGCATAACCCTGTAACAGGTGAGTTTCCAAACTTGCTGGACTGAGTCGGTGACAAAACCCCAAAAAAGCACATTGATTGCGAGGTAACAAATTCTTATGTGAGCTCATTGTTAATGAATCCCACTGTTTGCAAGTGGAACTGTGTCATAGAAAGGTTCTAGAGAAGAACTGACGGCTCTTGGTACAACAAGAAGATTGACTAAATATATTATTAATGAAACGTGCCTGGAGCATGACAACTCCACCATGGGTCACATGACTTTGGTGAATCTCCAAAGAGCAGAAGAAAGTCCAAAGGGAAGTGCCGTAAACTCATTCACCTGCCAGTCCCACAAAACTGCAGGAATCTGCCAGGGGTTGGGAAGATGGGCATTGTAAAGTAAGGTCCAACCTCAATAGCCATTCACTTGGTCATGGGATGTCCCACAATAGTTGGCGCCCCTCTACCTTGAAGTGGTGGTAAACATGCCACTGATTGAACTCTAGAAGTTTGTCCCCAAGTCATGACCTTTTCCTTTTCCTTGAGCAGGAAAAGGTTGCTTTAGAATTCTTGTGGATTTAAGAGGATTGGAACAATGACCACCTAGTTCATAAGGGAGTTTATCTCCTGTTCAAACAAAAGGCTATCTGCACCTGAAGGAAAAATGGGTTTTGGCCTCCTGAGCTACCCGGGAATCCTGTAGAACTCTATTCGAAAACTAGAGACGGTTTGCAGAACCCATTTGTCTCCTGTTACATCTCTCTGCATTAGGGCAGGAATAACCCCAGGTGATCTGACACTTTTGGTTGCGAAAAAAAGATATGCCTTACCTGAAGATCCACCTGAAGAACTGTTAGCCCTATGGAAATTTCCTCTGAATCAGGTGGGGAAGAAACCCCAAACCGCTTCTGATACTGGTATTGGAATTTGCAGATGTCTTGATATCTTTGGGACGCTGGGATATGGGTCCACCCTCCTACCACTGCCGGTCCCTCCAAAAACATTTTACAAATACTTTTTTTCATCAATTTTTGGGCTTTATTCCATGATAAAAAAGTTGTCCCAAATGTGCCCAACTCTTTTATAAATGGGTCTCCAAACAGAGCCTGCTTCAGAGGCAGCTAATTCCCCTAAATTGGGGTTCATATTAATTCTCTACTCTCAGTAGGGAATTTGAATTTCAACGAAAGCACCCTAACATCACATTAGGTTATATTCTGCTGTCAGTTTCTTAGAATTCCTAAGACATATCCAAGATTTTGGTCAACTACATCAGGATATCTAAATATTCATCCTGGCAGGTCTTCTAGGAATAGGCAATCCTCTTTTTGAGTTCTGTAAAAAGCGTGCCTACAAAGGTGATCATCTTGTCATTAATGTCTGGGGCCAAAGCAACATTCCCATCAAGGGAAAAATGTGGGAACTGCACCCTAAATATACCCCTGACCTCCTTATCCAAAGGTTTGCAAAATATTTATTACTCACACAGTGATCAACTTTTGATATCATCTGCACAAGCTTTGGTGGAAGTTGTTGTACTTCAATACTTAAGGGTCGATTCCGATACCGGGTCGGACAGCTGTCCGTAGCCTTAACGTGCGACCGACACGTACCCGTAGCCGGTCCGTCCTGCAGAGGAAGTACGATGAGCATACCTGCCAAAAACACGACCGACACGTAGGCTGTGATTCAAGCTCCATTCTCCATCCGAGCCGTAACTCCTAATGCTGAACCGAGTCGCCCGGAAGCAGTATCCATAGCAGTTTCTGGCATGACAAGTACGATGCGTACTTCCTACACGCCGGACTGGTCGCCACGTACGGCACGTCACAGCATCCGGAAAACAAGCATATCAGCTACGATTCGCGCCACAACTCAATCCACGGCTACGAGACGGACCAGTTTGCAGCAACAAGCAGCGTGTACGACACAAACACATCATGAATCCCATCTCGCAGGTCATACCAGTACTCTACATCTATGACCGGCTCAGGAACCCACGCCGACGGTGCAGGTGGTAACTAAGTCAGACACCTACCACATAAACAAACACGTACCCGCAAAATGGTACACACACACAGGGGATCCACATCCTGGCCACTAACAACAGGCCACCATAGGGGTGGCATGGCCAGCACCACTAACACCCCCACCCATAGGGCTTATGTTCCCCAGCACCCCTGCCACCCCCACCACTAGGGGACCTGTTGGCCATCACCCCTGCCACCCCCAGCCATAGGGCTAATGTTGGCCATCACCCCTGCCACCCCCACTCATAGGGGACCTGTTGCCCATCACTACTGTCACCCCAACCCCTAGCGGACCTGTTGCCCATCACCCCTGCCACCCCCAGCCATAGGGCTAATGTTGGCCGTCACCCCTGCCACCCCCACTCATAGGGGACCTGTTGCCCATCACTACTGCCACCCGACTCATAGGGGGCCTGTTGCCCATCACCCCTGCCACCCCAAGCCATAGGGCTAATGTTGCCCATCACCCCTGCCACCACCACTCATAGGGGACCTGTTGGGCATCACTACTGTCACCCCCACTCATAGGGGACCTGTTGCCCATCACCCCTGCCACCCCCACTCATAGGGGACCTGTTGCCCATCACTACTGCCACCCCCACTCATAGGTGACCTCTTGCCCATCACTACTGCCACCCCCACCCCTAGGGGACCTGTTGCCCATCACCCCTGCCACCCCCACTCATAGGGCTTATGTTGCCCAGCACTACTGCCACCCCCACCACTAGGGGACATGTTGCCACGCACTACTGCCACCCCCACCCCTAGGGGACCTGTTGCCCAGCACTCCTGCCACCCCCACCCATAGGGGACCTGTTGCCCAGCACTACTGCCAACCCCACTCATAGGGGACCTGTTGCCCATCACCCCTGCCACTCCCAGCCATAGGGCTAATGTTGCCCATCACCCCTGCTACCCCCACCCCTAGGGGACCTGTTGCCGATCACTACTGCCAGCCCCACCCATAGGGGACCTGTTGCCCATCACCCCTGCCACCCCCACTCATAGGGGACCTGTTGCCCATCACTACTGCCACCCCCACTCATATGGGACCTGTTTCCCATCACCCCTGCCACCCCCAGCTATAGGGCTAATGTTGCTCATCACCCCTGCCACCCCCACCCCTAGGGGACCTGTTGCCCATCACCCCTGCCACCCCCACTCATAGGGCTTATGTTGCCCAGCACTGCTGCCACCCCCATCTCTAGGAGACCTATTGCCCAGCTCTACTGCCACCCCCACCCCTAGGGGACCTGTTGCCCATCACCCCTGCCACTCCCACGCATAGGGCTTAAGTTGCCCATCACCCCTGCCACCCCCACTCATAGGGGACCTGTTGCCCATCACCCCTGCCACCCCCACTCATAGGGGACCTGTTGCCCATCACCTCTGCCACCCCCACTCATAGGATGGGTGATGCGCCACACATCCATCATACTCCAACATTAGGTGTGTCAGCAAAATACATCCCCCCGAACATCATAACAACAGTGTTTAGTCTGTGACAAATGCCCACAACAGTGATTATGACTTCGAACATACAATGTAACTAACAGCACATGTGTGACCAACAAATGAGTGTGCCCTACACAAGGCAAGCATCACCATAGCACTGTGGCAATGTAAAAAGAACACCCCCTCACTGAGTAGAACAGAAGTTAAGTGTGGTCTTCCAAACAGCAGCAGATGTTGAGCATTGTGGTGATGGGGTCTAAACCCCCCCTCATCACAGTGACCAAAAGGTAAGTGTCATCATGGTCAAAGCTGCAAATAACAAACAGCATGTATGATCCCTGATCCCAACACATTAAACACTTCTGTGACAAACTAGTGGTTGTGTCCCATTCCCACAGAGATGTGGTGAGGCTAACAGTGCTGTGAAAACCTAACACACTCTCGGCCATGTGCAGACAAGCACCACACATGGGGGCTGACAATGCATACAGTGTACAATGACACAAGAGCAGAAGTGACCATCACCAAGCATACACACATCTCGAAAATAGACACACTAATCAAAACAACCTTTGTAGACTGTAGGTGTCAGCTCACAAACTCCCATTCCATGCCAGCAATGGCACCCAACAACCAGGATGAATGTGCAAAATGACATGATATGACTCACAGGGACAGCAGGGAATATCACAGAAACAGCATCCAGACAAAGGCCCACAACAGCAATACCAATGCACTGATGCAGATGCACAAACACAAACAGGCAACCTCACACTGCACATCTGACAGAGCATGTGTGTGTGTGTGTCACAGTATCCCCAGGCAACTACACAACACATGAGGGGGGCTGAACCACAGTGACACAAATGTGGACACAGTGCCAGACAAAAGTAAACCATCATTGGGACACCCTTAGTGGGCAATCAGCATTGTGAGATGAGAGGGAGCACAAAAGACACATGTGACACAAGCTGAAATGAACACCAGCTAACACAGCAATACACTGACACACAACAGCACTACCCCCAGGGACCAGACATTGGGGTAACACAAGCATGCATGACACCTCCACTGTGATGACAAAGGCAGATGTCGTACAAACTGGGAAACCCAGACATGTGTCCTGTTCCACAAACGTACATCACACATACACAAACACAAATCACTCAACATGGCCCCTCATCCATGGACAAATGGGAGCTAGCGGACCATCCATGCAAACATTTACAACAAGTCCAGCCTCAACACCACACACCCTGAACTGCAACAATGTGCATCTGTGAAGCCCACATGGACAGGTGACATTGCACATGCACCCATGACAAACACAGGAATGTTGGGAGGAACGAAGGTGCACAGACACATCACACAAGGGCAGTTTACAACCCTGGGGAATGACAGACATACTGCACAGTATGTGGTACATGGCCATGACTTCAAAGCTCATGTAACCTTCAGAATACCTGCCACAGTCCCAGGACAATGCAGAAGCCAAGGAGAACCACAAGGCACACATGCTGACACCTGCCAACATTGCAGCCATGAACCCGACAAGTGGGAGCAGTCACACACACATACAAATGTGTCAAACCCTGAAAGGTGCCACCTAGGGACAACTACATGATTTTGCAAATAAACAAGTGCCTTGGGGAATCCTGACTGTGTCCCATCTGTGTCTGACAACATCATCACCACTCAGAACTGACAAATCCCAATGATGATACACCGATTAACAGTAGTGTGTCATGCACCCACACATCTGGTAGCCCATAGCAAAGTAGTGGGATGAACCCAGTACCACTCAGCAAACATCAACAACAGGAACATATCAAGGGAACACTGCCTGTGTATTAACAGGAATGTGGACACACACACATGCTCATACAACACACACCATGGGCCCAGGCTATGTCACGGGACAACACACTTACTTGAGGAGACCCAACTCCTGTGGAAGTTCAGCTGTGCCAAACATATTCACAGCACCTCTCACTCATGTCTGCAGAATACTTGGTCAGTCAGCCATCAATTACCACACAATGAAGGCTCTGGTCACAACAGCCTGGGTACGTGAGTCTCCCCTAAGTCATCTGCAGATACTCAAAACATATGTCTAGCAATTTGCACAGAGGACCCAGTTGCTCCTATACCAATGATGCCCACACCTGTAGGTCCAGTGGTGATGCGCACAAAGTTTGTGGAATTGACAAATTGGACAATGGGAAGCACATCATATGTGCATGGGTGCAAGCCAGAGATGTGACCATGCAAATGAAATGTTCACAGAGATGTCCACAAATAGTTGATCATGACACACCCAGGTAGCTGCAAAGGATGACATGGATACCCACCAGAATAGGATACATGTCTCATGGACCACATGGAGTACCTCACAGCAACACATCAGTATTCAACATTGGAAACCAAGCATTACAGGTGCAAGGGCATGTTAAACATCATCAACATAACGCTAAATCAAGTTCACAGGGATAAAGAAAAAAGCTTTATTCAGAATATTAAAAGTTAAACGTCCATTCAAACAAAAGGCCAATGGCCAGTCCATGTCCAAATGCCAAGGAGCGAACTAGAGTGACAACTGTCACACGTTGCTTGCCTGCTCTGCTAAGGACCGGGGTCATCCCCTCGGAGGAGCATACATGGGGGCAGGCCAGACACCGCATGGACAGGATCAGGGCGCAGCAGAAGTAGGCAGTGAAGAGGTGGTGGATGCAGACGAGACACTTGCAACTGCAGTGGAGCTGACTGAAGTGGTGGGTGCTGCTGTCACAACTGTGGGGCACAAGTCAGAGGGGGTGGGTGCAGGCACAACTCCAGTGGGCAGGTCAGATGGAATGGATTGGGTCCCCACTGCAGTGCCCAAGTCAGACGGGGTGGTCGTGGACTCCACTGCAGTGCCTACATTCATGGGAGCAGAATGGGGGCAGGTGAGGTCGGCAGGACGGGGGGACACGGTCCCCACATCAGTGGCACTAACCGTCTGACCAGGTGTGGAGGAGCAAGTGGTAGGGGGGATGGCCTTAGCATTTTGGGGATGGTGTATCTGTGGGTGGGGGAACCTGGGGCATGGAGTGGCGGGGGAACCTCTGGAGTGGTGGCCTGGGGGATGGAGGACGGAGACTTTGCCTTGGAGCTGCGTGGTGGCGGAGGGTCTTGCTCTTCCGGCTCTGGGGGGACTTGCGGGTGGGGGTCTCAGTCTGACTGTGCCTGGGGGAGGGTGTCCGGGTGTGAGGGGCACTCCCCTCTGTGTGTGGGGACTTCCTCTTCCCCTTGTAATCAGGATCTGCTGGGTCGGTGGGGAAGAGGCCACGGTCACAGAGGAAGAGCTTCTGGGGAGATGGGGTTGCAGGTGATGCAAGGGAAGGGGGTTGGGAGGGAGAGGTCTCGGAGGACTGCAGAGTGGTTGTGGATGACTGTGTGTGTGTCTGCAAACCAGCCCCTGTGAGTGTGGTATCAGTCCCCTGCGCTTGCTTGTGTGCACGTCTAGACCTTGGTTTGGGTGTTTGTGTGCTTGGGACAGGTAGGCTGCTAGGAATCGTGGGTGGTGCAGGGGAAGGAGGGGTGGGGGACTGTTGGAGGAGAGACACTGCTGCCGTCAGGGAGGAGGCCATGGACTGATTGGTCCTCTGTAGGGCAGACATGTCTGAGGAAATGCCCTCCATGAACGACACCCGTTGTGTCAACAGACTTGTGTGTGCATGGAGGACCTTCAGCATCGACGTCTGCCCTACATGGATCTGTCTAAGTAAGTCCTCAGACTCCTCACTCAGGGCAGCAGGGGACACAGGGGCAGGGGGTGCGGTG
This sequence comes from Triturus cristatus, assembly GCF_964204655.1. Taxonomy (NCBI): domain Eukaryota; kingdom Metazoa; phylum Chordata; class Amphibia; order Caudata; family Salamandridae; genus Triturus; species Triturus cristatus. The sequence goes on from NC_140592.1 coordinate 908,956,918, forward strand.
CCTGCACAAAGGAGACATGCTCACGAACACGGGAGCCTACAGGAACCTCTGGGTCGGGAGCCGATGGGAGGGTGGTGGTGGCGGGGACAGCCTCACTAGCTGGGGTTTGGTGGCTGCTGACACCCACCTCCACAAGGGAGTCATCCTCAGAGCTGCTGTGGCCCTCAGCTGGGGGTGATGGTGCTGACGACTCCTCTGTGTGGCTCCACTCGCCCTCCGTGCCACTGGGTCCCCCGAATCCTCTCCTTCTGTCCCTGTCAGGCTCTGTGGCTCCTCCTGCTCCGTGGAGCTGTCCCCTCCTGTGGCCGTGGATGTATCTGGATAGGAATAGGAAGTAAGAGAACAACATCAGTCACCTGCACCGACTGCACACACCACATTGAGTTCATCACATCACAGGGCAAGCCCTGGCATCATCAGCTGAACACAGCTCAAAGTGCCAACACTGTTTAGAATAAGCCAATTGTCATTCTCAACCTCAACCATGGCACACATATCCCTCCTTGACTTTCACACATATGTCTGTTGCATGTTGGATGCTAGCACCCCAATGTGCCGACATGCACCACCCACACCTCATTTGGACATGCAAGTGAACATGTAAGAGTATGTCACTATACACACAGCACATCTCTTGCTACTGACTCAGTACAGGTGTCCAGATGAAGGGATGGACAGAGACTCATTTCACATGCTTGTGATGCATGCCAGCAACACACACTATGATGTTCTCATGATCTGATGGGCAATGCCACATTGGGGTGCATGGTGCACACTTGAACACAATGCAGGATCACTCATAGCGAGTTAAATGACATGCAACTGGGATGCCCAGAAGGTCAGTCAACACTGTCTCCTGTCACAGGGGCAGGGCATCCAGACAACAACAATATGCACTGACTCACAATCCTAGCTCAGGGGTAAAGCTAACTCTGCAGATGACCGGCGCACTTGCCCATCCCCTGCAAACAACATATACAGGACCCAGAAGACCCCACATCATGCAAATCAGACATATGAGTCTCTGCAAACACAACTCCCTGTACATTAACACATCACAGTCTGCCATGCATGTAACCCAGCTGCATGAAGGACACAGTTGCATACACCATTGTGCGCTGTCAGATGATCACACAACTATATGTCACACAGGTCTTGTCTCTCACAGTCACATCTCAGATGTCATGCTGACCCTCTGAATCATGGACACCCCAGTTGTACGTAATAACAAGCCACACCCTAATGACACAGAGACAGACACCTGAGGGCACATGTCACTAAGCACAACCTGTTATTTGATACACAGGAGTGGGATTACAGAGTGTTTCTAAATGCCCTTGAGGAGCCATGACTGGCCAGGTCTACATGAAACAGTGTTTGGCCCTGGACAGTAGTCAGGTGGCTAAGCAAGTGTGACATACTTGATATACATACTCCTGAGGCCCCAAAATTGGAGTCCCCTGCTGCATCGGTTTGTTTGGAATACACCAGCCACATGTAGCGAGTCAGACCAGCATTTGGAACACATCTCAAGGGCACACACAGAGCACATGTCAGATCTCAGGCATTGGGTAAACCATTGACCAACCCATGAAACACACACCAGAGTCACGGGAACAGATGCTGTCTGGTAGATGAAGCATAGCTGACTGTAGGGACACAGTGCCCTAGTGACACAAGCAACCGACTGTAGGGGCCACACCTGTGGAACAGATGAGGAGGGTGCATCACACAACTGAGGGACCTGAGTATTGGACTACAAGACCTACGAAATGTGGAAGTGTAACCAGGCCAAAAGACTGAAATTGGCATGTCAGACATAGTACACAGATTAGGCATGGACTTACCCCCTTCCTGCTGCTGTCTGGCCTTCAGCTGCCTATCCAGGTTCTGGAAGACCACCGCCAGTATCCGGAGTATATGGGGGGTCAGGGTCCGATGTCCGCCCCTCCTGCGCGGAGGTGACAGCTTCAGCTGGACTCTAGCTATCCTCCGGGTCCAGCCCCGAAGGTCCTGCCACCTCTTCTGGCGGTTGCGAATCCGACGCTTGTAGACCCCCACCGAACGAACAGCCCGGGCGATGGTCAGTCAGATCTCCTGCTTCTGGTGGGCATCCACCTGTGAGGAGGACAAAGTGAAAAGTACATTAACACTCATGCCCCAGATTTGGGCAGCACACATTTGGATATGCATGTCATCATCACAAAGGGAAATGAGTTACACCGGTAGTGCAACCATGGGGAAGGAAAAATTACCTGCATGTCTGACATGTTAACAATAGTCAGGATAGTTTAAGCTTGCACCAATGCACTTTAGCAGCAGGACACCTTCTCATTACATGTACCTACACACTTTGGGTCATGAAAGTATTCAGTGAGAATGCTTGCCACTGGTGTACACACTGGTGGTCCTACTAGTCAGACAACATGCATAATTAGGAAGGCAGTGGACTGCACACTCACCTGCTCCCCTGGTTTCCCATACAGCTCGCTGTACTGTGGAAGGAGCCTGTCCAGAAGTGCCTGGTTCTCCTCCTCAGTGAAGGCTAGGGCCCTCTCCAGAGTATGTGCCATAGCAGGAGCCAGAGGATGCAGAGACAGCAGCAGTGGTAGCAGGGATGTGGTCCAGTAGCATATAGTGCAGGCAAGTGAGCTCCCTGGGGGCCAGCCAGCCTTATATCTGTGCTGCAGAGGCAGAATCTGTGCCATGTGTCTAATGTGATAGGTCAAACATGGTTGCATTCTAGGAATCTGGCCAATCCATTTAAATGTAAGACTTGTACACGCCTTCCGCATCGTTCAAATCTTCACCTTCATGAAACACTTGAAATTGCAATATTGTTGTAGGCATCCAACTGAATTTCCAGTGCACGTTTTAAATCCGCATCCGTCTCCTTGACAGTCCGGACCAAATGGGTGCGCCCGGCTCGTTCAACTGACTGTACAACATGTATTTTGGAAATACACATGCACCCGTCTCCATACGATTCAATGGCCAAGGCGTACGCCTGTCTCGGACCATGCCTGCCCGACGCGTATTCATGATAGTCACCCGCATCGGACCTCATAGCATTCAATGACAAAGCGTACGCATAGCTTGTTCATGAACCATGCAATGCGTACGCATTGTCACCCGCGTCGGACCTCATTGCATTCAATGACAAAGCGTACGCACGGCTCGGTCATGAACTGTGCAATGCTTACGCATTGTCACTCGCGTCGGACCTCATTGCATTCAATGACAAAGCATACGCACGGCTCGGTCATGAACCGTGCAATGCGTACGCATTGTCACCCGCGTCAGACCTCATTGCATTCAATGACAAAGCGTACGCACGGCTCGGTCATGAACCGTGCAATGCGTACGCATTGTCACCCGCGTCGGACCTCATTGCATTCAATGACAAAGCGTACGCACGGCTCGGTCATGAACCGTTGTTAGACCCGGCCCTCGTAGCGTAGTCAGACCTGACCCCTGCACCTCACACCAGCCCCGAGCCCACGGCCTAGCTAATCCTTCCCACCAGAACACACACACCCGACCCGGACTTCCCCCGTCCGTGGCCTTCCTCCTTCGGCCATCCCGGACCCGCGTGCCCACTTCATGCACCAAGATGGCCGCCCGGCCCCAGCGCGACCCTAGCCTATAGGCGCCACTCCGGCTGGAGGACATCGCGCTCCCCTTGGGATGAGAAAGGGAGGAGCAGTTTCCATCACACCTCTGTGCTTCCCTGGGAAGGTGGGTTTTGATCGACCCGCCGGCCTCCCCGAGGGCTGGCTCCACGCCTGCTGGGTGTCTGGGACTCCTCCCGACCCGGCCCTGAAAGGATCAAAGGACAATGGCAGGAAACCCCCCAACAAGCGACCCCCAGGTGACAAGACCCCTGCCTACACAGACTCCGGACATCAAAGAGGAGTCGCCCTATAACAAGGGGTTCTCTGGGACTGTCCGGCAGATTCGCCTTGGAAACACCTGAGCCCTGCTGAGTGACTCGCGGCTCCCTGAAGATCGTAAGACCTCCGAATTGTGCTTGAGCCCTGCTGAGTGACTCGCGGCTCCCTGAAGATCGTAAGACCTCCGGACTTTGTGCTTGAGCCCTGCTGAGTGACTCGCGGCTCCCTGAAGATCGTAAGACCTCCGAACTTGTGCTTGAGCCCTGCTGAGTGACTCGCGGCTCCCTGAAGATCGTAAGACCTCCGAACTTGTACTCGAGCCTGCTGAGTGACTCGCGGCTCCCACAGACTCTCTTGGTCCCGCCGGACCCCACGACGACAAGCGTATCCCCCAGCTCGAGGATTGTGAGCTGTGCGCCGGGTACGCTCCTGCATTTGATCCCTATCCCCAAAGACTGTCCCGCTACCTCCTAACCCCTCTCCAAGACTTTGCGAGCCCGCGCTCTACTTGTATATATTTTGCCTTGCTGATCATAAAGATCCTACCACTCCGATCTGATAAAGATTTGCTCTTAAGAACTCCTCGTGTGGTGTCTCTCTGTCGTGTGGTGCCGAGTGTGCGATCCTAGATACGAGGTTCCTCCCCTGAGGAGTCTCCCGCCAGTGCCCGGCTATGATACCTCGAGGGTGGGTCTCAGGGCAGTCAGGGCCCCCTCCGGGCCCCTCTGAGGTCGCCTTCTAACATTGGTGGCAAGCGACGGGATTCAGGCCCATAATCTAGAGATCGTACCGTGAACGGCTGACGTACTACCGACAAAGATGGCAGAAGGAAACACCGTGGTTCTCGTAGAAGACGACGCCAGTACCGTGTTCCAGGTGGAACAATTGGAAGAGTACACTCACAAAGAACTAAAGCAATTTTGTAAGGAACTCAGAATCGCTACCACTGGTCTCAACACCAAAGAAGATATGCAAAAGGCACTGAAAGCTTGGGTGGATTCTGGAGCCTCCCGCCCAGAAGGAGCGGGGGAGCCCCACAACGAAGCTGGACCCTCCCAAGGAGAAAACAGCAGCAACCAGGTGCGAGGCTTCGTACCAGACGGGGGCCTATCCCCGGAGGAACTCGCAGACAGAGAAAAAAGTCGCCATCACAAGCTCGAATTAGCCAAACTCAAAATCGAGGGCGAGTTGAAATTAGCCGAGAAAAAGCTAGCAGTAGAACAGTTGCGAGTACAGGGAGAACTAGAAGAGAAGAAACTCCAACGAGAACACGAGGGAAGGAGACTTCAACTGGAACATGAACGCAGCTTGAAGGAAATAGAACTGAAAGCAAGAAGCGAAGAAGCGCGGCCCCCGGGGAACCGGTAGGCGGCCATCCCGACGGAGCAGAAGGTCCACATCCCCAAGGATGTGGTCAAAGAATATTACAAAAATGATGACATTCAGCAGTGGTTCCGGGCCTACGAGGTCGCCATGACCTCCCATCGGGTCCCGGAGAAGGATTGGGGGGTGGGGTTATGGGGACGATTCCTGAGCGAAGGGAGAGACACCCTGCTCGACCTACCCACCTCCATGCAGACCTCCTATGAACACATGAAAACAGCCCTCCTCACAAGGTACGGCCTCACCCCGGAGATGTACCGCCAGCGGTTCCGGGACTGCAGGAAGATCCCGGGTACTACCTGGGTGGAATATGTGAATTTCTTCAGCCGCGCCTTCGATGGGTGGATCAAGGGCAGCAAGGTAACCACCCTGGAAGAACTAACCGACCTTATGTTGTGGGAACACCTGGCTGCCAACTGCTTTGTGGAACTACGCCAGCATCTGCTCGACAGCAAGCTCACGGACCCGAGAAAGCTGGCTGTCGAGGCGGATCGCTGGACCAACACCCGGGTCTCCCGGGGCCCTGTAGGGGAGTACCCCCGAGCCAGTCAGGGACCACCCCGCCAGAGAGGGGGGGAAACCAGGGAGGGCAGAGAGAGTCCCAGGCTAGTCCCCCAAAGTCCCAACCGCCACCTTTCCCGGCACCCCCACCAGCTGTATCCGGCCCCCCCCTGAGACGGGGGCACCGGGTAACCATCACTTGTTTCCGTTGCCAGAAGCCCGGGCATTACGCCAACGACCCTGAATTCCCCATGGCCCCACGCACCACCCAGGCAGCACCCCCCGCTAGACAGATAGCCAATGTAGCCCTGGGGGAGGAGGTTGAGGAGGCCGAGGAGTGGGAACCCGCCGCTATGGCCCTAGTGTCCTTAGGGGATAGAGAGATGGTCCCTGGGAGCCTCCTGCCCTCTAACACAAAGAAATATGGTCAACTCGTAACGATCAATGGCCACCAAGTAGAAGCCCTCTGTGACACCGGGGCCAGCATCACCGGTGTCCTCAGCCATTTAGTCCACGAAGACCAGGTCCTCCCCAACGTATTTTGCCCTGTCATTTCAGCCGACAACACAGAAAGCCTATGTAAGGTAGCCCTGGTGTCCTTCGATTGGGGAGGGGTGGTCGGTAAACTGAAGGTCGCAGTGAGAACCTCCCAGCCCGTCGACTGTCTCCTGGGGAACGACCTGGAAAGTTCCCCCTGGGGACAAGTAGAGCGCAAGACCCACCTAGGGATGCTGGGCCTCCCTGAGTGGGTGTGCGCCACCACTCGATCCATGGCGGCTCGACTGACCCCCCTGAGGGACGTCGACGACGCCCCAACCCCTGAAGATGGGATAGCCCCGGCCGAGGGCCCCCACATTCCCCCACCAGAAGAGTCGATTGCCAGTGACGAACCCCCGCCTTCCGACTCCACCCCAGGCGCCGAGTTAGGCGATCTGCCCGAATTAGCCCAGTGGCGCCCCTCCCGAGAGGAGTTCTGCCGAGAGCAGGCTACCTGTCCCTCCCTGGTCGGGCCCCGGCAACAGGCAGAGGCCCAGGCCGCAGGCGACCAGACGGGGACACACCGGGTGTATTGGGAGAATGACCTTTTGTACAGCGAACAGAAGTCGGTGGAGCTAGGGTCCGGCCGGGTGCTGGTGGTACCCCTACGCTTCCGAAACCTCCTCCTGGGCTTGGCCCACGACGTTCCCCTCGCAGGTCACTTGGGTCAGGACAAAACATACAGTCACCTCGTGACTCACTTCTAGTGGCCCCGAATGAAAGCGGATGTGGAAGCCCACTGCAAGTCCTGTCCCACGTGCCAGGCCAATGGGAAGAGTGGAGGGAAGCGCAAGGCTCCCCTCCAACCCTTCCCTGTCATCAGTACCCCTTTTGAGCGGGTCGGAATCGACATTGTAGGACCTCTGGACCCCCCAACTTCCCAGGGGCACCGGTTCATCCTCGTCCTGGTGGACCATGCCACCCGTTACCCTGAGGCCATCCCCCTGCGCACCGTCACGGCCCCCGTGGTGGGCCGGGCGCTGATGGGGATCTTCTCCCGCATGGGTTTTCCCCGCGAGGTCGTGAGCGATCGCGGAACCAACTTTATCTCCCGATACATGAAGTCCTTATGGCAACAGTGCGGGGTGTCCTACAAGTTCACCACCCCGTACCACCCCCAAGGAAACGGCCTGGTAGAGCGGTTTAACCGGACTCTGAAGGGGATGATCGCGGGCCTGGAAGAGCCCCTCCGGCGTAAGTGGGACCTCCCGCTCCCCTGCCTCCTATTCGCATACCGAGAAGTTCCCCAGAAATCCTTGGGTTTCAGCCCCTTTGAGTTACTCTACGGGCACCCCGTCAGGGGGCCCCTCAGCCTGGTCAAGGAAGAGTGGGAGGCGGCGCCCCGAGGCCCCCCCCGAGATGTGTTCCGTTACGTCCTGACCCTCCGAAATCAGACTAGGAGGTTCCGGAAGATGGCAGAGGCCAACCTGGAGGAGAGTCAGGAGGAGATGAAGCGCTGGTATGACCAGAACGCCGCGCTAATCGAGTTTCAGCCGGGCCAGCTGGTGTGGGTCATGGCCCCCGTGAAACCCTGCGCTCTCCAGGATAAATGGACCGGGCCCTTCAAAGTAGTTGAGCGGAAGAGCCCGGTCACGTACTTGGTAGACGTCCAGTCACCCCGGGACCCCCTCCGGGTCCTCCACGTGAACCGCCTCAAGCCCCACTTTGTGCGGATGGAGCTGAGCCTCCTACTGGCCACTGACGACGGGTCCGAAGAAGAGTCAGATCCGCTCCCTGATCTTCTGTGCACCAAGGAGAAGGACGGCTCCGTAGAGGGAGTGAACCTCTCCCCGTCTCTCACTCCCCAGCAACGTGAGGATTGCCGCCAGCTCCTCGGGCTGTTTCCGGACCTTTTCTCCCTGGTCCCCAAGGTCACCGACTGGTGTGTCCACGATGTGGATACCGGGGACAGCCCGCCAGTGAGACACCGAGCCTACCGAGTCCCTGATCGGGTCCGGTCCTGTATCCAAGCCGAAGTCTCGAAAATGTTGACCCTAGGCGTGATAGAACCCTCAGACAGCCCCTGGGCCAGCCCCATGGTCCTGGTCCCAAAAGCAGCTGCCCCCGGGGTCGCCCCGGAACTCCGCTTCTGCGTGGACTACCGGGGACTCAATGAAGTCACCCGAGCCGATGCCCACCCCATTCCCCGAGCCGACAAGCTCCTTGACCGGCTCGGGGCTGCTCGGTTCCTTAGCACCTTCGATCTCACCTGCGGCTACTGGCAAATTGCGCTCACAGAGGGAGCCAAGGAGCGGTCCGCCTTCTCCACCCCGGATGGGCACTATCGCTTTCGCGTGATGCCCTTCGGGATGAAAAATGCCCTGGCCACCTTCCAGCGACTGGTAAATAGAGTCCTGGCCGGGCTGGAAAAATTCAGCGCTGCATATCTCGACGATATCGCAGTTTTTAGTTCCGAATGGAGTGAGCACCTCCAGCACCTCCGGAGGGTGCTAACCGCCCTACGCCAGGCGGGCCTCACCGTGAAAGCCAGCAAATGCCAGATTGGGCAAGGTTCGGTAACCTACCTGGGGCACCAGGTCGGAAGCGGGCAGGTCGCCCCTCTGCAGCCCAAAATCGACACCATCCTAGCCTGGGAACCCCCCACTACCCAAACAGAGGTCCGAGCCTTTCAGGGCCTCACGGGCTAACACTGGAGATTCATCCGGAATTACGGCAGCCTGGTCGGTCCACTCACGGGACTCACGTCCAAGAAGCAGCCCAAGAAGGTACAGTGGTCCCCTGCCTGCCAAGAGGCGTTCAATGCCCTGAAAACGGCCATGTGTACGGCCCCCGTCCTCCAGGCCCCCGACTACTCCAAAGAGTTTGTGGTACAAACTGATGCCTCCGAGCATGGCATCGGGGCAGTCCTCTCCCAGGTAAATGACCAGGGTCTAGACCAGCCCGTGGCCTTCCTCAGCCGAAGGCTGTTGCCCCGGGAACAGAGATGGAGTACCATCGAGCGCGAGGCGTTCGCTGTAGTCTGGGCCCTCAAGAAACTACGCCCTTACCTGTTCGGCACCCATTTCAGGGTCCAAACCGACCATCGCCCCTTGCGATGGCTCATGCAGATGCGAGGAGAAAACCCCAAGCTTCTGCGGTGGTCAATCTCCCTCCAGGGGATGGATTTCACCGTGGAACATCGCCCTGGGACGGACCACGCCAACGCCGATGGCCTCTCCCGATTCTTACGCCTCAGCGAAGAGAACCCCCAAGAAGATGGGTAGTTCTCTCCGGCTTTCAGCTGGGGGGGACGCGTGTTAGACCCGGCCCTCGTAACGTAGTCAGACCTGACCCCTGCACCTCACACCAGCCCCGAGCCCACGGCCTAGCCGATCCTTCCCACCAGAACACACACACCCGACCCGGACTTCCCCGTCCGTGGCCTTCCTCCTTCGGCCATCCCGGGCCCGCGTGCCCACTTCATGCACCAAGATGGCCGCCCGGCCCCAGCGCGACCCTAGCCTATAGGCGCCACTCCGGCTGGAGGACATCGCGCTCCCCTTGGGATGAGAAAGGGAGGAGCAGTTTCCATCACACCTCTGCGCTTCCCTGGGAAGGTGGGTTTTGATCGACCCGACGGCCTCCCCGAGGACTGGCTCCACGCCTGCTGGGTGTCTGGGACTCCTCCCGACCCGGCCCTGAAAGGATCAAAGGACAATGGCAGGAAACCCCCCAACAAGCGACCCCCAGGTGACAAGACCCCTGCCTACACAGACTCCGGACATCAAAGAGGAGTCGCCCTATAACAAGGGGTGCTCTGGGACTGTCCGGCAGATTCGCCTTGGAAACACCTGAGCCCTGCTGAGTGACTCGCGGCTCCCTGAAGATCGTAAGACCTCCGACTTTGTGCTTGAGCCCTGCTGAGTGACTCGCGGCTCCCTGAAGATCGTAAGACCTCCGGACTTTGTGCTTGAGCCCTGCTGAGTGACTCGCGGCTCCCTGAAGATCGTAAGACCTCCGAACTTGTGCTTGAGCCCTGCTGAGTGACTCGCGGCTCCCTGAAGATCGTAAGACCTCCGAACTTGTACTCGAGCCTGCTGAGTGACTCGTGGCTCCCACAGACTCTCTTGGTCCCGCCGGACCCCACGACGACAAGCGTATCCCCCAGCTCGAGGATTGTGAGCTGTGCGCCGGGTACGCTCCTGCATTTGATCCCTATCCCCAAAGACTGTCCCGCTACCTCCTAACCCCTCTCCAAGACTTTGCGAGCCCGCGCTCTACTTGTATATATTTTGCCTTGCTGATCATAAAGATCCTACCACTCCGATCTGATAAAGATTTGCTCTTAAGAACTCCTCGTGTGGTGTCTCTCTGTCGTGTGGTGCCGAGTGTGCGATCCTAGATACGAGGTTCCTCCCCTGAGGAGTCTCCCGCCAGTGCCCGGCTACGATACCTCGAGGGTGGGTCTCAGGGCAGTCAGGGCCCCCTCCGGGCCCCTCTGAGGTCGCCTTCTAACAACCGTGCAATGCGTACGCATTGTCACCTGCGTCGGACCTCATTGATGAGACTATTCTACGGATGCAACACACATATACTGGCCAGGGACACCTGTGCACACCTACCACACTACAGCATTGGCCACACAGTGTCCCATGGCATGTAAGGCTGCATTCCCTGGGTGTTTGGGGGGGGGACATATGGTTTGTTGGGTGGCACTTTTGTGCAGCCACTCTCAGGCTGTGCACGTGTACATGGGAGCAGAATCCTTTGTATGTTGTGCACATTACCACAGTGATGTGCAATTGTACAGTAATGGGCATGAGTCACGGACACAGTTTCATGTTGGATATGTTTGGGGCATGTCACAAACACCCTGAGTCCAGGGGGTGATGGCTTGACGTCACAGTGAGACCTGTAGCCACAATACTGATGTGCACCCACAGTCTTTGTGCATGTTGTGTCTCAGATGTGTCTGATCAAATGTGCCCAATGGGTGGCAGTCTCCACATCCATGTGGTATATGCATCAACCTTGATGGTGTGTGTGTGTCTAAGTGACGTACATGTAGGGCCAGCAGGAACAACAGTGGCCACTACCTGTGGGACTTACGCTTGTCTTGTGGTGTGTACGTGATACACTATGTCCATGCCAGTGTCGATGTGGCAATACAGCGACCCTGGGTTTCTGCATGGCAAAGATCTGTGATGCCTGGGAGACATCAGGGCTCACTAGTCAGGGTGGTGTGTGTTTGGAATGTTGCAGCAGTACATATGTTGGGTGACACAGCCAGATGACTGCTCACTGCACTACATGGGACTCATGTGGCATTGAAATGTGAGGTGGTGGTCATGTAGGTGACATATGTGTCCATGCACAACAGCACACACCTCAGTACATTATGTCATGATATATCATGTGCGATTGAGCCTGGTCATGGCCACATGGGTGGATGAACTGACAATCTTCCTTTGTGCATGTCTGTACTGCAGGGCACCAGCTGTCCATCGACCGTTCCCAGACATTGCAGCCATGCAGGAATGCAACTGCATCAGACGGTACCGCTTCACCAGGCCACTGATTGAGGAGTTGGCGGAGCAGTTGGTGCCACATCTGCTACCTGGCCGGACATACCCTACAGCACTGACCCCAGAGGTGAAGGTGATGGCAGCCCTGCACTTCTTTGCTACTGGTACCTTCCAGTACACTGTGGCTACTGCTGGTGGTATGTCGCAAACGATGTTTAGTCGGGTGCTACGTGATGTCTTGGAGGGGATGTTGCATTTCCTAGACCTTTACATCAAGTTCCCTAGCACAGCTGAACTCCCGGAGATAAAGGATGCCTTATATACACTGGGGAGGATGCCGAACGTCATCGGATCTATTGATGGGACACATGTGGCCCTGATACCACCACAGGCACATGAGCAGGCATAACGGAACAGGAAGCACTACCACTCCATCAATGCTCTGGTGGTATGTCTTGCTGTCATGTCTATCACACGTGTGTGCACGGTTCCCTGGTTCTGCGCACAATGCCAACATTATGAGGAGTAGTCGCATTGCAACGCTGATGTCACAGATGCTAGCTCACCATGCCTGGCTTGTCGGTGTGTACTGACTGTTTCTCATTGTGTGTGTTTGTCAATGTTGTATTCCGCACTCCAACAAAACTCAGCTACTTGATCATTTTCATGTGTGTAGGTGACTCCGGGAAACCCCAACATGCCGTGGTTGCTGACACCCCTCAGGAACCCTGTGAAACCAGCCGAGCTGCGCTACAATGAGGCACATGGTCGGAGCAGGAGGGTGATTGAGCAGACATTTGGCCTACTTAAAAGCCGCTTTCGCTGCCTAGACAAGACCGTTGGGGCCCTCCCATATGAGCCTGCAAAGGTGTGCAAAATAATCCTTGTATGCTGCATGCTACAAAACATGGCAGTGCGGAAAGAGGTGCCTCTCATCCAGGATGACGATGACCAACCGTCCGCACCTGTGGAGGATCCCGGGCTGGATCAAGATGCCAGTGATGATGAGGATGAGGGTGACGTCCGATCACAGCTCATCAACAACTTCTTCAGCTGAATGTGAGTTTCAAGTGTTGTTATGTGAATGTATAGAGGTAGCCTGGAATGTGTTGTGGCAGCTCTGTTGCTGTCTGAGTGTGTCTGTGTGCCACTTGATTGGATGCATGCAGTGATGTGTCCATTCAGGTGGTGTGTACTCCACAATAGGGTAGTACTGCTAACTTGTTTTTGTGTAGGTTTCTTGTAACATGTTTTGTGCATGTGTATTGCATTTCTCTCCTGTTCTGCTGTGCTTTTGACTGTGTCTTGTGTCTGTCCGTCCCAGGGTACTTTGCCTGTTGTTTGGTCAACACTGACCCCCAACACCCAGAAGCCAACACCAGTGTGGAAGTTGTCAATTCCCATCAACTGATGTACCACACATCCCTGGACTTCAATTCTCCAACACTTTGTGAGCATGTGTCCACTGTTACGTAGTATTACCATGCAACTAATAAACGTGTTGCTGATTCATAATGAACCTGTGCTACGCTTTGTTATGTGCATTGTCTGTCTTCTCACATCTGTGTGACATCTGCTTACCTCACCTGTGGACTTGATACCACTGACTGGGGTTGGTGTTGTGTCTGTGCATGCCAATGTGTTTCAGGTCAACATTATTGTGTGGGGTGAGTAACATGGCCATGGTGAGTATGTGTTGTGGTGCCATAGTGATGTGTCTCCCTCACATGTGTCACATCACCATGACTCACCTTACGTTGGTCACATTGTTGCACTATTTGGCATGCACTGTGTTGTGTAGCAGATCGACATCTCCCTGAGCATGACAAGTTGGAATCACAACTGAGGCAAGTATGGTGCACTGGTGAGTAGGGGTGGGCGGAATTTGCGAAATTCACTTTCGCAAACCATTGCAAAAATGTTAAAAATCTCCGCAAACATGCGGAAATATCGCGAAGACGCGGAAGATTTTTCCCGCCCGTTCGCGGTATTTTCTGCGTGATCGCGGCTCGCCAACTTACCCATGCGGTTGCTCACGGGAGAATGACGTGTTCGAGATCTCAATCATCTCATACTCTCGCGATGCATGATCGCGAGAAGAAAGACGTGATCGCGCGACGAATGACGTGATCGCGCGACAAAGGACGTTAATGTGGGCGCGAACTGTCGTGAGACAGCGCAAATGGCTACCAACAATCCAACATCTCGTGGAGAACGTGACCGGAAAGCAAGAAATAAATTCCAGTAAGATGCGGATTGCGGAAATTTTGACATTTTCGCGGTCTCCGCGGAACGCAAAAATGTCAAATTATCGCAATTTCCGCGAGCGGAACAGAATTTTAGCCCAGGCTTACTGGTGAGTTTATTTTCAAACATGTGTGACGGAAGTGCACAGGATGGTGGGTGCTGTACATTGTTTTTGGAATCCAAAGTTCACATTAGAGTTGGAAGTGCTGGTAGATGAGGTGTCCAGAGTAAAGTCCACAGTCATCTGCTACATTGGCCCAACATGAACCCTCCATGTCATGTGGGTGAGTTGTGTGCGATTGGACAAGGTGAACGGGTTGCGCACAAAGAACATTGTCCAGAACAGGTTTAGAGTCTCTGGGGATGTGCTGGGACATCTGCCTCTCACATGTCCTTCTTCGGACGACCTCTCTTCTTCCAGGGGAGATCCTCATGTGCAGGTCTCTGCGGTGCAGGGGACTCTCCGCCAGAGTCCTCCTCCTTCCCTGTGGCGCTGGCAGATGGTGGTGCGACAGATGTTGTGGCCACACAGGGAGGTGTGGACAGGTTGGTGTTGATCTGGCGGAGGCATTGGAGTATGTCCCGATGCACCGCAGTAAGGGCATCCCACTTGGCCTCCATGCGGGCATGGTGGGCGATCTGCTTGTGTTGCATGTCCTTGAAGAACCCCACTACCTGGCCAATTCCTCCAGTGCTATCCTGGTACGCATCTATGATGCGTGCCAGGTGGGGGTCATCATGCAGTCCAGACCCCTCTGCAAGGCGCACCCTCTGCCTCCCACCCCTCCCAGCACCCCTATTCACACAGGCAGGACCAGCGGCGGGACGCACAGGTGACCCTGGGACCCCTTGGGTGGTGTTGCTGGTGGTGTTTGCTGTAGCTTCCTGGGGGTCCTGTGTCCCTGTGCTGTGGGTGTTCATTGGCCTTGGTCTGTCCGTGTTGGCGGGGGTGCCTTGTCGGTGTCCAGATGCTGGAGGCATGGGTACAGGGGGTGCAGATTTTGATGCTGCTGGTGCTGCATGATGGCTCACACCGGAGGTGCCAGGTTGGTCGTCGTCATCCAAAGAGGACAGAGAGAAAGTCAGACCAGAGAGCTCAGTGTCCGCCAGAGTCTGGGCCGGGGAATCCTCATCATTTGGTGCTGGGTGCCCAGCACAACCTGTGTTTGGAAGAGACACACGATGTGAGTTATGTTTCTACATGCATTGATGGTTCACAAAAATGACATTTTCTACTTTTCAAACAGATGTCTGTCTGTACACTTCTTTTTCTCAGCTTCTCACGGACAGAGTTTGATATTGTCGTTGGCCATTTCCCAGCATGACCGTGTGCTCCCCACAACAGAGCCCAGTGTCAGACATCTTGTCAGTCCCTTCCCACTCCCTGTGAGGTGAGTATGGTTCAGTGTGAGCTTGCTGGGCCATGTGGGTGGGTGTAGAATGTCTGTGACTGCGACTCCCATCATACTCTTGGCTACACCCCCCTTCCCAGAATGCCCATACTTCCTTCCTCTTGACTCTGCTTCCCTGTGAGGGGGTGTGACAGCAATGGAAAGATGGCTGACTGTGCAGTCCTGGTGTTTGTTGGTGCTCAGTTCCCAGCATGGCCTTGTGCTCCCCACAACAGAGCCCAGTGTCAGACATCTTGTCAGTCCATTCCCACTCCCTGTGAGGTGAGCATGGTTCAGTGTGAGCTTGCTGGGCCATGTGGGTGGGTGTAGATTGTCTGTGACTGCGACTCCCATCATACTCTTGGCTACACCCCCCTTCCCAGCATGCCCATACTTCCTTCCTCTTGACTCTGCTTCCCTGTGAGGGGGTGTGACAGCAATGGCAAGATGGCTGACTGTGCAGTCCTGGTGTTTGTGGTTGGCCATTTCCCAGCATGGCCTTGTGCTCCCCACAACAGAGCCCAGTGTCAGACATCTTGTCAGTCCCTTCCCACTCCCTGTGAGGTGGGTATGGTTCAGTGTGAGCTTGCTGGGCCATGTGGGTGGGTGTAGATTGTCTGTGACTGCGACTCCCATCATACTCTTGGCTACACCCCCCTTCCCAGCATGCACATACTTCCTTCCTCTTGACTCTGCTTCCCTGTGAGGAGGTGTGACAGCAATGGCAAGATGGCTGACAGTGAAATCCTGGTGTTTGTTTGGCTACAAGTCCAATGAGAGCCCCTGTGCTTCACACAGCAGCACCCAGTATGGGGTATATTTTGCTGATATTTCAATGAGGTGTGTGTCAATGCAGTCTACCCGGTGAGTTGTGTGGAGTTTGTGTTGAGGGGGGGTGTCTCCACATGCTGGTAAGTATGGTCAGGGCTGCCAGTCCTCCTTCCCATCATGAAACATGCTTCCATTGTAGGGCATGCAAGTTGTCTTTCAGGATGTCAGTCAGTGGTATCCTGCTTATGATTTGCACACAACACCTAGCAAGGCCTTGTGCTCCCCACAGCAGGACCCAGTGTCAGCCATCTTGTCAGTCATTTTCCACTCCCTGTGATGAGGGCATGTTTCAGTGAGGTCTTGATGGGCCAATCAGGAGGGTGAGCATTCTCTGTGACTACAGGCCCCTTAATGCTTTTGCATACACTCACTTCACCTGCATCCCCTCCATTCCTTTCTGTCAGTCAGCTGCACTGTAAGGTAGTGTGTCTGTGGTGGCTAACCGTCTGGCAGTGTCTATTTAGCTTTGTGCCACTGGCTTGCTCTATTTGTTTGTAGGTTGGTGCATGTCATGACACATTTCCAAGTCACTATGAGATGGCAGGTATTGTGTTTGTCTGACTGGCATACACATCTTGGGATGATTATCGATTGGTTACTGTAGCTTTGCTTGCGGTGCATGGTTTCACTGTCCCCTTGCCACACAATCTTGGGTATGTTGTTTGTGTACTCACCAGGCTCTGGGATGTCTGTCGGGCCATGGACGCTCTCTGGTAGTAGGATGTCCCGCACCTTCTCCTCCCAAGTCCTGAAGTAGACTGGTTTGGCAGGAGGGCCACCGCCGGTGCACTGACTCAGGGCGTGATCTTTTTCGATGAGTTTCTTGACCCTCCTGCGCACGTCATACCACCTGTTCTGTATATCGACCTTTGTGCGCCTTGCTGGTGCTTGGTCGTTCACCTTGTCCAAAATCCTCGCCCACATCTTTGTTTTCTGTGACATGGGGGTCCTTTGGACCAATGTACCAAACAAATGTGGCTCTACTCTGATGATCTTGTCTACCAGCACTTCTAACTCACTATCTGTGAACTTTGGATTGTTCTTTGGGGGCATGGTGATGGGTGGTGGTGGTGAGGGATGTGTGTGTGAGGGTGCAAGTGAGGGTGGGTTGGTGTTGGTTTTGCTTGCTGTATATGTTTGTGTGCCTTTGGATGAGGTGCTGATGGTGTGTGGGTTGTGTGATGTGTGAGTTGTGAGTGTGTCTGTCGTTGCTGTGTAATGGTGTTTGCTGCTGGCAGTGTCTCCTGTTTGCAAGGGATGATGGTAGTGATTGTAGTCCTTTATATAGTTGGAGTTGTGGGTGTGTCTTTGTCCCATGTTTTTTTATTTGGTATTTATTGGCTTTGTCATTGCTTGTTTGGTCCTTTTTTTGTCTTTTTTCCTTTGGGTTTTGTAGGCATGAAGGAGACGTTCATGTGACGGAAACGGACGCTGCTGTTGTCTCGTGCGGGCTTGTTCGTCTCGTTCACGCTGCCTATCTTCTGTGTTTGATACGCGTCGGTCGCGAAAGTCTCTATTGCTTGTGTGCCGGGTTTTCTGTGCGTGCCGGTCGTGCGGCTTGGTCTCCATGCGAATCAGTCTGGTTTTACACGCATTGCATTGTACTGCGCGGATCAGACATCGCGGGTGCGGGTCGGTCGTGTTAATTCCGAGTTCGTGTCGGTCGGTGAAATTCGCGTTGGTTTTCTGTCCGGATCACTATTTTCCCTACGGCTCGGTCGTACGTCTTGTATTCCATACGTGTCGGTTGTAATTCACTCGCGTTGCATCGTACCGCACGGGTCGTACGGCGCTGGTCCGTGTCGGTTGGTATTCGCTCTGGGTCCGTGTCGGTCGGTTCGTTTTGCGGCCGGTATCGGAATCGGCTCCTAATTGTGCATTATTAATTCGCCTGGGTGGAGTTCATACAGTTCTGCTATGGTGAACTCCACAAAGTACTGAAAGAACTCTGCTGCGTTCTGCAGAGCTCCACAAGCGGAGGAGGGCAGTAAGTCACGCTACTCTCGCTGATTTTTAGGACTGGGAGTTTGTCCCACGTGAACGGCCCCATGCGCAGCACAAAGGGGTGTTTGCTTCTTTCTGCTGCTTTAGTAGAAGTTCCACTCGAGCGGCAGCTTCCTCAGTGCAAGGAGCTGGTTTCTCAATGTGAGCCGTAGCAACCTCACGTGACCACCCGCTTTGAGAAACTTCGCTGGAAGGTGGTCTAGCGGATGATTTTCCTCACTCACTAACTTAATGTTGATGAGCCACGCAAGGGAAAAAACTCTGCGCCGCTTTGCAGAGTTTTTGGAACTTCGTGCTCTGTGCAGAATGGGGAAAACTCTGCGAACTCTGCCAGCAGAGCGGAATTCATCGTCCACCTCTAATTATTAATAACGTGCAAAACACTCATCTACAATCAAATTCACATGTGTAAATTGGCATAATGGTTTTGCCTTTGAAACAATTTTGATATGACCTATGATGTGGCTGAACGGGTTAGGGCTGTTGATCTCACATTTTGTGAACTGGGTTTGAGTCTCGGCAATGACTCTCAACATCCTGTGATTCTGGGCAATTCACTTATTCTCTCTGTGCCTAACAAAAATGAATGTGTCCTTGTGTAACGAAACTGGTGCTCATGTAAAGCACTCTGATACCTGATACCTTCAGGTCAAGTTCGCACTACATAAAACTCCGGGAAAAAAAGTGCATGTTTCTGGCTTATGCTAACTAGGCCTCAGCTAGGCCTCAATACCATTCTGTTCAAAATTGATGTCTGAATTTGTTTATGCTTTGTTTATTATTTCTATTGCCTGTATTGGACCAAGTCATGTTTGTTTATTTCTGAATTACACCGTTCTCTAAGAAGATTCTCTAGCAAGGGATGAAAAATGCAACTTTTCTTCAAGGTTCTTCCACCTACCTGCAGTATAACATTTATTCCCAAAGGTCGTTGTTGTTTTGAAACTAGTTTGTTCTGACATCTCTGGATGACATTAGCAAGGAGGGCAGTGAATCAGTATTCATGTAGTAGGATAGTACTTAGGTGGTAAAGCAGTATGACACTCTTTAATCCAATGTTCTGATTTGTTGAAATTTTAATTATTTTGCTCACACCATGATGAATCTACACCTTCCATTATATTCTTAAGAAGATTACCTATATCAACACAAACATTTGTGGGTGGGCCAGATGACCTTTTGATGCTACTAGAGATGCTGCCCAATTTGTTTACTGAATTTGCTGCTCATTGTGGACTTGGACAATTTTATTGATTTTGCCTATTTTTCTGTATTGCCCTATTACCGGGAGCCTTCATAGCAGTGACTTTATGCATCTCCACTTTAGAATTTCTGTATTGTACCTTTTATTTTTTTGTAATCGATCTTTATAGATTTTCTAATACCACCATAGGAGCTCACTTATTAAGTCAGTCCTTTCTTTTTTAACTGTATTTTTATGTGCTGATTTGTACCTTAGCTTGGGACACATTGCCTCATGGAATTGGGGGTTAACACTGTCCCCAATCCACCCACCTGTGGACATGCTATGGAGGTGTAATTTGGGGTGTAAAATTTAGCAGTACACCGCAATTCATTTAGCCCCTCTGTTCCATCACTAGCAGATTTATTTAATCTGGGGTGATTAGGACCGTTTTCAGTCTTCTTGGTCGGCTGGGCCCTGGTTTGTTTTCTAAATCCTCCATATCAGGGTCTCCATATTCTTACCCCATTGTCTACATCCTCAGAAAAAGGCATTATGTCCTCCTCAATACAGATAAGCCCAGGTTGGTTGTGGTTAACAGATCCCACAATGGTAGTGGCTTGGCATTTTAGGAACACGTCTGAGCCTTTTGAAGGGATTGAATGAGAAGAGGAGTGTGTTTTGTTTTTCATAAACCTAGCTTTACTGTGAGCCTTGGGAGCCTTCTCAGATACTATGGATCACAGGGGCCCAGGCATAGTTTTCAAACTGCAACAAGCTGCAGCAAGCATAATCTGCATGCTTAAGGTCTTCAAGGCATGAAGTCCTCATTATGAGTATGGGTAACTTACCCTCACCCACATTATCAAACACCCCCTCAATCCGAGCACCAGCCATTGCCAGATCAGAATCAGTATGATATTTTAACTGGCAATCACCGGAATAATAGCTATAATAGAATTAAGGGGGCTTGTTAGTAAGGCGAACTGTACTTGTAATGCTGAGCCCTTTATTTATATTCTAGAGTCAGGCACAGGCCAATTTGAGACATAGCTGGATCAGCAGAAAACCTCTACTAAGTATCCTCCAAGGACCTACCTCACTGACACGAAGTCCAAGACCTGAAAGTAGAGACTTAAAATACCCTTGTAACTGTAGCTGGAACAGAAGTCCCTAGCAGTGTCTGTGGGTAACCCAAATCGCGGTGCCCTCTGAGGCTACTGGGAGCTGCTAGGAGGCTAGGTAGCAGCATGAGGGAAACCTGCGACACGTCCTGCCAAGGTAAAAAAAAAAGCTCTCCTATCAGGAGCCACTTGACCATTTCAAAAGCACTTGTGGGCATCTGAACGACAGACGGGCGCAGTTTGAAATGTAAATGTACTGTAGAATAAACCGCCAAGTCACCTGAAACCAAATGTTAAAATCCCAGCACAAGGACTAGTTTAAAACACAAGTAACATGCAAATGAATCTATGGAAGAACACCAGAAAAACATTCTTAATGTAAAGCACTTATCTGGCTGCTGAGCAGCAAAGAAAGGGGAAATGCTGTTCTGTGGGGATGTTCTTATGTGGGGACAGACCCATCTGATTGGTGGACTTTGCCTTGATGCTTGAACTCATAGTAGTGGTACTCCTTCAATTGGATGTTGTTATATATACCGTTTATTGAGCTGCTAAGATAAAATAAATGAAGAACGAAAAGCCTAATTTGAGCCTCTAGTGCTGACATAGATTATGTATGCATTAAGCAACATGTAAAAACAATCTTTGGCAAAGCCAATCGATCTGCTTTGGGTTTACCAGCCTTTTGTCTTTGCCAGTGTTTGTTTTGTTTTGACCTGGTTTATATAAAATATTATTGTGGGAGCTACTGAGCTTTTGCCAACATAATAAAATAGAAAAAGCAATAGTATTTTTTTTTCAGAGTTGCGACTCCTTGTGAAAGAGCAGAGTGCCATCACTCACAATGAAGTCTGCTAACAGCAAAAGTGGGCTGGCCCATTGCCCCATGCTGTATGCTGTATGCTGTAGAGGGCAGAAGACAAGTATGAATGTCAAATCAATTGATGAAGAGGGATGACTGCAAGCCCGTATCAGAAAATATGTATGCAAACTTTTTAAAATCAATATGTCTTGGCTAATTCCAGACCTAAATAAAGCATGTCTAAAAACACTGACAAAATATTGCTTTTCCTTCTGCTGAAACATTGGTGTGTTAGTGTGTTTTATTTTCCAGCTCAGTTTCAGTTTGCAACAAGAAAGGAGGAATAGACTCAGGTGAAAGTGGAAGTAAAGAACGAGAAAGAGGTGGTGGGTGGGAGAAGAGAAAACACAAGCTGTCACAAGCAGGTAAACTGAAAGGGGCTGAAACAAGAACTGGTGGTCTGACAGAGAGGCCAGTTGTGAAATAATCCTTCTTGTAGTCTGATGCAAGCACTTCATGGATGCAAAAAGATAGGATTTAAGCACCAACAGAATCAGGTGAAAGAAAAATACTCCTGTGGGCTAAGTCAAAACTTGGTTGACGAAAACGTCTGAAGCCACCGGCAGAGAGAGCATGGTCATAAAGGCCAGTGGCTGAAAAAGGTGGACTCAAACCCATTCTAAGACCCCGATTCCCCCCCCCCCCCTCAGCACCTTGAGACCCTCAAGGGTGAGTACCGCGCTTGATAAACCCTGACTGATTGATTGATTGATTCAGAGTTTGTAGGAGGCATAGCTGTCATTTATTGCATCTGATAAATAGTGACAATAAACACCTGCATGCAAAAGATCACATTTGTGCATGCTTATGTTTTCAAGTGTTTACATTTTAACCCCTTGTGTGCCCATGACGAGCTGGACTCGTCATGGGCCGCGGTTGCGCTGTGCCCATGACGAGTCCAGCTCGTCATGAACCCCGCCCGCTAATGCAACGGCCGGCACAGGGCGGGGAAAGGGCGTGGCACACAAGGGGTTAAAGCCAGACAGATTGGTATTGTCAATGTATTTTATAACATTGTGAGGGAGATCTGAGAAAAAGAGCATTTGAGTTGTAGATGGATTGCCCTTACCAATGAGCTGAGATTACACAATATATTAATGTCTTCTTGTTGTGACTTCAGCCAGCAGCATGTCAGATGCAACACAAGGGGCCATTACTATATCTGTGAACAGCAGTGGTGGTCAACATGGTTGCCAAGTGGAGAAGATTGCAGTGGGAGAAGGGATATCTGGGACAAGTAGTGTTGAGGAACAGACTGGGGGTACAGATTTACAGGTGGGGCCAGACTTCTACCTGTATTGTCTCTTAGGGTACGTGGCATCAACTGGGCAGCAAAAGTCACTGGGCTCTGCACTAGGAAGTCCATTAGCTTCAAACGTTCCTTTATAAAAAGGCATTTCAAGAGCCCAATGGGAGAGGTCTAGATAATAGTTGCTGCTATGAAGTCCAACTAAGATAAGTCCTGCTTTCACAAAATATAATAGGCATAGTGGCAGAGGGGCTTGCATAGAAGTTATAATTTAAGAGTAAGGATGAATCTCTTTTTCTCAGAATGTAAGCAGGCACCACTGGTTACAGTCGCTGAGCTATTTTCTTCTTCCCAACTGAGTTGACTCCATGAGTACCCAGTTTACAAAAAAGTACTGTAACAAATCAAAAGTGAAAGTTACGACACTAAGGGGTCTATTATGATGTAGGGCGGCTCGCCATGCGGGCGGTGGTGATCCGCCCTACATCATACCCTGCCCGCCACCCATTTCCCCCACCATATTAGTATGGCGGGGGGACCCCGGCGGACAGAAAGACCGTCCGCTGCCTTTCTGCCAGTCGACCAGTCAACCGGGCGGAAAAGGGGCTGGATATGGTGGCGGTATTTGCTAGACACTGCCATCCATATTAGCATGGGCAGCGGTGCAGGGCTTTCCATGGCGGGGACCCTGACATGGAAAGCCATGCGGATTCTGCTTTCGGGGGCCCGTTGCGGCCCCCCAGGGTATTGAGGGGTGCACATGGGGGGGTACCTATGTTACCCCCTACATTGTCATGGACAAGGTAGCAGGCACCGCGCGGTGCCTGTCCCCTTTTGCATGACAATGCACAATGTGTATTCCCAGCATTGTGGCGGGCGGTGCTGTAAGCACCGCTCGCCACAATGCTGGGAATAGAGAATGCGACCGCCACTGTGGCACCACTGGCGGCCGGTCCCAGCACCGCTAGGGTGGCGGGCGGATGAAAGTCCGCCAGCCAACCTAATAGGCCCCTTAGTTTCAAAATATGTCTATGCATTTTTAATATAATTCCAGTGACCAGCTTTCTAAAAGTCTAAAATCAATATGCTATCTACAACATAACAATGACTCACAATGGAACGGAATATACCAATAAGCATAAGGAAGTGAAACCTTTTAATATGAGAAAAAAAGACAATGGTAAATAAAGTATTCCGTATGAGTTTAGATATGGGGTTGGACCTAGGTCGCAGTTATAGATGAGTTTGTGGGGGATGTGTGAATATCAGGTGAGTGTGTGTGTAATTTGTGCAGGGGATCTGTGAGAGGTTGAGGTTTGGTTAGTATGGGTGAACCCATGAATATGCACTCTGGCATCTGCATGTGAAACTGTGTGGGTGTGTGCAAGAGTTAATGCGTATGACCATCCCAGATATAGTGCTTGGGAGGGCAGGAGCAAATAGTAATTGCTTCTGCAGGTGTCATGGTAGAGCATCCATATCACCCCATTGCAGCACCTCCACTTGAAGTGTACAGGAAGTGATGTAATGTTCCAGCAGAAAGCAGTTACCTAAAGTCTCACATATCCAGCAATTGCTGAGCTCGTTCCTTCTCTTTAGAAATACTGATCTTGCTCCTTCTCTATACACAGAAAGATGCTTTGCTTTCTCTCTTCCTAATCATTATCATGTTTTGCTGTCTGAATAAAAGGTCATAGTGTTTTAAGACAATGCTGGAACAATAGAGACTGCTGACATCAGGAGAAATTGTTACATCAAGCTCACCTGAAAGAGATTTTAATAGTGAGACCAATAGGAGGTAAACATGGAGCAAGGTTTGGCAAAATGAAAAGGTTTGGTCTTTACTATGTGTTTTCTAAAGTACTATCGAATGTATTATAGATTTGATAAAAGAATGAGGGTGTTTGAGGATTTATCTATAATAGTACTTGCACCAGTATTAGATTTGGCTCACAACATTTTGCCAACCATATTATATTTAAACATATTTACAACATATAGAAAAGGGCTTGAAGTCTGCCTTCATCCACTACTGGCTTGAGACATTGTTAAACACATGCATCTAGGTCCAGGTTTTCTACAGCCTTAGACAAGTGTTATAAGGCTTAGGTGCCACTAGACAGCCCACCAGTGTCCTCACTGGAGAGTGTAATAGAAATGGAAAGCTTGTTGCACTGTACTACAAACAGGTGTCCTTAATGGAGATCACAATGGAATTTGAAAGTTGAAGTTGCACTGTCCTACCAATGGAGGTCCATACAGAAGAGGGGTTACACTATACTGTCAACAGAGATTCTCACAGAAGAGCACAACGTAGTCATAGATGGAAATCTAAAGATTTGCTATACTACCAAGAAAAGTCATCAAAGAAGAATTTAAAGGAAATGGAGAGCTGCAGTTATACTACACTACCAGCGGAGGTCCTCACAGAAGAGGAAGTGTGCAATAGAGATGGAAAGTTGCAATTGTACTATTCTACCACCAGAGGTCCTCCCAGAGAGTACAATTGAGATCAAAAGCTGCAGTTATAATTCACTAACAACAGAGGTCCTCACAGAAGAGTGCAATGGAGAGGGAAAACGTGTTGCACTCTACCATCAACAATGAAGATCTAGATGGAAAGCTGCAGGTGCACTATACTACCAACACAGGTCCTCACAGAATAGTGCCATGGCCTCATAGCCCCTCCTAGGTATGTATTACACTGAGAGAGAGTGAATTATGCAAAAGTCCCCAATTGCTGACAATTTGAGAAAAAACATACAGCATTGCTTAGGTCTATATTTTCCCCATACAAGTGCAAAAAACAAACTGCCTACTTATACAGGATCACATTTGCCATGGACATGTCTTTTTCTATTAAACTTTTACTTTCTTTTTGGGGATTAGTATGTGCACCCCAGGGAAGAATGGCAACCGCATACCTATTCCAGGATGACACTAACAACCTGGATTTTTTGCACACAGTGAGTAAATTGTATTAGAATGAAGTGCACATGATGCAAATCTCCTGCAGTTCCTCAAATAGTAACTAGAGGCTCCTCTTAAGCCTCAAACAAATGCTTGAAATGTCAGTCAGAAAGCTGAGGGGTGTGGCGTCCATCTAGAAATCTGGAAATATTCTCTTACTACTCTAATTCCTGGTGTTCATTTTTCTTAAGGATAAATAAATATACTAAATCTGGATGATAGTGAGGAGTCAAGATTGAAACTTGTAAATGCTTTGTGTGTTATGGAAATAGTTAATGACAACCTACTATACACTGCGACTAGCAGCCACTGGGAACTACAAGTATGAAAATGTTCTGTTCTTGGGGACATTTTCTTTAGCTGTATGTATAGATGTGCATGGGGAAGATTCAGTCACTCAAAGTGAAAGTATCCAGTGGTTGAAGTGTGCTAGACCATTCACCTATTCTTTGTGCTGTGGTGGAAGACAGCATTAATAGTGTTACATTTAAATAGACCAATGGCAAAAAAATTTTGATTGGGTCCTCTATCTATGTATGTATTTATGTATCATATATTTTCATCAACAAGAAGCTGGAAAGAGAGCTAAGTTGTCTTAAGGGTAAACCAAAAGGCATGCAAATCCTGAGCGAGTCTAGGTTCATGATCAGGTACAAATTTGAAACGTAATGGATGGCTCCTAATATTGTTGTTATTCTTATTTCAGTTTTAATCCAGTGAAATGATAGAGGAAAACTGTTGTTGTGGAATAGGTGCATCTGAACTGCACAGGAGTTGAGCAGGAAACCGGGTGTAAACAAATAGCTCTTCCCGTAAATAGCACCTTATCTGTGGTCTTTTATACAGGAGTGTGAGAACTATAGTAATCGATTGTATACACACTTTGGGAAAAGACACTTCACACACATTTTATCAGTCTATTAAATAAAGATACCACCAACATTGAGCTATGCCTGTGAAACAATAGATGCACAAGAGTGGGATAAATTTGAGAAAGTGGAGGGACGGATCTGGCGCCAAATTTGTAATTTGAATTGTGCTGCTCCTATCGCAGCGATTAGGCTTGAATTTGGTTTACTCTCCACTTATGTGCTATCCATGGCTGCGTGCTTAAGATGGAGCAACGCACTGGTAAACAGCTCCGAGAATATGTTACGGGTAGCACTATGCTTTTCACTACATGGTTATGCTGCTGGTTATCTTGTACTGTATTGTGAATTGACAAATCCCCGCACCTTATTATATGGTTTTAATTTTGAAAGTTTTTATGATAGCATTAGATTATAATCTTCATTAAAGTCTCCTAAATACCCATCAATGACAATCTGATTTATTATGGATCAATCCTCTTGGCACTTGAAAGTTTATTGAATGTGTTTATATGATATGATATGATGAATTTAGTACTTCATTGTCTCTCTTTTTACGGAGTGTAATGTTGATTTTTGAATGTATCTTTTTCTTTTATGTGGAACTCTTCGGAGTCCCAAATCATAATAAATAAAAATGAAACTATAGTATTTGTGTTTGTGCCTCAGCATACCCTATTTGTGCTAATGAACAAAAGAGAAATCTAATTTCCGCCTCAATTCAGTGTAGAAAACATCTGCATAATTGTAATTTACTGAGTGAGGTACTCTACAGTGTGTGCACTTCCAAAAGAGCATGCTACATTAGAAATGTGTACCTCTCCTGCTAATCAACATTCCTTGCTCATGCTGGTAAGGGTGTCTGTCTCATAGCAGCGTAGGGAACTATTAATAAAATTGTAATATATTGACAGCAGCGTAGGGAACTATTAATACAATTGTAATATATTGACAGGCTGATCGCAAATCTGTAAATAAAAAAAGCACGCATTGTCATTGTAGTCCCTGGCACTGAGGGGAACTATGTTGTGTGCACATGTGCTTCTTGTGAGAGGGCAAAGTGCTCTCACCACAGTGGCGTTATCCAATGGCTAAAGTGGGCTGTTCCACTGCCACATGTGCCTTGCTATAGGGGGCTGATTACATTTATGAATGACACAACAGCAGACAAGTGGTTAAAGAGGGTTAGCTGAAAGCACCTATAAGTATATAAAAAGTAATTTTAGTAATATCAAAAGATTTGGCTAACACCAGACATAATAATAAAGACAATGACCAAGTAAACCTTTGAAACAGTTGGAAAGTTACTTTAAATACATACTTTGACTACTTACATCAAGGTGTGTCTTTCATAGCTACTTCGGTTTCAGAATCGGCAGCTTATTTTGTAGAAACTAGATTGCATTTCTATCAAGAAACAGACATTTATTGCACCAACAGTATATAATAAATTGCATTTACATGAGATGCATTATTTTTTAACATAGGATATTCTTTTAAAATTTGGCAGACTTTTCTCAGTCAAATTCTGTGGGTTTAGAAGTTGCTTGGCCTATGAAGTAATTCCTCTCGTCACTATGTACAGTGTTAAATAAAATGAATTCTCTGTCCTATTTCCTATGAAACTGTTCTAATTGTAATCAAATTTGTGCAACAGGATTTAGGTGGAAAAAACATAATTGGAGATGCATACAAAATGTTCTACTTTCTCACTAACGTTTACCATTCATGATATAAGATTAACTCAATGAAGAAAACATGGCACAATTAAGACCACCTTCCTGTATGTACAAAATCATGTTAGACACTCTAGTGCCAATATTTTATATGGATATTTCACTTCATTAGGAAGCTGCACAGAAAAATAACCTGACAGGGCTGTCTGTGGGTCGAAGAACCGCCTGAATTTTTTTATTCTACAAATCAATGAATTTCTCCTTCGAATTTTATAGATTTGTTACTTTCATGGAACTCACAAATGTCCACTGGAATACACATGGCATTTACAAACCATGGATTTGTACTGGTACTTCTCCGCCTTCATGCTTGTATAGTGGACATGCTCAGTAGGGTTCACTGACAGAATATCAACACCTAAAATATCCCCATACCACAATATCTAGTTATAAATATCGATGTGAAAAATATCGACATCCTATATTTATAATGGTAAGTACAAAAATTTCGGAAAAAAATATTGATGTAAAAAATATAGTTGTATAAAACATCGTTTTTTATATATATTAAATAAAATATTAAATATTAAATTATTAAACAATAAAATTAATAATTCTTTTTGAACTAATATACATTTTAACACATAACAAATAAACTTAATTTAAAAAGGTAAACACATATATATAATAATGCATATGTATATTATTTAAAACAATGAATAAACTATTAATTTTAATTCATGTTGATAATTTTAAAAACGTATAAAAATGTACAAACATATATATGAATATATATGTGTGTGTATATATATATATATATATATATATATATATATATATATATAACCTACTGGCGGTCGCCAGTAGGTAGTTATAGTTAGGACCCTGTTTCCATAGGAAATCCGCAACATTCTATTTGGAATAACTTTGGCGCCGGTCGACGAATCCTCGCGAAATTTTCAAAACTAATGGGGCGCTACGCTCCGCTCCTACCCTGAAAGTCTCGGGGGGGTTCGTCAAGCGGGGGCTGAGAAATAAGGGGGGTCCCAAAACGTGTTTTCCCCCATGCATTTTTCCATAGGACCTTTAGACACAGCTACAGCCCGAACGGCTGAACAGAATTACTTGTAATTTGGCAGAGAGGTAGTCCTCAGGTCAAGGAAGTGCCTTTTGTAAGTCTGGTGTAAATCTGTTTTGTAGTTCCTGAGAAAATAGCATTTAAATCAATATATATATCTGTAAGCGCGCTCCGAGCGCGCACCGTAAGCTTACCGTACGCGTACGGTGCCGTGCGCGAGCGCGATTCTGATTGGCTGTTAGATCTTAGTAAACATTCGAATCGGTCGAAACCAGGAAGTGTCGGCCGCCATTTTCTCTCTCGCACTCGGAGTGGTGGAGGAAAAACAAAGTTGGATATCATAAAAAGGGGGCAGGCTAGACAGCTCCTAACCACCTAGCCTTGGTTATGGTGTGCCAGAAGGCCATCCAAGGCCAAAAAATATTATTATTTTTTTTTAGAAAAAATGCCGATTACGCTTACCGTACGCGTACGGTAAAAAATTAAATACAAAAAAACAAAATCCATAATTTCCCCCCTCCCGTGTGCAAAAGGTGTCCGCAGGGCACCTTTTGTGCATGACATATATTAGCTCATTGAACATTTAATAGAAAACCTTTATGAACGAAGCGCATAATATGTAATCCGTGTGCGGACGGTGCGTGAAGGGCATCGTGCGTACATGGCCCATCCAGCCTAACGTGGGCACGCGGTGCGCGTAGCGCACTGCGTGCCCACTGTGAGTGCACGGCACTAACTGCGTTAAGTGGGCGCGCGGTGCGCGAAGCGCACCGCGTGCTCACTGTGCGCGCACGGTGCACGAAGCGCACCGTGCGCGCACGGAACGAACTGCGTGAAGTGGGCGCGCACGGCACGAACGGCATAAAGTAACTTAGCATTTAAAAAAACTTACAAATTCACTGAAAAAACCATAGGTTTCACACACGTTATAGTTAGGAATTAGCATTTAAAAAACCTTGCAAATTCACTGAAAAACCATAGGTTTCACACAAGTTATAGTTAGCTGTACATTTCACTCGTAAAAAACCAATGAAATTCCACTTTATAGTTAGTGCAGGCAACTATAACTCACGCGACCACAATCCTCTGCTGATGACATATGTGTCTTTATGAAAAAAAAATATTTGTAATATATGTATAGCTAAAATTTAATGGAAGAAGACATGGGCAAATAAGTGTCTAAATACAGTATTAGCATCAGCAGAGGATTGCGGTCGCGTGAGTTATAGTTGCCTGCACTAACTATAACGGGGGAATTTCATTGGTTTTTTACGAGTGAAATGTACAGCTAACTATAACTTGTGTGAAACCTATGGTTTTTTCAGTGAATATATATATATATATATACCAATCACATAAAAATCCAATAAAAAAATATTCTGTTATAAATAAGAAAATTAAACTATTTAAAAATCCTTAAACTTAAGTTTCCCACCCCAGTCAGTGGAACAGTAAAGTGTTGGATAGCGGAGGTGTAAAAATTACTATTACCACTCAAGTGAGTGCAACAGTAAGGGAAGTGTTGGATAGCAGAGAAGGGGGATTACTATTCCCACTCCAGTTTATGCAACAGTAGGGAAAGCGTTGCACCCCAGAAGGATAAAATGCACTATTCCCACTGCAGTCTGTGCAACCTTAGAGAAAGCGTTGGTTTCCACAGGGGTAAAATGTACTACTCCCACTCCAGTCTGTGCAACAGTAGGGAAAGCACTGGACATCAGAAGGGTAACATTTACTATTCCCACTCCACTCAAATATATAAATATGTTAAAAATTTAAATACACATAAATGTAATATTAAAAATTTAAAAATATTATAATGTTGAATACATATGACAAATACTAACAAATATTATATCAAATAATATAATAATATTTTTCAAACAAATAGATATTTTTAATTAGAAATTATTTAGAAGCAAAAGCAGTAATTATTACATAAATGTATTTTTTTTTATTTCCTACCCTATAAGGATAACAGCACATAATTCACAACCCACATCTACATTTTAAAAAAAATGTACTTTCATGATTAACATAATTATTTATCAATTAAAGAAATATTTTTCATTAAAACACATAAAAATGTAATAACTTTCCACACTTAACCCCTATAATCCCCACAACACACCGCTAAAATTAAACTGTCAAAAAAGTAATTACACAATTAAAATGTATTTTCAATTAAAAAACTAATAGTATTTAACAACTAATTATAAAGTAAGTAAAATTAATTTACTCCCCACCCTTTACCCCTATAAAACCAAAACCCATACACAAAAAAAACATAAAGTACGGAATACAAGCCGTACTACCGAGGGAAAACCTTGATTCGCCCGGAAAACGGATGCGATTTGCACCGACCGACACGTACCAGGAATGAACCCGACCGACACGCACCCGCGATGTCCGACCCGCGCAGTACGATGCAATGCGTGTAAACCCAGACCGACTTGCACGTAGCCCAAGCCGCATGACCGACATGCACAGAAAACAGGGACCTGAATAAATAGAGAGCTCCGCAACCGACGCGTATGAAACACAGAAGAAAGTCAGTGTGAAAGACCCGGAGAAGCCCGCAAGAGCCAACATCAGCGTCCGTCTCGGTCAGAAGAACGTCTCCTTCATGCCTAGAAAACCCAAAGGAAAAAATACAAAAAAAGGACCAAACAAGCAATGACAAAGCCAATAAATATTTTTTAAAAACTTGGAACAAAGACACAACCACAACTGCACCTATATAAAGGACATCATTCACTACCGTGATCCTTTGCAAATAGAAGACAACAGCCAGCAGAAAACACCATCACACAGCAACCACAGACACACTCACAACTCACCCATCACATAACTTACACACCATTAGCACCTCACCAAAAGCACCCACACATACAGCTAGCAAAAACGACTCTCACCCACCCTCACTTGCACACTCACACACATCATTCACCACCACCACCCATCACCATGCCCCCAAAGAAGAATACAAAGTTCACAGATAGTGAATTAGAAGTGCTGGTAGACGAGATCATCAGAGTAGAGCCACATTTGTTTGGTACAGTGGTCCAAAGGACCCCCATGTCACAGAAAACAAAGATGTGGGCGAGGATCATGGACAAGGTGAACGCACAAGCACCAAAGTTGCACACAAAGGACGATATCCAGAACAGGTGGTATGACGTGCATAGGAGGGTCAAGAAACTCATCGAGAAAGATCACGCCTTGAGTCAGCGCACAGGCAGTGGCCCTCCTGCCAAACCAGTATACTTCAGGTCCTGGGAGGAGAAGGTGCGGGACATCCTACCACCAGAGAGCGTCCATGGCCTAGCAGACATACCAGAACCTGGTGAGAACACAACCAACATACTCAATATTGTGTGGCAAGGGGACAGTGAAACTATGCACCATTAGCAAAGCCACAGTAACCAATAGATAATCATCCCAAGATGTGTATGCTAGTCAGACAAACACAATACCTACCATCTCATAGTGACTTGTAACTGTGTCATGACATGTACAAACCTACCAACAAATAGAGCAAGGCAGTGGCACAAAGCTAAATAAACACTGTCAGACAGTTTGCCACCATAAACACACGACCTCACAGTGCAGCTGACAGGAAGGAATAGTGGGTATGCAGGTAAAGTGAGTGTATCCAAAAGCATGATGGGTTTGTAGTCACAGATATTGCTCCCCCTCCAAATTGGCCCATCAAGACCTCTCTGAACCATGCCCACATTACAGGGAGTGGAAAATAACAGACAAGATGGCTAACACTGGGTCCTGCTGTGGGGAGCACAAGGCCCTGGTAGGGGTTGTGCGCAAATCAGAAGCAGGACACCACTGCCTGACATCCTGAAAGTCAACTTGCACGCCCTCCAATGAAAGCACGTTTCATGGTGGGATGTCTGGCCGGGTGGGAAGGAGGACTGACAGCTCTAACCATACTTACCAGCATGTGGAGACACACACACCCCTCAACAAAAACTCCACACAACTCACCGGGTAGAATGCATTGACTCACACTGTAGTGAAATATCACCCAAAGATACACCACACTGGGTGCTGCTTTGTGAAACACAGGGGCTCTCTTTGGACTTGTAGCCAAACAAACACCAGGACTTTACAGTCAGCCATCTTGCCATTGCTGTCACACTCCCTCACAGGGAAGCAGAGTCAAAAGAAAGGAAGTATGGGCATGCTGGGAAGGGGGGTGTAGCCAAAAGCATGATGGGAGTTGCAGTCACAGACATTCACCACCCACCCACATGGCCCAGCAAGCTCACAATGAACCATGCTCACCTCACAGAGAGTGGGAATGGACTGATAAGATGTCTGACACTGGGCTCTGTTGTGGGGAGCTCGAGGCCATGCTGGGAACAGGGCAAACAAACACCAGGACTGCACAGTCAGCCATCTTGCCATTGCTGTCACACCCCCTCACAGGGAAGCAGAGTCAAAAGGAAGGAAGTATGGGCATGCTGGGAAGGGGGGTGTAGCCAAAAGCATGATGGGAGTTGCAGTCACAGACATTCCCCACCCACACACATGGCCCAGCAAGCTCACACTGAACCATGCTCACCTCACAGGGAGTGGGAATGGACTGACAAGATGTCTGACACTGTTGTGGGGGAGCACAAGGCCATGCTGGGAACTGTGCACCAACAAACACCAGGACTGCACAGTCAGTCATCTTGCCATTGCTGTCACACCCCCTCACAGGGAAGCAGAGTCATGCTGGACATACACACACCTTCTATGCTAAAACACATTGCACACGTGGTACCAGTCACTCACAAAGATGATGCCCGGGCAAGATGTCTGACACGTGGGCCTGAGAAATGATGTGACTGAAAATCACACATATGCACTGGCCAAACCAAACACGGTCGCACATACAGCCATTGGAACCATATGTTCAAACTCACTGTCTGAGGATGCAGTGTCCAGGGGTGCCCCTGGCCTGGCTGGGGAGGTGTGTCTTGCAGAAGACAAGTGTGGAGAGCCATATATAGCACATTGCACAAAACACACAGTAACTCACATATACACTATTGACAGGGTACATATGACAGTGAATGGAATGGACACACCAATATAGCCGACACCATAGAATGGTCTCATTCACACTCGGTGCTGTTGTGCTGCAACATATGCATCCTTCACACAACACGCCACTCACTGACATAGACACTGTAGACACAAGGTCTAACCTGGACTGCATTGGAGGAGACATGCTACTCACAGCAGCCAAACTGCAACACACACACCACCGGCTCTCACTGTCATGAGCATTGAAAAGCCATTAACGTTGGTGACATCATCACTTGTATGAAATGAGATGGGAACTAGGAACACTGTAAAAAACACTATTTCTCCAAAGAGATCACAGGCATACCGGACTGTGACCATGTCGTACCAATACACCAATGTGACACACAAAGACTAGCAAAATCTGCTACCACACATGCCCCAATCTTACAACATCTCCTCAGTGGAATTGCACGTATGTCCTTGTTAAAGCTCAAATGTGTACAGGAATAACACACCTGGGTCAGCAACGTGATGGCCCTTGAGTAGTAATGGCCATGTACAGACAAATCTATACATGAGCTGGGCATGCACACACATCGACATGCACATTGAAATGTTTCATTTTGGCTGGGCAATGTGCCACAACAATATCAATCTCTGTCCGTGACAACCTTGGACAAAGCAGTGTACAGGCACGCATCCTGACGTACAGTAGAAAATGTCATGTATGTGAACCATTGATGCCTGTAGAAACATAACTTACTTTGTGTGTCTCTTCCAAACACAGGTGGTGCCGGGGACACAGCACCAAATGAAGAGGAGTCCCGGTCCCATATTCTGGTGGACCCTCAGCTCTCTGGTGTGGATCCGTCTCTGTCTTCTTCGGATGACAATGAACAACCTGGCACCTCCGGTGTGAGTCATCATGCGGCACCAGCAGTACCAACATCTGCACCCCCTGTACCCATGCCTCCAGCATCTGGCAACAGACAGGGCACCCCCGCCAACATGGACAGACCAAGGCCACAGAACACCAACAGCACAGGGACACAGGACCCCCAGGAAGCTACGGACAGCACCACCAGCAACAACACCCAAGGGGGCCCAGTGTCACCTGTGCTTGCTGCCACAGGTCCTGCCCGTGTGGATAGGGGTGCTGGGAGTGGTGGTAGGCAGAGGGCGCGCCTTGCCGAGGGGTCTGGGCTGCATGATGACCCCCAACTGGCACGCATCATCGATGCGTACAGTATAGCACCGGAGGATTCGGCCAGGTAGTGGGGATCCTCATGGTCCTTCAACAGGAGCAGGCTTCCCACCATGCCCGCATGGAGGCAAAGTGGGATGCACTTACTGTGGTCCATCGGTACATACTCCAATGCCTCCGCCAGATAAGCACAAATATGTCCACACCTCCCTATGTGGCCACAACATCTGTTGCCACACCATCTGCCAGTGCCACAGGGAGGAAGGATGACTCTGGCAGAGAGTCCCCTGCACCACAGACACCTGCACCTGAGGATCTCCCCCGAAGAAGAAGAGGGGTCATCCGAAGAAGGACAAGTGAGACGTAGATGTCCCTGCACATCCCCCAGGGTCTCTAAACCTGTTCTGGACAATGTTCTTTGTGCACAACCCGTTCACCTTATCGTATCTGACACAACTCGCCTACATGACATGGAGGGTTCATGTTGGTCCAATATAGCAGATGACTGTGGACTTTACTCTGGACATTTTAGATACCAACACTTCCAACTCTACTGTGAACTTTGGATTCAAAACCCAATGTACAGCACACACCATCCTGTGCACTATCCTCACACATGTTTGTAAATAAACTCACCAGTACACCATACTTGCCTCTGTTATGATTCCAACTTGGCATGTGTCATGGAGATGTTGATCTGCTAAACAACACAGTGCATGCCAAATACTAGAACAATGTGACCACCGTTATGTGAGTCATGGTGATGTGACACATTTGAGGGAGACACACCACTATGGCACCAGAACAAATACTCACCTTGTCCATGTAACTCATTCCACACAATGATGTTGACCTGAAATATTGGTATGCACAGACACCACACCTATCCACAGTCAGCGGTAACAAGCCCACAGGTGAGGTAAGCAAATGTCAGTCAGATGTGGGAAGACAGACAACGCACCTAACAAAGCGTAGCACAGGTTCATTACACATCAGCAACATGTTTGTTCCACAATAGTTGCAAGGTAAGTGTACGTTACAGTGGACATGCGGTCACAAAGTGTCGGAGAATTGAAGTCCAGGGGTGTGTGGCACATCACTTGATGGGAATTGACAACTTCCACACTGGTGTTGGATTCTGGGTGTTGGGGGTCAGTGCTGAGCAAACAACAGGCAAAGTACCCTGGGAAGGACAGACACAAGACACAGTCAAAAGCACAGCAGAACAGGAGAGAAATGCAATACACATGCACAAAACATGTCAAAAGAAACCTACACAGAAACAAGTTAGCAGTTCGACACTATTGTGGAGTACAGACCACCTGAAAGGACACATCACTACACGCATCCAGTCAAGTGGCACACCGTCACACTCAAACAGCAACAGAGCAGCCCCAACACATTTCAGGCTAACTCAAAATATTGACATAACAACCCTGTAAACTCACATTCAGGTGAAGAAGTTGTTGATAAGCTGTGTGCGGACGTCACCCTCATCATCATCATCACTGGCATCGTGGTCCAGGCCTGGATCCTCCACAGGTGGCGGAGGTAGGTCATCGTCATCCTGGATGAGAGGCAACTTCTTCCGCACTGCCATGTTGTGTAGCATGCAGCATACAAGGATAATTTTGCACACCTTTGCAGGGTCATATGGGAAGGCACCTCCGGTCTTGTCCAGGCAGCAGTAGCGGCTTTTCAGGAGACCAATTGTCCGCTCAATCACCCTCCTGCTCCAACCATGTGCCTCATTGTAGCGCATCTCGGCTGGTGTCACAGGGTTCCTGAGGGATGTCAGCAACCACGGCATGTTGGGGTATCCGGAGTCACCTACATACAAACAATTGAACAATTAGCTGAGTTTTGAAAGAGGGTGGAATACAACATTGTCAAACACACACAATGGTAAACAGTCAATACACACCGACAAGCCAGGCACGCTGTTCTGGCATCTGTGACATCAGAGTGCAATACGACTACTCCCCATGATGTAGGCATCGTGCATAGAACCGGGGAAACGTGCACACACATGTGTGATACACATGTCTGCAAGACATACCACCAGAGCATTGATGGAGTGGAAATGTTTCCTGTTCCGGTATGCCTACTCATGTGCCTGTGGTGATACCAGCGCCACATGTGTACCATCAATAGATCCGATGACGTTCGGCATCCTCCCCAGTGTATAAAAAGCATCCTTTATTTCAGTGAGTTGACCTGGGCTAGGAAACTTGATGTACAGGTCAAGGAAATGCAACATCCCCTCCAAGACATCGCGTAGTACACAATTGACATAGTTTGTGACATACCACCAGCAGTAGCCACAGTGTACTGGAAGGTACCAGTAGCAAAGAAGTGCAGGGCTGCCATCACCTTCACCTCTGGGGTCAGTGCTGTAGGGTATGTCTGGCCAGGTAGCAGATGTGGCGCCAATTGCTCTGCCAACTCCTCAATCAGTGGCCTGGTGAAGCGGTACCTTCGGATGCAGTCGCGTTCCTGCATGGTTTCAAGGTCTGGGAACGGTCTATGGACAGCTGGTGCCCTGCAGTACGGAGATGAACAAAGGAAGACTGTCGATTCATCCACCATTGTGGCTATGACCAAGCAAAATATCACATGATACATCATGACAATACACAATGTACTGAGGTGTGTGCTGTTGGGCATGGACACATATGTCACCTACATGCCCATCACCTCACATCTCAAGTCCACATGTCTACATAAGTCCCATGTAGTGCAATGGCCAATCATTGGGCTGTGCCACACTACCTATGTACTGCTGTCACATTACAAACACACACCACAGTGACAAGTGAGGCCTGATGTCTCCCAGGCATCATAGACCTTTGCCATGCAGATACCCAGGGTCCCTGTATTGCCACATGGACAC
Source organism: Triturus cristatus (assembly GCF_964204655.1). Lineage (NCBI taxonomy): Eukaryota > Metazoa > Chordata > Amphibia > Caudata > Salamandridae > Triturus > Triturus cristatus. The sequence goes on from NC_140592.1 coordinate 908,995,312, forward strand.
TGGCATGACATGGCGTATCATGTACATGCCACAAGACAACTGTGAGTCCCACAGGTAGTGGCCACTGTTGTCTCTGCAGACCCTACATGTACGTCTCGTAGACACACACACAACATCAATGTTGATGCACAAACCACATGGATGTGGAGACTGTCTCCCATTGGGCACATTTGATCAGCCACATCTGAGACACAATATGCACACAGACTGTGGGTGTACATCAGAATTGGGGCTATAGGTCTCACTGTGACGTACATACCATCACCCCAGGACTCAGGGTGTATGTGACATGTCCTAAACATATCCAACCTGAAACTGTGTCCATGACTCATGCCCATAACTGTACAGTTGCACATCACAGTGGTAATGTGCACAACACACAAAGGATTCTGTCCCCATGAACACGTGCACAGCCTGGGAGTGGCTGCACAAAATTGCCACACAACAAACCAAATGTTGCCCCCCAAACACACAGGGAATGCAGCCTTACATGCCATGGGGCACAGTGTGGCACATGCTGTAGTGTGGTAGGTGTGCACCTGAGTCCCTGGCAAGTAATTGTGTGTGGAAGCCGTCAAAAAGTCACACCAATGAGAACCGACGCAGGTGACTATGCGTACGCATTGCACAGTTCCGGACCGAGACGTGCGTACGCTTAGCCATTGACTGCAATGAGTACTGACGCGGGTGACTATGCGTACGCATTGCACAGTTCCGGACCGAGCCGTGTGTACGCTTTGCCATTGACTGCGATGAGGACTGACGCGGGTGACTATGCGTACGCATTGCACAGTTCCGGACCAAGCCGTGCATACGCTTAGCCATTGACTGCAATGAGAACCGACGCGGGTGACTATCATGTATACGCGTCGGGCAGGCATGGACCAAGACCGGCGTATGCATTGGCCATTGAATCTTATGGAGAAGGGTGCATGTGTATTCTCAAACTACTCGTTGTACAGTCAGGTGACCGAGCCGTGCGCACCCATTGGCTCTGGACTGTCATGGACACGGATGCGGATTCAAAACTTGTACGAGTCGTGCGCTGGAAATTTAGTTGGATACCTACAACAATGTTGTAATTCCTAGGGTTTTATGAAGGTGAAGATTTGAACGATGCGGAAGACGTGTATGAGTTGTACATTTCCATGGATTGGCCAGATTCATAGAATGCAACCGTGTTGGACCTATCACTTGGGGCACATGGCACAGATTCTGCCTCTGCAGCACAGATATAAGGCTGGCTGGCCCACAGGGAGCTCACTTGCCTGCACTACATGCTACTGGACCAAATCCCTGCTACCACTGCTGCTGTCTCTGCATCCTCTGGCTACTGCTATGGCACGTTCTCTGGAGAGGGCCCCAGCCTTCTCTGAGGAGGAGAACCAGGCCCTGCTGGATGGGCTCCTTCCACAGTACAGCAAGCTGTATGGGAAACTAGGGGAGCAGGTGAGTGGGCAGTCCACTGCCTTCCTAATTGTGCACGTTGCCTGACTAGCAGTACTAGCGGTGTGTACACCAGTGGAAAGCGTACTCACTGAGTACTTTAATTCCCCAAAGTCTGTAGGTACATGTAATGAACAGGTGTTCTGCAGCTAAAGTGCATTTGTGCAAGCTTAAACTTCCCAGGCATTGTTAACATGTCAGACATGCAGGGCATTTGTCAATTTCCATGGGTGCACTACATGTGTAACTCATTTTCCTTTGTGATGATGACATGTATATCCAACTGTGTGCATCACAAATATGGGCCATGTGTGTTAATGGACTTTTAACTTTGTCATCCTCACAGGTTGATGCCCACCAGAAGCAGGAGATATGGCTGACCATCGCCCGGGCAGTTCGATCGGTGGGGGTCTACAAGTGCCGGATCTGCAATTGCCAGAAGAGGTGGCAGGACCTTCGGGGCTGGACCCGGAGGATCGCAAGGGTCCAGCTGAAGCAGTCGCCTCCTCGCAGGAGGGGCGGACACCGGACCCTGACCCCCCACATGCTCAGGATCCTGGCGGTGGTCTTCCCGGATCTGGATGGGCAGCTGAAGGCCAGACAGCAGCAAGGAGAGGGTAAGTCCATGCCTAATCTGTGTACTATGTCTGACATGCTATTTGCAGTCTTTTGGCCTGGTCACACTTCCACATTACGTAGGTCTTGTAGTCCAGTGCTCATGTCCCTCAATTGTGTGATGCACCCTCCTCATTTGATCCACAGGTGTGGACCCTACAGTCTGTTGCTTGTGTCACTAGGGCACTGTGTCCCTGCAGTCAGCTATGCTTCAGCTTCCTACAGCATCTGTTACTGTGATTCTGTTGTGGGTTTCATGGGTGGGTCAATTGTTTACACAATGCCTGAGATCTGACATGTGATCTGTGTATGCCCTTGATACGTGCTAGAATTGCTGGTCTGACTCACCACATGTGCCTGGGGTATTGCAAACAAACCCATGCAGCAGGGGACTCCAATTTGTGTGCCTCAGGAGTATGTATATCAAGTGTGTCACACTTGCTTAGCCACCTGACTACTGTCCAGGGCTAAACACTGTTTCACGTTATGTTATGTTATATGTTATATACATTTATTACGCGCACAGTTACTCAAGAGTATCCCGGTGCTATATTCAACTTCAAACAAAAAGATAGGTTTTCACTTTTTTTCTAAAAACCGCTGGGTCCTGGATGGTGCGCATGGTCAACGGGAGAGAGTTCCAGGCAGTGGCTGCCTTCACTGTGAAAGAGCCACCCCCGATCCTCTGCCGCTTGAGCAAGATACAAAGATGCGGAACGCAATGCCCGCCCAGGTGCATAGAAGGAAATCCGCCTTTGTAGATAAAGGGGCCCGATTCCATGAATTGCCCGATGGGCCAGGACCAATAACTTAAATCTCACTCTAGAGGCTACTGGTAACCAATGGTATAACCGAAGCTGGACCTGTACACTGTCCCTAGATGACAGCCCCGATAGCAGTCTGGCAGCAGTATTCTGGACCACCTGCAATTTCTTTAACAAATAGCCCGGAATGCCAGAAAAGAGGGCATTAGCATAATCCAACCGGGACATAATCAGTGCACATGTAATTGTTTGTCTCGCTGCTATTGGTAGAAGGGGAAAAAAGCTTCTAAATGATTTAAGCAGACCGAAGCAGCCACCAACCAACTTCTTAATGTGTACCTCAAAGGAAAGACGTTCATCGAACCAAACCCCAAGGTTCTTTGCCGATTTCCCGGAGGAAATTGAACAAGGGTACTCAGGTGTTCAGAGCTACTCTCGGAAATTCGGAGGAAACATGCCAAATAGCAGAATCTCCGATTTCCCCTCGTTGCACTTGAGCTGTGCCTCCGCCATCCAATTGAAGACTGAAGCCAAGCAAAGTTGTGCCTGAGATACCGAACCCCCTCTCTCTTCCAAGTAAAGAGTAGCTGAGTATCATCCGCGTACACCATCACCTTAGCCCCCAGTTCCTCCGCTAAATAAATCAGTGGAGTAATATAGATATTGAATAAAAGGGGGCTCAGGGCGGACACTTGCGGGACACCCATTGAAACCCCCTGGGGAGAAGAAGAAGAAGGTGGCATCCATATCTGCTCAGTCCGGGCTTCCAGAAAGGAGCAAAGCCATTCCCATACAGCACCTGATATCCCAATCCTGGCCAGACGAGACAGGAGCAATGGATGGGGAACCGTGTCAAAAGCGGCCAAGAGGTCAAGCAGGATAAGCGCCGCCCTCCCACCCGCATCCAAGCAGTCACGTATGGCCTCCGCCACCTCGACCAGCACAGTTTCAGTGCTATGTCCAGTTCGGAAGACGGACTGAGCTGGATGTAGAATGGACTCCCTCTCCACAAAGTCAGTCAGCTGTTTGTTTACAACCTTTTCACATACTTTTGCTAGAGCGAGGAGTAAAGAAATAGGCTGATAATTCGCAGGGCAGAGGGGGTCAAGCGATTGCTTTTTAAGAAGAGGCCGAACCATAGCTTCCTTCCAGGATGAAGGAACAACCGCTTCCTTCAGGGAGAGATTAATAATAGTGGTCACTTCTCTATAAACAGTCTCAGAGACTGCTGTCAATGTCCTGGCCGGGCATGGATCAGAAGGAGATCCTGATTTTAAAGCCTTAAGAATTTTAAGACATTTGTGAGGGACCACTGGGCCAAATTCAGCCAGTCCGCATTCAGTGCCTTCTGATGGACCTACCAGAACTTCCTCTACGTGGGCAATCCGAGGGATAAAGGTTGCTTGGAAGCCTAGGATCTTATCCCTAAAGTCTCGGGAGAGAGTATCACACCAAGAAGGAGAGGAGGGCATTACACTGGCCTGAGCCGCAGGGGACATAAAACTCTGAACAATCGCATATAGTTCCCCAGCGTTGTTATTAGCAGCTTCAATACGAGTAGAATAGAATTGCCCTTTAGCCTGCTTAATTGAAGCATAATAAGCCTTCTGCTAGTCCCTAAGCTTCCTCTTATCCTCCAGACTATATCCACCCTTCCTCCATGCCTGTTCCAGGGCCTTACAGTCATGTTTCAATCCCTTTAGCGAGGCGTTGAACCAAGGTTTAGACGGAGATTCTCTCGTCAGCCTATTCGGACAGGGAGGAGTCACCCTTACCACTGCTGCCGAGACCCAACTAGAAAGCTCTGCCACCTGAGCACTGAGATCTCTGACCAATTTTGGCTTAGAGGCTTCAAGCGCTGTGCTAAGTACAGAGGGGTCAATTTTCCCAAAAGATGAGTTATAGCTTGGAGGTACTGGAGGCTCAGTCCTAACAACCTCCCAAGAGAAGTATGTTATATAGTGATCTGACCAGGTCACCGGACTGCTCTCCACCTCTAAAATCGGAAAATTAGAACAAATGGGATCGAGTACATGTCCGGCCTGGTGTGTAGGGAGGCTGAGATGTTGCTTAAGCTGAGCAAACAGCTGCCCATCCAGCAGGTCCTGTGTGTCCTTGCTATCTATACAATCCAGATGTATATTTAAATCTCCAAGGATCAGGAAGTTAGAAAATCTGATCACCCTGGAGGCAATTGCATCACCCCAATCTTGGAGAAACGACCCTGCCGGTCCTGGGGGTCTATAAATCAGTGACCCTCCAAGAGTGAAGTGTGCAGAGATCTGAATATTAAAATCTAGTGCTTCACAACTACTCCAAGGGGAAACCTCTATCCTATGCAGCTTCCATTTATCTTTATATATAACCACCACTCCCCCCCCTCGCCCGGCCATCCGACCCGCCCGAGAGATTTTGTATCCTGAGGGTATGGCTCAAGTGACTATCGGATCGGAAAAGGAGTCAAGCCAGGTTGACCTGGGCAGTCATGCTTACTCAAGGGCATTTAGAAACACTCTGTAATCCCACTCCTGTGTATCAATTTACAGGTTGTGCTTAGTGACATGTGCCTTCAGGTGTCTTCCTCTGTGTCATTGTGGTGTGGCTTCCTTTTCCGGACAACTGGGGTGTTCATGAGTTTGAGGGTCAGCAGGACATCTGAGATGTGACTATGAGAGACAAGACATGTGTGACATATAGGTGTGTGATCACTTGACTTTGCACAATGGTGTATGCAACTGTGAGCTTCAGGCAGCTGTGTTTCATGCACAGCAGACTGTGATGTGCTCATGTACAGGGAGTTGTGTTCGCAGAGACTCATATGTCTGTTTTGTATGATGTGGGGTCTTCTGGGTCCGGGATATGTTGTTTGCAGGGGATGGACAAGTGCACTTTTCAGCTGCAGAGTTTGCTTTACCCATGAGCTATGATTGTGACACAGTGCATACTGTTGTTGTCTGGATGCCCTGCCCCTGTGAAAGGAGACAGTGTTGACTGACTTTCCAGGCATGCCAGTGCCATGGCATTTAACTTGCTATGAGTGATCCTGAATTGTGTTCAAATGTGCTCCATGAACCCCATTGTGGCATTGACTATCAGGACATGAGACCATCCTAGTGTGTGTTGCTGGCATGCATCACAAGCATGTGAAATGAGACTCTGACCATCCCTTCATCCTGACACCTGTACTGAGTCAGTGGCAAGAGATGTGATGTGTGTATAGCGACATACTCCTACATGTTCACTTGCATGTCCAACAAATTTGTAGGTGGTGCATGTCGGCACATTGGGGTATTAGCATCCAACATGCAACAGACATATGGGTGCAAGCCCAGGAGGGATATGAGTGCCATGGTTGATGGTGAGACTTACAATTGGGTTATTCTAAACAGTGTGAGCACTTTGAGCTGATGATGCCAGGGCTTGCCCTGTGATGTGCTGTACTCACTGTGGTGTGTGCAGTCAGTGCAGGTGACTGATGTTGTTCTCTTTTTTCCTAATTCTATCCAGATACATCCACGGCCACAGGAGGGGTCAGCTCCATGGACCAGGAGGAGCCACAGAGCCTGACTGGGACAGAAGGTGAGGAGTTGGAGGGACTCTGTGGCAAGGAGGGGGAGTGGAGCCACACCGAGGAGTCCTCAGCACCATCCAGCCCAGCTGAGGGCCACAGCAGCTCAGAGGATGACTCCCTTGTGGAGGCGGGTGTCAGCAGCCACCAAACCCCAGCTAGTGAGGCTGTCCCGCCAGCACCCCCACCACCACCATCACCACCCTCCCACCGGCTCCCATCCCAGAGGTCCGTGGAGGCTCCCGTGTTCGCGAGCATGTCTCCTTTGTGCCAGGCACTGCACCCCCTGACACCCAGTGTCCCCTGCTGCCCTGAGTGAGGAGTCCGTGAACTTGCTTCAACAGATCTATGTAGGGCAGACATCAATGCTGAGTGTCCTCCATGCACACACCAGTCTGTTGACACAACTGGTGTCGTTCATGGAGGGCATTTCATCGGGCATTTCTGCCCTGCAGAGGACCAATCAGTCTGTGGCCTCCTCCCTGATGGCAGCAGTGTCCCTCCTCCAACAGTCCCGCACCCCTCCTACCCCTGCACCACCCACGATTCCTAGCACCCTACCTGTCCCAAGCACACACACACCAGCACATTCACACAAACCCACAGACACGGGCAGCACACAAACACCCAAACCAAGGGCTAGACGTGCACACAAGCAACCTCAGGGGACTGATACCACACTCACAGGGGATGGTTTGCAGACACACACACAGGCATCCACAACCACTCCGCAGTCCTCTGATACCTCTCCCTCCCTGCCCCCTTCCCTTGCAACCCCATCTCCCCAGAAGCTCTTCCTCTGTGACCTTGGCCTCTTCCCCACCAACCCAGCAGCTCCAGCTTACAAGGGGAAGAGGAAGTCCCCACACACAGAGGGGAGTGCCCCTCATACCCTGACACCCTCCCCCAGGTGCAGTCAGACTGAGGCCCCCACCTGCAAGTCCCCCCGGAGCCGGAAGAGCAAGACACCACCCCCCTGCAGCTCCATGACAAAGTCTCCGTCCTCCATCACCCAGGCCACCACTCCACAGGTTCCCCCGCAACACCCTGCCCCAGGTTCCCCCACCCACAGATACACCATCCCCAAAATGCTGAGGCCCTCCCCCCTACCACTTGCTCTTCCACCCCCACCGCCCCCAGTCAGACGGTTTGTGCCACTGATGTGGGGACCGTGTCCCCCCCTCTGTCCTGCCGACCTCACCTGAACCCGATTCCGCTCCCATTGAGTTAGGCACTGTAGTGGAGTCCACGACCACCCCGTCTGACTTGGGCACTGCAGTGGGGACCCAGTCCACTCCATCTGACCTGCCCACTGCAGTTGTGCCGGCACCCACCCCAACTGACTTGTGCCCCACAGTTGTGACTGCACCCACTACTTCAGCCAGCTCCACAGCAGTTGCCAGTTACTCTCCTGCATCCATCACCCCTTCACTGCCTCCTTCTGCTGTGCCCTGATCCTGTCCCTGCGGTGCCTGGCCTGCCCCCATGGATGCCCCACCGAGGGGATGTCCCCTGTCCTTACCAGTGCAGGCAAGCAACGTGTGACAGTTGTCACTCAAATCACATTAAAAACTGCTGAATAAATCTTTTTTCTTTATCCGTGTGAATTTGATTTAGCTGTAGATTATGTTGATGATGTTTAGCATGACCTTGAGGTTGTAATGCTGGATTTCCAATGTTGAATACTGAGGTGTTGATGTGAGGTACTCCATGTGGTCCATGAGATATGTATCCTATTCTGGTCGGTATCCATGTCATCCTTTGCAGCTAACTGGGTGTGTCGTGATTAACAATTTGTGAACATCTCTGTAAACATTTAATTTGCATGGTCACATCTGTGGCTTGCACACATGCACATATGAAGTGCTTCCCATTGTCAAATGTGTCTATTTCCCTGACTGTGGGCGCATCTCCACTGGACATGTAGGTGTGGGCATCATTGGTGTAGGAGCAACTGGGTCCTCTGTGCAACTTGCTGGACTGATGTATTGAGTATGTGTAGATGACTTAAGGGACACTGTGGAAATATGGATTTTTATGATCAGTTATGTCCCCTATCTTGGACCCCAACGGTTTCATGTATAAATCATAAGTACATGTATGATCCCTCCAGTTCCAGTTATGAAGACGCAAACACATGTGCGTCCACCGTCAACATGTCCTCTTTCAGATCCGCCATGAATGGGCCGGATATTCCATTCCTAAGTATGAAAGGCCACCGACTTTATATGGCTCATTTATCCCATTTTTCAGTCCAGGCGAGTAGGCCCTGATTCTGCCATCAAGCCTTTTCTTGCCTTCTGCCTCTGAAAGCTTCAGTCTGAGCTCGCATCTATATCCATGAACTTTGTCCTACTCCCTGCGCGGCTAACGGTGCCTGACTCCAGCCTGTTGCCTGCCAAAAACTGTATTTCACCTTCGAAATTATCTGCTCCGCTCCCCATCCAATGCATTCCTGTCTAGTAGTTCAAGTAAACATTCTTCCAGCTACCGAGCAAAGGGCCCGGTTTCTCTGTCTTTATGCAAGTAATTCATAGCCCTGTTACTATGGAAGATTTCTGCTCTCGCATCTAGTGTAGACACTTAGACGCTTGTACACGCACTCACAGTCAGTATAGAATAGATTTTGTTCGAGAGACCTTTCCTTTTGGATAACATAGTTCTTTAAACATAGGATGTTAGATATGATTTGGGATTAGGTTGACTTGACCCCCCAGACTTCTGTCTCCACATGTAGAGCTAAATGTCAAGTCCCCTTCACCCCCTAGTTGCACGTCAATCACACGTCATGCTGCTGCGCGCGCATCTCTGCCAAGTATTTCTGCTGACATTGCGAAATTCTTTCATGGAACCACCCTATTGTGACATCATACCTGATGACGTTCTTTAAGTTACGCCTAGTTACACCCACTTTAGTTACGCATGTATGTGTTATCAATTGTTACGCCTCCTGCATCTGTTTCACTGTAATGCCTATTGTATAAAAATGATTACTTGTCAATAAAGTAGGGTCCTTCACTTCCTGAACCTTCGTGGTGATGGAATATGGAGCCCATCAATTCGAATTGATCTTGGAATAAAGCCCGTTCCGAACCTCTAATACCACGGATTCTGCCTCTTATTTTTCTGAGCTATTATTATTAATTTTCCGCATCAAATTAAGTTCCGGTAATTAAATTATTTACCACATATATGGCGCCCGAACAGGGACACTTTCTCATCTCACGCGCCGGCGGTGCGTTGCAGGCCCGGTCTCCTGCCACAGCTGGACGGACAACAACGCGTACCCACAGGATTTCCTGTATCTCCCTCCTGCCAGGCGGGGGTAACTGAGGCTGCGATCAACACCCAGACGAGGCGGTGAGAAGTGCGAAGTATCCCGACCAGAGCCTAGCTGAGAGAGCAAGATCCGAGGTATACAGAGGCCCACCAGTTTCCGAGGTTCCGAAGTTTCGAGTCGAGTCCAGTCCGGTTCAAGTCCAGTTCAGTTCAGTTCCGAGGCCTTCCGTTTCGAGCTACCCGGTGAGTACCATTGTCGGGGAGGCGTTCTGACGTGCACATAGTTTGTGCCGGTCAAGACGGGTTTGGGTACACAAATCCGGTCTGCACTGTTTCAGCAGTGTATCTGTACTGTTTAGCAGTATATCAAGTATGTCTAGTATATAATTCAGAATTACCTAGTTAGTATCGAGTATTATGCTTAGTGACTAGTTCCCTAAATGGCCATCATTGTTGTTCATTAAAATGTTAAATGTTAAATGTTTTAAATACGTTCTGCATACTGTGGTGTGAATGACTGTTCATTATTGTGTTTTGCTGTATTAAACGTGTTCAAAATTAGGTATCAGATCAGTTCTCAATATGCCGCTCTTTTCGAAATTAAGACAGATCAAAACTAGAAAAGGGGTACTCGAAGAAGCTGTTCCCATTCCTCCTAGGGACACTCCAGGGTACTTCATGTATCATAAACATGGCCTAGACGCCATATTATTTCTTGATTTATGGGTGGACTACACCAAGGAATTACCAGAAAGTCAGAGGTGGCCCGCAGCTGGGACCTGGGATGCAGATTGCATCATGAAAGTAGAAGAAGAATTATGGAAAAAGAAAGCTAGACAGTCACAGAAAGATGCCATTGAATTATGGCGTAAAGAATCATATAGACGTACAGAAAAAGCGCTCAGACAGGAAGAGAAAAGTAAGGAGAAATTCAAATAAAGTTCGAGAAAATCTATTAATTGAAGAAGGTACTCGAGTAAAGTCAGAACAAATAGACAGACAAAGAAATGCCCTTATGAATGGTATGTATCCCCTTATGGCCGAAGGGTTACCTAAGGCTACTCCGGAGATACCAAAAGACTTGCCACCCCCATTGTTTCCGATAAAAGTACATCCCAAAGGGCATCCCAGAACCGCAGAAGATGTTTTTCTTTCCTCTTATTTAGACGACGCAGCTCCCGAGTATGCTAATGCTGCGCCACATAGACCGCCTGCCGAGGGGGTTCAACGCCAAGACCCTCCTCCGTCTGTACCTCCGCAACAGCACACTCCGACACAAGTTCCGGCAAGCACATCTGTTTCTACATCTGTATCCACACCTATGGTTGCTATATCACGTTCAACAAATCCTTTCACATCCAGCACCCCAGGTGGTGCTACCGGAGCTACATCAAACGTTTTTTCCACGCCACCCAGAGTAAATAAACTTTCCTTTCAAGAATTAGCCCACCATGTATCAGACCGCACAGTATGACTATCCTGATTATCAACGATACTCATGAAACAGCCTAGAGAGGGAAGTTGGCTTACCCCTTATTGAGGTCCCTGTAGATCAAGAAGGACCTTATGTACACAGTGAACTATTAGGCCAAGATAGAAAATTTTTACTTGATACAGGGGCAAGCCGAACAACAATAAAACGTAGTGAAGTTCCGGGGGCACCCCTCTCAGGCACACAGAATATTTCCCTTGGCTTTTCAGGAAAACCTATCATTAACGAAGTATCACAGCCTCTTCCACTTACGATTGGTCCCTTGACACGAACTACGGATTTATTGCTTACTAAATCATGTCCAGAAAACCTGTTAGGCATAAAAACATTGAAAGCTCTAGGAGCTATAATATGTTGTTCTCCGGAAGGAGTAAGATTGTTTTTACGTGATTTCAAAGGGCACTATGTGTCCCGAGACATGGATGACCGACTGCAGACTTTACCCACACATTTATGGGCACAAGGCCCTACAGATGTTGGTTGCATGAACATTACACCATATCGAGTCACACTGAAGGCAGGAGTGGTACTACCACGAATGTGACAATATAAGTTACCCCCAGATGCTGTAGTGGCTTTACTGCAAATCATTGACGAGCTTATTACCCAAGGAGTGGTTGTGGAAACCGACTCCAATGTATGTAATTCACCGATAATTCCGATTCTTAAACGAACTGATCCAAAAGCCCCGCCAGTATATCGATTGGTTATTGATCTGCGCGAATTAAATAAATGTATTGTACCACAATACCCCGTAGTCCCAGACATTTCTTCATTACTGACAGCCATTGATTCCGAAGCAACATTCTTTACTGTAACTGATCTCAAGAATGCCTTTTTCAGCGTCCCAATAGATCCGGAAAGCCAATACTTGTTCGGATTTAGTTTAAATGGACGAAGCTTTAAATTCACACGCGCACCTCAAGGATTCACAGAAAGCCCCAGCATCTATAGCCAAGCACTGAAACGAGAACTTGACAGTATCCACATGCCAGTCAACACTGCCCTGCTTCAATATGTCGATGATCTGCTGATCACCGCTAGAAGCGAACCTGAATGTGAAAAAACCTCACTGACGGTTTTACAATTTTTGGCTGAAAAGGGGCACAAGGTGTCCCCTTCTAAGCTGCAATTCTGTGTCCAGCGAGTTATTTACCTAGGGCACTCGCTGTCCAAGGAGGGAAGGCAGCTTACACCAGATCGCATTCAGTTAATTGCTAACATGCCAATACCCAAGACACAAAAGGAGGTGCGGGCTTTCATAGGCCTCACTTCATATTGTAGGCAGTGGATCCCTCAGTATGCATTTCTAGCGAAACCACTCATTCAGTTGACAACACAGGAGGCAGCCACATCGACTGTTCTCCCTTGGACTCAGGAACATACACAAGCTTTTGAAAGCCTAAAGAAAGCTTTATGTCAAGCACCTGTTTTAGCAACACCATGTTACAATAAACAGTTTACACTCTTTGTTACAGAACGCGAAGGTACTGCCTTGTCAGTACTCACACAGGAACAAGCAGGATCACACAAACCATGTGCTTATTTTTCTAGTACATTAGATCCCGTAGCTCAGGCTCTGCCTGCGTGCCTGAAATCGGTGGCAGCGACAGCTTTAGCAATCAGACAAAGCGATGCCATAGTACTAGGACACCAATTGACAGTACAAGTACCACATGCAGTAGAGGTTCTCTTGAACCGCACACAAACACAACACTTGACTATAGCACGACTCACTGGTTACGAATTAACATTGTTTCAGCCACATATAGAAATCAGACGTTGTAGTACATTGAATCCTGCCACACTGTTACCTGTAAATGGAACAGACCCACTTGCACATGATTGTATTGAAGTTATCACTATCACGACGAAACCCAGACAAGACTTGACAGACGTCCCATTGTCAGACCCAGACCTGACGTTGTATGTAGATGGTTCATGTATGAGAACAAGTACAGGAGAGTTAGTGGCCGCTTACGCAGTCACAACAGACACTGAAGTCATTGAAACAAATCGCATAAATACCTTGTCCGCTCAAGCAGCAGAGCTTATCGCTCTGACACAAGCCTGTATTCAAGCTACGAATAAAAATGTCAACATATACACTGATTCACGTTATGCATTCGGAGTTGTACATGACTTCGGCGTGCTGTGGCGAGAGAGAGGTTATTTAACTTCTCACGGTGCCCACATTCAGCACGGACCCCTTATTCATGCCTTATTAGATGCAATACATCTGCCCACTGCAATATCAATTATGAAATGTAAAGCTCATACGAAAGTTACTGATATCATTTCTCAAGGCAATGACCTAGCTGACAGAACAGCTAAACAGACTGCTCAAACTCAAACATCTGACATGATAAAGACAATAGTCCCGACACCAACATATTGCATGACGGTTAAGGATCCCGCTCTTGACGTAATTGACTTACAGACACATGCTACACCAGATGAAATAAAGAAATGGACTGAATTAGGAGGGATCCAAACGGATCAAGGATGGATGACGAAGGAAAAATCTGTGTGGTTCCTTCCTGATTCAATGGTTCAAGTTATAATTAATACTGTACATAGTCCAGCGCACCTAGGAGAAAAAGCTATGCTAGACAGCATTCAACACATTTGGTTCAACAAACATTTACGAGCAGCAGCTAAACAAAAAGTTCGTACCTGTATGATCTGTTGTCAGTTTAATCCAGGTAAAAGCATTCCCGTAGAACAAGGTGGATTTCAGCCTCCTGATCACCCTTTTGAAGTCCTCCAGATGGATTATATCCAGATGGAACGATGTCGAGGATTCAAATATGTTCTCGTAGTTGTCTGTGCTCTTTCCCGTTGGACAGAGGCATACCCGGTTTCAGATTACACTGCCCCGACTACTGCCAAACAGTTGGTTCGAGAATTCTTCCCACGGTACGGTTTACCACGTGTTGTCTACTCAGATAACGGCCAGCCGTTCTCATCCGAACTAATGAAACACGTTTCACTTTTGTTAGGCTATCAGTGGAAATTTCACTGTGTCCGACACCCCGAGGCAGCAGATCTCGTGGAACGACATAATCAGACCCTGAAAATTAGATTGTCCAAAATATGTAGAGAGAAAGGTGTCGACTGGGTAGTAGCCTTACCAGTTGCACTCTTTTACATGAGAATGGTAGCACACTCTCGAACAGGGCTATCCCCTTATGAGGTGGTCTTTGGCAGACCACCAAATATGTGGGGGACGCCTATACCACGCAAAATAACTGATGTTGACTGTAATATGCTGACAGATTACCTGGCTTCCTTGATGTCTGCACTACAATCTTGTCGTTCACAGGTAGCTGCAGCCTTTCCCGACAACACCGAGGTGAAACCCCATGACGTAGTGCCCGGGGATTTGGTGTTAGTGAGGAACTTTGACCGGAAGTCTCAGCTGGATCCTAGGTGGAAATCGCCTCAACTCGTACTGTTAACAACGAGGACAGCCGTGAAGATATAAGGTCGAAAAGGCTGGATACATTCAAGTCATATCAAGAAATTTCATGGACTACCGTCCGATGTAAACGACACACCTCGCGTGTCTTCACCGATTGACTCAAAGCTTCCTTTGGTTGAACTGAATGACAAGGAACAATATAAACTAAAACTACGGTCTAACAAGTCAGACAATTTGATTGTTTAAGTCCTCTCCAAGGTGAATCGGTCGAATTTGTATCTGACATGTATTGTCTAGACCTGAATAGAGAAAGAAACCGAAAAATGCAGTTGAAACAACATGCGTACTGTAAATCACTGCGTAGTCATTGCACAGTGACGTTATTAATTTTGTTTTTCTTAAGTCTATTAATAATCACTGCAAGTATATTGTTGCACATAGATTATCCTATTTTTAAACATATTTACAATGTTACTGCTGAACATTCTTTTAGTGAATTACCCCCGCATGAGTTGTCCTATAGATTTGCGCTGCGCAATAACACTTTTATTAGTATGTTACATCATTCCCATCAGGTTAGCAATGCTACAAATTGTTGGATATGTGGCCGACTCCCTCCCTATCAGAACTATAAGGGAATTCTGCCTCTCTTTCCATATCCGTTCACACACAATGGCTCCTGTGGAGCATGGTTTAGTTTAATTAATTCCCTAGATTCGAATTCTGCAGTTTATCAAGACAACTGGGTATGGGGAAACCTGAACTTAGTTTTGCTCAAAATCTGCTACCCTGACAAGAAGGGACTTCCCAAAAGAACAGGAACTGATCTAGAAAATGAAGTATATGGATTAGGGAATTTCACGCTTAATCTCATGATCCTGAATGTCGAATCCGAAGCTGCACCAATTTTGCCCGCCATGTCAGTATTTCCAGTTAAAGGTGAATTATGTGTAAGAAAGAATGGTTCCATACATATGGGCCATAGTAGATGCACCACTGTAATAGAATTCAGTGATCAAGGCAAGTCTACATTTAGAGCTTCTTGCCACTCCTACTTCATATGTGGTCAGACGGCATATATACGTTTGCCTCTAGATTGGGATGGTACCTGCTACATCGGATTCCTTTTGCCACCTGTTTTCCTAGCTCCTCCTGATTATCATAGAAATACTCATTTAGTACACAATAGAGAACGGAGAGATCTCCCAATAGTCGACTACACTGAGACAGCATGGGAAAAATACACAGATTTCAATAAAGGTCTCTTTCCCTATATAGGTACAGTTACCAATAGTAAGCTGATACGTAGATTAACCAGAACCCTTGAAGCAGTAGTGAACGAAACTATTTCCGCCTTAGGCAATTTAACAGAAGAGCAGTCTGCTATGCGGATCGTTGTGCTTCAAAATCGTCTTGTCCTTGACGTCATCCTGGCCGATAGGGGCGGAGCTTGCAGGGTCATCGGATCAAGCTGTTGCATTTTCATACCAGAAAATTCGCCATCTGTATATAAAGCCATAACTCGCCTTCATAAGATTGTAAGCCAGATACACCAGAATCCAGGCACCTGGACTTGGTCCGGTTGGTTTTGGAGTGTATTATCTACCTTTGGATGGAGGGTCCTATCCTTCCTAGGTATTGGCTTTCTCATACTATTCAGTTGCTGTCTATGCCTACAATGTGGACCAGCGATTTGTGGTCTGTGTGCCACATCGTGTATTCCACCACCAAGATTTCATTCATCCCAGAAGAAAAAAGAAGAACAAATGATGCTATATGAACAGATCAATGGATTGATGAAGATTGATATCTCTTAAGGGCAAGTAGGGGACAAGGAGGGAATGTGGAAATATGGATTTTTATGATCAGTTATGTCCCCTATCTTGGACCCCAACGGTTTCATGTATAAATCATAAGTACATGTATGATCCCTCCAGTTCCAGTTATGAAGACGCAAACACATGTGCGTCCACCGTCAACATGTCCTCTTTCAGATCCGCCATGAATGGGCCGGATATTCCATTCCTAAGTATGAAAGGCCACCGACTTTATATGGCTCATTTATCCCATTTTTCAGTCCAGGCGAGTAGGCCCTGATTCTGCCATCAAGCCTTTTCTTGCCTTCTGCCTCTGAAAGCTTCAGTCTGAGCTCGCATCTATATCCATGAACTTTGTCCTACTCCCTGCACGGCTAACGGTGCCTGACTCCAGCCTGTTGCCTGCCAAAAACTGTATTTCACCTTCGAAATTATCTGCTCCGCTCCCCATCCAATGCATTCCTGTCTAGTAGTTCAAGTAAACATTCTTCCAGCTACCGAGCAAAGGGCCCGGTTTCTCTGTCTTTATGCAAGTAATTCATAGCCCTGTTACTATGGAAGATTTCTGCTCTCGCATCTAGTGTAGACACTTAGACGCTTGTACACGCACTCACAGTCAGTATAGAATAGATTTTGTTCGAGAGACCTTTCCTTTTGGATAACATAGTTCTTTAAACATAGGATGTTAGATATGATTTGGGATTAGGTTGACTTGACCCCCCAGACTTCTGTCTCCACATGTAGAGCTAAATGTCAAGTCCCCTTCACCCCCTAGTTGCACGTCAATCACACGTCATGCTGCTGCGCGCGCATCTCTGCCAAGTATTTCTGCTGACATTGCGAAATTCTTTCATGGAACCACCCTATTGTGACATCATACCTGATGACGTTCTTTAAGTTACGCCTAGTTACACCCACTTTAGTTACGCATGTATGTGTTATCAATTGTTACGCCTCCTGCATCTGTTTCACTGTAATGCCTATTGTATAAAAATGATTACTTGTCAATAAAGTAGGGTCCTTCACTTCCTGAACCTTCGTGGTGATGGAATATGGAGCCCATCAATTCGAATTGATCTTGGAATAAAGCCCGTTCCGAACCTCTAATACCACGGATTCTGCCTCTTATTTTTCTGAGCTATTATTATTAATTTTCCGCATCAAATTAAGTTCCAGTAATTAAATTATTTACCACAACACTCCCGTACGCAGGCTGTTGTGACCAGAGCCTTCATTGTGTGGTAACTGATGGCTGACTGACCAAGTGTTCTGCTGACATGACTGAGACCTGCTGGGACTATGTTTGGCACAGCTGAGCTTCCACAGGAGTTGAGTCCCCTCAAGTGAGTGTGTTGTTCCGTGACATTGCCTTGGCCCATGGTGTGTGTTGTGTGGGCATGTGTGTGTGTGTGTCAACATCCCTTTTCATACACAGGCAGTGTTCCCTTGATATGTTCCTGTTGTTGATGCTTGCTGAGTTGTACTGTTTTCATCCCACATCTTTGCCATGGGCTACCAGATGTGTGGGTGCATGACACACTACTGTTAATTGTTTCATCATTGGAATTTGTCAGTTCTGAGTGGTGATGATGTGGTCAGACGCAGATGGGACACAGTCAGGGGTCCCCAAGGCACTTCTTTGTTCGCAATAGCATGTAGTTGTCCCTAGCTGGTACCTTTCAGTGATTGAGTCATGTGTATGTGTGTGTGACTGCTCCCACTCATCTGGTTCAGGGCTGCAATGATGGCAGGTGTCAGCATGTGTGCCTTGTGGTTCTCCTTGGCATCTGCATTGTCCTGGGACTGTGGCAGGTATTCTGAAGGTTACGGGAGCTTTGACTTCATGGCCATGTACCACATACTGTGCAGTATGTGTGTCATTCACCAGGGTTGTAGACTGTCCTAGTGTGATGAGTCTGTGCACCTTAGTTCCTCCCAAAATTACTGTGTTTGTAATGGGTGCATGTGCAATGTCACCTGTCCATGTGGGCTTCACAGATGCACATTGGTGCAGTTCAGGGTGTGTGGTGTTGAGGGTGGACTGATGTAAATGTTTACATGGATGGGCCCCTAGCTCCCGTTTGTCCATGGATGACGGGCCATTTGTGTTTGGGTAGGTGTGATGTACGTTTGCGGCACAGGACACATGTCTGGGTTTCAGAGTTTGTACGACATCTACCTTTGTCATCACAGTGGACATGTCATGCATGCTTGTGTCACCCCAATGTCTGGTCCCTATGGGGTAGTGCTGTTGTGTGTCAGTCTCTTGCTATGTTAGTTGCTGTTCATTCCAGCTTGTGTCACATGTCTGTTGTGCTCCCTCTCATCTCACAATGCCTGATTGCCCACTAAGGGGGGCCCAATGATGGGTTACTTTTGTATGGCACTGTGTCCACATCTGTGTCACTGTGGCTCAGCCCCCCTCGTGTGTTGTGTATTTGCCTGGGAATACTGAGACACACACACACACGTTGTGTCAGATGTGCAGTGTGAGGTTGCCTGTTTGTGTTTGTGCATCTGCACCAGTGCATTGGTATTGCTTTTGTGGGCCATTGCTGGATGTTGTTTTTGTGATTTTCCCTGCTGTCCCTGTGAGTCATATCCCGTCATTCTGCACATTCATCCTGGTTGTTAGGTCCCATTGCTGCCATGGAATGGGAGATTGTGACCTGACACCTACAGTCTACACAGGATGTTTTGATTTGTGTGTCTATTTTCTAGATGTGTATATGCTTTGTGATGGTCACTTCTGCTTTTGTGTCATTGTACACTGTAAGAAATGTCAGCTCCCATGGGTGGTGCTTGTCTGCACATGGCCGAGAGTATGTTAGGGTTTCACAGCACTGTTAGCCTCACCACATCTATGTGGGTATGAGACACAACCACTACTTTGCCGCAAAAGTGTTTCATGTGTTGGGAGCAGGAATCATACATGCTTTTTGGCATTTACAGCTTTGACCATGATGACACTTACATTTTGGTCACTATGATGAGGGGGCTTTTAAGACCCCATTACCACAATGCTCAACATTTGCTGCAGTTTGGAACCCCACACTTAACTTTTGTTCGACACAGTGAGCGGGTGTTAGTGCACATTGACACAGTGCTATAGTGATGCTTGCCTTGTGCAGGCCACACTCAGTTTTTGGTCACACATGTGATGGTAGTTACATTTTATGTTTGAAGTCATTATCACTGTTGTGGGCATTTGTCACAGACTACACACTGTTGTCATGATGTTAGGGCGGAAGTATTTTGCTGACATACCTAATGTTTGTGTATGATGGATGTATGGTGCATCACCCATCCTATGGGTTGGGGTGGCAGGAGTGCTGGGAAACCAGTCCCGTATGGGTGGGGGTGGCAGGAGTTCTGGGCAACATAGTCACTATGAGTGGGGGTGGCAGGGGTGATGGGCAACATGTCCCCTATGGGTGGGGTGGCAGGAGTGATGGGCAACATAAGCCCTATGAAGGGGGTGGTAGTAGGAATGGGCAACAGGTCCCTTATAGGTGTGGGAGTGGCAAGAGTGCTGGGCAACATGAACCCCTATGGGTGGGGGTGGCAGGAGTGGTGGGCAACATAAGCTCTATGAGGAGGGTGGCAGGGGTGATGGGCAACAGGTCCCCTATGGGTGGGGGTGGCAGGAGGGATGGGAAACATAAGCCCTATGAGGAGGGGTGGCAGGATTGATGGGCAACAGGTCTCCTATGGGTGGGGGTGGCAGGAGTGCTGGGCAACATAGTCACTATGAGGGGGTGGCAGGGGTGATGGGAACATAAGCCCTATGAGGGGGGTGGCAGGATTGATGGGCAACAGGTCTCCTATGGGTGGGGGTGGCAGGAGTGCTGGGCAACATAGTCACTATGAGGGGGTGGCAGGGGTGATGGGCAACATAAGCCCTAGGAGGGGGGTGGCAGGAGTGCTGGGCAACCGGTCCCCTATGGGTGGGGGTGGCAGGAGTGATGGGCAACATAAGACCTATGAGGGGGGTGGCAGGAGTGATGGGCAACAGGTCCCCTATGGGTGGGGGTGGCAGGAGTGCTGGGCAACATAGTCACTATGAGTGGGGGTGGCAGGGGTGATGGGAAACAGGTCCCCTATGGGTGGGGGTGGCAGGAGTGATGGGCAACATAAGCCCTATGAGGGGGGTGGCAGTAGTGATGGGCAACAGGTCCACTATGGGTGGGGGTGGCAGGAGTGCTGGGCAACAGGTCCCCTATGGGTGGGGGTGGCAGGAGTGATGGGCAAAATAAGCCCTATGAGGGGGGGTGGCAGGAGTGATGGGCAACAGGTCCCCTATGGGTGGGGTGGCAGGAGTGATGGGCAACATAAGCCCTATGGGTGGGGGTGGTAGTGGTGCTGGCCATGCAACCCCTATGGTGGCCTGTTGCTAGTGGCCAGGATATGGATCCCCTGGGGGTGTGTGACATTTTGCGGGTACGTGTCGTTTGTTTGTGTGGTGGGTGTCTGACTTACCATCTGCACCGTCCGCGTCTGTTCCTGATCTGGTCATAGATGTACAGTACTGGTATGACCTGCGCGATGGGATTCATGATGTGTTTGTCTCGTACAGGCTGCTTGTTGCTCTGTCTCGTACCTGTTGCCAGCTGGTCCGTCTCGTAGCCGTGTATTGTGTTCTGGCGCGAATCGTACCTGATATGCTTCTTTTCTGGATACTGTGACGTGCTGTATGTGGCGACCCGTCCGGGGTGTATGATTTGCGCATTGTACTTGTCCGGCCAGAAACTGCTGTGGATACTGCTTCCGGGCGTCTCAGTTCGGCGTTCGGAGGTACGGCTCGGACAGAGAATGAAGCTTGGATCACAGCCTACGTGTCGGTCGGATTTTTGTCAGTTATGCACATCGTACTTCATCGCCCATACGGACCGGCTCCGGGAACGAGTCGGTCACAAGGAAAGGCTACGAACAGCTCTCGGAGAGCTGTCTGACCCGGATCGGAATCCACCCCAAAATGTAATGAAAATAAAATTGATAACTACAAAAAATTTAAAACATATATTAAAAAACATAAACAATACTTATACAAAAAAATACATCACCAACATTTAAAATATATAGTAAAATACATAACACTAATTAATAAATCAAAATGTTAAACAACTATATTTGTGCAAACAATATTAATGACTTCTGTATTTAAAAAAACTATATTTCTTACCATAAAGTTGATATTCTGGACCACGATATTCTTGCTGTGGATATTTCTGTGTCATGATATTTACAACTTGATATTTGTGTAATCAACATTTTTACCTCGATATTTTGTCTTAATACCGCTCAGTAGCATATGTCTATGCTGTCTTAAACCCCAATGAAATTACATACATTTTCACACCTTAAAAACCAATTTGCTCCTTACTTGTGTAGGAGTAACTATAACTGTGTTAGCAGAGTATCCTTATTAGGAATGAGCACTATGTTTGGACCTGTGCTTTATGGCAGACTCATACGATGACTCCATACTCCTGTGAGCTTCCTCCTGTAGGGATGGAGTCTCCCAGGGGGCTGGCCGTGTCTCCATGAGTGGCCAGTTGTGGGGATTCATGTCCTGGGTGATGTATTTGTATGGACAGAATTATGTCTATTTTCAGATCTCAGTGACTCGTATGATAGCCCAGCCGACCATTTAGTACCTCATGGTTCCCTGATATGTAAGATACATGAGCCTTGGGATTGCTGTGTTGTGGAACCTCTGGAACATGACTGCCTGTGACATCTTTTTCTTAGCACTGGTCGAATGAAGGCAGTCGGGTTGCTTTATAGGGCTTTGTTGGAGGGGGAAAGGCAGACACTCATGACCCCCTGGTTAAGCTGGGAGATGGACCTTGGGATGCCTCTCTCTGACTCCTCTTGAAAAAAGATACCAGGAAATTGTTTTAGGGTATCTAGAAATGCACGCTACAAATGTATACAATTCTTCTACTTACATCGGGCCTATTTGACCCCCGACCTATCCATGCCCTGTTCTGGGTGGTGACCTCGGAACGCCTCCAGAGTGCAGTTGGATGCAGGTTTTCACCAAATGATAAGGTCTTGCCCGCTTTTAACACCGTATTGGACAACAGTCCTCCACGTGACACCGGAGGCAGAGGATTGAGACTTTCCTCTTGGTCCCTCGCTGTGCTTGCTAGGCCTTTATGAACATTCGGCAGCCAGGAAAGTTACTGATAGGTTCTTGGATCTGGCCTTCAGCCTGGCCAGCAGGCAATTGACCATGTTTGGAAATCAAGTCTGGGTCCCGATGTTTACCGCTAGAGTTGACGAAGTGGCCGGACTAGGAGAGAGAGGCTATCTGCCGAGCGGGGATTAGAAGGGTGCCAATCTTACCAGCATGGGATGCCAATTTGTTAGCTTCCCGCATGTGGAATATGGAGGCCAGGTACTTATAGATGATGTCTCTTCTTGAGGCTCTGTGTTGGACTCGGATGATGGTGCATTGAGCTCTGCCCTGGCAGACTCTCAGTGATGGCATTTGCCTCTCTTTGTTCCCCTGCTTTGCTTATCCACCCTTGCTGAGAGTGGGCATTACTGAGGAGTGTGTATGGAGTGTATACCAGAGGGGATGGTTTGACCCGGCTTATTTTATTGTTTATATGTCCCATTCTTTAGGGCTCATCTTCTCTCCATATTTGGGTGCAGCTCCCTTCAGATGGGTGTGTTGATGTTATTATTGCCGCTCACTGCAAAATTATTCTATTATAACATGTAATCTGATCTTCTCAGACTCGTCTCAGTGCTCAGGCTGCCGGTGGCTGTGTGTTTTTAGACACATTGGTTTGTTAAAATGTGTTGTAAAACTTAATAAAAATATTTACCACAAAAAATAAAAACTGTGTTAGCTGGGTGTAAATGACCATGAAAAAGGTTTAAAAATATCAGCCGAGTTCCTACTTAGTGAGTGTAAAAGCTTCGTACATGCTTTCCTCCTTGGTCTTTCTGTGAAACATGCATGTTGTCACCTCTGATGCTACACTTGCTCCTGTGGACAATCTTACCAATCCTACCATACTAGCAGATTTTCTGCAGCTCTAAGTGGAATTTAAGGTACGCAAATGCAAATTCATGATTCTTTGAAACAACACTGATATATGCACATTTGTATTCTTTTAACTTAGGTAAACTCAAACGTTTTTGGATTAAACATAATTTCTAAGGGCCCAATTCTGATGCGGTTTGGAAAGCTTACTGACCGAATGGGTTTGGGAATTGTTTCCAACCGAATCGTATCGGAATAGTCCAACAGACCGAGTACGATGCATCCGGATGCTTCCAGATACGATTTGGTTGGACTCCCATAGACTCCCCTTGACTTCAATGGGAGCCTATGTTCCTAACCGCATCGTAATCGGGCCATAAGTGGGAATGCTTGCCTAAACACATCGTAATCAGGCCCTCGGCTGGAAAGGTACGTTACCCATCCGATTTGGATGGAGCAAATACCATTAGGAGGCCTTCCTAACCTTTGCAGTATACATTACATAGAATGTTTGGAATAATATATATCGTCTGGTTTCAAAAGTGTAGCTTCAATATTCACTAGAGAAAGTAGAGGAAACTTGTAAAGACACAAAGCATGAGCAGAAATCTGGATGGTCACATCTAACTAAAACATGGAGGTGAGCAACTTGTCTACCCATTTGTAGAGGATGCACCTGAATTTCCCTCCTGTGCTGGCCAAACCGGCATAACTCCTGATTTGAACTGAGAAGGTGGATAGTGTATTGCTGAACAACCGACTGAACCATATATACATCACGTTTTAAAAGTTTCAAGTTTTCAATGTAGGGTAAAAATAATAATTTCAAATCAGTTTGTCATCTCAATGACTGTGTTAAAGGCGAACGTTTATCAAAGTAAACGCCATCTTCAGAGTGCAGCGTTGTGCCCCTGGCTGCCCCCCGGAGCTAGATTCATCCCGTACTGAGGGTTAGAAGGCAAACCCAACTGCTGGTCTGGATGAGTGCAAGCTCCTGGCTGTTAATGTTTATGAGATGGTTGTTGAATCTGAGATTGTAGGGTTGGATGGTGTACCTTCTACCCATTTCCCTTCTGCCCCCCACTGGGGTTCCCCCTTGCCACCATCATTTGTGCACTGGCCATTGATTGGAGGGAGTGGATGGAAGGGTTGCTGTTTAAAGAAGTATTCTATTGTAATTACCCGCAGCCATTGCTTGATTTTCTTTAATGGTATATTTATGGTTTAATTGTGCTACACTGCACTGTGGATTTCATGTGATAGGGTAATTATCACTGTTAATGCCTTGAAACTGCATCAGAGATGGAGACTCCACTGCGATACAAATACTGTAGTGATTTCCCTTCTGGGCCCACTTTGGTTCACCCTTAGTTTTTTTGTTTTCGGCTGCCTCTGCTCACTTTGCGTAGCCACATATCGCACATTTTGTTTTGTGATAGTAATTTGAGAATATGCTGCACATGTTATTTGTTATTTAGGGACTCTACTTAGGATTTCGTACACACATTTTTACAAGGTTTCTGGGAATACATACCAACATGGTGTACTGTTTTTCTTTGCTCATTCAACAACAGTTCCTAACTTTTGGACACCAGAGAGGAGAATTTCAACAGAGATGACTGTTCTGGAATGACAGCAGTGCCCAACATGTAGCCCTGCGTAAAATACGTTTACACTCGTGATACAAACCTCCTAACTGCATACACAAAGTATGAGGTCCTAGGCCCATCCCAGAAGGGAGTTCAGCAAAAGAGAGTGATAAATTCACATATTTTTCGGTCATGATTTATCAGACCCAAAGTCTTTCTATTTTAAACTTATCCCCACAACACTGAAAAAAATATGCTGATGCAAACCAACCTAATATATATAGATTTGTTTGTAATATATTTAGAAATAAAAGGCTATGATTTTTGGAACAACACCATTATTTAAAATCAATTTTTGAGAACTACAAATTGGCAGATTCAGGGAACAGAGACATGCTTGATTCCAACAGAATTGATATTTCTAAATGATACAGTCCAACAGACTACATGTTTTGGACTTGCAAAATTTAAGGACAGGAATTCACCTTATATTCCTTCCATTGCCCAATTAGATAATTGGCAACATTTAATGAATTACAGTGAATAACAGCTCAATAGTATTGTGCAGAATGGAACATTCAACTCAACACTTTCCGGTCCAAGCAGGTGGTTATTTTGGCCAGTGGACACCAATGGTTGTTATGTTAATTTTTTTAACTCAAGACCGGGGTTTAAGGCAAGCAGACTAGATCCTCTTTATTCCCAATCTCAACACTCATTGATAGTCATCACCAATTCGACAGGGAATTCTGCCAACAATGGTTGGAACATTCCACACTGTTTGCAGTTAAACAACATCTCTCTCGCCTGTCAGAAGATATGGATCCATCAGTGAGTCAAATCATCTTTATTCGGAGCAAGCAATAAAAGCTTAAAACAATTCTGCAAACAAATGTTATAAGTTAAATAACAACATATATATCAGCTACAGATACAGACCATAAAACATAATCATTCGATAAAAACTTGAAACACATGTAAGACAGGGATCTAGCAAATTTCTTGTTGGGTTCTAAGTCTCCGTATTCTAAAAGATTCATTGATGCCACTTACAATGAAATTTGGAAATTGTCACAAATAAAAGCCGCTGCACGGTTAAGACAAATTGATGAAAATAATTTGAATGAAGTACTTTCTGTTCTTAAAAATAGTATTAATACGTTGTCTTCTCACATTTACAGCTTGAATGACATTGTGCCAGCTCTTATTATTATTAAGCAAAATGACATGTCTTCATTTTACCATGGGCAAAGTCAGCTTAGATCTATTCTGCAATGTAGCTGGACACTTCAGGTATTGAAATCGGACCAAGTACCATGGCGTTATATAAATTCTATGCACTTATATTGGCCTTTAAACCTGACATGTAATCAGCGACTCATGGTAAAAAAAGATGCCACCTATACAATGTTGCACATCAAGAAGTTAGAACAACTTCCTTTCACAATAGCTGAAACACCCTCCACAGTATGGCATGATATCTTTGCCAATTTCAACATGAAAGTTTACATCTTGCATAAAACATTTTCCAATAGGAAGATATAAACCCGTGGAAGGGAGTTTAATTCATTGATTGTGGTCACTTCCCTTTGATTATTGATGTGAACGAGCAGACATAGAAGTATTCCTTATTGGAAATTAATTCACCTCTTCTGTCGGCCACTCACATGTTTGTAAACATATTACAAGACACAGCGCATGCAACACTTCGGTATCTAATCTGGCCTGTGTTTTTAAAAGGAAAACCAACAACTCAGATAACAAAGATTATCGTGAGATGAGAGCCCGTATTCCACGTCCTTTCTGTTTGACAGATGGTGACCTGGTGCAATAACGTGCTGTTTCCTGCAACACATGTGGTTTTTGATATTTCCTTGTGGCCTTCCATTCCAACTCTGAAGAGTTTTTTCAACAAGCTAAGCAGGCTCAAAGCCTTATTGTTTCAAAAAGACGAGGTATTAACATCTGCTCAAGAATCCTGTGACCTGCGGGTTGCAAGGACATCCACCAAAATACAGTTGCTTTTAAGTACCAACTCTCATAGCATTTTGTTGAGCTTGTGCATCGTTTCTTTAATGGTTGCAATACTGCCGGCATTCTGCCTTTTTTAAAGCAATTGGGACTGGCTTTGTCAGCAAATTCTGGAAACTCTTTGGAGTAATATCAACCTTTATACATTCTCTATTTTCAAGAGTTTTTTTAGGCATACCCTTGGGCAGCTCATTTGCGGCATTTTGGTTCTATTTTTGCTGCTCCACAATTGATGTTCCATTTCAAAGCCCAATGGTAACAGGGCTAACACCTGTCCAGTTGTGCCATAAGTGCATGATACAATTGTTTGGAACCCTACTGCTCCAGGAACTGTACATTGACTGGGCATTGTCATTCAGACCCACCTGGTTTACTTGCGTGCAACCTGTGTTTCATTGGTTCAGGTGTCCCTTTGAATGGGCATTCACTGTGTGTCTCGCAATTCAATTGACTGTTCCTATGGCCTGGACAGATTGATGAGTCCGATAAGGACCCGTTTTTGGAGCTGTCCCATTAAATTACAGTCTGCTATGAGCTACTCCAGTCTTAGGAAATGGATGCTTTGGCTTCTATACTTTCGTACTCTGGCTCTAGTAACACGGATGCTGCACAAGAAGCTACTTCCTCAACATTGGTTGATAACGAGGAGCATATTTGTTCTTTGGAGCTTCTGAATAGGGCTATTAAAGAATCATCATCTGTGGAAGCTGAATTCATTCTGGATTTAATAATCAATGACTATGTGGAAGAAATCTTGGATGCCTCTGTTTCCAATTAATTCAGGCCCTTTTTATAAATTTTCAGTTGCATATTCATGCCATTATATACATTTGCACTGGCATTGAAATTGGGTAGCTTTTGCTTTTTATTATGTTGCTAGAAGCTGAGTTATTTTTACGACCAAGGAGAGGGTGGAGTGATTTCCCTTCTGGGCCCATATTGGTTCTCCCTTTGTTTTGCATTTTAGGCTGCCTCTGCTTGCTTTGTGTAGCCACATAGAACACATTTGTTTGGTGATAGTATTTTGAGATTACACTATACATGTTGGTTGTTATGACCACTCACTCGAACTACCCAATGACAACCACTGACCACCTCCATTTCCAGAACCAGACCAACCCCAACACCATCCTCTGTGGCACCCTCGTCTACAGACCTGTGAGCCCCTGCCCGCACAACACCGAAACTTTTGTTGACCTCATCGCACCCCAGGCTTTCACATCCACCAATTACATCCTACTCGGTGACCTCAACTTCCACCTGGACAACCCCAGTGACCAGAAACCTCATCCCTTCTGGAGAACCTCGCCAACATCGGACTCAAGCAGCTAGCCACCACCAAACTCACACAGCTGGACACACGCTCAACCCCATCTTCTCCGCCAGCAGAAACATCACCTACAGCCACACCACTGAACTCATCTGGATCAACCACCACTGCGTAAACTTCCCCTTTGCCGCTCCCACAGTACATCACAGCCCTCACTTACACCCCATCATAGCTGGAACATTACCGAAGAACATCTAATCGCCTTCCTCAGCACCACGACACAGCTGACATCAACAGTTGTCAACACTTCAGCGCGCAACCTTCACCAATGGATCTCAAACTTCCCCCACCCTCAAGAAGACACCAGGCAAGCAACACTCCAAGATAGCAAGCTGGTTTACTTCCTCCCTCGATGAGTCCAGATGCACCTACAGACGACTCAAAAAGAGATGAAGGAGTAACAAAACTCCATAAACCCACACAATCCTCAAAACTGCCGTCAACCCACACCACCTCCTTCTCAAAACCACAAAGAAAAAGGCCCTCCAAGACAGAATTAATGCCAATGCACATAACAGCTAACAGATCTTTGCCATTGTCAAGGAATTGGCCAGGCCCAACAGCGAGACCACAGATGTCCCACCCTCCGAAGACCTCTGCAACAAACTTGACACCTTCTTCTACCGCAAGATCAGGCAAATCTATGACAGCTTTGACACTCAAGGCCCTGTCACAGTGCCTGTCACCACCGCAAGCAACCTCACCGCACCCCAACAGACCCTGTTCAACTGGACTCCGCTTACCACAGACGACACACTCAAGACCATGAAGAGCATACACTCCCGCCATTGGATTCATGTCTGTATCATATCTTCCACAGAGCATCCACCTCCACGGCCCCAGAGCTTCGCCGCACCATCAACTGCTCCATCGAAACCGCCACCTTCCCCGACAACTGGAAACACACTGAGATCAATCCCCTGCTGAAGTAGCCATCCGCCGACCCGACAGACCTCAAGAACTTCAGACCAATCTCCCTCCTCCCTTTCCCAGCCAAGGTCATTGAGAAGGCCATCAATGGTACACTCTCCGAGATCTTCGAAGAAAGCCACGTCCTGGACATCTCGCAATCAAGCTTCTAAAGTTACAACAGCACTGAGACCGCACTCCTCACCGCCACCGATGACATCTGCTCCCTCCTCAACCAGACTGAAACCGCAGCCCTCTTTCTCCTGGACCTATCAGCCGCCTTCTACACCATTTCCTACTGCACTCTAATCATGAAGCCGGCATCCGCAACAAGGCTCAGGACTAACCACTCCTTCCTTACCAGCCAAACAGAACCTACAGAGATCAGCTGCAGAGTGCCCCAGGGCTCCTCCCCGAGCACCACCCTCTTCAATGTCTCATTGCCCCCTCAAGGCCATAATCAGAAACCAAGGATTCAACGTCGTATCCTATGCTGATGACACCCAGCTGATTCTCTCCCTCACCAAAGAACAAACAGCCGCCAGAATCAACATTCCCTGACAGATGACCGCCTTTGCCACCGGGATGAAAGATAGCTACCTCAAGCTCGACTCCGACAAGACCAAAGTGCTCAACCTAGGACCCACCCCTCAGCCTGGTACCACACATGCAACCTCGGCATCATAATGGATTCCTCTCTCACAATGAACCACCAGATCAATGCCATATCCTCTTCCTGCTCCCTCATATTCCACCTGCTGTGTAAGACATTCATATGGATCATCACAGAATCCACAAAAACAGTCACCCATGCACTCATCACCAGCAGACTCGAGTACGGCAACGCACTCCATGCCAACATCACCCAGAAAACGCTTGGGAAACTACAGAACATTCAAAACTCTGCAGCCAGGCTTGTACTCGACATCCACAGCCACATAACTCAACACCTTCGACAACTCCAATAGCTCACAGTCAACAAGAGAATCACCTTCAAGCTCCTCACCCACACCTACAAAGCTCTGCATGATGGAGGACCAGCATATCTGACCCACCACCTCTCATTCCACATACCTGCTAGACAACTCCGCTCCACCCAACTTCCCTGGCCACTGTCCCATGTATACACAAGACCAGAACAGGAGGAAGATCCTCTTCTACTGCACCAACAAGACCTGGAACACCCAGCTCCTCCACCTTAGGCAATCCCTGTGGCTGAACCAATTCAGGTAGGATCTCAAGACCTGGCTCTTTGACTGAACCTCCACGTCCAGGCGGATCAGCAGCCCCCCCCCCACCCAGCACCTTGAGAGCTTCTTTTTTTTTTTACTCTTTTTATTCAATTTTAAATTTTTTACCAATGATCAGTACAAACACATAAAACAACATTTTTACAGTGAGTTGAGAGCCAAATTTCTTAATAATCATGGCGAGAAAAATGGGAAAAAAAACCAGAAAGCCATATGAACCACGACGCAACCACCCCGCAATATAATCCATACGTTGAAACAATACATTGCAATATATCACACATGTTATGTTATGTTATTAAATCATTTATTGAGCTGACTAACACTGATTAGTTTCTTGGCGCTAAAATTGACAGTAACACAATCGAAGGTAGAAAAGATGGATTAAAAATTTCCGGAAAGGTAAGAGATCTTGGCAGGACCGGATTTCCAGGGGAAAGGTGTTCCATAGGCAGGGGGCCAATATGGCAAATCTACGTCCACCAGAACGTTTAAGTTTAAAGGGAGGGGTCTGGAGAAGGCCTAGGTGGAGTGAACGAAGGTTACGGGAGGGAACGTATCTGGTGATTAATTGATTAATGAATTTAGGGCTTTTGCCGTGTAGTGACTTAAAGATCATACAACCTGCTTTGAAGGAACAACGTTGTATGACCGGAAGCCAATGCAGCTTGATGAGGAGAGGAGTCGCCGCCTGCCACCTTGGTTGCTTCAGGATCAACCTAGCAGCATAGATCAGCCAAAACAAATTAAGGAGCATTTAGACAAAAAGAAATCCCTCTAGATGTTTTCTACAATCTTGCAGCTCACTACAACTAATTCCGAGTAAAATCAGAGCAGGGGTAAGTGTGACTTTCAGCCCTAGTGACAAATCTAAGAATTTCATAATAGCCTCTAGCAATTTTTCCAGGCGTGGGGAAGATGCGAACATGTGTACAAGGTCAGCAGCCATTGACCCACATCGAGGGCAGGTAGTCCCAGCTGACCCACCCCATTGTGCTATTCTTGCCAGGGTATGGTAGAGTGAAAAGATGGTCTTAAAATGCTGCGCTTGAAGCCCAGCTGAACACAGGACCGCCTGGTCTAGTTCTAAAGATTCAGAAAACCACTCTAGTTCAGCACCCACCTGTTCCATCCATTTTCCCGCATGTTTAGCCACATGATTTAATTCAACTAGTTCAGCATACAATAGTCTAATAACACCCTTCGTGCTACCCCTTATAATATCTATAACTTTGATTCTACTGAACCCATTGAGCCCCCCCGCCTTCTTACTAAGAAATCTGCATATCTGTAGAAATTTGAAAAAATTATTTCTATCCAGTCCAAACTCCAGCTGAATATCCCTAAAGTGACAGAAGCCTTCATTCTGTATTAAATCCCCAGCCTTCCGGATCGACTTCTCTGACCAATCTGCCATGATCATATCTGAAAAAATTTCAGGAAGCGTGGGGTTTTTATAGAGCTGGGTATAATGATTAAGCCTCCCAAGACCAGTCTTTTTTTTTCAATGCTACCCAGATTTTAAAGGCGGCCCCAAGAGTCTTGAATTTTGTCCTTTTATAATAGCTGGGATCCATGAATTTCATGAAACAGTTCTCAGCATGATCCCCGAGCAACAGCTTATATACACCGGGGAGCCCTATTTCCCCTTCAACATCCCTTGAGGGTGTACCAAATAGTATACTCATATATTGAAGAGCTGCTGACCAATAGTAAAATCTGAGATCGGGAACAGCGAATCCCCCACGCCCCCAAGGTAGTGACATGAACCTAAGGGCCCTCCTCATTTTCCCATGCGCCCAGATAAATCGGTTTACAATATTCTCTAGTGTTACAAACCAATGTCTCTCGGATTCCAGCGGTATTGCTCTAAACAAATAGAGAATTTCTGGTAAAAACATCATCTTCACCATGTTACAGCAGCCAACTAGTGATAAATGTAAATTATTCATTCTATCAAAATCAGCTCTCGCCTCCTTATTACTGGGACGATGTTTTTCTCTATCAGATTCCCCAGAACTGGCATAATCGTAATTCCCAAATACACTGCAGATTCTGTTACTCGAGAATCATCTATAATAGCATACCTATTCTTTATAACTTGAGTTTTAGCTCTATTCAGTGCGAACCCTGAGAATTTACCAAACTATTGTGCTACTGACTCTACCACCCTCAGTGCGGTAGAGGGATTTGCTGTAACTATAGCAACATCATCCGCGTAGGCGAGAACTTTAGATTCCAAGCCCTGACAGACAATAGGAAGAATTCCGTTGTTAACCTCAAATAGATGTATAACCACCATTTAACCTTAAGCAAGCTGTGGGTGCCTTATATAGTACCTGAATGGCTTTGATAAAACCGCACCCCATGCCAAATCATTTAATTGTTTCCCACAAGAAATTCCAGGAGACCCTATCGAATGCTTTCT
Organism: Triturus cristatus; assembly: GCF_964204655.1. Lineage (NCBI taxonomy): Eukaryota > Metazoa > Chordata > Amphibia > Caudata > Salamandridae > Triturus > Triturus cristatus. The sequence continues at coordinate 909,028,254 of NC_140592.1, forward strand.
CCTCACCCAGTTGCACAGCAGACATAGGGTCCCCTGAGACTTCTGTTGCATCAAAGAGTGTTATCACATGGCGCACGTGCTGCATTGTCTCACAGCCGATTATAAACCCATGTTGACAGGGGTGGATTGTTTTCCTCATAATTTTGTTTAGCCTTGTGGCCATAGCCTTTGAGAACATTTTTACATCACTGTTTAAAAGCGTTATGGGCCGATAGGAGCCTGGCTCCCTCAATGGCTTTCTCCTTTTTTAGGAAGACCACTATATCCGCCCCGGCACAAGACTCTGGTGCTGGTACCCCCCTTTGAGCTTGCCGAATAACCTCGATCAGATCGGGTCCTATTATATCTACAAAGATTTTATAAAACTCTAAAGGGATCCGATCAGGGCCAGCGGCCTTATTAGATGGTAAGTTTTGCAGAGCACTCATTATTTCCTCTTGTGTTAGAATCATCTTTTGAGTGCCGCCCTGTCTGTAGAATCGACCCGCTGCAAGGGTATCTTAGCTAAGTACTCTCACATTGCCGTCGATGTCTCTATAGATTCTTTGCTGTAGAGCTGTTGATAGAGTTGTCGGAACATCTCTCGTATCCCGGGGGAGTCGGCTATTATGCTCCTATTAGCATCAAAAATTTCAGATATTTCTCCTGCAGCTGCTTTTTGTCTTAATCTCACCGCTAGGGTATGCACTACCCGCTCACTAAACTCATGGCAGTGCTCTCTTGTTGCCAAATAAGTTTCTGCAGCTTTAACGGCTATGCGTTCTCCAGCTTCAGCCTTATTTACAGCCAACTAGAGCATAATATATTCGGTTGGACTGCCCGTGTTGACAGCCGTGGCAAGTGCTTCTTCTAGCTTGATTAGCTTATCTCTTACCATCTCCTCTTGTTGTGCCTCCTTCCTTTGACGATACTTGCTATACCTAGCTGTATACCCTCTAACCCCTGCTTTAAAAGCATCCCAAACGATCCCTACGCCTGTACTTTCTCGATTAAAATCCCCAAATTCCCGAATCCATCCCTTCATGTGAGACACATATTCTGGGTCAAGTAAAAGCCTCCGTTCAAAGGTCCATCCCCGAATTTGCCTGGTCCCCCCAGAAAGGATAACTGTAAGAACTAGTGGACTATGATCTGAGAGTATCCTGGGGTACTTCTCTATTCTAGAGTTAGAGATAAGCTAATAAGATAGGAAAAATAATCAAGTCGAGAGATAGCCTTGTGTGGTGCAGAGAAGAAAGTGCTTCTGGGATCGGTGGGTTTCAAATAAGCCCATGCATCAGTAAGACCGTTGTTTATGATCAAATTTGTTAGCGCTACACCAACCCTTCTTTTCCTACCAGCATATCCACTTCCAGGAGTACACCAATGCACCCCCAACCCATTAATGTTAAAATCCCCGCAGGCAATCACCAGTGTTGGCCACATTGCAAAATCAGAATCCAAAAATTCTAGCATATCTGGGTCATCACACGTTGATCCATATAATATACTGAACATATGGAAAGTTTTTCACCACCCACTAAACAGTGAACCATCGTCCACCGGCCCCATTGATCAGTAGATTTTCCTATAACCTTTATGTCACTCCTACAAGTCATAATAGCTACCCCTCTAGTGCGGGTGCCCTGCATTGTATTCAACATATGCTTATATCCTAGCTGTTCCAAAATATAACTTCTACTACCTTCTATATGCAACTCTTGGAGACAAAGAATATCTATACGTAAGGATTTAAGCAAAATTGCAGCCCGTTGCCTCTTATTTTGATCATTTAGCCCACAGATGTTAATTGTAGCTATTCGTAAACTCATTATGTTATTCTTCCCAAATTCTTATCGATAGCCCCCCTCCTACCACCTCTTGGTACATCCGAACTTGTACTTATTCTTGCTGAGCTCGTTCTACACATGTTTTGACTCCAAATGCTCATCTCTATCCCTCGCCTCACATATTGTGCTAAATCAAGTTGTGCTGATCTTGTGCCCCACCCCGAACCCAGACTCCCGCCCCCCTACCCCCACCCCCCTACATCCCTTACAGGCAGATAGGTCAAGCATGACCTATGTACTGCAGCCAAACTCACATCTCAGGTGGCGTCGACCCTCCCCCATCCCCCATGGTCCCCCCCACACAAATAAATCTAGATGGACTCATCCCCATATCTCAGTCTATCCATGTGATAGTGAAATAACTCCGACCCTTAAGGGACTTAAAGTAGCCAGCTGGCACCCAGCAGACGAGTTTATGCCTCATATCTCAGATAGGGTATCCCCCCAGACATTGGTCAGCAGCAGCTGTACCCTTTTGAGTGATATGACCTGTGCCCCGCTGCCCCCTGGTTTCTTTTAGCTCAGTGAGATATTCTTGTGCCTTAACTTCTGAAAAAAACATTCTAACCATCCCCTTGAGGATAACTTTTAGCCGTGCAGGGAATAACAGGAAAGCTTCACATCCCTCCCCCTGAAACTGAGTTATCATCTGCCATAGTCGCCACCTCCGTTCGACTGTCGTGTGGCAAAAGTCAGGCCGAGCGAAGATGGTATGCCCCTCGTAGGACTGCTGTGAATCAGGTCTGGCCCTGTCTATTATTGCCTGCCTTAATAAAAAGTTGCCAACAAAAATCAAAATGGCTCTAGGACGCTCCCCTTGATTTTTAGCATGAGTTCTCCTGAACATTGGGAATCGATGAGCCCGTTGTATTTCCAGCTCCCAGTTCCAGTGGGCTAGATCAGGGAAGGCACCTTTCAACAAAGTGGTGACAAAGGCCATAATGTTCTCCCCTTCCACATTTTCTTCCAAACCAAGTAGCCGTACATTATTGCGCCGCTGCCGATTTTCAAATTCTTAAAACTTCCAGCATACATCCAAAGTCTGTTTTTCCTGTGTAGCCTTGAAAGCCTGTAATTTATCAACTTCTTCCTCCACGGCAGCAGATCTTTCTTCCACTTGTGTAACTCGTTCGGTCATATCAGAGCATATCTTATTCATCTTACGGATCGCCCCTTGCAATTTTTTGGTGGCCTGTGATGATCTTCTACTCTCTTGTCTTGCCTCCCCCTGCATCTGCTTAAGGGTAGCATACAATAGCTCCATAGTTGGAGAAGGAGCCGTAGTTTCTGGATTGTTGAGACCAATATTACCACTTTGTATTGCCTTTCCCATATCCGATCCAGAAACCGTGCCCATAGTCAAAGTTGTTGCCAAGTATTCCCATTCAAGTTTGCGAGTGGTTGAATCTGAAAATCTAGTTTTAGTCTTGGTCCGTCGCTTTGAATTAGTAGACCGGCTGCGTTGTGTTTTCTGTGTCGCAGATGACTCCCCTGAGGCCGTCTCCTCTGAAATCTCCAGGTCGCTGAGCTCCGATGAATCAAAGTCATCATTTAAAGAAAAAAACGTATCCCCTTCTGGGGATAGCAGGGGGCACTTGACCATGATGGGGTTAAATTACGGTTGTTCAGGCCACTAGACGCACCGCTACCCCCATCGTTCTCCGACGCTGCGAGCTGTACATTGACCTGTACCGGTGTCTTTGCCTGAAGCTGGCTGCATACAAGCTGAGGATCTAACAGAGCGGAACATGAGTCCGAGCTTACTGAAACGGTATTGCCATTGCCATTGCCGTTGTGGTTGCCGTTGCCACTACAACCAGGCACCCATTCTGCGGCTACAGTCGCAAAACACTCAGAGCCTGCAGCCTCCTTAGCCGGTATACTGGAGATATATGCATCAGCTAACATTGAGTTCCCCTCGTTAGACCAGTCTTTAGCCGATTCACCCGGCGACTGTACCGGAGAGCCTGTATAAGACCCGTTAGCTTTTCCCAATCCATCTGTTTCAAAGTCCTGACCTTGAGCACCACTCGGCGCCAGTCCGGGTTTTACATCTGCCAGAGTGTAAGCAGCAATCGAAGGCAGAGGACTACATTGACCAGAATCCACCTCTTTGGCCGTGACAACGTTGACTCCGGCTGATTCCCTATCTGGGACACCCGCAATCATATTGGGATCCCTCTGGTTCCTCTGTCCCTTCTGCCACGCCTACAAAGCTCTGCATGATGCAGGACCAGCATAGCTGACCCACCACCTCTCATTTCACATACCTGCTAGAAAACTCCGCTCCGCCCAACTTTCCTGGCCACTGTCCCATGTATACACAAGATCAGAACCGGAGGAAGATCCTCCTCTACCGCACCACCAAGACCTGGAACACCCTGCCCCTCCACCTTAGGCAATCCCTGTGGCTGAACCAATTCAGGTAGGATCTCAAGACCTGGCTCTTTGACTGAACCTCCACGCCCAGGTGGATCAGCAGCCCCCCCCCCCCAGCACCTTGAGATCTTCACGGGTAAGTAGCCATGCTTTGCAAACTCCTGATTGATTGGTTCAAGGACTCTTGGGATTTCATCTACACATCTGTATACTGTTGCTGAAAATACATAAAAACATGGTGTACTGTTTACTTTGCTCATTTAGGAACAGTTCCTAATGTTTACGACATAACACAGTTACACAGCTGCATCTCTAACACAATAGTTTTATTATATAAACAGCGTCTCATCAAATTGGGGGCCAGAGAGGAGAATTCCAACAGAGGTGATCGTTCTGGAATGACAAGGGTGCCCGACAAGCAGCGCTGCATAAACTAATATTACACTCATAATGTGGACCACCTGCCTGCATACACCTGAGGTCCTAGGCCAATTCCAGAGATCGCAAATATGTCCCCATGCTCACATAGTAAAGGTAGACCTAGACAGATAAATAATTTGCCATGGTTGGGATATTTGTCCTATACAGTCTGTTAGTAAAGCTAATTACTTTGTTTAGTTGCATCTGCCTAATGATCGCAGTACATTTGCTTCATAATAGACAATGATAGTTTCAAAAAACGCATTGTAAACTTCCTTCATATCTTTCTTATGTTTACTATGGGCATGGATGAGTGAATAAGCAAGTACCGAAAGGGGAGGATCTATTTCCATGGTTCTAGAGGAACAAGAGGGTCATGATCAAGTTTGCTTCAATTACCTGTTACTCTGGGAAGGTTAGGAGTTCAAGTGAGGCACTGTGAGCTAGCCAGGATTTGTCCGACAGGTACTGACACCGTAGAGAGACCCAGTCCCTATATTCTGATATCCTGTCATCCTAACACATAGTTCTGCATAACCAGCACAATCCGTGCAACAATAACAACTGTAATATTTCACTGTGCCTTGATTTTTGCACTGGTTTCCATAAAAACATGTTTAAAAAAAGAAGGTAGCATCATGTAAAAATGTCCCACTTGGAATTGAAATAGTAACTTAAATATTGCACAGATCGGTGTCCAACAAAGGCAAATAGCATTCCAAATTAGGAAGTATTGTTAATGTACACTTCTCAAATATAATAACATTTCACCACACCTACAAGCCTCAAAAACAAAAAATGATCAAACATCATATGAAAGGAATCACTCCTATGCAAGGAATAGGTTCAACAATTAGGGGCAAATTTACAAGGACTTAGCATCATGCTTGCACCACGCAACGTGATACATGCATGACACAAAACCCTACGTCATATTTATGATGCCACACAAATTGACTTTGCATGGCTTTGAATGGCTTAATAAATATGTAATGCAACACAGTGTAAATCGGTGCGTTGCATTACTCTGCACAAGGGAGGTATTCCATGGGCATTGCGGTGGGTATTCCCATGCAAATTCCATGGTTTTTGACACATTTCCAGATTTCCCAAACCTGGGAATGCTCCAAAAAGATACGCATCCCCAGGTGAGGCTTAACAAGGAGAAATATATTTATTTCTCCTCGTTTTTACCTCTTTCTATGTGTGCTACATTTTGCAGCACAAATAGAAAGAGAAAAATGACTATATGGATTGTTTTTGTGCAGGAAGGTGCCCTTTCCTGCACAAAAACTATCCTACCATTCTGGTAGCATAGAAAATAATGTTCGAAGTGAAGTGAACATTATGTTCAATACTTTCAAAATCGGCAATACATTGCTCCTTCATACAATCTAATGGTTATGTTGCCAGTGTAAAAAGATACTGTGCCCCTATTGGCTTTGCCATACTTGCGCACATTGGCAAAATCAATACCTGTAAATAAAAAGCAAGTATTAATAATGGGAGAAAGATGGCTTTTCTAATGCTTTAGGCAAGTATTGCAAACCAAGTGGCGTAGCTGTGGCAGTTGGGTTAGTGGGGCCGATGCTCCATCTGTAAATGTAATCCCACCCTTGTGCCCCACCACCAGCGACAAGCACAGCAAGCGAAAACAGAACTTTCTTGATTTGATAAAGGGGCGCCACAACATTTTCAACATGCAACCTTTACTCCAGGGCTTAATCTATTTCCATACAATGGACCCACAAAAAGTACAGTCAGTAGCTTCTGGCTGAATATGACTCTGGTCTGTTGTTTGTTTCTTTTAGATGTGGTTCTTGAAGTGTAGGGTGTTCTTGAAGTAAATGCTGAGGTACTTTTTGCAGCATGCAAGTTGGAACATGAATCCATCGAGGATAATGGTTGAGAGTCATAGTTGGGTGTGAGAAGGCACATTATGGCTGGACCTTTGGGGTCGGGAAAAGGAAGATGGTGGTTTGACTCCACTGTTAGGAACACGTCCCTCGAGTCCTCCGGTAGCGTTGATTGCTCTTACTATAGAATGCTATAGAATGCACATTTTTTATTTATAATGATATTCGCCAAGAAAAGATGAACTGATGGCGCAACTTTAGAAAAGGAGATTACTTTTATTTCCAAACTCGATGCTACGCTGGTACATACAGCCTCAGCCACTTCTGGATACTGCTCCTACATGCTTGTCAGTCAATTGGCCCCGGCTGCTCTGCCCTCCACTAGTCCATTCTGCTTACAACTCCAACTATGGCTCTTCAGAATGCCAGCGCATTGCAGAGCGGACATGCTGCTTGGATCTCCACCCCAGCGGGGGTCATGATTGCCAAGCCGGCAACTGCAGCGGAGAGTGCATTTGTCAGCCCCCACCTAAACAGGCAGAAAGCCGGAGCTCACAAAAATGCAATGTCACCGTATGGGAAAACCTATTCTAAAGTTGCTTCAATCCGGTAAAGCAACGGATATTCTCTGCACCTCCTCTGAAACTACTATGGTTGATACCCCGATAAACGCTGTCCAACCTAGTCACGTGAAAAAGGCGGAAAAAAGCAAAGAGTCTCTCGCTGGCTAGAGCTACTTACAGTATAATGAGACGGCGGTACCAGCCAGTGAACACCTTGAACCTGCACCAACAGAGACGCTGCAATAAACACTCCAACAAACGGACACCTATGCAGAGGTTAGTGACAGTGCTACTGTTTCTAATCTGGATACTCCTTTTAGGCTGCTGTTGCACTGTCAGCAAGAGCTAGAAGTTACCAACGCACTGGGTAATAATGTAACCTGTTCAAACATAGGGGTCTCGAATTCAGCAGCCAGGCTTTTCACATCTTTTCCTGGTAGAACAGCACCCTCGCTGCAGGGGGATACAACGGATGCTAATTTTGAGGCGCAGAAAGTAGATCAGCTTACTGCGACACTTGATGAGGTTGAGGGCCCACCTGTTTACCTCTCTCTCTCACAGAGTATGGATCATTTACTCTCAGATTCTCCTAAAGCTCTGGTGAGTCTCAGTGCTCAAGTTAATCTCGCCTCATACAAGAAGAAGCACAATGTTAATCTGCTAAAACTGTTTAATGCCTTAAAAAAAGCTTAGAATCTCAGAGCAAAGAGCAGCATCATGGTCCTACTGCAACCCGCTCAAAGGGAGGAACAGATGGAATCCCTCCACGTAAATGGATCACCTCCAAGGGAGAAGTTAAGGCAAATATATCACAATTCTTTCAAATTCTGGCCCAGGGGATGGGCTCAGCTCCAATTTGAACTCTGTCCTACCCCTAAAAGCACACAGCACTGTAGGAAACACAGTGAGAGGCACTTCACCGATATTTGGCTCCTCTCCTCTGGTAATGAGCAAAACTACTATACCATGCGCCAGTATGCAAGAACCCTTGCTTTTGTCAATATCAGTGGCCCTGCAGGTGCAAAGAACTGAGGCACAGGAACACTACGCCACAGGTTAGAGACGATAACCTCCTGATCCAGCAGTCAATATCAGAGGTGACCTGCAAGGTGGCATCACTTACTAACGATGTGGTGGAATTACAACAACGCCTTGCGGACAATGAAGAGGCCATGACATCTACAACTAGTCTAACCCAAGCCCACGACAGCCAGCTATCAGCCCTACAGGGGAGGGTCAAGGATTTGGAAAATCGACAGTGCCAAAACAACTTAAGGCTGTTTGGGGTGCCTGAAGGGAAGGTGGGCTCTGATCCTCAAGCATTCATTGTGCAGCTATTACAGAAAGCACTTTGAGACTTGGCAGACTGGGATTTGGATTCTCAAGTGCAAAGGGCTCGTAGACTGTCAATTTTTCTAAACCACTCAGATCGGATCAACTTACGACACCCTCACCCAATTCTTATATTCATCGGTAACTTTCTTCTATGACAAGCTATTGCTATTAAGGCTCACCCTGCTACACCTGTGGCATTTGAATCCATTTCCATTTTCTAGAGGTCTGATTTATGCAAAAGCACTATGGAGAAGAGATAGAAGATACAACAACTCATTGATCCTCTGAAGGCAATTGGGGCTACCGGTGTTTTTGCAGGGGATGGCCTGTTTGAAGGTCATTAAGGACGGGCACTCTCAGACTTTCTACTCGGACCTAGAAGCAAAGCAGGCTTTAAGCAAATGGCAGTAAAGTGCTATGAAATAACTCTAGATGAAGGGAGTTCCACTCAAAGTAGCCATGGTATTAAGTGTGGTGTTTAGGCCGGATGCCTTCAGCTAATCACAACAGATTTATGCTTAAATTTGCTATACTATTTGGTTCTTTTTTGTGTTTTGTCTTTTCTCTTTCTTGTTGCCTATATAATGTCTAATTCTGTATATAGTATACACACCACGGAGGCGGGCCTGGGTATCGTGTTCCTCATTGGCTGTCAACCACCGACAGCCAGAAAGGTGGGTGATTCCTTTTTCAGGATACTGGGTGGGGGGCAGGGTTAAGGGCCCACAACAGTTTGCAGAAAGGGAGGGGGAGGGTTAAGGAGGGGCCTGGTGTCATGCCAAGGAGATAGGGAAGATGGTTAAAATGCAATCACGCTCATAATAACGCTACAGAGCAACCCCATGAATATGGTGCACATTATTTTGCAACTTGTCTTCCTTTTTTCTTTTTTTAAAGAATCAGGGCAAAGGGTTAGTGGTGGGCACTTCATTTTAATTCTCACTCGGAATAACAGTATTTTGTAATAGGGGTAATTAGATGTATGAGTTGGAATGTAGCTGGATTAAATGTTGCAAGGAAATGCTACTTACCAAGGGAAGAACTAAGGGCCAGATGTGCGACCATTTGCATTAGCGACTCTCAAATTGCGAGTCGCAATTTGCGAGTTGCTAAAGCAAATGTACAACAGTGTCAGAGACACTGTTGGTGATTCCCAATGGGGTCACAAAAAGAGAGGCCACTTGCAATTTGCACCCCAATTGGGAATGGCTGGCCCTCCCAGGGATGGTGGCCTGCTGGGCTCAGCAGACCTCTATGTCTGGGACTGCTTTTAAATAAAGCAGTTTTTTTAATGCTGCACATTTTTTGTAAAGGAAAACGGGATGCATTTTGGAAAAAAAAATGAAACTTTTGGTTTAATTTTTTAAGGGCAGGCAGTGGTCCCTGGGACCAATGCCTGCCCTTAAAACATTTTCCCCATACATTACCAAAGGAGAAGGGGTCCACTGGGGACCCCTTCCCGTTTGGAAATGCTTTACCACTTGAAGTAGGTGGTAAATTGCAACTGTTTTGCAACCACAATTGCGTTCGCAAAACAGTCATTCATAGGGCTCAGACTTGCTATTATGAAGGGACGCCATTGAAACGCCCTTTCCTAACAGCGAGTCACAATTTATTTGCGACTCCCTAATTAGGGTTTGTACATGGCCCTTAATCTGTGCAGTTAACCACATCACACTTCTTACTGAAACACACTTGGCTTACAAGGATAGAGGCTTGCTCCAACATTTAGGTTTCAAAACAGTTGTTTGTTTGTACATCTCAAACTATCTTGATTAGAGGGTAGCCACATTCTCTTTTCCTGCATTTTGAAATGCTGCATGTTGTGGTTTTCTTGCTCTTCTTCACTTCTTCTTGAACAGCAGTTCCTCCAGAGCAGTTGAATTCTCTTTCTATCACTCACTTCTTCTGTATCTTTACATACTCTATGCTGTTTGGGTGCATAGCTTTCAGGTGCGTCCACGTTCTAATTGAGTACTAGCCAGTCTTCCATCTGTGGAGCTCCTTCAGAAACAAAGTGCATGTCTCATTCTGTCTCATTCTGTGCACTAATTTATTTTTCGTCAGCGGTGAGGTCGAAAAAAAGTCACATAAGTGATTCCTTCACTGGCCTTGATTCTTGGGGTGCTATAAGAGTGATTTGTAGAACCCTGACGTCATCAATATTAGCTGGTGTACCTTGCATATGTCTGGTAGTTGATGTACGTGGTGTTTGATGGTCTCCAGTTTTGTTTGCAGTCATGATAGCTTCAGATTGTATTTACTGCAAATGTTCTCATTTAAACACTGATCCAGTTACTGTGTTTATCATTTGAGGTTCTTTCCAAAGCATGTGGGCAAGAAAAAAGCCCTCTCAGAAATTCTGAATAGTGTATTTTATAAACTTGTGTAATGGCTACACTGCTCTAGGAATAACTGTCCAGATATCATTATAATTTAAACTCTAATTTCTTAAAAATGGCTGAACTAATTTATGCCAAATAATGAAAAACATGCTTTCTTAGTAAAGATATAACGTTCTGCGAAAAATTGGTGTAATTATGTTCAGTAAGTTTTCTATATCACTTCCCAACATTTTCTTGGGGTTTAACAATTGGAGAACCCCCTTTTTCTCGGCCCACGCTTAATAGATCACTCAAAACCTTCCAAGAAGGAGCTAATGTAGATTCACTTTTTTTGTGGAAATTGTGAAGATTCATTGAACGGCGTCAAAGCTATTAGCAAAACAAAAAATGCTCTTCCTATGGAAACTCTAACTTAACCATAACATCACTGTTGTCACTGTGTAATATGTATAAAATACACATTACCACAATCTTCCTGATTGCCTGTTGTAGGTGGCCTCCAGTTTTATCTGTGGCTCCTTGTGTGCCACCCCTAAAAATGACCTCTACAGACTCAACAATACAAACCCATAAATTTCAAAAACCTTTAAAAATCTAATATTGAGTGCCCACAATCCCTCTTCTTTAATAACTGTCCAGGAGTACGTGTGGCTGCAGTGGATGCGGGAGGGGTGCGTGAGGGCAAGTGTAGAGAAGTGCAGGTGTCTTGCATGCAGATGAAAGTTCAGTCGATTGTTGATGTAGGATGGTCCTTAATCGTGTAGAGCTTTGTAGACGTGTGTGCAGATCTTGAACTGGCATCTCTTCTTGATGGGGAGCCAGTGGAGGTTTCTGCTGTGGGAGTGATGTGGGTCCATTTTGGGAGGTCCAGGATGAGTCTGGCTGCAGTGTTCTGTATGGTCTGGAGTCTTCTGAGGAGTTGGGTAGAAATTCCAGTGTAGAGAACATTGCCATTGTCGAGGCGGCTGGTGATAAAGGCCTGAGTCATGGCCTTTCTGGTGTTGGTTGGCATCATTTGAAGATTCTGCAGAGCTTGCGAAGGGTGTGGAAGCAGGAGGAGGGAACTGTGTTGCCTTGTCGTTTCATGGTCAGTTTGCTGTTGAGGATGATGCTAAAGTTGCGTGCATGGTCTGTTGGTGGTGTTGGCCAGATAATCTGCCGACCAGCTGTAATCTCAGATGGACATATTCTTCTGATCAACACTTCAAATTTGTTGGAACTGAGTTTAAGGCGGTTGTCTCTCATCCATTTGGCTACGTTGGTCCTGGCATTGCAGAAGCTGGCTTTGGCGTTGGAGGGGTCCTTGGTGAGGGAAAGAATTAGTTGAGCGTCATCTGCGTAGGAGATTAAATTGAGTCATAGGTTCCGAAGAGGTCTGCGAGAGAGGTCATGTTGAACAGGGTGGGGCTGGGGGATGATCCCTGGGGCATGCTGCATATGATGTCCTTGGGTGTGGAGGTGAGGGAAGGCACACAGCTGCTCTGTGTGCATCCTGTGAGGAATGGGGTGAACCACTTGAGGGTGTTTTGCTGTATGCCGATGTTGTAATGTCTGTCAATGAGGGTGTGGTGGGAGACAGTGTCAAAAGGGGCAAAGAGGTTGAGGAAGATCAGGGCCACCATTTCTCCAAAGTTGAGGAGAGTTCTGATGTCATCTGTGGCAGCAAGCAGCACAGTCTTGTTGCTGTGGTTGGCACAGAATCCTGATTTTGAGGCGTTGAGTAGGTGGTCGTGTTCTTGGTATCCGGTGAACTGTTGGTTGATGGCCTTCTTGAGTACTTTGGATAGGTAGGGGAGCAGGGTTATCAGTCTGTTATTCTTGAGATCGCTGAGGTCAGCAGAGTGTTTCTTGACAACACTATGCTAAAGGCTTATGAAAGTACAATATATTTTCTAACTCTGCTCAGCTTAAGAAATTGATTGGTTTATGACAGACCTTACTCTTCTTTTTAGTAGCCTGTAGACTTAACGAAACATGGCCCTTCTGAGCGCTGTCCTATTCTTTCTTTACCTGACCTTCTAGCAGAAAAATAGGGTTGTGGGAAAGGTGGAATCAGATATATATACCACTTTAAATATTGGGAGTCATTTTCATCTGGTCGGAGTCTCCACCAGCCTACAACTGAAACAGTGCATGCAATCAAGTTCATAAAGAGCTATTACAGAAATGAAGGTTATGGTCCGGCTCCATTTGACTGCAAATATGAATCCTGGGATCCTAGGTAAAAATAGTAAAGTCCTATTTTTGCTAATTCTTTTCAGGCTAAAGTGTATAGTCGGAGATGGAGGGCACACTCTTTGCAACTGGGAATTGAGAACCTTGCAGAAAATGTCCACTGTGACTTTTTACTTTTCTTAAAGCTCTTGAATAGAGCTAAATCCTGTTAAATGGTGCTGACTTTGGATGTTGCAGAACTATTTTAATGGTAAAATACCTAGGCATCTATTTCAGCAAAGGAGCAATTACACAGATGCAGATTGCTCTCACTGGAAACCAGAAATGTTAGAGATATCAACATAGATTGCGGCCACACTTAATCAAAGCAGTACAGAAATGATCGCAGATGTAGGCTTTCATGGAAGCAAAGACATATGCCAGAAAAAGTGATCTGTGTCTACTGACCAAATCAATATTAAAACAGGCAAAGACCACATTTACTACAATGCTATGGCCCCCGTACGGAATGATTTAAGTTCTGTGCTGCTTTGACTAAGTGTTGATGTCCATTGATGTTTCTGGAATTTTTGCTTTTCTAGGCTAGTAGTCAGGCACTCAGGGAATTACTCCCTCACAGAAACTAGTACAAGGTACCTTACCATTCAATCAATCAAGCATGATTATAAAGTGCGGCTAGTCAGACAGATAGAAAGATAACAAGCTTTATTCGATTTCTATTTAAGAAAATCATAAAAACACATAAAAACATAACATGTGAATTACATAATCATTATTTCATTATTTTACAGACTCTTTTAAAACACTTACATCTCTTGATTTCACCCCATTATAATTGCAGGACTATTAAACAGTTTAGCTATCATAATATTATCGATTTTCTGCATTTTATGATACTTTTCAAAAACATTGATAAAATCCAAATCATAAACTCATTTTCTATAAACTGGAATGCTAAAAATGTGGGTCGACATCTTTAAAAACCAAGCTTCTTTAAAAGAGGTAATAACCATTTTTTCCTTTGTGCATTATAAAATTTACAGAAAAGAACTGCATGGAGTGTTGTTTGCTCTGATCTATCATCACAGGGGCATAATTGCATCACCCTGGTCCAATCATTCATGTTTGGGAAACTGATTTTTCTGTGTAGAATCCCCAATATAAATCTTGTCAGCAGTAGTATGCCATAGGTACCACAAACTAAAATAAGGTATGGTTTGATACTGTGGGCGGGTAAAATCTGTTGATTATGCAATACTGTGGGTTTAGAAATTTCCCCTGCTAATCTGAGCGATTCAAGTAGGGACATACCTTTGGCTTTCAGCTCTTTTCTTGAAATGCTACTCATAGTGCTTGGTTTGTTGTAGAACTCTGGATAGCCTAAGTCATACAGAAAATCCTGGACATACTTTAACCATTTCATTCTCTTAAAACACCAGCCACATTTAAAACATCTGTTAAAATATCCTGATTCAAATTAGTTTCTGCAGATAACCATATCCTATACCAAAGCATGATTGGTTCCATTTTAATTAAATCTGTAATCAAAGGGACTCCCAATTCCAAATGACAAACGTGCAATGATGAGCTGCTTGGGAGTGCCAAAATATATCTTAAAAAATGATTTTCAAAGATTTGTTAAATTCGAACATTACAATGTACCCAAACTCCTGCACCATGTATAGCCGTTGAGACGCACGTGGCCCTATAGATTTGCAACAGCACATGCGGGGGTCTCCTACCCAGTTCTTTTGCAAAGTTGACTAGAGATGCGGTACTTTTCATAAAAGGAAGTTTTCTCGCTTGCACCGCTTGAGCCCAAGTAGCTTTGTGGTCAAATACAATTCCCAAATAGCTAAACCTGTTAATACAATCTATTTTTTGTGCATCAATATACATATCTCTACATTTATTGCTGCCTGGGCCGCACCTCATAATGAAGGTTTTTGTTGTGTTCACTCTTTGTCCTAGATGATGCATAAAAGCTGCAAAGCAATTTAATCGCCTTTGTAGGCCCACTTGGGTGCGGAACATCAGGACGACATCTTCCGCATACAATGATGCCGGTATGGCCGGTCCTCTTATCATAGGGAAATCTTGGCCGGCTTTCGTCAGTGCTTGGCCTAACCCATTTATTTAAAGATTAAAAAGGAAGTGGGCCAACACACATCCTTGCCTACCCCCTCTCTTAATTTGGAATGGGGCTGCACATTCTCCGTTTGGACCATATCGTCCTCTGGCCTTGGCATTCTCATAGAGTTGTTTTGAAAAGTATATAATGGTACGGTCTATCCCTAAATCCTGAAGCACTCTCCAAAGCCTGTCGTGCCTTATACAGTCAAAGGCTGCGGTGAGGTCAACAAATGCTAAGAACAGCCTGCCTTTTTTAAAAGGGTATATTTACCAATAAAAATGCTCAGATTTAATCTTTGTTCGATGGTTCTCAATCCCTTGCGGAATCCAAATTGCAAATCTGAGAGTATCTTGTACTCCTAGGCCCAATCCTGTAGTCTCTCTAGTACAATACGTCCAACTATTTTTGCCAAGGAGTCTAACAAGGATATCTTTCGATAACAGGCAGGATCTTGTCTGTTACCTTTTTTTTTTAAATGGGAACTAAAATAGATTCCAACCACGTCTCTATGAGCTTGGAGGAGCAACTAGCCGTGATTACTTGTGTAAGGAGTGGGCCCCATAATGCTATGTTATTTTTATATAGATTGATGGGGATCCGGTCTGGCCCAGGAGCCTTCCCTCCCTTGCTGGCCATGATCGCCCTATTTACTTCACCCAGAGTAACCTGGAGGTCAGTTGATTTTATTGGACATTGCGATGTCGTCTCATCATCATCCTCCAAGTAGGTTTCTAAGGCATTGGCACAGTCAACATTATCAAATGTTTTCGAGAAATGCTCTACCCATTGCACTTCCATGATCGCAATTTCAATGGAAGGAGCATCCCCCAACACCAGGAAGGGGGCCTTCACTGCCCTCCAAAAGGCCACACCATCCTTAGACGCTGAGGTCTCCTGGGGGGTTAGCCAGAGCTCATCTCTTATTTCCGCCTTACGTGCTTTAGTCACGTTTTTATAATCCCTCCTTGCCTCTCTTGGTGCTATTGGGTTTCTGAGTGTTTTATGGGTTGCATATGCCCACGTGCACTTTGTGTCAAACCATCCTTTTGTCTTTCTGGATGATTTTGTCTTTTGTACCCATAAAGCCAATTTAATGGCCCTTGTATTATGCCGAAAGGCGATTAGAACAATTTTCTATGTTGCATTTTCATTTAAAATGGCTACCGTCACTGAATTACTATTTGCCACAATCGTCTTTGTGGTTTCTAGTGGATCCACCATCAACCACTTCAAGGCATAGCCACTTACTCTATTTATTATTACCAGGTTTTGTGGGGCGTAAATAAGTTTGGGCTCATGGTTTATTTGTTGTGTTAGTTGTGTAAGGGAAATGCTGTGTGGAAAGTGATCACTCAAGATAATATCATGTGTTTCAAATGACTTCACTCTAGTCGCATATCTATTTGAAATAAGGATATAATCTACTATAGTGGAGCAGCCTCTTCCATTAAATGTACTTTTGAAGGCAGCAGGTTTGTTGCTTATCTCATTTGCGAATCCCAGAGCGTGACAACACAATATTTCGTTTAGAGCTTCTCCGTAATGTAAATGTGGGAAATGGGTTTCCAAAGCGACTCTATGCTTGTTATCAATATACAATATCAATACTTGGTAATATATTTCCACATATTTCAGTTCTATTTTTCTGACATATATCATGTTATATATATAGATAGCTAGGCCCCCCTTTGCCCTCCTGTGTTTCCGTGCCACAGCTGCCGTGTGATAGGTTCGATACCTATTTACGTGAATGGCCTCCTTTAGCCTCGTCTCTTGGAAACACATAATGCAAAACTCTAAAATAAAATCACACCACAGTGGATTACCCAGCTTTGATCATAACCCCGCTACATTCCAATAAACCAATTTTATTACATTGGCAGCTTTTCTAGATGTTCCATTAGTCGTGGTCACATCTGCAATTTGTACGATAGGGACAGTGGATGTTATCTGTGATTGACTTTTTCCTGGAATCGGTGCACTGGCCTCTACCATGTGACTGATTATGGGGATCACCTTGGTAATCTCAGGTAGTGATGGAATTTCGGCCACCATCAGCAATGATTGCTGAATGCTATTTGGCTCTATGTAATGTTCAGAAAGGCTATTGTTATTTAATATAATAGGCTTATTATCAACTACAGCCTTCTGAGTTCCATAATGTTGGGCTACCTTCTTTTCCAGTCAGTATATCTCTTCTAAATTATTCAGACTGAACAATCGGTTTGTTATTTGAACATTGTACCTAGGGTAGCTCTCACCTACGTAATTCTATTCATATTTATATTTCCCAGGAAACTTTGGGGTTTGTAGAAGTGACCTAATGGAACAACATTTACATTATGGGGACTAATAAAATCACTCCTTAGTCGCTCTAAAATGGTTCTCACCAAATATGGGGAACCAAATGTCAAGACCTTGCAGTCCCCTGTAGGGCTTTGCAGGTTTTACCTACCCAGGCCCTTCTCCTAACAATTTTGAATTCAGAAAAAAGAGCTCTATTTCGTCCAGTCCTGGTACTCAACCAGTGTAGAGATTTGTTTCTCAATGCCACCCAAGATTCGTTTTCGTAGTTAGAGAGCTGCGGGACATTAGCCAAAATTACAGTATAGGGAGTTGCTTCCGAGGGGAGGTCTAAGGCTCGAACAGTGAATTCAGTATTTGCCTTTGGGATACACGTGATATTTATATTATGTTGGCTACTATTTGGGGGAATATCATTTACTTCCCTCCTCTGATAGTTTCCCTGTGCTTCCCTTCATCCACTATGATTTTGATAAGGTCTTTCTAAAGCCAACTGGGTTTTTGCCCCCTTTGTTTCTATCTTGTTAACCTGATTTATTTGTTTTAATTCTTCTTGTTCCCCCTCTCTTATGGTTTGCTCATTTACTGCTTCCAATAACATCACATTTAATGCTCTAGTCTAGACCTGGGCGGTGAACTTCGCTCCGTTTGCGGAGTTTACGGAGTGCAGAAAACGATGTGCATTGGATTTTTTTCCCCGTTCGCGATCTCGAACGGTGAGTTCGCGATCACAAACAGTAAGTTCGCAAGCGCGAGCAACCGCTCGGTTAGAATTTCTACCCGAGCAGCAGGAATACCAGCATAAACTGCAGTTCGCACTGCACTCCGCCACTCGCGCAACTTCATAGCGGTTTTTTATAACTTCGCGAAGTTCCGAGTAGCAAAACTCCACGAACTACACCCAAGCCTACTCTAGTTGTCCTTGATCTTATGGAGTCTCCGCTTTCGCTCTTGTCTTTATTACTGTGTACTATGTTTTTCCAGAGAAGTTTCTCCAAGGCTACCTCTATGGTTTTTAACCTCTCATCCATCTTACTTAGGGACTCTTTAAGGATGCTCTCTAGCTCTTCAATTTGCACAGAACCTGTTCTTAAATCATCCCTTGAACAATAAGTCCCCTTAAGTATTGTTTGTTTCACACTCTGACCTACTTGTGTTGAATGTAATGCTTTTTTATCGCTTTGTCACCCTTTTTAGCTGTTTAGTACTCGGTTTTTGATGACAAAATAAATCCCCTTGTGTAGCCCTTTTTCCATCCCCCAGATTTCTTGGACGCTTTACCAGGGGTTGGGATTCACTGTCCTCATCACTAATCCACAAATGATGTGAAGCATTTTGTATACAACCATTTTTATGGGAAACACTTTCAGTTCCATTTGCAGTTAGAGATTTCTCTGTTGGGCTTTTCTCTGCATTTGAGCTTTCTCCTCTGGCTTCTGCATTTAGGGTCTCTTGAACAGTGAATATTTGTTTTTCGATTGCCCCCATTGTACCAGTCGAATAATTCTATAGAGATGAGCGTGAGCTTTTAACCTTCTTGAGCTCTGCCTTCCTAGAAGGTCCATTGCTGGATTCTGCCTTTCCCTTCCCCATTTTAATATTTAGTAAGAGTACAGTGGAGTGCTCAGTGTAAATATTAGGTAAGATAGTAAATCTACTGATGTGCTGAGAAAGTGCAAGGATCTAGTATATACAGGAGCTTAAATCAGTCAGAAAATTATCCATCCTAAATTGACAGCAAGTTGTGAGATGCCCAATGTATATGGAGGCTACAGGTACTCACCGAAACTGCAAACCTCTGCTCGCCGAAAAACCAAGAGGGGTGGCCCAGCCCGGCCTCCTCCGGTCTATGACGGGCTGAGACGGGCCCATCTTGGCCCGGTCTTTGCCGGGCTTGGCCTGTGCGTGTCTCACATCGCAGGACACCTCCAGTTCACTTATAGCGCTCCCACGCTGGTTCTCCCACCTCCTGGCTGGGTCAAGGGCTCGTGGGTAAAGTGTGATGTGCTGCAATGCTGGATGAGGGTCCCGCGTTGTGGGACGCCTCCGGTTCACTTATAGCATTCGCGCGCTGGTTCTCCCGCCTCCTGGCTGGGTCAAGGGCTCGTGGGTAAAGTGCGATGTGCTGCAATGCTGGATGAGGGTTCCATGCTAAGTGCGCAAACTGTGAATCCACAGAAAATGCTACCACTTCAGTGTTTATAGATTGGAATTCTTCGATTCTGTCACTAAAGGCTATTATTTCTATTGGACAAACAAGGAAAACCACATTTTTTCCTCGATAATCCGAAAGTTTCAGTTCCTTAAATTCTCCAGTGATCACAGCCGTTCCTTCAAAATAAGGAGCTGGTTTGGAAATCTTTGCCTTGCTGAGGTGCAGGGAATGATCTGAAACTGGAACTCGGGTGGCCTCTCCTGGGTACACCTGATACCCGGCATGGAAGTGGCACTCCTCATCCGCCCGGTTCGTCCTGCTTTGAGGCGGTTTCTCCTCCTCGGCGACGACACCGCAGACCAACAACAGTAGGCAGAGGGTCGTGCTGATTCAGGTGAGATCAGCTGAACAGCCAGGTCTTGAGTGTCTTCTGTAAATCTGGGAGAGAGGTGAAGGTCAAGAGGTGTAGGTGGAGGTTGTTCCAGGATTTAGCCATGACATAGGAGAAGGATTGACTTCTATTGTTGCTTCGGTGGATGCTGTGTGCATGAGGGAGAGGTTGTCTGGAGGGTTGGTGGAAGCTCAGGCAGTCGTTGATGTAGATAGGTTGTTCATTGTGCAGAGCTTTGTAGGTGTGAATCAGCATCTTGAATCAACATCTCTTTTGTATGGGGAGCCAGTGGAGTGTCTTAGGGTGAGGGTTGATGTGGGTCCCTTTGGGAGGGCCGAGGGTGAGTCTGGCCACTGAGTTCTATATGGTTTGCAGTCTCTTCAGAAAATTACTAGTTATTCCTGTTTAGAGTGCATTACCGTAGGCTTAGGCGCTAGTGACTGGTGACTAGGGCTTCAGTGACGGTACATCTGGTGTTGAGGGGGAGCCATTTGAAGATTATCTGGAGCATGCGCAGAGTGGGAAAGCAGGCAGATGATACTGTGTTGACCTGGGTTTTCATGGTGAATTTGCTGTCCAGGATAATGCTGAGGTTGCTGGCATGGTCTGTTGGTGTGGGTCCCAGTTCCAAGGGCCACAAGAAGTCGTTCCAGAGGAAGAAGTTGTTTCTGAAGATCAGTACTTCCTTTTTGTCTGTGTTGAGTTTTACGCAGTTGGTTTTCATCTAGTTGGCAACACTCATTGTGCACCTGTGGAAATTGTCTCTTGTGTTTGTGGGGTCTTCTGAGAGTGAGAGAATGAGCTGGGATTCATATGTGTAGGATATGATTTTGAATCCATGGGTTCTGATGATGTTGGCCAAGGGAGTCACGTAGATGTTGGACAGCATGGGGCTGAGGGATGAGCCTTGAGAAATGTCACAGATGATGTTCCTGGGTTCCAAGATGAACAGCGGCAGGCGGACTCTCTGGGTTCTTCTGGTGAGGAATGCGGTGATCCATTTCAGGGTATCTCCTTGGATGCTGATGTGATGAAGTCCTTTGAGAAGGGTGTGGTGGGATTTGGTGTCAAACCCTGCCGTGAAGTCGAGCAGGATCTATGCCACTATTTCTCCCTGTTTGAGAAGGGTTCTGATGTCATCGGTGACAACGATCAAGGTGGTTTTGGTGCTGTGATTGATGTGAATTTGGATGGGGAGGTGTCGAGAAGTTGGTAGTTCTCCAGGTGTTCTGTGAGTTGTTGGTTGATGGCTTTTTCAAGGGTTTTGGCGGCGAAGGGGATCAAGGAGATGGCACAGCAGTTTTTCAGTTTGCTGGGTTCAGTAGAGGGTTTCTTGAGAAGGGATTTGACTCCTGCATGTTTCCAGTCTTCAGGAAAGGTGGCTGTGGATAGAGGCATTTAAGAGGATAGTGAGCTCAGTGCTGATCTTCTTGTTCTAGAGGTTGAAGATGTGATGCAGACCGGGGTCCTTGGGGCCTCCTGAGTGAATGGTATTCATAACAGCTGTGGTGTTCTGTGTGGTAAACTGGTTCCAGTTGGTGAGTAGGTGGTCGGGCCTGCTTCTGTGGGAGTGAGGTGTCCAAACAGGTTGGAGGGAGAGGGCCGGGAGTCAACGTTTTTATAGATAGAGGAGATCTTGTCATGGAAGAAGTCCGCCAGAGTGTATCAGAATTCCTAGGAAGGAACAATTATGTTTTCAGTGGCTATGGGGTTGGAGAACTCTCTGACAATGTTGAGGAGGTCTTTGATATTGTTGGAGATGGATGCGATGTGGTCTGCCAGGGCGTTCTATTTCATCTCCTTCAGGAGCTGGTGGTAGTGGTTGAGGGCTATCTTAAAGCTGGCTCTGTCTGAGGAATGTTTGCTGGTGCGCCATTTTCTTTCTAGTCACTTGAAGTTGTGTTTCACGGCTCTCAGCTCCATGGGGTTCCATCTGACCTGTTTGGTGGACCCTTTGCATTTGCTAGGCTTGATGGGCGACTCTGTCGGTGCAATCGATGATCCATGCGGTGAAGATCTTGACAGCCTGTTCCAGGTTGGGTGCAGTGTCAGGGTGGGAGGTATTGGGTCAGTCCACTTTGCTCCAGCTGGGGTCCAGCCGCGGTGGGGGGTACTGGGTGGCTCGTGGGCGGTGCCGGCAGATCTGGTGATGACAAAGTGGATGATAGACTGTCCAGATGAGCTTGGTGACATGACTGTACTTGACTCTGCCGCTAACCGTGAAGATGGGTTCAAGCATGTGACCTGCGTTGTAAGTGGGCTGGTGACTAGCTGGGTGAGGCCAATGTTGTTCATGCTTTCGAGAAGGTTGGCCATGTTGGTGTCATCGAGGTGGAAATTGAGATCTCCGATGAAGATGTAGTGTTTGGAGTCTATGACGAGCGAGGCAATGTGGTTGGGGATGGCATTTCAGAAGCTGGGGTGTGGCCCTGGAGGTCTGCAGACAAAGGTGCCCCAGATGGGGGATTTGCAGACTATTTGGAGTTTAAAGTTGAGGTGTTCCATGATTGGGGTGTGTTGTCTGCGGTTGTGGTGCAGTGAATGTTTTTTTGTGGAAGATGGCGATACCACCTCTGTGTTTTTCTATATGGTCCCAGCGTGCTATATTGTAACTGTCAGGTGTCACTGAGTTGATCTTGGGAACCGCTGCGAGGTGACCCAGGTCTCGGTGAGGAAGATGCTATCGGGATGATGGTGGAGTTGGTGGTGATGATGTCCCAGATCTCGGTCGTGTGCTTGCAGAGTGATCATGTATTGATGAGGAGGCAGTAGAGTTGCCCCTAAGCAGTCTTAGTCAGCTTGGTGGTGGTTATTGTGCATGCAGGTGGTCCAGTCTTGCAGGAGAAGAAACAATGCCAGCAGGTGAAAGGCCCTACTATTGATTGTGGAGAAGTGCAGCTGCAGTTGTTGTTGTGGGGTCCTGGGTCCATGGCTCAGAGGTTAGTGGAGGTGTATTTGTGTGAGGTAGGAGAGCTAGAGTTTCTGATGTGGGGTGTGGTTCAGGTGCGGCGGGTAAATATGGGTTAGTCTTTAGTGAGCATTTGGCACTACGGCCTCTTTTAAGTAGGTCCTGGGAGGAGGGAGGGAGGCTGGGTGGCAGTGGGTGGGGCTGGCAGGAGGCAGGAAGCAGGGAGAGAATGGCGGCAAAATGGGCAGGAAACTGCAAACAAAGGAAGCAGCAAAATGAGGTCAATACAAAGAAATACTATGTAAATAAGCTACATGAAGTACAGAAATAAGGAATAGGAGATAAAAAGTAGGAAAAATGAATACAATGAAAACTAAGCAAGTACAAGCACAGATATGCAGGACACCGGAAAAAGCAGGCAGAATGAAATATAATGAAAACTATGAAAGCATGAAGTAAAGAAACACAGAAATCCAGAATAAAATAAAAAGCAGGTACAATGAAATACAATGAAAAGTAAGCAAGTATGAATCACAGAAATGCAGAATACAACAATTAGAGGGCAAAAATGGCAGACAGCTGAAGCGAAGACCTCCTGCTCGAGGCAGCAAGTAGGAGCTGGAACAGAGACCTGCTCAAAGGGGCCACGAAGTTGCCACAATTAACTAGATCCTGGGAGGAGCGCTGTGTAGCAGTGGGCGGGATTAGCGGGAAGCAGGGAGAGAACGGTGGAAAAAAAGGAGGAAAGCGGCAAACAAAGATAGGGGCAAATACAAAGAAATACAATGCAACTAAACAAGCTCGAAGTACAGAAATGCAGAATACGGGAAAAGGCAGCAAAAATGGCTGATAGCATAAGCTGGAACTGGGACCTGTTCTAAAGTCAGTCCCACCTAGCAAGGTGAAGAATATCCGAAGAGCTTTACTGAAAGTGAGATATTATAATGATGGAAGAGTACCTGAATAGAAATTGAACTAGAGTAAAAGATTGAAAACAAAATATAAATAAAAATTATATTCTGCTTTGAGGTCTCATTGAAGACACAGTCCTATAATATATTCGATCCTTCTTTGAATGAGAGTAGTCACAATGTGAGTTGTTGCCACAATGATTGCTTAGTTTCTTAAAGATCGCAAATTTGAAACTGTCCACGGTTATGGTTCGTCCCTTTTTTCTTGTTAGCTTTTCATGCAGTAAATTATGTGAGTCTAATAAGGAGAATGTTCTTTATAAATCATTAATCCACACTATGTTTGTATGGACATGACAGTATACTTGAGCCGTAAATAGACTGTTTAGGAAAATGCTATATAATAAAATTCTGTTGTATGTCTTTAAAATTATTTCATGTTATCATGTTAGGAAGGGATTGTGCCTTTGAGGTATTTCATGTGCCCTGTGCTTCTATTTCTCTTTCATATCTGTAACAATGAGATATCTTTGGCTCCCTCTAGCTCCTGCTATCTCACTTATTGCTCTGAACTTGATGTCGCTTATATAGCATGGTTTAGGGGTCTCTGAAGCCTTTCTGCTTGTCATGATCTTGGTCAATCTGCTAAAAGGCTTATTTTGGAGAGATGCAGATAAACCTTACAAAGACCAAAGCAATAAATAAAATATAAAACATACATTCATTACAATTTTGTAAAGATTTTATTATGAAAAGGGTATTGTTTTTAGAAATACTCATAGCTTAAAATCATCTACAAGACATAAAGCAGTACATACACAGTGCAGAAATCAGGCAAATAATGATCTATGTTTGATTCATTTGCTATCCACATGTGATACTTTGGGTTCTATGATAGTTGTGAATCAAGTGGTACAAGGAGAGATAGTATCTCTATTTTCATTCATGTCCTCTCCATCACCTTGCTTACACCCCAAAACTACTTATATATCCCTGAGTCATCCTTTTGTTTCAGAAGAAGAAGAGAAACTCTGCTCAAGCTTTAGGGGACTCCTTTTCCAAAGTGGACAGAAGTCAGCGTTAATACTGAGCTTGGTAGCAGCCCTGAATGTCACTGATCAGAAGGCCATTATTGGCGTACTTTCTTCACATCTTGCTCCTGAAGACACAGTCGTCTGCTAACGCAAACCATGCCTAAGTAACAGGCACCAATTCATCACATTCACGACATCACCAAGAAGAATGACAGCATAGTATCAGATTTTCTCAAGCCACGACAGCCTTCATTTCTGAAATCAAATTCAGGTACCACTGACCAAGCTCATGTCCTCTGCCAACCATACCAATAGCAATATCCGGACTGAAAGATTCCTTGACACCACCCTGTCAGACAGGAAAAGTCCACGGCAAGAAGGTGTCTGCCTCTTCATGGACAAAGGACATTTATTCACTTTAAAGTTAAACTGAGAGACAAACTCTGGTTACACCAACAATCACCATCTACCACCATCTTTAAGACCTACTATATTACCTAGAATGTTCGGAAGGCAAACTCTCTAGTTTTCCCAAAAGGTAAATCAGCTATGTCTAGCAGTTAACACAGCACATCTAATGGATAGATAAGATTGTGTTGGTACATAAATTAATGACTTCCAGTGTTTTATGGTTTAGTTTGATAGAGCATATCACTGTAATTACACTATTTAACTGTTTTCCCCATCAATGTTGCCTAACCCTTCATCAAGCTTTTCTTCTGTTATTGGAGAGAGAGAGAGAGAGAGGGAGAGGAAGATGGAACCCCAGTAAGTATTACATAGATTTAGCCCACAAGAAAGAGAACAGTTTTATGCATGCTGGTGATATAAGGATCTGTGTCTTACTCCAGAGATCTCTAGTAACAGCCTAAGGTACTGTAGTCTGAACCAGGACAGTGCCAATATCAGCTTCTAAAAACTATGAGGGCATGCAAATTACAAATCTTTTGGGCTTTTGTGTCTTTCTGTTTATTTTAATTATGCGTCTTTGATAGTTGCTGTGTATAAAGCTGGAAATTAGTGGGTCTGATCATGCAATATGAACTGGCATTGTCAAGTCAATGCTTATTGTTCAGGCCTACATTTCTAACTATAAAGAAGACCTATTGACTTTGACAATGTTTGTTTAAAAAAAGCAAGACATAATTGCTTTGCCAATGATTTTTTTATTTGACTTCTGGAGTCTTTAATTACAGGAAAACAATTAAAGGCTTTCCATACTTATTTTATTTATTGAAGATTTGGCTGATTAAATTAAAAAGCAAATATGTTTTTTGGCTTGTATTGTATGCATGTATTGAAATGTAAATAGATTGACCCTAGCTCTGAAGCATTGGAATGCTGTATATTACTTGGGACTCAGGAGACAATCTACAAGATCATGTACATCAATAAAGAATTTCACAAATATATTTTACACACATTTAGGTACACAGGTGGGCATATTTACAAGCTCCTATCACCACCGGAGCATCACTTTTTTTGACGTTCTGGTGGTGTAGCGCCATTTTCAATATTTACAAGGTGGCGCTAAGACACTTAGCATTAGGGGTGGGCTGAGCTTGCGGAGCTTCACTATGTGAAATTTCATGGAGTTAAATAAAAACTCATGAAATTCCGCTCCGCTCCACTCTAATTAACTTAAGCCACCAAGCTGGGGTAAGGCCAAGCTTAGGGGGCCTTTGTGGGTCACCGGTATGGGGTAGATGGGCTTTCGTTGTCTCAGGCTCTGCAGAGGTGATGGTGATGGATGATGCCAGGAAACTCAGCCTAAGCCTCCTGTGAGTCCTGCCTCCTGTGCGAGCAGAGGCACCAAACAAACAGACAACACCTAATGGGTCCACCCAGCACCCCTAGATGAACCAGCAGAAGTCATTGCAAGGGGCCCCCTGACCCTACAATACTCGCCATCTACCTGTCAGGTTCAGGACAGTGGAGCATCTTGGAGACCTTCTCCATGGCTGCAGCTGCAGCTCATTGAGGTTGACAACGCTCTCCCGCTGCCTCCTGCAGCCAGCCTCTGGATTACCTCGGACTGCCTGGCCTGCAGGAATCAGACCTGGGTGTGCTGGAGCACGCGCACTACAGAGTCAGTTCAGAATGGAAAGTGAAACCTGCAGGTAGGTTCTGCGACTTATGCCCCAACTGCAGCTCTGCGCATGCACCCTGCCACCCGGCTCGCCAATTTCCTTCTATGCTGCTGTAACAATAAAGGATATAGCTTTCTAAAGTGGTAGGTGGCAAATTCCGCTATGTAGCGGCAGGAGGTGGAGTCTTTTGCGTAACTCCGTGTTCCAAGTGGAACGCAGAGTGACGAAAGTCCGCAACCTCTGCTGGCGGAGTGAAGTTTACCGTCCACCCCTTCTTAGCATGGCTTAATGCCACCTTGTATATATGCCCCTTTCTGCCACAGTCCTCTGCGGCAAAGGGGCGTGCAATGAATGTTGCTGTGGGCATTACATCACAACACCCATTGCTTTCTGACACTGGCTCAGATTTACATGGAGATCTTAATCTGTGGCAGAAGCAAAAACGAATGTCATGCAAATGCAGGCGTTAAAATGGTGCACAAGGATAAACGCTTTTATTTCTCCTAATTTTTGCCTTTTCTACGTGTGCTACATTCTGCAGCACACATAGAAATTGCAAAAAGCCTTTAATTATTGTTTATCTGTAGGACGGTGTCCCTTCCTGTAACTAAACAATCATTTCATAATTAGAGTTTGCTACTTCTATGTGTGCTGCAGAATGCTGCACACATAGAAGTAACAAAACACCATTCTGGATTGTTTATATACAGGAAAAGACACCTTCCTGCACATAACCAATCATTCCCAGCAACGCAGACACCCTTTCACTATGGTGCAAGGGTGCCTGTGTTGGTGCTAGGCAGCTAATTTTAGCACTAGGGAAAACACAGGGGTGTGCCGTATTGTAGTAAATACAGTGCACCCGTGCATTTTGGAAATGTCAGAGCGCAGCGCTGCCAAAATTGGTGCCTTCTAGTAAATATGCCCCTGAGAGTACGTGAGATGCCCAGAATCTCATAATGTTGAATCCGGGACTCAAAACACAATCAGGTGCTTTTGAATACAATAGGGTATTTCCAATAGCCCAATTAATTTCCAGTGTTAGAAGGATACTCTTGGAAATAAGTCCATTACATGAAATGATCAGAAACAATGGTATTTGATATTAGCTCATTGATTCCAAATTGCTATATAGTTTGAAATTGATTGAGCAATTCTTTGTAACTATGACTCCTATACATCCGGCCAAGGAAGATCTGTATTTAAAGGTTAATTTGTGAAGTGCAGGATTAATATTACTTCGTTTAGTTTGAACATGCAGTCATTTTTAGATCTTATTAACCACATCAACATTGTACATTAACATTTTCTTAAATATTCTCAACATATTCTGCTGCATTTGTAAGGTAAATGTGAAGTCAAATGCATTAATGCTTTAAACCCGGAGAACACATTATCATGCTTTCTGCAAAAAATGGGTTAATCAAAACAGCAGTTTTCTTTGTGAGCCATGGCTATGAGTCTCTTTTGTGCAAGAATGATTGAAAAAATGAATTGCTCAGTTCCTATGAAGAGTTCGGGAGTTTCTACAATGGACATGAAATCCTCCATCAAACTCACTCAAATGGCACAGTTTGACACTCTGCTAACCATCCTTCTCAAAGTCTAATGTCAAATTATAATCTAACAAGTGTTAAGTCATCAACTGGCTAGTTTAGAAGATCTCTGAAGCCATTTTGCCAAAATGGTGTATTGTGGGTGATAGATGTATGGACAAAGTTCATTATCTATTATTATGTAGGTGTCAGTATACCTTTTAGAGGGCTATGGGGGAAGTAGAAAGGACAGGGCCCAACCATTAGGGTGGAGCTCTTTTACACCTTTTACACCTGATGTCCCGTGTCCATACCTACCTTGAGTCCTGTACAACTGGGCCAAGTACCCCTTCAGGACTTGACTCTCAGTAGTAGGTTAGGGTGAGCAGGTCCGCAACTTAAAGTACATTTCGCAGCATCCGAAATAAATGATTGAACAACCAAATACTTGCTTTGATGAAAAAAGGAATATTCATATATAAACAAAAAGTGAAATACGGCATAACCACACAATACACACATTCCTCTGAGGTCGGGGCTTCACTGTTCTTTATTAATTTTTTTTTTTTACAGCGTTTTATATAGCGCAAACTTGACCCGAATCAGGTATCAGAGCGCATTACATAGCACCAGTTGCATTACATGAGGACACATTCTTTTTTGTTGGGCAAGGGGAGATTAAGTGATTTGCCCAGAATCACAGGATGTTCAGCGTCATTGCTGAGACACAAACCCAGTTCCCCAGATTCGAGGTCGACCGCCCTAGCAGTTAGGTCAACTCCTCTCCTGTTCAATAGGCAGGTTTCTCTCATTGGTGGTAGGGGTTATTTCCCATTCACTACACACGACATTCAGGTTAGGCCTCACTAGTAGGAGTCCAAGTCTGACTCTTCTTTAAAATCAAAAGTACCCCGGGGACTTCCAGCACAGCGATCAGACTTACCAGCTCCTGAAAGAATTGCATGACCTTAATCCACACTGGAGTCCCCCTCTGGCATACGGGGTCTCCAACTTCACTCCACACACATGCTAGGGCCTGATAAACACAGCAGTAATCCTAACATCAGCCCCCACAGCCATACAGGGTCAATGACTTCTCTTTGAACATGGGCTACAGCCCTATGGAACAGCAGTAGTCTTGATGGTGGCCCCCTTTGGCATACAGGATTGCCAACTTTACTCCGCATACAGGCAACCGTCCAATCAGCATGGCAGTGAAGCCAACTTTAGCTACTTCATGGCAGCATTCTCTGCCATACGGGGTCACCGACTTGAACCTACAAACGGATGATGCCCGATCAGTGGATGATCGAAAATGGCCCTTTTTGCAGGCTCACTCTAAACTTTTTGCATTCCTCCTCCACTTTTTCTGACCTTGTTTTGTTAACTTTAGGACTCTATGCACTTTACCACTGTTAACCAGTGCTAAAGTGCTTGTGCTCCGTTCTTAAAACATGGCAACATTGGTTTATACCCAAATGGCATATTTAATTTACTCTCCTCTACTAAACATGGTATATTTGGCTTACACCTAATATGCATATTTAATTTACTTAAAGGTCCCTAAGAAAGTGCTACTGCAGGGCCTGCAAATGACATGTTACTAGTCGACCTGCAGCACTGATTGTGCCACCCACTTGTGA
The DNA here is from genome assembly GCF_964204655.1 of Triturus cristatus. Taxonomy (NCBI): domain Eukaryota; kingdom Metazoa; phylum Chordata; class Amphibia; order Caudata; family Salamandridae; genus Triturus; species Triturus cristatus. The sequence continues at coordinate 909,058,261 of NC_140592.1, forward strand.
CTTAAGTAGCTCTATAAAATATGTCTCAGGCCTGTCAATGCAGTCTGTGTGTGCAGCTTTAAACTAGAATTTCATTGTGGCAAAATAGACCCTTTGCTGGGCCCCACCCTTTCTTTTTATACATATTATTAATCTCTAGGGTAGGCCCTAATCAGCTCACAGTTCAGGGTAAAATGGATGTTAAAAGTTTGACATGCAATTTAAAGTTTTAGATGTCCTAGTACTGAAAACCTCTTAAATCAATTTTTCACTAATGCAAGGCCTGCCTCTCCAATAGAGTTAATACTGGTGATGCATTATTATATTTAATAAACTCTAACTCCCAAAGGGAACCAGGATAACAGTTCAAGTTTGGCATCTTTGGAATTTTAATGGAGAAATCAGGTTTTAGATTACAGTTTTGGAAAGGTCACTTCTAGAAAGGTAGCATTTTTCTGCCTTAGTCGTTTAGTGCTTGCAGCCTGTCTCTGGTTCACATGACTGAGCATAGTTGGCAGTTGGTCTTCGTGTATTCCTCCTACATAGCCACATCCAATAGAGAGCTTAGTTGTGCCTGAGGGTCCACTATTGGCAGTATTGGAGGGCAGACTTTATCATAGCCCCGCTTACACTGGAATAAGTTGTGTACTGCCTTCACACAAAGGTTTGCATACCCCTATAGTTGGGCGGGAACCAGGGCAGGGGAGGCAGTAAATCTCTGCACTTCAAAGTAAAACCTCTAGAAGCTTCTCCTGCTTCAAAGAAGGCTACCGATATACATACTGGACCTCAGACATAAACTCTTTAGTACACTTCTGGAGCTGTAGAAGTTTCTTCCAGGAATATCATGGCATGTGTTTTGCATTAGATAGGAAAGTGTGCATTTTACTGCTACTTTGCGTGTGGTGTAATATCTCTTAAAGATGTCAGGGACTTAGAGGGGTAGCCAGTGTAGATCTTCATGAATGGAAAGATTTAGTGCAGTTTCTTCATCCGTTCATGAGACATGCATATGCAGATAGAATCTCGTCAAGGAACATCAGTGAATAATGCATTGCCTCTGTCTATGTGTGACAGCGCTATGGTTTATACCATGCTTCTGACTTTTTGGGGGGATAGGTTTGATTGAGATTGCCATAGGAATTGGAGCTGACACCATTTGGATCTGAATGATGTAACTAACAATGAGATGAACACCTTCATGATTGGGTTTAGTTTAAGGGCACATACATACATGCTCGAAAGATTGATTTGCATTCGTTTGGACACTCAATGTCACAATTGTGGAGACTTTATGATAACATTATATGTCTTCTGCATATTTGTTTATCTTCCATGCATGCTAGGAAGGTAGAATCCCAAATGATTCCTTACAAATACTAAAGATATCTTTGTAGAGGAGCAGGAGAAGGAGAAGGAATTAGGGGTTTCATCATTCTGTGATGAGGAATGTGTTGTTCACAAATTTTAGGATGTCTTGGTACTTTAAACTGATCTGAAGAGAATTGGTAATCATAGAGGAGAATATTGAAACCTAGTTTCTCTTTAAGATGGAAGTCTATTTTTGTGATTCAAATAATTCCATGTCATCAATTTACATTTACTTTCATGGACTTGAAGATTGCAGTGCATTTATAAGAAACCTCCATAGGTCTGAGAGGCACTTCCAGTCCAGGTCTTGTGGAGAGCGCGGGAGCGTGCGAAAAAAGCAGCAGACAGCGGCAAGCGGACCTGTGGGAGCTAGGAACTGCGGACTTTGAACAGAAAACTGAATAGAGAACCGCGAGCCAAACCCAGAACCGCGGACCACTGTGGGATCCGCAGGAGCCGCACGGAGCCACATGGAGCCGCAGGGAGCCGCAGGGACCTGCGGGGGAGCTGCAGGAAGCCACAGGAGGCGAGTAGAGCTGCTAGGAGCGGTGAGTGGAGTGAGTGGAGCCACAGGGTTGGTGATAGTGAACTGAGTGGCACCAGTTGGGTTGGTGCAGCCCGTGGAGCTCCAGTGTGCTCTACTCCTGCCTTGTGCACCTCCAGCTCTGCGTGCATGTGCACGTGCTCTCCGCTCCACATCACCCTGGTTGGCATCTGTTACAGTGAGCTCCAGTGTGCCCTGTGTGTCCTGCCCCTGCTCTCGGGTCGTGAGGAACTGCCGAGAGCTGCGAGGAGCTGCAGGGAGCCGCGTGGTGCTGAGTGGTGCCGGGAGGGCTGAGTGGAGCCAAGTGGCGTCCTGCTTGTGCTCCTGCTCTTGTGCTAGTGCTCTCTGCCCCACACCACCCTACACCACCCTGTGCCCACTGTGAAACACCACAGGAGTGAGGGTTGAACAGCCCCGGACCCCGACCTGCAGTACGCAAGCAGTACACAAGCAAGAACCATCAGCGTTACAGTGCCAACCGGGAGGACTCTGTGTAAGTCCCGTCAGCTGCTCACGTCATCGTCCTTGCATCGTCCTTGCAATAGCCCCGACAGTAGCAGCAAGAGCTACTGGGACCACCAGTGACAGGACAAACAGCCCTAAAAAAAAACAACAGATAATCTTAATTTCCATGAAACTAGACCAGACCGAAACTAATTGAACGGACCAATCGACCCTCTACGCTGTCCTTCCACCGGCAGCTGACAGACCCGACAGACCTGTCATGACCTGCCCTGCCCTGGGAGGGTTTTTGGCAAACACAACGCAACAGGGAAGGTGTGAGAAAGCAGGGCCTTTCTCAGAGAACCAAGAGTACCTCAACCATGAGGTCGGGTAGGAAAAGGGGGCAGCCCCCTGTTACTGTGCGTAAAGCCAAACAAAATGGGAATTCAAAACCAAGCACAGTAACTCTGGTGACGGCCACTGAAGTAGGGGAAGAAGTGGAAGACCCCAGTAATCTAGCACAAAACCCTGAAAGCTATCGACCTCACTTGTATCAACCAAAACGTTCATCAAAATTCCAATTTCTAAAGGACCCAGCATCATCTATATTCTCTTCCAGTGGCAAAATTCTGGGCCTTCAAGATCCACTCCTCCCACTCTTCCCCACACTGCCATCGACCAGACCAGTCACAGAATAAACTGCAGTGGGAATCCTAGCGGCCAAATCGGTGGTCTCTCCACTAACATCAGAAAAAATCTGGAAACATAAAACAAACAGCCCATCTATTTATCAAGAGGGGGTTGTAGCAGGTGGAAACTTGTGCTGAGGAGTATGTTATTAATCAATCCTTGTCTACCCCTACCCCAATTTGCAAAGCCATAACAGTTTCAATCGACCTCAAAAAGCGGAAAGATGCACAAAACTTACAAGAGCCTATGACAACGAACGGCAAGACCACAAACGTAGGGCAGGTGGACTCGATTGGACACAATTTGAATTTTTTTACCCAAACACCTCTCCAAAGCCTTGCCTCAAAAAGAACTCCACAAACCCCCACTCATGCTGCCACAACATCGAGAGGCCACCAAACCGGCCCAACCTTCTCCAGTTGGTGACCAAGATATCCCCAAAGAGTCTTCCGAAACTTCCTCGGATTCTCCAGTCTCCAGGGGAGGTGGGCAGGACCCCATCTCCTACCTAGGATCGCAGGAGTGAGCAGACCTAATAGCGTCCTATGCATTGGACACTCCTGGGAAACAGCTTACACCTACAGCCTGTATTAATATAAATCAAGGCAATGACCAAGAAACAGTGATTAACAACCCAATTTCACAAGAAAGCCCTCCAACTCCTCCTTTGACCCCAGGCTCGAACCAGGAATCAGGCATCGAATACATGGGACATCATATTAAATACAATTCAACGAACGGTTGACGTTTTACACTACCAGTCAGACAAAATGGACCTGCAGCTGACACTTTTAGATACCCTGGCCCTCTTTGTGGGGGGCATAGACGACAAACTAGGTCAACTAAACCTTTTAATCAGCCGAGCTCAGCAGGAAGTAAAACTGAAAAGCAGTTGTGGTCCTAGAATTGACAAACTATAGTCACTCCCCTCAATTGTTTACACTCTTTTAGAAGGCCTGCCAATGGGCCCACATCAAGACAAACTAAGGGCAAACTCAAACAAAGCAGTACCCAAAGAGTCACCAAACAGGGACTCTACTACCCAACAAAACTCTGGCAACAACCCTCCAATCCATCACGAGGGCAGCCCACCCACCAGGAACCCTCCGCCACCCAAGGAGCAAACACCAAAGCAGAACGCAAAGCATCGCCGCCAACTCAGGAGGAAAGGATGGGATAAAATACCATCTCTGAGCCTCACAAAGTTCTACCCTCTGTTTACAACAAAAATATCACAGCAGCAAGCACAAGTTCAATCTGCTATCACACAGGTCCCGAAGCTGAGGGAGGATCTAACCAGCCAAAGGACACCTACACTTTGAAAAACAAGGATGTAATACAAGCTGAAATATCACCTTTGGGGGCAGCCTGGACATTACCCAGCGGCCAAACCAACATCCAAGGCAACAGAACAATGAAAGCTAACTCAAAACAGGACGACAGCACCAGCACCAACAGCCGAACATCACAATCAATTGAGTCGAGGGAGCCCTCTACTACCGAAGGCCCTAACCAGGAAGTGGCCTCAACCTCAACCTTACATGTCCCACTTTTACTGGGTGCCAATTACCACATACCAACCTTGCAAATTGAGCCGCCAGCTCACAGGATCATTCTGGATCCAACTAAGGCACAAGGGGAAGCAAACCAAAAAAACCAAAAGCACAAGTAGTGTTTTTAATGAAGCACAGGGACCCCCCTTCGAACCAAGGACCACTACATTTGGGCTTGTGGGTCTCACTCCAACACGATACTTAAACACGGTTTGTGGCCAAGACGGATCAACAGGCCTTAAGCCCCAAGAGTCCTTATTTCCTGATACCTCGATCGGACCGAGTCAGCAACTCACTAACTTCACCACAGAATATCACTTGGGGCCAATCTTTGGAAAAAACCCTCCAGTAAACCAAACCAGGAACTCAGCCATTACTATCTTCACCCCAGAATACGAATCAAAAGGACCCTTCGACATCTTGAAGAGAGGGAATATTCTTCAACTTCTAGGCATAATACCTACACTAAAAGGCATACGTTCTACTGATCTTCTTTCAATAGAATTTGTAAAGCTGGACAAAGCAAATGGAATGGAATCCACCAAAGCCACCTGGAGTAGTGACCTAATTGCAAACAAGGTCTTGGAAGGACAGGAAACCTTTAAAGCCTGGGGGATACAAACCACCGTGTTTCGTAACACAGGATACCCATTCCCTTTATTTTATATAGAAAGAGAAGGACCAACCCTCAAATGCATTAACATTTTGTGCGTACTTAGGGGGGCACGAGGGCGGTCACCACAAAAAGAACACACATTAAACATACAAACGAGTACAGCAGCTAACATTGCAATTGCTCCTGCTCCCTTTCGGATCACAAGAACTATCAATACATCTGGTCACCCACAGTGACAGAGATACACAACGAGGCATTTTGGAAATCAAGGTGTATTACCCCTGAGGATATGCTCATGGAATATTCACGGGCAAAACAACAAGGCCACTGACGCTGAATTTCTTGACTACTTAAAAACTTTCAACATCATTCTACTGCAGGAAACATGGCAAGAGGTGCCTCTGCAAATAGAGGGATATATCTGTTTCCACACTCCCGCTCTAAGGAATAGTAACTATGGCCGTCAATCAGGCGGCATGACCACTTACATCAAAATAACACAAATTCATAGCGCAGTGGAATTATCGCCTGTATTCCCAGCTGTAAACAGCACAAAAGTTTAACTAAACCTCACCGGAAAAAAGGAGGAGGTATTGATAATAAACATATACATAAAGCCGAAACAGAAAAAACAGGACTCAAAAAAATTGATTGAATACCTTTATCAATTGATGAGTATGCATAGCACTCCAAACTTCATTCTGTCAGGAGTCTTCAATCCGCACATTTTAGGTACCACCTCAAATGAAGACATCCAAGTCCAGTCTTTTTATTGGAACATTCCAATCCAATCACACAGCGACCACTGAAGAACATCCAAGGGCGCTACTGAGCTGTTAGAAGATCTAAATGAGCTTAGCCATCTCACAGGAAATCACACTTACATGTGGGAAACGTTTATGTCCATGTTTTCAAATTCTTACTCATCCGTAGCCCGACACTTCCTGCTCAATGATCCAACAATTGTAGGGAAGGCCACGAGCGCACAAAGGTCAACACTGAAAAACCTAAAAAAAGTAATAAATAAAACACTAGGGGGCAGATTTATGAGCCCCTTGCGCCACTTTTGCGTCACTTTTAACATGGGAAAAGTGACGCAAAAGTGGCGCAAGGGGCTCATAAATCTGCCCCTAGGGATTTTGAGGTTGCGCCCGGGGGACACTGACCCACTTCTGCAGCTCCAAAAGAGCAAGGCCAAACTCAGGAAACTTAAATGGTACATAAGAAAAACACAAGAAAATGAACTCTGGGCCAAACTCCATTACCACTCCAAAGGAAATAACAGTGCACGTTTCTGGGCAACAATAAACAAATTCCTACAACCGGCACATGGCGGGTTAACAACATACATAACAGAAAACAACTGGACATCCTTTTTAGAACGTCACTTCAATCAACATGCACCAGTACTTAATGTTAGCCAGGATGACCAATCAGCACCCCAACTACAAACTGTAATGACCGACGAGGCCGTGATAATAGAAATCGACGCCGTCATGATCAGGGAACAAATACGTAAAGGGAGGAAAGAAGGAGCACCCGGGCCAAATGGGATTCTACCAGCTCTTTTTAAACAAGACCCAGAATACTGGTCAGAAACCCTAGCTCCAATCTTTAACTCTGTTAGACAGTCTGGGTGTCTGCCCGCATCATGGAAGGGCTCTGCCATCTCACAAATTTATAAAGCGGGGGACAAAACCCTACCAAAAAACTACCGTCTAATTGTATTACTGGACGTAGAGGCAAAACAGCTTACAGAGCTGCAAGAATGGGCAACAGAGCAAAATATAATTCCCCCTAGCCAAACGGGGTTCTGTAGAGAGACAGGTACAACAACCAACCTTCTAGCAATGTCACTAATCATCGACAAAGCAATTTTAACCAAACAATCTCTCCATTTCTGCTTTGTGGATTTCAAGGCGGCGTTTGACAACGTCAACCGAGCTAAACTTTGGAGGAAATTGGCGCTCTGGGAGGTTCCCTCGTCCCTCCTGAATCTCCTAATAGAACTACACTCCAACACGTGGATACAGGTTAAGCTTGGTAACAGCTCCCACCTGTTGAGGCGCATACAAACAACTAAAGGTCTCACGCAGAGGTGCGTTCTTGCACCCTTTCTCTTTAACCTCTACACAGCTAACTTAACAACAGCCCTCACTGCTTTCAATGCGCACGCCCTTTGAATAAGAGGAAAACCCATTTCCAGTATGTCATATGCGGACGATGTTGTTTTAACTAACCATACTCAAGTAGGTCTACAACGGTTACTTAACACACTGCATGGGTACGCTGATGAAAACCACCTTGAAGTCAACACAGACAAAACTAAAACTTTGACTATTAATGGAAAAAAGCGGTCCCACGTTTGGTCGTTCGGAAAAACCACAATCACAAACTGCAATGTGTATAAGTACCTAGATGTCATGTTTGACAAAGGAGGCCAATTCGCGAACCAGCTAAAGACCATCAAGAGGAAAGGAATGGCGATTGCGGCAACGCTAAGGATTCTTAAAACAAAATTGACTGGACCAACATTTGCCCCACTTCTTTGTGTTGCGCAAGCAAAAATTCCATCAACAGTAACTGAGAGGCAGGGACACTTCATTGCTGGATACCACCTTGGCAAAGGCATATAGAGTAATGCTAAACCTCCCGCCATATACCTCGCCAGCACAGATTCGCCTAGAGCTTGCCTTAACAAAACAACTCCACGCAAGGCGAGGCTCGTACATCAAGTGCTGGCATAAAATCAAGAACTCTGCCAGGAATACATTGAACCACCAGCTTTGGCAGGAACTGTGCAGCACATCCACTATGCCGGCTAAAGCATACTTGGATGAATCATTGACTGCCACAGGACTAGCTAAACTATGGGAAGTCCCGACAAGGCACTCACACATCGTAAACAAGGATATTAAGAAAATTTATTTCACAGAAGATAAAGCCGCCTTTGCACACAGGAGCCACGCATGGATGATTGTGCAGTTACAAATCATTTGGCTCACAGGCATACTTTGAACTGGGGTACTCTAGGAAGTCTAAAGAAGCCTTTCTAAAATGCAGGTTAGGGATCCTGCCAGTCATACCTCATCTCCCACCATGGCTGAGAAAGAACTATGGGAACTTGTGCCGGCAATGCGGAGTTGGGAACGAGGACATTGAACACATAATATGCTCCTGCATCAAACTAAAAGAAGAAAGGGTAGGCCTCCTAAAAACTCATTTTAATGAACGTGGCATACGCACTCGGAGACAAGCAGTACTCGCATGCTTTAACCCAAGGGATCCACAACTAAATGGGAAGCTTGTCAAGTTCCTATCTCAAGTTGCATCTAAGCAAAGGATCAGCGGTACTGTAACCTGCAAATAGACTCCTGAGGCTCCAAGCAAAACGGACCATGGACACTCTGCACTTTCTTATCATTCATGCATGTTCTGGTACATAAAAATGATAACAGAGTATCGATTGAAAAGGAATTTAACCAAAATGTTTTTATCAGAATGTATTTTTGTAATGGTTTCTATTAATCAAAAACAATAAAATTGTACTTACTTACGTACTTACATAGCTCTGAGATGAGCTTGCAGAATGTTCCACATTTCAGTCAACGTGTACTTCTGCCTGCTCAAAGAGTTCTTTGATGAGAGTAAGTAGGTGATCATTTTGGTGACTTCAGCAAATATTTTCCACAGATATGTTCTTAGGATTTAATAAAATGCAGATTTATAATCCAATAAGTTGTTTAGCCATCATTAATTTTCAGAGAAAGGCCTGGATGATATACTGTGACCAAAGTCACTTTGGAGCCTCAAGCTAATAATATTTCCTTCTTTCCAGTGATTACTGTAATTTAGCAGGATGCTTGGAATGATTATAGTTATTGAGAGTTATGGCTATGCACATTTTTGACACATGTTTGCTTGACTTTTTTGATATAGGAAGAGTTAGGGATGTTTTTCATGATGCAGAAAAAGTCAGATTGGATTATACACCTGGGAACAGAAATTTCAAGCTGGTGGTACACCAACTTCGGTCATAGAACATATCTGGTACCAAGGATTAGGCCTGGGCAAAAATTTCGTTCCGTTCGCGGAAATTGCGATAATTTGACATTTTCGCGTTCCGCGGAGAGCGCGAAAATGTCAAAATTTCCGCTTTCCGCAGCTTGGCGATAATTTGTTTCTTGCTCGCGCTGTAAAATAATACATTCTCACGCGCGCGCGATCGCCTTTGCCGACAAGTTTTCTTGATCCGGTCGCGTTCTCCATGAGATGTTGGATTGTTTTTAGCCATTTGCGCTGTCTCGCGACAGTTTGCGCCCGCAGTGACGTCATGCGTCGCGTGATCATGTCTTTCTTCTCGCGATCATGCACCGCGAGACAACTCAAAACAAGATGGCCGCGCCCGCGAGCAACCACATGCATAAGTTGGCGACCCGCAACCATGCAGAAAATCTCGCGAACATGCGGGAAAAAAAATTACGCATCTTCGCGATATTTCCGCTTGTTTGCGATAATTTTAAACATTTTCGCGATAATTTGCGAAAGTGGATTTCGCAAATTCCGCCCACCCCTACCAAGGATATACCACTAATACACACTAATTTAGGGTCAACGACATCTTCCTCATTTCCTTATTCCAGTTGGTATCTTTTCAGTAGCTTCTTCATTTACAAGGACATTCTTAGAGTGATTTGTCCAGATTCCTACACATCACGATTATTCAGAAACTTTAGAATCCTTTTCATTTTCCACCTTCCTTAAATGTATGTATCATTCTAACCTCTATTTAGATTGTTCTTTTCTGTTAGCTCTATGTATAGGTGAGAGTTTCACTCCGTAGAATACATGTATTGAGTTCTATCTATAATCTGTTCTGCACATCCAAGCACTCAGCATCAATCCAAGCTGTTTTAGCAGGCATTTCATCTTAACAATATTACAAAAGACATACATATTCATAGGAACACACTATCAATTTCTCACATGGAGTTTTCTGCGCCCTCCTCTTGTGAATACTTTTGTCTCAGCATCTCAAGTAAGAACCTGCCAGTTTGCAAACTTCACACCTTCTACCACCCCCCAGGAGACAATCTCCCCTTCATTGAGCAATTAATGGAAATCATGTCTGGCAATGTTGACTTAGCCGTGTCCCAAATCTTCCTTGGTGACTTTTACCTTCACTGGGCAAACCCCAAAGACCCTGCGGTATCTTGCTTTAAAGCTTTTTTAAATTATCAAGATCTGGCTCAGCACTGTGACCAACCAACCCAATATAAAGGAGAAACTCTAGACCTCATTATCGCGAAAGGACAGACCGTCACCCTGGATTCCAATACCCCTTGTGAATGGTTAGATCACCACTGCATCCTCTTTTATATTAACAGGGAGGTACTGATGAGGAAGGCTCAACCAATGAAATCAAAGATATGGGAAAGGGACCTCAAATCAATAAACTCGGTTGATCTAGCTGCCCATTGTAAATCTGCCCTCTCCTCCCAAGCTGACTTGATTGAGGTGCAGTTACTCACTGACTCCTACAATTCAACCATCTTCAACATCATGGATGACATTGCTCCACTCCAACATAAAAATGCCTCAACAAAAATATCCAAACCATGGTATAATGAAAACTTAAACACGGAATGTTGCAACCTTAGGGCAGTGGAACGTTCCTAGAGATCAAATCCCTCCTCGGACCAACTTAAACTCCTGAGAGATGTTAGGAGCCTCTACTACAAACAAATCAAGAGCACTAAGGCTAATTACTTCAGACACCAATTGGATCAAGCGACAAACCATCCCAAGAAACTTTTCGAATTGGTCAAACAGCAATCAGTAGCAGATCCAATCCTCTCTGAACCTGAAGGCAGCCCACCCTCTTGCGACGAACTTGCTGCTTTCTTCATTGAGAAATCAAGGCTCATCTCCACTGACCTCGCCTCTAAGAAGGCTTTACTGCCCTCCTCCAGGGCAGCATCACCCCTTGACCTCTTAGAAAAGATCAACTCTACCACCCAGATCACCAAGAACAATGCATCCTGGGGCACCTTTACCCCATTTAGTGAACAAGACATCAAAAAGATCATCCTGAATATTAACCCATCCAACCACTTCAGTGACCCGTTACCCCCGCCCATCTTCAAGGAAATCAAGAATGCACTCATGCCCACCTGGACAAGGATTGTAAATGCTTCTCTATCACAAGGCACGATCCCCGGCTGCCTAAAAGCAGCTCAGGTATCACCTATACTAAAATAAAACTAACGCTGACAAAGCTGATCTCAATAATTTCCAACCTATCTCCAACATCCCCACCCTAGCAAAACTCCTTGATAAAATGCATTCAGTCCCAACTCTGTGCTCACATAGAGAACTACCAACTCCTAGACCAGCCTCACCAAATCGGCTCTCACTCATGTTATGGATGACATTTTAAAAATGCTCGATCAAAACGAATCCTGCCTCCTGATTCTCCTTGACCTTTCCTCCACTTTCAACACGGTTAATCATGACAACTTCCTATCCATTCTGCAAAACAGGATTAGTTTTTCCGATCAGGTGCTACAATGGTTCTCGTCCTTCCTCCACCACAGATCTCAAAGAGTCAGGGCAAATCACTCTCTCTCCCAGCCCTCTCCAGTACTCATGGGGGCCCCCCAAGGATCGGCCTTATCTCCTATCCTCAACTTTTTCTTGGAACCATTAGCTAACTCACTAAACTCCACAGGTATTCTCTTCCATATGTATGCCGACGACACGCAACTCTATTTGAAAATCGCATCCCCGGAAAACATCATCTCACTCAACACTACCCTAACGTCTACCCAAAACTGGTTAACTGAGAACCATCTCCTGCTCAACACCTCAAAAACGGAATTCCTGCCCCTCTCCCCTCTGAACCATATCCCCAAGCTAGACCTTTGGTTGAGGCACCTCACTGCTTTCAACTGTACTCCTCTCATCATAGACTCAGCCAAATCTCTAGGAGTCACCATGGAGAAGCACCTGAATATGAACAATCATATCAGCAATATATGTAAGGGAGCAAATCACTTGATGAGGACACTCAGAAATATCAAACCGTTCCTTCCACTTAATGATTTCAAGCAGGTGGTCCAAGCGCTTGTCCTGCCAAGGCTAGATTATGGCAGCGCTACCCTCTGTGGCCTTCCCAAATACACACTGGCTCCACTAAGGGCATCACTGAATGCTGCTGCTAGACTGGCTACCGGCACCAAATGCAATGAGCACATATCCCTAGTCCTAAAATCCCTTAATTGGCTCCCCTACGAGGCACAAATTCAGTGAAAGATTGCCGTTATGATGCACAAAGCCATTAACTTCAATACTCCAAGGTACCTGGCGCAAAAACTTGAACTATCTTGGAGTGTAAGAGCCTCAAGAAGCGCCTCTACTTTCCTCTTGAAACCACTTATCCTTAGCAAAAAGAGAACTTGTCACAGAGCCTTCTCTGGCACTGCCCCAAAGATATGGAACTCTCTATCACCGGAAGTATGCAGAATCTCCTTAACAACGGTGTTCAAACTGGAAGTCAAAAAATTCCTGATGAATAAATACCTACCGTAAGTGGGCTAGGCTCTCCTGCTCGATGACATTTCCTACTATCATGGTACCATCATTTAATACTATGCCCCCTTCGCTACCCGTGTACAATTGTCTAATATAACCTTCCATGTTGCATTTGTCTCGTAATCTGCGATCATTCTTGTTTTTATTCCTACCTGATGTTTTATTTTGCATTATTGTCCTTCCTTTCCTTCCTAATGTAAAGCGCTCTGATATCCTTACCAGATCTTGTTCGCGCTACATAAAACTTTATAAATAAATAAATAAATAAATAAATAAATACAGTTCAATTTTGTCTGTGCCTCCAATTTTGTTTTGTGCCAATAGCAAAAGATAAAAATCAATACCTGCTGGGGAATTGCTTTTTGCAGGATCGCCCACACTTTTTGATGACCTTAGGTACTGGTGTAAGGACTCTGCCCAAAGGCACACAGAAGTCCAGGGGCCAGTGTATGATCTCTGATCCCTAAAAGTGCGTACCACTGGGTAAAAAGTGGCTAATCCCTGATTGGTAAGGTTAATTTACTTGTAAATCCCTAGTAAAAGGTACTCAGAGCACCTAGGCCATGTAAGCTAAGGTGACCTTAGTGAACTGAAGCACTATTTTTGCCACCACTAAAATGGCAAGTAAAGTTTTAGCACTAGGCCTGTTCAGCAACCTTGATGGCAAGTAAAATGATATCCCAATTGGAAATCCTAATTAGAAAGTTGAACTTACCTGTAAGTACCTAGTATATGGTACTCAGGATACCAAACGCCGGTAGGTTATAGTGTCACAAGTGGAAACTACTGCACTTCAGTGTGCACCACGGCAGTGGTAAATGAAGACATGACAATGGAAGCACTGTCAAATTCGACCTGTCAAATGAACCCTTTTGACAGGCCCAATCCTCCTTATTTATTACCTATAAAGTACCCCTAAAGTCTACGCTAAGTGCTCAGAGGCAATTTAAAGTCAGCTTCAACATAACTATTTTAGAATAGCTTTAGAAGCTTTACATTTCTAAATTTCCCAAAAGGCCTATGGTAGCCTTTTCTTATTGGCCCAGCAGCTTACAGCTGCCGCCCCTGTCCTGTGATTTGATGTCAAGTATTCTGAGTAGCTGAGAACAAAAGAGCTATTTGCTGAGAGGAGTGTTCCTCTCCTGTAGCAGGGTGGCTGGGGAGGGGCCAGTGGGACAACAGCACTTCAAAGGCAGGTTGCCACTACAGGAACAGATGTCACTTATCTGGTGCCTGCCCCTTTTCGTTTTTGAGATAGCCAGCCTAGCTGCACTATATTTAGAGTAGGAGTTATACTGAAAAGAGAGTGTAGTCCCCATGTAGCCACACTTCTGGGGTGGGGTAGGGAGCTTCACACAGGTAAAGAAGTGTCTGGGCATGTTGGTTTTGTAGGATAGTTTTTGAACACAATTCCAGGAAGTAGTCACAAGGCAGATGGAATTGCCCATGGGAGCAGTAGTCCTATTGGCTAGTGAGACCTCCCCTGCCACAAGCTTGTGCTAAGGATACAATTGGCAACCCCGCCAAGAGAATTCAGTTTACTGCTAGAATTGTGGAAGACAGAAAAAGGACTGCTCCTCCTGAGTCAGTAGACTGCACATGGAGAGGCTACAGCAAGAAAGACTGCACCTGCTGCACCCCAGAATTTCACAAAGAGGACTGAGTCTGTTGCTGGGTGCATGGAGAGAAACCCCAAGGGCTGTACCAACTTCCACTTTACCAAAATACTTCACTGTGACTCAAAAGCTAGTGGGCTAGCTCCCTGTTAAGCCAAAGGGCCACTAAAGGCTGGAGGGAACTGTTTTTCAAATGTCCAGCTGATGCCCAACCAAAGATTCCCCATGTTGCTGCTGGTGCATGCTGGGAGATCAGGTGTTGACCCTCCTCCTGGTATCCACCAAGTCCTGTGCTCAGAAGACCGTAGAGTGTACTCTTTCCCTTGCCCAGTTGAAGTAAAGCAGAGGAGACTACAGAGAAACCTGTATTTGGAGACCTGACCTGTTGACCAGTCACAACTGAATTTGCTTGGTATCCTGTTGGTGCATGCTGGGAGACTGAGTCCTTGACCCAAACCATGGCCCCAAAGTCATTGAGTCATGGCTGGCACCAAGGAGGAGTGTGCCCAAGTGAATTACATCAAGAGAGCCTGAACTCCAAAAGGACCAGAGGCTATGATCAAAGGGTTTCTGGTTGGCAGAGCTATGCACCCTGTCCAAACAGGAACCACCACTTTAGTCAGGGTTAGCTAGATAAACACTAAAAGATAACCTGTTCTCGCCCTTTGGTAGATTGGCACAGAGCAGTCAGGGTTATCTAAAGAGGCATTATGTAAAGTATTTGTGCAACACACACATGCACACACACATACACACACACACGGTAAAACAATGAAAACAACACAACTATACTCCACACAGGTCCATAAAAATAGATTATATTGTTATGAGTAAAACAAGACCAAAACAGCAAAAATGCAATAAGTAGAATCGGAGTTATGAATTTTTAAACAATAAATCTATACGTAGTGCTTATAAGCAAAAAGCGCATAGGGGTTACTTGATGTGCTGTATCGGGAAAATATAAAGTTCAGGCTGACAGCAATGGAGGGCAGGCTGGCTACAGGACTCATGCAGATCCCACTGAAAAAGTACCTTGCATGGAACAAGATTCGAAGTCAAAGACTTGATGCATTGGTTCCGATCTGCACAGGCGATTAAGGCTTCACTGACAAATGCCTTTATGATGCAGGCACTGCTTCGTAGTCGAGCCACGCTGTCCACTGTCATCAAGCCGTGCAGTCCATCAAAACGTTTGTCGTCGATCGGCTCCTGTGTTGGCATCAAAAGGCAATAGGTAGATTCCATTTGACTCAAAGTTGTCACTGCACCGATGGTTCTATACAGCAGAAATTACCTCTCAAGGGCCCAGGACTTGGCAGGGCAGGACTCAGAGATGGCAGAGTCCAGAGCTGCAGTCAAGCAGAGTGGTAATCCATGTAGCATGGCAGTCTTTAGTCCTGGCAGAGATCCTCACAGGTCCTGTAGTGTATTGTCTTGGTAGGGTCAGAGTCCCAGTACTCATACCCACTGGTGCCATTGAAGTGGGGGCGACTTCAAAGCAGGCCCTTGAAGTGCACAGGTCCCACTTTCTTGCCAGCCCTGGCTCCAGATTATCAGTAGGAGATAACCAGCCCTCTGTGGGGGAACAGGACACTGCCTATTCAGGTGTGTCAGCTCTTGCTTCCTGTTACAGTTCAGGAAGAGCTGCCAGAATGCAGATGAGTTCTCTGTCACACACACCCTTTCCGTTCTTGTGTCTGTCTAGAGGAAATGTACAAAATGTAGCTGCCATATCCCCAAATGTGCATTGGAGACAAGCTGCAAGGTACACACATCAGTAAGAGCAGAGAAAAGCCCACCTTCTAAAAGTGGCATTCCTAAAATAGTAATGTTAAAGCCAGCTTTACCATTAACGGGGATTTATCACTATCATTCTAAAGATATAAAACATGATGCAGCTACTCCTTTCTGATCAGGAATTACAGCTTTAAAGTTTTTTACGGAATTCCCAATGCTAGCCTATGAGAGGAGTAGGCCTCACAGTAGTAAAAAACAAATTTAGCTGTTTGTCACTACCAGGACATGTAAAACTTAAAAGTATATGTCCTACCTTTTAGTTACACAGCAAACTGCCCTGTGGGCTACCTAGAGCCTACCTTAGGGGTGACTTGTGTGTCATAAAAGGGGAGATTAAGGTTTGACCAGTGGTTTTAAATGGCAAGTCGAAGTGGCAGTAAACTACATACACAGGACTTGCAGTGGCAGGCCTGAGACATATTTGAAAGGCTTCATTTGTGGGTGGCACAACCAGTACTGCAGTCCCACTAGTCGGTGGCATAACAAGGGGAGGGTGGAGGGCTGTCTGCCCAAGGCAGCACGAGTTTTGAGGGCGGTGGTCTCTAAACCCCACTCTTATCTGCAGCTCAGCATCCCCCCTCCACTCTTACATACGGCTGCCATGGGGCAGCCGCCGCGGACCACCACAGGCTGCTAAAGGTCTGGATACGCCACTACCCCTAGTAGCATTTAGATTACAGGCCCTGGGTATATGGTGTACCACTTTACAAGGGACTTATAAGTCAACTAAATATGCCTATTGGGTATGCACCAATGTCAGCATGTTTAGGGAAGAAGCACATGCATTTTAGCACTGATCAGCAGTGGTAAAGCACTCAGAGTCCTAAGGCCAACAAAAAGATACAGCGAAAAGAGGAGGTAAACAGGCACAAAGTGTGGGGAAAGACTACCCTAAGGATGACAGGCTTAACACAAGGATGTCCACAGGAGCAAGCAGACCCCAGAGAAGCCTGTCTCGAAAGAGACACACCTGTTACCCTTGGTGAGGAAAGTTGCTGGCTTGTAGGTAGTCTTGAACTCCCCCATAGGAATCTTATTGTTTTAGGCTAATTTAAGACCTGTTTTTTTAAAATCTTCTAGAATTCATATCACCAGTTCCCTATTGTAGATTTTTTTAATTTTGGTGTCAGTTTAAAGATATAATTATAGGCTATTTTTATAAATTGGAGTGGGATTTTTATTTTGTCATGTTGCTTACTTGCCTGTTTTGATGTTAAATGGTTTACAAATGTCCTAAGTTAAGTCAAACTACGCTATGCCAAGCTACCAAGGGCTGAGCTATGGTTCAAATTTATTGATACCAAACTGGACCTTATGGTAAATTGTAGCATTATTACTTTTACTTGATGAGGTCTAAAAAACCCCATCAACTAATAATCTAGTTTCCTACAACAACCAAGAATATAGATCCACACAATCTTGTCATATTTCATGCGGTAGGTTAGTTGGTTAGGTTCTTGTTGCTGGAAATTATGTACATCTTGCAAGTAAAATATTAGACTGAGATGAATGCAGCCACTTATTCAGACATTTAATATGAGGTACTTTGTTTAGTTGGATGCGTGCAGGTATGTGGTTGTTCGTTTGTGTGTATCTGTGTGTGCGTCTGTCAATAACATGGAACAAAGCCCACGTAAAATGGAGACGCGAAACCAGCTTTCACACCAAGACTTGTGCACACGTGGGGGCATATCATCAAGGCAGCGCTATAAAATTATCGCCACTTTTGCGTCCGTTTTTGGCCGAAAAGCGGCGATAATTTTATCGCTTTATCAGCAAGGTCACGCTATCGCGAGAATCCTTGCCTCTCTAATGAGATGAAAAGTGGGCGTTCCTTCCCAAAAGAACATGAGAAATGTTGCTAACCGACCTTTCTCCTATTATCTCGCCTCACGCTAACCTGCAGAGCGATAAGAAAAGTAGCACTAACAGCGGTTATCGCTACTTTCCTTATGCCTGCTTTTCTCCTGATTTAGCCATGATATCCAATGGAAGGTGGATATCATGGCTGAGTCTGCCCTGCCCTATCAACAAGCTATCGCCAAACGTTGTGCGATTATCGCTGGATTTCCAGCAATAATCGCACATTTGGCAGCTTGCGCCTGGAATTTTATCGCTGTTGAGATAAGCGTTGCTGATAGCACGCTATCTCAGCGTTAGCCGGCGATATTTATCCTCGCGCTAAGCGCGCTGAGTGATAATTATAGCCGTCCCTTGCTGATCTGCCCCTACTATCTTTGTAACCTCAGAAACCGCCTTTACATGCCACCAACTGGATATTCTTCGAAAGTGCTACTGGCTTTACAGATTCTTTTGCAATGTTTCGCTGGTCCTCTATTTCTCTCTAGGCCTGCTACCCTCAGAGAGGAGGGCGTTGGGGTGCACTTTCTCTCTGTCAGGCCACCAACTACTGCATTCTCAGAAAACTCTATTATTCTCTCGTCCATTTCTTATTCAAAGATCATTAGTTTCCCTCTGCCTGTGCTAGACCACACTTCTGGTGGAATTTAATTCTATTAATAACGTTTAAATTCGGTCCAGGCTTGGCTTGTATCCATTGTTAAAGATAGCGGCTTGTACAGCTAGATTAAAACTGTCAAGTATTTTGTCAACAGAAGTGTAATGATTGGATTTAAACAAATGAGAACGATTTTTAGTTTACCCACATTTGGGCCGTCAAGGGCCGCAGAAGGGAGAGCCGCAGCAAGAATCAAAGTAATCGAATTTTTCTTGTCTCTGTTGTCAAAGTAGAAGTCAGAAAATGTGGGTAGGAAGGTGCATGCTCCAGCCCTAATGGAGAGGCGCTGGGCCTCCGCCAGCAGGCAATGTAAAACATCTTACATTAATTCAAAAAGCAAGCTGGCTGCTGGACCTGTGTCTCTGATCAATAACAAGGGCATGGATGAACAAAGGGGAAATTGTAATTGTTTTGTAAAACATGCATGAATACGAGTCTTGAGCGTGAGAGCTGAATGTCAGTCAGTGGGAGAGGTAGGAAAACAACAAAATCTTTTTAAAAAGACATATTTTTACATTTTTCCTGGAACTGATGCACAAACATTCTGTTATTGTTGACGGGAAGAGGTCGGGCACAGATTACAAATATAGACATAAAATCAGGTCCCTTTTCTGTGCCAGTGCATTCTTTACCACGGGGTTGAAACATAGCCTAAGTGGAGTGAGGTGGGGATGCCTTTTCTTTAACTCACCTACTTTGTTTGGCACCTGTGACATTGTACGAAAAGGTAACCCTGAAGGGAATTGATTTGAATGAATGCAGTCATGACAATAATTCATTTAGCTTTCGTGTATGGTGCGAAATCAGCTTAGGGCCCCATTACGAGTGGGTCCGGATTACCACATAGGGCCTGATTACGACTTTGGCGGTGTGGGAGCAGGTCCACCATGTCGCTGCCCTGTTCTCACATCACCAAAGTCATGTGTGCACCGCCCGCCAGATTACACGTTTTCTCATGTCTGGTGGATATTTCTTTGGCAGTCCCACTGCGGTGCCTCTGAAAATGGGCACCGTAATGAGAGGGCCAACGACAGTTCCTGCAGGGTATGGACTCTGCACTTCATGATGTGCTGGAACTGGGGGTGCATGCACACAGGGGGGCACAAAATTTGTGCCCCCCTACATACACCAACATGCATCGGGTGGGGGGGCCTGTGGGGTCCCTTGGTTTCCTGATCACCAGCAGTTTCATGGAGTAAGAAGCTCTATGAGACCGCTGATGGTCAAGGAACTTGTCAAATGCCACCACCATGGAATGTGCTTTCCTGGTAGTTGTGGTGGTCCAATGGCACTCCAACGGCCAAGTTGTAATACGGCAGCCGGACCGCCCGTGCAGCAGTGGCAGGAAGACCACCGCAGTGCCATCATAAGTTTGACGGTTCTGGGTCCGCCAAACTCATAATCAGGCCCTTACTGTCTATCGAGAAGTACTGTGAGTATTGGGAATACCACAATCAATTCCAGTACTAATTCCACATGATTGCCCATTTCCCCACTTGGTAATTTCCCTGGCTTTTAGCTTGTGAAGTGTTCAGGCAGTGAAAAATTGACAATTACGTTCCCATATACATAACTTGTCTAGAAATGCTAGTACTGATTCACAAAGGTAAACTTACACTTTTGTGTAAGTTCATTATTCTTTTGGGTATTCATAAACTATGAGTTACTAGTGAGTTTATGCTGGGGCGAGTTCCACTAAGGTGGAGGAGTTTCGCCACGCTGCTCTGTGAGCAGGTGAAAAAGGAAAAAGAAAATGATATAAACGCATTGTTATTATCATTTTATTTTTCCGTCCTTGCTCAGCTGGTTAGGGACAGGGCATTGCTTGCCTGTGTCAGAGGAAAAGGGAGAGGAGTGGTGGCACTCTCTAAGTCTGCATGACAGGTTGGCCGGCTCCCTTGGGACAGCCAAACAGTCATGTGCACTTTTCTCGATCTCCAAACAGGCGGAGAACATTCCCAGGCTCCCAGTCCCCCTCTGAGTGCCAAACCAGGGCACTCAGGCCTATCACAATGCTGCATTGCAGTGTTGAGATTGACTTAGGGGAGCCTGGGTGCTTCCTGTTCCTGCTTCTTGCCCTGGAGTCCTGGAAGTGGGTGATGAGGACTGAGAGGCAGCTGCACACAGCTAAGTGAGTTTTTTTTTTCTTTTCATTTCCTCCCCTGTGCCCCTGCGACTCGCCCCTTAGCTGCTGTTAAGTAGCAGCCACTACTGAGTTTATGGCTGCGTATACTCCTCAGTCGGAGAGGAGAACTCAGCACATAAAAAGTTATGACAGGTCTATCTTTTTTTTGTGGAGTTCTCCACCCCAACTGTGGAGTTTCCACAGTCTTAGGTCTGTACTTACATATACGTATTTACCACCACAATATTTTGGTTCTCCGCTTGTAACCTGTGACTCCCAGCCCTTGGGACCTGTACAGAGAGAGCTCTTGGTATTGACTTTGACAATGGTCTATGCCAGTGTCATGTAAAAAAATTGGGAAAATTTGGAATGGCCATTCCCCCTTTGTCAATTTAACTGATTTGTGTATGCTACTTATGCGGCAGTAGGGACTCTGGTATAGGCCTGAATCGCGAATGTTATTGGTGATTTCATGTGTGATACCATCAAAGGTGTTTTTAGAGATGCCATCTCTGATGCAATGAGTGAGATCATGTTCAATGTATTTGAGGCACTGTAGTTGAATAGTCAACTATAATGAGAAATTTTGCAGGTTTTGTATTATTTTCGATCGCAACCATAAAACTCCTCCCTCATTAAGGGAATAAGTGACATATTTTAATTGTAGATTTCCCTTAAATTTCCAAAGGGAATGATCTTCAGCCATGCCATAAGTATTGTCGGCACAGGTAATGCAGTTGATGGTTGAAGTATATGAAGGGTTAAAATGCAGAAAAGGCACTATATCAAAGTTCTAGGCCCTTCTTTTACACAAAGTAAGATCCTAAATGCTTCTGTATGCAGACATTATTTGATGCATATAAAAATTGGGGTTGCATGGGCAAAACCACTGTGCATTTCTGTAGGTCCAGCCACGTAGACTTTGGCTGCAGGGCATGGCCATCGGCTGTACAGTGTTCCCAGTACTCATGACCACAGTACCTGCAGTGTAAGTCAGCAGTGTACTAATGCCATTGAGACTCGCCATTCTCCTCATCTTGTTCTTTCAGTATAAAGTACAAGGTGGTAAGAAAAAAAACACTGATGAGAATAGCTGCATTGAGACACAGAGGGAGGCTTATTAGTATCATGTTTGGGATATATACTGCTGGCCAACCGTCTGATTACAGTGATCGAGACACAAGTCCATCCAGATCAATCCGGTTTTATTCCCCATCGCAATACCGCACTTAACCTGCGCAGAGTCAATGGAGTTTTGGGCAGTGCGGCCTCCATCGAGGAGCCCACTGTAATCATATCCCTCATAGCTACCATGGCTTTCGACACCGTCAAATGTCTGTATCTGTGGGCAGTTCTGGAGAAGCTCGGGTTCCGCCCGAAATATATTCAATGGGTGCAGCTTCTGTATGCTAAACCGCTAGCACAAGTGGTAGTTAATAACAAGAAATCATCCACTTTCGAGTTGGGGCGAGGGACCCGTCAAGGCTGTCCACTGTCTCCCCTCCTGTTTGCTCTTGCTCTGGAACCCCTGGCTGCCTGGATACGCAAAGACCCGATGATTCGGGGCTTGTGCTGGTCTTCGGAGTAGAGGACCGTATCTCACTCTATGCAGACGATATCCTGCTCTATCTGGCTTCACCGCGGCGGTCCCTGATTGTGGTTCTAGATATCCTGGCTATTTTCGGTAGGTTCTCGGGGTATTCTGTTAACTGGAGCAAATCTCTTTTGTTTGTCTTGGCTGGAGAGCCGCCTGTTCCACCGAAGGGGTGCCCAATACAGATCCGCACAGAGGGCTTCAAGTACCTAGGGATTTTTCTTTCCCTGGATCCATCACTCCGCTACTCCCAAAACCTCCTCCCCCCCTTGGCCAGGCTGTGTAAAGATATAACTAATTGGAAGTCCCTCCCTCTTTCCCTTCTGTGTGAAGCAGCGCTTTTTAAAATGATGTCTCTCCCCCGGTTTTTATATGCCCTGCAGAACTCCCTAGATCCGGTCCCAACGTCCTATTTCAGGGAGGTAAAGGGCTTTCAGCGGGATTTGTTATGGACTGGAAAACCACGTATCGCCTTTGGTAAGCTCACCCTGAACTGGTATGACGGGGGCATTAGTCTCCCTGATATCAAAAATTACTATTGGGCGGCCCACTTGGCCGCCATCAACCATGGCACCTACACCCGTCCCGGGGATCCTGGCTATAACATGGATAGGTGGCTTCTCCCATGCGGGAATTATAATAGGGCACTTTACTCCAAACCGCACCGCTTCAAACTCACAGGCCACACCAAACACTCCGTTCATGTCTGGCACACTGCCACTAAAAGCCTTGGATGGGATCGCAGGCTCACACTTGCGACCCCGTTGTGGGATTCAGAGCAGCTGGGTAGTTTGTGGAAAAGCAAAGGGTTCGACAAATGGGACCTTATAGTTCTCTCACGTATAGGGGACCTGTGGGAAAACTCGGACATCAAGTCATTCGCCACCCTACAACAGCAATTTGACTTAGCTGACTCAGAACTCTTTTGTTATACACAAATCAGACATGCCCTGCGCTCCCATCTGCAGCGCGGCACCATTCTTCCTGAATCTTCTCCCTTAGAGGACCGCATATTGGACGGTCACATCCCTGATAGTACTATCTCACTGATCTATAAAAAGTTGATAAATAACATGCCGGATCCTCTCCAATCGCTCAGGGAGAAATGATCCAGAGACGGACTTGAAATGGATAACGAGGAATGGCAGGAGGCAGTTTCCTCGCCCAGGGTCGTGGTAATACCTGCGCGCCTCCGCCTTGTCCAACTAAAGGTACTCCATAGAATCTACGTGACAGGGCTCCAACTGATACGGATGGGCAAAATGGACGGAGGGGATTGCAGATGAGGATGTGGTCAGGAGGGCACTTTTATGCACAAAATCTGGGAATGCGACCTCATTCAAATCTACTGGCGCAAACTACATGACATTATTAACACAGTGTTATCTGCACAACTTAGCCTTGAAGCCCGTAGGTGTCTCTTCAATGTTTGGGAGCCAACAGATCTGAATGCTTGCTTGACACAATGGGTCACTTTGGGGCTCATGCTTGCTAAAAGAAATATTGCACAATGGTGGGGAGTGGCTCAACCTCCGACAGTGGGTGACTGGAAGAAAGACTTGGATTAGTCAATGTTCAGAGGAAAGGCGGTGTATGTGGCCAGGGGTTGCCCCAAGAAATGGACCCGTGTGTGGGGCTTGTGGAACTCCTAAAGTGGGGACATATGTCAACCTCCCTTCACCACCAGCAGTGACACTCCCCCCTCACCCTAGACCCTTCCAGTGACGTTGTGTATTGCTTGCTTTTATCTATTGTCCTCACGTTGTCTGACCTCTTGCTTCCTCTGTACTGTATTTGATAATGCTGATGCTCATTCTTTAATAAAAAAGATTTACAAAAAAAAAATGTTTGAGATATATGTCTTGCAAAGATGCCACTACTATCTAGTTTTCTAACCTTGCATTCAGTCCCCCATGAATTTGGTGTTCCAGACTCTAGATTTTGAACCATACTGCACTGCAAAAGTATATCTGCCAAGTGATGTAGTGCTTGGCACTCACATCATGCCTGGATAGGTGGGCACTCTCAGTTTACATGCTGGCGTCTTTCCAGAGATCAAAGGCGCTTGGAGCTTTTAGGAATGATGACCCATGGAAGTCTTCGTGAACATCTCCAGCATGCTACATTGTCTTCTTGTAATCGGACCAACTGATTTAGAGGTGGATACAGGTTTATCAAATCTAGCTCTTAACTTACTCAAATTGCAGATGGGCATCTTTGGGTTATTTTGGTATTTTATGTGAAGTTAGAGTACTAAGGGCTCTCCTCAACCCTCCATCTCAGCCTTCCACCTACTCTCACATTCACACTCTACAAACGAAAAATGCAAATTACATCCAAATACAAATGCCACTAGAGCGGTTGTTTATCAGAATATCAAAGACAAAAATGGAATGGTGTCAAACTATTGAGACATGAATATCGAGAACCAAATTATTGAGAAGGCAAGTATATATAAGTACAGGTTTACTCTACTTAATGACAGGGTGCGTCAGTCACCAATACATTCCAAATACGGCATGTACTCCCTCCAGTACTATTCAGACAGGCCCACCAACGTGTTGAGGTGAAAATCCTTTAATTACAGCACGTTTGCACTGGTTTTTAATGCTAAACATCTATGCAGAATACCTTTAAGATCTGTTGCTTGGCACCGGCACTATTGACAGTCCACCACATGGGCGGCACGGTCTGTCAAATTTAGAGATAAGCACAACAACAGTGTTTAATACGTCAATATACATTAAAAATTAATAACACCTACCACTCACCATTATCAGAGCTTTGGGTGGCCTGAAATAGTTTGAATTGTCACACTTGCAGGAGTGTGATGGTTAGTACTTGTGTTGGTTCTGTCATTGGCACGGCTGGAAGGGCAATGGGTGGTGCAGGGTGCAGTCTCCTCGGGAGATAGGCCCTGGCATTTGCTTTTTTACAAATTAAGCACTGAACAAAGCAATAATCAGGGTTCGTGGGCCCCTCAGGTCCCAGTGCTACCCACTGCACCAATGGAGGTGAGGCTTCGTCGTATTCAAAGTCATTTGACACTGTAATCCCCTGAATAAAGAAGAATTAAAGTAATCCCTTTTGAAGCAAAGATACAGAGCTCTCAGGTTTCCTAGTTCCACCTCTGAGTAGCTCCTCCAGCCCAGGATTTTTCTTGACATGAAGGGATTTGTAGTCATTTATCCATTATAAAATCAGAATTAAATGTCCCTGAATCCAAAGTAAAAACCTACGCCAAGATTTACAAACAGATCATGCAAAACAGCACAGCAATTGAAGTTGCTGTGCTCCGCTGCTTGAAAGGGACAGAGCAGAACAGCGCCATACATACTAAGGGGCAGATTTACAAGCCCTGTGCGCCACTTTTGCACCGCCGTTGCGTCACTTTTGTGACGCAGCGGCTGCGCAAAGCTGGCGCCAAGCTGCGCCAGATTTACGACGTGAAGATGCGTCACGTTGTAAAGCCCTGCGCCACATTAAACCTGCGTCAGGTTTAATGTATGCAGGGTGGACGTTCTGTCTGAAAAAGCCTTGGAAAAGTGACGCAGTGAAATCTACAAGATTTCACGCAGTCACTTTTCCGACGCTGGTGCGTCAAATCCTTACGCCTGCTTCAAGCAGGCGTAAGGCGTGACGCACCATGTTAGTGATAGGGTAGGTTGGACCAGTGGTGGAGTTGCGTCGCGCTTGCGACACAACTTCAGCACTGCGCCAACCTTACGCAGGCAGATGCGTCGCACATCTGCTTGTCCTTGCGCCACGATGCACCGCATTGTAAATGCGGTGCATCTGCGTGGGCGCAAGGGCAAACTTGCGTGACGCATCTTCCCTAGCGCATCCCTGCTGATTTGCAGGGATGCGCCAGGGAACATAAGTCTGCCACTAAGTAAGCCTCGGTAATGCTTTCTTCTCTCCCTGTGCCGACGCCCCCTTGCGCCATAGTGCAAGGGCGTCTACGTTCTGTAAGAAATAGTTTATGTACTGAAAGGAAATCCTCGCAGAACAAAACAATCTTTTAACACTTTTCCTAATTTGTATGTGTGCTGTACAATGGAGATCGTATGTAAAGTAGCAAACACAAGGAGAAATGAAACTATTTTCTCCTCGTTATGCCTGTCTCAAGGCGGCATATGACTTTTTGGGAAACCTCTTTTTACGAATGTTTGTACTTTGAATTTTCATGAAAACCCATGGGTTGTTGTATGGGAACGTCCATGTACTACTCGTGGAACGCCCCCTTGACTCAAAGTTGTGCATAGTGCAACTTTGCCTCACTTTGGGAGACTATCCAATGCTAATCCGAGAAGAATACTTTGCATAATTTGCAGTACAAAAGTAAAGAGCCCTGATTCATATGAGCTTCTGTTTCGACAGGAACCAGAAACCCGCAAAACACTATTGTTTTCTTCTCAGCCACATTGAAAACCTTCTTTTAGGTGTTTTCTTGTTCGCTTAAATACCTGCTTCTCTTCTCTTTTTTACAATGTTGGCTTTTGCTGCAACAGAACTCTCTGTTCAGCCTCCATTTTTGTTCTGATTGCATTTGTAATGATAATTAATTGCCCTCTAAATTCATTGTTACATTGCCAATATATAATTTTCTACTTTTCGTCCCATTAATTAAACTTACAATGCAATACATTGCAAATTAACCAGAGTCCTTTTTGCTTGAGGGAAAACATTAGAACGTCGAATATTTCAAAACGATTTACAAACATGGTATTGACTTAAATTAAGAAATGCGGAGCTTGGTCATCCATGTTAACAATAATGACTCTCAGGAATGAGTGACATAATAGGCCTGATATTTTGGTAACGATTCTAGGCAAGAGCTGTTTATTCCATCATAAGCTGGAATGCAAGACTTCTATATTTGTCACAGCCACAACTTCTTTTTCTCCCTCATTTTCGGCATGATAATAAACACATTGTTTTAATATTTTTATTCTTAAGCTTCAGAGCGTTTTAAAATAGTTAAAAGAAAAGCACCATTGGTAGAGTGATGCTAGTAGGTTTATTAATGAACCACTGATGTGGGAGACTGAAATTTTTCTATATTACCGCTGTCATTAAATATCTAATGGGGGGTTTCCTCGTAAGAACGCTACCAAACATTATTTACAGATATCCTGGAAGAGTAGGTCTTCCCACTGGCTTGACCTTCTGGTACTAAGGAATTCTTTCATTGATAATACCATTTTTGTGATGTTTTTGTAGAAAAAACATAGAATAAGGACCGTTCCAAATGCATAGACATGGGGGGGCATTTTCAACCCATGGGGAGCCCAAGTCCAAAGACCCCAGATCTTGTTGTGCTTCTGGGGACATCCTCACACCTGGTAAACTGCCAGTTCCATCATGGCACACCAGTCCACCCTTTTCGCCACTCGGCCAGGGTGGGGTCTTGGGGTGACTTCCCCCTACAAGCGACCTCCTTTTCTGCAACTAGGGTGGCAACACCCACCAAGGTACGCTCAGCTCAAGGCCCTCCCAGGTCTTCCAGGATACCTAAAAGGCTGGTCTTCGGAGTTATTTAATTCTTCCTCTCCAAGACCTCGGATAAAGTTGCAGGTGGGGACAATACCAGAACACGTGGAAGAAATCAGTGCGCCACATATCTATGGGTGTGAGGTAGGAGATCTGCAAGTAGTACAGTTGGGTGAGGTGCAGTCTGGGGGAGACGGTGATCTTTCAGGGTGCTAAGGATGTGTCTCACCAGTATACCTCCTCCAGGGGACTCACCCATCCCTCCTACTTTTGCTTGAGGGATGGAAAGTTCTCTGGGGCATGAATGACTAATGCCTAATAGATTCGGGAAATCGCCTCCTTTCCAAGCTGACCAATGAATTTCTTGACCCCTAGTGGGCTACTTCAGGGAGAATTGTGGAATCTCACAGGTGACAGGTCAGAGCATGGCACAGCTCTAGTTATTTGTGGAAATGGGAGAGCTCTAGAGAAAATTGTAGTTGCAGGTCTCGAAAGGAACAGAGGTGTCCACCTTGCTAAACATCTCCAAGGGCGGCAAGTCCAATTCTGTCTCACCATCTTCAGCCTTCAAGGTGTGCAGTGTGTTGTAGCCAGCGCCCATCCCACTAGAGATCGAGTTGTGTAAGTGTCTTACCCATTTCCTAATGCGCAAGGCAGCCTGCCACACATTGAGTACCACCTTAGTTAGGCAAAGAAAGGATGGGCTATTAGATTACCATAGAAAAGCCCAATGACAGCTTCCAGGCCCGAATGAGCAAGCTCCATTTGATAAGCCGGATCGTCCCAGCAATGTCCAATAATAGAGCCGGACATCTGCGGACCCAAGACTACCATCATAAGGCATCTGCCAGGCCCTCTCCAACGCTATGCAAGAACGGCAATAGGCCCATAAGAAGATGCGAATGGAAGCATTTTGGGTCTGAAAACAACTGTTGGGGATAACATATGGAAGTGCTGGAGAGTATAAAGAACCAGGGAAGGACCATGATCTTGAACAAAGCTACCCTTCCCAATACATTAAGCAGCAGGCAGCCCCACCTCTGGAAATCGAGTCTCCAGTCCCGGATGTGCGGCATGAGGTTCAGGTGCCAGTTTGTGTAGATATGAAAGCACAAGTATTGGAAGCTCAGCTGCCGAATGGGTATAGATCCTTGCCATTACACAGTCAGATGGTCCCCATGGATTGGGACGAGGAGGGACTTACTCTGATTAACTCGCAGACTGGTGACCATTTCTCAGAGGCAGAGGGTTTCTAGTTCTTGGGCCCTGATAGGTGTGGGTGTTTCAGAAATAGGAGGATAAATAGTGCATGTATAACATAATGCTGTCATCGTGTTAATCAGCCCACCATCATCCCCTTATCTGCGCATCGATACAAATGATGCATGCCAATGGTACGATGGTGAGAACAAAAAGGAGCGGGGAGAGGGGATAGCCCTGCTGAGTCCCCCTGCCAACCGGATACTCATTGGAAAGGACTCGATTAATTTGAACCTGCTCCATTGGGCTGGTGTATCGCAACCTCACATAGGATCGAAACTTGGGGCCCAACCCCATTTTCTTGAGGACCTCTAGAAGAAAGGACCAGCTGACTGAATCAGAGGTCTTTTCAAAATCAAATAGGAGGAAGGCTCACAGGTCTTCCTGAGCTTTGGCACAGGCCAAGGCCGTCTGAGCACGCCGTATACTGTGCCTTGTGCTTTGGCTGGGCATACAGCCACACTGGTCTAGGTGGATCGGGTGTGGCAGGGCCTTCAGCAGCCAGGTAGCCAATATCTTAGCATAGATCTTTTGCATGAATTAAGGCAATCGGGCGGTATGAAGAGCATTGCCTCTGCTGCTGCCTCATTTTGGGAATACCCACTATTGTAGCTGTGTCAATCCCCAATGGGAAGTGACCTTTGGCAAGTGCCTCCTATTACATCTCTAGTAGAAAGGGGTTAAGTACGTTGCTGTATTTCTGGTAGTACTCCAGAGGGGTACCCTTCCAGCCTGGGGGTTTTCCCAGATTTCATAGCAGCTACAGCAGATGCAAGGTAGTCCAATGTCAGTGGCTCCTCCAAATTGGAATGGAGGGATTGGGGAGAGTCGTGGAAAGGAATGCACATGCTCAGCGGGTGGCTGTCGGGCATAGAGCTGCTGGTAATATGCTGCAAATGCTGCTGTGATCTCAGGAGTGGTACGCCTGCAGAGAAACGTTGAGTCCACTATTTCTGGGATGATTCTGGAGGTCAGAGGCAAGTTGCAGCTGGCATTCCAGGTTTGCGGAGGGGTTGCACAGGAGTTTCTGTGATACCCCACTGAAGGATCATGGCGCCAGTGACATGGAAGATATCCATAGCGGGAAGGAGCAGCACGTCATACATGAGAAGGTCCTGTGGGCCACTGAGGTACGCATGTACTCCTGGTCCCTGGGGTGCCATATGCACCAAGTGTCACACAGCCCCAAAGAATCCATCCATGAGGATATCTGGCAAGCACAGGAGAATCTGTGAGTATTGGGCAGACGAGAACAGTCTTGGAGCATTAAATTTGCCACCCAGAATCATAGATCATACAGGAAAGGCAAGGAGTGCTTTCCTTAGGATGGAAAGGGCCTGGGCCAGGCCTGGGGTGGGACGTACATGCTGAGGAAGGTATACAGCTTTCCTTTGAGGAGGATCTTGACTCCAACATATCAGCTCAGAGGATCGATAACCGTGGAGGTCACCACCAACGTAAAAGACATATAGAGAAGTATCACCACCACAGTGAAGCCTGTCATACTCTGTCATACCTAAAGCACCCCAGGGAAAAGGCAATGGGAGCCCAGGAGATGGGTCTCCTGTTGCATCAGAATGCCAGGTTTTCAGCACCTAGCATACTGGAGGACTGCGGTTCACTTAATGCAGTTCAGGAGAATTCACATTCCATGACAGGACTTTAAAGTGTGACTTTGGACCCCAGGTCATACATAGTGTGTTAGCGAGACTTCCGGCCCACAGTGATGGGTCGTTCTTAGAGGATAGGAAGGAAAGCACCCAGTGGTGGCCGGCATGGCTCAGGGGTGGTGAGGCGGGTGGCAGGGTGGGTGCGGGGGGAGGGGGTTGCGGGGGAGTGCACAATGTAAAAACACTTACCTTGCAGCCAAGTCCCTTGCCTCTGCTACTGCCCTCCTCATCGGACTCGAGGAACAGGAAGCACAGCCAGGCACCCCTGACCGATCACAACGCTGTAATGCAGCACTGTGATTGGTCTGAGTGACCTGGCTCGACACTCAGCGAGCATGGAGAACAGGTAAAGTGCACATGACTGTTCTGGGCAGCTAGAGAGGACCTGCCAAACAGTCATGTGAACTTAGGAGTGGGCAAGCCACTCCTCCCCTGCCCTGCTACAAGAGCGGAGTATCCCCACCCACCCTCCTAGGGTGATAGATTCATTTGCAAAATTGCCCAAGGGTGGCGCTGCCACCAGAGTCTGGGTCTAGTACCCGTGCCCAGGTCAGACCCATAGAGTTCAGGCAGACAGGGAGACACAGAGCAATGATCTCAGCTTGTGTTGTCCATCTCACAGTGCTGCTCTCTGCCAATTGGAGTGATTGCCGTCCTCCCCAGAAGCCCTGGGGGGGCTCTGAGCCATCGGACCACTCCCTCTGTGACCGAAGAAGTAGGTCTAGGAGTCGTGGATGACCATCAGCCTTGTGGGGCAGATGAGCATGTATTGAATGTTCATGGCTATACGTTTTTGTTTTACTCCCTCATAGGACATCCTCCATTGTTGGACCACCTGGGTATAGTCAGGGAAGGCCTATGTCAGGAGTCGTGGGTCAGAGTAACCACCAGTAGGGCTTTCCACAAGATTGCGTCCCTGTGTCTGTAGCTGAGGTATCGGGCTATGAAGAGCCGGAGGGTCACCGGGGAGGACGCTGGGCTAAGGAGCGGTGAGCCCTCTCAACCACAAACTAGTGCGACAGTTTCCCTTCAAGCACCCAGGAATTTAGCCATGCCTCCAGGAACTTCTCAGGGTGCGGGCCACAAACACCTTCTGGGAAACCTACAAAGTACAGGTGGTTTCAATGAGATTGGTTTTCGGAGTCCTTAGCTCGGGCCTCCAGGGTGGCAGCTGTGGTTGTTAATTTGGTGACAGAGCATTTCAGAGTGGCCACTTCCTCTTCCACGTTGAAGACCCTGCTTTTGGCTTTGGAGACCCTGCCAAACACATTGTGCAAATCTTGGCACAGCAGTGCCATGTCTATTTTGAACTCACAAATCTTGGTCTGTGGTGCTTCTTCAGAGGCCTGTATAGCTTGTAGGATGGTGGCCAGGTCCGTGGTGGCCGCTGAGGGGTGTGTTGAGGTCAAGGGGAGGTCCAGCTGGGGATTGCCACCTGGAGGGCCCTGGACCGTGTACTTGTCCATCTTTGATTGGGTGTGAGCCCCAGGACCTTTGTCTTTGCCCATGGCATGATGGGTGCATCAGAACACCTCCTGTGGGAAGGACACAAAGGTTCATCTTGGAAAGTCACCTTAGGTATTCACAGCATGGACATGTGAGGCCGACCCCTCCAAAGGATCAACACCCCTTTCCACAGTGTCACTGGACAGCCTCACAAGAAAATCAGGGTCACTTGGGCTAAAAGGAGGGGCAACCATCAAAAGCACTCCATCTCAAGGGGCTACAAATTTCAAGGCCCACAAGAGGGACCCAAGTGGGCTGAGATGTCTATAGGGGCGATGAGGGCTGCGCATGCCAATGTACTGGGCCGGCCAGAAGCCCCACGAGGCCTGGACCCAATGCCTCTACTCCACAGGCCTCAGTAAAGACCCCGCCAGACATACTGGGGATTCTCTTCCCCTGGCTCACTTGCCACTGCACACATGGACTGGTGCAGCATGGGCAGACGGGCTGCTGGCAGAAGCAAGATGTTTTGCGGGCTGCAACAACTAACTGTGCAGCCCACGATCAGCAGTTACTCCACCCTGCTCTCATGCACGGTCTGCCCTGCACTCCCCCTGACTGCCTCAGGATCCACAGCGCTGTTTACAACTCACCAGCACTAAAGGGGCAGAGTGAGTGTGTAGTCGACCCCAGTGGTTAACCATCCTAGCGGGCTGTCATCTTGTAATCCTCTCTCCCGGCTGCCACAGCCAGTTGTTCACTCATGACTGGGATTTGGGTGGCTCATGGGCCCCAAGGGTAAAGAGGCTAACCACAGCTGGCAGGTAATGTGTCTAGTCTCGATGAAGGGCTCTACCAGCAGTACGATGGGGCAGGAAACTGTTGCAGGCCCCATGAGAGCATCTACAATGTGACCACCATCCTGCCCTGCTCGGCTACTCCCCCCATGGATTCTTTCATTGAACCTCAGGCTCAGAGATTGCAATGCAGCCCCAGGACTAAAAAGTTAAAAAGTGCTCAGTCAGCAATGTTTAGCTCTACTGCAGACAGAGGCCTCGTGTTAGTAGCAATGAAAAATTAAAAGCTTTGAGCCAACGCTGTTGTATTCTCCTGATGGTAAGGTTAAAAAGATATCAGAGTTTAGGACTAGACATCTTCCCATGTTTTCACTGATGGTCAACATTTTTAGCTGCTGTAAAAGTCCCAGACAGGGTCTCCAGCTTTTTTCAGGACCAAGGGGTATAGTGAGAAACACTGAGCCTTCAGTCCTAAAGAAAGCCCAGCTGTAGTCAGGCCTAGGTCTACATCTTTGGTCCATTTCATGAACTGGCATACTCCCACAGGGGTAATGTTGATTGACTTTGGGCAATGACCACATGTTGTTTTTGTACATAAATCTCACTGGTATTGTGATCTAGTCTCTATTAACTAGCCTCTCAGGATGTTTTGGATTCACAATATTTGTTGATACTTTTTCTACTTGTTCAAAATCAATCAGTGAGTGCGTAGCAACATGTATTTCTATCTATTGTCTCCATTGGATGGATTTCAAGTACAGCCGCTCTGTTGATTAGCCTTACTGGTTGATTGTGGAAATACTTTGATAGTCTTAGTTATTAACCTCAGACAGTGTGTTACCTTATCTAAAAATCTACCATGATTGCCCACCTTGTACCAGAAGTACAGTTGTGGTGCGGAGGAACCCAATAATGAAGAGTGCCACGGGATGTGGGTGAGGGTTCCCATCAAGTTGTAAGTAAACTCTGAAATCAAGGTTCCATGGGATAGACAGATCTGTCCAAAATATTGATTCTCTTTAGTTTTAATGAGGTAGGCATTTTGTATGACTTATTTGTATTAACTTATAGTACTAAGATGATATATAGGGCAAACCATTCACACATATGTCTAGCAAATTTGCCTTTTCTGCATGGTCTTCCCAGATTATATGATTTTTTCTGCTTCTTCTGGACCCTGGTTTGCTGGACCTAGAACTCTGTTCTATTTAACCCTGCTAAACAGAAGTAAAGTGCCTGTTCTCCCCCTCTTAAATATGGTTACATTGGCTTAGCCATGATTGACACATTTTACTTTCCCTCAAGTCCCTAGTATAAGGTGTACAAAATGCACCCAGGGTTGGACGTTTAGGTGCTGTGGACTGCAGCCCCTAAAGTTCCATCCACAGAGTGGGCCTGGAGAACATGACTTCAGGACCACCAACCACTGCTATCTAAAAACTTGCTATGAAACCTGTCAAACAACCCTCTTCGATTTGTGGGAATCATTGTTTTTACATATTGATAAGTCAGTCTGTCAGTCAGTAAGTCCATCAGTCAAGAGCGAGTTTATTTAGATATGTGTTTATTAAACAAAAGAATAATCCTACAAATACAAGATCTATTTATACATTCCGCTTGAGATATTAAATTTGAAAGATTTTAGTGAAAATAGTGCCAAAAAGCACAAAGCGCCAACTCTGGATATCTGGTCATGCTGGACTGAGATAATGTCACAAATTCAGATGGACTGAGATGGAGTGCGGGTGGGCTACAGAGACCCAGTTAGGCCTGCTGAACAGAGGACTTTAAATACTGGTTTGCGGAGCATTGCGAGAATCTCTGGTGAAAATACAAGACCAAATAGATGCATAATTTTCGAGATGTGGCGAGGCTGGAATGTGAGGGCTTGTGTCATCATCGAGGATCCCGTTGACAGGGCTTGCGATGCAAAGTCCAGCATTGGGTATACAGCCTACAGTCTGGGCGATACATCGACGTGCCCGCTCTGCTCAGGTTTGCGCCATGCAGCAGAGGAGATGCGTCAGTTCAACTGCATTCACTGTAGCTGGCGGAGCACCATAAGACCACTTCCAAGGGTCCAGGAGTAGGGTTGCACCACTTGGCAGGGTAGACTCACCCATGTCCAGGTGCAATGCAAGGTTCCTCGAAACCTGTTGTGTCCCTGAGGCTTAGGATCCAAC
Organism: Triturus cristatus; assembly: GCF_964204655.1. Lineage (NCBI taxonomy): Eukaryota > Metazoa > Chordata > Amphibia > Caudata > Salamandridae > Triturus > Triturus cristatus. The sequence continues at coordinate 909,093,553 of NC_140592.1, forward strand.
TAGCCCTCAGAGTCACTCAGGTTTCTCAGTTCAAGAGATGCAAGTCCAGTTCTTTTCTTCCAAGCAAGAGGGCAGCAGGCAGGAGATCAGCAAAGCAGGGCCACAGTTCTGTCAGAGCAGCAGTCCAGCAGAGTACCAGTCCTTCTTTCTGGCAGAGTATCCACAGGGCCAGTACTGTACAGAAGAGTTGGTGTCTGAGGTCCAGTATTTATACATAGGTGTTCCTTAGAAGTGGGGAGAAGCTTTTTAGAGGCATGGCCTTGAAGTGCACAGGTGCCCTGCCTTACTTGCCCTAGCTCCAGACTAACTACAGAGGGTATGAAGCCATTTGTGTGGAGACAGAATACAACTTGTTCAAGTGGAAGTGGGGCTGGGTCTAGCTCCTCTTCCCATCCTGACAGTAAATGTCTATCCAGGCACACTTAAGCTCCTCAGTGTGTGTGGCTTTCTAGGAGTAATACACAAAGGCCAACTGTCACCCACACCCAATCATGTGACCCAAAGACAGGCTGCAGGTAAATATGGCTAAGACCAGAAAATGCAAACTATCTAAGAGTTGTATTTTCAAAATTATAACTGTAAATAAAAATTCCATTATAAGTTAGGCTTTGAAATTACAATTCCAGAAACACCAAACATGACCCTGTTGAAAGTTCCTTTTCAGAAATTACATTTAGAACAGATAATAAGGTCACTTCATGATATGCAATGGGAATGCAGGCCTTGCAGTAGTGAAAAAATAATTTAACAGTTTTCACTACCAGGACATGTAAAACTTAAAAACCTAAATGTACATGCCCTATTTTTTTTAATACATTGCACCCTGCCCTCTGGGCTTTTTATGGCCTACCCTAGTGGTGATTTATATGTATTAAAATGGAAAGTTTGGGTCTGGCAAAGGATGTACTTTGCCAGGTCGCAATGGCCATCTTAAACTGCACACAGGCTCAGCAATGGCAAACCTGAGACATGTTTAAAGTGCTCCTTAAGTAGGTGGGACAATCAGTGCTGCAGGTCCACTAGCACCATTTAATATGGAGGCCATGGTCACATATAGTGTCACTATACTAAGGACTTACAAGTAAACAAAATATGGCAATTGAGTTTAAGCCAATTTAACATATTTTATGGAGAGTGTACACGCACTTTGTCACTGGTTAGCAGTTGTAACGTGTGTAGAGTCCTAAGGCCAACAAAAATGAAGTCAGCAGAAACAGGAGGTCTGAAGATAAAAAGTTAGTGGGAAAACCAATCAAAGGATGCCAGGTCTAACAATGAGTAATTACAACCTAGGTACACTTGTTGGTAGAGTGCTGACATCCCATGCTATCCTCAAGGAAATTAAGGTTAATAACCCTCCTAAGGCCCAACCTGAAGGATTAGAGATTGGTCTTTCTGTGACTGGAAAACACTGGTAACTTCCTTGCAAAGCCATATCCCCAGTAGGCAGATAGCTGAATCATCGTTTAAATAGCATCATACTCTAAAATCTACCTTATTTAGTATTAGTGCATTCCCCCAAACAGCATCATTGTTTGCCAAGTAAAAAGAAACAAAAAAAAAGGTTTTCACACAAATACTTATAGGAGTGGGGACATGCTCTTATTCTTGGAAAGTTATCTTTAGTGACCCCTTCCCTGCAGCTACTACATTTATTGTTGGCTGCTTTGATTGTATTACTGTTTTGGTACTGCATAATTACTTTACACATTGCCTTAAGTTAAGGCTGTCTGCTCTGTGCCATAACTACTAGGGGATTGAGTTTAGGTTAAATTGGTGACTTTTTGAGTTCACCCAGATGGGATAGTGTTGTTATTCCTTGATACAGGCCTCCTTGAGTCCTGTTCTTCATCTGTTCCATATCTGCCATTTATATGTAAATGTTGCTTACTTACACCCTCTGCGGCTCACATTGAGAAACTAGAGAACATTTTTAGTACACCATTACTCTCCAGACCACTCCCAGCTACCATAAGCACAGTATCATTTAACAGCAAAGATATCATCATATGGGTGGCAAAGAAAGTGAATTTGGACTGGGCAAACATAAAACTACAAACTACAAAAACATGGGAAACAGCCTTTACAACGAGGTGCCTTTACTACGCATTTGTTAGCATGCATGTTCTTACCCTGTGTATGTTTTTACCACACATGTCTTTACCGTGCATTTAAGGTAAGTTGGGGGTCGTTGGTGATCTCCCCCGCAAATACATTGTCTTTATATATAAAAACAATACGTGATAATGGCATGCGTTGTAAGGCATAAGCATTGAAAAAAGTGAAGTGTAAAAAATACGTTTGGTAGATAGAGAGCCTCATTTATGAGAGGTTAGTGTCACTTTTGCACCACACAACGTGGTACATGCATGACACAAACCTCTAAGTCAGATTTTTGAAGCCATGAAAAGCCACTTTGCGTAGCTCTGAGTGGCTTCAAAAATCCAGAGTAACACAAATCAGAGCAAACTGCTGCGTAGTGTTACTCTGCATTGGGAAGGTGTTCCATGGGCATTGTGTGGGTGTTCCCATGTAACTCCCATGGATTTTTGACGCATACCCAGATTTAAAAGAATTTAGAAGCCTGGTGATGCCCAAAATCTTACACCTTCTCAGGGGATGTTTAACAAGTGGAAATATCTCTATTTCTCCAAATTTCTTCCTCTGTCTATGTGTGCTGCATTCTGTAGCACATATAGAAAGAGGAATGCGCCTTCCAGCATTGTTTTGTGCAGGAAGGTGCCCCTTCTTGCACAAAAACAATCCTGCATGCAACACAAGCAACCTTGAACCATGGTGCAAGGGTGCCTGCGTTGGCGCTAGGCTGCCAAAAGGGCACCAGCGCAAGAGGAATTACAAGAATGGGCTGTATTGCATTAAATTCGGCGTATTTCTACTCTTTCCCTGTCACACAGTGCAGCACAGCCAGATGACTGCCCTCCATGACTTCCACATAAATGAGGCCAGGGTTTTGCATTAAAAAGCTTGTGTGGTTGCATGGGAACACCCATGTAACGCCCCCTTGACACTAAGGGGCCGATTCCGATCCTGGATAAACGCTGTAAAAATCGTGGTATGGAGCGTTTTCCCCATACAACTCGTACTTGTAAGGATTCCCCTACAACCTAGGAAGTACGATCCGTACAAATAGACGCTCTCCATACAAATTGTAAAAAAGACCATACAACTCGTATATACAAGCGATTCCGATTCGGATTGCCCTGTACGCGACGTTCACATGAATTCCCGGCAGCAGTTTACAACCCGTCAAGTACGATTCGTACAAATGGCACTCCGTACGGCTCTTTTTTTACAGGAGCCAAAAAGTGCCGGGAAAACATTGTACGCCCCGAAAACAGTATGAGACGGACCCCCATGTACGCGTCGTACACCCCATGAATACAGGGGTACGGTGCATCTGTACGGAGCGTACCGATGACACAGAAAGTGGGGTACGGTGCGTATATACGCGCTGAAGGGGTACTGGTCGTGTACGCACCGTACAAGCACCGTATCCCAAAATCGCTTGTGTACGCACCGTACCCCAAAAGTGCGTATGTACGGTGCGGACCCCAAAATCTCGTATGTATGGTGCGTACATGCGTGATGTTGCGGTACGCTTCATACACACGCCTCGCATGTGGGGGGACCCCTGTACGCCTCATAACCCTATACGACCCGTACCCCGGTACGAGTCGTACCCCCAGAACGAGTCATACCAGGGTACGAGGCGTATAGGGGTTCGCTTCGTAGCCCGGTACGAGTCGTTCCCCGTATACAGGCCATTTTCCATACAAATCGGATGCTGACAACGCGGTACGAATCGTACTTGACGGGTTGCACAGCCTTTTTACAAATTGTATGGTCTTTTTTACAAGTCCGTGTCGTACAGCTTTTCCCGATCCGATTTATAAGGATCGGGCCGATCTGTATGTATTTTTCCCATACGAATCGTACTACACGGGTTGGAAGGGACTTGTACGATTTGTAAGGAAAAAAATACGGATCCGATTTGTATGTAAAATAAAAGTCCAGGATCAGAATCGGCCCCTGAGTAGCACGTTACTTTTAGGCAACTTTCCAGCGCAAAACAAGTTTTACACTGGAAAGTAAATGCCATAAAGACCCATTTTATGCTGGTTTGTATCTATTTTTTTACGCAAACACAGCACGAAATGTTTGTAAATTTTATTCCAATAGGCAAAGTGTTTTCCTGGCTGTTGTATTGTGTTTCAAGTAAAACGTAGATTCATATTATTTATTTAGTGTTGGAGTTTATGTCTGTACTTGATATAGTATAGAGCTTTTAAATGACATTATTACAAATTAGTTGATAAACACTGAGAGTGATATCGGTTATCACAATTTTTTTTAGACATAAGTTCTAAAAACAAAACTTTGAAGACGTAAAGTAACACTTTATATATAAAAAATGATTGAAGATGTATTCAAAGCGTATGCTAATTTTTCATAAATTGGATTTTTGATTGCTGATGATATGCATTAAACTGCGTGTACCCTATCAAAGGGTGACTTATTTACAGTCAGTTCATTGAATCACAAAAGTGTACAACATTTAGAATTTTTTATAGTTCGAGAAACTGTCAAGTATAAAAGGATTTTGAGATAAACGTGATAGAATTATTGTGACATGTCAAGATTCATACCTCAGACTTATTCTCCTCCTGACATTCGTGGTCTGCCATTGGCTCTGGTCTGGCTTGCCCATTCATTACCTGCCATTCTTCACGGCGTTTCCTGTGTTTTTTTGGAACACCACTTGATTCATTATTGTATTTGCTTAAGGCTGAGTTGACATAGCCCACGACTTGTTACAATTGTTATAATGCACATGAAACAAATGGCTACGGTTTTGGTACTAAAGCAACCCTTTGGTAACAAATTGGCCGTATAGATGAGGAGCTGAATCTAGGAACTTGACAATTAGACCTTATTTTGAATCTGAAGACATGTATAAGTGCTGGCTTGAGAAGGAGCTTTGTGTGAATTCTTTTAAAATGCACCCGCTTAGCGTTTTTTTTTTAATTGGTAGGGATCGAGTTACACATGATTTATTAAATTATTCTAAAATCGGGCCTTCGTAACTACAGTTTGCCTCTTCTATATTAAGGAACATAGGAGCTCATGTAAGTTTTGGTGAGACGGCCAATAGGCTGCCTGATCAGCAGAGGCTCTGGTCTCCGGTTCCCTGGGGAGAGATACCCACTGTGTTTAGTGATCCCCGCCTTCCTGAAGGGAGTCTCTGTGCCATCATTGCATGTACCGGTGCCACAGATATCACTTATAGGCACGATGGGTGGTATGTTTGTTTGTCCCTTTCAGCACTCATTTCTGTTTTTCTGAAACAAAATTCCCAGGGCGGGGGAGATAGAAAAGCAAAGACACACTGGGCCAGATATATGACCATTTCATTTTATGAGTCACTAATTGCGATTTTTTGCGACTTTCAAAATGAAATGCACTAATTTGTCTCAGACACGTTTAGCGATTCACAACTGGGTCGTAAATGACCTGTCTCAACAATACTCATGAGGCAGATCGCAATTTGCTACCCATTGGGCATAGCCTGAGCTCACATGGATGGTGGCTTGCTGGGGCTAGCAGACCACCATGTCTGCGATTGCTTTTTAAGTAAAGCAATTTTTTTTTTTGGTAATGTAGCCCGTTTTCCTTAAAGGAAAACAGGATGCATTTCAAAACTAAAAATGAAAAGCTACCTTTTCATTTTTTAAGAGTAGGCAGTGGTCTGTGCGACCACTGCCTGCTCTTAAAAAAAATTGGCACCCACATTCACAAATGGGAAGGGGTCCCTTGGGACCCCTTCCTATTTGCGAAAGGGTTACCACCTCCTTTACAGAGTCGGTGGATGTTTTGCGACTGCATTCTGCTCGCTAAACATTCATACATGCCCCTGCGACTCTCTATTAGGAAGGGACACCCGTGGCACACCCTTCCTAATACCAACTCGCAAACCCTATTTTGCAAGGCTGTAATAGGTTACCAGCTGGCAAAATAGGGTTAGTACAAATGATTCTCCGTTTCTGACTGCGAAAAGCGGTCGTACATCTGGCCCACAGTCTCTAATAAGGGAGTTTCCACACTGTGCATAGGTGTTTTTATTTGTTTTCACTGCACTGGGCAGCATTATCTTGCTTGGTGGAGTCAGGCAGCGAAATTCAGTCGGGTATCCCTGCCATTAATAGGGCAGAGTGATTGCCAATGTGACCTGCAGCCATCTGGAGAAGGGATCAGCAGGATCAAAGGATTTCAATGGTGGAGCCATCTGAGACTCTGCCATTGGAAACCCAGATGTCCCATGACTCTAAATGACTTCAGGGGACTGCACTTTTGATGACACAGAAACTCTGCCAATTTAAGCAGGCTGCTTATTGTAAAGTAGATGCAAAGTGATTTGGGGTATATAAACGTATTACAGATATCATCGCTGTGAACTTTGCTAACATGAATGCCTTGATTTCAATCAAATCAAGCTGAAATGGAAAGTAAAATTGTTAATTAGTAGCAAATAATTGAATGCAGTAGCTAGCAAGCCTTTTCTATGGCCCATAAATCAAACATTCGTTATTAGAATTTTAAATGAGAAGATAAGCAGTGCTGTTTTATAATTGTTTTTAATCAAGCTTTTACACCATCAATAAAAAAATGTAATACAAAAACTAGCTATGTTAGAACCATGTATATGTTTTTTAATATTGCCATGAAGGACAGGAATGGTAGATATGTGTATATGGCTTCAAATTTAACTTTGCATCGGTTGAGATTGTAAAAGAAATTACATTTATAACTAACCCTGGGTGTAGTTCGCGAAGTAGCACTACGCGAAGCTACGCAAAGTGCACTTCGCACTACGCGAGCTACGCGTAGCAGTTTGCGAACTGCGTAGTACCCTGTTCGCACTGTGCAAAATGTCGTTTTCAATGATTGCACAGTGCGGACAAGCAACCGGCACTGTGCAATCATTGAAAACGGCATCTTGCACAGTGCGAGCTGTAGTTTTCTGCTGCTCGAGTAGATTTTTACTCGAGCAGCAGCTTTCTCAACGCGGACTGGTAGTTTCTCATCGCGAGCGGTCGCGAGCATACAAGACCACTCGCAATGAGAAACATGACCTCCTCACGTTGAGAATCTCGCCGGGAGGTTTATTTTCCACGCTCGCGATCGCCAACTTGATGTTGCTGATCGCGAACGAGGAAAAAGTCTCACCGGGATGTCATTTTGCTTGCTCGCGGTCGCCAACTTGATGTTGAGGACTGCGAGCAAGAAAAAAATGCCCGCTGCACTACGCAACACTACACTACGCGTGTTTGCACTGTGCTACGTGCAATTCGCGTAGTGCAAAGTAGCGCAAACTTCGCAAACTACGCAAGCGTAGCATAGTGCTTTGCCCAGACTTATTTATAACACTGGCAGATGCATACAGTTTTGTCATCATATTCAGACTGACGTTACTCCTGTGTGATTTCTATCTAATGCACTGTTTTTTTTTCTTGATATTGTTTGGTTCTCAATTCCTAACACTACTTCATTGCTAGGCTTAATTTTCAAATAATGAGGGCAAGTGATTGAGAGCAAGAGTAGTGGCTAGCAAGGCATGCCATCGTCAATCTGATTTGGGTGAATTAGTCTAAGATTTTCCTACAATCACCATGGTGCACCTAACTAAAGGAGATGGCATCTTGATCAGAGTCGGTGAGAGGTTGGGGCGATAATGGGTTTCAGGAGAGTAGAGGTTAGGGGAATCTCAGTACAACTATGGGTGATAAGCCAAAGAGTAAAAAACCTTCTTGAAGTCCTTCATATTATATAGCTTTGATGTCCCAGTTTGTTGCTCAGGAACTGGGTTATCCATTTGGAAGGGGATCAGTCCAACCAAATTAAAAGACACAATCTGATGGTTAGGCCACAACATAGTTCTTAGAGGATCTCTACTCAATCCCTGCTAGCACTGGTAAAATATTTGATCTGATTTGATTTTATATTTGTAAAGCGAGTACCAATGCCCAGAGGCGTCCATGTGCTGCCCATACTAAACAGAAGGATGATCAGGAATCAAGATTACAAAGAGGCTGGAAGAGGATGAGAAAACATGAATAGGCCATCTTACTGACTACAAAGCCAGGTTTTGAGGACTTTCCTAAAAGCTAGCAAATCAGAAGCTGTTTGGCCAAGTTGGCTGAGGAGGAAAGGGGAAACGGCCTTTAAGATAATCAGAACAAGCCTTGTGAAGGGCCCTAAAGGTGATACAAAGAGCTTTAAAATCAATCCTCTTCTTCACGGGGAGCCAATAAAGAGTGAGGAGCGCATGACTTATGAACTGCTGCCTGGAAGTTGTTACCAAAAGTCGGGAAGCTGCATTCTGAAGAACCTGAAGCCTGTCTAAGAGACCCTTCTGTAGGCCAACAAAAAGGGAGTTACAGTAGTCCAACCTGGACAGAATGAGGGCAGAGACCACCTTTTTCTGTAGTGCCAGAAGTATAAAATGACATTATTTTTTACTATTTTTAAAACATAGAAAATGGAGGAGGTGATAGTATTTTGGTAATTTAAATGATAATTATGTGTCAAATGCTACTCCTAAATTCATAGCCTTTGTAGCTGGAGTGGGCAGATTTCCCAGTTCCTGAGGCCACCAATTGGGTGACCAAAAGGGCACATTGGGTCCGAAAAGCAAAACCTCACTCTTCCCCGAGTTCAGCTTCAAGCAGTTTTTCAGCATCCATTTACTGATCTGTTGCATACAATTATGAAACCTGGATGCTGTGTCTTGAATATTATTGGTCACAGAGACTATAATCTGAGTGTCGTCAGCAGACAACACCATAGCAAAACCGAAGGATTTAATTAGTTGTCCCAAGGGAGAAACATGTAGGTTAAAAAGTGAAGGTCTAAGAGATGAGTCCTGCAGCACCCCACATGATAGCTGAAAAGATGTGGACATCAGATCACCTATTTCTACTGCTTGTTCTCGATCTGATAGGAAAGATTTGAGAAGGGATAGAGCAGAGCCACTAACACCTAGGTTCTGTTGACGAGTAACCAGCAGATGGTTGACCATATCGCACACTCGAGAGATCCTACAGGATCACAGTGGCATTACCACCATTGTCCAGGGCACATCTGATCTCTTTCATCATGGTCATAAATGCCAGATCAGTGCTGTGCTCACACCTGAATCTGTTCTGAGATTCATCAAGCAGATGAATCTTGTTGATAAAGGAGGTAATGATTTTTTTAGATGATTTTTGCCGGTAGGGGCAGACATGAAATGGGCCAATAACTCCCTGGGTCAAAAATATCCAAGTTGGACTTTTTCAAGTGAGGTAAAATGGCATCCTTTTACTATTGGGTTGGAAAGTCTCCAGTCTGAAAAATCACTTTAAAGACATCTGTCAAATGAAGGGCTATAGTTTCTGGAGCCAGACCTATAATGATGATGTGGCAAGGATGAGAGGGGTAATCTGGATTTTGCTACCCTGAGAAGTTCACCCGCCTGATCAGATGTGGTGGGAGAAAAGGAATTAAGGGAGGTTGCGTTGATGCATGGTGGGTCAAGAAGGGGGGACAGGCTATTAACCCTAAGACAGCCCATAGTAGGAGGGATAGCATGACTACTAGAGATCACAGGCCACACTCCATTGTTTAATTGTTAGGAGAAGGCATTATAAATGTCATGAACCTTGTGTTGGAAAAAATATTCTAAACAGTTACAGAATGCTTGGTCAATGGCTGAGTTTGTTTTCTGAGGGAGTTAGGAAAGTTTTTGGATTGTGAAAAATATTTATGTGGGACTATTGCTTGCAATATTAATTTTATCTATGAAATAGCTAGATTTAGCGGTAAAGAAACTTTCTTTATATTTAGCAATCATATTTCTATAAATTTCTTTCTCTGAGCTAGCATAAGCTTGCCTTCACTGGTGTTCCTGATGATGGCAAAGCCATTTTTCAAGCCGGAGGCTCTCTGGAAACCAAAGCTCTGAGGGCCTGTCTCTACAATTCCTACCTTCTTTGAGAGGTTCTAAGATGCTTACCAGTAAGTGGATCCAAGCATAGTAGTTGGCAATAGCTGACTCTGAGTCATTAGCTAGCGGGGGCCTGCTATTTGTGAGGAGGGTTTTAAGTTCAATAGCATCAACTGTATGCCAGAGGCATCACTCATGTTTTTGCACTGAGGTATTCCCTATGCCAGAGACTTTAGGAGGATTAAGATCAAATAAAATGGCTGACTATTCTGACCAGGTAAGCTGGAGTGAGTCAGTGGGTTTAAGAATTGGATTGTCCATGAAGATCCCATCCAGCAGATGCCTGGCCATGTGGGAGTTGCCTACAATGAATTGTTCAATGCTCAGACTGGTCATTAGCTCCAGAAGTTTGCTAGTGTCTATAGCCATCAAATTCTCCAGGTGAAAATGAAAATCATCAGGCAGGAGGCAAACCTCAGGGAAATAAGTATTCAGTTCCAGCAGCACCAACAATCGTAAAGTCCGAAAACAACACAATAAAATTCCCAAGCCAATTTAGAAAAGTAAAGAAAAGCTTAGTAAATGAAAAGATACCAAATCATCAAAATTGGATAAGAGGAACCACTGAAATCAATTTTCCACATTATAAGGCAAAAAGAGCTGCCAAAAAGTAAAGCGCCATTGAAATATTTTAGTTGGTGGTTGACCCAAACCTATGCATAGTTTCAGACTGAACATGAGAGAGCTGAGGTTGCAAACCCAAAAGCGGGTCACTCTGGTCAAATACCTTACTGTCTGACTTGGTCTTTTATTCTACCAACTGTTCCTGACCACCCCTCCCATATAGCTAATCCCTGTAAAGGGACCAGTTGTTGACAATACTTCTGCCTGCTGCCCCCCTTGACAAGGCCATTGTTGACTCCAGACAGGAATGTGTATTGGGCATCTGGATGTGAGATGATTGGTTAAACTTCCTCTGTGCTAGTTTTAGCTCAGGCAGCAAAAACTATATTTTTGTAACATTACTTTTCTACTTTTCTACTAAATATGTAAAACATCTGCTCTCCCAATGAAAGTATATTTATAAAACTGAGTGGAATTAAACTTTGAATCATTTAGCTAGTATTTCCCCAAGTGAAGTAATGTTGTTCATTATACCTTGGTCTGTTCACAGAGAATCTAGCTTAAGATGTACAGTTTGTGAGTGTACACTATTTTAAATATGTGGAGTGCTATTTTTTATATACTAAGCACCTAGCCTTGTGGGATCACTAGACACACTTTAGTGATGACTTGTAAATATATAAAAATAGATTTTCCTACATGGCAAATGCACATTTCCTTTCCATGTGCCACTGCATTGTTTTTAAACTGCAGCCCAGCCAGAGCACATTTTTGCTTTTGGCAACCAATATTTTTGTATTATATGTAGTTTATGTATATGCAATTGCCGCCCACATATGACATTTAACTCCCAAACCATTAAGCATGACCTTACATGTAAGTTAAATAAGCCAATTAGGTAAAGCCAATGAATAGTACATGATGTAGGGGGAATGCACTGGTGCTATACTGCTATTACTGTTCTTTTGTATTGGTATACTGCACAGAGTACTACAACTAATAAGCAAAAACAGACAGGAAAAAGAGAGGACCAAAAAAACAAGCATTGGCATAGCCAATAGGTCTAGCTTTTGGGACCTTATAAGTATTTATTTATGCAGCACAATATCCTCGGTGCAACAACATCAACTGTTGCATGGCTAAACGCTTAAAAGGTCCCAAAAGCGAGACCTATTGGCTATGCCAATGCTTATTATACTTGTTGTTACTGCCTGGGTATTGGTTACACCTCATTCGTACTAGGTTAAAACACAAACATAGCAATGATATTTGGACGCTATCTTTTTTAATTTTGCTCTGTTCAGGAGCAGAAGTACTGCAGCTTTTCTTATACAACACATGCAGATTGGAAAATTATGAGTGTGAGTGACAATGTGTGTATGTGTGAGAGAGAGTGTATGCGAGTGTACATGAGTGTGTGGACATTTTTGTGTGATTGAGGCATTGTGAGAGTGAGTGTCTGAGTGTATGTTTGAGAGAAATTGTGTGTGATATGCTTCTGAGTGTGCTGCTGGATCTGACATGGCTGGAGGTAATTAATGGTTTATGTAAGTGGGTACAATTAACCTACGGATGGAAGTTCTTACTTTGGCAAAACGCAATCCGGAGCAAGCTAGTACTACTTGCACTTTGAGCTGAGCTGCAGTCTGGCTGTGTAACCGTCATTAGATCTGGGGTTAGTTGAGACATTTTAATTTTGCTAAAATATAAATATGATAAATGTACTTATAGGGCTTTGTTCATCCGTTGTTCTGCCCTTTCACAAAGGAGCACATCCACACACAAAGTATTTCACTTCTGTGCCTGGGAATACTATGGCAATGTGGGTTTTTTTAATACCAAGAACTATCTTTTTTTTCATTTACCATTTTTTCCTATTTAAATGAGGGCCTGGAAGCTTCCTCAACAATAATGGTTTACGAAAAACATTGCAAAACAAACCTCGAGAAAGCCAAAAGGCTGGCAGCCAACGCTAACCTATTGGCTTTGCCAGTTCCCATTTTGTTCTATATAACGGGTGCAGAGCAAATTGAAGTAGGCAGGGGAAGGTGTTTTTGTTGATTGAACAAAGCTACAAATTCCTTAATCCCACAGAAGGAAAGCTGTGAGTGACTATTCCTTCATCTCTCATATGTTAAAGCTGACCCTGAGTTTCTCTGACTTCATAGGTTAGTAGGGCTCTTTGAGGTGAGCTGAAGTGTGATGTTGCATATTGTATTGGTCTTTTAAAGGGACAAAGTTTGAAAGGGATTTAACAAAAAAATTTAGAGGGAGTTGATGTTCGTGAAGTTGCACTACTTTGCTTTCCACTAGTTATGATACAATAATTGTTCAATGTTGGTAGATTTAATACTGCCACCTTCAACTGCTTGAGAGCGCTGTGAGATACCTTTAAGCGTACAAAAAATCCAGTAATCAATGGAATTTCATGTGCTTACTGTGCACATTTCTGCACTTTAATTTCTTTCCAGGCTCGTGTCACAAGTAATCCGTGATACTTTATAACCAGTTAGATTGTGGTGTTTTTTACAGTTATATTGTGGAGTTAAAAGTGCATGCCTCAAGCTGTCCCAGCTAAAAGCATCTCCCTCAGAAAAATGGCAGCTGGCAATTAAACATGTAATAAAACAAAGGTTAATAGTCTCCTTCCTTGTGAACTTTCTCCGGAAGATAGCTCAGTGGGGGGGGGGGGGGGCGGGAGAGAGAGAGACAGAGAGAGAAAAAAAACAACACCTTCTCTTTCTGAGGTGAACACGTTTGATTTTACGCATGCACCTTTTGCAGCTTGGAGTTCATCCATTCACCTCTAGGGGCGCTACCTTTCGTGGAGAAAAATGGCGATTATTGGTACGAGTGCTGAGGTCTGGAAGGGCCAAGGATTGGTACTTGAACACACATCTGTAAGAAATCCTGTACTTTTTTTTATTGGCATAGTAATTAGGAGTCTGGATAGTTAAGACAGTTTCTAAATACAGGGTCCTCTTTGATTTAGGTGGTATGTGTATATCCCAAGGAAGCTACAGTACCAGCTTTTCCCTCCATCACTTTTTGTAGCCAAGCACCTCTTGGTAATAGAGAGGTGAGGTAATAACTGTGAGTTATTGTCAATATAATCATGACAGTTTGCCAGCATCGGCATAGCCGGTATTTTCATCTAAAGCTCATTTTAACTGTGGAGGGAAAAGCACTTGTAGCCAAGCGAGGCAATGGCCAATAGGCCAACGTGGCTGAACCCCAGAGTGGTGTCGGCAGCTTTATCACTACCAACCAAGGGCAAGTCTTCGCTGGGCCAAGGAAATTGTTCATGTTCTGAATGCCAGGGAACCAAAGTTCCACCCCCTCTCCTAAAAATCCACCAGCCCAGATTCGGAGTAAGCGGAAGTGAATTGTGGTTCATTAATCACACAGTTTGTTTTCCCTTTCGGACATGTGTCTCCATAGCAGGCTCGCCAGCTGAAATCACAGCACAGTTACTTAGCAGTGACCTGTGACCTTCATTCTTCCGGACCCATCTGTGTGCCTCGAGGCTACCACGTGCTCGCGCGCGCGCGGGCCTGTCTCAATCTCAGACCCAAGAGGCGCTCGTGCCAAGCGCTCTATCAGCCACCCCAGATAACAACAGTCCGCAGCTTGGAACATGACTCACTGTGAATGAATTCGGCAAGAGTTCTATAACGGTAAATGAATTCGGGAAGAGTTCTATAGTGGAATGTGTTTAGAGCACGAGAGAAGTGAGAGGGAATATAGATTATCGAATGATGTCTCTTACAAATCGTCGAGTTGTTGACGCCCGTTCGTTGCTTTAAGGTGAACGGCGTTTCCTCCATCCACCCCCAGGCCACCTATCCCCCACCACTGTAATGTCAAATGGCTGCCCTCCTGGCCTGCTGCTCGGTGGAATGCAGGCTGTTTTCGGCGAAAGGGTGAAATCCGAAGCGAGACTGACAAAATACATTTATTTAGCAAACCACATATTCTTTGCGACCTGTTAGCTTGAGAGATGTAATTCCCCACAACAGCATTAGACCGACTGACCACACAAGAGCACGCGCCCCTAACGCCTATCCTCTGTCACAAAATAATCTGAACAAGCATTGGGCATGAAAGTCATCGCGATCATGATCGCTGTGAAAGCGAAAGTGATCACGATGACGCAGAAAGGCGTTCATGAGTGCTGCTGGCTGGCCTAGCGCATGGCGGCTGCGCGTGTGCACGCTCACGTGCACGCAAGCGATACGCCAGCCAGCAGCACTTAAAAAACTCACATACAAAATGTCTCTCCGAGCCAGCGCATGCACTGGGCTCAGTGAGACCTAAATGACGTCCTTTCTTACAGTGTTGTAGAAAAAGATCTTGGACAAACTTTCAATACATACATCTATGAGTTGAGAAAAGGCCGCAAAAACGGACTCCTGAATGTAATGAGCTCCAGCCCCAAAGAGATAGCCCCGGAATTTGAGTGTCTGATGTAGTGCTCTGTGCATCACTTGTAGGTTGCAGGCTCCAACATACGTAGGATAACTTGGTATGTTAGAGAACCTGCTAAATTATATGTTTATGCTTGTACACTAACTCGAGGGTGTAGTGGACAGTTTTATAGAGAACATTTTTATTTCAGCAAAGCTTCTCTACCTATGGTGTTCTCCATAGAATTGCATTTTGTGCACTAGGTCCTCTTATTCCAATACCCACGAGCAGTGTTTCCTAAACTGTGGGTTGCGACACACTGGTGGGTCTCCAGTCAATTTTTTGTTGGTCGCAAAAGTTTAAGCAATAAATAAAGATGCCTTTAAATACTGTATTTATCTTGTCACATTTTTCTGTGCTTCAAAGACAGAAGTCAAATGTCATGCTATGTCTTCTGAAAAATGCTGCTTGTTGTTTTTTTACTTGGGGATCGGTGTTTACAAGATCCTCTCACTTTGCAATCAAAGAAAGAAAAGTAAAGTTGATTATGTGACAATCTTCCTGGGAGACAGAGAAAGGCTGTAGGATGTCATTTTTTGTAACACACAACATCATGTAAATACATGTAAATGAACAGACAACATTCAGCATTTAGGAAGGCAACAATTAAGCCCATTTTTTGTAATACCGAAGTGTGATGGAAACAGAGATGTCAAAGGATCAAAATAAATCAAGACTTTTTTTTAACCAGCTTTACTGGGTTTTTCACATGAACAACACAATATACAAGCCCATACATGTCAGCCGAGATAACACAGCAATGCAAGCAGTTATCCCACTGCTGCCCATAGTAGTATGTTGTACAATCATGAACGGATCAGGAGACACCGGTTCTGTACAACTGAGAAGCATAGAACTCAATTAAACAACAAGCCATAGCAGCATTGGTTGTGCAACAAACTAAGCAAGGTGAGGGAGCTTCCCCTGCAGTCCTGCAATGCGAAGGCCCTTGCAACCCCCACAGAGTGTGCAAGTATCTGATCCGCGACCTCTCTGTGTTCTGTGCTCCCCCAACACTCTTATGCTCCAATGTGGAGAATAGCCTCATTGAAAAGGGGGTGTCATGCCACCGACCCAGTATCCTAGTCTGTGTGTCCTGATCTATCTGGGGCTTTTGTAAGGCATCAATAATGCAATAACAGTCTGCCTCTATGGGTCTCTTCTGTAGTCCATTTGCTTATTCCTGCCTGAGAGCCACAGTCTCGGCTGTCCCTCACTTAAGTGTTGCAGAGCGCCAGTGTCCCACCCCGGGTAGCACTCCAGCCTTCCAGTGAATGGTAATCAATCTACGAACCATTAACAATGCTAAGTCAATGGAGCAGTTTGTTGCACTCTCTGCACACCTACACTTATATAGCCATACGATGCCCCTCACCATGTTGCCCCTCACCATTTACGAGCCATTAGTTAGCACAATTTTTATGTGACTTCCAACCAGAGGTCCTGAGCCTGTGGACAATTCCAAAACATATGTACCATGTCTGCCTTGGGCTTCATACCATGCGTGCAAGTCAATGCGGATCCTGGGAAGATCCTTTGGGGTCTCGGGGGTAAGGTAGGCTCTGTGTAACATGTTGTGCTGGAACTGGGAATTATGGGAGACCCTATCTGTTTACATGAGGGCCCTGTCCTATTCTTTTTGTGTAAGTTCTCGACCCAAGTCTCCCTCCCAAGCACTGTGGAGCACCAGTAAGGGGTCCTCTGATAGGTGTGAAAGATCTTGAGACAGCCATGTTATCCAGCAGCGGCCGTCTCCCATTTCATGAGTGGGTGTTGTGAAGGCTCTGTATCGGTGGTGTGCCACAATCTTCCAAGTTCTGCCACTAGTCGACCATAGGCCAGGAAGTGCCCTGCCAGGAGGTCTCTGTCATCCCTCAGCTGGTCAAACAGAAGCAGCATCCCTTCCTGAAACAGATCCCCCAGGGTGCCCACCCCAACATAAATCAATACACTTTACTTGGTGATGCACAAATGATAAATGTTAACTTTAACCGGATGCCCATACATTATTTGTTTGCAGAATAGTTTTATCAGTAAAACTGTATGTCTGTGCAAATTTAGCAGCTATTTCAATGGAAAACAAATGTGCTGTCTGTAAATGACAATGTGATATTACACAATGCTTTTTTTAAATTAAAAAATCACCAGCCTTGTGTCCATTAAAGCTAGGTGGGTCACGAATGTTTGTCATGTTAAAACGTGGGTCATGGTTCTAAAAAGTTTGGTGAAGCTCTGACAGCGAAGCCTGGGGATGGGGGTCACCATAATCATGCCCCGCGGTAGCATAGAAAGTTTTACTTCTGCAGTTAAGCAGATTGGGTTTTACCATTTTTTAAAAGGAAAGAATAAGCAACAACCTCCCACTCCATTATTGACATCTGTATTTACTTTGACTTCAATATTGAGTGTTTCACTAAGACTGCGTGTAAAAATGTTAGTCCTAGGGGTAGATTTTCAAACAATTTGTGCTGAGTTAGTGTCACAAAAGTGACGCTAACCAGTGTAAAATGTTTTTGGGGGAATTTACTTTCCAGTGCAAAAATTGTTTCGCGCTGGAATGCACCCTAAAAGTAGAACATGGGCGTTCCCGTGCAACGACCCATGCCTTTTGACACTAAACAGTAGCTGCAAAGACTTGTAGACTAGTTTTGCTCCAAAAGGTAACGCCACTTAACAGGAGGTGCTAACAGGAGAAATGTTTTTATTTCTCTGTGCTTTTTTGACTTTGCATGAATGCTGCATTGTGCAGCACACATGCAAAGTGGGAACAGCTTTGAAACTTGTCTAGACATAGTATTTTGCACAGGAAGGGTACGCTTCCTGTACAAAACCTATGCTAGATTGAGGTACGCACCTTAGCCCTATCGCGCTAAGGTGTCTGCTTGGCACACGGCAGCTGAAATCAGTGCTGGCGATAGGGAAATGGGAGGAGAGAGCCATATCTCTGAAGATATTGCACTCTACTCCTCCCTCCCTGTCACGCAACGCAGTGCAGCCTCTTTGGGGGCTGCGCTGCGTGACTTTTTTGTTAATCTGGCCCCTACAGTGAAGTAGTTCTGTGAAAGCAACTGATCATTGATTGGCAAAATTATTCAGGTAATGTTTCTTCAGGGACAGTCATTCCCTGCTGGTATAATTTGGGTCAACAGTGGTATCTAGGGAGAAGCTTTCTAAACGTACTGTGTGTTGTGATTCACTTTTAGGGAAAAGTCTGCTGGCATTTCAATGAAACTCCTTATTCCTGTATCTCTAGTTTCCTTGGAGAAGAAAGAGGTTGAAATATTCCACAGAACTCTAAACAAGATTTGAGACTCCTGGCTTTATCAAAGTCCATCAAATCCACTGACACATGACTACTAACTACACTGATTTTGAACTCCTCTTCTAATTCCACCAGCTTGCGTCCACTCATTTCTGACCCCCACCGATTCCTGATTCACCTGAGTCTGGCCTCCAATAATTTATTGCGCTTTCCTTACGCAACAGTTTTTCATGTTCTCTGATTACTCATTCTAATAATAAAAATAACAATCCCACTTATAAAGCGCCTGGTTACACTGGACTAGTGTGTCCCCGCGCTGCGGTGCAATCTGCCCTCGGCAGACAGAAAGCCCTACACTGGAAGGGAGACTATGCAGAGGGAAAGAGATAAGTTTTCAGTTTTTTACAAAAAATATCCTCAGAAACCTCCAACCGGAGGCTCAGAGGGAGTTTGTTCCACTGCTGTGCTGTCACATAACGAAAGGAGCGGCCACCCATCCTTGTTCTCTTGATGGTAGGAACACACACCTGACCCGTCCCGCTCGATCTGAGTTGCCAGATCAGTGAGTAGGGTGTAAGTAGAGCGAACAAGTAGGAGGGGCCCGTCCTATGTATGATCCGGCGGCAGACGCACAGCGCCTTGAACAGAACTCTCTCCCTGATTGGCAACCAGTGGAGGGAAGCAAGCGCCCTCTTAGAAGAGGCTCTCCTCGGGAGCATAAGAACCAAACGAGCAGCTGCGTTCTGGATACCTTGGAGTCTCTGCACGCATTTAGCGGTTGCACCCAGGTACAGTACATTACCATAGTCCAGGCGCGATGTCACCAGGGCATGCACCATGTTTTTCCTGGCTGCAGTAGGCAGCACATCCAGGGTTTTCCGTAGGCCCCTCAGGACTCCAAAACAGGTGCCTGCCACCCACCTGGTATGATACTCATACGAGAGCTTGGTATCCAGCCATACCCCAAGGTTCTTCGCCTGTTCACAGGGCGTGGGGGTGGGTCCCAGAGTCTGTGGCCACCACGCCTATGACCACACTGATGGAGCCTTCCCTATCACAAGCACCTCGGTCTTATTACCATTCAGTTTCAAGCAATGAATTGCCATCCAGGATGCCAGTTCTTGCAGGCATGACACAAAATTGAAGGCTGCCGCATCCTGTGCCTGTGTAAGGGAAACCACCAGTTGAGTGTCATCGGCATAGGACACAACAATGACTCCAAAACGCTCTGCACTCTCAGCTATAGGCGTGACGTAGAGATTAAACAGGGTAGGGCTCAGGGTAGACCCCTGAGGCACCACCTGTTTCAATTTAATAACTTTAGAGTAACAGCATCCCTGCACCACCTGAAAGCTGCGCTCAGACAAGAAGGATTCCATCCACCTTGTTGAAAACTAAAACAGCGATATGATTAAGCATTCACTAAAGACATGAATTCTCCTTCCTTAGAACATGTTTCTTGTTTTATGTTGACTAATGTCTGGACTCCATCTTGTAATGTCATGTCTCCACGTGTTTTGCACGAGAAGAGTCCTTCCTTTGTGTTAGTTGCTCTTGTAATCTGCCTAGTAACAGTCTATAAATAGCTCCTTTGTCCATCTGGCGCATGCCCAGACTTGACCACATATGTTATCAGTTAGTCCTTGTTTGACCATGTTTTCGCGGGCTCAGGAAATTGTTAACTCCGCCCACATATTGATTCTGTATCGAAAATGTCCATAAAAGGTAATGAATTTTGCCTCATGTTGTATCCACCCACTTATGAGCCCCTCTGTTGTGTATAAAAGGGGACCGTGTACGCAAGTTCTGTGTGCTACTCTATGCAATACTGAAGAGTGTTGTATAGGTTGTAGGACCACCCTTAAGGGTTAATAAACTCTGTCTTTGTATTTGCAGTTTCCGTGCCAACTTCCTTCTAGTTTTCGTTACAGGAGAGTGAACCCTTGTATTCTGCGGGCCTAGCTGGGGCCTGTACTCATCAATTGGCGCCCGTCACGTGGGGCTCATCGGCGACTCGGATGCTCGAAGGACTGGTCGTGACGAAGGTGAGGAATTTGGCCGGGGATGTGATCACTGCCAGTGGCGTTTTTAGTCCTGGCATCCCGAGGTTTCTTCCTTCCCTTCCGAACTGACCTTCTGGGTGGCGCCGGTCCTCGACTGAGACCTCTTCTGTCGGTTTGCCGCGACAGCCGTTTGGGCGAATTTTGGAACTTGGCAGTTGGAATCTGGACACTCTTGATTGGTAAGAACCGTTGTACGGTACTTGCTCCGAGTTTTGAAGCCTGGGTTGGCTATTTGAGTTTGATTTGTGATGACCGGTCATATTTTGTATTGATTACTGTGAGAATATATGCGTTGCAACACATATAGGCAGGTAATGTGGAGATATTTCTCCGGAATTGTGTAAATCTGAACGGCGCAAAGTTTAAGTGCCATTTTTGATAATACTGCATATTTTGCATTATTTTTGAGCATGCCTGCTTTTAGCACACTCCGTAAGTGGTGCTGCTGCTTTGGAAACCGGTTAAATCTCGAGGAATCTGCTCCAGCCCCCCCAGAGGGGACTCCTAATAGGGATATGTATGTGAAGCATGGTCTTTCCTCTATAATGTACAGCACAGTGTGGAGGAAATACACCAAATAGGATCCTGAGTTACGATGGCCTTTGTATGGATCGTTTGATATGCGTAAGATTGAGTATGTGGAACAGTGTATGTGTAAACGGCGTGCTTGGCAAGACATGTTTGAATGTGTACGGTTATGGGTGAAGGAAGTGCGTGAGCGAGAGAAACGTGAGAAAGCTCTGTTTGATAAAGAGCAACGGAAAAATGATCATGTGAGAGCGCAGGAAGCGAAGCGTCGGGAGGAAAGAGAACTGGCGGAGAGACAATAGAAAGAGCGTAGGTTGCAAGTCTCGGGTCAATATGCTGTCCGCCAGCCACTTTATCCTGTCCTTACTAATCTTGAAGATGATTTTTATTTATTATATCGCTCTCCGCCCCCTTATGTTGGCGCGTCCGCCCCGAGATCACAGGATTCTGGATCGGTTTCGGATAAGGTAGACACGCGGTCCATGTTATCAGTTGAGCGTATGGGTGAGCTTCGGAAAATTTCTTTGCGTGCGCTTAAAGGCAAGCTACCCCTTGCTGAATTGTTGGAATCTTTGGAAAGTTGGCGGGATAGAGAGAAGCTGTATTTTGTTGCAACTCTTTCTGACGACGTGATTACTGCCTTTCGGAAATATTCAGAAGTTTTTGAGCCTGATGATGTAGTATCAGATTCTAAAGCATTACGTAACGGTGTTTTTTCTCCCTCTGAGGTACCCAATGCGGTCCGACGGCTGTTTGCATTACGGGATGCGGCGAGTGAACTTAAAGAGAGAGCGCGCCTACAGGCAGTGGAGAAGGAGCAATCGGATTCACATGTCGGCGGCGGCCAACCATCTACTTCCCATTCAGATAAGGGCGAATTAGTGCATGCTAAACCGATGCGAGAGGCGGCACCTTTGTATGTTCCTCCTAAAGGAGCAGGAAACAGTTCAGATATATCTTCCCCCGATGCTAGGGGATATTTTGTGTATAATTGGGTTTATACTCCCTGGCACAGGGCTGATGTTATGGCATTAAAGAATGCATTGCCTGACCCCCGCAAGAATCCAGCGGCCTTTTACGAAGAGGTCGACGGGGCCTTGAATTCTTGTACTATGACTTTAGCAGATATAGATTTGTTCTTTGGGCTTATTTTACCACCGGATATGTGGCGATCTGTGCGGAAGGTGGATGATCAAGCCGCTTTTAAGGCCAAATGGTCTGAGATTGAGGATGTGGATAGGGAGAGAAAACCCGCGCAAAAACCACCCCAGCTTATTTTAGATCTTCCTGCTGCTATCCTGACTAAATTGAAAACAATTATCCCCCCTAAAAAGATTGACTGGAACATGTTAGCCTCATGTAAACAGAAGGTTGATGAATCAGTTTCAGACTTCTTTACACGCTTTGAGGAGACATTTCATGATTTCAGTGGTCAGTCACTTACGGATGATACGGGTCGACATCTTTTTGTCGATAAATATGTGGCGAATTTATTACCGGGAATAGCAGCTCGTTTAAAAGCGAGTGAAAGTTCTTGGTCCACTTCGTCTCCGGCATCCCTCCTGACTATGGCTCAGTATTATGAGCGTCAGGAACAAGAAGCGAAGGGGCATGAGGAGAAGAAATCGAAAGATTTGAAAACTAAGGTGATGTTAGCACAAGTATATGGTCCGCCTCGTCGGGGTGTCGAAAGAGGTAGAGGAGGATTCTATGGTCCCCCTTCCGGTCGGTCAGATGTTAATAGAAATCAATGTGCGTATTGTAAACAGTCGGGTCATTGGGCTAGAGATTGTCTGGTATTATATGCATCTCGTCAGGGACGTGGTCAGGGACCACCGAGAGGTAGAGGGGGCTTTTCGAATTTCAGAGGGAATTCCAATGATCGTGCTCGCTTTGAGCCTAACGTGCAGCAACGAGATAGACCTAATGTGTTTGATCGGCAACACCAGTATCAGATGTCTGGGAATGTCCGCCCTGGGTACCATGATTCGCAGCATGCATAGGATTGCGTTGGATGGGGGTTGGAATCAGTTGAAGTACCGGTTGATCAGAAGGGTCCTTATGTTTCAGCAAATGTTTTGGGTTCTACTGATCGGTTCCTAGTTGATACAGGAGCTACTCGCAGTGCACTGTCCAAACAATTGGTTCCGAGGGCTCCCCCATCTGGCTTAATGGTTACATCGGTAGGGTTTGATGGTACACTCTCTCGAAGCCCTCTTTCCCGACCCCTTGCATTCCATGTTGACCACTTTTCTGCACCCTGTCCGTTTTTGCTTGCTCCGAACACACCCGACAACATTATGGGTCTTGATATGCTTAAGCACTTCAGAGCTACGATCCGCTGCTCCCCTACTGGAGTACGTGTGATATTAAATGATAATCACCCAATGACAGACCGGATGTGTGTGGTTGCGGAGGATACTGTATTAGCTTCCCTCTCTCATTCTTTGTGGGCCACTTCGGATACTGATGTGCGACAGATGGTGATTCCGCCTGTCCACATTAGTGTCCAGGAGGGTGCGGTGTTACCACGCCTCCCTCAGTATCGCATTTCCCAGGAGGGGGAGGAGGCACTCATACAGATTGTGCAGGATTTGATTAAGGTGGGAGTAGTGGAGGAAGTTCCCTATAATGTCTGCAACAGTCCTATTTTACCCATTTTGAAGAAAGATACCGATACCAGGGTTTATCGTTTTATCATTGACTTAAGGGAAGTGAATAAGATAGTGATACCTCAGTATCCAGTGGTTTCTGATATCACGACATTACTTACTTTGGTCCCGCCAACGGCGACCACGTTTTCAGTTATTGATTTGAAAAATGCTTTCTTTTCGATTCCTATTCACCCTGATAGCCGATACCTTTTCGGCTTCACTTTGAATAATAGGTCTTATAGATTTTGTAAAGTCCCTCAGGGTTATACAGAGAGCCCTAGTATTTACAGTCAAGCATTGAAAAGGCAATTGGATTCCTTTGTTCTGCCTGAGGGTGTCGCCCTTATACAATATGTCGATGACATCTTGTTGGCGGCCGACACTCCTGAGCTGTGTGAGAAGAGTACGTTATCTTTGCTTTCCTTTTTGGCATCTCACAATCACAAAGTGTCGAGGAAGAAATTGCAATTCTGTAGACCAAAGGTGACTTATTTGGGTCACCGTTTGTCTAAGGAGGGGCGTGCACTCACACCAGATCGTATTCAAGCAATTTTGGACACGCCAGTGCCTTCCACACAGAAGGATGTGCGTGCATTTTTGGGTCTTGCTTCTTTCTGTAGGCAATGGATATTGGAGTTTTCACACATAGCTAAGCCATTGTTAGCACTCTTGACAAAAGACACTCCGATTCCTCTTCCCTGGTCAAATGAGTGAGAAATTGCTTTCCAGCAATTACGACAAGCCCTTTGTTCAGCACCAGTGTTAGGTACCCCTGATTATACGAAGCCCTTTTCACTGTATGTGCATGAGAAAGATGGATGTGCATTATCAGTTTTAGTGCAGATGCACGGCGACAAGCAGCGCCCTTGTGCATATTTTTCGGCTGTACTTGATCCTGTTGCCCGAGCATTACCAGGGTGTTTTCGCTCGGTTGCGGCGACAGCTGTGTCAATACGCCAAAGCGAGGGAATTGTGTTATCTCACAAACTGTTGGTATTAGTTCCCCATGCTGTTGATGCCCTGCTTAATCAGACAAAGACGCAGCATTTGACCAGTGCTCGTTTAACGGGATATGAGTTGACGCTTTTGGCTCCTCATATTACGTTAAAGAGATGTGCAATGTTAAATCCAGCCACATTGTTGCCGTTCCCGGAAACTCAGTCTGAAGCACGAAAAGCACATGACTGTATTCTTGTGACTGAGGAACAGACAAAGGGTCGTATTGATCTCCAGGATACGCCCTTTACAGATGTAGATGGAGAACTATGGGTGGACGGATCATGCCTGAAGCTACCAGATGGTACGACTTCAGCAGCGTATGCAATTACCACATTACAAACAATAGTGGAGACAGCAGGCATACCGCAGAAATCAGCTCAGGCAGCGGAACTGATAGCATTAACACGAGCATGTGAGCTCAGTGCAGGATTGTGTGTGAATGTTTATACAGATAGCCGCTATGCCTTCGGAGTAGCGCACGATTTCGGCCTACTCTGGAAGGAGAGAGGGTTTCTAACGTCACATGGAGCACAGATAATGTACGGGGAGTTAGTTCACAACCTTTTGACTGCATTAACATATCCAAAGAAGATTGCTATAGTTAAATGTAGTGCCCATAAGAAGGTGGTTGATAAAGTTGGAGAAGGGAATGCTTTAGCAGACCGGGTGGCACGAGAGACTGCGATGCAGCCTGGTGCTACTGCAATGTATGTTGTGAAGTCGCAGACAGAAAGATGGCACGATGCTAGGAGAGAAGTGCTGGAGATACAGAGGACCGCTTCCGATAAGGAACGGGAGCAATGGTCCAATGATGGAGAATTAGATGATGAAGGGTGTTGGAGAAGTAAGCAGATGGATAAATGGAAGTTACCCACAGCCTTCGTACAACCTATGGTTCAGATGGCACATGGACTAGCGCATGTCGGAGCTTCCGCAATTGTTAAATTACTCACACGAGTTTGGGAGCATCCGGAGATCGCTAGTACGGCAAAGAGGGTAGTGCAGACCTGCATGATTTGCCTGAGGTATAACCCGGGAAAGGGTACACGAACTCCAGCAGGAGGATTTGCAACACCTACTGCACCCTTTGAGGTTTTGCAGATGGATTACATTCAGCTTGAGCGCTGTAACAATCTGAAGTATGTTCTAGTAGTGGTTTGTGCCTTCACCAAATGGGTTGAGGCGTACCCTACGAAAGACAATACTGCAATGACTACAGCCAAGATGCTATTGAAGGAGTTCTTCCCTCGATATGGTGTTTGCAGATTATTGTGGAGTGATAACGGACCTCATTTTATAGCAGACGTTATCAAGTATGTCCTGAAAGGCCTAGGCATTACTCAGAAGTTCCATGCAGTATTTCACCCCCAGTCTGCGGGATTGGTTGAGAAATATAACGGTACTTTGAAGCTTAAGATCGCTAAGATCCAAGCTTCGACTTCTTTGACTTGGCCAGACGCTTTACCGCTGGCATTATTGTCAATTAGATCGATACCGCATTCTCGGACCGGTCTCACACCCTACGAGATCGTGTTCGGACGCCCAATGAATATTTGGGGTCCACCAAAACCAAAGTCAGTGTATGATGTACCTTGTGTAATGATGAATGATTATCTGGCACAGTTAACGGATAATTTGGTTTCTATTCATCAACAGGTTCGAGAAGCGCTCCCTGATCGGTCCACAGGTGAAGGTCATAATCTCCGACCTGGAGATCACGTTATGATCAAGGTGTTCGAAAGGACGAATAGTCTGGAGCCGAGATGGGTTGGTCCTGAGCAAGTCCTGCTCGCAACGAGGACAGCTGTGCGAGTTTCCAATGGGAAGAACTGGATCCACTCTTTGCACTGTCGTAAAGTGCCGCCTGGATTGGTGGAGCCTGCTGTGTTGACCGACCATCGAGAAATCCTGACTGCGGAGAAAGGCCGTGCTGTGGAACCGAACGACACTGAGGAGCTCTTCCCGGACCAAGCGATTCCTGGAGGAAGAAGATATCACCTCAGACCAAGGAAGTGATTGTTGTATCCAAAGACGCTGTCAGAACGGCCCTTAGGTTAGTGAAACGGAGAGCCAATGAGGCAAGGGGGGGGATCAGCCCTGCATTAGTGTAGTGACACCCGTCTTGGCCCGCTGGTGAAGAAATCAACGGCTGCCTAAGGGGAAGAGTTCTGACAACCTTTTAGTTTCAGGAAGATATTGACTTCTTATTACGAGATGGAGAAGAAGAAGATTCTTTGTGCGACAAGCTTTATTATCATTGTGGCTATTGTTGGTATAGCCACATGGTTTGTTGAGGATGTGACTCCTGCCTGTGAGTTGCTTGTTTTGACCACTCCAGTGCCTGAGGAGCACTACTTTTATACCCTTCCGTATCAAGAATTGAAGCATCGTCAGTCTTATTTGAATAACACTTTCATCCAGATGTTGCATCATACCCATGTTGCTACGAATGCTACGAACTGTTGGATATGTGGTATGATGCCAGCTCATCAGAAGAAAGGAGGAACGCCGTTCATACCTCTTCCTTTCTCTCATAATGGCTCTTGTAGAGCATGGTACACTTTGCTTTTTGCCACACGGAAACCTACAGTGGGACGATTACTTTTCAGACTTAATAGGGAATGTCATCAAGATAAAGAAGGCTATCCACAAGCGAATGGGACAATATGGGAGTGGGAAGAATATCGACCAGACAATGAATCGATCCCCTACATTTTCACGAACACCAGAGACACTGCAGGGAAGGAACAATTTGTGATTCAAGTGGCACAAGCTCAAGCGGACCTGTGTGTCCAGAGTGTGGGTTATATTCCTGTCGGTGTTAGCGACTGCATTATTGTATTGAACATAGACGGGTTAAATAATAGTACTTTCTTAGCCTCCCATAACACTTACTTCGTATGTGGGAATAAGGGCTATTATCGCTTACCAGCCGGCTGGTCCGGAGTATGCTATGTAGCATTTTTATTACCCCCTGTATTCTTAGCACCCGCATCCTATCATAAAGATTTGAAGTTGTTGAATAATGTGACTGTAAATAGGTATAAACGTACTCTATCCATTGATGATGTTGATCAAACTGATACTAGCTTACAGCAGTATATTGATTTTAACTTAGGATTGTTTTTCTTTGTTGGAGCTGCCCTAAATAGTAGGAAGGTTTGAAGGTTAACGAGAGTTGTAGAGGCTGTGACGAATCAGACCGCTGCTGCTCTTGGGAATCTTACGGAAGAATTACAAATTACTAGAATTGTTGCATTACAGAATCGTATGGTATTAGATGTTATGTTAGCTGATAGAGGTGGAGCATGTAAAATTATCGGAAGTAGTTGCTGTGTGTTCATTCCTGACCATACGCCATCAGTTTATAACGCTATTAATAAATTGCATAAAATCGCAGCTGAGATTCATACAGAAAATGGCACTTGGACATTTTCTGGATGGTTTTGGGCATTGATCACTACATGGGGATGGAAGGTTTTAACTGGTCTCTGCATTATTGTAGCAATTCTGTTTTCCTGTTGCATCTGTGTCCAGTGTGGTCCTTTACTCTGTTCTCTATGTGTGTCATTCTGTATTCCTGATAAGAAAGCTATTGCCAATGTCACCTATCAGAAACATTTAACCAAAGAGGTGGAAGAGATGATGAAAATCGACATATATGATGATTATCCTAATAAGCCGAATGTCTTCAGTAAATGCTGAAAGGGTCGTCTGTTGAAAACTAAAACAGCGATATGATTAAGCATTCACTAAAGACATGAATTCTCCTTCCTTAGAACATGTTTCTTGTCTTATGTTGACTAATGTCTGGACTCCATCTTGTAATGTCATGTCTCCACGTGTTTTGCACGAGAAGAGTCCTTCCTTTTTGTTAGTTGCTCTTGTAATCTGCCTAGTAATAGTCTATAAATAGCTCCTTTGTCCGTCTGGCGCATGCCCAGACTTGACCACATATGTTATCAGTTAGTCCTTGTTTGACCATGTTTTCGCGGGCTCAGGAAATTGTTAACTCTGCCCACATATTGATTCTGTATCGAAAATGTCCATAAAAGGTAATGAATTTTGCCTCATGTTGTATCCACCCACTTATGAGCCCCTCTGTTGTGTATAAAAGGGGACCGTGTACGCAAGTTCTGTGTGCTACTCTATGCAATACTGAAGAGTGTTGTATAGGTTGTAGGACCACCCTTAAGGGTTAATAAACTCTGTCTTTGTATTTGCAGTTTCCGTGCCAACTTCCTTCTAGTTTTCGTTACAGGAGAGTGAACCCTTGTATTCTGCGGGCCTAGCTGGGGCCTGTACTCATCAACCTCAGAGCACTGCCTGCCACACCTCCTTTCCTCAAACAATGCAGCAGGGTATGATGGGCAACCGTATCGAACACGGCACTTAAATCACAAGTTGCTCAGTTGTGGTACTGACTTATCTATATATTGTCCTTAATCAAAAACCATGTATTTTGCTCTTTACCAAAGCACACAATCGTTTCCAAAATGGCTCACAATCAACTATAGCCAACCCCTTCTCTACCAATATTCTAATCACCTTGCAATATAAATTCCATCATACCTGCCCTGGTAAAAATATGCTCGGTGTGTCCCAGATGAACTTGCAGACAACCTGCAGTTGTACCTCTCGGACCTCATGGACCTTCTCCTCTTAACACCATCTTTCATCAGAATTGAGAAGGAGTCAATAAATTCAAAATTACTTGGCTTACCCTCCTCTTCTCTCCTTAATACATCACAATGCCAAGACAACACTAAAAGCCTGCTATCAACTCTAACTCCATGTTGGACCTGGCCCTTTCTGTAAGGCCACCCCACATTTTTGCTTCCTTTGCTGAACCCGTTTTTGTTGGCTTTTAGGACTCTGCACACTTTACTCCTGCTAACCAATGGTAAAGGGCTTCTAAGCATGGTAAAAGTTGTATACAATGATTGGACAATTTACTTATAAGTCCCTAGTATACGGTACAACACGTACCTTGGGCATGTAAATTAAATGCTGCTAGTTGGCCAAGGCACGCATTCCTTCACCTACTGAAGTAGCACTGCAAATCATGGCTCAGGCCTGCCACTGCAGCCTGTAGTGCAGTTTTTGAACTGCCAGCTCGACCTGGTAAAATAAACACTTTTGCCAGGCCCAAAATTTCTTTTAATACTTATAAGTTACCCATAAATTAGGCCCAAAGGTTCCTAGGGAATGGTGCATGGTATTTAAAAAGTAGGCTTTGCGTACCTAAATGGTGCATATCCCAGCAATGAAAAAGAGGCGGCGTTGTTTTTCACTGCAGCAAAGCTAATTCTCTCATAGAGTAACACTCTAACACTATCTTATTATACTTAATAAATGATAACTTCAGTTAGGGAGCCGATAGAAAAATATTTCTTCCACTTATTTAAATTGTAAATCATGTTTATTGGTAAATTTGGATTTTAAGTTAAGATTCTAAAAAATTCCACTTTTACAAAGTTGTCGTTTTCCTGCCTAAACCAAATGTGCCTTTCTGTCAGTGTTCAGGGTCATGTTACAGTCAATGGCTCTCCTGTGATGAGATGTGCATTCCTTCTAGACAGGGGACAAAAGGGCCTTGGGTGCAGGAAGGGTTTTCCTCTCCTTCACATGATGGCAAGGGGAGGGAGGGCTGTGCTCAGCACTTTCAGAGTTCCAAAGAGTAGCCTGAGGACTGTCCCCACCCCTCACTGACTTCTGAAGCTGTCTGCCCTATAACTTGCAAATGCAGCTCACACCTGGTCCTTCCTGCCTCCTTTTTACCCTCAACAGAATGGAAACAGGCCCATGGGAAAGTGAAGAATTGACTAGATCGGGTAAGGGTTACATAAAAGGAGTGAGCCCCAAACATTGGCTGGCACCGGGTACGAAGCTGACACCATCAGAATGTCTCATTAGAACACACCTGAGCCTGAGAAGGTTCTGAGGGACTGCCCTTTTGTCTGAAGAAGAAAAACAAAACCTGCTTGCCTTAAACCCATGTCCTCAGATGTGAATCCAACAGTCTATTGGCTGACCTCCTGTTATAGCTACAGTGACACAACAAGCTTCCAGAGGACTCCCTGCAACTACCCAGTTGACCACCACCAACTGGTCTTGACCCCCAAGCGGTCCTGGACCTTTCGTGGGTGTCAAAATCTGCTACTTCTACCTGCAAACTGCAATACTGGACTCCAGGAGAAAATCAATCCAGAGGTTATGGACTCTTGGTCGCAAAAAGAACCATCATTGCTCTCCTAGCAAATGCGAGTGGGCTTCACTGAGGCCAATGCAGGGCTTGTTCTTGACTGCCAATGATTCTTTCCCAGGTGCATACTCTGGACTTCACCCATACAGTAAACGATGAACACCTAGCAATTCCTGCCAATGTGAAGGTCAGACCGGCACCCAGCTCTTTGCACTGATGTCTGCACTGTCAATGTGAAGCTCTGATTGAGGTTCCTCACTTGCAACTGGACTAAGTTAGAAGGTAAACTTTTTACTGGAACAAGCCTGGCCCCTGTATCCAACCCACGCTCCACCACAGTCAGCCTGAACTTTTGACTTTGACCTGGTCAAACGCAAAAAGATAACCACAATTGGCTCTTTGTGCTTCTTGGAGCTTTTTTTCCCTAAAACTTTAAATATTAAGGACACTGGTTCTTCGTATTGGATTTTTGGCTTTTTGGTGTCATTTTATTAGTAAAAATTTTAATTGGTTTGTGATTTTTTCTTTCTTTGTGTTTTGACCTCATTACTGTTTGAATGCTGCATAAATACTTTACAATTTGCCTCTGAGTCAAACCTGACTGCTTTTGTGCTGAGCTACCGGAGGGTTAAGTACACATTTATGGAGTGACTTTTGTGGTTCACTTATCAAGGATTGTATTTATTATTTGAGTAGGGCTCTCCCTCCTTTCAGCTAATAACCCTATTTCTTACCCTCCCTCACCAAGACCAAGTTCTTTCCATGGGCAGTTGCAGTGTCCTGCCTCCAGTGTCTTCATTGTCCCTGAAACCAAATACAGGCTCCTTATCTTTACACCTTTGGAGTCTTATACCCATTTTTGGTTATTGCCCACATTTATGTTGTCAGGATACTGTATGCTCAAAGTGAGCCACACATACTAATCAAAATCTTTCCAAATTTCAAATTAAAGTCCCCCACCTTAAATCCACGCCTCAGCCTGTGGCATGTACCAGCGAATGCCATGGTTCTTCTCAGGAAAAACAATGGGAGTGTCAAGGGTGGAGTGCCACCATTCATCAGTCCCCAGCTTATCTTCTCTCCTAGCATCCTCTTGATATCCTTATTGTTCTTTACTATCTCTCTCTAGTGCTGTCCGCCCCCTGGCCACTGACATCCTCTCACCAGGTAGTGCTCCTCCTCTCTTTGTGCTTCTCTGATCTCCTGCAGCATTCTCCTGGGCAGTACATTCTCACCCGGTCTTCTTCCAGTTTCTAGATTTCCTTTGCATTGTGATCCTGAGAACTAAATGGCACACACCTTCAAGTCCTTTCCTTTCCATCTCCAAGTCTGTCTTCTGTTTCTTCTGATAGTATCTTGTCTCTATCCATCATCCCTATCCTCCATGTCCCTGGTGTGTCTTCCTGCTCTTATTTTTCCTTTGGTGTCTTTCATCCTTGTCTAATCTACTTTAATTTTCCTTAGGTAACTTCCTCCATCCTGACCCATAATGAGAACACTATGGGAGCATTAGGTCATACGAGGGTAAGTCACTGTCACAGGCATACTTTGAAGCATTCTTCCCAATCTTGGAAAGAATGTTGATTGAATTAGGAGTATTTCAAATGACGGGCAGCAAATCACTACACTCTGATTCTCAACTCCTTTAGAGGTGGAGAATCAAGAAAATAATAGATTCAAAGCGATGGTAAGAATTTCTCAAACCCTAAAGAGGCAATCTTAACCATAGTCTGAGGTTCTGCAATATTGAAGGTTTTGCCACAGGCGTTCCATTCTTTAGGGATAAACACCTTGCAAGCTGTCTTGGTGAAGTAGAGGCCATTGATGATATCTTGTATCATCTGTAGGGCGCAAGTTCAAACATGGGTCGGCCATCTCAGTCTTTCATCTTTCTAAGTAACATTGAGAACCATTTAACTGGGCAACAGTAACATTTGCTAATTACAATACTTAGAAGATGCAATAAATGTGGCATGAAATGAGATGTATAAAATAATGCTCGCTTTTTCAAGTCCTCCACTTAAATGATCTTTAAAGTGATCAACCCAGAGAGTAGGAAATCTAAAGCAAAATCTTCCAGAGAGCCAAGCAACAAACCAGAACCTTCTTCACCACAAAAACTAATTGTGATTGCTAAACAGAGGCACATGTCACTGTTATCACTGTTTGTGCACTCTTGTACCCATTTTATATCCCAATTCCAAATGCCACACTCATAAGCAGAGGCAGTGCATTCAATCTAGTCTAATTTAAATAACTGCTAAGAAAGATTCCATGTATACCCTGTCTACTATGCCAAGGGGGTAGGATAAACCATCCATCCCTCAAATTTGTCTATCCAAGAATTGACAAGGACCAATAAAATCCAGCCTAATGTTGATAAATTAAGTCACCCTGGTCTTTAAAAAGGACAGGGCCACTGTCTCAATTATTTCACTTGCCCCTTTGATGGTAGAAACACATACT
The DNA here is from genome assembly GCF_964204655.1 of Triturus cristatus. Taxonomy (NCBI): domain Eukaryota; kingdom Metazoa; phylum Chordata; class Amphibia; order Caudata; family Salamandridae; genus Triturus; species Triturus cristatus. Next base: position 909,126,824 of record NC_140592.1, read on the forward strand.
CCCAATCACCATTAAAGTTAGGATCTTGAGCCATTTGTAACTGGCACTAACCTGACCTTAATGATTATCAAAGAGGCCCATGGTAGCAGTGGACTCCTGAAACCATTATTGCATTTTTCCCATTGGCTTAAGATAATCCTCCATTCTCGCTGAGTTTCAAGGCAAAGAAAATCCTCTTGAAAGTAGAGCCCTACCGAGTGAAATTTTTAATGAAAGCCATACTTAGCTTCTTTTTTCAACGATATGAAAAAATGATTTTCAGAAGACAAATAATACTTACATAGAAATGACTTTCCATTCAGAAGATATCTACACAAAACAGCTACTACCTCACGTATGGACTGACCACATGGCCCATATAACCATGAAGCTTGGAAATGACTATAGCAAACCAATAGCTCTCCAGGCTGCTGACTACCCTTAAGGTTAAGTCTTGATTCGTAGTTCATGTCCATGGAAATAGCCATTTTCCATGTGCTTCAGGTACTGTCTCAATGTTTCAAACCATAGGGCCACTTGCATTCACATTTTGAGATGTTTCACCTGTTTATCTGTGGTTTACTGATGCATATAATTTTACATTTCCTTTTTATAAAAGGCGTCCCTCTCTGTAACTGAACATGTTTTACACTACTTGCCCATCTCGTCTGAATGGTGTCTTTTAGACCTGTCAGCCTTAGGGTGGTTTTCCCCTCAAAGGGTTGCCTTTCTCCCCTTATTTTTGCTGATCTATTTTTTGCTGGCCATAGGATTCTGGGAACTTTACCACTGCTAATCTGTGCTAAAGTGCATGTGCTCACTCCTTAAAACATGGTAACATTGGCGTCTACCCAATTGGCACATTTAATTTAGTTGTAAGTCATAGTAATGCGGCACTACTTGTGCCCAGGGCCTGTAAATTAAAATCTTCTAATGGGCCTACAGCACTGGTTGTGCCACCCACTTAAGTTGCACTGTAAACATGTCTCAGGACTGCCATTTCATAGCCTATGTGGGCAATTCTAAACTGCTATGTTGACCTGGCAAAGTAAACCAATAGCCAGGCCCAAACCTGCTATTTTAATTTATATAAGTAGCCCCCAGAGAAGGATCTGGACAGCCCAGAGGACAGGGAGCAATATAGATAAAAAGTAGGGCATGTACTTTTAAGTTGACATATCTTGGTAGTGAAAAACTCTTAACTTTATTTTTTTTTTTTTTTAGTTTTCAAAAACCTTTATTGGCAAATGGTAAACAGACAGGTCAGAGCGCCATAAAGTCACGTAGCCATGCGTTACCCCCCCTGATCTGCAGGGGGGGGGGGGTGCAGTTGTCGCTTACACGGCCATTTAGCCGACATCCCGGAGGACCGGCAGCGTTTCAGGAGAATCTACACACATGGTAATCCCATCTCCGTTACTGCTGACACCAGTGGCTGCACCAGCCCCCAGACCCCGCTGCAGTCCAATATGTATGTGAGGCAATCCCACCAGTTTCCGCCTTCCCCTGCTATTCTGAACCAGTCCCTGAGTTTCTGTAAACCGTATCCCAACGCCCCCCCTCCCATCCCACCCACCGCACGCACGTCGTCTCCTCCCTCTAGCATCTGCATACAGCCGTATCCGCCGTCCCTGCATCTAGCAGTGAGCAGGTGTGGCGGCGTTCCACTCTCAGTTCGCTGGCAACCCCGCAGCACTCTTCCGTCTCCCACACGACCCCACCTAAAGCATGCCAAACTCCTCCGGATGATGCCCCGCTACCCCCTCAACCGACAGGCGCACCTCTAGACAGTCACGCCAACCTGCCATCCAGTCATGCATCCACAGGAGAGCGATCCGGTATCGCACCTCCCTCCGACTCGCTGTGTGCATTGGATACATCGTCCTGCGCCTCTCCCTGACCCGCCCTCTCGGCAGCCCCAGCGGCCAGGTATGTTCTATACAGCTCCCAAAAGTTCTTGGGGCGGCTTTTCGGGGGCAACAATTCACTATATGTCTCCGCCTGTGTGCAGCAGTACAGCATGTCCCTGGCCCAACGTTTCTTAGTGGGAATCGGCCCCCTCATCCAGCACGCCGCTACAACGCGCCGAGCCGTTAACAGCGCCATGTCCGTCAGGCATCTCAGCGCCAGCTGGAGAGGCCTGGAGTATCCCAGCAGCGCCAGCGCTGGGTTAGGTTGTATGTCTGTTTCAAGTATCTGGCTCAGTTCCAGGAACACCGCCGTCCAGAACCGGGCTATACCCGGGCAGTGCCAGGCCATATGTATGAAATCTGCTACCGGGAAATGGCAGCGTTCGCACTCTGCCGATGGGCGAAGCCCGTACCTGTGCAGTCTCTCAGGGGTGTAATAGACCCGCTGCAGGCACTTAAAGTGTATCAGTCTGTGCCTACCGTTTAACGACACCTTCTTGGTGCTAGAGCAGCAGTAGGTCCACATCTCGTCTGTTATTTCCATTTGGAGGTCGGCCTGCCACCCCCGTCGCGCCGCTGAGCACTCGGGCGCCCGGTGTTTATCCCCGAGCTTTTTGAGAGTCGAAACTAGTTTGGCCGGCGCCTCCGTTTTGATGACATAGGTAAGTTCCGGGACTTCTGGCAGTTCTTCCAAGCCCGGCCCCAACAAGGGCGACAGTGCACTACGGGTCCTGTGAAATTGGAAGCGCTGGAGCGGAGTAGCCTCAGGCCGGGTCGAGCCAATCTGCTCCCCCGTCCTAACCACCCCGTCCTGGAACAAGTCCGCCAGTTTGACGATGCCCAAGGCGCCTAACGCCCGTCTCACCCCTGCTTCCCACAGTGGGGGGAGCCAGATCGCCCACTCCACTCGCATCAGTGGGGAATACAGTAAATCGCAATCCTGCGCCCTCCGTATCGCGTGCCACGCGTGGTTCGTGGCCTTAAGGGAGTCCAACGTTCCCACCCTGCGGTCCACCGGCTGGAAGACAGTCGCCGGGAGGGGAAGCGGGTCCGCGAACAGCTGCTCCATCAGCACGTGTGGTATATCTGAGGTGGCGTGCACCCACGTATGCAGGTGAGCCGCCTGCGCTGTCCTGTAATACCTTTCCAGGTCTGGGGCCCCAAGCCCTCCTAGCTCGTAGGGGAGCGTCAACACCTTCCACTGCACCCTAGGTTGCTTACCTCCCCAGGCCAGCCGAACTAGGGTCTGAGTCAACTGCGCAAAGAAGGCCTTAGAGAGCACGATAGGGATGTTATTGAAGAGGAACAAAAATCTCGGCAGGACCACCATTTTCATGATGGCCACTCTGCCCATCAGCGACAGGGGGAGTTTAATCCACACCTCCACATCGTCGACAAGGTTGGAGTAGGCCACCCCGTAGTTTTCCCGGAGCAGGACCTCCGGATCCTTGTGCAGCCGGATCCCCAAGTATCGGACGGAGTCAGTCGTCCACTGTAGGGGGTATTCCATAGGGAACGGCACTGTGACCGGAGTCAGCGGGAATGCCAGCGACTTGGTCCAGTTCACCTTGAGGCCCGAGAGAGCCCCAAACCGGACCACCTCTCTCAATACGGAAGTGAGATTCTCCTCCGGGTTGCGGACATATAGCAACGTATCGTCCGCGTAGGTGGAAATGCAGATCCTGTAGGAGGGACAGTTAATACCCTCAAATTGGTGATACTCTCTTATTGCGCACGCCAGCGGTTCCGCCACCAAAGCATATAAGAGGGGGGAAAGGGGGCATCCCTGCCGGGTACCCCTGGACACCTCGAAGGCGTCCGTGACTCAGTCACCTATGCGCAGCCTGGCAGTAGGCCGAAAATATAGTGCACCCACCATCTGTAGGAAAGGCTCTCCCAGCCCGAGTTTCCTCAAGACTCTCACCATGAAGGGCCATTCAACGGAGTCGAACGCCTTCTCCATGTCGAGGAAGATTGCCAAGGCCTTACCCCCCGGATGCACATGCTGCATGGCCCCAAGGACTGTGCAAATGTTATATGTAAGGTTCCTGGACGGAATGAACCCCGCCTGTTCCGGGGCCACGAGCTCCGGCACCAGCAACGCCAGGCGCTTAGCAAGGACTTTCGCATACAGCTTGGCGTCCACATTTATCAGGGAAAGCGGCCTGTATGAGCCGCACAGGTTCGAGGGTCTCCCAGGCTTCAAAATGGTGACTAGCAGCGCCTCTCGCATCGAGTCAGGCACGCTACCCTCCTGGCATATATCATCGAAAAGGGCCATGAGGTGCGGGAGAAGTTTATCCTGGAAGGCCTTGTAAAAAGCCACCGTCAGCCCATCCGAACCCGGGGCGGTGCCCGCCCTCATGCCCCCCAGAGCCTCCAAGATCTCGTCCTTTTGTACTGGCAGCGCCAGGAATTCCCTCTGAGAATTAGACAGGAAGGGCATTTTTATATAACTGAGGTAGTCGTCTATTTCCTCTTCCATTTGGGAGGACTTTGATGTATAAAGTCCAGCATAATAGTCCCGGAATTCTTCTACTATCCCTGTCTCGTCGGTAATTACCTTCCCGGATGTAGTCACTAGTTCGTCGATGACCAGGGGCCGCCTAGTGTTACGGAGTATCCCCGCTAGTAGGGAGCCCGGGCGTTCGCTCTCCCCGTAGGTGCGAGCCGTGGCGTACTTGCCCATGTGCTGCACTTCTCTGTCCGCCTCGCTGTTGTATTCTGATACCAGTGTCTGAATCGGGGCCGCCACTTCGGGGTCCATGGACCTTCCATGGCGCTCCTCTAACTGCGCTAGTTGCGTCTCCAGGGCCCCCAGGCACTGCCGTATGGATTTAAGAACACCGGAGTGCTTAGCCATGGCCACGCCGCGAATATAGGCCTTAAACGAGTCCCATACCGTTTGGAAACTCTGAACAGACCCCAGATTAGTCGCAAAGAAAGCGTCTATCTCGTCCGCCAATTCCCCCCTGTTGAAAACTAAAACAGCGATATGATTAAGCATTCACTAAAGACATTGACTCTCCTGCCTTAGAAAATGTTTGTTGTCTTATGTTGACTAATGTCTGGACTCCATTTTGTATTGTCATGTCTCCACGTGCCGTGCACGAGAAGAGTCCTACCTTCTCGCTAGTTGCTCTTGTAATCTGCTTAGTAACAGTCTATAAATAGCTCCTTTGTCCGTCTGGCGCATGCCCAGACTTGACCACATCTGTTATCAGTTAGTCCTTGCTTGACCATGTTTTCGCGGGCTCAGGAAATTGGTTACCCCGCCCACATATTGGTTCTGTATCGAAAATGTCCTTAAAAGGTAAAAAACCTTGCCTCATGATGTATCCACCTACTTATGAGCCCCTCTGTTGTGTATAAAAGGGGACCGTGTACGCAAGTTCTTTGTACTACTCTGTGCAATGCTGAAGAGTATTGTATAGGTTGTAGGACCACCCTTAAGGGTTAATAAACTTTGTCTTTGTATTTGCAGCTTCCGTGCCAACTTCCTTCTAACCTTTGTTACAGGAGAGCGAACCCTTGTATTCTGCGGGCCTAGCTGGGGCTTGTATTCTTCACCCCGATATGCCTCGTCCAACAGGGAATAGGGCGGCATCCGCCACGTGAACGGCGGTATTCGTTTGACCGGGGCAGCGAGCACCATGAGAAGGGGGGAGTGGTCTGATAGAGTACGAGGTAAGACCTCGCACCCCCTGACGACCGCCAAAAGTGTCCGGGATGCCAGCCCCGAGGAGCGATCCAAGGTCGGGTTGAATGTGAAATTAAAGTCGCCGACCATGCGGGCGTGCGCGTAGTGCCTGCACTGTGCGGCAAGCGCGGCGTAGAACTCTGGGGTATCATAGTTGGGACCATAAACATTGACCACTATGAGGTCATGACCTTTGCCGGCACACCGAGCGATCAAGTAGCGTCCGTCCGGGTCGGCGGCCAGCTTCTTTAACGTCAATTTGGATCGTGGGTTCACCCATGTGACCACCCCTCTAGAGTGCGAGGTAAAGCCTGCCGCCAAACTGTTACCCGTCAGCCCCTTATAGGATAACATTTTACTGGTAAGTGGGAGGTGAGACTCTTGTATGAGCGCCAAGTCGATATGGTGCCTATGGAGATAATTCAGTACCTTCCGCAATTTGCAAAAGTCATTCAATCCTCTCACATTCCATGTAAGCGCTCTAAGGGTCACCTCGCCGCTGTCACCGTTCATCACTCTATGCTCAGGCATCACTGCATTCACACGTCATAGTTGCCGCAGGGGGAAACCCAGCGGGGGGCCCCACCCACCAGACATCGCCAGACAGCATACTTCGGGCGCGCAAGAACAAAGCAGAAGACTCTTTTCTCAGCATATCGTGCGTTTCCCAGTCCCCAACCCCAAAACAACCCCCTAACTGCCCAACCCCCCTCCCACAGCCGACCGCCCCCAACCTGGCCAGACAGGACCCCGTCCCAACCCCCCCTCCCCTGATCACAACAAACATATCTTCCCCAAACCTGCCCCCAAGGGGGCTACCTGAGCTAAACAGCGCTGGGGCAGCGGCCACCGGGGATCGAACGTCCCAACCTTTCGGCACACCACTGTATAGGCGTGCCCCCCGCACCGTTACCCTCCCTTTCCAGTACAGCTCGAGCTGGTGTTGTCCTTCGTCCAGTAGTTCTAGGGGACTCCTCCGCAATCCTCTCAGGGGCATAGTGCTCCGTCTAGCGAGACAAACTAGGCCATCCAAGGGAGCCCAAGAATAAACATCTAGTTCAGCATCCGACAGGTTCAATAACAGACTATCACAGCATAGGGATGGGATCACCCCTGTGGGAACCCCGCAACTATTAAGCCCCTGAGGGTAGCGCTGACAGCAGTCGGCAATTGCAAGTTAACCCCCCTCCCCGAGCTCCCCCAGGTCCAGTGTCATTATGTTTAGGCACCCTCCACAAATCAGAAAGATCTCACCCAGCATCGGCCGCGGTGTCCTCAAGGGCAGTCGCCTCTTCCTCCACCACCACACAGGCCCAGGAGACGAGCCACTCCCAGGGCACCGGATGCCCCCGGGCAGAGACCGCAGGCATGCGCCGAGCAGCAGCCCACAGAAGAAGGCCGCCGCGAGTCGTCTAGTCCTGCTCCTCCAGACCGGAGGCCTCAGTGCAATTGTCCGTGCGGTCCCGCGGGCCACTCCGTTGACCCTTAGACCATTCCTTCAAGGATCGTTGCAGTTCTCTCGGGTCCGTGAAGAAGTGCGAATGATCCTGCCTGTTGATCCGAAGCCTCGCCGGGTACAGCATAGCGTAGTCCAACCCCAGTTCGCGTAGTTGTTTCTTATAGGGGGGGAACTGCCTCCGTTCCTCCTGGACCCTCGCCGTGAAGTCTGGGTAGATGGAGATATCCATGCCTTCGAATTGCAACTTCCCTTTTTCTCTTGCTACCCGCAGGGCGGTGTCTCTGTCCCTGTAGTTCAGCAGCTTTGCTATGATGGGTCTCGCAGGGGCGCCCGGCCTGGGGCGAGGTCCCAGCGAACGATGGGCCCTCTCCACGACGAACATGGGCGAGAACACGTCCTCTCCCAGCAGGGTGTGGAGCAGTTTTTCCATGAAGGGTTCCATCCGCCCCGTTTGTGTTGACTCAGCCACTCCCGTGATGCGGATATTAGACCTCCTCGAGCGGGCCTCTAAGTCCTCGGACTTGTCCTGGATGACCTGGAGCAGCTTACTGAATTGCTTGCGGCCTGAGTCCCATTCCGTCTGCACCTCCTCCACTTGCGTTATTCTTTTCTCGGACTCGTCCAGTCGCTCCGCATTCTTGTCTACCCGCTCCGACATGCGGTCCATGCGGTAGGAGAGCGCATCGATCTTGGTGCCTATCGCTACCAGGCTGCCCTGCAACCCCTTTTCCATTGTCGCCAATATTTCTTTAATGTCTGCGCACATAGTGTTCTCCTGGGCAGCTCCACCGGGCGGCGTCGTCTGAGCCGCCATATCCAGCCCTTTCGTCCTGCGAGGGTCGAAGGACAGCTTAGGCTGGGTCTTGTCACCTTTGCCCATGTTGCTTACGGGGGTCCGCGCCCCCGAGCGCCCCACCGCTCCGCGGCCGATCCTGATGTCCGTCCGGGAGCCCCTACGACGGGCGACCCCCACGAGGCCGGGAGGGGACACCGCTGCTCCCCACCGAGGTGCAGACCGCAGGGCCTTCCTATGCGGCCGGACTGCAAGAGGACCAGGGCACCCGATTCCAAGTCCCGTGTCCGGTCCCAGCTCTCTGCTCCAGCCCGATGTCGAGGGGGTACCTCCCGGCCGCCTCCCCCGAGGGGCAGCAATTTTCGCCACAGCAAGGCTCCCCCCGCGCCTCCACGTCGTGCGCCGCCGTCCGGCTCCGGGCAGGCGCCCCAAAGGCGACAACTGGTCACGGCCAGCAATAGGCCCCCCACTGGCAGGACGGGCGTCAGGAGCGCACACCGGGTCACACCAACGCCCCACCGGGCCCCCCAGGGCTCACAGCAGGGCCGCAGCTAGGGCGCCAGGGCCGGCCCGCCAAATGTCCGCCGCAGTGCACAGCTCCGCCACCCGGCAGCCGGAGCCGGATTCACCCCGATGCGGGTGCAGCGTGAGGGGGTGCGCCAGCCGGGTCTTCCTCCCAAAGGGTCAGGGGGGGGCCCGCGGCGGGGTCGAAGGGCAGGGATCCAGGCCCCTGCCGAGCCACCGATGCAGCAGGGGGGGGGGGCTCCTCCGTCCACCGTCCTCCAGCGGCCGCTCCGCCGCCCGATCCCTGCGAAGCGATGGTGACCCCCCTCCCGCATGTAGCTGCCGGGCGGGGTCACTGGTAGGTCCAGACACGCAGGGGCTCCGTTCGCGCTGGCTTGCCACTGCTTGGGAGGCCGAGGCGCGACCCAGGGGGGGGGGAAACCCCGTGCCGCTCAGCCCCCACCCTCCGTGAGTGCACGTACCTCCTGTGTCTCTTCCGGTGCCGTCCGCACCCCAGCTCCTCCGGCTCCCCGCACTGCGGACAATGATCCCAGCCGAACGGATCCGTCCCCCCGCTGGCAACCGCACGTCGAGCGACGCTCACCGGGGAGGACCTCCAGACAGGCCGGGGATGACGGCCCAGATCGCCAGACGAAGCGCCGCTCTCCGTACCGACGCCTCCCGGCGCCGTCGAACTCCGCCGGAGCTCCCTGGCAAGGCAGTCGGGTGCCAGAAGAGATCCCCTCGTAGATTCGCCCAATTGCTCTGCTGTGAAGGATATTTAGAAGGATAGTTTGAGGGATGGTGCTGGGAGCTACGCGCTCACGCGTCCGCCATGATCCTCGGCAAGCTCCGCCCCCCCCTCTTAACTTTATTTTTCACTACTACAAGGCCTACCTCTCCCATAGGATAACATTGGTGTTCCCTTATACATTTTATAAGTGTAATTGCCAAATGCGAACAGGTAACCAGATCATGTTTGGTGTCTTTGGAATGGTGATGAGAAATCCTAAGTTATGGTGAAGCTGAATTTTTTGTTACAATATTTAAAATGGCACTTTTAGAAAGTTGCTGTTTTCCTGCCTTAGTCATTTAGAGCATGTAGCCTGACTCTGGGTTAACCGAATGGGTGCAGTTGACAGTTTGGCTTTGTATATTGCTCCTAGACGGCCACACACAATAGAGAGCTTAAGTGTTCTGAGTTGGGCCATCACTGGCAGGATGGGAGGGAGGAGCTGGGCACAGCCCAACTTACACTTGAATAGGCTGTGTCCTGCCTCCACAGAAAGGGCTACATACCCTTTTAGTTAGTCTGGAGCTAGGGCAAGGGAGGCAGGGCACCTGTGCACTTCAAAGGAAAGCCACTAGAAGCTTCTCCCATTTTAAAGGAGACACCTTATAAAAATATTGGACCCCAGACACCAACTCTTCAGTAAACTTCTGGACCTGTGCTAGAAAATAAGACTACGGTGCTGCTGAAAGGACCGCCACTCTGCTGGACTGCTGCTTTGCTGGATTGCTGCCCTGCTGCCCTCCTGCCTGAGTCAGAGGGATTGGACCTGCACCTGAACAGAGTACTCTCAGAGTGACTCCAACGGCTATTCTGCTGACCTTCTGTTTAGAGCCACAGGGACATAACAGGCTCCCAACTAACTAAACCAGCACCCAGATCCAGCTGGAATAAGCCCCTGATCTCTAAGTGTGTCTATTAGGTACTGGACCCTTGGAATGCCCTCAGTGGAGCTGAATTGTAGTTTTTGGGGCTCTGCAGGTCCATGACCAGGCCCGTTGGTTCCAAAAACTTGTCGCTCGCCCTGCCCACCAACACAAAGTTCCATCAGCCTGATCCTTCATGCTACATCATCAACCGCTTGTGGGGAGCACCATTTGGAAGCTCCAGCCCAGCTGCACCGTGATGACAACAAGATCTTCCTGGTACAGTGACAACTGCACATGATGCTTCCCTGATTCTCGCCGCCCCTCCACTTGAACTGGACTCTTTGCAATGGATTGAAAAGGTAATTTTACAGCAGGACTAACCAAGTCCCTGTATCCAACCTGCGCTTCATCTCGGTCCTTTTGAACTTGTGAATTTCTGATGGTCTCGCACAACTCGATAACAGAGAGTGACGCTTTGTGCTTTTGGCGCTATTTTCCCTTAAATTTTTTATATTACATATCTACAGTTCTACTGATTGGATTTTTGCTGTTTGGTCTTAATTTATTTATTACTTTTTGCTCTATGTTTCTAAAGTGGTGTGGGATGCTTTAGGTGTTTATTTTTTCACTTTATTACTGTTTGAACCGTTGCACAAACACTACACACATTATGACTGCTATGTGCCAAGCTACCAGTGGCATGAGCACAGGTTAATTTAGAGTTGGCTTGTGCCTCTCCCTGACAAGGATTGTGGTTGCTGCTTGAGCAGGGCTCCCACCCCAGTCAATCACCAATCCAATTTCTTACATTGGTCTTAGGCTTCACCAAATGCTGAATAGAAAACAATGATTACTTTATGAAGCTGTTGTTTTCTCTTTTTGTAGGCCTATCAAACTCTACACCTTTTCCCAAACTATATCCCACAAAACCTGCATACATCACAAAAGGTGGCGTTTTGTCTATCACATATGCCATAGGGTTGCCATTTGCTTGCTCCATCATCTGTCTCGTATTCTTTGCACCATTTGTACCTGGTATGCATGGTCATGCCTCTTCTTGTGTTTAGCCCTCTCCCCTAGAGCATGGCGCAAGTACTTGTAAACATCCACTGCTCCAGTTTTCATCCATTTTAGAACCTATTTTTTTGTTTCTTTTTCAGCACTCTACACAGTGCTCGTGCTTTTACCAGCTCCATCTCCTCCCAGCCGCCTTCATTCCCATCCACAGATCACCCTCTCCCTCTCACCATGACTGCTTTTCTCTTCGTTGCTGCTTTCTGTTTCGCCCACCTCCCCATACTCGTCTCTTATTGTTTTATTGCACCTCCTGGTGCTTGCCCTGTCCACAAATCTCCCCCTTTCCAGACCGTGTCACTGTTTGGGTATTGTCTAAGCTGAGCATGAGCACTAGTGTAAAATAGATGTGTGCATGCTCACTTCTCACTGCTCGATAAGTTACGGTGTTTCGTCACTTAGGTTAGCATTGTAGTGGGAAGGGAAATCCTTTAAAGAGAGACATTTTCTCTCTGGATTTCCCTTCTCTTTCTACAAAGCAACAACAATGTTGCCATGCCAGCCATTGGGACAACAGCTTGTCAGAACCACGAGTGACCAGCATGACACTGCTCTGCCCACAGCAGTCAGAGGTCACCACCTGCAGCAAGATCCAGCCAGTCAGTCCCCAGTGTGACCCTGCTCTGCCTTTTTGTGAGCATGCGGACTACAGTCAAAAGCAAAAAGGGCTTGGAGTGGAACCAACCTGCATGACCATCCTCCAGTCCTAATAGCACCACCAAGTCGGGACCCTGTACCCGCATCACAGTTGCTTCACCCCAGGATCCTTTAGCAGCCACATGAGACTTGCCCTCTTAGCCTGCAAGTCAGCACAAGACACGCAACATGAGTATTTAAATGGCAATGTGACATTTTCTCCTTGTTTTTTGGCCCACGTTGTTTCCACCCCTCCCCAAAAATACCATGCCATTTGTTTAAACTTTCATGGGGTCAAGTCAGAGGTGTGAGTGACTGAGGAGCAGAAAGTAAGTGTGACAGAGGGGCTGGATTTGTCAGTTACTGAGAGGAGGAGGTGAATGTGAGGTAGGAGGCGAGTGAGTGTGAAGTGGTGAGGTTTGAATGACCCCAAGTGGATGGAATTGCAGTCTGTCAGCTCACCTTTATCACACATGTTACAGGGCGTGTGAAGGTGGGAGGCACTAAAGAGATCTTTAGGAGGGGAGACAAATAAACTCAACTCTGGCTCAGTGTCTGCATACTCTCCAACCTGCCCCCTTGGCTGACAAGTTTCTTGAAGGGCGACTCTCCAGGTACACACAACCCTTTCTGTACATCAGGCCAAGGGAAACAGCAAGCTAAGCCTTAACATACAGTGAAGGAGCATCATTTTGATTTTCTTGTGGATGCAATGAAAATGCTCATTTTCCAGCATTCAGTCAATTTTGTGCATGTGATTGGGTAAAAACGCTGCCATTGAGTAGTCACCGCACATGCACATGGGTGACACAAACGTGTGGGTCCCCTGCATTACAAACATGATGAGAAGAAAGAGCAGCTTTGTGGGGTAATATTGAATTTCTGAGTCACTTGCCTCAACTGACAGAGTTTTATGGACATTTTGGGCATCAAAGCCATAGAAGGGGACTGAAGTGACATTGTGAAATAAGATATACTTAAAGTGATAGACGAGAATGTATGCACACAATCTGTGTACTAGGAGAAATAGAAAAACTGATAAAATAAGGTAGTTGCAAGCGTATCAGATATTTATCAGCCTTCCTGTTTCAAGGTAAAATTGAAAATAAAAGTCGACATCAACAGTATGCGATGGGATAATATGAAAAAGTGACAGGCAGCAAATCTAGCCAATGCCTGACGGGGGCTAACACGGGGAACAAAATTGCTGAAGGAAGATGACTTAAAAGTTCCTTCTGTATCCTACATATGTATGTTTCTGTGTGTTTGAAGCATTGTGTGTTTTTTGTGTAGAGTGTAATAAAGTGAAAGGTGTCCATGGTCAGTCCTAAAAATGGAAACATTACAATTCATAATCTCCCTAAGGATGCCATCTGTCCTAGAGACCAGCTGGCCCTTCACAGACGTGAACTAGTTATCTTTCACTTTCTTATTTCTCTTTTTGGTTGTTAAACTGGTACTAATGAGGTGAAATCTTTGGCCAGACAGTATTTCCATGTGTAAAGAAATACTAAAAAGCGAAGTAATAACACAAACACATGTGCTGCTTAACCTTTTCTTGCTACATGATTTATTCAACCCAGCCACATAATTTAGTGCTCCCCTGCCACATAATTCCAGTAGCCCTGCGTATTATATAGAGACCATTATTTATACAAGCATGCAAATCAGTGCATAGGAATCAATACATAAGACGTGGACTACAAGGTGTAGGAGTCACATGTCATCCACACTGCTGACAATTATATGTTAAGAGTGTCTGGCTTGTTGAAAGAAAGGAGCAGATTTTCACACAGCGCAGTAACAGAAGTTGCTGCATTGCCTGAAATAGAAACAGTTCAACAGCACCATATCCTTCGAGATCTGGCTATGCTGCTCTATCCATACCGCTGTCACACATTAAGCTGCCTTGCACAAGTGAACACACCTTTGCACGATAGTGCAAGTTTTGGTTCTGACAAGCATAGGTTTTGTACTGGAAGTGTGCCCCTTCCAGTTCAAAATACTATGCTTTGACAAAGTAAATTACTTTTCCCACTACAGATTACTGTCAAAACCCATGGTGGTTGCATGGGATCCCTATGTACCCTGCATTACATGCAAAGAAGCGTTTAGCTCCATTTACTTCATGGCTACTTTCCAATGCTAATCAGAATTTACGTTGGAAAGTAAAATCCAGGACATCTCTTTGCGCGGGTCTGCGTCACTTTTGTGAAGAAAACATGGTGCGAACCATTAGTAAATCTGCCCCCACAAACTCAGGGTTTAAAACATAACACAATAGTTGTCTATACTGATAAGAATGTATTGCTACCCGGATAAGCAACTGTTAGCAACCTTAGCATAATGAAAGGTTGAAGGAAAAACACAATAAGGTTCTAAGCCTATGCCTTGCAGTTTGCATGCAGCTCTTTGATGCTCATTCATAGTTCTCCGTGATACATTAGGATTGTAACTTTTGGGCTGCAAACAATAAAATTATCTGTGATAAAAGCAGTAACCCACTAAGCTATCTACGTAAAATACAAATATGTGAAATGCACAATACTCATTGTGCTAAGAAGCACTAACTTTACTCGTCTATGCTACTTTATAATGAGTCAAAATGTTTTACTGCTATTTGGTGACACAAAGCACTATGCAATTGCAATTAAATTAAAGTAATGTGCATGTGCATGTTTTCACAGTGCCAGTAAAAACCATTATGCTATAATGTGCCATGACCATGTTTTCAGATTGCCGTATGTGAGCCATGACCATATTTTTAGAGGTCCAATATGTGAGACATACTGATATTTTTGGTACAATTTGTGTAACTTTTCAACTTCTTACATAGTTGTATGAGGCACAATGCAAATGCAGTTACAAAACTATGCATGTCAATGTGTTCTGAGTGCCATTGTGTGGCATGTCTGGTTACATGTCCCCGTGCCACCCTATGGACATTTGCAGCTCTAGTCAAGACATATTTTGGGTCCTCCTGTTCAGGAAAACCTCAGATCCAAATTCAGGTATTTAAAGCCTTCCTAATGCCAAACAATATTGAATTACGTTAAGCTTTTGCAAAATGTGGTTACTGAAACATGCAAAAGCTCAAGCAGCATGGCTTTCCTCACCCAAAAATAAACAAAAGAAAGCTTCAACATGCCCTCTCCTTGTGTGCTTGGATCTCAATATTTTTGTATTGGGACACCAGTATATTAGGTAGAATTCAATTGTCTGATTAGATTGCTTCTCCTTAAACCATTACATTCATCACTGATACCTCAACTAATTAATAAGTTTAAATAGGAACATTACAAATTGCTAGCTCAAATCATAAATTGAGCTCCTAAGTTGGCAACACTTTACTGCACTGTGATATTTGATTCCAGACTCTCTAATTGGCAAGGATGATCACACAACTGACAGAATGGTAAAAATGAAACCTGAGACATTTTCCATCTGATTTTGATCCTCAAAGTTAAAGAAACTGCTGCAAGTAATTTTTCATAATGCTGATTAGTGTTCCCTTCTGAAATATTTCAAACTCATATGCACTATTTGGTCCCTGGAGCTTCATTACAGATATTTTGAAAAGAAAAATGTGTTTTTTCTATAACTTTAATAGGAGTTTTGTGCAGCCATGATGTCTCTGTACTATTGCTGTACACTCAAGAAGTATTGCACAATTCTGCTGCTAGTGTGAGTAAACTTACGCTCACTCACATTTTTTTATTTGAAACGCGGAAACATTTTTTAATAACTATGCATCATAGTTAACTTACTTTTTTTCTCCAAATTCAGTGACAGAAAGGATAGCTATCTAGCTACCTACCAACCAGAGAGATGGCTAAGCGAAAGTGTTCCGTCAGTGAGGTGATGCAAAGGTCTTTCCCATATTTTAGCAAGGTCAGGAACAGCGATGTCAACATGTTCTGCAAGGTCTGAAAATCTACATTCTCTGTTACCCTTGGAGGAAAGTCTAATATAAAGTAACACATGCAAACACAAAAACACAAGTTGTGGTTTGAATCTTCAAGCAGCAACATTATCACTTTTTTGGGAAGGTAGCCCCTGTACATGATTAACTCGGTAAGACTGCTGCTGAAGGTACATTAGCAAATCATCTTGCTAGGCACTACCACAGTTTTTAGTCAATGGACTGTACATCAGCATTGATTCAGAAACTGTATGATGAAAAGTTTTGCTGTGCTTGCACCAAGACAGAAGCCTTTTATTACGAAAGTACTGGCACCTCTTGCAATTAGTGACCTGAATTCTGACTTGAATAATATTGCTTGTACATCTGTGCTTATTGATGCAAAGTACTTTGAGGGTGTTACAGTGAACATTTTAGAGTTCACCTCCATTACTGGTGAAACATCTGCAATACTCTTTAAACAACTGTACCAAGTCCTTGAAAAAGTAGTTGGGTTTTGTGCAGGTGATATTAATGCAAACTTTGGGGTAAAGGTTAGAGCAGGAAAGAACAATGTTTTATGCAAGCTTAAGGAAGCTATTTCTGATAATAAAGTACTTGGGATAGGGTGTGGAGCACACATTTTCCATAATGCAGTGCAAACCTGTGCTGAAGGGCTGCCTATGGGCAGATAATCTTTTGTGTTAAAATTGCATAAATATTTTCACATCTACACTGTCCAAACCGAACAACTGAAAGAATTGTGTTAGTTTGTTGATATAAATGATCAACGACTCCTAAAACTAGTAACACTTTCTGACTTTTCCTACTTCCTGGGTGCTAAAGCTGTTCCCGCCCTACGTTCTTACTTTTTGTCCCAAGCAAATCCCCCAACAGCAATTGTCATGTTTTTTGATTACTGTCTTGCTGAAAACTGGCTCTGGCTTTTGTGCAACTTTCTCTTTTTAGTGACACAATAATGGAAATGGAAAAGCAGCATGCAAATGCCATAGATATTGCAAGACAAAATGACACAATTGATAGGAAAATTGAAGGAAAGGCGAGACGCCTGCTTCATGGGCCTTAGGGTGAAAGAGCTTTTTAAATTCCTGAAAAAACAAGTACTCTCACCAGAAACACAAATCTGTAACTCTGTATGTGCTTTCTGCAACAGCAGTATTGATTATTTGGAAGAGTGGGGGCATATTTCTCTGACTTGAACACTTTTCCTTCTTGATACTGTTCCTGTCTGGGACAATGTTGAAATGTCTCTCCTATTGGTAAAATCTGTATCAAGCACATTTGAGATGGATGAAATGGAGCTTTTTGACAAATCACCTGTGTACAAAAATATTCCCCAGATAGACTCACTGAATGGATTCATCAGAAGAAGATTGCAGAGGAAGGTTGGGTGGAAATTGTCACCCATTTCTAAAATCACAATTTTACATTTAAAACATTGGCCTAATGGTTCAGTTTGCATTATGTCTGCCAGGAACTAATGCTCCAGTGGAAAACAAATTCCATTATGAATAGCACGTGGACCGATGAAAGAAACCAAATGGAACTGGAAACTTTGAAAGCATTGTTGATCACACAGGTCAACTTTGAACAAAGCTGCAGAGTGTTCCACAATTAGTTGCTGAAAAGCAATGGTACTGCAGCAAATCCATTCCTTAGATAAGCACTTTGCAATGCAGCAATAGGCTTTTTACATCAAACAGCTTTTTGTGCTCTTTCAGTTTGGTCCTTCTTTATGAATGTTTGCCCTGTGAATATAATTCTTCAACCAATAATGTCTTGAAAATGTGAACTTTTATTCAATTGAAGCAAAAATTATTTATATTTCAGGCAACTGTGCTGAATTTACGGAGGGTGCTCTATGGGGAGGAGCATTCTACATACAGCAGTACCTGGTTTTGATGTCTAAAGCATATCTTTATTGACTCATTTAATAAGAATACATACTGGAGTTTCAAGGCAAGGGTGGCCAGCAAATGCTGAGGCACCTTCTGTGTAATAATATGGTGGCATGGAATGTCAAAGAAATGGTTCTTGTTCAATTGTGGAACACTAAGGTGTTTTGGAATGTATATTGGCAGTTGCTGGAGCCAGGTCAAGAGGCAAGCAGTATTAGCCTGTATGCTGACTATATATGAAATAAATATTTAAAGGCTGTCCTAATTTGGAGAAATTTGCCACATTGGTGATGAGTGGAAGAACTGTGTATTGCATGTGACAATCATAGTTTGCCAGCACTCACTGGTACATGCATGAAGCTTGTGATTGTCTAGACATTTTTTCACTCTGAGCCTCGGTCAGCCAGTGTTGGGAGATACTGTGGGGCAGCGCTTTGGTTGGCAGTAAATACAGGCTGGCTGGAGGCACTGCATGAGCCTGGAGGTGTGGGGTGCCACAAAGCCAATTTGGAAAGAAAAGCCATTAGTTGCTGCATACAAATTGCCACAGTCTGTTGAAATGGAACTAAGTTTACAGCCAATAAAAGACCTCTGATTTGTCGTCTGTAATTCTTCATCTGTGTCTGTGGAGGAGGCTGTCATTGAAGTCCCTTTTCTATATCTCTGGCAGCTGTGAAATAGTCCTCCTTTTATGTTGAAGGTTGCTGCAAATGATAGTCCTACTTCTATGTCTGTGACCTTTCCTGGTTTTTTATTTTGAGAATTTGGTCACTCTAGAGTGGTGGTGTTCTGCCTCTTAATGTCCTGTTGGTGTATTCGTAACGTGCCGATTGGAGCATGTATGCACGGCTGCTATTACTTGCCCCACGTGTAGTCTCTGTTTATTTTTTGTGCATGTGGGTACTAGGTGTGTGTGCATAATTACATCATATGTGGTCATTCAGCAATGGTGTTTCCATCTGGAAAATCAGACCTAAAGTGAATCAGGTATGCATTATCAAAGGGCATGTAAGAGCTTCTAAGGTACCTGTGTCTTCTGCTGTAATTGAATAGCCAGGTTTCTCCTGTGCAAAATGATTTAACTGTTTGTGTCTCACCTTGCTGCATCTCATTTCTGAGGGTGGGACTCTATTTCTTCAAAATTCTCCCGCTGGCACACTTTCTTACTTTTTCCGCATTCACTGGTTAAGTGTTTCTGTGCACCATTGTTGCTTAATGTCATCAAGGTCTACCTACCCCTCAGTGTCCATGGCAAAAGTAGACCTTTTAATGTTGTTGCCTATGCAATTTATTTCTCATGTTCACTACTCTAAACAAGCTTAACACCGTCATTCTTTCTAATTTTTTTGCACTTTGCACAGATTTATACAGCGCCAACACCACCCAAAAGTAGTGGAGTACTTTACATTAGCAACAGTTACTTTTTTGTGCAGTTTCATATAGTGCCAACACCACCCGAAGATATTGGAGCACTTTATATTGGCACTAGTTCCTTTACACTAGGACACAAGGACACATTCATTTTTGTAGGCACGGGGAGATTAAGTGATTGCCCAGAATCAAGGATGTTAAGCCAAGGCCGAAACTCAAACTCGGTTTCACAGCTCCATAGTCGGCAGCTGTGGCCCTTATACTTATACCACTAAAATGCATGCATTTATACATAAATTAATACATTTCTTAATGTTGTTAAAACATAAACAACACTTATTTATTTTCTCTTAACGATCCAATGGTATTGGAGCGCTCACACCGTTCTCTGTCTTGCCATAGCGCGAACGCGAGCCAATGGTATTGGAGCGTTTTAAGTGCTCACCAGTTACATTCCATAATGACACATTCATTTTTGTCGCTGATTTTGCTTCAATTAAGTATTTTTTCCACATTTATTGTTGTTTCTTCCTGCCCTCTCCCGTCGTTGCTGGCCCATCTCCCCATCCACTCCTGCTTCTCTGCCTGACCTGTCCCCCAACTACCTCCCTCATCGCTGCTGTTTTTTGTGGTTTTTTTTTTGCACAAGTCCCCCATCTTGCCATTGTGCTAACACCAGCCGATGGTTTTGGAGCGCTTTAAGTGCTCACCAGTTACATTACACAAGAACACATTCACTGTCATACGCAGGGGGAAGTGTAAGTGATTTGCCCAGAACTGTTCAGCCGACCACTAGATGTGAACCTGGTTACCCAGTTCCCACCCCTCTGCAACAAAGACTGTTATGCCACATCCTCACTTCACTTCAAAGCTCCTCAACTGTTTCTTACTATCACTTCCACATTTGTTCAGTAAGACCCGTCAACACTGAACAAACATTGACAAAACAAATAGATCTTGGCAGTGCCTGAGCTATTGGCGTTGTCAATGTCAATGTCTTTTAGCCATGTTGTCTAGCAGCACATTTGCTTTTCAGCATGGCTGAAAGCCACTGCAAAAGGCACTATGATGTGGCCAGCACAGGCCATGTCATAGAGCTTTTTTGTGTGAGGAGGGGCAGGACAATTAACTCAACATGGGGGGTGAAGAGACTCAGCGTCTGATCAACACCCTGTGATTCTGGGCTTTAAGTGACTTTCATTCATGATGAAGAGCAGATGTGCTGCTAGACAACATGGCTAAAGGACATTCACATTGACAAGGCAAATAGCTCAAGCAATTACAGGAAGAAAAACACAATACTTCTCACAAAAAAGTCAAACTGGCAAACAATTCAGCTAAAAAACTGTTTTGCACCATGACCAACTTGGCCACTCCTGTTAATGCTATGGCTATTGAACCTTCTGCAATACCCTAGCTAAGACCTTTCTTAATAAAGTAGAAACAATCCGTAGCATTTTTACTGCCCACACTAGGACAGCAACCATTGAATAAATTACTGACCCTCTTCCATCAGATCTTGGATGCCATTGCCGAATTCAATTCTCCCCCTTAAATAATAAGCAAATGGCACACCTCATTAACTGTGCCAAATCAGGCTCCCCACTCAACCCCTGCCCCCTTCCGTAATCAAACTGACCATAGACATAATTGATGAATATCTCACCACCATTTTTAACACCATGTTCACTATTGGAACTTTTCTTAAACAATGGAAAAAGGTTTCCATCTTACTGATGCTGAAAAATCCCATTCTGAACCCTGAAGATTCAAATAATTACCGTCCTATCTCAAGGATTCTAATCCCAGCCAAAATTGTCAAAAAATCAATAAACCTTCAACTTTCAAACTATCTTCAAACTAACCGAATTTTGCATCCCATACAATATGGGTTCAGAATTGAACATTGCAATGAGACCCCTCTGATCACAGCTACAGAACAAGCCACACTTGATAGTGGAGGGAAAGCAGCACTGATTCTGCTTGATTTCTCAGCAGCCTTCAATACGGTCAACCACAAATTTTTGATGGAACGTCTAGCAGAAATTGGTATTAAAGGGAAAGCCTTAGCCTTACTCAGCTCCTTCCTTAGGGTGAGAGAATAAACTGTAACCTTTGTCTCATTTGCCTTCAACCATTTTTCTTTGCAATGCAGCGTCCCACAGAGGTCCTCATTTAGCCCAAGTTTATTCAGCATTTATGTCGGCTCTTTGGCCTCTCTTGTCAAATCTTTCGGGTTCTCCCTCATGTCATATGCCGATGACATCCAAATAGTTGTATCCTTGACCAATAGCAATGATAAGGCCAACATTAGATTCAATAGTCGTATGATTGCAATCAATGATTGGAAGAGTTTTAATTGCCTTAAGCTGAACTCGGGAAAGACCTAGGTTGTACTCTTCGGTAAAGATACATCTTTTTGGTCACCTACTTGGTGGCCACAAGAAATGGGCATTCTCCCAATCCTGGTTGACAAATTTAAAAATGTAGGAATCCAAGTCAACAATAAACTTGCCTATTGTGAGCAAGTAAATGTGGTAAAAAAGTGGTGAATATAATACTACCTTATCTCCCAGTGGACCTACAGATATTAGTTGTCACTAGCCTTATCTTGTCCAGTCTTGATTACTGCAATAGTCCCTACCTGAATATTCCAAAACAATTTCTGAACAAACTTCAAGTCATGCAGAATACTGCTGTTCGCATGCTTTTAGGTCTTCCCAAATGCCATTCTACCAGACAAGTGCTCCGCAAGACCCTTTGCTCCTGTTCCGCCAAATAATTTCCTTTAAAGCCCTTTGCATCACTCACAAGGGCCTCTATGGGAAAGGTCCAGAATACCTTCAGCAAAGCTTTAAATGGTACTACCCTTCCAGACAATTGCGTTCTGGGAGTGCAAAAAATCTGATAATCTCTAGCTATTGACTTGCTTCCTGGGGAGGAAGAGGCTTTGTGTTTAATGCATCAAAACTTTGGAACTCCCTTCCAGCTCACATTAAATTTATTCCTGATCACTGGCCTTTCAGAAAAGCATTTTCAACAACTAACTTTCCACATTTCCAAAAATTAATCATCCTCCTTCAATTACTTGAAGCAGTGCCAAGATACCTTCGGGTAAATGTTGTGCTTTATAATTACATTTTAACATAACATTGCTGAGACCTATTGGTTTTGCAAATGCTTATTTCTAATGGACTTGACTCAAACCTGTTTATGCCCCAATACTAGCCATTAACTGGCAGGGCATAAATAGGAACCATAAATGTTGAATGAACAAGTAAGTCTGGCTTCCCTAGGTGTGGAGTTAGGGGTTTCCTCACACCTTCCATCCCACACTAAAGCCGGCGTTTGCAATTTATATCACGTTTTTCATTTGAACTTAGTTGGAAGCCATTGATTTTGTAGACAGTACAGATAACCCTGCCATGCATTTTATTTTGCCAATCTAGCTGTCTTTACAAGTAGTAGCTTTTTGTACACTGCTTTAATCCACATCTTCAATTTCCCCCATTCTACTTCATCTAATTAGATTGTTACAAATTGTGACTGAAAATCTTCCTTGGAGGGGGGAATAGTGGAATAAAGAAAAAGCTGTACGGTTCTGAATCCTTTGACACCGGATACTAGTTAAAGGTTCAGATAGCAAAATACTATTGAAATCATACTTTAATGGTTCAGAAAGTAGACATAAGCAAAACCACAGGATCTGGCATTATACAGCAATAGTGATAATAATGTCATAAGAGTGCTTCTGCGGCCAACGAGTCAGCAGGAAGAGACCACAACAAAGGCAGGATTTTGCAATTCACAACTATCAAATTTGGATTCCAAAGTACTGGAACAGTATCCTTCCACATATTGACAAATATCTTGCAAAAAGGAGTCCCAAAAGCCTGCCATTTAGGGCAGTGCCAACCATATGTTCCCATCCAAATGTCACATCTTATGCATTTTTCACTATTGACCCAGTGCATTTTGAACTGTTGTGCTAAAGTATATGTTACCTGATACTTTCAGGAATATTGTACCTATGTAAGTGAAAGCCTATAAATATTTAGTGAGTCATTGAACATTTTTTGACTCGGAGCACTAGGTATATTATTATCAGCTTTCCCTTTCCAGGTACTCTTGATATCCTCTATGTCAGTCAGACATATGAATAACCTGTTGCACCCTTATCATTTCTTTTGAGTAAGGTTATTAACCCCTGCCATCTACCAAAATGTAAAGCTACTATTACTTAAAGAGCTTCCTTGCTGTATTGAACCATAATATTTAGAAAGCTGTGTAAAATATTTGAGATCCTGAACATTGGTCAATACCTACTGCACAATGATCTATGGATGTTTCTTGTCAGCACCTGCTCAGCCCTGGGATGGGCAACCTCTCCTCAATTCTTCCTCTGTACTAGCTTGAAATATCAACTAAGATTATGCTACATATTAAGCCTACTGAATACATTCTATTAATTAAAACATGCAGGCCACTACAGATTGAAGTGTTACATGCTCTAAGAGTGCCAAAAGCCAAACAAGTCTTACTAAGTGCTACTGCAACTGCAGAGAAATCTACTTAAATTACGATTTACATGGAGGAGAATGACTTAAAATAAATGTATTTTAGAGCATTTGAGAATACCCGGAGTTCACTGGCGTAACAAAAATTGAGGGGGCCTCCCTGCACGGTACGAAGAGGGGCCACCTCCAGGCTCAATCAGGAGCTCTCTGGCCAGAGTGCAGTGCCGAGGGGGCCCCCTGGAGCTTGGGGTCCCCCCACACCACGGGGGCTGCTGGGGCATGTGTTCCGCCCCTGCCGGAGCTTATTACAATGCTGGAGGGCTTGTGGTACAGATTTACACAAAGTCAGCCACGTTGTTAGAAATGGAATTTCTGATTGGCTAAGGTGTGCACCCAGGCCAGGCAGGAACCACAGCTCTAGTCATCCTTTTGTAGCCTGACACAGATCAGTCAGACTTATCTAAAGAGGCAATGTGTAAAATATTTGTGCAATACATACAAAGTAACAGAATGAATACACCACAAGAAGACTACATACAGAAAACTAGGTTATAATAATATAGAAGTTGAGATATTGAATTAATGCAGTAAAGTGCTTAGAAGCAAGTAGCGCTAAAAAGGTTACTTTAGGTCGTGCTGGACCAGGACAAAGTCAAAGTTCGGGCTGACCTCATGGAGGTGCAGGTCGGCTACAGAACCCACTCAGGCCCCAGTGAACAAAGTACCTTTTCTGGTCAGAAGCAACAAAGTGCATCAATCTTCTCCATGCAGTGAAGGCAATGCTTTTTTCAGAGTCACGCAGGTGGGTCAATGCGTCGCAGTTGGGCCTCGCAGTCAGGACCTCAGATCGGAACTGTGTCGTTGTAGAATCTCACAGTCGGGTAAAAGTGTCAAAGTCCAGCCTCACGGTCGGGTCCTCGGATTGGTGCAACATTGTCATTGAACCTTGCGGTTGGGTCTCATGTCGTCGTTGAGCTACGTGGGGCTGTCTTTGGATCAGCACTGAGTCAGTTCAGATCAACGCAGTGGCGACGATGCATTGATTTTGTTGCACAACAGCTGCAGAACCCACTTCTGAGGACCAGAACTTGGAGAGGGCACCTCAGGCAAGGGTAGGATTCACAGGAGTCTACCAGCACTAGCGGGATTGTGGGAATTATTTTGTGTCCCTGAGAATTTAGGAAACAGCAGGCAAGCCAGCAAGCCATTAATGACCGCTTGCAGAGAAGGCAGATTCCAGCTCTCCTTCATCAGAGTCAAGCAGCAGCAGGGCAACAAGCATAAAAGCAGTCCTTCCAGAAAAGCAGTCCAGTTGAGTCCTTTAAGCAGCACAGCAGTCCTTCGGAGAGAGGTTCAGTACAAGATCCAGAAGTACCTGCTTTTAGGTGGTCAGAGACCCAGTACTTATACCCAAAAGCGCCTTTGATGTAGGGGGTGACTTCAAAGCAGCTCTCTGAAGTGCACAGGGATCCCTGTCACCCAAGACCTGTCTGCCAGGCTATCTGCTGTGGGGGGGTTAAATCAGTGCTTTGTGTGTGGATAGGACAGTACCTATTGAAGTGTATGTGTCAGCCACTCCCTTTCCCCCCTGCCCGGAAAGACCCATCAGAATGCAGAGGAGTGCTCAGAATGCAGATGAGCCTCACTGTCCTGTGTATGTCTGACTAGAGAGAATACACCAAGTGTAGCTGTCACCCGGCCCAGATGTGTATTGGGGATAAACTGTCAGGCACATAGAGCAGTAAGTGCAGAGATAAGTACACTTTCTAAAATTGGGATTTCAAAAACAGTCATGTTAAATTCATCTTCACCACTAAGAAAGATTTAATATTACCATACCAAAGATATGAAACATGAAAAAGCTACACCTCTCTGATCAGGAATTACAGCTTAAAAGTGGGGGGAGGAGCCTAGCGCTTGACCAAGATGGCCGCGTGAGCTCTGAGCTCCCGAGACCCTCGCGCCCTCCGTCGACTATCCTGTCTCTAATCCTGTCGGTATGCATGGCATCGTGTGGATGACCTGTCAGGGAGGCGATTGATGCTACCCGCGGTCGGATCGCCCACCGGGAACCGGACTTATGCCTGGCGGAAGATTGCGGCCTATCTCCGAGGGATGCCAGGGGCTAGAGTTGGCAGGATGCCCGACTTCTAGTTGAACAACAACGGCCAGGCGAGGTGTGAACTGTCGGACGGAGGTCCCCGTCCTTTCACTTTCGCTTTCTCTCCCTTTGTCAGCCCTGCCCCTGGAGAGCTCTTGGTGGCTTTATTACCCTATGGACGCTCTGCAGGCTACTCTGGTGGCCCACTGCAGAACTGATCACTCCTGATTCCTTTCATTGAGAGGGACCCGTCTTATCTGGACCGACCTGCTTGGTATCAACCATGTCGGGCAAAGCAGAGGTGGATCGGCTGAAGGCTAAGTCTACCAGGCGGGGAGCCTATACCCAAGTCAATAGTATGGACCGCTATGCTCTGCAGAAGGGATCACCGAGTGGGTCGAGCCAGTCGCCGGATACCCAGAAGGCGGCCTCGCCTTTGGCCCCGGAGCTCTCACTACAGGATGTCATGGGCGCGCTCGAAGGGATGCAGACTTCGATTGGGAGACAGTTTGATGCCCTTGCGCATAAGGTGGATGCCATCTTGGTGGATGTTAACTTGATCCGTGCGGATTTGGGCAAAACGAATGAACGGGTTAGGACCCTGGACCTCAAGACCACGGGCCTCACCGATGATGTCACGGAACTGCAGATCAAGGTTCGTAAGCTGAGGACCGCGAGTGATCTCGCCGCCCGCCGGCTGGAGGACTTTGAGAGCCGGGCCAGGCGCAACAACGTGCGCGTCATCGGGGTCCCGGAGTCCTCGGATGAGGCTTCGGTTGACCTGCTTGTCGAGGACTTGGTGCTTAATCATCTGCAGCCTAAGGGTCTTGGAAAGTTCTTTGCGGTTGAAAGGGCCCATAGAGTGCCGGGTGGGAGGCCCAAGGTGGGTGCCCCACCGAGGCCGATCGTCGCTCGGCTCTTTCATTTTCGAGATCGGGACGCTATCCTGCAAGCATCGAGGGTGACGGGCCCGGTCCCTTTCCAGAACGCGTCGGTGAATTTCTATCCGGACTTCACCCAGCAGGTGCAGAGGCAGAGACAGGGCTTTCTGGGGGTGAAGAGGCGGCTCTGGGAGAGGGATCTGAAGTATGCCATGCTCTTCCCTGCCAGACTACGTGTGGTGCACGAAGATCGGACATTCTTCTTTGACTCTCCTGATATGGCCGATGAATGGCTGGACGCTTTGCCCCGGCGACGGACGGGGGAGGACATTGCCGAGGATGGGGACAGTGGCCGGGATGGGCAGGGCTGATTTTTCGGAGCCGGTCTGACTTGATTTGGCTATATTTGAAGACTTGAATAGAGTGCAGTCAATGCGGAGGGCTGCGGGAGGACGAGGGGTGCTCTTTTCCTCCCTTAGGGTACTTTTTGTAGATTTTGGGTTTTGTAGGGCGACAGGCACACTGCAAGTTGGGGGGGCTTTGTAAGCTACAGCAGGGGTGCAGGGTGGGGGGGGTTTCTGGGATTTTGGGTTTGTTGTTGGGGGGTTTATTTCTGCAAGGCATGCTGATTCTTTCCAGGACTGTTCCATGGTGGCTCTTCGGGTGTGGGGTGGGCCTCTTTACGTTTGAGGATGGGGGGTAGGGGTTTAAGTGTTATAAGCTGGAATGTTAATGGTTTGGGGGATCGCATCAAGCGTGGGATTGTTTTGCAATTCTTGAAACGGTCAATGCCGGATGTCGCCCTGCTGCAGGAGACGCATCTTATAGGTAATACGTGCTACGCTCTGAATAGGAAGGGTTATAAATTCATAGCACATTCGGGATTCTCCTCTGGGTCCAGGGGTGTGGGCATCCTAGTCAGAGCCTCGCTACCATTTGAGGTGGACTCCACCATTGTTGATGATAGGGGGAGGTTTGTGGCGGTGGCGGGGCGGTGGGAAGGAAGAACTTTGGTTTTAGTTTCGGTTTATGTCCCGCCGGCCCTGCAGGCCTCCACGTTCACAGATCTGGGTAGTGCCCTGCTAGATCTCCCGGGGGGTATGCTTGTGGTGGGAGGTGATTTCAACGCTGTTGGCTCCGGCCTGCTGGATAGATACCCGCCCAGAGACACAGGGGGAGCTCAGAAGTGGCTTCCAGACTTCCTAGACACGCTTGGCCTGATAGACTGCTGGAGGCTCCGGCACCCCACACAGAGCCAATACACGTTCCACTCCGGGGCACATGGTAGTCTTTCCAGGATTGATTACCTACTCACTCTGGCTGCGCATGCCTCATTGGTCTCCGAGGCGAGGCACATGGCGCGTGGTATATCTGACCATTCGCCAGTGTGGATCCGGCTGGATCTAGGTCGGGAGGGAGGAGGAAGGGTGGCCCCTATCAACCCATGGTATTTCCGAGACCCCAAGATGCGCAGCGCGCTGGTAAAGAAAGTAGATAATTTTTTCAAGGACAATCAGGGATCTGTGGACTCGGCAGTGTCGCTGTGGGAAGCATTTAAGACCGTGCTCCGAGGAGAAGCCCTCTCCCTAGTAGTAGCTGCCAAGCGGCGGAGAGATGGCGAGGTTCTGCAGGTTGAGGAGGAGATCGCGGCTCTGGAGGGAGTGCTGGAGGAGGAGGTTACAGAGTCCTCACTGCATGAGCTTTGCTTGAAGCAAGCTGAGTATAAGGACCTGGTGACGAACGCCGCTAAGACCCTCAGTAGGGAACAGCAGGGCCGTTTGTATGATGTTGGGGACAAGGCAGGGAAACTCCTGGCTTGGCTGGACAAAAAAGAACGGGTCAATAGAGTTGTGCCAGAGTTGACGGGAGAGAGGGGAGAGGCGATTGTGGAACCTGAGAGGATTGTAAAGTGTTTCTCGGACTATTTCTGTAGGGTTTATGCCTCAGTGTCGGATAGGCCGCCCGAGGACTCGTGTGACCTCCTCCGTGATATCGAGTTGCCCTGTCTCTCCGATATAGATAGGGACGATCTAGATGGTCATTCCAGGTAGGAGGACGACTGGGGTAGGTGGTGAAGAGGCCACACCGGAGCAAAACTCACTAGAAGGTGTGTACGCTCGTCCCCTAACCTATGGAGCATTATTCTCCCCGTTTTTAGGCTTTTTATCCTGGAGCGACCTGACTCTCACACAGAGAGCAGTACTATCTCGAATTGTACGCCCGGATAGTAACTGAGGGTAGTACCCCTCATTCCACATTCACTTTCACTCTTTTTTGGTCCTGAGGAAGCGCCAAGGATCCTTTTTTGGACCATTGGGGCGCGAAACATGTCGACCACATGACCACACACCAGTTACCTAACGGCACATCATTTCCAATAAGGTAACACCCAACCTACGGGTTTTTTAGTATGTCAAGGGTGCTATTTACATTAAACCTTATTCCAGTAACCCTTAGACATTTTTAGGCTACCACGTCACTAACACACCCCATCACCACACATCTTTTTATTAGGACCCAAACCACACACCCGCATGCACCAAACGGCGTTTTCTCTAAAAGATCTCCGCTAAAGTGACCCTTCGGGGGACCCGTAGGGCATTGCAGCGCCGGCCCGACGAGGAGCAAACGCCCAATGATGAAGCATGACATCCTTCGGGGTGTGTGAGGGCAACAAGAGAAACTAAGGTATGCCCCCCCACCTGATCTAAACTTATTTGGGCCTAATACTAGCCTAGGTCTTTCGTCTCTTTTATCTCTTTCCGAACTGGTCTCTTTTGCCCTTTCCCTCCTCAGGAACAGTGTCTCCATTTGAGTATTATAGATATAACACGGAGCATAGACACTGGACCATAACTAGCTCCCGGTCCCCCCCTCTTTTTTATGTATAGACGATCTAGATGGTGACATAACGGTTGACGAGGTGGCGGGGGCTATCCGCGCGTTAAACTCGGGCAAGGCCTCGGGACCGAACGGCTTGCCGGTCGACCTGTACAAGCTATTTCCGGATAGGGTCGCCCCTCACCTGCGCGCCATGTTTGTGGAGGCGCGGGGGAGTGGGACCCTCCCGTTGGACCAGCGACTGGCGACGATCGTGGTTATACACAAAGAGGGCAAACCCCGAGATAAGTGCGCCTCATATAGGCCTATCTCACTTCTTAACGCAGAGCCGAAAATTCTGGCCAAAATCCTGGCGACCCGATTGATTAGGGTACTCGGTGACTTGGTCCACCCGGATCAATCCGGCTTCATCCCGCACCGAAACACAGCGTTAAATCTTCGGCGCCTTCATGGTGTAATCGCCAGGGCGGGCACGCTGCGTGAACCAGCTATTGTGGCGTCTCTTGACGCCACGATGGCCTTTGACACGGTGGAATGGGCATATTTGTGGGCCGTGCTGACCAAGTTCGGCTTTGGCCACGGTTTTGTGAGCTGGGTGAGGTTGCTGTATGAGGGGCCACTTGCGAGTGTGGTGGTGAATGGTCGGGCGTCGACTCCGTTTCAGCTTGGGAGGGGTACTCGGCAGGGTTGTCCCCTGTCGCCTTTGTTGTTCGCCCTCGCCCTTGAGCCGCTGGCTGCGTGGATACGTTGGCACCCGGATATACGGGCCCTTAGATGGTCGCCTGAACACGAGGACCGTATTTCGCTCTACGCCGATGATATCCTGCTGTATCTTGCCTCACCCAAGAAATCACTTATAGTGGTCTGCGACGTACTCACATCTTTTGGTAGGAACTCGGGTCTTGTTATCAACTGGAGTAAATCGTATTTGTATGTTCTTAGTGGCGAGGCTCCACCGATCCCTAGAACATGTTCGATACAGGTCGCTCAGCAGGGCTTCGTGTATTTGGGGATTTTTATCTCCATGGACTCTGCTGTGCGCTA
Organism: Triturus cristatus; assembly: GCF_964204655.1. Lineage (NCBI taxonomy): Eukaryota > Metazoa > Chordata > Amphibia > Caudata > Salamandridae > Triturus > Triturus cristatus. Next base: position 909,157,113 of record NC_140592.1, read on the forward strand.
TGAGAAGAACCTGCTCCCCCCCCTGGCACGCCTGAGGCGGGATGTTGAAGGCTGGCGGAGGCTGCCGCTCTCCCTCGTTGGGCGTGCGGCCCTGTTTAAAATGATGTCTCTTCCCCGCTTCCTCTACGCACTGCAGAATACTTTGGACTGGGTTACGGCCAAATACTTTCGGGAGGTCGAAGGCCTCCAACGAACGTTGCTTTGGGATGGGCGGCCGCGAATAGCTATTGCAAAGTTGACGCTTCCGTGGTACGACGGGGGCATTGCGCTCCCAGACATCCGACGGTACTATTGGGCCACCCAGCTGAGCGCGATTAATCATGGGTTTTATGGCCCGGCCCTCAGCCCTGGGTATGCCATGGACAGGTGGTTGCTGCGTGGTGGAAACTATTACAGGGCGTTGTATTCGCGGTCCCTGGACTTGTCCCTCACGGGGCCCACTGGTGTGGCGGTGCGTGTGTGGAAGATGGCAACTGACTCGCTGGGCTGGAAGGATAGGCTCACCCTCGCTACCCCGCTGTTTGAATCTGAGAGATTGGGTAGGCTTTGGCACACAAAAGGCTTTGACAAATGGGACTTGATCGGCATCTCCAGGGTCGGAGATGTCCTGATTAAGGGGAGGGTGAAGTCCTTTGAAGAGTTGCAGAAGGAGTATGAGCTGGGGCCATCTGAGTTTTTCCGCTATATTCAGGTGTGTCACGCCCTCCGATCAGTCCTCATAGAGGGTGAGAAGGTGCCTGAGTCCTCTCCTTTGGAGGACCGGGTCCTTGATGGTCATATGCCCGAGAGCACGATCTCGCTCATCTATAAGAAACTGATAAACGTCCGGGCGGATATGCTTCTGGGGTTGAGGGACCAGTGGTCTAGGGATGGCCTCGAGTTGGATGACGAGGATTGGCAGTCTGCTGTTTCCTCTCCTAAGGAGGTTGCGATCCCGTCGCGTCTGAGGCTGGTGCAGCTTAAAATACTGCATCGAGTGTACGTGACGGGGCCAAGGCTGGTTCACATGGGATTCTCGGAGGACGGCCTATGCAGGAGGGGATGTGGTATGGTGGGTACTTTCCTGCATATCATTTGGGAATGTGGTGTCATCACGGAATTCTGGCGGAGAGTCCATGCAGTGATGGGGGAGCTGACGGGCATTGCTATGCAGCCGGAAGCGCGGTGTTGTCTCCTGAATGTCTGGGGGCCCACTGATCACAATGCAGCGCAGACCCAATGGGTGACTCTGGGCAACATGGTCGCTAAGAGAGATATAGCGCGATTGTGGGGATCCGTGGGCCCCCCCACATTGACCGCGTGGAAAGAAAATATGGACTGGAGTATGCTAAGGGAGAAGACGGTATATTGCGCTAGAGGCCGCCCTCGGAAGTGGCACGCCATCTGGGGGCGGTGGAATCAATACAGGGGGGGAATATGTCTTGCCCCGGATCTGGATCCTCCCGAGGAACAGCTTTCCTCCTAACCTTCTTTCCAGCTCAGTATGGTTTATGGCCTTTTTTTTTGTTTGGCCTCTGCTGTCCCCCTTCTTCCTCTTTACACTGTACTGTAACTGGTAGATGAGTGGGGTCCGGCCTCCCCTGGGGGGCTTCACCATGGGCTTTCAGTGTTCTTGCCTTGCTGGGGTTTGTTGTGTGTTTTTGTGTTTACTTAAAATTGAACCTTTGCACTTCTCCTTTCACGGTACTGGGGACGCATCTCTGTTTCTATATATCGATGCTGCCGAACCTCCGGGTTGTCGGCTGAATAGCTGTGTCCTGACTTTTGAAAATAAAGGTTTTAAAAAAAAAAAAAGTGTATTAAGGAATTCTCAATACTCCTAATTAGAGGGGCAGGCCTCACAGTAGTGAAAGCAAAATAGGCTGTTTGTCTCTACCAGCACATGCAAAACATAAAGGTACCGGTCCTACCTTCAACATACGTAGCACGCTTCCCTTATGGTTACTTAGGGCCTAACTTAACGGTGACTTATATATATTAAAAGGGGAGTTTCAGACTTGGCAAGTAGTTTAAATGCCAAGTCCAAGTGGCAGTAAACCACACATACACACACTGCAATGGCAGGCCTGAGGCAGGTTTGAAAGGCTACTTCTGTGGGTGGCACAATCAGTGCTGCAGCCCACTATTAGAATTTGAAGTACAGGCCCTGGGTATATAGTATACTACTTTACAAATGACTTACCAGTACATCAAATATGCCAATCCAGTATACACCAATGTATTCATGTTTAAGGGAGAAGCACATGTACTATATCACTTGTTAGCAGTAGTAAAGTGCTCAGAGTCCTACGGCCAACAAAACGAATCAGCAAAACGTGGAAACATAAGGCAAAATGTCCAGGGGAACGCAACCCTAAGCATGCCAGTTCTAACACCCATTCATGAATGTCCTTCCCCCATTCTTTTTTTCTGATTCTTTTGGGTGTAATGAGCAATTCTTAGTTTCAGATCTCGCATACTTCAGGAGATGATAGGGCACCTATTGTAGCCTAAGACAGGCAGGTTATTACTGGAAAAGGACTTATAGAGTAATTGTGAATCTCTTACATTTAATTTGCGAAACTACCAGAAGACAGTGGAGTGTATAGAGAATGGTAGAAAGTATGAGCAGTCCCTGTGTGTTGGTGACCCTTCTGGCTGCTACATTTGGTTGAAATTATAGTTTACCTAAGTTGCTGTTAGATGCACTACCCAGAAGGGACATTCCCGAATCATTCCCGAATCAATGTTTCCCCAAATGACCACTCAATCAACTGCAACCCTATCTGTCTCAGACAACAGGTGATAAGACTTATGCAGCAGCCTCAGACAGTAATTGGAGGAAATATTATGGTATTAACATGGAATAGACATCCGAGAATGGAAGATAGCCTCAAATACATAATTTTTTCTCTGACTGCAATTTCTGAGTTTGCCAATATTAATTAAGGCAAATGTGGATTGAGTCTTCCTTAATCTCTGTTCTGATCTATTAAGAAAACTGTGGTCTTTGCCTCATTGAGTCTACACCCAAGTCTGGATTTTAACATATACTGCTGCAAATCTTTAGTCATCCTTGGTCTAGCTTTTTTGAAAAATGAAATTCTGCCACAGTACCATCAGCGTAGACTTGAAATTCAGCATCAAGCTTTACCAAGTGTTGATGCAGTGGATAGTTTTAATATTGAAAAGCATAGAGGGATATAGGGAGACAAGAGCTTTGTGGCACTCCATGCTGAATGGTTATTGTTTTTGCTCGTTATCTGTCAATAAGTACCTGAACCTTTCTGTTGGAGAGAAATGACTCCCACCCTCTCGGACAATCCTCCAGCACATGGACAACCTCCGGCTCTCTACTCATTAGTGTTGGGTGTTCAATGATGTAAGAGGCAGCAAACTAAACTAATGAGCACTAATGGCGCTGGGTCACTTGTGTCAATAATATTCAAAATAGATGTTTGAACATGGAGCAAAGCTATCCCAGTACCCTTTGAAGATGAAATTCCAATTGCCTAGCCCCAGAATCATGTAGTTAGATTGAGGTAACCCTTAACAATTTCAGCAAGAAAAAAGATTCGAAATCAGGTGATAGCTCTTCATATCTGAACATTCAGTGACGAGTTGTTTCCACAGTCAGGAGATGTAGGTTTCCTTTAAAACATCAGAGATGCTAGGTAAACTAAATGATAAGTTAATGATCTCCATTATAAATAGGGCTATCTCTTCCCAGTCTTCCTTAGTTATTTCAGATGGATAAGTGCACCCTGGTACATGGTAATATTGATTTCAAAATAGGTTTTGTAATGCTTACTGGACTCAACTAGCTTTCCAAGATAAGCTCCACATGGCACTGTTTCAATGAAATATTTCTACTCCCTTCAGGGGCATTTTTCATTAATCTGAGAACTATGAATTGGATATATTCATCTATTTTAGCTGGGGTGGTTTTCAAAGTGGTAACTTCCTTTTAAACCTGACAGCACTGAGTTGGGCATTTGTTTCTAAAAAATAAACAAGTTTGCTCAGTGGGTCCAAAACTACCTACCACCTACTCTGCATAATTATCTGCCTTTTATTTAACTGCCTTACAAAGATGTGCACAGAAGGCAGTGAGATCTCCGCATCTTTTTTGGTGATCGTGTAATATTGTGGAATGTTCTACACCAGGAGAGCAGATCCTACACTGATCTGGTGGTTTGTCAGGCCATCTGTTCAATAATAAATTAAGCCTTTGTCACAAAGATGAATAAAAGGTAGGATCCAATTCCCAAAAAGGCTGTGTAGAAATGTGATGTTGAAAGTGAACTATTGCACATACTGTAAAGTAGCAGGTCTACATTTCCACATGTGTGTAATCCAAAGCATGTGTTTGTTTCAATTGGCCAACTTTTGTTGCCTTCATAGAGTTGTTTATTTTTCCATGTAACAACCATTTCTCCTACACCCCCACCAATTATGTGAGTCTCCCTTTCTTTTGCCACCTTGAAAACCAATATGCTCCTGCCTTAGAAACATGTATCTTAATATTTTCAAGGGGAGAAACTACATACAGGCTTTTAAATCTAACAGACGTATGTGTGGGTATTTACCACCATTTGTGGGTGTCCGCGTCAAGGAACACTCACAACCCTGTTCTGTGAGCAGATCTGCTCATATTTAGATTTTCTCAACATAAGGAAATTTTATGTGTAATTAAATCAATTTATGAAGCAAAATAATCACTCGTGATTTATGTAAATCAGAAAGAGGATTTTGTCAATTTTCCATTGTCACTCCAAGCCCAATAGCAGTAAAAACAATGGCTCGAGAGGCAGCATTGTGCTGCCTACGCAAAACCTAAAAAGTGGCCCACATTTGTAAATCTTGCAACTCTCGACTAAGACATGCTTGTCTAGGTGATGTTTAAGTGCTAGGAAACCACAGCCTGAACAGTGTCATTTGCTACTGCCAGCTAGTCTTTATATAAATATGTTTCCAACACCAGTCCACACACAGACACAAACTGGCCCATCACACCACTAACGCAGCCCACACACTGACCTGTTAGACTGAGCCATCTGGCACTGCCATATTCCCTGATAGGCAAGTGCCATCTTCATGGTATGAATCTCAATGTTTCCTCTTTTTTATCTTAAAGGTAATATTTGTATTTCCCTTCCATGGGACACAGCATTTTATGGAAGAAGGGGTAGATATTATTTTATACAACCTTCACTGCAGCTTTAAACTGACAAACAATTGCAACCCTTATTTTCTGATAGATCCTGTCTCGTTAAAGTTGGAATTAGGAATTCATCTAGCCACTTAGAATGTTTCGCTGTAACCTACTGACTTCTAAGTCCCTAGGCTGATGTAAAAATGGGGATGAAGGCTACAAACGGTGTAACACTGTGAATTACTTCTAAACATCTGTGAGGAAATAGTAAACGTGTGAATGATTCTTATTGTCCAGCCTACACCATATCAGTGATCAGCTCTGATACACTGTAACTAGACAAGGCTGTTTTGGAGAGTCTAGTTATAAGTGACATAATTGTATTAGGATCTTGAAGTGCCCCTATTTTCTTACTAAATCCCACAGAACTCTCATATATGCTCCTATACCCTTCTCTATTTCTAGTAAGATGTCAAACATTGAGTTTGGCACAGCCAACCAGCATAAGTAAATCAATCACATGCCCTGTTTCCTTGGCCAGTGTGCCTGCCTATGGACACGATGATGCTTGCAGCCATTTTGTGCACAGAATCCGTATAGGCAGCTGAGACCCTGGGCAGACAGAATTAGGGTCACAGCACCATCAGAGTAGCCGCCTGGACAGTATCCAATCACTGAGGCTTCTGGCTATGTGACTCTTTGTGTATTTAGGAAGCGAGTGCAATGAGTGGTCTCGACAGTCTTTTTTCTCTGCACCCATGCTATCAACTATTTCAAAACGGCTAGCAAACAGCAAGAGAAAACAAAAGTCCGCATTATTTTCTCGTGTATGCAGTGACATTTTCACTGAGTAGTAATGAAACAGAAAATTACGATTTGGAAAACTACTAAAATATATGAAAATGCCTATGAAATGTTATTGAAATGCACCCAAAACAATTGAAAAATACCCTCCAGATGTTGATAGAGTAGAAACGCTAACAGAGGACAAAGCCTAAATCATTTTAGACAAAACTACTATTACTCATTTGGGAGAAATCAAGTGTGAAATGTGTTATGCAAATGCAATCTTTACCTCAGTTCTAGGAGTAAATATTGTTTTTTTATAGGTATTCGCTTTAGCTTCTGTCTTGTCTAGTTTTCCTTAGTGTAGGAAAGCAGCACTGATGTCAAAACGGTTGTCGTGATTTAGAATCATCGTAGGTGACAGCAAATTAGCGAGGATGGAAGCAAAAAAGATTTAGACGTATAAACTAAATATGTAGCATTATTAAACCCAGAGGGTAGGCAGAATCCACACACAAGTCTCACGAAATTTAAATTATGTGGAAACATAAAGTCTGGTTCACTGATTCATGTGTCCTTATTGAGTTGATGGAAACATGTGTGACAGTAACCCAGTCATCTTCTGCATGCTACAGGGCACGTGTAAATTCTAGTATTTCCTGGATCCGAAACCATCATTCTATGTCTTTTTTTTTTTAACTCATGTTAGACAACCCATTTTCTTGTTTCGAGCTGTCTGACCCTCCCACACGTTTACATGCTCCGTTTCCTGCATTTACACAGGTAAACGTTTGTGAAAATATTGATGTACCATTATTTTAAAGAATTTTTTTAGAATTTGAAATTCTGTCTGGCACAGACAAAAGACTGACCATTTTTTTAGACGTGACCTACTGTCCAGATAACTTGCTGCTAATCTATATTTCACGCATCCCTTCCAAGCTTGTCATAATCCCTACTCCATAATCTGTATCACATACAAGAAACGTGCATCCGTGGTGCCTCCAACCACACATTTGAATTTTATTATTGAACTAAAAACATATTTTTTTAAGCAAATTGCTTCATTTATGTATTTATTTATTTAGTAGCATTTACATGTTTGACCATATATAACAATAATAAAAGTACAGAGTTGAGTAAGATTGGGGTCGTTAACGTAGTTTAGACAAAGGACAGTTCTTGCCTAGGTTAGTTGTGGCAGCTCTGTGATGTGGAATGGTATCATAATATTATTGGTAGAATATCGTCGGACATGAATATTGTGTCCTAAATATAATTTACAAAATAGTACCTTTTGGGGTTTATAACATAAAATCTACATTTTGTAGCTATATTTAGGGCACAACATTTTTGTCAGGCGATATTTCTGTAACATTTTCTGACAGTTTTGATTGCAATTGGCCAAAAGACTAAAATAACTAATGCAACACCATGTCTCACTAATTGATCATTACGTGTAAAATATTGATAATTTCAGAGGAAACAGGAACACTGTATAAGTTTATTGTTTGATTAATTAAAATCATCACAATCATTTTAAACACAGTAATAAAAAGGTCTCATGAACAACTCTACATGTCTGATTCAACATGCAACTCAAGATACATATAGTCGGGATATCCCCATCTTTAGCTCTTTAAAAAACAAAAAGTGAAAGGTTAATAAGAAGATGATGAAAATCGTACCAACAGCCTGCAAGATACTAATATGACCAAACTCACTTTTCACAAATCTAAGCTATCACTCAAGATCAGGCATGTACAAATCATTCTCAAACCCAGTGAAAAAAGTTGCTAAAGTGTTTGGTAACAATTATCCGTCCTTTAACTTTTTGGTCAATTGTTGTGTGAAACTTGGCTTATGCAGCTCAATTCTCTCAGGACTAAACTACCACTCGAAATGAAGCAAATACAAAGTCTTGCCAACCTGTGCTAAAATTGTTAAAGTTCTTGACATTAATACTCCTTCACTACCAACTAATTAATGATTCACATGACCTGTACAAAATGTATAAAATTCTTAATATTAATACTCCAACTTTACCTTCCATCAAGCATCATTTGACAATATTCATGAGCTGCTCATTACAGGACCTGTGCAAAAAGTTACTGAGGTGCTTAACACTGATTCACCATCTGTTAGCTTATCAGTTTATGGTTATCAATAGGGCATAGATAAAACATACCTAAAGCATTAAAAAAAGAATGCATAAAGAAAACAGGAGTAATTGTCTTCTTTTATCCAGTTACAAAATATGACTTTTCAGTCTATTTAAAACTTTTAGACCATGGTTCGCACGGATTTCAGGCCCCGGTGAGTTCCAATGCAAAGTGCCAACAAGATGGGTGGACGGAACCATTTTGTCAAATGGACTAAGCAGTTTTCTGATCTCAAACTCTGTGCTTCACAAAAACTCCACGTTTGTGAGCTCAAAATAGCTATTCCCAATATACAAAAAATATATTTACGAATCAGAAAAGTGTCTCTGACTCCTAAAATGGGTTTTGTGACCCATACTGAATGGAAATGTGAGGAAAGGGCATTACTTCCAAATTGTGATTTTGTATGGTATGTGTCAATGTTTTTAGACTGCAATTCTGGTCACAAACTAATGACCAATTACCGCTGTGCATGAAATTTCAGTGAAATTCTGCAAAGTTATGTGTAATTACATAAAATCTCTCATTTTGGGTTAAACTTTAACACAAAATACATCCTTTTGCATCAAAGTTTGGTGCGTTGATCCATTTAAACAAAGCCAAAGAGAACAACAGGTGTTTTTTGTGGTAAATTTTTATGGCAAATGGTGCGTTTTGTTGTGGGTTTTTTACCGCGAAAGGTGAGTAATAAAGTGTTTTGATATAATGCCTTAATTTGGGGCACTGTGCATAATATGTGCAGTTATTACCTACGCTGATCCATCCAGATCAGAATTGATGTCCCTTTGCGCTACACATCTAATAACATCAGGATTTATTTTTGCACTTTATAGATCAGTCTCACTGCGTTACCGTCTAGCAGCTTGTCTTATAATAGACATTGAAAAGGCCTTTAAGCCCTTATTTTGGGACTACTTATTCAAAGTGCTAAGGGCCATGGGCTCGGGAAAGTGCTTCTTAGCCTATACAAGGATACTATACACGAGCCCTATACCTCGAGTATGCATAGGAAGGTTGACTTTGAAGTCTTTTACCATAGCCCGTGGAACACGACAGGGGTGCCCTCTGTTGCCAATCTTATTTACAATTGCCATGGAGCCACTAGCGCACCAAATTCATTTGGGGAAGGGGTGCGACAGTGGGGTATCACACTGAATGGAGAAATGCATGTGGTATGCCTGTATGCAGACAAAGTACTTCTATATCTTTGGGATGCATTGACTGACTTGGCCCCCATTTAGGAAATCTTCCATGGTTTTGAGCCTGTGACAGGACTACGGGTGACCTGCGGGAAATCATGCGTTTTGCTGCTTAGCTGTAATGCTCCGACTCGGGTAATTCAGCAAGGTGGAGAACCATTGACATGGGAGACAGGTGCAGGCCAATATCTTGGGGTACACCTTTATCACTCTCAACAAGACCTATTTGTTGGCAACGTACAGCTGGCGTTTACAGCCCTTAAATCTCAAATGCAGTTTTGGCAACGATTACCATTGGCCCTGGCGGGTAGAGTAGTCCTTTCAAAAGTGATCGTCCTTCCTCGTCTATTATATTACTTTGTTAACGTTCCAGTATTTCCAAGTGACAATTCTTTCTTGACTTAGACAGTGTGCTGGGAGATTTACTCTGGGACAATAGGAGACGTAGGGTGGCGCTAAAAAAGCTTCAGTTACCAGTCGGGGGTCGAGGGCTAGGAGCACCATCCTTCAAGGCTTATTACCTTGCAGCTGCAATGGGTGGCTAGATCTGGAAATAATATTTTTGAAACCAGTACAAGGGATGGCCCTCTGCCCCGCAAGTGATCCAACAAATTCTTCATCCTACTATTAGGCTGCATCGTTCATGGACCCTATATGTTTGGATAGCTCGGAAGTGCTTGACATGAGCCTTTCAGCTTACAAAGCACACAATCCCTTACTCTCCAGTCATGCCATTACAAGGCATACCAGGACCCCAGGGACAATTTACTACAGATCAATTAGCAACCAGGTATGAGCATTCCATCAACATAGTAGGCAATGTGTTTCATAATGCCCACTTGCTTACATTTGATCAGATATGTCAGGAGAATAGCATTCCTCCAACTCAGCTTCTACTAGATGAGCAGTTATTAGGAGCCCTCAGGATGCTGTGGGGTGTGATGGACACAGAACCACCAACAGATGAAGTGATGCAGTTGTTACACACCTTGGGAACAGGTCCACACTTAATCATGTGGTTTCACAGAGCCATTAGGGCTCACATTGGGATCTCTCTAAGCCATCTCCGTTAGGAACTGGAGGAAGATTAAGCGCGGGCACTATATGACATAGAATGGACTCTAGCACTTGAATCCCCTCATACTATCTCCAGAAATGCACGGTTTAAGAACATTCAGTTTGTGAGTCTTCATAGGACTTATACCACACCTTCTCGAATAAACCATATGTTTGCATCAGCTAAACGTGACTGGCCTAGATGCTGAGTGCTGTTTGCTGACCTTAGGCACATGCTTTTGGCGCACCAGGATATTGGCTGTTTCTGGCATTCAGTACACACCCTATTAGCTACAGTTACAGAGCTAACAACACTCAACTCATGGGAAGCTACAGTGCTGGGTATTTTTCCATGGAGGAAAGGTTTTAAGGTGCGGATACACTTTGCTAATTTAGCCCTTCTTTTAGCTAAGCGCATACTAACTATGCATTGGCGTCTACAACAGCCCCTGTCCTTTTGTCAGTAGTGTCAAGCTTTGCTAAATTTGGGTGTAGCAGAATGCATTGCGCTGCATTGGGAGGAAATCTGAAGAATACGAAAACGTCTCATAGTAGCCGCCTAGGACACCAGGCTAATACAATTCAAAGAGTATATAGCAAAGTATCCCGCTATCATCTCACATCAGTCTATTCATTACTGTGTCCTCTCCTGATAGGCAATAACAAGACACACGTCAGATCTAGGCCAACGCTAGGATCTGGCCTACTTACTCACTGCCCTCCAACTAGCATCCCCTCTATTCCCTCATTTGCCTAATCATGTTTTCTGCTCATATATTCCTCTTTCTTGCACCCCTTCAAAGTTGTGCTTCCCCCATATGAATCTAAGTTCTTAATACCAATTTTTTTTAAAGATGGTGAATTAATCTCTCTTAATGTATGTAGTGCAAAAAAGCTTGTTGCATTGTAATACTACACTGAATAGTAATAATTGAACCAACAAGCATAATCCCAAATTCCATAAATTCCATAAATTCTGCTGATGTCATTTAAATTTCACCCTGCCCTACTTGGGACCGGTTCCCTTGTGGCAATTTTGTTTCTGGAATTAGGGGGTGCTATTATCCAAACAAGATACTTGTAATTTTTAACGCAGCACCAGTTCCTTTAAAGAACATAGACAGCTTTAAAAAAGCTTTTACTGTTAGAGAATGCAACAGGAGAATGGTGGTGTGCTGTTAATGGCAGGCCCCATCCATGTCTTAGTAGCCAACCACAGAGGGTCACAAATTTGTGTTGGACCCCAAAATATCACATGCAGGGCACAGAGTATGGAACTGTTTGTCCTATATTGCCTATACCTATTACCTATACAGATAATATCCATGTTGTCCATATTAAGCCTGAAACCTGACAGAGATCCAAATATATTTGCCAATTTTTGAACTGCTGCTAATGTTTGCTGAGCATCAAGGGTGTCTAAAAGAACACCATTGGCATATGCCATTAATTTGATGGCCATTCTGGCGAGCCTGATTGGTTCAATGGCATAATTAACTATCAGCATTAAAATAATTAAACAGTGCTGCAGTTGTGGGTGGTGTAATGCCTTTTGGCAGGGTGTGAAGGTGAGCAGGGGCACAGGGTGCCCCCCCCATAAAAAACAAACAAGAAAAATTGCAATTACCTTGGGACAAACTCGACCTAACCTAAAACTGAGGTGCTACATTTTCCTTAATTAATAATACCTAGTTCTCTTTCTGACACTACCTTATTTTCTCCTGATTCAGTTAAATTTAGATCCTCAGCCAGAAACCTCAAGGATCTATCCAGCCATCACTGAAAATGGAGCTATTGATTATCAATAGTACAGGAGTCCAACTATCATATCAAATGGCATAAGATATTGTTTAAAGTGACCTATGAACAAATCAAATATTTAGTATCCAGTAACCAGCACTATTTTATCGGGCTTCTATTCAGTCGATCCCACCCTGAATATTTCATTGCAACACTTTGTAATGAAATACATTTTGCTATCTGATCTCTGTACAGTTTAACCAAATATGCTCCCATTTCAAGCCAACCCATAAACCAGCTTGTTTACTACCATGGAGTGTACTTTAGAAAGTTAATGACATTTATTGACTAAATGGGGGGTCTCTCTTCCAGCCTGTTGCCACGCTGCCTACCTGTTCCTTGCGAGGTCGCCTTCACCAGCTCACTACAGCGTCTCCCTGCCGCCGCCGTAGCCTCCATCAACACGGCCGCTGTGCGCAGGGAGACTACCGTTCCCAGCAACCTTTGCGGGTGGAACCCGCCCACGGAAATTGAACGCGCTGAAGGCGCATAAAGCCAGCGAGAGCCCCGGCAGAGCGGGGGTCTCTCTTCCAGCCTGTTGCCACGCTGCCTACCTGTTCCTTGCGAGGTCGCCTTCACCAGCTCACTACAGCGTCTCCCTGCCGCCGCCGTAGCCTCCATCAACACGGCCGCTGTGCGCAGGGAGACTACCGTTCCCAGCAACCTTTGCGGGTGGAACCCGCCCACGGAAATTGAACGCGCTGAAGGCGCATAAAGCCAGCGAGAGCCCCGGCAGAGCGGGGGTCTCTCTTCCAGCCTGTTGCCACGCTGCCTACCTGTTCCTTGCGAGGTCGCCTTCACCAGCTCACTACAGCGTCTCCCTGCCGCCGCCGTAGCCTCCATCAACACGGCCGCTGTGCGCAGGGAGACTACCGTTCCCAGCAACCTTTGCGGGTGGAACCCGCCCACGGAAATTGAACGCGCTGAAGGCGCATAAAGCCAGCGAGAGCCCCGGCAGAGCGGGGGTCTCTCTTCCAGCCTGTTGCCACGCTGCCTACCTGTTCCTTGCGAGGTCGCCTTCACCAGCTCACTACAGCGTCTCCCTGCCGCCGCCGTAGCCTCCATCAACACGGCCGCTGTGCGCAGGGAGACTACCGTTCCCAGCAACCTTTGCGGGTGGAACCCGCCCACGGAAATTGAACGCGCTGAAGGCGCATAAAGCCAGCGAGAGCCCCCGCGACGCGGGATCGCGCGCGGGTCGGCGCCGGGCTAAGCCCGGGCAAAGGGCGGGCCCTCTGAGGCCCTCAGAGGTCAACAGTGGTCGGGCGGGCCACCCATTTAAGCCGAAGACAGGTGAGAGAAGTGATATGGCTACAAGGGGGAAGCGCTCTGCCATCCAAAGTGATGGCCCAGATGTGGCACATATGGGTATACCATTAACTTTGGAAAGTATGCTGGACAATGCTTTTAATATGGTTGCCAATGAAATTGCGAGTACGGAGAGACGGATGTCACTGGAACATTTGCGCGTACACACAGAGTCAAGAGACTCAAGCGTAGTTCACACTGTACCGTTATCCCCAACCATTACTGTGTCTAAATCCAATGTGCCCAACCCACCATCTATTACACCCGAGGAGGAAAGTGATACTATTATCCTTGAATCCCAGCTTGACACCACTGAATATGTCCCTATCCCTCATATATCCCCAAAGGCCAAACCTGCTGGAGGAAAGAGGAAAAGAGGCCCCCCTAAATCTCTAAATAACAAAAGGAAACCAGTTCCGTATAATAAGGGCCAACCTACACCGCAGAGTATGTGGACCAGAGGGAAGCAAAAAACAATAGGGGTCAGTGGTGCTACGACTGATGAAGTGCAACTGGTTGAAGGACCTTTGGACATTATTCCTCCAAGTAATGGTACAAACTGTACTTACACACAGACTGAGTTAGTTAGTGAAAACATTCCAGCAACGAAATCAAATGCTAACTTTTTGGAAACCATTGTAGATACCGATTTTAAACAATTAGAATGTCAAATGGTCAAACAATTTAATAATATTTTTAAAAGATTGGATCGTATCGAAACAATGATTAAAAATGAGGATGCTAAGAGGAAGGGGGCTATCAGTCTTGATCTAATAAGGGGTGAGCGCTTTTTGAAAGACTTAGAAAATGTTAACAAAGATATACTAAGTGATATGCGAATATCCCCCAGTAATGTCACCACTGCAAATATTGTAACGAATAGCACTAGTGACGGGAGAAATCACATCTTAAAAAACCCCCAGCACACCAAGGTCACGGCCATAGAACCGATATGCCCCAATACTACTGCCACTAATATGCCTAAGGATGCTCCCACCCATCACATCACAGGAAGGAAGGCACCAACTAATACTGCACCTGATATGGGCCAAATAACTACCACAAGGCCAACAACGCACTCAGGGCCTGTCCTTAATCTGCCCCCCGACGCCTGCCCTTATGTGATAATTCTGGCAGGAGTCCCTCAGTTAAGGGAGGGACAGAGTGAGACATGGATGCAGCTTAACAACAAATGCATAGACTGGCTATCTAAACACAAAGGGGTAGGACCTAATATCACGAGAGAAATTTTGACTACACGACGGGTGAGCTGGGTTGGGCCTCTACCAAAAAACATAGAAGGGGATTGTATCGTCATTAATTTTAGAAATCCTTCTACAGTTAAATTTATTCTTGGTAGTAATAATAAATGTTTTTCCCCGCCCACTGATATAACCTCCTTACCACTGGGCTACTTTTACAGACCCCATTATAGACCTTACAGTTCCACCCTTTCGCCTTTTCCCTTACACAATAGGTACAGTGCCCTGTCTGATCTGGGCACTCTGGACTGACCATCAACTATTCCGTCAGATTCAGTAGTTAAGAACTATTCTAAAATACTCAGGCCAGCAGGGGATTCTCCCATCGATTTAAATATAGTGATTGCCAACGATGATAAGGTGCCTAAGAATAATAGCTATGTTTCTACCTCGGCATCTCTGACTAACAATTTGGCAATCCTAAGTTGGAATATAGCAGGTTTAAATGCTAAAGTTACAAATAGCGACTGGGTGGACTGGGTTTCTAAATTCGATATTTTAATGTTTCAAGAAACCTGGTGTACCACTTCTTTACTTTTTGATGGTTTCTGCTGTTTTAATCAAACTGCCTCAATACCTGCTTTAGGTAGACCCAGCGGGGGACTATCAACATGGGTCAAAATGGGTGCCGATGTCACAACTGAACTACTGGAAACAAACAATAGAAACTTCCAGGCATTGCTTTATGTTAGCAGTGTTAGAATATGTTTTGTAAATTTTTATAATAACGATTTTAAAACACATCCCAATATGAATTTTATAGAGCTGTTTAATTTTATTGATGACATTAATGAAAGAAAAATGTGTGGTAAACTTGACGGGATATGTGTTGGAGGCGACTTTAATGCACACATCCACCGTCGAACTCCTCCTTGTAAAAGAGGTGAAGAACTATCTAACCTTCTGGCCACGAGGGATTTAATTAATGTAATGGAAAAAGTAAATACCATGGAAAAACTCCGCCCTGTGGCCACCTACATTGGACATGGGAGTGCTTCCACAATAGACTATGTACTCATGAGCCCCATGCTGGTGGACCTTTTATTAGAGGCCTCAGTAGTAAGGTGTATCTATAGCGACCATTACCCCATTTTATCTACCCTCAAACTTCCCCACAAAAGGTTGAAGCGGAAGGAAATAGGGGCAAAAAATTTAGCCGCGTCGACAGATAGGCTTAGGGTGGTTTGGAAGGGGATTAACAATAAGGGGGTACTAGCCCAGGTTATAAAATCCGTTCCTGGTCTAGTCTTCACCTGCCTTTCATCCGACCGCCCTAATTATGCGATAGTGGAAGCATTCACTGAATTGTGCAAGATTATAAAGAAGGAGATATCCAAGCCAGTCGTAATCAATACCAATACCACCCCCAGATGGTTTGACAACTCTTGCTCTAGAGCAAATAGAGATTTGAGAGCTGCTTTAAAGACTGATCCACCAGATCAGCCTTTGGTGAGGACCTTGAGGTCTAATTACAAACGTGCTTTAAAAACACGATCCAATGAGCTTTTAATAACCCATTGGGAATCACTTGCAAGAACTGCAGCAACAAAGGATATTGCCGGGTTTTGGAGAGAGGTCAAGAACTTGAAATCATTTGGCTCTAATATCACTCCCATAACTTGTAGTATACCGGGGGATGTATGGGTGAAACATTTTACAAATATTTACATGGCATCGACCCCACCTATCGAAAATTGTCATCCATTTAAGTTCCCGTATATTTCAATAACGGAAGTAGAGGATGCAATTTTTCAAAGCGCCGGAAACAAAGCGCCAGGGCCTGATGGAGTATCTATTGATTTAATAAAATCAGAGCCTGATCTATGGTCCCCACTTTTGTGTAATGTTTTTAATAATTTATCCATCACTTCACTGCCTGATTCTTGGTCTAATAGCACCATCGTTCCAATCTTTAAAAAAGGGGACAGATCTGACCCTGGGAGTTATCGCCCGATATCATTAATCGACAATACATTGAAGATTCTGGGCAGGGTCATTTTTAATAAGATTAACATCTGGTCCGAAGAAAACAAAATTTTACACCCATGCCAGTTAGGCTTTAGAAGCAACGTAGGGACGGTTGAGCAGTGCCTGAACCTAAACTTAGTCTTAGACAAATACATTATAGCTAAAAAATCCCCACTTTATTTAGGTTTCATGGATTTAAGCTCCGCCTTTGATTTTGTCAACCGATCACGCCTATGGACAGCCTTGCTGAGGTATGGTTTGGACGAATCTCTGGTCCACTTTTTGGCTTACTTACACAGTGATTTAAAAGCTTGTGTTCGTATTAACAATGATGGTGAAGTTTCGGGCGAGATTTTAATTGGCAGGGGTGTTAGACAAGGCTGTGTCTTGGCTCCCCTGCTTTTTATTTTATATATAAATGAACTAAGTACATCCTTGGATAAATTGACTTTAGATGTTCCGCTCGTTAACGGCAAACCTCTCCCCGTATTGCTTTATGCCGACGATGCGGTACTCTTAGGTCGTACACCTAATGCACTTCGCACTTTAATATCAGGCTTCGTTTCTTATATGGCCGATCTTGACTTATGCACAAATTTTAAAAAATCTTATATAATGTCTTGTGGGCCTAAGAAACATAAAATCAATCATATTACGTCAGGGAATAACGTTCTAAACAGCACTAGCACTTTCCCTTACTTAGGTTTGCTGTTTTCCGATTTCGGATCCTGGCAACCACATGTTGCCAGAGGGAGGAATAAACTGGGTAAAGCCATTAATTCTATAATTACCTTACGCCAACCAAAGCACACTGAAGTCATTCTGTCACTTCTACAAATTTACAAAACCCAGTGCGTCCCTGCAGGAACTTATGGTGCTGAGGTATGGGGATACTCGAGCTGCACGAACATTCAGATTGAAGAAAATAAGTTCTGCAGGAGGGTACTGGGGGGTATCATCTCGGCACCATCATATGTGTGCCACAGAGAACTGAACCTCCCATATATAGAGGACTTTATAAAATCTAGACCTGCTCTGTTTTGGCTAAAAATTTGGCGTAACCCAGCAGCCTCGCTGACTCGTGATATAATTTTAGATTGTCTAAAAAGTGAGCGGGCAAAACACATTCCCTGGCTCAATGCGGTACAGATGAGCCTTCTAAGCGTAGACATGGGGCATCTTTTCTCAGCACCTGAAATAATCGATACATCACATAGGACCATAGTGAAAAGGGCCTTATTTGATTTGTATCGAGTGAATAGAGAAAAAATTGAATTTACAAAGCCAGTAATTATTGGGTACATACCACTACAAATAGCATGTACCGAGCCATTTAACATGCCCCAAGGCTATCTACGCAAGAAATTGGGCAGATGGAACCGGAGTTTGCTGTTTAGATTTAGGGATGGGAGTGTGGTAAATTTACTCTGCTTCCCCTTGGGCTACACTCATAACTTGGGGAGTTTATCCTGCCCATGTAACCAGGGTGGAAAGCAAAGTTTGTTGCATTTTACACTGTTTTGTGGCTTTTATGCAAAATATACCAAACACTTTCTAATCCCTTATTTGAGAGCTAATGCCCTGACGGATTTTAATGAGGCTTTTAGAGTTTTACGGATGTTAAGTTCTGACGATGTAATTTACAGAGTCAACCACTTTCTTCAAACCGCTGTCCGCTCTCGTGCCTCAATGATTATGACTTGAAGTGTGTTGATTATTCTGCCAAGTTAATTTATTGTGTTTTATATATTGGTCGTCTACTCACTTCAATGAACTTAGTTTGGAAGCCTGTCTATTATCTTATCTATCGCACTTTTGCTCATTGGGTGTACCTTCAGATATGCTGTTTTTAAGATTAGTTTTTATCAATGACTTAGGCTGTTCTAACGTTTGCACATTGCATATTTGCACATTGATGTACCTTAGACACGCTGTTCTTTTTAAAATATGTTTTATTATTCATTGGGATGGTTTTTTAATGCTTTTAATAGACGAATTTTCTGGAAGTCTCTGATATGTTTGATATGGAACTATTTTTACAGTACTTGAGTTTCGAATCTGCACTTATTTGACTGTGTTTAAGAATGTTTGTTGTATTTTGTATGTACTTTTATGGATGTCTGTTTATATCCGAATAAAGATCATTTGAATTGAATTTGAATTGAATATTGACTAAAAAGTAAATGGTCTTCAACCAAACTACCTCTCAGACATAATATTACAGTACACACCTACTCAAAATCTATAAAACTATAATTCTCAGTCTTCTAGTTACACATAAACTACCGTGTGCAGACTCAAAGGACCTGATGTACTAAGAGTCCATATGAAAAACGTGGTAGAAAACTACACACTGACTTGTGCCAATGGAATCTGATTTTGTAACCCGATATATGTACTATAGCTTGGATAAAAAAATTAAATATTCGCCAAGATCACAGAATGACCTGACTAGTGAATACAAATTAGGCTGGTCACAATTTGTGACCGGCTATCTATCAGAAAGGGGGGTAATGAACCACATTAGTCTCAATACCAGAGTCTCAGACCTTTTTGTTTCGGAGACCCTCAACTACACGATTCACATACTGCGATGTATGTAATCTCCGCTTAGGGCCTTATTACGGTGTCGCTCGGAAAGCATTTCGACCAACCCCTTGTCGGAATTGTTTCTGACCGACTCAGGTTCGGGGAGTCCGACTGACCAATTACGATGGTTCTGAACACCGTTCGGTCGGATGCACATTGACCTCACTGGAAGTCTGTGTGCCGACCGACAACACAGACTCCCATTGCAAAAGGGGTGGTTGCAGAAAATCTTGCACACTGTGGCGGGCACCCCATGGTGCCCAGCACACTGTGCATGGTTTTAAAGAGGGGTCCCATTGGTACCCCCACGGGCCCCAACCGGAGATCTCCGGGTGAAAGGGGGCCTGCTACGGGTCCCCAAAGTCAGTTTCATACAGCCATTCCGTGTCAGACAAACTGAGCCAGAAAGGCTGTCCGAAACTAACACAGTAATATGTCGGTCAGAAATGTGGTCCTTAGTCCTGTATGATTCGGCTCTGACCGACTCGGTGTCTCCGAATGCCGGGCGAAATCGAGTCGAAAAGACCGAATGGTTACCTTCTATCGTAATCAGTTTGTCGGAAATGATTCCGAGTCAGTCGGAAACATGGGTTCTGACTCGGGTTAGGAAAATCTGAATGCCATTCGGAGCCTTTCCGACCGACATCGTAATGAGGCCCTTAGTGTGGTTTGGTGGCTAGCATCATCGTTGGGTCTTGTCACTTGAGTGTCCCGGTCTACAAGTGACATCAAAACCTTCACCAGGAGGGAGGCTGTCTTGATGTTGACAGTGTTGAGTGGATTAAAATGATCTCCTATACTTTAGGTGAATCTTTATTCGGGGGAAATAGTGGGATAGGGATAAGTATAAAAACAAAAGCAGTGTTTAGTGGATGAGTCACTGGTCCACACACCTAGTGGTTGGGTCGACATGTTTCAGCCTGGAACAGCCCCTACGGGTCTATGGCCTTCGTCAGGACCAGAGAAATATATACGGAGTCCTTATACTTCAGGGCTTCCCAGATAGCGTGTTATTAGTGAGTGGAAGCACTCACCCATCTTCATCAGTGAGCACACTAAATGGAACGTGGTTATAGATATGGTCTTTAGGCCTATAACTTAAATATCAATTTCATTTGCATCATGGTGTGGAGAAATGTAGGACAGGAGTTTAAGCTTGGCTTTAAACCATCCAAATTAGTTCTCTTGCATGCATCTCTCTCCAACCTAATGTCGGTTGGAGATAGAGGCATGCAGGAGCACTACGTATGGTTGAGGATCTCCAAGACAAAAAGTTCTGAGACTCTGATATTGAGACTAATGGGATTCATTCTCCCCCTATCTGATAGATAACCAGTACCTGTTGGAAGCTGAATGAACCTCTGCTTCTTCCGCCCTCCATTTTTTTGATCAAAGAATCAGAGGGGCTTTGAGAGATCTTCAGGATATTAAATAAATGGAAAAGGCTCCATCAATTTTATTGCGAGGAAGGGCAAATATTGTCAAAATGACACCTTTCAAAAATGTTATATCTGTTTAGAGCCCTCCCCATTTATCCACAGGCTTTTTTTTATCACTTAGAATATCTACTTACTGCTGTTATCTTGACCCATAGGAAACCTCGCAGGCCCATGAGGTACCTACAATTACCTTAGGTTTAGGGCAGCTGTGTGATCCCTAACTTCTAATTCTATTATTGTACTGTATTTTGTGATAGAATAACCAAAGTGGTTAAAGAGCATAGCACTAAAATACTCTCCATAGAAGAAACAATGGATATATCACCTAATCTACTCTTATTCCAATTCCGGGACTCCAGTTACTACCCCAAACATGTAATGCCCAAAAGCCTGATAGAGCTGAGAACGTTAGGGCAGCACATAATAATGTGCTTCAGCATAACAAGAGTTTATGGATACACTACTCTGAAATGGATTTTGGGGGACGAAATCAAGAAACCTAAAATGTCTCCTTGATCTAATATTCAAATAGTTTATCAATTATTCTCCAGTGGCATCTTGAAAAGATTCCAGGGGATTAACGAGGAATTTAATATCACATCCAGGGAATCTTGTTAGTATGAGTGGCCATAATGCCATCTAATGTCTAAGAGTGGTTCAATGTTAGAATAGTGAGTTTTATTTAATGTGCTAATAAAATATTGTAACAAAAATATTGATCACCAAATTATCGTCAATTTATATATATTCTTGATTGCACATCTACATATTGGAAGATATATATTATAAAGGTACACATATATGAAGTTACGGTAAGTATAAGAAACTTTTCTTTACCTATATGCCCCTGCCTTCCAAATATTGCGATTGTTGATATTCTTGTTACAATATTTTGGCAGGACAAAATGCATTACTCAATATTCTGGTACCATACTGTGATGGCAGTGTAGTACTTTGCAGCCTGCAAATGGAGGTGCTAAAGTAGGACAAGAGTCAAAGAGGCCAATGTAATTCTTATAATAATAGTGATAGATTAGATAATATCACCCAGAGGAGAGGTCTAGAGTGGGCAAATGACAAGACGTAGGACCAAGCCTTGTATGGCATTTGTTAGAAGACGTGTGGGATCTGGTGTTTTAGGTTCAAGCTAACAAAGAATGAGCATTTAAAGAGGAAAGGTATTTGTTTGCTAGGCTGTGACTTCTACTGAGTGCAGTGAAAAGAGGAGAGGAAGGTGGACAACAGTACCAAAGGTTCAAGAGTATGAAGGCTGGGAAAAAATGCGGTGGTATGCTGTGTGGACAAAGTTGGATACATGTGAAAGTTTTGTTTCCATGGAGAGTAGGATATGGACATCAGATTGAACAAGTCTAAGAAGGTTATTAGAGGAAAGGTAACAAGTAAGGAAATTAAAGATCACTCATTCCAGAATCTTAGGGAAAAAAGGACAGTTGAGATGTTAGACAACAATTTGAGTGAAAGTAGGAAACTGCAGTAGGATTGTCTAGAAGAGGTAGATTCGGGGCAGATTTGAAGCAAAGGTAGCTAGATGTGATGGAAAAGTTCAGAACAGAGGTCATACAAAAGGCTGGCTGGGTGTGGTTGCAAAAGGTTTGATAGTGTGAGCACTGAAGGGTTTAATAGTGCACAGGATGGGTTGAATCGTTCGATTAAAGGAATCATTTCAGTTCGCTAGCACTCAAATGCAATGAGCAAAATTTGGGACTGGTTGTTGTTTGAGAGTTGGGTAGTGGAACAGTCAGTAGTGTAGTAGAGGTGTTACACATGGTAATGATTTTGGAGGAGGTGCATGTGGCACAGTTATTAACTGATTTTACAAATAGAATACCACGTTCTGCTTGCAAATGATAACCAAGAAATAACTCACAAGTAAAATTTAAAAAAAATTAATCTCATTTAATTGCTCATTCTCGTCTCAACTGTAAGGAATGCGACAGGGAGCATACACACTGCATTTAATAAAACAGATTGGTTAGAAATTAATGCATTAGTACCTCATCTACTTTCCTCATTGCAATCATTACTTCAGGAGGATATAATAAGCAGTGACAATGAGTTACAGCCATAGTCTAAGAAGCAATCACATGATTGAAACCTGCAAACAGGACAGCAAAGTCCAGTGAAGAGGTCAAGAATGCTAAATAAATAAAAACAACCTGAAATATGACACCACAGAATGGAGAGGACCGGTTTGAAGCTGGGAAATACTAAATTAATGTAAAAAAAAAAACAGATGCAAACCACACCTCAACAGGCATTAACCACCTAAATAAAGGCACACCCAATCTGGGGTCAGAATTCCTGGCAGTGGTCTAATGCTTTAATCAAATGATTTGCGGACATTTCACCGCGGGACAAACACCTGACGCATTCTCGACCCCTTTGCCCTGTGGTGATTGCCATTTTAGTATCTTTTACGGGAGCTGCCTCCCCATGTCCCCGCTCCTCTCTCCAACCTGCCCAAGGGTATGTTGTTACCATTAACAGTAACACTGTTTCATTCATAACGTGTTGCACAAATGTCCCTCTGCAAAAAAATAACCGGTGTAAAGCCCGCATCCCAATATAATATAATGCAAAGCTTTGTATCATCTGGTTAAGAAAGAGAAGGTACAAGAGCTAGGTTATTTAGATTACACAAGTGCTGGTGCACATTTACACTACATTTCTGGATTACACAGATTGCACTAATGTTGGTGCAATGGTGCGCTGATATTTGCACTGATTTTTAGGACCCTTTAAAATTCTGTGGCAGATTTGCAAAAAAAAAATAGTTGTGCTGCACCTTGGGAGAGATCAGCGTGAAGTTATTGTCACTGCATATGGCCAACTGCTGCTCTCTTCTCCTGTGCTGGAACAGCTGCTTATCACCATACTCACACCTTTGCACTATATTGAAATGGTGTGTGTGTACTGTGTGGCATAGCTGTTGTACTGGAAGGCGAACCTTCCAGCACAAAATCGCATGCAAAGAAATTGTTTAATATCATTTCGCATAAATATTAAATCTGTATTTAAAACACTGCTAACTGGTTGGAAATAGCTAACACTGGAATTATTTAAAAAAAAATACTATAATATACAACGTATCTTGCATTAAAAAATGGATTTAGAAATTAGCAACAATTGTGTTTGCTTGTCTTAGTTCTTACACAGAAACACCCGGGGTTAATAGTATGTGTATTTTATTTGCTTCTAAACCAGCTATGAATTTTTACTGCTACATTAAACATGTAATACCTGAGGCTCGGCTTATTTCCCAAGATAGTTTTGTCATAGTCTTTATTAGTCATCTAGCAGAACACAGCTGCGCGAGGCAACACAAATTGTTTCTATCTAATCGTGAGTATATATTTTAAATATTTTTTATGATATGTACTTATGTTAATTTGTTCATGTTTTATCAAAACATAAGTCTTTTTGGAAAAAGAATAGCTTGGGAGACAGATCGAGTGCTATAAATAATCACGATCCGATCACCCTCAATAAACATTAATTTCCAAAAAACACGACTGATTGAAAATAAGGGCCCATGTATGGCAGCAGGTACCAGGCAGATTGTAGTATCGATGTGCCTGGTAGGGGCTTCACTGCCTTCTGGAGAAATTCTGGCTGATTTGGTGACTTGCTAGATTGGCAACTTAAGCCTTCCATTAAGGTTCCCATTGACAGAGTTACAAATTACACTTCCTGACAGTGGCAGCCCTCTAGGGACAAAGGCAAAGGTAGGAACAAGATTAAAAGGGACAGAAAAGTAGGACTCCAGAAACATCCTTCCAAAGCACCTTCATCAATGTGAAGAGGCCTAGTGAAATTCAAGCAGCAATGACAGGTCAACTACATATCTAGGCACCTTGAAGATACACACATTTTCCAGGTTCATATATGTACAATTAATACAGTAAAGCTCTAACTACCTATGTATACGTATCTTGAAGATACTTTGTTGGTCTATATGTTTGCTGTGATAATTTTTTAGCCCATTTTATTCCATGATCATTTGGTACTACAGTGAGGTGTATATATTGGGTGGATGAAAAAGCGATTGTTTAGATCACCCTCTGTGTGAGAGGACCATACTGTTTGAAGAGTACCCGAGAAGGACTTTAGTCCGATTGCATAGGGTTTCTTGAATCATGATGTGGCAATTGTGTGTGATAGAATTGTAGGGGAAATGAGTTGCACATGTGGATCAAATATATGATTAAGGTATTATACAGCTAACATTGCACACATATAAGGTGGGGTGGCTGTTCAAGTTTAGGAAGGCTGGTGTGCATTGGTTGAGCAATGCAGAGTAGTGACTCTGGGTATGTGTTGGTGTGGTACATAAAGATCTTCTCCAATAATAATATTGTCAGTAGCAATAGCAGCTAAGACATTCACAAGAGTTCATTTGATCATTCAAGTATTCTTTGCTTGGAACGCAGGCTAAAAAGGGGATTCAAGTATTTTCATGTTAATATTTTATATTATGCTTATATGTACAGCAGACATATCACAGGTAGGGTATCCTGATACCTAAAAAAGGGTGGTGCAGCCCTGAATGAAGCCTACTGGAAAAACTAGGTTTTCTGTTTCTCATGACTCTGATGTGGATGGGCAGGTCCTTCCGGGCTTGGGGGCCACGTAGGAAAAGAAGCAGTCCTCGTCTATGTGGATGCAGGGGACATTGGCGAGGAAGAGGCTGGCTGAGCGGAGTTGTCTGGCCAGTGTTTGGAACTGTATGTGGCTGTTGAGGTATACTGGACCTTGACTGTGTAGTGCTTTGTAGGGATGAAACAGAGGGGCTTAAGGAGGGACATGCACCCACTCAAAAAAGAGGAAGCCCATTGCTATTCACAAAGTTCACTTCTATAGTTATTGCAGCCAAAAGGACCCAAAACAGTACTAAATATATTCAAGCTTAGAGCTGGAATAGGTCCAACACCAAACATGGCCAACGACTGGTACTTCAACACAGTGGCGTAACGAAACTGGAGGTGGGCCCCCTGCACAGTACAGGAAGGGCCCCCCTCCAGACTTCTTCAGGAGCTGTCAGGCCAGGGTAAAGTGTTGAGGGGGCCCCCTGGAGCTCAGGGCCCCCCGCACCATGGGGGCTGCGGGGGCCTTTGTTACGCCCCTGCTTCAACACCCTCCCATAAAAAGTCATAAAGATAGGTCTTAAAATGAAAACTTTCAGAAACTAATGTTAAATTAACTTATTTTAACTTTTTCAAAAATATAAATAAATGTAATTTAATGTAAATACAAATTATATATAAATTAAGCATAATTACTAATTTATTACAAAATATGCTAAAAACGTTTTTAAATGTAAAAATCATGTTACTTATATTTTTAAACAAGAATAACATTGATGTAAAGTTATTCTATTTATAACTTTTAATACGTTTTACTTTACAATACATATTATTTTATGTAAATCTTAGGAAAAAAATATATATATTTTAATGTCTTCAAAATAATGAAAATTTAATTTATATTCACGTTCGCAATGCTCAATATTTTAAATAATTTTTGTTTTACATGTAAAATAATTTCTTTTTAATTAGTATGCACTAATATTAAAATGACAAATATCTTAATTTTATTTTTTAGTTTAATACATTTTTAAACTGTTTACCATAGGAAGATCCCAGCCGCATATGGCGGAGAGCTTTGACTGTGAACAGTTACAAGTAGAAACGTTACCCTCATAAATTACGTTTCACCTCCTGGATTAAAGGGTTGGGACAAATAAGTCTACTCTTTTGAGTAAGTTTACACTCGTAAGTGGTGAATAGCCATATGTAGTGAAGCTACTCTAAAGTTTAAAAGTACATTTACTTGTAATAAATCTATGTTAATAACTTTGCGACCAGGGCTCAAAGAGTTTTAGGATTTCAATATGAGGTTGCCTTTCACTGATGCAACTACAGTGGAAAAAAGAAACATCATTTAGGGGATTTTGGCTTAATTTGAGATCACAATGTGGGGAAATGAATGAAGAAATATGAATACAGGCAGGTCAAACTTCAAAACAAGTTTGCCATTATGATCTAATGACTAAGTTCTATATTTCAGAACCAGGAAATGGTGGTTTGATTTTCAGGTAAAATATTTCAGGCAATTGTAAAATTGTGATCATTGGCAGTCAAAAGATCCAGTTTTGTCCCACTTCGAGCTTTTGGTGCCAAAACTGACAACTTCATCATGAGCTTTACAACAACATGTCGGGTTTAGAAGGACCCATGCTGTCCACAGCAATTGACCTTGATCTACTGGAAATGTTTGGGCCTAAATTAGAGTATGATGAATGGGTTACTCCATCATGAACATGAGAGATGCCCTGTTAGCCTTATTACAAGTGCATATATCCTATGTCGCCTTTCATATTCTGGAGGGAATATCTGTCATGTTTGTGATAAAGTACCCTATCTGCCATACTCTAAATCCAAAAACAACAGTTGATGGACAGAATGCAGAACAATGTCATACATTCACCCCAGTACAGAGACCTGGGCCTAAATTCATCGTTTTTTTGCTCACCATGCCGTTCCAGTTTGAACCCAGCCATATGCAAATCAGTCTTGACCCTGTGCCTCATGGGTACAGTCCAGCCCGAACTGCCAAGCCAGGTCCTCCCTGGACTGGAAACAAGCATCCTAGGACCGGTTTCGGGGTTTCACCCCTCTTCAGCCAGGATAGCTTGATTCCAGTGGCATGGAGAGCATGCGACCCACGTCTGGGCATACCCTTCCCACTTGGGGTGACAAATGCAAAAACAACAGTTGATGGACAGAATGCAGAACAATGTCATACATTCACCCCAGTACAGAGATCTGGGCCTAAATCCATAGTTTTTTTGCTCACCGTGCCGTTCCAGTTTGAACCCAGCCATATGCAAATCAGTCTTGAACCTGTGCCTCATGGGTACAGTCCAGCCCGAACTGCTAAGCCAGGTCCTCCCTGGACTGGAAACAAGCATCCTAGGACCGGTTTCAGGGTTTCACCCCTCTTCAGCCAGGATAGCTTGATTCCAGTGGCATGGAGAGCATGGGACCCATGTCTGGGCATACCCTTCCCACTCAGGGTAACAAATGCAAAAACAACAGTTGATGGACAGAATACAGAACAATGTCATACATTCACCCCAGTACAGATATCTGGTCCTAAATCCATCATTTTTTTGCTCACCATGCCATTCCAGTTTGAACCCAGCCATATGCAAATCAGTCTTGACCCTATGCCTCGTGGGCACAGTCCAGCCCGAACTGCCAAGCCAGGTCCTCCCTGGACTGGAAACAAGCATCCTAGGACCGGTTTCAGGGTTTCACCCCTCTTCAGCCAGGATAGCTTGATTCCAGTGGCATGGAGAGCATGGGACCCACGTCTGGGCATACCCTTCCCACTCGGGGTGACAAATGCAAAAACAACAGTTGATGGACAGAATGCAGAACAATGTCATACATTCACCCCAGTACAGAGATCTGGGCCTAAATCCATCGTTTTTTTGCTCACCATGCCGTTCCAGTTTGAACCCAGCCATATGCAAATCAGTATTGACCCTGTGCCTCATGGGTACAGTCCAGCCCGAACTGCCAAGCCAGGTACTCCCTGGACAGGAAACAAGCATCCTAGGACCATTTTCAGTGAGAGTTTCACCCCTCTTCAGCCAGGATAGGTTGATTCCAGTGGCATGGAGAGCATGGGACCCACGTCTGGGCATACCCTTCCCACTCGTGGTGACAAATGCAAAAACAACAGTTGATGGACAGAATGCAGAACAATGTCATACATTCACCCCAGTACAGAGATCTGGGCCTAAATCCATCGTTGTTTTGCTCACCATGTCGTTCCAGCTTGAACCCAGCCATGTGCAAATCAGTCTTGTCCCTGTGCCTCATGGGTACAGTCCAGCCTGAACTGCCAAGCCAGGTCCTCCCTGGACTGGAAACAAGCATCCTAGGACCGGTCTCAGGGTTTCACCCCTCTTCAGCCAGGATAGCTTGATTCCAGTGACATGGAGAGCACGGGACCCACGTCTGGGCATACCCGTCCCACTCGGGGTGACAAATACAAAAACAACAGTTGATGGACAGAATGCAGAACAATGTCATACATTCACCCCAGTACAGAGATCTGGGCCTAAATGCATCGTTTTTTTGCTCACCATGCCGTTCCAGTTTGAACCCAGCCATATGCAAATCAGTCTTGACCCTGTGCCTCATGGGTACAGTCCAGCCCGAACTGCCAAGCCAGGTGCTCCCAGGACTGGAAACAAGCATCCTAGGACCGGTTTCAGGGTTTCACCCGTCTTTAGCCAGGATAGCTTGATTCCAGTGGCATGGAGAGCATGGGACCCACGTCTGGGCATACCCTTCCCACTCGGGGTGACAAATGCAAAAATAACAGTTGATGGACAGAATGCAGAACAATGTCATACATTCACCCCAGTACAGAGATCTGGGCCTAAATCCATCGTTTTTTTTGCTCACCATGGCGTTCCAGCTTGAACCCAGCCATATGCAAATCAGTCTTGTCCCTGTTCCTCATGGGTACAGTTCAGCCCGAACTGCCAAGCCAGGTCCTCCCTGGACTGGAAACAAGCATCCTAGGACCGGTTTCAGGGTTTCACCCCTCTTCTGCCAGGATAGCTTGATTCCAGTGACATGGAGAGCACAGGACCCACGTCTGGGCATACCCGTCCCACTCGGGGTGACAAATGCAAAAACAAAAGTTGATGGACAGAATGCAGAACAATGTCATACATCCACCCCAGTACAGAGATCTGGGCCTAAATCCATCGTTTTTTTGCTCACCATGCCATTCCACTTTGAACCCAGCCATATGCAAATCAGTCTTGACCCTGTGCCTCATGGGAACATTCCAGCCCGAACTGCCAAGCCAGGTCCTCCCTGGACTGGAAACACGCATCCTAGGACCGGTTTCGGGGCTTCATCCCTCTTCAGCCAGGATAGCTTGATCCAAACTGGAATGGTGAGCAAAACAAACGATGGATTTAGGCCCAGATCTCTGTACTGGGGTGAATGTATGACATTGTTCTGCATTCTGTCCATCAATTGTTCTTTTTGAATTTTTCACAGCCGAGTGGGACGGGTATGTCAAGACGTGGGTCCAGTGCTCTCCAATCCACTCGAGTCAAGCTATCCTGGCTGATGAGGGCTGAAATCCCAAAATAGGTCCTAGGATGCTTGTTTCCAGTCCAGGGAGGACCTGGCCTGACCTGGCAGATCGGGTTGGACAGTTGCCATTGGGTGCAGGGTCAAGACTGATTTGCATATGGCTGGGGCCAAACTGGAATGGCATGGTGAGCAAAAAAAGATGGATTTAGGCCCATATCTCTGTACTGGGGTGAATGTATGACATTGTTCTGCATTCTGTCCATCAATTGTTCTTTTTGCATTTGTCACCCCCGAGTGGGACGGGTATGCCCAGGTGTGGGTCCCGTGCTCACCATGCCACTGGAGTCAAGCTATCC
Organism: Triturus cristatus; assembly: GCF_964204655.1. NCBI lineage: Eukaryota > Metazoa > Chordata > Amphibia > Caudata > Salamandridae > Triturus > Triturus cristatus. The sequence goes on from NC_140592.1 coordinate 909,187,321, forward strand.
TGGCTGATGAGGGCTGAAAGCCCATAACCGGTCCTAGGATCCTTGTTTCCACTCCAGGGAGGACCTGGCCTGGCCTGGCAGTTCGGGCTGGACTGTTCCCATTGGGTGCAGGGTCAAGACTGATTTGCATATGGCTGGGTCCAAACTGGAATGGCATAGTGAGCAAAAAAACGATGGATTTAGGCCCAGATCTCTGTACTGGGGTGAATGTATGACATTGTTCTGCATTCTGTCCATCAATTGTTCTTTTTGCATTTGTCACCCCCGAGTGGGATGGGTATGCCCAGACGTGGGTCCCATGTTCTCCATGCCACTGGAGTCAAGCTATCCTGGCTGATGAGGGCTGAAAGCCCAAAACCGGTCCTAGGATGCATGTTTCCAGTCCAGGGAGGACCTGGCCTGGCCTGGCAGTTCGGGCTGGACTGTTCCCATTGGGTGCAGGGTCAGGACTGATTTGCATATGGCTGGGTCCAAACTTGAATGGCATGTTGAGCAAGAAAACGATGGACTTAGGCCCAGATCTCTGTACTGGGGTGAATGTATGACATTGTTCTGCATTCTGTCCATCAATTGTTCTTTTTGCATTTTTCACCCCCGAGTGGGACGGGTATGCCCAGACTGATCTCTGTACTGGGGTGAATGTATGACATTGTTCTGCATTCTGTCTATCAATTGTTCTTTTTGCATTTGTCACCCCCGAGTGGGACGGGTATGCCCAGACGTGGGTCCCGTGCTCTCCATTCCACTGGAGTCAAGCTATCCTGGCTGATGAGGGCTGGAAGCCCAAAACCGGTACTAGGATGCTTGTTTCCAGTCCAGGGAGGACCTGGCCTGACCTGGCAGTTCGGGCTGGACTGTTCCCATTGGGTTCAGGGTCAAGACTGATTTGCATATGGCTGGGTCCAAACTGGAATGGCATAGTGAGCAAAAAAACGATGGATTTAGGCCCAGATCACTGTACTGGGGTGAATGTATGACATTGTTCTGCATTCTGTCCATCAATTGTTCTTTTTGCATTTGTCACCCCCGAGTGGGATGGGTATGCCCAGACGTGGGTCCCATGTTCTCCATGCCACTGGAGTCAAGCTATCCTGGCTGATGAGGGCTGAAAGCCCAAATCCGGTCCTAGGATGCTTGTTTCCAGTCCAGGGAGGACCTGGCCTGGCCTGGCAGTTCGGGCTGGACTGTTCCCATTGGGTGCAGGGTCAGGACGGATTTGCATATGGCTGGGTCCAAACTTGAATGGCATGTTGAGCAAGAAAACGATGGACTTAGGCCCAGATCTCTGTACTGGGGTGAATGTATGACATTGTTCTGCATTCTGTCCATCAATTGTTCTTTTTGCATTTTTCACCCCCGAGTGGGACGGGTATGCCCAGACGGATCTCTGTACTGGGGTGAATGTATGACATTGTTCTGCATTCTGTCCATCAATTGTTCTTTTTGCATTTGTCACCCCCGAGTGGGACGGGTATGCCCAGACGTGGGTCCTGTGCTCTCCATTCCACTGGAGTCAAGCTATCCTGGCTGATGAGGGCTGGAAGCCCAAAACCGGTACTAGGATGCTTGTTTCCAGTCCAGGGAGGACCTGGCCTGACCTGGCAGTTCGGGCTGGACAGTTCCCATTGGTTGCAGGGTCAAGACTCATTTGCATATGGCTGGGTCCAAACTGGAATGGCATGGTGAGCAAAAAAAGATGGATTTAGGCCCAGATCTCTGTACTGGGGTGAATGTATGACATTGTTCTGCATTCTGTCCATCAATTGTTCTTTTTGCTTTTGTCACCCCCGAGTGGGACGGGTATGCCCAGATGTGGGTCCCGTGCTCTCCATGCCACTGGAGTCAAGCTATCCTGGCTGATGAGGGCTGAAAGCCTGTAACCGGTCCTAGGATCCTTGTTTCCACTCCAAGGAGGACCTGGCCTGGCCTGGCAGTTCGGGCTGGACTGTTCCCATTGGGTGCAGGGTCAAGACTGATTTGCATATGGCTGGGTCTAAACTGGAATGGCATAGTGAGCAAAAAAACGATGGATTGAGGCCCAGATCTCTGTACTGGGTTGAATGTATGACATTGTTCTGCATTCTGTCCATCAATTGTTCTTTTTGCATTTTCACCCCCGAGTGGGACGGGTAAACCCAGACGTGGGTCCCGTTCTCTCCATGCCACTGGAGTCAAGCTATCCTGGCTGATGAGGGCTGAAAGCCCGAAACCGGTCCTAGGATGCTTGTTTCCAGTCCCGGGAGGACCTGGCCTGGCCTGGCAGTTTGGGCTGGACTGTTCCCATTGGGTGCAGGGTCAAGACTAATTTGCATATTGCTGGGTCCAAACTGGAATGGCATGGTGAGCAAACAAACAATGGATTTAGGCCCAGATCTCTGTACTGGGGTGAATGTATGACATTGTTCTGCATTCTGTCCATCAATTGTTCTTTTTGCATTTGTCACCCCCGAGTGGGACGGGTATGCCCAGACGGATCTCTGTACTGGGGTGAATGTATGACATTGTTCTGCATTCTGTCCATCAATTTTTCTTTTTGCATTTGTCACCCCCAAGTGGGACGGGTATGCCCAGACGTGGGTCCCGTGCTCTCCATTCCACTGGAGTCAAGCTATCCTGACTGATGAGGGCTGGAAGCCCAAAATCGGTCCTAAGATGCTTGTTTCCATTCCAGGGAGGACCTGGACTGTTCCCATTGGGTGCAGGGTCAAGTCTGATTTGCATATGGCTGGGTCCAAACTGGAATGGCATGGTGAGCAAAAAAACGATGGATTTAGGCCCAGATCTCTGTACTGGGGTGAATGTATGACATTGTTCTGCATTTTGTCCATCAATTGTTCTTTATACTCTAAATCAGACACTTTGACAAATTACAGAAAGTAAGTCAAAAGGTAAAATCTTTGCCTAGGATGACCCACTTGGCAAGTCCTATCTCCGCTCAGTCGTGATTGGTCTGACATTGCACCTGGCTAACTATTGTTTTTCTATGGGCTCTATTCTCTCTCGATGCTTTTCGCCTGAAAACCGTGTTTTTTAAAATACGTCTATTATTCCCTTTATTGTATTTTAGTGTACTTTGTGTCTTTTCATCAGTAACATTTTCTATATTTTTTTTTGTGTGAATTTCATTGTTTGTGTTCTTACCTTGAAATTATTGATACTACTTGAATGTAACACACATTTTTCTGGGATTGCCTGCTGCTTATGTCCCAGCTAGCAGGGACTGAGAAGAGATTCTTTCAGAATTGTATGTTGGCCTAACTAAATTTCGTTTATTAGATCGGTAGGTGTCACCCTCTTCAAAATTAATAACCCAACTTCTGACTCACTTGCAATTCACGTTGCTTCACTGCATGGACACCGACTACATAACCAGATTATGGACAACCTTTTTATGACATCATATTCTTCACCAACATTTTTAAAATTGCTTTAAACCTTAAGATGCAGCACTAAAGATTCAATTATATGAGTCTTTCACCTGCGCTTGGAGATATCCGGCGTAAACATGGCAGCGGATATACGGAAAACAAGGGACAGAATGCAGATAACTCAAGTATGGTAGCTCTCTTGTGGTGCTGTCATTCGGGTGTTGCACGTTGTAATGAATAAACTCAGAAATAAAGTTGTATATTTAGAATGTTCATAGAAATCCTATTTCTGCTTGTTGATCGTGAGTATAGGAGTGCATTTAGTATGAGATTCATAGCTCATTGATTGATGTGTAAATGGTATCCCACAAGTTGGAATTCTTAGGGTTTGATTACAAGTTGTGAGCAATTCTGTACGTAGACACCCGGTGGCCAGAACTGGTCAGAATCTCAGTACAGAATGTCTGCAATTATAAGTTAAACACTATGGAATGGGGGAATACATTTGTTGTATTCTTTTCCAGATGGAATGACGCATGGGAGTACTGATCCAGTGAGGACATTTACTACCAGCTGTGAGCCAGGGCTCCTGTGAGGATCGGTGGTAGATAGGGTTGTGGCAAGGGTAATGGGGAGAAGGGAAAGGTGTTGCACTGTGGAGGGAGCAATACATACCCTCCCCGGGCCTTGGCTGAGGGTTGAGCAGGGCTGGGTAAGGGTGCAAGCTGCAATGCTGTCTTTACAAAAGTTATTTTAGTTGCTGGAATATGCAATCGGAAAATTTGGTTCTGGTGTTTCCACAACCGGAAAATCCGGCAGCAAAAACAGACATCATCATACTTCTCACTGTGCAGAACAGAATTACATATGGGATCTCTGCCCCACGCAGCTCGGCTTTAGTGACAGTACAAAGATGTGGAACAGAACTTTTAGGCCTTCTTCAACACTTTCCTGAAAATAAGAAAGTAATTGTAGGCAACTCACGAGTTATTAGTACATGTGACAATACATTCACTCAGCCAACACGTCATATCCCCTTGTTACATAGTTTTATGCTATTATATAATGTGCATGTTGTATAAGGTGAAAAGAGCACAGAATAGAGCTTGCGTTAAGGTTCAGGTATTTTCTAAATGTGACATTTTATCTGAGAAACCCCCAGATGGTCATATCTCGCACTGTAAGGATGGTTGGTGTGAGGTTCACACTTTATTTCCGTGGTCATTTTAGGCAAGGTTATAACTTTTTTCCACACTTGTTTGAAGAAAAACTTTGAAAGCGCCATATTGTTTATTCCCTCACATCAACGACTTTGTAATCAATCTCTGATTGTATTCCTACCCCTTTATGGATTTCCTTAAGGGATGAGCCTTTATGAATTTCAATAAGCACAAGTCCCTGATGTCAGAAATTCAATTTAGTGAGTTATGTGATTATTTCATGTGGCCCTCTGCGGGCTCGATGTGCTTTGATATGCTAATTAAGATTTGTTACATCGAAAAAAGAGTGTGCTTCTTTTACATTGGCATTCAACTCCAGTTATCATTATTTGTAGCTAAAGTCGATGGTTGCTGTATACAATATTTATGAAAGTGATCATTAATTTTTTCTCAGTTCCCTTACAACCAGAGTGTCCCTGCTTATCTTCCTTCAGGAAGTATATAATAGCAGAATAAAACCTGTATGTTTCGCAAATATGGGTTCACCAAAGAAATTGAAATCAAGCACTGTCAGTGCCAAGAGGTGTGGCTCAAATGAAAATGCCTCTTAAACAATTGCTGGGTTTAGACAATCAACATGTCATGCATGCACTTTATAATGCATCCTTGCATTCACACAACTCATTCATCCACCCACTGATTCATTATTGCATTCACCCACTTACCCAAACATAATAAAACACACACAAAGTGAACAACATATACAAGGTAAATTAAAAGAACATAAGTAGAAACAGAAGGCATTGAACCACCTAGCAATGGGAGGTATATGCTTGCAAGAAAAAAATCAAATGAAACAAAGCAGCAGGTTGGCTTTTCGTACATAGTGTATTGTTGTTTTACAATTCTAGCATAGATGTCACATTTAGAGACAATATGTTGGCCACTTGCAAAGATAACAAAATGATGGCTTATGGACAATATTCAATGATGGTGATATGGTCTAAATGCAGGTCAGTGTTGGATCCTGTGTGATGCAGATAAAATGAGTGACAAGTTAGTGTCCTGTTAGCACTGACTGGCGAGCTGTAGCATGCTCCAAAATTAGATTAAAAAGAGCAGGGAAGAAATTAAAGGGATTGTGCAAAAGGAGAATATGGAAAACTAAAGGACCGACTCGCAGGCCCTCTCAGGGCACACTCATTTTCAGGTGATTGTGCATGCGATCAGACCAATGCCATCACTCACCGGGCAAGAATGCCAGTGGGTGAAAAGGCCTGACCCATTATTCAAAACTTTATACAACATATGCTGTGGTAGATGGTAGCGGACTATAAACAGCAATCTTACAGGCCAATGACAATAGAGGATTGGCCCAAATCCCCATTATAGATGTATATTTGTATTTTTATATGTAAGCACATGTAATATTTTTTGATCAATAGATCATGGCAGACAACTGAACCTGTCAGGCCTTCCAAAGATTGTCGCACTACAAAATAGAGAGGAAGTCCTTCACTGGAAAGCACTTTTTTACAAGCAAAATATGTCTGTAGGCTTTAAGAAGGTGTAGTAACAATCCATCTTTAAATGCATACTAGCTTTAATATATGCATTTCACATAAATAAATAAATGAGACCTAGTGAATTGGACTGAACTTTTCATAATAAATAGATCAGACATATGGCATCCGAAGTAACTATTTCAAATGAACCAATTGGGTCCACAGTTTTTATAATTGGCTCACCGCTATAACCAACTCAGACCTACTGTATTCAGTATAGGCTTTGCCCAAAGAAACCATTAGGTATACCGGAATAAACTCACAAATATATTAAAATAACAGTTGTCAAAACAATATAAAATCTCTCCTAATAGAGCCTAAGAAGGATTTCTATAAAGCAAAATTTGCTCGAGTGGGTCACCAACACCAAAACCATTTTCTTGTCTGGTAATCTGTGAGATTCCATGTAAAAAAGTACCTGCCTGTAGGCTTTAGCATGATGTAACAACAATCTGCCCTTAAAAGCCCACTGCCTTTAACACATGTTTTTTTACAATAAGTAAACCAGGCCTACTAACTTTGTTTATTTTTTTCACAATAAATAAAACAAACATATCGAATTTAACATACCGTTTTGCAATCAAACAGGGCCTATGAACATTACCACTGGCTTAACACCACAGTCAATGCAGGACTACTCAAGTGTGCATAAGCTTGCAACAATCATGCATGCAACTATGAAGTTATAATCTGCAATGACATTTGGCAAAACAATATACAACCTCTCTCAACGGAACCTAACAGGTATTCACAGAGTAAAAATCTTCTATCCCAAGTGTGTTCAATGAGGAATCAAACACTAAACCCTTGCTTACTACGGTGATCTGTGAGATTTCATAAAACCAAATGCCCGTCTACAGCCCATAAAACAATGTGATAGCACTCTATTGCTAAAGGCCTATTGGCTTTAACAAATGGTTTTAAAACGATATGCCAGGCCTACTGCCTTTGTGATAGCTTTTCACAATAAACAGGTCAGATTTTTGTCAATGGACAAAACTTTTCTGAGTGAACCAATCAGGCCTCTAGCCTTTATCATTGATTTATCATTGTGAGAAATTGGGTTATTGGTTGAAGGGGAGAAACCCTCCTCAAGCAACAATCATATTCCTTGTCACAGTGAACCCCAAAAGTCACTAAATTAACCTGTGCTTAACCCCTTGTTAGCTTGACACAAAATCAGTCAGGAAAATGGAGTAAAATGTAATAAATTATTTGACACCAACACAACTAAAATCCAATCAATAAAACCAGAGATATGCAATTTCAAATATTTTAGTAGTTACTCCTGGTGGTGCTAGGCAAGGGGAAGTGACAAGTTCAGACCTACTAATAATGGAGCGAAGGCCATATACAGGGACCAGGTTAGTTCCACTGAAAAAGTTACCATCTTAAAGTTTGAAGCAAAGAGTCCAGTTTGCAGTGCAGGAGGCCGCAGAGAGCAAGAGGAGCATCACAGAGGGTCACAGCTGTAGCGCGAAGAGCAAGCTGGATATTGTGCGAAGAACCTGTTGGGTGTCGCAGATGGTTGTCTCTGGTGGTCACTGCAGGCTGTCAATGCTGTAGCGTGAAGTGCAGATATTGCATTGCCAGTTGTCACTGGCAGTCCCTGTAGCTCAAAGAGTCAGGATCACCACAGCTTTGTGTTGGCAGTCATCATGATCAGCAAGATCCTGGTGTGAAGTGCCTCATTCACAGTCGCAAAGAGCCCAAAACCTTTAGGATTTTTTCTTTTCTTCACAGGAGAAGTTCAACTAATGCAAATCAAGGGCCCAATACCTGAGAGACACATGTTGGGGACCTGGAACTCACTCCAGTAGAGACCAACCAGGCTCAGGTAGGTCCTGTTGCAGGTCCGGGCAGGTCTAGTGCAGCAGGTCAGCTGGGAAGCTGCAGGGAGGCCTCTGGAACTTGTTATTTCTCTGTAGCCCTGAACAGGAGGTCAGCCCGCTGACCCTTGGAGTCTCTCTGCCTGAGATGACAGGAGCAGGTATTGTCTTCCTTCTCAGACAGCAGGGCAGGCCTCAGGCAATAGGGCAGTCCTTCTTCTATAGCATCCACAGGCCCAGGAGAACTAAAGATTTGGTCTGAGGGTTCAATATTTATACCTGGTGCTACCTTTGAAGTGGAAGAACCTTCTAGACTTCCTCCCATATCTGGGTGTGGAATATCCTTCCTCCCTGCCCTGGTTCTAGGATATCATGAATCACAAAAGGCTAGTGTGAAGTTATTTCTGTTTATGCTGATGAAGCTCTTTTGAAGTGCAATTGTAATAGGTGACAGCTCCAGCCATCCTATCAGTTTAGGATGGCCGATCCTGCTGTCACCCATTCCCCATTTGTGATAATCTCTGGGAGGAATACACAAAAGTCAACTGCTAACTACACCTAGTCATGTGACCCAGGATACAGTCAGCAGGCAACAAGTGATGTAGAACAAGAAAATTCCAAATTTCTATAAGTGGTATTTACATTTTAAATTACCAATAAGGATTTTAAATTACAATTTTTTAGAGACCAAGCATGATATTTCTACACCGGCGATCCTGGAGGCACGTAGGTGTTCAGAGCAGAATACCCGGGGCGTGACTGGCGCCCTCCGCCCCAGCCGATCCTTATCCGGTATAGCCTGGACCCATTAAACATTGGGTTCGCTCATAGGGACTCGAATAAAACGTGATCCCTATACTATGGACATATAGGATACATTCTGACCTATATCAAATTTTGTTACCACTTTCCTTTTGGTCCTGACGAAGCGCTACGGATCCGTTAGGGACCGCTGGGAAGCGCGAAACATGTTGACCACCCACCTCACGTTCTCACTCTCACTCTAACTTTATCACATACGGGTCGAGAGTAACAGAACTATCTACCTTTCCCCTACCTTTTTAGAGTGCTATTTAGGCACCACTCCCCGTTAGATTTTAACCAGACCCGCAGGACCCATTAATAAACCGTTTGGGGTTCCTACAGGTCTTTTTAGCCTCACCACACCACCCACCATCCCCACACACCCGCACGCACAACTACGGCTACTCCAGTAAAAAGATCTCCGACAGAGAGCCCTCCTGAAGGGCCCGTGAGGGACTGCAGCGCCACCCCCACGAGGAGCAACGCCCGATGATGATGCTTTGCACCCGCAAGGGTGTGTGAGGGCACTTGGAAATCCACCCAGGAGTATCTGGCCTACACGTTAGACATCACCGCGAACCTTCACAATCACCATTATTTTCCCAACCCCCCAGCAGTTCACCACTTTGGGACTGCCCACCATAGGAACTGGTACCATTTTGTGTATTTAGCTAACTTAGGAGCGCTGGTACAGGACCTCCTTCTTAACTCCTGCTTCTGGTCCCCCCCTCTCAGTGTGTTTACGACTTAGGTTCAATATTTATACCTGGTGCTACCTTTGAAGTGGAAGAACCTTCTAGACTTCCTCCCATATCTGGGTGTGGAATATCCTTCCTCCCTGCCCTGGTTCTAGGATATCATGAATCACAAAAGGCTAGTGTGAAGTTATTTCTGTTTATGCTGATGAAGCTCTTTTGAAGTGCAATTGTAATAGGTGACAGCTCCAGCCATCCTATCAGTTTAGGATGGCCGATCCTGCTGTCACCCATTCCCCATTTGTGATAATCTCTGGGAGGAATACACAAAAGTCAACTGCTAACTACACCTAGTCATGTGACCCAGGATACAGTCAGCAGGCAACAAGTGATGTAGAACAAGAAAATTCCAAATTTCTATAAGTGGTATTTACATTTTAAATTACCAATAAGGATTTTAAATTACAATTTTTTAGAGACCAAGCATGATATTTCTACCTGTTCCCAAGCAAATGGTATCACTTATTAAAAGTAATAAGATAACCCAATGTTATCCTATGGGAGAGGTAGACCTTCCAGTACTGAAAAACAATCAGGACATGTACACATTAAATGTAAATGTCCACCTTTTTAAATAACATGCATCCTGCCCTATGAGCTGTTTGGGCATACACAAGGGGTGACATATGTATTAAAAAAAGGAAGGTTTTGCCTGGTAGAAACCTCAGTTTGCCAGGTTGTAATTGCAGTTTAAAACTGCACAAGGGCTGCAATGGCAGGCCTGAGACATGTGTTAAAAGGACCACGTAAGTGTGTGGCATGATAGATACTGCACGCCCACTAGCAGCATTTGGTTTATATTCCCTAGTTACAAGTAATACCAATTTACTAGGGACTCATAAGTAAATTAAATGTGTCAATTGGGTATAAGGAGATGTTACTATGTTTAAAGGAGAGAGCACATGCACTTTAGCGCTGGTTGCAGTCGTAAAGTTTACAGAGTCCCAAAAACAACAAAAACTGGTTCAGAAAACAGGAGGGGTGAAGGCAAAAAAAAGCAGGCCTATTATATTTAGCATTTGCCTTCCCTCGAGGCATCAAACAGGAATAAAGTTATACAATTACAAGTCCATATTCAATTAGGCAAAATACGATCTATTCTAAGAGGGCCTAACAAGGGTTATTACAACCCAAGACTATCCCCACACATTTTCACAGGGCATAACCTACTTAAAAACTGTTACCTTGTACAGTAATCTCTGGTATTCCTTGTAACAAAATACCTCTCTGCATGGTTTAATAGAAAGTAATAACAATCCACCTTCAAATACATATTGACTTGACTGTATGCTTTTCATAATAAATATGCCAGGCCTACCGCCTTTATCATAACTCTTGATTATTCATAGACCAAGAATATAGCCATATCATTGGCTTGCCATCATAACCAATTAAGTCCTGCTGTACTGAGTATACGTTTTCCCGAAAGGCAAACAATGGAATCCAGGTACTCTTTTTCAGTAAAAGCACACAACTTCTGCCCAACGTAACACTGTTCTCGGGAAAGCCAACTTTTGGGTGGAACCTAAGTCCCTCCCTTAGTAGAATTTCTGAAAGCTCTTATCTTTTTATCATATTAGGTCTGGAGAAAGCTGCTCTGTCAAACCAGAACTAAAGAGCATTAGCCAATGTGGTTGCATTGATAAATAGCCTTGTTTCCTGCTCCTATTCTGAAGAACCGGTGGATCTGCATATGGTAAGGCCCTCATTAACTACAGACTAGGAGTAGTTACTAATATAATTCATCCTGTCATTAAGGGCAAATTGTGGACTTCGACTTATCGGATAAATACTACTGTACTTTGTACAGCTGTTGCAAGTAACTAAGGATTATGATATTCAGCCAGTTATCTGTGACACTCAGTTTTAATGACAAAAGAGAAAGTCCATCTGTCACTGTCTCTCATCATCAGATTCAATGAAAGTGAAGTTCAAATCTGATACTAAAATTCAAGAGCCTCAGTTTTCATAACCTTCAGCTTTAAGACAGTGGTGTACTGGCCTGCAGCTAGTTTTTGGTTTCACAGTATTACTATTCATGAGCATGGAATTCCAGTTTGATTTCAATTAGGCCTGGGCGGTGGAGTCCACTATGTTTGCAGAGTTTTCCATACTGCGCGGAGCATGTGAGATTCCCAAAAACTCCTCACCATGAAGCGAAACAGAGTATTTTTTCTCGCTCGGCTCACCAACATTAAGTTGACAAGCGCGAGCGGGGAAAATCCAAAGCTAGACCACCTCCCCACGAGATTTTGCAACGCTGGTGGTTGCGGATGGTTGCGACAACTAGTATTGAGATGCAATCTGCTCGCGTTGAGGAAGCTGCCACTTGAGTAGAAAATCTACTCAAGCAGCAGAAAGAAGCAGTGCCCTCTTGCGCTACGCATGGTGCTGTTTGTGCTGATTTTCTAGGGTTGGACAAACACCCGGTGCTAAAAATTTGCTAGAATGGCATGACATAATGCACTCTGCCTCTTGCGGAACTCTGCGTATTGTGGTGGAGGTTTTTGGTCACTTTAACATGTTCTGCATAGCGGACCTCCGCAAACTCCACCCAGGCCTACTTTCAATGTCTGGAGTTCAGTAGAAGGGGTTTATAAGTGACCAGGAGAAATTAGAGCCCCTTGAATAGGAGGGACTGCAAGGCCTAGTGCTTTTACAGAGGCTCTGGGAATTAACAGGTGGGAGTATGACCAACAGATGCCCTGACCATCTTTGACACAAGAAGCACCAATTTGTGGAATAAGCTGCAGCCTCCATAGACAAATATGGGCCCTGACAGTTATTTTTCTAAAAACTAAGCAGTGGATTCTTTGCAGGTAGTTTTCAGCTTTCTGTGATGAATTCCAGGTCAATATTTAAAAACATACTATCATAAAGGTTCTACTTAATGACATTTTATTTCCAAGGATAAAATGTTCGGAGAAATTTGTAAATATAGTTTACTTATTTGAGCAGAAGATGTAATTCTGCTTGATACTGTGCCTTTCAGATTGTCTTCTGAGTCTGGTGTCAGCAGAGTAGCCATTTACACGTAAATTACAGGTGAGTAGTGGAGTCACAAGTAAACTGCAGTAACAAAATTATAAACTCATGGGCCTGATTCACAAAGGTAAACTTAATCTTTTGTGTAAGTTTACAATTGTTTGCTAGTCACAAAGACATTTTACTAGTGGTATCTTTATGACTTGGAAGTCTCCCCACATAAAAAGATAGGATAGTCCTATCAGAAAAAATACTACTAGCAAAGTATCTTTGTGAATAGCAAACAATCATAAACTTACACATCAGTGTAAGTTTACCTTTCTGAATCATGCCCATGATTTTACACAGTTATCAAAAGCTTTATTTTACTTTTTATTTTCTCTTGGCTGACAAGTACCAGAGCCTTAGACATGGCTCTATGAAAACGGGCCTCTTTTTTACTTCTGACACAAGGACATGGACAGATATTTTTTGTGTTTGATTTTTCTTATTTGCAACTCAAAAAGAAAAAAAGAAAAAACAGAGAAAAAATCAGCTATCATTGGTACCCAGATCTCCCAGTGATTTTCATTACAGACAGGTGGTTTACAGAAGGAGTAGGTAATAATAAGTCAGTCTAGCTTTTTAGTGGTAGTTAAACAGGAGCTGTAACGAGCAGCCATATATTAGCATAAAGAAAAAAGGAAGGCTAGAAAGCTGGGAAATTACTACGTGGATGTCTCAGAAGGTAGGGAAAAAATCAGGGTTCAGCAATGCGAAAAATATTTTTTGCAGAATTTCTAAAGTCTCAAGAACTACAGCTTTGCTTTCAGAAAGAAATTCACAATTACAGCTTTTGCTAACCAACATTTTGACTAAACATTAGTATGTTTATGAATGACTAAATTATGTTGCTGGCTACAGACAAAATTCTCCACTTTTTTACCACCATCTTGCTACTGTCTGAGAGACTGTAGTCTAATGTCACTAACGCTCACATCAACCATCCTAATATACCCTCTGCTTTCAACACCACCAGTGACCACACTGACACTTAGTCAGTGCCCAGTGCTAATTATGCTGATTATCTACAGACTTGTATCCCTATAAATCATATTGCAACAAAATCTACCCCCCCCATCACACATCACACTTAACCATTACACTTCTAAGCTCTTCCATAATGTGTCTGTGGTCTGTGGAACCCATGAATCCACTCCAGCAACACCTAACACTGTCATTATTGATAAACCAGGTACCCCTGTTCTAAACCCGTCACCATTTTCTCCTGCTCCACTCACATGTTTGCCTTACCTAGTCTTTCAAGGCCTTCCACACCATTCCCACATATCCTCTCGCAATCCTATTTAAACCATCAAACCATTAACTAAATACACACACATGCAAGTACCATTGTAAATTCTCACACGAGCAAATGTTGCACATACTCTTGCTCACTTCTCACATTACCAGCACTACAATTCTCGGACTGAAATACAAATTGATGTACAACAATAACTTAGTATCAATTCACTGATATCTACTACAAATGTGCACTACCTATCAGAGACTCTAAGATAAACTGTAGGGCTACAATAGTCAACTTCGCAGATACCACCACTCACTAATATTTTGGACAACATCCTTGACAGAAGCATGGTTCACACCAACATCTTCACTTCTCCTTGACCTCATTCTGCTGTCCAGCTATAATATAATCCACTTACTCATTGTTTTTATGACAGGTGTTGGGGTGGATATTATGTATAAACATTCATTACCTTGCACACTGAAAGACACCATTTCAACTACAACCTTCCAATTTCTTACTGTGGCTATTGGTCATGCAACAACATCTAAAGCAAGAATACATATCACTTTTCATTTATGCACCCCCTGGCAGGAATAACCTTTTTCTAGAAGGATTTATAGACTCCATGACAATTTAGCTTCTATTAATATGCAAGCAAATCTTTCTATAGGATTTTAAACTCCTTTGGACTAAACTGGCCACACTCACACCTAGGGGCAGATGTATCATTCACTCATGCAACACAAAGCAGCAAGGCAACTGATATGTGCTGGGTTGAATGAAAGGGAGAGGGTAGAAATGCTCCATAAGTACAAAGTTATGAAGCATTTCTGCTCTCTCCTTGCATGGGAGCACTTTGTTCTGCATATCACCAATGCAGGCACCGTTTCACAATAGTGCAAGAGTGCCTGCATTATGGTAAGGATTGTTTTTGTTCAGAAAAGAGCACCTTCCTGCACAAAAGCAATACTTAGAGATATAGCCCTCTTTCTATGCGTGCTGTAGAATGCAGCACACTTGAACAGAGGAATTAACAAGGAGAAATAAAGATATTTCTCCTCATTACACCTCTGTCAGATAGGAGTAACACATTGACACAAATCCAGGTTTGCAAGTCTTTGTAAATCTAGGTCGGCATCAAAATACATGGATGGATGTGTGGGGACACCCATGCTCCACCCTTGTAACATCTACCAAAGACAAAGTAATACAAGTTAGCGCATAGCGCTGACTTGAGTTATTCTGTATTTACTAAATCCCAGATGAAGACCTGTATAGCCTTGTGAAGACATGCGTCATGTAAATGGCAATGCAAGTCCTTAGAAAATCTGCCCTTAAATAACTCAATTATTTCCTCCATGCAAATTCCCTAACACAATACTGCAACATTCCTTTTCACAAAAGAGGTGCTACATTAGAATTAGTGATTTCTAAACCAGATATATCAGTATGCCTAATCCCATACATATCAACTGATTGGACCATTTTTATTTAAATGCTTTATTTATCTCTGCGCTGCTAAAATAAGAATGGCAAGATACTAACAACACTTGGAGATGCAAAGGGTATTGACCACAACAGACTAGACTATATAATCTGCTCTCTCACACTGGATAGACCACCCTTTATTGACTCTACTGTATCAATCAAGCAATACAATGAAAAATATCCACCATTTTTAATAATCTTGTTTCAGAGAAAATTAAAAACAAATATCCTAAACAGTCGGATTGCATGTTCAGTAATGAGAATATTAGCCAGAGAAAGACTCTACATGCCCATAGGAGGAGAAGGAGAAAATCCCATCTTTTCCCCTCCAAACTTACAGTCCTACATAAGGAAAGACAAACATACAAAATTCCTTTTCCGGTCAAAGTCCAACTTTGCAGCCTAAAAACTTCAAAATACAAAAAAATAGGACCAAAGATCTGTGCAAAATAATACATGCTCAGATACATGAAGGCAATACTTCCCCACCTAAAGTTCCTAAGTGTAAATGACCTAGTTAATCAAAATATATACAACAATTTTTGATGACGTTGACCTTCTCATATTCTAACCAGAATTCCAATTAGCCTCCTCTCACCAGAAAAGCAGTATAAGCAACATGGGCAACCTTTAGTCCCATTTCAGAGCTTCACCTGAAAACATGCTGCTGCCAGCACCCAGGGGTCTATTAGGATGGCGGTCGTAAAATCTCCCCAACCATCATGGTAGCGGGAAAAGACCACCCGCAAGGACCGCAGCTTAATTGCCGGTCCAATGAGGATGCTCCGCAGTCAAAATCCGACCGTGGCGGTCAGATTCTGGTGATTAACATTGCGGCAGTTGCTGCTGCTGGCAGCACCGCCGCAATGTCAAAAAGAGCATGTCCTGCATATCCCTGCACTGCGTGGCAGCCACTGCACAGTGCCTGCCACCTGGTACATGGACATGTAGGGGGGTACCTAGGGCCCAGTGCACCCCCCACACCCCCCAACACATTGGGGGCCCGCAATGGGCCCCCGTAATATGTCTACGCATGCCTTTCCATGGTGGTTCCACCGTAGTGGAATGGCTGGCTACTGCCGGCATCATAATCGTGCCGGCGGTGCTTGGCCCTTATCCGCAACACTTGTAGTGGTCCAGCTCCTTCCGCCAGGCCAGCGGGCGGACTGCAACCGGCGGAAAAGTGGCAGGTGGAAAATCACACCGTGGCGGTCACGACCGTGATGCTAATCGGACCGGCGGTTGTCCGGGTTTCGATGGGGGGCAGATGGCCGTCGCCAGTCCGGCGGTTGCACCGCCAGAGTGGCGGCGGCAATCCACCCGCCATCCTAATAGACCGCTAAGTCTTTGCCCTACTTCGCTAACCCACTGCCTGTGTGTCAGGAATTCATAAATTCCACTCCTATGCAAAGAACATTTCCAGATGTGCTAAAAGTGAACCATATTTGCCCTTTTTCTAGCCCAGTTACTATCCGTCATAAGCTCATGGGTGTTCTGATAAGAACTTTAACTTAACCCTCACACAGCTGACCTAATACCTCCATGGTCCACTCAGATGACTGGATTACTAAACTGCTGCTCCTAAACATATTATCAAAGATTGGGAATTCAGCCAGATCAATAGGTATCATACTGGATAGCTCCGTCAATCTGGAGCTTCCCATTGAATAGGTCACTAAGGTCCCGATTACAAGGAATACCATAAATTGCAATGCCTGCACAAATACTGTTTGCACAAGTATCACAGTTACAAGTGGTGTGATTTTAGTCTCAACCGGAAATTACGAGGTGCAATAAAGAGCTCACCATTCATTAGATTTCAGCAGATTAAACATGCTGAATTGTAAAAAGGAGAAAAGGTCTGGTATTTAGCGGAACATGCAGATTTTTGTGTGGTAAGAACTAAAATCAGCATGTTAATAAAAAAGTCGTATCAGGCAACAATGATCTCACCCAATAAATTCTGAACATCTCTGTGTTGAATTTTCAGCAGAAGCTGAAGACCTTGCAGATCTGCCACATGAGAAAGTTTTAAACTTTTAGAAGTGGTTAACACTTGAATCTCACTCTGCCTACATCACATTATCACATACAAAGGAATCTTTATTTTCGCAGCTAGACTGGGGAAAAGACCGGTGGGGGCCCTTCTTATGCTCTACAGGGCCAAGTGTATTTCAAAGGCCTTTTATGGCAGTGAAATTTGGGGGCATACCGACACAGACGATCTCCAAATTGCAGCAAACAAATTTTTGAGATGTCTTTTATCCGTTCCTCAGAGAACCCCCTCTTTCACTGCTCATGAAGAGCTGGGCATGTCCTACATCTCTGAACTGGTAAACAATTTGGGCTGGGAAGAGGACCTCTCTAAATAAAGGAATTCTAATTGATTGTCTGGCTCTCTATCACATATTCAGAGTACCATGACTCAAATATGTAGAAAGGAGTCTCACGAGTGTAGGAAGAGCAGTCCTTTTCTCCAACGAATAAGAAAGATCCAGCCCTTATCAAGACGGCCTTCCTTGCACACCAGTCCATGGCAAGGGAGGAGAAGGAGCTCCTGAAGCCCAGCGTACCTCACTTCATCATGTTAAGGACTAGCCTGATGGTGGAGCCATACATGCTGGGATTCACAAAATCATACAACTGTTTTCTCCTGACAAGGTTCCGGTTTGATCTTTTGCATTCTCTTCTTCCTAATCCTAGGGGTCAGAACATAGGGCAAACTCTTTCGTCCTTTGGCTGTGATGGTACATCTCCGCAGGACATGGTTCATTTTACGATGTTTTGCCCATTTTATGAAACACCTAGAAAATCCTTTTTAATTCCTATTTTGAAACAGGCCCATTATAGACAAGTATGGCCCACTTTTATATTTCTTCATATGTTTACAGGTACCACTGTTTTTTTTGCGCTTAACTTTTTAAAATCCGCAATCAGGCTTAGGGCGAGTTGTGACTAACCCGTCTGACCCTTGTCATTATTCCCAGCACCACGCACTTTACCTTGCTCCACTGGCCTGTTTAACTATCATCCTGATCAAGTGCAAGGTTTTATTGTACCTTCTAAAGTGTTTTGTTTTACAATTACTTTATGTGTGTTTGCAGAGATTTGGTAATCATATATTTTAAATTGCATATACTTTTACATTGTATATAAGATGTTTAAACCAGGTATGTCACCGTCTGGACTGTATGAATGATATTTCTATCTTGTGCTTTTATGGTTTTATTACATGAACCCGAATAAAGTTATTCTGTTCTACAAAGGAATTTGTTTTAATCCCTCTACCTCGCTCAAAAATGGGATTATCAGTTAAAACCCAAACCTAAGAAGCAAATATAGACTACTTCTCAATAAAAACTTGTTTAAAAAAAGTCCACCATCAAGTGCACCTTAGGAACCTTATGCTCCAAATTCAAGTTTCTTAAGTCCCCCTCCCCATGACTCATAACAGAGTATTAGTCTGGGAGTGTAAACTCCACTGGTAAAAGAAGCAATACAAGTCACTCCCAACATTTCAACCCAGGAAGTATAGGGAATTAAGAGGAACACTTAGAGATACATTTTATATTTAGAAACCCTAACTAATGCAGGGTGAACTGTAAAGACAATGTAGGGGAATAAGAAATGATCTTACGACAGTGAGAATTAGGAAAAAGTTGCAAACACAATTTCAGAAAACTAGGAAATATTTTAATATGAGACATGGTTTTCCTAGCACAGTTTAATCATGTTTAGATCACGTATGCAACTGAGTTTTCATACTGGAAGAGTGAAATATGATTATCAAATGTGCATAACAGAAATTGGAAGCAAAGTAAAGAATCAAGAATAAAACATTAAAGTGCAGAATTAAATAGGAGTATTCAAAAAAGCAGAAAACTATCCTAAAGTTCCTTTCAATACATCAAAGAGTATGCTAATGAGGGCTCAGGTAATCTGCCAACCAATTGTGCCCTGTATCATTACCGATATTGGGCGTTCTGATAATTCTGGGGGGAGAGTTATTGGAAGAGTATGAGTGGGATCCCAAGGACCATCTTAGAAATAAGAAATTACACGTGGAACTAGTAATTCTGGCCCTGATTCCTTCAGTGGATTCTCATTTTTTGCATAGAATTTCATTCAGAGATTTTGGAGATTTCGGCTGCTAAACAATGATCCTAATCATCACATGTTTTCATTTCAAGAGCCCCCTTGTCCTAGTTGAAAAGCACTGCTTGTCCTGTTTCACACAGTTTTGTAAAACCAATTTTATTGTAAAGCCATAGGGACCAAAAACAGCATTCTTTTTTGTTGTCTAGTGGATTTCCTCAAGTGAAAGGAAATGAAAAAAGAGGAGCTGAATTAGTTATGGCATGTATTTAAATCTATAATTTGCAAATACTGTGGTGCACTACATTATGGAAAGAAGCAGTTTGCTGTCAGAGCGAGAACGAAAAATATAACAATTTTCAGAGATTACATTTGTCTGCTGAAATGTGAATGACTCACTTTTCACATTTTATTGAGGAATTAGCACACAGAGCAATGCGTGATCATTCCATTGCATAAAAAGAGAAGCACCGAAACTCATCATTACATGGGAGCCTCATTATGAATTACCTGTGTTTGGTCCAGTATATATAACATCCAGTGTAATTCGACTCTGCAGGAATCGCAATTTATCATTTGCAATGAATAAAATCCAATTATGAGTTTGCACTGATAAGTAGGAATAACATAAGCGTTTTGCACCAAAATCGGCATGTCCTGGTAATTATTGGGCTTTTTCTCTCAATACATTTTAGCAGGTTTGACTTGCTCAAGTTTATAAGGAGAAAACTGTGGGAATGTAGTGTTAGCCGCCAAACTCATAACTAAGGTATGTGTGGTAAAATATTTTCCCTCACACACTAGATTTCTCCAGGCCACTCACAATGAAGACCTTAAAGAGAAAAAAAACAAATCATTGTACATCACCCTATTTTCAAGATCTGTCATTAGATCACCACCAGCAACATCTCGATTAATTTTTATTGACTTAAACATGTGCTCTCTGATAATGCAGAGCATGTTCATCATTCATGTCTCTTCACCATTCATACAACATAGATGACAAAAGACAATTTTTTCGTTACCTAAACACATTCAATAATTTTTTCATAGAACATAAACACGTATTTTATATAACCAAGGTAGATATTATGTAACCCAGAATTTGATGAGATTGCACAGATGATAAATATCACAGAGTTTTTGAAAAATCACAAACAGAAAATCCTCCAAATATGGGCACCTCACAATTAATATGTTTATTCTAACTGCATTGTCTGAATACTATTTAGCATATTGCTCTATTTCTTTGCACCATTTAGATTTTTTGGATGGTGTCAACTAAAATCATCTATCATTTTAGATTTATAAACCTTCAGTCTTTTTTTTTTTTGATTTAAATTTTTTTATTGAAGTCCAAAAATTGCAATACATAGAATCCATCAAAACCAACACATCCATAAAAAGAGATTATCTATAGGCAAGCATGAAAATTCCCATAAGTTCATAGATAATAGATAAAGCACTAAAAAAGTCAGGGGCAGATACAAAGAACAGACAAAATAGTTTTTTAACCACATACATAAGGCAAAGACCCCTCCTAATCTTACTCAAAATATGTAACCCATATTTTTTCGAACTTCCCAAGACCCCCCACACGTAGTGCATAAGTGCGTTCACTTCTTCTAACTGCTTTCATCTTATGGGCCCACTCCAGGACAGAAGGAATCGAGTCAGTGCGCCACCTTTGCAATAAAAGTGATCTAGCTACTGCCTTTGCAATGTAGAAAAATGTAACCAATTGGTCAGGAAGAAGAAGGTCTGGGTCAAAACCAAAAACAATTAAGAAATCATTCACTACTAATTGAATACAACATTCAGTTTCCAAAAAACTAAAAATGTCCTCCCAGAAATTCTGAATCCTAGAGCATTGCAACATAATATGCGACCAATTAGCTGAAGGATGATTGATACAGCGAAAACAGTGCGATGAATGATTGGCATACATTTTTGAAAGGGAAAGAGGGGTTCGATAAAGTTGCCATTTACTAAAAAACAACATCTTTCTCCAATTCGCGCCTCTAACCGTACTAAAATTACGTTTATTAATAGCTGACCACAATTTAGCTGAAATTTCTAGATCTTCATGATCCATCCATTTTTTAATAGCCTTCTGTCCAAGATCCAGACCCCTGACTAAAGCTAAACGCTTTTTTCATGCCCCAGGCTTTCTGCCAGATGCATCCTCTAAAAGTTCATTGGCTAGCTGATGTTGTTCGCTAATTTGGGAAACATCTAGATCAGCAAGAAATTTGTAGAAGATGTTATATGACCCCAAAAGAATAAAATCATTGACAATCAATTGCGCCATTTCGGTCATAGTTAACCATCTTCCATTCCTCAGAATATCTTAGACCTTACGAAATCCTACCGAAGCCCTCTTTAAGGTGAGTTCTGAAGATTGTGTGATCCCTGCTAATGGTAAGATGTCAATTAGTAATGTAGCTGAATTGATTGCAGGGATGGAATATCTTTTATAGAGCGCCTGTCGTTTTTTAAGAAGCCAGTGAAGACACTTATAACAGACCCGCTTAGGGGATCTGAAGATTGACAAAGGGGAGTGGATCTGGCTTTCCTTACATATTAAATCCATAAAACTATTAATAAACAGGTTTGACTGCAGTTGAGGTTTGAATCTAGATAAATACTGTGCAAAATAAGCATAGTAGTAATCCCTGAGATTTGGAAGGGCTAGACTTCCTTGTTCCAATTCTTCATATAAAGCGGTAAGTGCAATACGTGATGATTTTTTTGCCTAAAGAAAAGCTGTAAACACAGACTCTACTTGGGTAAAAAGGAACCTGATAAAATACATGGGATGGTTGAAAACAGAAAATGAAACAGAGGAAGAACAGACATTTTAATCAAGGCCACCTGACCCAAAATAGATAGAGGAAGAGAATTCCAGCGTAAAAACAAGGCCTGAGTTTTTCGAAGGAGCGGTGCAAAATTCAGATGATATAGGTCAGTAACTCTTTCGGAGAAATATACCCTAAGATATCTCTTAGGTTTGATGTTAACGCAAGAAAGGATATCGGGGTGCAGGACCAAGCTTGCACCACCGCATTGTAAAATTTCGGTTTTCCTTTTATTAATGCGATACCCACCTAAAGCCTCAAAGTCCTCAAAGACCTGGAAGACTTTAGCCTGAACCTCTATCTCGGGTTTGATAATAAGCATGATATCGTCCACATATAATTTCAATTTTGCCATAGATGGAATTGGGGTACGGATATCAGCACAGTTCCTTATTGTTATCGCCAATGGTTCGATAAAGAAAGCAAACAAGACCGGTGATAAAGGGCACCCTTGCCTTGTGCCCCGTTTTAATTTGAGCCACCCGGCCACCGAGATGATTACATTGGCTTCAGCGTTCTTATATAAATTATAGATCAGGCCCGTGATCTTTGAGGAAATAACGAAGTGATCTAAAATCTTAAACTATGTCTCCCACACAACAAGGTCAAAAGCCTCCTCGGCGTCTAGTAGAAGGACTAATGCAGGTATTCTCTGCGTATCGAAATAGTCCAACGCTTCAGTTAAATAATGTGTGTTGGTGGCTAACTGCCTACCAGCAATAAAACCGTTCTGGTACGAATGGTTCAATTGCGCCGCGTGTTGATTAAACCGAAGTGATAACAATTTGGTGGCAATTTTATAGTCTGAGTTTAACAACGTTATCGGGCGATAAGAATGCAGATCCTCGCTGTTCTTACCTTTTTTCAGAAAGCTGACTATATTGCCTTGTCTAAAGGACTCTGGTATTTCCCCCCGCCCCTTAAGCATAGAATTAACTAAACGAAGGAAAAAGTCTGCAACTGAACTAAAAAAGACTTAAAATAATTCAGGCGGAAACCCATCCGGGCCACAGGCCTTGCCATTTGGCAGATTCTTAATAACCCCCTTCAGCTCTTCCATAGTGAAGGGGCTTGCCATAGATAACTTTTCTAATTCTGAGAGTGTCGGTGGGCTATTATTCTGCAAAAATCCTTCTAACAAAGTCATATCCACAGTCTGATATTGGCCATAAATGGACTCATAATGCTGTAGCATTATTTCCCCAATTTTGACTGGGTCATCTATACGCGAGGCGGTTAAGGGGAGTTTCATCGCATTGATCTGATTTGCAGCAGCCTGCTCCCTAGCCTGCCACGCTAAAAACCTACCCGTTAAATTACTTTCCTCTTATGTTTCATCGTGCTGTTTACAAATTGCAAAAACACGAATTCTGCTGGGATGGCTGCGGAGCACCACACCTCCGCGTAGCCACAGGTGCTATCTGCCCCGCCCCGCCCCCAGCAATGGTGGATTGTTCCTGGCGTGCGCCAGGCAGGCTGGCGCTTTTATCTACATGAGCCTTTCTGCGTGTTTTATGCTCTGCGGCTGTGCCTTGAACCAAGCGGTGGAGAGAAGCATTCTTTGGCTTCTGCGGTGCTCTTTCCTCGGCTCAGCTTGGACGCTCAAGCGTTTTCGTCTGTGGCACCTATGCTCCTCTGGTGGGTTTGGAGCCTGTGGCAGGTGAGCGAATAAAACGGAGAAAGAGGCTGTGGCGGCGGTGGCCACTTTGGATTTGCAGGCGCATGTTCCCCATTGATGCCACACAAGGTTTATTATAGCGCACACAACTATTGCCCCCCATTGACTTCGGCAGTGCATTCGACCGTGAATTCATACATGAATATCTTGGCGGTAATTTGAGCAGATAAGGGGGAGAGGAAAAAAAACGATCTCTACATCCTACACAGACTGCTGTAACCGGAATGCAGGATAGATTTTTGCCTCTTCCCCTTCCCCCTTTCCCCACAAGGTGTCTCCTCCGTGCTTTTAGAGACTGTATTAATAAAAGCGGCATAAGTCTATAAGCACCTTTATGGCATATAGAGGCATAAGACTGAATTGGAAGATCGGGGTAGATCTATATCTCTTTTTCCTTCCTCCTCCATAAAGTACCTCCTCTGAATCTCCTCTCTGTGTATACCAACGATCTTGGGAGAGATTATATTAATAAAAAGAGACATAACTCATAAGTGGCAGTAAATTATTTTGGGGAGGTGAAAGGAGGTGCAGCAGCCAGAATGGGAAAGCTGCTTAATGTGCGCCTTAAAGTCAAGACCCGCCGAGCCCTTGCTAAGGAAGCAAAGGAGGTAGTTCGACTGGCCAGTAAGGAGAGAGTCCCCAATGTGCTTGGTCCTGACTCTACACTTGAGAGTTCAGAAGAGGAGGAGTATTTATTCCTTGCTGTATCTTCGGAACAGGGGGGCGCGGCGGACGCCGCAGACAAGAACGCTGTTACAGCCATGCCTGTAACATCCCTGCAGGATAATGCGCCGCCCGAAGGTTCTAAGACCAAACAATTTGCACTATTTCTGAAAAAGGCAACGCTGCAATCACCCTCTTTAGGCTCTAGCCCAGCCCCGAATATCTTAAAGGAAACCTCAGCCAACATATTATCATCAGCCCCGGTATCAGCAGTAGATCTGGCCTCTACGAGTCAGGAAAATCTGCAAGGTAACCTTAGAGCTGATCCCCTTACAACTATGGAGACATCTGAGGGACAAATTTTTAGTCTGGATGAGTCGACCTCTTTAATTCTGTCAACTGCTCCGATCAGGAGACATGTGGGGGAACCAGACATATCAGAAACATCTGGTCATCCTGTTGCCACCTCCGGTGCCCCCCGGTATATCGCTGACTTCCCAAATCCTCCTATACTGCTCCAGGCTTCTCCACAAGAACTGGTTTCCCCTGACTGGCCAGAGGTCCGCTGAAGGGAGTATGGCAGGGGATCTCTCTCCTGCTGTGGACCCTCCTCATATTTTCTCCAGCCAAAATATGGAGCAAGTTGGCGAAGTTCAGATGAACATTAAAGATATGCTGAATTTAAACTTGGAGGAAGTTTGTGAGCTGAAAAAATCACAGAAAGCTAAACTTTCCTCTCTTCATCAGCACCTGGAGAAAATCGAAGAGACTATGTCAAACTTGCCAATTAGACTCCAGGAGGCTGAAGCTAGGATCTCTGCTCTGGAGGACCAGATGACCATCATAATAGGAGAAGCTAAAGCGGCGGCCAAAAGTGAGAATCTCCTTTAGAACAAACTGGAGGAGTTCGAAAATCATTCTCGGAGATCCAATCTCCGGATAGTGGGAATTCCAGAAGGAATCGAGGGCTCCCAAACCTTGCAGTGGGTCAACTCATTCATTAAACAAAAAGTTATCCCAGAGTTTGAAGGTGATCTTACCATCACGAGGGCTCATCGTGTTCCTGCCCGCCCATTTCCCAATTCTACGATGCCACAAACAATACTATTAAATGTTGCCGATTACCGTGTAAAAGAGAGAATACTGACTAAGGCAATCCAACAGAGACAGTTTGTTGTGAATGAGACTGTAAAATGTCGTATTTTCTCTGAAAAGACTGCTGTGGCGGCACGTCAGAGAAAGGAATTTGCAAAGATCCTCCACCTGTTTAAAGCTAATGGGGCGCAAGCTTCTATCGCCCAGGCAGTCCAAATTAAGAGTCTTGATCAAGGGCAAATTCTTCATGTTCTCCGATTTGGATGAAGCCCAGGAATTATTAAGAGAGATCTTGCAGGCTCTAGGGCGTAGAAGAATTTACTTGATGTAATATATTGGTTATAGTCATTTTTATAAATAGGGGGGGTCAGGTGGGTGAGTTTCCCCCGCCCTTCTTCTGGGAAGGTAGAGATGTTTGTTAAATGGTTGTTTCACCACAATTAGGGCTCCACACTTATAACATTTGCTTGCTTGCATGTTTCATTAATATTAAACAAATTTGAGAATTGCTGGGGGTGTCAGGGGTAGGATCACGCAGGTGTAATTATATGACACCCAGGTTAGAGGGGTGTGAATTGCGGTTAGTGTGGTTGGTGGGGGTTTTTCCACAATTCGGTGGGTGGGGTCATGAGGGGTGGAATGGGAGCATAAGGGGGGGGAAATAAAGTCTTTTTTTTGCAAATCCATTCAGGTTTTAAAACATCCATATTTTAGATTGACTCTGGGTAGGCTTTTTAGTGGGTTTAAGTTTAAGTTTTGGTCTGACCTTAAGTATGGCTAGTAAGGAACTGTTGAAAGTGGTTTCTTTCAGTGTTAATGGTCTTACAATAAAAAGAAAATGCGAGCAATTTTTGCGAATTCATTCAGGTCTTATACATCCGTTTGTTAGTTTGACTCTGGTTAAGATGTTTAGGGGTTTAAGCCTTGGTTAGGTCTTAATTATGGCTAGTAAAGAACTGCTAAAAGTGGTTTCTTTTAATGTTAATGGCCTCAATAATAAAAAGAAAATGCGGGCAAACGAATCATGGATCAAAACAGAAAACCAGTCTGTGATTTTTTTTACAAGAGACCCATATACCAGCTGCAAAGCTGTCTGATTGTCCTATGTTCAGGTCCTGGGTAGCTTATAGGGGATTCTCTTCGTCTTCCGCTTCCCATAGAGGGATAGCATTATTTTTAAGTAAAAAACTTCAGGCGGAGGTTCTTAATTTTGATAAAGATCTGCATGGTCGTTGGTGTTGGGTTACCTGCTCCCTTAGACAAAGACAGAGACCGATAACCTTTGTCAGCATATACGCCCCAGTTGAGGATAACTTTAAGGTCTATGAGGATCTGTTTCAGTCCTTAATTCAGGTACCTGGGGAGCTGATTTTGGGGGACGATTTTAATGTTCTAATGAATCCTAAAATAGACTCGTCAGTGCGGGTTAAAAAGCAGTTGAAACCTAAAACCTTAAGAACCTTGCAACATTATGGAATAACCTTGGACCTACAGGATCCATGGCATGTGGCCTTTCCAACCAAAATAGCGTATACTTGTTGGTCAGGTAGATTTCGTTCCTCATCACGCATTGATTTTTTTCTGGTTTTACATAGGTTGTGCTTTAGTCAGCAGAGATTCCTATATAACGGATTCTCCGATCATGCCATGTTGGTGCTTAAGCTACACTTAGGAAATTGCGTAAGGTCCCCTAAACGATGGTCACTGAACAGACAATATTTTAATGAAGAGGATTGGGTAGGTTTTATCGGGACAGCGATTAAGGAATTTTTGTCACGAAATAGTGAGTCTGCACCTCTGAGCGTGGTCTGGGATACACTCAAGGCCTTCATCCAGGGCATCATTATTGGAAAAGATGCAGAAATGGTAAAAAAATTTAGGGAAGATGAGAGAATCTTGGAACAGAAAATCCAAGTGTCCTACTCTGCATTTCTTAACAACCCCTCTGTGTTTAACCAGCGTCAGCTGGATCAGGCTAAGCATGAACTCAGTGCCAATTACTACACTCAGAGTGAAGCCTCCTTTCAACAATTCCGCCATAAAACATATGAGGAAAATAAACCTTCAGTCTTGTGGGTGTTACTAGAGAGCGTGTCTTCTGGAGCTAATTAGCCACTTGGCTTGTTTCGACATGAAAAGAAGGCCACTGCAACCATTTTGATGCCTATTTCATTATGCTCGCAGATTTTTGACCAAACTAGAGAAAGGTCAAAAACCATTGTGCTTTAGCTTTCAGCCTTAGAGAGGTCTTCCCACAAACCTTTGTCTACCCCCTCCCCCAATTCCTGTTTTTTTTTGTTGGCTTGAAGTCTTCAAAATGGTTAGGGATAGCATCACATAATGCTTGGGAATGAAGGGTGACGTTGGCAATACGATTGGTGAAAAATTTAAGAACTTTATAAAGTTCTTTGGAGGAGTTCCCTGAGTAGAGATGCAATGTGGGCTTTCTGAGATTTAAAAATATTTTTATGATAGAGTGCTAAAGAAATTTTGTAAGCTTCCTTCTTGTTCAAGTTGTGAGAGATTCTCCACCATTCCTCCAGTTGTTTACAAATTGACTTCTCCTGATGCAATTCTTGTAAATACCAGGGTGCATGCTGTCTCTGAATATCTTTATGTTGTTTTAGAGCAGCAAGGATGTCAATAGCTGATTTTAGAGCATCATGGTAGCCATCTAACCCTAAATTAATATCTCCTGACTTCCCTATCATAGAAGCCCTAAATTCTTTCTTGAAGGAGTCTGGAGTAATTCTGTGCAACTGTCTCCTAAGTCTATAAGTGGCCTTATTGGGGGAATGTCCACACGAGTACCGATCTGAAAATCGACCAGAGAGTGGTCTGACAACACTATCAGGCAGGGGGCCTGGGTGTGTATATATGGAGAGTACGTTAAAAAGAGATCCAACGTACGGCCCGCAGAATGAGTGGGACCAGCGTCAGACTTTTTTTCAGGCCTAGAGAGGCCAGATCAGAGAGGAACTGAGCAGTGTCTGTATTAGCACAGTCTTCACTATGAACATTAAACTCACCTAGTAGACCGAAATGTTTGGAGGAAATAGAATGCATAGCAATCAGTTCCATCAGTTTAAGAGTGAAATCACGAAGAGGTCATGGGGGGGGGGGCGATACACAAGGGTGCCTTTCCAACAATCATGTGATGAGAATTCAATTTTAAAAATACAGATCTCTATCTTATCCTCCAATCAATTATAGATACTTTCAGAGACTCTTTATAAGTGATGGCAATGCCACTGCTCTTTCTATCCTCCCTAACCTTACAATGCAATAATTATCAGGGAGAGCCAAAGTGATGGAGGGTGTGAAAGCAGGTTTCAGCCCTGTCTCTGTAACAAATCCTAAATCTGGGGTTTCTCTATTAAACATATCCTGTATCTCAGCAGCATGCTTGGGTAGAAGTCTCACATTACTCAGAAAACACTTCCAAGTATGTGCTGGGTTGAGGGGTGGAATAGTGGAAGGGGGAATTATCTAAGGCTAGCTTCAAGTCTGCCCTAGGAGGAAAGGACTGAATATCCACCTCCTGTAACCAATTGAGACCCTGTAACGACAGTATAAGCAGGAAAATGGGCCATCAGGACTGGGGAAGGCACTAACCATGCATCTTTTACCAGCATCAAGGGTCCCCCTTAGAAATCTAAATCCTGTAAGTTCCTCTCTCGAATGGGAGCATTTCTGTGCTGTAGCAATATCTAGGACAAAAGATACAGGGGTCCTGGCTCCTGGCAATGGCTGGGCACTGACGGGCGCAGATGGGTATGCCTTTGGGGTGACTTTGGTGCACTAGCAGCGCGTCCACTTCAAATCCAGGAGTTCAACTTGTATAAGAGTCTGTTTCTGTCAATGTCATTAAAAACACTTATTACAGTCAACAAAACAAGCATACAAACCTGATGTTCTTGGAGAAGCATATTTACCTATGAGCAATGAAAGTGTCAGGATGTTGTCAGTTGTGCCACTGTTGTCCCTAAATTCTGTCTGGTACAGTGTGATAAGACCTTTCTCATCAATTAATTTTGCTACAACATTTATGAGTAGTGATGTGTATATTTTTGCCTCTGCATCCAGAAGAACATTCATTCTATAAATTAATGGTTCTTTCTTTGTGCCCTTTTTGTATAGTGACAGATTATGGATCTCTTCCAGATGGTTGGTAGCAATCCTCTGAAATAACATACAGCAAATAAAAGGTGCAACTAGGTAGACTCCTTGTCTGACTTCTTCAACGAGCTGGAATTACATTTGGGCATGGTGCACCATCAGAACTGGCTTTATTGATGACCATAGTTACTGACTTTGCTGTGCACCATTGCATGGTTGAATCTGTGGTTAGAATTGAGATTTTTGATGAAGCTGGTTATTTACTCTATCACCTTGACCATATAATCATGCATGGTTTTCCCACATGTTGGCTGGTATGCAGTTTGTACACTCGTTTGTCTACGTAGTTTACATGTGGCGAGAATGTCCTTATGTCTTTCTTCTTGCATTGAAAAAAATTGAACACATTCTTCCTCCTTCTTTTTTTCTTTTAGCTTCACAACCCTGATTCATATAGTTTTTTTGGAGTGTTCTGAGATTTCTAAATTTGGTGCATTTATGCTACATGCACTGGCATTTGTTATCTTCACCAGCCTCAATGTCTGGTTATTTCCGTTTTTGGGATTGTTAGCGCCTCAGTGCATCATAAATTCTAATAATTTAAAATCAGGGCTACTGAAGCTAATAATATTATGCACATCTAAAAGATTCATATAAAGCTTCATGACGGAAAAACATTTGTAACTACTCCCTAAACTGCTAAACTTGATATTTTTCTGGGATAGATTAAATAACCACAGTTATTTTGATTGTAACCTAATAATGTCAAACTACAAGTTTCAACATCAGCGAGTGATTATAGGTAGGGAAGGGTAATAGCAAAGTGCTGAATGGCGAAGAAAATATGCTGTTCTGCACAAAGTTGAAATGCAAAAAAGTTTCATCTAAGTTTAAAGTATAACATGTACTAGTTCAGTATAAATGAAAATATATGATTGTAGAGGTTTTTATCTACCATTGAACTCAACAAATGGATATGCAGCGGTCAATTGCTGTTAGAAAAATATTTATTTTTATATAAACTTACAAACAATATATTTGGGTCATTAAGAAACTCCGACATTCAAACATTGAAGAAAATAAGGTTCGACGTAATGTCAAATATAGTGCAATTAATCTTGGGAAACTATCAGTACATTTTTTTTTAAAATAATGATGGATAGGCAAAAAGTGTTATTTGCATTTCAAGTGTTTATAATGATTTCTATGAATAATAAGTTAGCCATTAATTGACACTTATTGGTTTGCATAGAGTAAAACAGACTAAGGAACAGAAATAGAAAATGAGAGGGCTTAAGAAGTAAAAATAGCATTAAGAGGACTTACTAAGGGTTAAAGGCAACGCAGGAGAGGCACATTGCATTGTGCCAGCAAGCATGACATGTGTCTTTTGACATTTCAAGCAAGAACTCTGTATTTTTTTATTGGGGCAGACCATGTCCTGTGGCATTTTCTTCAGTACGTGCCAAGACTGACAGGCTTTAAGATACTTTCAACTGTACTAAGATAGGGTATTGGACACGTCAGGGAAAGCAAGGAACTTCTTCTTCATCTCCCTCGAATGACCTGATTGCTTGATACTTTTTAATGACATTTTAGTCCCCTTCCTCTGTGAATAATTCTTAAAAAGAAAATGACAATTCCTTGTGTCCTAGCAGAAAAATAACAATATGTTGCAGATATTTTGCTAGATTTTAACCTCGTTACTAGTTTGCACCTGGGAATTTCTAGTTCATCTGTAATCAAGGAGATCTAGTAGTTTTTTCCAGTTCGTTGTGGTCATCCAGGAACCCCGACAAAGTGAATTGATCTCCGGAAAGGCCAAGATACGCACTGCAAAGTATGGGGCAGATTTATGTTGAACTTGCGCCACTTTTGCGCCGCCGTTGCGTCACTTTTATGACGCAGCAGCGGTGCAAATCCTGCGCCATGGTGCGGGGTATTTACAATGTGACGCATCTGGGAGATGCGTCACGTTGTAAAGCCCTGCGCCACATGTAGGCGTTCCAGGGCAGGTGGGGGCGTTCCGGCGCAGGAACGCCTCCTAAAAGTGGCTGAGTAAAATCTACAAGATTTCACTCAGTCACTTTTAGGCCCATGCTGCGTCAAAAGGATTGATGCAGCATTGTACAGATAGGGCCCCCCAGAACATTGCTGGAGCTGCGTCACGCTTGCGACGCAACTCCAGCAATGCGCCACTTTTACGGCACAGATGCGTCACGCATCTGTGCCGTTTTTGCCCCATGGTGCGCCGCATTATAAATGCGGCGCATCCATGGTGGCGCAGCTGTGGCGCATAATAACTGGCGCATCCCTGCTGATATGCAGGGATGCGCCAGTTATCATAAATCTGCCCCATAGTATCTTTATCGTATAGTAAAGTAACTGATTTCTCATGAGCCTCAGTACTGTCTGTGAATATTTGTGTACACTGATAAACCCTGCTATAAACTATGGAGAAATACTCTCCTTCAGGGGGCACTGCAATGGAACACTTTTTTGGTACAAAAACAATTTTTATTTTTGATGGTTTTAGACGTTTTGATTTTACATTTGGACACTTTGTAGGGAAACAGGTTGAGGAATCATGTATTCCAATTATTTTTGTTAGTTACTTGAAAACTCTTTTTGTCAGTTTCTTGATTAATTGTTTATCTCTTACAGCTTCGTTTGGCTCGATGATGTCCCCATCTCTGCACAAAATTATTGTCTCAATTGTTTTTTATCCACTCACCCATTACATATATCTGACCAATTTAAGCTAAGCTACCAAACGTGAGACAGATCATACAGTTAGGGAAAGATTGGAGTACCCCCATCATACGCACTTAGCAAAATGTGGAGGAGCTTTTTCATTGCTCAAACTGGCTGCTACTCTCTGAAGCACTCATTTTCTACAATAATTTGCAAACTGAAACCATGAGGGAAAACTAATCATGCCTGTCGTTCAGGGAATACTCCAACTTAAATATAATTCTAAAACAAACACAGATATTGTCATGTAAGCCAAACAAATCTAGGTCACACCTGATATTTAGTGACCAAGGATTGCCTGTGATTTGCTATAAGCGACGAGGTACGCACTGCATATACTGATTGTTGATATGCATTTTGTAAGGTGTGTTAATTACACCACTGGATCACCATGTGACTTTGAGCTTGTAAATTCATTGTTTTCCATAGAGTGAAGAATATTACAAGTTTTATAGTGGCAGTCAATAATGATAGACTTACATGTAACAACTTATGTTTAAATCACCTTTATTAATTGTATCTGCATAAGAAAAAGCAGCTGTACATAATATCAATACAGAATATCAGCTTTCACAATAGAGTCTGGCTTCCAACATGGACAAGATCTAATTTTGTTATAAGCCAACATACAATCATAACGGTATAGTCACTGTACCTCAAACCCATACTGTATCACGGTAAGGGAAAATGGAAGGAAGGGTGGAGGGAAATGGGAGGGCTAGAAAGTAACATGATTACACCAATTAATGTTTGCAGTAACCACAGCACGGTTATTCACTACAGATCTCAAAGGAAAACACCCTCATGCAGAAAATGTGGATTGAGCAGGGCATCTGTAAAACAGATGTACCAACAGAAAGAATAATATACATGGGGGAATTCATACTATAAGTACAGTCTCCTCATGTCCCCCTTGGATTTAGCACTGTCAATAAAAATCTTGTACTGCATTTGGTTGAATGAAAACCTGGATTTACCTTCCCACACCACTCTCAACTTCTCTGGGTGCCAAACAGAGGCTTCCATGATCATCTTGTTCAACTCTTTCTTGGTAAGCTGAAGATCATGTCTCTTCATTGTGTTATGCAACGTATGTCCAGAAAAATATGAGTTCTGCTATTTTGCCAAAACAGATCCTTTTTTTTTCTTTCAGAGTTTTAACCAACACCTCCCTTTCTCAAACCCTGACAATTGTCTAAAATAATTGTGCTCATAACCCCTGGTGAGCCACCTGGTCACCTAGTAGAGATTAATGTTGGCTATGTGTATGTCCAGCCGTAAGTAGGTGTGTCACTTAGTTGTGAAAGATGTTAAGTTTGAGAGGCCTCTGTAGTAGTTGGAATCCCCAGAACTCTCACCATTATCACTCTTTTTGCATTCTCTAGATTGTTGATTTGGGGTTCCAATTTGATCATGCAATGAGCTGCAATTTTTTTTAATGTTTTATGCAATTGGATGGCTTAGTTGCTCATCCATCTTAAAAATGTTGTTGTGAAGACCCTTTCTCTTTATTAACCACTCTGATTTATATATGTGCAACTGTCTCCTCTACTGCAAAGACTTTCCCAGCAATTTCCCTCATGGAACCTTGAAAATATTGGCAAATGTGAAATAGAGCAGACAGGGTGAGTTTTAGCAGTTGGCGTTCATCACAGCTTTTCTCTTTATGAACATCATCCAGTAATAAGGCAGATCTTAGCATAAAATAGTCTTTCTTTTGTCTAGTGATCTTTGTTGTTCTTTGGATGGATTTCACTCAGGTACGATGTTGGCTGGCACCCAATTGTTCAGTAACTAATGACCAGGGCTCCATGAACCACTCACTCTACATGGTTCATCAGACTTTATTCATCAATAAATACCTGCATTTACTCTACTACTGACTGTGACAGGTGATCATGTGCAAGCATCCCTGCAGCCCTGATTCTGCCGAGCCTACCTTCAGCTCTCTTTCTTGCCACACCAGTCCAGCAGTACTGATCAGTCTTAAAGCCCCAATTAGCCCAGAGAAATCCCAGATACGTTGCCTCCCCACATGAATCTTGCCTCTGGTGGTTGTAGAAACCAATCTATGTCCTGCACGCAGGGTTGGCTTCAGTCTTTTCAGTGCCAGCTGATCAGATAACATCCATAAGTCCCAGAGGGGAGCTCGGCTATCTGTCATCACCCAGTCTCAGCAGGCCAATAGCCTCCCTCAAAAGGTATGCACCCTGATTATCATTACCTGAATATTAATGGCACACAATATTGAGAAAAAATATTGAAAAAAAAATATTGGCAGATGAGTACGTCTAGATTTTCTGTACTCCACATATATGTACCTTGATTATATATACATCTACAAGGTATGTAGATGTAAAGTTAGGAATAGCAAATCTATGCTTCCATATAGGCTTTTTGATATTTGGTCCCTTGATGTTCTGTCCTTGATATTCTTGCACCACAATATTCTGGGGGCTGTTATTCTGTACTACAATTCCCCCAAAAGAGGTTAAGTGGTGTGCTTTCAATTCCTGCGACTACCCTACTGGATCCAGCACTGGAGAGGACTGCTTGATATGTAGCCCAAAAGTGGAGACCACCCCAGAGGGCTGCAAGGAAAGCAGCCGTTAAGAAGTCTGACAAGCCCACCCCCCTTATATCTATCTAATTGTAGATCTCAAAGAGACAAAGATAGGGGAGCCCTAATTCAAACATGACAAATTTTCAATTTAAGTGAAAAACGTATTGGTTGAAATTCATCTCTGTGCTTCCAATATTGCTTTATATTTTGCACATATTTGAATGTAATAACAAACAGCCATAGAAAAGCAAGAGAGTTTGGGAAATAGAAAATTAGATCTATAAACCAAAAATATTTATACAACTATTGGTCAAACCAATGATCATACATATCAGAAAGACAGTGGATCTCATTTGAAAAGCTATAAAATCAGATTATACAGAGATCTTCATGAAAATATTTTAGCATTAATACTGAACAAGAAGAAGAATTAGCTCTTTAAATTCAACAACCCACGCTACTTTATGAAACTTCGATTCAAGACACTTGCTACTTTTTATGGGTCTCAGTTTAAATCATAAGATACTTAGGAATACATACTAACCACAGGGCTTTGGTACTTTGGAGCCATTGTTAATTACAATAATCTTCCATAACCAGTATTATCATATGTCCAGGTTTGTTTGCTGAGGTGTATACAGGATCATGATCAGGCATGCATTTTAAAAGTTTTGATCAGCTCAGGAATTCATATGTTAACCCAAAATGTAGTTTGTTTTCAAGTAATAACAGAATGGGAACTGTTTTCTCACAACACCCCTCTCCTCTACAGCTTTACATCATTTACCTGTGCTTCTGCAAAAAAGCCAGAGCTTTTCAAACAGAAATATTTTAGTAAAAAATAGTCACTCTGTCTAGGACAGTCAATTAGTTTGGGTGGTTGATAAATCGAAGTGTGAGGGGAGATGCTCACTTGAGTAGCTGCTCCCTGGAGTACTTACTCCTGTTCTAGTGTTTCTCCCTTTCATGTCTCATTTTCCCTGTGTCCCCTAAGTCTGGATGGGAGTGCTTTAGTGTAACACAAGCACCACCATTCTGAGCCTGTGGGGAGACAGTGGGATTATCCTCTGATATCCATCTCAGGTCATGGCTGAGAAATGAGCAAAGGCTGAAACTAGCACCATGAAACAAAAAATAAACAAAAACAGAAGTAAAAGATCTATTTAGAATGGTACCTGTGAAGCCAAAAGACATAAAGATACTGAATAGCGGGCATAGTCTAGTCCGACTAGGAGGCTAGTTGTGGCTGAGAAGAGGTTGTGGTTTCCTAAAATTATAATGTTTAATGACAGGTAAGAGAGTGGTCTCAGCTGAGTGAGGGCTTAGCAAACATACTACATAGGATTAATGAAGTAGTTAGTAAATTAGCAGGTAAAAAGCAAGCCTGTTAAGTATCAGATGTTCTGTGGTTGTTTTGTTTTATAAAAGAAGCAATCAAGGCATATACCAGTTATAGGAGGGAATGCAGTGATCAACAATTGTTTTTCAGAATTGGAAGTATAAAAGCACACTTGAAACATAGTAGTTACATGCTGTAGCACATATTATAATCAGGAAAAAAGTGAAGCCACATGGGGAGCAAGTCAAGGTTTCGATAATTTGTGAACAGCAACAATCAGTGGGAGCACATAAATGGTTGTGAATTTGAATATAGGAATTAAGATCCTATTTTATGTTTCAGCAGACAGGTGATTCTGTCACAACGGTAATGGATATCGCATCCATTGAAATATAAATCCCATTGGATATAGTGGAGTTTATATTTCGGCAGATGTGTTATCTGACCACGTGACGGAGTAACCCGTCCATCGAAATATAAATCAGGCCCTAACACATCATTCATAGTGGGCAGACTGGGTAACATGAGAGCAAGGGTTGAAAAAGATTAGATGTGGACCCCTGAACAAGCTAGCGAAGACCTTTGATTGTACATATATAGTAAAGTACTTGACTGAGACAGTACAGTGGGTAATGGTGGAGCAGGGATGGGAATTAGTGAATGGATAATTTGGTCCACACCAAAGGTCAGAGCAATGTGATAACATCATGGTAATAGCTTGAATAATATCATAACACTGGAACGGAAGACCCCCTTCTATGAAGCAATTGAACAGGTTACTACTGATCAAGACTCTAAGGCCAAGTTTACATAAACAGCACTCGTACAATGCAATTTTGACTTACTGTTTGCACCAAATAACCAATGCAAAAATCACAGTTTCACCAAATAACTGGAGCAAAAATACATGTACATTGACAAATTAGGGCCTGATTCAAAAAGGTAAACTTACACTTTTGAATACGTTTACAATTATTTTGTTATTTACAAACTTTGAGTACAACTATGGGACTCCGCCGTCAGGGAAGGGAACTCCACAC
The DNA here is from genome assembly GCF_964204655.1 of Triturus cristatus. Taxonomy (NCBI): domain Eukaryota; kingdom Metazoa; phylum Chordata; class Amphibia; order Caudata; family Salamandridae; genus Triturus; species Triturus cristatus. Next base: position 909,224,770 of record NC_140592.1, read on the forward strand.
AAAAAAAGATCGGTTAGGCCAATCTTTTTCCTTCCCCATCTATCTTCTATTTGGAAAATCAACTTTGTTTCTTATTTCTAAGTGATTGCGCCCTCATCAGAGAATACATTCCTTTGTTTCTCACGATGAAGAACTTTGAGGAACAAATCAGAGACCTCTTGTTTCTCTTTTGCGTGTTAGTTATTGCTTCATATGGTTGTCTTAGGTGTTGTATGTTTTTTACATGTAGGTGGGGTTGATGGTGCTAATATTTAGCAATGATTCTGACAGAATTGTAATAAACAGGCATTTCCCCATTGTTATTGAGTCTCATTAAATGAGCTCTTTAGACTGATTCACAAATTGTTTAAGAAAAAGCATTTACATGTATTCCTTTATGTCATACATTGGGCAATTTTCCTTTGTATGTTGTTACTTACCCCATCCCTTGGTGTTTTTGGGTCAACCCTGACTTTATGCTCTTGCTTAATAGATATCTGGATCTCTAAGTAGTAGCCAAATGATTAATGATTCCACCTTCAAGGGCATCTATGATCCTCTGTCTGTCTCTTGTGGGCATGATATTGACTCTGGGACATATAAAGAGGCTCCCCTCATCTTGTTGTAACATCTAGGCAAAATATGGCTGACCATCATAATCAGTGGAACTGATTTCTCTTTCTGTATTTATTACCTTTCTTTCGTCGAACCTTTAACTCATTACTTTTTCTGCATTGCTTTGGGAATCCACTGAATGGTAATGGGCATCAGAATCAGCGCTTCCAAAATCATGTATTCCATTTATACTTGTCTTTGTAGCACATTTGGACATAGGGATAACATTTAAAGCATAGAGACAGACCTCTGGAACTTGGGCGAGGGATGCCCAAATTCACAATTTTCATCAACATTCCAAGAGTGCAAATGCCAATTTAAGTTGTCTAGCACATTATTCAGGGATTTATATCGACTTACAAGAATATTCTATCAAGAATAAAAACTACCATTCCATCATTAAAGCAAGTATATATAGGACCAGATGTAAGGAAATTGAATTGCCAATTTAATAACTGACTTTTAACACATCCAACTGTTTTTTGTGAACCGACCTCTGTATTAATAGGTTAATTCACAAAATACTGATCCACAGTGGGTTACAATTAAACCTATCCTGTTAATAATAATAAGGTAGGTTGGAAACTGTGATCCACCATAATTTCCTGTCATCACAGAGATTTTAAATGCAGCCCATTTTTCTTAAGGGAAAACGGGATATGGTTACAAAAAAACAGAAGAGAAAAGTTTGCGAAAATATTTTTTAAGAATAGGCAGGGATCTCAGGGACCTCTGTCTACTTCTAAATAGGTTTATTTTAGCATTCACAAAGGAAAGAGGTCCCTTAGGGCCCCTTCCAGTTTTTGAATGGGTGAAGTGTCAGGAAAATATTAATGTTTTGCTACCACATTTTGACCGTAAAACACTAATATATACTATAAGGAATTGCTGCTTGGAAAGGACACCATAAACATGCCCTCTCCTTCCCAATTCCTTATGATGTCTCAGCCTATGCTACTGAATCGCTCAATGGGTTTAATAAATATGGCAATCACATTTTCTTGTTGCAAACCATGCAATTTCCTGAATACTAGGGTTTGAGGAAAGAAAATTAATTAGTACCTCTGGCCCAGAGAAATGTCTATTTAGCTTATGCTTGTAGAATGGGATTATCAGTAAAAAACAAGGTGAAACATTGAAATGTTTCTCTTATCAAGTTCTGTTGTAATTTGGATGCTGATAAGGGAAATGATCTTAGACATATTTTCTTTTCTCAAGGCAGACTCTTCCTCTGATCATTCATATGCAATATAATCCAGGGACCATCCCATGAGCACCAATGTACACATAAACAACATGCCACAAACAAAGACAAGGAAATGGATGGTAGATGGGGGTGGGTAGAATGGACTTGAAAAGACTCTGTGGTGGGTGAATGCTACACCCTTCCCTTTACCACTAAGGCCTCACTGTGGGCTCTAGGTGAAAGAGCATAGCAGTCCTTAGCAAAAGATGCATTTGCAGCTGCTGTCCATGGAAATCAATGCTATTTTGCGTTCTTAGAATTTGGCAATATGTTTGTCATTTTTGTGGTATTCAAAACATGTGACATTTCTAATCTGAACGCTGTGGGCCCATGTTGTCTGAGAGCATTAAAAGAACAAGCATTGAAAAACCAAAAAAGTTTAACTTGTGGAAAATGAAAGTGTTTCTCCAGAGACTGGAGAGTTTGTAATGTCTATGTATGTATAAGTAGTGTGTGTGTGTGTGTGTGTGCGTGTGTATGCGTGTGTGTGTGTGTGTGTGTGTGTATTCACGCGCTCATGCTCTTCTGTGGCATGGTGAATGGATGAATGCAAGATGGAGTCCAAAGATAGGTGTAAGGATCGATTATTGAAGGCATAAATTAATGCAAGGATGGTTATTGATAAACCAGAATGTGGCAGTATTAATGTTGGAAGGATTAGTGAGGAATGATCGATGGGTGAGAGAGTGCACAGATAGATAAACAGGTGAGCCGATGGATATATATGTGTGTGTTGTTGTGTGTGTTTGTGTGTGTGTGTGCACTGCCTACAAGACCACCATGACAGAGCACCACCAACTCATCAGGACCCCAAAGAGGAACTTCATCCAGGACAGAATTCTCTCCAACTCCCGCAACTCTTCAGCATCATACAAGAATTCACAAAACCCCCAGCAAAACCTCGGACATCCCTCCATCCCAGGACCTCTGCAACAAATTCTGTATGACAACTTTGACAAACAGAACCAAGGCACCGACACAACACCAGCCACCAGCAACACCACCCAGCCGACCAACACCGCCTGGACCTCTGTCACCACAGAAGACACCGCAAAGACCATGAGGAGCATGCACTCAGGAGCCCCACCGACCCCTGCCAGCCACATATCTTCCACAGAGCCGCCTCTGCCATAGCACCTGAACTACAACATACAAACAATAGCTCCCTCGAAACAGGCACCCTCCCTGATGACTGGAAACACACAGAAATCAAACTCCTCCTTAAGAAGCCCTCCGCAGACCCTTCCCCATCTCTCTTCCATTTGGAAAATCAACGTTGTATCTTATTTCTAAGTGATTGCGCCCTCATCAGAGAATACATTCCTTTGTTTCTCACTATGAAGAACTTTGAGGAACAAATCAGAGACCTCTTGTTTCTCTTTTGTGTGTTAGTTATTGCTTCATATGGTTTTCTTAGGTGTTGTATGTTTTTTACATGTAGGTGGGGTTGATGGTGCTAATATTTTGCAATGATTCTGACAGAATTGTAATAAACAGGCATTTCCCCATTGTTATTGAGTCTCATTAAATGAGCTCTTTAGACTGATTCACAAATTGTTTAAGAAAAAGCATTTACATGTATTCATTTATGTCACACATTGGGCAATTTTCCTTTGTATGTTGTTACTTACCCCACCCCTTTGTGATTTTGGGTCAACCCTGACTTTATGCTCTTGCTTAATATATATCTGGGTCTCTAAGTAGTAGCCAAATGATGAATGATTCCACCTTCAAGGGCATCTATGATCCTCTGTCTGTCACTTGTGGGCATGATATTGACTCTGGGACATATAAAGAGGCTCCTCTCATCTTGTTGTAACATCTAGGCAAAATACGGCTGACCATCATAATCAGTGGAACTGATTTCTCTTTCTCTATTTATTAACTTTCTTTCGCCGAACCTTTAACTCATCACTTTTTCTCCATTGCTTTGGAAATCTACTGAATGGTAATGGGCATCAGAATCAGCGCTTCCAAAATCATGTATTCCATTTATACTTGTCTTTGTAGCACATTTGGACATAGGAATAACATTTAAAGCATAGAGACAGACCTCTGGAACTTGGGCGAGGGATGCTCAAATTCACAATTTTCATCAACATTCCAAGTGTGCAAACGCCAATTTAAGTTGTCTAGCACATTATTCAGGGATTTACATCGACTTACAAGAATATTCTATCAAGAATAACAACTACCATTCCATCATTAAAGCAAGTATATATAGGACCAGATGTAAGTAAATTGAATTCCCAATTTAATCACTGACTTTTAACACATCCAACTGTTTTTTGTGAACCCACCTCTGTATTAATAGGTTAATTCACAAAATACTGAACCACAGTGGGTTACAATTAAACCTATCCTGTTAATATTAATAAGGTAGGTTGGAAACTGTGATCCACCATAATTTCCTGTCATCACAGGGATTTTATATGCAGCCCATTTTTCTTAAGGGAAAACGGGATGTGGTTACAAAAAAACAGAAGAGAAAAGTTTGCGAAAATATTTTTTAAGAATACGCGGGGATCTCAGGGACCTCAGTCTACTTCTAAATAGGTTTCTTTTAGCATTCACAAAGGAAAGAGGTCCCTTAGGGCCCCTTCCAGTTTTTGAATGGGTGAAGTGTCAGGAAAATAATAATGTTTTGCTACCACATTTTGACCGTAAAACATTAATATATACTATAAGGAATTGCTGCTTGGAAAGGACACCATAAACATGCCCTCTCCTTTCCAATTCCTTATGATGTATCAGCCTATGCTACTGAATCGCTCAATGGGTTTAATAAATATGGCAATCACATTTTCTTTTTGCAAACCATGCAATTTCCTGAATACTAGGGTTTGAGGAAAGAAAATTAATTAGTACCTCTGGCCCAGAGAAATGTCTATTTAGCTTATGCTTGTAGAATGGGATTATCAGTAATAAACAAGGTGAAACATTGAAATGTTTCTCTTATCAAGTTCTGTTGTAATTTGGATGCTGATAAGGGAAATGATCTTAGACATATTTTCTTTTCTCAAGGCAGACTCTTCCTCTGATCATTCATATGCAATATAATCCAGGGACCATCCCATGAGCACCAATGTACACATAAACAACATGCCCACAAACAAAGACAAGGAAATGGATGGTAGATGGGGGTGGGTAGAATGGACTTGAAAAGACTCTGTGGTGGGTGAATGCTACACCCTTCCCTTTACCACTAAGGCCTCACTGTGGGCTCTAGGTGAAAGAGCATAGCAGTCCTGAGCAAAAGATGCATTTGCAGCTGCTGTCCATGGAAATCAATGCTATTTTGAGTTCTTAGAATTTGGCAATATGTTTGTCATTTTTGTGGTATTTAAAACATGTGACATTTCTAATCTGAACGCTGTGGGCCCATGTTGTCTGAGAGCATTAAAAGAACAAGCATTGAAAAACAAAAAAAATTTAACTTGTGGGAAATGAAAGTGTTTCTCCAGAGACTGGAGAGTTTGTAATGTCTATGTATGTATAAGTAGTGTGTGTGTGTGTGTGTGTGTGTGTTCACGCACTCATGCTCTTCTGTGGCTTGGTGAATGGATGAATTCAAGATGGAGTCAATAGATAGGTGTAAGGATTGATTATTGAAGGCATACATTAATGCAAAGATGGTTATTGAGAAACCAGAATGTGGCAGTATTCATGTTGGAAGGGTTAGTGAGGAATGATCGATGGGTGAGAGAGTGCACAGATAGATAAATAGGTGAGCCGATGGATATATATGTGTGTGTTGTTGTGTGTGTGTGTGTGTGTGTGCACTGCCTACAAGACCACCATGACAGAGCACCACCAACTCATCAGGTCCCCAAAGAGGAACTTCATCCAGGACAGAATTCTCTCCAAATCCCGCAACTCTTCAGCATCATACAAGAATTCACAAAACCCCCAGCAAAACCTCGGACATCCCTCCATCCCAGGACCTCTGCAACAAATTCTGTATGACAACTTTGACAAACAGAACCAAGGCACCGACACAACACCAGCCACCAGCAACACCACCCAGCCAACCATCGCCGCCTGGACCTCTGTCACCACAGAAGAAACCGCAAAGACCATGAGGAGCATGCATTCAGGAGCCCCCACCGACCCCTGCCAGCCACATATCTTCCACAGAGACGCCTCCGCCATAGCACCTGATCTACAACATACAAACAACAGCTCCCTCGAAACAGTCCCTGATGACTGGAAACACACAGAAATCAAACCCCTCCTTAAGAAGCCCTCCGCAGACTCGATGGACCTCAAGAACTACAGACCCATGTGCCTCCTCCCCTTTGCCGCCAAAGTCACCAAGAAGTTCATCAAAATCCAGCTCACAGACTTCATAGAATCCAACTCAATCCTCGACACCTCTCAAACCAGATTCTGCAGCAACCACAGCACCGAGACCACCCTCCTAGCACCACGGGCAACATTCACACTCTCCTCAACCAAGGCCACACAGCAGCACTCATTCTACTGGACCCCTCTGCAGCTTTCAACACTCCCACTGCACACTAGCTGCCAGACTCCACGGCGCCGGTATACAGGGAACTGCCCTAGACTAAATTCACTGACCCACACCTTCCTCACCGGCCGAACTAAAGAATCAGACTCCCGACCTTACTCTCCAAACCCACAGAGATCAGATGCAAGTACCCCAAGGATCCTCACTCAGCCCCACTCTCTACATGGCCCCTCTTGCAACCATTGTCAGGAAACACAGACTCAGCATAGTATCCTACGCTAACGACACCCAGCTCATCCTCTCCCTCACCAGAGAACCCTAGAATCAGCAGGCGCAGCTTCCAGGAAGGAATGAAGGATATTGCATCCTGGATGCGCAGCAGCTGCCTGAAGCTCAACTCGAAGAAAATAGAAGTCCTTGTCCTCGGATCCACCCCCTCCGCGTGGGATGACACCTGGTGGCCCTCTGCCCTCAGCAACCCTTCCACGCCCACTGACCACGCCTGCAACCTCGTCATCATACTCAACTCCTCCCTCACCATGAACTGGCAGGTCAACGCCATTTCGTCCACATGCTTCAACACCCTCCGTATACTCTGCAAGACTTTCAAGTGGATCCCCCTCGAACCCAGAAAGACCATCACCGATGCACTCATAACCAGCAGACTGGACTACGGGAATGTCCTCTATGCCGGAATCAACAAATCTCTACTCCACAAACTCCAGACCGTCCAGAACGCTGCTGCCAGACTCGGCCTCAGCATCCCACATCAAGACCACATCACCCAGCATCTAAAAGACCTCCACTGGCTCCCCGTCGAAAAGAGAGTGTCCTTCAAGCTGCTCACACATGCCTTCAAATCCTCCCACAATGCCGGACCCAGTTCCTCAACGAAAGAATCTCCTTCTACGCCCCCAAGAGAAACCTCTGCTCCACCGACCTCACCCTGGGCAAAATTCCTCGCATCCGGAGAGCCAAAACGGGTGGAAGAGCCTTCTCCTACATCGCGGCCAAGCCCTCGAATGAACTCCCCCTCAGCATCAGAAAAATCCTCACACTGCAATTATTCAAGAAGAGCCTCAAGACCTGGCTTTTCAGAGGACTCTGAGCTGCCCAATATCTCCCTCTCAGCGCATTGAGACCCTCACAGGTGAGTAGTGCGCTCTACAAATCCCTGATTGATTGATTGATTGATTGATTGATTGATTGATTGATTGAATGTGTGTGTGTAGAGGGATGAATAGCTGAGTGATTGAATGAGTGAGTATATCATCAAATGGAAGGAAGAATGAGTGCATAGATGATGAATGGTTGAAGAAGGAGATCACAGGCAAATAAAGGGTGGGTAAGTGTGTGCATGGCTGTGTAAAGAAGACACTGACAACTTAGATCACCTTTGTATACTGTGCACTGCTGCATACTCCAAAGTTACAATTGGCCACTTCAGGAGCCGGTGCAGTAAACTGAAGTTGAAGAGACAAAGTCTAGGGCCTCTCGCTTGTCCACTATACCTTCTGTGCCCACTGCACTAGGCCTCACACAGAGTCTCACAGCGTCACAGAGTCAAAGTCTGACATGGTCTTTCTAACACATCACTTTGCCATCTCATGAGTAGCTTACAAGCTATTGCAGGGGCCATTGCTTTAAGCCTGGAAATCTTGAATATTCTGTTAACATGAACCTTACAGTCACTTTGCCTCTGCTTTATATCTCCTAGGCAGGTGCTGGTTTGATGTTGAGCTCAATGTGGAAGTAGTGACACAGATAGGCTGGAGTTCTACCCTTAGCCTGACACTGCCAATGTGGTGTCTACTGCCACTTGGAAATTCAGAGGCTACTGCAGTGACCCAAGCTATATCCCTTGCCAAATACCCTCCACCAATGTGACACTATCACAGTACCTTTACTTTAGTTCACAGGCTACCCTAGGAGCACCTACTGTTAAAAAATTCAGCAAGTCTATTGTGCTCGCCCTGATAGCTTAACTGTTACATCTTAGCAGCAAATGCTACTCCATGTACCTGTTAAAGGCTGATGCACTTACTAACACGTACTGCCCATCACTAGGGCCTTTCATTGCTGCTTGCAGGTTTCTCTTCGTATGCCTTCGTAAGCCATGCTGCTACATGCACTCCTGAGGACCATGTGGTACGTATTTTGTGTTTGGGGATGCATGTGCAGTTGTTGCCTGTGCAATACTTGTTCTCTTTGTGTAAAGTAAGCTTGCTACCACCTAAGTCTCCACTCATTAAAATTTGCGCTCCCAACACATTGCACCCTTTACATGCATCTCACTTTCTGTACCACGTTTCCTCATTATTCTCCCTTGATAATGCCAATCATTTCAGCTTTTGTATAGGGAAGAGGTATTTCTCAACCTTTAATAACATACAACACAGGTAGTGTGTAGGAAGTTACAGTGCTAGTTTCCTTAACAAAGAACAGTTACAGAGCAGATGAGGGAAGTGTGTGCTTCTACAAACACACAAAAGCAGGACAATTCATGTAGTAGCAGTAAGTTTGCCTGCTCAATTAAATAAAAATCATTACTGCTACCAATGTTTTGCCTTCTCCATATATTACTCACACATTTTTCCTATACAAAACTAGGTCTGGGCAATGAACTCTGCTCCGCTGCTGGAGTTTGCAGAGCATTCTATTAAAACCACTGAATTCAGGCACAAACTCCACTAAACTGCACCCACAAATGTTTTGATAAAGCAACTTTACATGCTAAAAAGCATTTAACCAATTCACAAAAGTGAACTTTGAAAATGAAAAATATCAGGCAATGAGAGAGGTGATGAAATTGAGGTCCCCCCTAACCTAGGGGAAGGACCAAGCAGATGCCTTGACCACAAAGAGCATATCATGCTGAACGATTCAGTGGTGGTCCCATCCTCTTTGGACCACCCCAAGCACAGTTATGGGCAAAAATACAATCCCAACCAAGGGCCCTGCAAAGCATTATGGGACGAGATTAGCAGTGGGCAGTGAATATTATAGTATCCAATATCAAAATAATTCTACAAAGAGCTGCAGTTCAACTAGTCGTCACTAGGTGTCCCTCACGAGTCAAATGCAAAAGCATTGAAATTATTACATCAAGCTGCAGTTCAACTAGTCATTGCTAGGTGTCCCTCAAGTCAAATGCTTTTGCATTTGACTCATGAGGGACATCTAGTAACGACTAGCGGAACTGCAGCTTCATGAAAGGGTTTCAGTGCTTTTGCATTTGACTCATGAGGGTCACCTAGTACCGACTAGTGGAACTGCAGCTTGATGTTATAATTTCAATGCTTTTGCATTTGATTTGTGAGGGACACCTAGTAATGACTAGTTGAACTGCAGGTCTTTTTAGAATTATTTTGATATTGGATACTATAATATTCACTGCCCACTGCTAATCTCGTCCCATAATGCTTTGCAGGGCCTTTGGTTGGGATTGTATGTATGCCCATAACTGTGCTTGGGGTGGACCTAAGAGGATGGGACCACCACTGAATCGTTCAGCAAGATGTGTTCTTTGTTTCCAAGGCATCTGCTTGGTTCTCCCCCTAGGTTAGGGAGGATCCCAAAATCACCACCTCTCTCACTGCTTGCTAAATTTTCATTTTTGTGAAATAAGTATATGCACTTAAGCATGTAGAAACAGAAATACTTGTTATTTTACCAAAAGTATATGAGGTTTCTGTTTTAATAATTGGGAGTCTGACGGAATGGAGCTTTCAACTTTATGGAATTCCGCGTAGTAGTACTCTGGCTTTGTAGAACAAACAGTGCCAAGGAATGAGCGATTTGCATGATTCACAGTTTTGCCTCATGCATAACAAAGAGGGATACTTCAATGTTATGTGTCCTGTTTTCATAATTGTATGTTTCTTGTGATAAGACCTTTATAGGTCAATTACCTGACAAAAGAGAGAACCTGTTTTATCTGGCAACAGGTTCTATACTTTTTCTCTTTTTACCCATTAAACACAACACTATGTTAAGACAGAGTTTTCCAAAAGTGTGGTGTGATGATGAATGTCCCGGATCTTTGTTGAGGAGAGAGAGGGCAGAAAAGTATTAATATTGAATCCAGGGTCCTCATAACCATCGGTTTCACCCTGTGGTAACCTTTTGTTTGTAAGACACTTAACACAATCCTTCCTACTGTACAATTTTGATGTATACCCTTTGCAGGGAATAGAATTCTCATAACACAAATGACCATAGTGGTATGTAAAACTTTCTATTCCTATCACAATTTCAGTATAGGAGTGGATGGAACTTGCAGAGTTCCGTGGAATTTCGATATATTGTGCTACTGGTGCTGTTTATTAGCACTGGCAGCTTGTTCTGCTCTGTAAATTCAGTGCGAACTGCACCACACGCTGCTCCAGAGGGTTATGCTTCTTTCTGCCACTCAAGCAGATTTTCTAAGGAAGCGGCAGCATTCTCAAAGCGAACAATAGCAATCTGTTTTGACCACCCATGTCTGAGAAATCATGCTGAGACTCATCCTAGGGCTCAATTATTCTAGCTCGCGCTCGCCAACTTAACAGTTGTGAGCCATGCATAGAAAAAACTCCACTACGCAGCGGTTTATGGAATTTTTTCACAACTCTGCATTCCAGGCACAGTGCAGAGTGGGCAAAACTCTGCAAACTCCATTGGCAGAGCCGAAATTACATCCCACTCTTCCAATATACAAGAACTCTTGCTAGGCTCATTGTGGTCATTTTACCAAGATGAGTAGATACAACAATGAAGCTCCCATCATCATTGGAGAGCGTTCAGAAACCTTTAAAAAAATAGTTATCTTGATTCTAATTTCAACTTTACAAATATTATATATGTGATTCTGTATTGTTGAAGCAATTAAATGGTATGCTCTGGTATAGGACTACAGCATTGCACTGGTATATTCCTCTCCTATTCATATCACACATCAATAAACAACTATCTAGTTGACTAGGATTCTGTGTGGAACTCAGTGAAACAGAACATAAGGAGTCAGGAAGTCCTCAGGTAGTTCTTCAAGGCCATGTTGTTTCTCCAGTAACCAATATCCCATTTGATCAGCAGGTGCAAAAGTCATATATTGTCTGAATATGCACCAAAAGGCTTCTGTATTTATCAGAAAAATATCATGGAGCTGGTAATAGTATACTATGTAAAAACTGAGCATTAGCCATAACAATGATGATCCATTTAAGGTTTAAGTGTTTGTTACAAATACAAGGAACGTGTGTGCAGGGTCATCACCTACTGCACTGTGGAGATCATTGAATCATTGAAGGTGAGGTAGAAAGGCAGCTCTTCAGGATGTGGGGTTAGACTGTTCAGGTGTAGATATAGATGTGAGGTGCAATTTCAATAACTAGACCACTATCCTCAGTGCAAACAAAGCAGGCTATAGCAACAGTAGCCATATTGCTTGTGTATTACATTAAACACACTGGATCACAAGTGAATCTGTTAACATTATGCCTCCTGTGTTAGGAGGACAAAGAAGTGACAACCCACCTCTCTACTTTGGGCATTCTTATGTTATGCCAACAATTAATCTTTACATTTCATGTCAAGAACTTCTATCATGAGACTCACTATAATGTGATCAAATTAGACCTGTCACTGTCCAATGTACTTAAGCTCTGCATCATTCTGTCACCAAAAAATAGGTGTGATTTATCAGGTTTTTAAAACTATGAAATTTAACAAATAATAATAATAATCACTAGATATGCATTGCAGACAACTTCTCCCTGGGTAGAACCCTTGTATATAGATAACCAGGATTATCATCAATTTTGCTGGTAACATCACAGATTTTGTTGCACGCCTCATCATCAGCGCCAGCACTTTCATCCTCCCCGGATACTGTGACTTTCACTTAGTGGACCACAAAGACCCTAATTCTACTATCCTTCTAGAAAACCTTAGATGTTAGCATGTTACAGATCCCTAGCACAGCTGGACAGAGCTATTGAACCCAGTTTTCTTCTCAATCAGCAAAATCACAGTCCACAAGCCAGCAACTATGACCTGAATAGCCCACACACTAGTCAGTTTCAGCATACCCATCCTGTATCATCATAGACTTACCACAACTGATTCCACCCACCACAGCTGGAAAAGCATCATAGAGGAGAACAAAGTCTTCACCCAACCTGCTCACCAGCCCGAGCACACCAGAAAGTTGTTAAAAGCCATTTAGAACCTCAGCAGCTGGATCACTGCATGCACCACAACCCTGACTCCCCTCAGGCACACCCCAACGACAAGAACCCGACCTCATGCCAGCTGGTACACAGAGGAACTCAGGCTTATGAAACACCAGTGCAAGCCACTGAAGCACAAATGGAGAAAAAGTCAACAGACCACAGATAAACACATTTTCAAATCCACCCTAAGACGCTACCACTGGTAGATACAGAACACTGAGCACACAGCTCTTGCACACCACATCAATGCTGACACAAACCACAGCAAGTAAATCTTCTCCATCATCTAATATTTCCCCACTTCTCCTGATGCCTCCAACGTCAATCACTTGCAACACCTTTGCAACGAGCTCCCGTAATTCTTGTATAACAAAATCAGCTACATATTTGGCAATTTTGTGCCTCAACTGGACCCTGTCACCATTGCAACTTCATATCATGGTCAAAAATGAACCCTGACGTCGTGGCCCGCTGTCACTAACATCAAAACTGCCACTACCATGAAGGACATCCCTTTTGGGGCTCCATCTGACCCTTGCCTCCATCACCCCTTCACCATAGGACTTCTCCCAATCAGGAAATCAAAGCCTAGATTGTCTCAGCCACATACCAGGACATCTGCCAGATTTAACCTTGCTAATACAATGTAGGGAACTACAGGGGTTGTCTGACGTTACAACGCATGTTTTTACCCCACATGCCTTTACATCACAATTTTTTACCCCGATTTGCTACCTGGGGTGTGCTGGAGTATGGAATAGTATAATTTACTATTCCAACTCCAGTCTGTGCAACAGTAGGGAAGGTGTTGGAGTTAAATCCAACACCTTATACCCCCTACAGCAAGCCATTTTCATTGTAATTGCATCGGGGTAAAAGCATGCGTTGTAATGCATTGGTTGTAACGGTTGTTTCCCAACTACAGGTATCCCTTGAGGAATGGGGGCAAATAAACTTTGCTGACACATCAAATCACCAGAAATAAATATATGTGTGGTTTAGAAATGTATATCGGTAACTGAAGCAGCATTTATGATCTATGTTTACAGAATACTACATAGCTTTGAACATTTGTTAGCAATTCTCTTCATGCTCAAGGAGCAGAGTCTCAGCTCTGAGCACTATCCGTTTTGTTTAAAAAAGTGATGGCCAAGGTTTTAAATCCATAGGTCTCTCATTCCACAGATGTCTTCTTTATGCTTCTTTGTGCATTGACCAACCTCAAGAAATCATCCTGGCAACCTAAAGTAAAACATGATGCAAGCAATGAAATTGCTGCTTTCACCCATAGGGTTAGAGTTGCATTACATCTCTAACTGGCTCTCAATAGTGCAAACCCTTTTCTTGCATGCTATTAGCATAAACCACACCATGTCTTGGTCTGTGCTGCACATTAATTCATTTAGGGACAGACAACTATCCCCTCTCCTCCCACTTTATATACAGTTTATTTTGTGTTCTTCCTTTCGTAAGCATTTTCAGCATCCTCTACCACAGCTATCATATAGTTATTTTGCTTTAAAACACCCAAACCCTGGTTATTATTCATGGACAAGACTGTCTGTACATGAATCCAGTATTGCTTTTTTCATCATTTTCAGCTGAGCGTCTCCTTGTCAACTGACCAGATTTTGGGCCTCATGTAGGTAGCATACCAGTTACCACTTCTAAAATACCGAACGATACCGAATCGGTATTTTAGAAGTGGTAACTGGTATGTAGGTAATGAGTCGGTATTTTTTACCGAATCGTTACTAGTCGGTAATTACCGAATCGGTATTTACCGATTCGGTAATGAGGCATACCTTCCCATTGATGGGAAGGTATGCCTCATTACCGAATCGGTAAATACCGATTCGGTAATGGGGGGGAACACATACAAGGGTGGCAGGGTGTCACATTGACACCCTGTTGCACCCCTGATTCAGCCATGTGTGCACATGTGGCACACATACATGCCCTAAGGGCATGTATGTATGCCACATTGCACACTGCTACGCGCGTAAAAATGCATTTACACATACATTCATTATTTACCACCAACTATAAGTTGGTGGTAAATACCGACTCTTAAACACACACACACACTCCCCCTACATCTCGATTTTGCTTTCGGAATTTACCGAATCGGTAAAATTACCGATTCGGAAAAGTTACCGATTCGGTAACATTACCGATTCGGTATTATTACCGAATCGGTAATTTTACCGATTCGGTAAATTCCGAAAGCAAAGTTTGTCCCCCTACATACCAATGGCCAAAATACCGGTCGGTAACGGTATAATTACCGAAAATCGGCCGTTACCGACCGGTATTTGGCTACCTACATGAGGCCCCTAATCTTTACTGATTTTGAAATTCTTCTCAGGGAAAGAGCCTCACATTTTGAAAGCCTACCATCCCCTGCCCATGACTGGGGTCCACTTCCTGCTCTCCCTGAGGTCTTCTAATGTTGAAATTTTTTTAAAGAAGCAATAGTTCCTTCAAGTAAGATGGGGTGCATTAGACCTGGCCCTCTCTGCAGCATCACCCCTAAACATTTTACTTTCCTTCCTCCTATTTTTGCTGAATTTGTTTTTGTTGGCATTAGGCCTGTGTGTGCACATGGCGACCTGGCAAAATAAACCTTTTGCCAAGCCCAAACCCTGCATTTGAATACATATATGTCACCCCTTGAGTAGGCGCTGAGTAGCCCAAAGGGAAGGGTGCAATGTATTTAAAAAGTTGGACATGTACTTTTAAGTTTTTCATGTCCTGGGAGTGAAAAACTCCTAAATGTGTTATTCCAAACTACAAGACCTACCTTTTCAATAGGATAACATTGGGTTGCCCTATTATATTTAATAAGTGATAACGTTCAATTGGGAGCTGTTAGACCTGAATCCTTCAGGTAGCGTTTCCCTAAACTTTTTGCTTTTTCCTCCCTGGTTTTGCTGATTCTTCTGTGGTGGCCTTAGGGCCTAGGGCACTTTCTCACTGTAAATGCAGTGTGAAGGTGTGTGTGCCTTCCTACACACGTTAGGAAGTGGTGCTTACCTTGTGTATTAAAGACATGTCCAGCCTGCCATTGAAGGCTGGTGTGCGCTCTGCACTGATGATGCTCTTAAATACGTGTCCAGTCTGCCATTACAGGCTGATGCGTGCAATTGCGCATTCACTCAGACTGGCCTGTTTAAGTCACTAACCGTCCTGAAAGACATTTTTACTTCCACTCAAGTATTCAGAGGGTACATCTTAATGGGTAAAGTGAGTGGCAGGTGAAAGGCAGGGCAGGTATATATGTGTGTCCCCTGCCCTGGTTGTGGGGAAATACCCATGTGTGTTTTCACTACCTATGAAGTTTGCTCTTCCAAAACGCATGTCGAAATTATTGATATCACTTCAGGTTGCAATAGTGGATTGCAGTGGAGCATACTCATGATGTTTCCTATCATTTGGTCAAGGTGGTTTTTTCATGATTTGCGTAGAATGCCACTACTAGAAAGAGGGCATTTCTATGCTCTAAAACTCTTTGTGTGCCTTGCTGCCTGGCTCCAGTTCACACTGGAGGTTCGGGGAGCACATCTGGGAATTTCCCAGCGACAGCTATAAATACTGGGCATTCAATTGGAACTACAGACCTCTGCCATTTGTGGGCATGGCTACAGAGATTGTAGGAGGAGGTTTGGACACTTGGCCTCTGGAGCTAGATCATGGCCCCACTAAAGATTTAGATCTGAATTCCAAGGCCTTCTGGCAGACAGGACTGAAATTTAGGGGAGACATCTGTGGTTCAAAGGAAGGTCATTTGAAACAACCCCAACTTCAAAGGCACACTCCAGTATAACTACTGGTGCCATCCTGAAGCTAAGGGGAGATATGCTTGTGGGAATGTGGGAGTGGAGAACCCAGAACTGTGTGCTGCACATTGCCAGAGGACCCTGTGGTGCACAAGGATGGTTACTGACATTCCTGAATAGTGGCTGGCCTGGGCTGACTACCTGCTGCTGTGTGGCACCCTGAAGTGTGCTCTCCGAAGGCTTGTGGAGCTTCACCCCTGTTCTCACGAAGTCTCAGGAATATCAAAGATCTCCTATGATGGACCCACACCATCTACCTGTGCCATCTGAAGCACTGTGCCCTCTCAAGTGCCCACATTGTCTGCTGGATTCCAGCTGGTAGTGCAGTGTGGGCATGGAACTAAGAATTGTGCCTGGAGACAAGATCGTCTTGTGTGGGCCCCCAAAGGCTATCCCACATCTAAGGCATGTGGCCCCACACTGTGGGAACCTTGGCACGCATAAGTGTCTAGTTGGATGTGAGCAGATCCACTGGTTGCGGGACAAGGCGTGGTGTGCTTCTTTGATTTTGCTGCATCTCCCTCTTGCTACACGCCGACTGCATGCTCATTGCACACGGTGTCCAATTCACAGGTTGCAACCCTTAGAGGTAGGGGCGTACCATAGTAGAGCCGCATTCTACCTAGTGAGGCATTGCTGAACTTGCAACTGTGTGTGTGTGTGTGACCATAACTGCCTTGTACAACCAATATCAACGTGCACAGGACGTAGTGCCCATTTCCAGGGATGTATGGTATTTACAACTCGTCAATCGTGTGAGTGACCAGAGCTGTCTGGTGCTGCCAAAGTGGCATGCAGAGGACATTGTACCTAATTTCCAAGAAGGTACAGATTTGGCAACTCTTTGTTTTGCGTGACCGGAATGGTCTGGTGTGACCAGGCGCCTCTCACACCCAACGGTGTGACCAAATTGCCTGCACACGACTCTGATCAACTTGTACCTGTTGGGGTGCCTCCTCCGTTTGAGAGCCCCCCCTGCTTCATTCTCCATTCATCACCTGTTCCCCCATTTGGCCCTCAGCACAGCGGACCGGCAGCCCTCTCCTCACCCAGCCTTCCCTGATGACAATGTGTTGCTAGGGAGTATTGTCCGCTCTGGCCTGGGTGGTGAAAGTGACTGACGGGGCTGCAGGAAAGTCTTTGAGAGCTATCAGAAGCAGGTCAAGAGACAGTGTGACCCTCCCTGTGCTCTGCAGAACTGGGCTGGGATCCGGAAAACCCTTGGGGACCCTTTGGTGTGACTGTCTTTTGACCCAGGCCCGTGCCTGCTCCGCATCCTGTTGGTGAATTTCTTGAGTGGCTGCCAAACCCCTTTTACCGACTTTCTCCAGATTGACCGTGCTTCCTACCCCCACCTGCTTCTTGGGACCCTGACTAAGAGTGATGCAGCTGTGTGCGGCCTAGTGCCTGTGGGGAGTACTGGGTGTCCAAACTGTGGGTGTAGGATAGTTGGGGTGAGTTGGAGGGTGGAGGGAGGCTTGGGGCCAAGGGGTCTGCAAAGCATAAACAATTGACCTGCTGGGTATCAGTTGCACCTCATTAGGGTGATGAGCGCTTCCTTACGGACTGGTCTGATATCCATTGCACCGCACAGCGGTGCAGAGTGAGTGTGTGTGTGTGTGGGAGTGACAGTGGAGAACCACCCGTCATATGACACTGGATGGTGGATTGCCCAAAACATTGATTTCTTGCCAGAAAAGCATTACGTTTGACATTGGTTTTCCATGTGCAGCTATGACCCGCGGTGCTGCTAAAAAGTGAAATATTTTGTGTATGTACATATTTCTGATTTTGTTGTGACCCGGGTTGCGTCATCTAACTGGGTGGTGTTGAACTCTAAGAATTGCCATGGTGGGCAACGTCTTGTACCACATAAGGGTACAGGGGGGGGTGTAGATGAGGATTTTTCCCAAGTGTGCATATTACTGATGCAATTTGAACATGGCTGGGACTAGCACTGTTAGTAGTAATTCGGAATGTGAATTATGCCCAGAAATACATGATGTTCATGTTATGCTGATTATTACAAGGCCTGGGCAGAGTTCACGGAGTTACCAAAAAACTCTTCTGCACCACACGGAGTTCAGCAAGCAGTGGAGTGATTCAGGTTGCGCCGTTTGCGTAAATGTTTAGCGTCAGGTGTTTGTCCTGGCCTGGAAAATCAATGCGAAAGGCACAATGTGCAGCGCAAGAGGGCGCTGCTTCTTTCTGCCGATCCAGTAGATTTTCTACTCGAGCTGAAGCTTCCTCAACAAAAATGGATGGTTTCTGAACGTGAGTGGCGGCGATCATCCGTGCCCACCCACGACTGCCCGCACTGAAAAATCTCGCTGGGAGGTGGTCTTCCACTGGATTTTACTTGCTTGCACTGTGTTGTATCTTAACTTGGAATGTTGGGAGTGAAATACTCACAGTTGGCTGGGCTGAGCAGCATGCTGGCTGCTCCTGGTGGGGTCTTGATCTGGTCTTGTTCTATTCTTCTTGTGATCTTCTAACAATCCTGAATAAACCTCTCTGAACCACCTCTACCTGCGTTGACTTGATGACTACAATTTTTGGCGACGAGGATGGGATTCGAACCCACGTGTGCAAAGCACAATGGATTAGCAATCCATTGTGGTTCTTATATCTTGGTTTGCCTCTCTTCTTTTTTTTGATCACTATACACTGGCCACCTTAATGTTAGCGAGCAAGGAAAAAACCACCTACTTTGCGAAGCGGAGTTTTTCAGAACTCCACATGCTCTGTGGATTGAGGAGTGCAAAAAGCTATGCAAACTCCATGAACAGAGTGGAATTAACCACCCAGGCCTAATTATTATGTATGTTGAATACAAATGTTATTTCCACACGTTGCATGTGAAGTCTCTTTTGTGACAATCAAGGCATTTATCATGAGTGAGTGCTGTGCCATTGCTTTACACATTGCCTCTGTGGTAAGCCTGACTACTCAGTGCCAAGCTACCCAAGGATGAACACAGGTTATACAGTGTGTGTAATCACATACCACTGACAGGAGTGGTAGGTTCTTCCTGGGCTAGGGTACTGCCTCAGCTAACCAGAAAGTGCTAGTTCCTACAGGAGCAAGTAGACATGTCAAGTTGAGTGACTAAATAATTGCAATTAAAAGCCCTCGTTAATGGTAAAGTCAGGTTTGTAATCACAATTCTCAAAATGCTACTTTTAGAAACTTGCCATTTTCTTGTCCTAGCCATTTGGTGCCTGCAGTCTGATCTTGGGTCACATGTGGGATGTAGCTGGCAGTTGGTCTTTGTTTATTGCTCCCAGACAGTAGGAAAAAGAAAAACTAGGTGTTGGGAGGATGGGTCACTCTGAGTAATGAGTGGGGGAGTTGTCACCCATCACAATTGCATATCACAAAGACACCAGCCTATTGTGACCTGATACAATATTGAGCCAGGGCAGGGAGGCAGGAAATTCCAAGCACCTATAGGGGGGTGGACAACTCTTGAAGTATACATTTTGGACCTCAGACCCCAAATCTTCGATATACTTCTCGACCTGTGGACTCTGTCAGGAAGAATGACTGCTGTGCTGTTGAAAGGACTGCCACTCTGCTGGACTGCTGCTCTCAAGAGCTTCTACCCTGCTGTACTGACCTGCTTCCCTCTTGCCAGGGTGAGATGGACTGGACCAATAAGTCTGAATCCAGGATCCCTGGGTGTCTCCAAGGGCTAGTTGACTGGCCCACTGATAAGAAACCTTGGGGATATAAAAGGCATCCAACAACCTTGAACTGGACTCTGCAATCTCTGAGTGCTATCCCACCACGTGGTGCCACACCAGTCTTGAACCCTTGGAAGTGGGCCTTAAGGTGGTCTTCCAGGTCATCTGTGAACCCAGCTGAAGTGACGCATTCCCTCTGCTACACGGCTCAACCCCAAGGAGAATCAATGCAACGTCTGTGCTGTGTGAACTTATCTGGCGCAGCCTCATCAGAACCAGCTGTTGTATGACACATCCCGATGCAGGCCCTCACATTACAAGCTTCTCGCTGACAACCTCCTCATCAACTACGAAAAAGGACTTTGCAATGCCAGCCCCGCTGCTGCTTCAGAACCAGCAGGGGCGTGAAGCGTTCTCAGCGCAGGGCTTCGCATCATAAGACCCCTCATCGACGGCCTCCTCAACAAAGATACAGGGCCTTGCACTGCAATTTTACAGCTCTTCAGAACCAATGATGCAAGACGCATCTCCGACCTGAAGCTCACCTCACTTCAGCTGAGTGACGCACCCTCAACAAGCGACTCCGCAACTCTTCGCAACCAGGATTTAAGGTACACTTTGTTCAGCGAGCCTAACTGGATCCTTGTAGCCAGCCCGTGCTTCATCACTGTTGGCCTGAACTTGTGACTTTTTCCTGCTCAGGAGCGACCAGATATCCATATTTGGCACGTTGTGATTTTCAGGGATATTTTCACTGAAAGCTTTAAAATTGCACATCTCTGGTTCTACAGATTGGATTTTTGTCGTTTGGGTCTTACATTTTTTTGTTTATTTTTCTCTGTCTAAATTGGTGTGGGATTTTTATTCTGTAGTGTTTCATTTTATTATTGTTCAAAGTGTTGCATGAATACTTTACACTTTGCCTCTCCGTAACCACTGACACTCTGTGCCAAGCTACTAGAGGGTTGAGCACATGTTAATTTGGGACTTGCTTGTGACTTGACCCATACAAGGACTTAGGCCTCCGTTCCTATGATTGTAATAAATCAAGGGGGGTCTTAAACTGCTTCATGAATAATAATTAGGCAGGTTGCTCTGCATCCCCCCGTGATTTGTCATTTTGTGAACCATCTTATTAGTACATAAGTTGTCTGCAAAATCAGATTCCATTTGCAACCAATTTTTTGAATGGAATATTAGTACATTTGGCACC
This sequence comes from Triturus cristatus, assembly GCF_964204655.1. NCBI lineage: Eukaryota > Metazoa > Chordata > Amphibia > Caudata > Salamandridae > Triturus > Triturus cristatus. Next base: position 909,246,031 of record NC_140592.1, read on the forward strand.
TAATTCTCTCATTAATCTAGGGCTTGTAACTACTCATTCAACTGATAAACCTGGTATCTACCCACTGGACCTCTTAAGTGTGCCGGATCTAGCATAACAAAACTTGAGGAGGCCTTGCTACAAACTACATGAAGGGGGACCCTTCCAGACTCAGTCAAGAACTCTAAGCTCAGGGTACTCTGCTGAGGGGCCCCCTGGAGCTGGGACTTTGGGGGGCTGTGTTGTGCCACTGTTTGTAGGATTGCTATCTACTACAGTTAATACACACCTGATAGAGACTTGGTTCATGACCACTCAAACACACTTTTATATGACCTGCTTCATTCTGATTATAATGCAGTCAGTGAAAACAGAATGTAATGGGGGCATTGCATCGTTTTACATCAAATCTGTGAACAACACATAAATCTTGGACCCTAGTTTCCTCCTTTCATGGCATCAGCCACAAGTTAAACTGTCAACCTCAGCAGCTCTTTTAACCTATCTGTACTTACAGTGAGGTGATAACTACTTATTTCTGGATAAAATACTCTTAATTAACTAATATGTCTAATGTAATGCTCAGAAAACAATATGACAGTGGGAGATGCTAACCAGCAGGTGGATAGAGCAGACATAAAATTGTCAACACAAATGACTGAAAACTAGGATTCCTCAAGTTGTATGAAGGTGGTGCTTGGCCTGACTCACACTGCAAGCTACACACTGAAATGTACATGCACTCCAAATATTGAAAGTAAATTCCTTAATATTCAGCCTGATTCCTGGTCTGGCCATTCTTTAATCACACTTCTCATTACTATGCTCAGATATCAACCTCTAAATGTACCACAACTGAGACATACCTTTCCCACTTAGGCAATATAACAAGATAAAACAACATAATAGGAGAAATATGCAATAATGGGTATAAAGACTGTTCGAAATGTGTTTTACTGGTTGAGGGGTGTGAAACTGTACTCAAGCAGCAACAAAAATCTCTGTCAGGGTGAAACACAAACAAGCCCCAAACTAACATGCATTTAACCCTCTAGTGGCTTGGCACAAAGCAGTCAAGCTTAACTTAGAGCCAATGTGTAAAGTATTTATACAGCAATTACAACAGGAAGGAAGGGAAAATACACGGAAACTCCCATGTCAATTAGAAAAAAAAATAGATTAAAATGCAAGGAATTATGTGTGACCAAAACAACAAAAATCTAATCTGTAGAACCTGAGATATGCAATTTCAAATTATCAAGGAAAAATAGTGCCTAAGACCACAAATGCCAAGTCTGGTGATCTGGTTGCACCTACCCAGAACAGGTGTGGCATGGATACAGGGACCAAGTTAGGCCTGCGGTACAAAGTACCTTAAATCCTGGTTGGGGAGCATTGCTAGATACCGAATCAAGGATGCGTTGCGCGGCAGTTCTGAGGGACTGCGAAGCTGTGATGGGAAGTCCTGCATCATCGTTGAGGATGTCATCAACAAGGGGCTTGCAATTAGAAGCCCGGCATCGAAGATGTGATGCACACTAGCGGTTCTGAAGAAGCTGCGGTTCTACAATGCTGAGTCCTGCATCATCATCAAGAATGCTGTTGTTGAGCTGCTTGCAATGCAAAGGCCTGTGTTGAGGATACGTTACGCCGTGGTGGATCAGAGGACATGGCGGGGTGTGATACAAATTCTTACGTTGGGGATGTGTCACAAAGCAGCAGTCTTAAAGCAGAGCTGAGAAGAGATGCATCACGCTGCATTGATTCTGCCCACAGGACTAAAGCTGTGCTGGCAGAGCCCCTTCACTCCCACTTCCAAGGGTGAAGGGCTGGGGTGGCACCACTTTGGGGGGGTAGGGCTCACATCAGATAGAGTCCAGGGGCTGGGTTCAAGGTAGTTGTAACTTTTTATTTCCCTGAGGCACTCATCAGGAGGCTAGCCAACTAGTCCTTGGAGTCATTCTGGTCACCCTGGGTTCATGATGCAGGTCCAGTCCTTTTACTCAGGCAGAAGGGCTGCAGGGCAGCAAAGTGGCATCCTTCTCATAGAGCAGCACAGCAATGCGTCTGAGTCATCCACAGGTCCAGAGGTGTACTAAAGAGTTTGGTCTGGGGGTCCAATATTTATTACAAAACCAAAACAGATACAAACAGGAGGGTCTTAGGGAAATTTAAAGACCACGGTGGATTTGTTCCCCAATAATCAGCTATAAACAGTACAAAATCCAAAGGTCTGAAACATACATTGGAAAAAAGGTGTGCTAAGAAGCTACAATCAACCAGTTAATAGATATACAGAAAGTCATGAAAAATACACCTAAATATGCCACGAGGCATTTCCCATTTTAGGACCAAATCCCTCACTCACAACAAAGGTGACATGCTTCATCATGGGGATTCTCCTCTCCAAGGAAAACCTAGTTCCTTGGAGGGCTACAACCCTCTCGACTAGAGAGAGGAGCGCAGGGATGTTTTGAATATCTAATAGGATATCCTAAATCCTCATGTGAAGAAAAGAGGTGTGAGTGAAGGCGCAGCGCAAATAATATGTAAGTGTTACAATGTGAATTAAAACTGAATAAGGGTTGTACAATCAGACATTTATTTGTATACACCCTTTGTCAGGATTAAGAACAGAGCACCAGCGGTATGGATTTAAAACTGCTCTGGTGACAGTGAATAGAGAAATGGTCGACATGTTTCAGCCATAGTACCTAAAACTTAGGTCAGGCTTTCTTCAGGACCTCAAACAGGTGCTACTGTGATAAATGTGAAAAACAGTGCAACATAAAAGGATACCGGACAAAAAAAAATTCTGTGTAACCAACCACTCTTCAATCTGTCATGTGGATAGAAGAGTCAAGTACCCGCACAAGCTGGGTATTCAATCCCACCTCTGCCTGGCAGCCGCTCAAAGGAGGTCTGTGCCGCCGGCTCTACACAACGCGGAGTACCGACGGAGAGAGCGGTGCCCCCTTCCTGAGCGGCTGCCAGGCAGAGGTGGGATTGAATACCCAGCTTGTGCGGGTACTTGACTCTTCTATCCACATGACAGATTGAAGAGTGGTTGGTTACACAGAAAAAAATTTTGTCCGGTATCCTTTTATGTTGCACTGTTTTTCACATTTATCACAGTAGCACCTGTTTGAGGTCCTGAAGAAAGCCTGACCTAAGTTTTAGGTACTATGGCTGAAACATGTCGACCATTTCTCTATTCACTGTCACCAGAGCGGTTTTAAATCCATACCGCTGGTGCTCTGTTCTTAATCCTGACAAAGGGTGTATACAAATAAATATCTGATTGTACAACCCTTATTCAGTTTTAATTCACATTGTAACACTTACATATTATTTGCGCTGTGCCTTCACTCACACCTCTTTTCTTCACATGAGGATTTAGGATATCCTATTAGATATTCAAAACATCCCTGCGCTCCTCTCTTTAGTCGAGAGGGTTGTAGCACTCCAAGGAACTAGGTTTTCCTTGGAGAGGAGAATCCCCATGATGAAGCATGTCACCTTTGTGGTGAGTGAGGGATTTGGTCCTAAAATGGGAAATGCCTCGTGGCATATTTAGGTTTATTTTTCGTGACTTTCTGTATATCTATTAACCGGTTGATTGTAGCTTCTTAACACACCTTTTTTCCAATGTATGTTTCAGACCTTTGGATTTTGTACTGTTTATGGTCCAATATTAATACCTGATGCCTATTTTGAGGTAGGAGAAGGTTCTGAAGGTTTCCTCCTCCCCCCACCCACGAGCTGCTTGGGATTTTTCCCTCCCCACCCTGACCCAATTGCCTTGGGTCACAATAGACTGGTGTGAATCCTTTTGTGAGTGTACTCAGGCAGAGCCACAGTGATATGCAGGTGTGGTAGGTGACTGCTCAGCCCCCTCATCAGGGCCGGACTGAGAATGCGAACCAGCCCTGGCAATTAAGTTGGACCGGCAGGGGGTAGGGGGATAGAAGGTGCTCATGGCAAACACTGCTGCAGCTTTTGTTACAGTTGGTGATATTGCAGCACCACTGCAAATCCTGCCCCCAGTAACAAAAACAGCCCCCACCGGTCCAAAACCAGCCTCCACCCTTCCAGCCTACTGGAAAAACCCTGGTGCCTTCTATGGCCAGTCCGGCCCTGCACCTCATCAAGTCAGAGATGGCCCATCCTGCCAATACCTATGCTCCTTTGTCTCACTGTCTGAGAGCAATATACAAACCCCAACTGCCAGCTACACTTAGTCATGTGACCCAGGAACCGGGCTGCAGGTACCCTTTCGTGTCTGTCCATGAATTGGGGGCTGTGCCTGCTTGGGACACTTGGCATCACCCTTGAAGTGCCCAACCTGATGGTACTCATTGCCCCTAAGAGTGAGCTTCCCTGAGGACATATGGTCAGAGAACTTACTTTTCTTCTCGAGATGGGAATCCTGTCCGTGGAACTGTTTTGGGGAACATTCGAGAACTCCTTGTTTTTATTTGTATCCCCTTCTGATGGGGACCCTGTCCAGCCTTGTGGTGATACCCACCCAATACTTTTGTTTGGACCGTGGCGCTGAGCCAGTGGTTCACCTCTTTGGCAAGGTCTCTGTGGTCAGTGAGCCTGCTGTCAATCAGCTGTATGATGGAACAATGCAGGGAAAAACATAGCATGCCTTTAAAATGCATTTTTTACCCCGCATTTTTTAGCACGCATATGCTTTTACCTTGCATGGCAATACCACGCATTATTATTCTAACCAAGGTATGGATTAGTAAGATAAGTTTAAATACATATATTTATATATATGTAATGTTTATCTTTTTGGGGGGAGACCTCAAAATCCCCATACTTACCATAAATGCATGCTAAAGGCATGCGTGGTAATGGCCTATACATGGTAAAAACGTGTGTAATAAATGCATGGTAAAGGCACTGCAATGTGAAAATGTTCTAAAGACTGTTTCCCCTGTTAATCAGGTGTTGGTACAAATCTGCAAAAAAAGACTGAACGTGTGCTCTTATGCCTCTAAATTGTACAGTACCTGGTAATCCTTTGCTTCGCTGCCCTTCACCCAACCATCCAGTGCCTTGCACAAGGAATCTGCACAATCCACCTAGGACTGATTGGACAGCTTCTGGCTGTTCAAAAACTTTTGCCTATACTTTTCTGGGGTGAGGCCATACTTGCTGACAACGGTGTCCTTCTTGGGGGGATACCTCATCCTGTGCTCCTTCTCTAGGTCCAGTAGGGCGTCCTCCCTTTCGCTAGGTATGTGCCTCCAGAGACTGGCTCCCTAATTCTTCTCAGGCACAATATCCATCTCCAGAGCAACCTCATAGACTTCAAACCACTTGTCGATGTCATCTCCCACAACATAGCTAGGCTCCAGAACCTTTGTAATGTGTACCCTCTTGTCTCCAGAGGGCACTGCACGCATGCTGCCACCAGTATTGCTGGACTCCACCTGTTCTGATGTTCAACTCTAGTCATTGAAAATTGTGCATCTCCAGATGTGGAGATGAAGCTGGCATATGCCAGGGAGGAACCTGACAACCTAGAGGCCTTTTAAAGGTGAGTAAGTTACCTGCATGAACTATGTGGTCCGTCGGCTTAAACTGCCGACTTTGGTGCAGGAAACCAGGGTTCGAGCCTCGGGGTCGCGTCCACATCCTGTGATTCTGGGCAAATCACTTAGGGGCATATTAACAATGCGGCGATAACAAATTATTGCCGCTTTTGCTGCCGTTTTCGGCCGAAAAGCGGCGATAATTTTATCGCCTTATCAGCAAAGACACGCTATCGCGTGTTTTGCTGATTTTGCTCCCGTTTCCAGCACGCCTAACTTTGCATCGCTAATGAGATGCAAAGTAGGCGTGTCTGTGGAAACAACATGGGTAAATATCAGGAAGGCAGCTTCGTGATATTTACAATGCGGGGAAGCGATTATTTAAATCGCGCTAAGTATGCCTTAACGCAGGAATTTAACGTCTGTTAAATTCCTGACTAAGGCATACTTAACATGGGGGGTGGATTGTGTGGCTAAGACCACAGGCCCCTATTATCAAGGGTATCGCCGTTTTCCATGGAACATCGCTGGAAAACCAGCGATGTTCCATGGAAAACATCGCAATTGCTAGGATAATTATCGCCATTGCGCTGAGCGTTGTTAATACAGCGCTAGTATGGCGATAATTATCTGCGATAGCCGGCGTTAAACATTTTAACGCTAAGAGCGGCCAGCGATAAATGATATGCCCCCAAATCTCCCCGTGCCTGAATATGTAATGTTAATACGGTGCTCAGCGCTCCAATACCTTCGGGTCGAGTTCGCGCTATATAAAAGATGCAAAAAAAAAAAAAATGGAGGAGCAGCAGGCTAGAGAAAAAGTGAAGAGAACAGCACCTGGGGTTGATGCCCACCGGTCAGTGAACAAGTACGAAAGAGGAAGCGGGGTGGGTTCTATAGTCAGAGGGTGGTGGAAGAGGAAGAAACCCTAATCATCAGGGGAGGTGGAGAAAGAGCGAGATAAGGTGAAGTGTGTGGTGGACAGTAGACAGGTGAGGTAACCACAGAAGGATTGTGGGAAATGCATGACAATAAAGCCCTTCTAAATGACGACGTGACAGAGTAGCGCTCTACCACTCAATAAAATAAAATAATAAATAAATAAAAATAGAAACGACAGAGGGGAGGTTGGAACGAGTAAAGGATGGGGAAATGTCTAGGGGGCAAAGAGAAGGCTCAATCACGTCCTTCAGAGCAAGAAAAAACTAAACAGGGTGCAAAAGCGTCACTGAAAAGGATAACACCGGAAGAAAAAGCAGAATATGTCGAGCAAAGTAATTGTTGACGACACTAAAGAATACTTTACTTTCTTGTCCGAGTGTTGCGCCTTGTTGTTGTTTTTAAATTAAAAGCAGCCATCCACGTGCAGTGAACTAGTGCATGTGTCACAGTGTAAAGCTAAGAGGCCAACAACACTTGATCGAACTATTACGTGCATTTTTCTCTCTGTTCCCAGTCACTCTGTAGGGCACAATTAAAACGTCCCTCATTGAAGATGCGCTCAGTTTGAACGCGGACTGCCACTCAGCAGTGACTAGAGGGACAGCCCCGTCTGTGCTGCACAGAAACCTGCACAGAAACCTTACACCTTCGACGAACGAGCGGGATCGCACGACTGGAGAAGACGCCGAGTCTGCCACGGCTCCCAAACGCGCCTCAGAACAGAGAATGATGGGCGCGCCGGAGGAGGGCGGGGTCTCTGGAGGCTGCGTGTTTGCATCGTCTCTGTGAACCGTTCGCAAAGACTGGGAGTGTTCTTATTCCTTTTCTTATTCTTCGTAGTAGTACCATAATCATCATCATTTTTAATGTATTAGCAGTAGTAGTATGAGCATCATTACTACTACTACTGCTACCACAACAGGTATTATAATTACTCTGAGTCCTACAAACGGTTCACAGAATTTCTTCACATTTGAGCAAAGTTGTAGTGAGCGGCAGTAAAAGGGAAGGCGTTCTAGATCAAAAAGAAAAGATCTGATAAACACAACCTAAGCTCTAATTGTATAAGCGGATATTTCCGAATTTGTAAGGTGGTCAAGTGATACTTTGGCTATGCTCTACGTCACTCTATATGGGGAAAACCCACAGAAGGCTGGCACCTCTTTGGTGTGTTAAAACACAATAGCAAGTGTTTGTCCAAAAGGAGCGTGTAGAAAAAACTATTTTAGCTCATAGCCTACGGATGAATAGCATCTCAATGTCATGTATCTCAGCATTCCTCCGCATCGTGCTGGGAAATAGGATATTGACTGAGAAAAACTCCTCCTTGCTTACTATTGGATTAAATGCATTAGCACAATCCCATGCCTATTCTTCAGGGTGCAAGTGCATGACGGTGGGTTATCGTGAAAGGGCGAAGAACAGTTTATGGCATGTGCAGAACTGTACAGTTGATTGACACTTTTGTGTCAAGCTCGTCAGAGACAGCTAGCCAAAAAAACTGTAGAGATGAAAAACACAGGGTCCAATTCACAAAACTTATCCTATGAATAGCTGTGCCTTAGTCTTGACTGAGATGAGTATAACACCTGAATATTCAGGCCATATTCGCAAAGCAGTTACTGGGAGTTGTTTTCAGGTATAAACGTGTGTCATCACTGAAACCATGTGCAAGCAAGACATACTCCCGAAAATTCATGAGTAAATCACACCTGTCTGAAGTAAGAAACACCTGTTCATTGGAAATGCTTGATGAATCAGGCCTGTACCAAGGCTCCCCAACTTTTATGAAAATCTTTGTGAATTGGGCCCACTTTATGTTCCCAACTTCAAAAAGAAATGGAACGAAACCTTCGGATATGGATATATAACATACACACGGCTTACACTGAATGTTAAACTGCAACTGTTGGAACTCAGAAGGGTCATATGAGGTCTCCGGGCTAGTATACGATGCATGTCAGAATATCGACAGCTAAAACATCGGCCTACCAAAATATCAGGGGCAACATATCGAGTACCACTACATTGTGCAGCTAAATACTTAACATATAACTATTGAGTGAGAATATAATATATAAGGTACGTATGTAGTGAGAGTTAATATATGTGCGCAGTTACTATTAATAACAGTGCACGTACATACTTCCAGGATGCATATCGTCAGGTGCATATATGTAGACTTAAGAGTAGTATACCCATACTTACCTCTGTATACTACCTTGATGATACTGTGGTAGAAAATATTTTGGAATGTCTATTTTAAAATCTCGATACTGTGGTAGAAAACCTGCTCCCTAGATATGTAAGTACAGTGTGCAAGCACAATTCTAAAAGCCCAGCTGTGTTAAGATGCACTTTATCCAAGGCTGTAACCTTCTTCTACCGACTTAAAGCTTGATCAGACATGGGAACAGAACGAAGCACAGCAGGTGATGTGACCAGCGTGAGGTTACACAGTTTGCTGAATTGGAAGAGATGAACTTAAAAGAATACAACACATTTGACTACAGGGGTACTAAAGAGATGACACACCTACACAACAAACTCCTATATGAGAACCAAGAAAGCAACACTGCGGTTAAATATCGTGAGGCAAGCAGGGGTGCATTGGTGCTTAGGCTATTGTATGCGTTTTTCTAATAAAATAATCCATACGTTGCCCAGTTGCACATGAACGTGATGGGGTTACTCTTCGCTACCTGCAAACATAGCGGCTATCTCACTCTATGCCACAGCATAGAGTGAGATAGGTCCGGGGCTAGTGCTCAGCATCCACTCACAGTTGTCACGGGCGCGTCCTCTAGGCTTTCCAAGAGGGCGGAGGCACCCCTGGAAGTCAGGCACTGTGACGGCCGCCCGCGGGTCTGGTATAGCTGAGAGGCTTTGTGTGTTGACAGAGGAGCTTTGACGGGAGATGAGGCGCGCGGTTTTTCACCACAGATCTAGACTTGCTTGGTGACCGCCGTTCAGTCTTTCAGGACCAGGGACAGCGATCGGAAAATTGTTGCGACGCGAACACCCGACGGACAATTACTATTTAATTCTCTTTGATGTTTTCCCAATTTACTCCTTGACCTGTGTAATTTTTGGTCAGGGGCTATAGCCAGACAGGTATGAACCCTCTTCTCTTTGCACAGTTACACCAGGAAACAAACTATTACCATGCTGTGTAGAAGAGCGGGACGCGTATAGGTGTGAATGTGAGAGTATATGTTTGTGTTTGTGAGTGCGCGCGTGTGTTTGGGGCAGGGGTGAGGGGCACTGCCCCAAAGTGTACATGGAGTTCCCGTACAAAATACTGGAGTGGGACACCGGTCTCGTGTATACACAGCGCACATAAATGTGGCAAACTGAGAGACGGCTCAGATACTCTTCACAAACAGCAAGTGGCTGAGGTGAGTCTTCATAATTACTTGTGTCTCAGAAATAGGAAGAGAAGAGAGAACATTCAAAAGTAGAACAAGCAATTGATATCAGTGAGGAACGGAGCACAGTGCGTTTGAAAGGCGGGATGGATGTAAGAAGAGGGTGCCTTACCATGCAGTAGGTCAGGAGAAGAGCAGCACGCAGCATGCCTTGGGGATGAAGCAGCGCATGGCACCTCCGTGCCCCATGGAAGCAGGCAGAAAACTCGCCCGGCGCATCTCTTCTTCAGAGCAGGCACCCGCCGTGTCTCTTGGCAGCACAGGCCAGGTCCTCGTGGAGCGCACGGAAGCCCCCCCTTCAGATAGCGTGCGTCCCCGAGTCACCGGTGCTCAGGCAGCCCAGCTGTGCCATGTCGAATCAGAGGTGGGAAACTCCTGGCTGGCAGATCCGAGGCGTCAGACTCCAAAGGGAAAGAGAAAGAGAAGAAAACCTCACTGAGCGCTCTGCATCCCCGAGCATCGCATCAGAGTAACACCAAGAGCCAGCAGCACTCCCCTCCCCCGTAAACTTCAAAACACCCGGCGTTACTTGCTGAGCGCGCTGGCTGCAAACTTCATCAGAGATGGGAATCGTGCGCGCGCACACACATGCACAATTTGCAAACGGGTACCTGCCCAGACCTTTGGGCGATAGTCCATATTGTTTGGTAAAAAAATGAAATTTCGTTGGCCCTATTTCCATATTTTTCCATCTGATTTAATTCAAGTTAGGGACATATTAGATTTCCCGCTCAAAATGCGCACATTAGTTCGAAAACGTTCTTAAATGTACACAGAAGTGGTTCACAAAGTTGCCAGGAGTAGCGAAAGTGAGATAACACCCTTTTACCCTAGTCACGTCACAAGCCTGACCCCCATCCCAGCCTCAGCCCTTCCACAGCCTCTGATTTGCAGCTGAATGGCTATGCGCAGACCCCTTTTTACTTCCTTTTCCTACTACTACCTCGTGACCCATGTGACCATAATTTTAGTAACTTTCTCATGTAAACATCAAAACAAGGTAAACTGACCTGGAATCTATAATGTTTCACATTTTAATTCTTCAATTTGAATGCAAATAGTTCCTTATTAACAACCAAGATGCCTAGGGGACCATGTTGTGACAGGTGTGGTACATTATGAACCGGGGCCTTAACTGTGACCATCATTCACTGAGTATGTGGATTCTCTATGCCAGGAGGAGTAGATCAAGAGGTACAGGAGTATACTGTATGCACACAGACCCCTGTCATGTTGCTCTAACAACTGGCATGAGTGTGTGAAGATGCCCTCCAGGAACATTAAGATGGAAGATGGCCTGTGGCAGGAGGGCGGCAGAGGATGGGTTAATTTACCACACAGAATACGTAGGGACAGGGCCAGCTTTAGTGCTGATGGCGCAGGTGCGACAATCACTTTTGGCGCCCCCACGTCCCATGACCGCCTCCTAGGATCCTCTCCCTACCACCTTCAAAAGTGCCCCTCATCTCTCCTATCATAAGATATTGCTAAACACAGCGCCCCCCTGAGGTCACCGGGCCCTCCTCCACAGGTCAGCGGCCAGTGCGGCCGCACCAGTCGCACTGCCCTAATGAGGCAGAAGAGGGATAGCTCATTCACTGTTCTAAAACGGATGTGGGTACATTATTGGAATCCTATCATCCATGACATAAAGAGATCACTTCTTCCATGGGATCTTGAAGAATCTTCATCTTTCCATGTTGGCTTGTTCATCATTGGAGCCTGACAATGCCTGAAGTCAAGGGAGATTGTTTCCTTCCATGCAATCACAGTCACATGGAGGAGAAAGCATCTACCTCCATTAGATGATGAAAACGGTCAGTCCTTCTGGGGTCTGAAGAGACAGACTACCCTTGCATGAGGTCACAAAGAGGGACATTTCCTCCATATCTGAAGGAAGCGTGTATTCTTCAATGGAGTTGCTAGTAGACCCTCGGCCTGGTGAAAAGTGGAGAACATTTATTTCTGTAAAATCTTAAGACCATGTTTTCACCTGATCTGAGCTCAAAACAACTACTCCAATAGCTAGTGGGAATGTCTAGCCCTCTCTTGGTGTGCCGTAGAGGCCACTACTACTAATCAGATCATAAGGGACCCCTCTCCATTAGATTTATAAGAAGACATCCCTTCCGTTTAGCCGGGTTTGTAGGGAAATGCTTCTTACTTGATGTCAAATAGATCTCACAGTTCTGTGCACTGTCATTCGTTTATCCCTATTAGTGGATCTGGAGGAGATCTGCAGACCTACATTAGGCAGAGAATCCCATCCCCCCTGCGGGACTAAGGCAAGGGGAATATATTCTAAGCGCTCTGATTGGCTGAAGGGGAATATTTGTTGTTCCCATTGGAGTTCTCTGCTTTTGCAGTGGATTTTCTATTTCAACCCCCACTCTATTGTTAATTGTATGTGAGGCATCTAATCCTAAAATTACTATGTGTGACCAAGGGCCAATCCCACTCGAAAATGTCACGCTTTGCAATTATTGCAATTCATTAATCACACGTTTTATATTGTGGATCATACGTTTGTTTTCATTGTGCGGACTGTTACTGATTTTTCATAAATCACTCATTCATTGCAATCTCAAGCACAATATACCTGAATCAGTATTCCAATTACTCTAGCTGCTTCTTTTATTAGTTGAGATTTCTTCTGCCTTTTTCCGGAAGAGCAACACTTTGGTTTATTGTTTGACCAAGGGATCTATTGATCTGTGGTCACATCAGCCCCCCTCTACTCTAAATGCTAACAATTTGTTGTTTCCTCGTTAAAGATGCTGGGGAAATTTGTACAAGATTCATGAAAGTGCATTGGGCCTGTAATATTGTTCCAATAGATAAAGGGAATAAAACACTGTCATATTTTGGGAGCGTAGGTTCTAACACAAAGGATGTTTGCAATTAATATAGCTAAATGGTGATTTCTAAGGCAGATTGGGTCAATACCTTTGGCAAAACAAGGCAGGGTGTAAATACCACTTCATATGAGACTTGGGTTTTCCACTCTTATAGAAACTTTGGGAAAATAGAAGCAACTTCCAAATTTGAAGGTACATTTTTACAGAGGGATTGGCAAAAATAAAGCTGAATGTTCTCGCAGCAGGACTCATTGCATGCCGCTAGAGATGAAACACATGGCAGGTGCTTCCCCTTTAACCTATTCCAAGCCGCTCAACAGCCATCCTTTGAATGAATTTACTCTGCAAGTTGTGTGAAATGCTGGTGAGTCCACCCTTGTTTGCCATGTATGTACAGATAATCCATGTTGCAATTCTGTGTAGTACGCAATCTCACTGCTGATATAGGAGTATGCTCTCTTAAAATACTTATAAAATACAATACATTGTACGTTTTGAAAGTACATTTGCTGCTTGTTGAACCATTGTGAGATATGGGTTTACAGAGCATGACAAATTTACCATATGCTTATAAAACATTTAAAGTGGGCTTTGGGTCCGCCCGATTCAACCATTGGCTTCTGTTGACCAGTCTAGTTTAACCATTACATTGAGACATAGTAAATCACATGCTGGCTCAGGGCACAAGAGTTTTTCTCTCACGTAAAATCATTGTCTTTTAAAGTGGATCTTTCACCTCCAATTCTGCGCTTGCATTGAACTGCCTGTGGGATTATTTAGGAGCTATAGGCCTCTCTGCCCAGTGCTACCGGCTCTCTCTTTATTCTTCATATCCCTGGCTCACTTCCACTCCCGCTTTCCTCTCTGTGCTCATTGCTCTCTCTGTCCACCACTTACATTTGTTTCTCTTTAATGCTGTTTCCTTCTTCTCCTGCCTGCTCCTGTTTCCTTTGTCTTTTAACTCCATCCTTCCTTCCTCTGTGCTCTCCTTGCCCTCCTCCTGCCACACTCTTATTGCACTTTTCAGCCTTTCTCTCCTTCCTCTGTGCACTCATGGTACCCCACCAGCCACTTATGCATTCCTCCCTCCTGCCTCTCCCTCTCCCCCTCTCTACTTTTCTTTGCGGTAATTATTTTTCGTGATTGCACCACCCACTCTTCCATCCAATGGCTTTTTATAAGTTCTGCCAGATCAGGGCATATTTTATTCGTTTCAGAGAAACGGAAGGGAGGTTATACTCCGGAGACTCCCTTGCCTTCACTACTGTCCTCTTTTTTTGTTTCTATGCCAAAGGAAGGTCAAGTGGCTAAGAGAGCCTTCATTATAATTCTCTTTTCTATGTCAACTAAACTAAACAGAATTAGGTTATAATGAAAACCATCTTGCCATCTGACCTTTAACAGATAAATAAACAAACATTGAACTGTATCATACAACGGAGCTTTCAAAACAGACCATTTTTCATTTGTATATCTCGCTTTAATGTCCTTACGCAGAGTTAGCATCTTAAACCAAGACCTACTGCTTTTGCCAATCCTTGAATGCTATTACAACACTCCGCCTCTAGCAAGCAGAGATCAGTAAAACATGTAAATAACTAATTGTAATAATATTGATAATTTGGAAGAAGTTAATTAAAAATGAAAAAAGGACATAGTAAATCCTAAAAGTGGATCCAGTCTTTGCATACTGCATATCAAAGGTAAAGCAATAGCATTACATATCAAGGATATTGGGCCAGATGTACAACCCTTTTTAGCGGTCGTAAACGGGAAATCGGCCCATTTGTGACCGCTAGAAAGGGTTGTGGTATGTAGAAAGCCTATTCTGAGAGTCGGTGACCTAATACCGATTAGCAAAACAGGGTTTGCCACTCGCTATTAGGAAGGGGTGTGCCAAGGGCGTCCCTTCCTAATAGCGAGTGGCACTGGTATGTACGATTGTTTTGTAACTGCAAACGCAGTTGAAAAACAATTGCAGTTACCACCTACTTCAGTCGCAAACAGGAAGGGGTCCCCAGGGGACCCCTTCCCCCTAGTGACTGGCAGCAAAAATATTTTTTAAGAGCAGGCCTACTCATAAAAAATGAAACAGAAACGTTTAATTTTTCTTTTTTAAATGTGTCCCATTTTCCTTTAAGGAAAACAGGCTGCATTTACAAAAAAAAACTGCTTTATTTAAAATGCAGTCAAGGACATGGTGGTCTGCTGACTCCAGCAGGCCACCATCCCTGCGAGTGCTGGCCATTCCCAATGGGTCGCAAATTGTGACCTGCCTCATGAATATTGATGAGGCAGGTCATTTGCGACCCCATTATGAATCGCAAACAGTGTCTGAGACACTGTTGTACATTCAATTTTGCGAGTCACAAAACGTTGCAATTTGCGACTCGCAAAATTGAATGGTCATACCCATTGTAGATACTTAGCTCCATAGGCTTACATAGCAACATTTTATTTTGGTTTAACAATTGCTAGGAAAGGGAAAGGAGTAAATATCATTCAAGGACTTAAAAGATTGGTAATGATAAAGCCAACAGCCTGCCACTGTTGAGTCATAACTAATACAAAAGAGAAGTTATAGAACTTTCTCTGCTGTAAGCCAAAATCCAGCCTTCTAGTGGTCTCTGTTGATCGGTCAGCTTTGAAAGGCTTAGCAAGGCTGCTTTGATTAGATGATAAGTGGCCTGTCCAGAGCAGATGCTATCTGATGGAGAGGGTTCTGAAGGTGGGGAGGATGGGTTATACAGACAGGGCTGGGTAAATCAAACTGAGCTCAGAGAGAGAGCAGATCAATAAGGAATGCCAGGTGCACCTACCCCCACATCCTGTGCCCCAGCCAGATGGCAGGCTTAGGACAGGAATTTGCAGATGTCAGGGGGAGGAGAGCTAATAGAAATGAGCCACACTGTGGGTTGGTTTAGCCAGCTCTTACTCCTCTGGAGAGAAATCATCCATGTTGGATTTTGGGAACGCAGTACTTTGTGGGACAAGAAGATGCCATAATTTGGAGGAAGTTGTAATGCTTTTGGGTGGCACCCAGCATCTCATTGGACAAAGGTGCCCCCCGCTTGTCTCCCTAGGAAACTAAATAAATATATAAGAGCATCATAGTCTCTCAGATCTGGCTGAAACTACAGGGAGAATAAGGACTGCCTTGCTCGAATACGGGTCTGCACCCAAAGGCTTGCACTCTGAATGACTGCGCCTGCTGCACAATCTGGTACTACAGCCCTGGGAACTTTGCCTTGCTTCAAGAAGTATTAAGGAGTGGACTCCATGCAGGCTACAGATTAACAGAGCCCACCTGAATCATCTCCACCAAGAGTCCCCATCCTTGAGTACGTCCACTGGACCTTTAAGGATTTGGCCAGGTGCATTGTGGGAATTGTGGTACAGACATCTATGAGATTCCATATTTTTGGATAGGTGATTTGGACACATTGAACCTACATGGAGACATTTAGGAAGCACCTGTTGAAATTTGGAGTACTTTTGTGAAAAAGATCCATGAAGTGACCGACCCGATGTTGAGAGTCAAGCCGACTACTTTCAAGTGTGACCCAGCCAGGAATTCAGGTTCACCCTTCTGAAAGCTCCAGAGCTCCAGACTTCCAGGATGTGACCGGGGCCTCATGGACATTCATGCCAGTGAATCCAGCCTGCTGTGGAGGGTCGAGCGGCTTCGAAAGAAAAATCTCCGTAAAAGTTTGAAGGTAAAAATTTAACTGGGGACTCCCACTTAGTGTATCCAACCATGCCTCCATTGAGGTTAGCCTCAAACTTTGACTTTGTCTCAGTCAAGTGTGACCATATGTCCCAGAGCAGTGCTATTTGTTTTTAAGCACCATAAGTGGTTAATCTTCAAAAATACCTATTTCCAGTTCCCTACATTAGAGTTTTCTCATGTTGGTGTCATTGTAAAGATAACAATATTTCCAATTGTTATAAATTGGTGTGGGATTTATATTGTGTGCTGTGTCTTACTTATTTGATGTAATGGTGTCTCCTAAGTTAGACCTGACTGCTCGTTGTCAGCTACCAAGGGTTGAGCAAGGGACTCATTTACTGAGACCTTTATGTTATGTTATGTTAAAAAAGTTTTGTATAGCGCCTATCACCGCCGGTCTCTAAGCGCTTTAAAACAGAAAGAACACAACGTACAGTCACTCCAAAATCCCATTCCAATTCTGACTAGGCCAAGGATATAGCTTTTGTGAAAAGGAACGTCTTAAGTCTTTTCCTGAAGGAAAGTAGTTGTGAATCCTCCTTTAGCTTGGCCGGTAGCTCATTCCAAAGTTGTGGCAGAATCACCGACATTGGACCTCATACTTAGTTGGTGGCCTTATTGCAAGTGGTATGTGCATATTTACCCCTGCCAATAGCCCACTTCCCAACAGCATGTTTTAAAATAAATGTACAGCTTGCCTATCTTGTCCTCCTTAATGCAGCTAACAGACGATACCACTAGGTGTCGCCAAATCCGGTGTTTTCTCTTTCCACAACATATAGGTTTTCTACATTATGAGATACTCCTTGGATCAGAAACCAAGGAGAACCCCTCAAAAAGTGTTTTCTCCACACCCCCATAAAAAAAAACGTTTTTTTCATCACTGCCTATCATGTCATAACCTCAAAAGCCAGATCTCACCAAATAGATTAAAGGTGGAAGGACTTCATGAACATTCCCCATTATGCAGTTCGTAAAAGTGCAGAGACCACAGACATAACCCACATTGTTATCTGTGGATGTAGGAATGTGACATATCAGCTACACCTGCACACCTACTCATTGGCAAAGTGAGAATACGGAGGAACCCAAACCACAGCAAAATACTCAAACAATCCTAAACACTGCAACACAAAGGACTTCATAATGAACATACTTCACATGATCAACAATATGCCATCATATGCATGTGGCATATTATGTAACAGGTTACTTCCAGCAAATCAATGGAGAAACCTTTGCAGGGTGAAGGGGACAAAGGTAAGCAAAAAAAAGTGCAGAGTGTCGAGTTAGAAAAATAAGGGAAGTAATTTAATGGATGGTTTACTCTTAGCCAGCAAAGCTTTTCAAGAGTTAGGGACCAGAGATTGGTTTGAAAGGTTAAAAGATTAATTATTTTTCTTTCACTAAAATAATGGGAAAATTGATTAGGGTAGTCACATGCAAAGCTAATAGTTTATTTGACAAACGTAAATATGAATCAATAATGGATTGGTTGTCTACGTTTGGTGCTGTGTTGATATTCTTTTAGGAAACACACTTGAAGTCTAACAAACCAAATATAACTGTTCCTAGAAGTTTTTGCCCATGTCTTTTTTTCCTCCTCAGGTGTTGCGGTCAGAGTGGTGGCATTTTTTTTGACTGGCAAACAGTAAGGCAGATGGAGTTGAATTAAGGTCTCAGTATATGGATTCCTTTAGAATCTTGTTAATTATTCTGGTCCAATTCAAGATGAAATAGAGTCTCTCAAGCAGCCGTTTTGAGGTTTTCATGGATTCGGAAGGACTTTTAGTTTTGAGAGGTGATTTTAATTTTATGAAGAATCTAAAAATGGACACATTGAATGGTATGAAGAGGCAACATAAGCCTAAGACTGCACAAATACTAGAAAGGTTTAAGCAGGATTTTAGACTGGTTGATCCATGGCATCTAGATTAATCAGAGGTGTTGCAGCTTACTTGTTTTTTATGCAGATTTAATACCGCTTTAAAGGGGGCACTAGAGAGCCCACAGAAAGATGGCTGCACTTTAGAGTAGCTCTGCCGACCGGGACTCCAATCCCCCAAGAATCCAGTCCTATGCAAGCCATCCATGCCCCAGCTGGCGATATAAGCATCCTAACAGATAGCTGAAACAGATGAGTGCTACAAAGCGTTGAGAGATGCCCTAGCAGCATGGAACAACGAGGTGAGGCAATCAAGTTGCTCCCACACCTAAAATGGCGGCATCAGGATAATGAGGATGGTGCTGTTGGCTGGGCAGCAATGAGCTCTATATTATGACACAGAGCAGAAGCAGAGTGAAGCCTCCCGCCAATCCTGAAGGTACCAGCCGCCGGCAGAGTGGTTGCGGCGTCCAGCTGCGGGTTCAGTGCCCAAGCTGTGGTGTTCACTCTATGAAGTGTTGCTTTGGTTGGGCCTGTGAATTAGGACCCAATAAGTGGATCAGTGACTCATGCTGGTGATAATGATGTTTACTGTGCTGGAGAGGCACTGATGGAGACTGGGAGCAACCTGACTGCTGCCTATCCCAAAATAAGAGCTGGACCTGTGGCGACATCTGGCGATTCCACAGAGGGAGCCTCAACAAGGTGCTGGGTAGGCCTGGGTGGTAAATTTCATCCCGCTCGCAGAATATGCGAAATATGGGTAATTTTGCATTCTGCAGAAAACGCAGAAATGCCAAAAATTCTGCGATCGGAGGCTTCGCGGAATTTTTTGCTTGTTCGTGCTTTCAAAATGCGTGTTCGCGAGATATTTCCCCCCGAGCACACAAACAGCGTTCGCGAACAGGAAAAAAGTATCGCGAACAGGCGGAACAAGCAATTCCGCGTGTTCACAGAACTCTGCGTGCTCGTGGAGATTTTTTATCATTTCGCGGAGCTTTGCATAGCGCGACTATGCAAATTCTGCCCACCCCCAGTGCTGGGGCCCAAGAAGCGTGCAACAGTGAGTGAGGTTGCTGCATCGGATCCCCTAACGGCCCGCGTGCACTTAGACCTACCAGCTGGGTGCGGCGGTGAATGAAAGTGACCTCGCTGAGGACTGAGTCAGTGCTTGCCATTGCTGAGGAAGCGCCTTGCTGTATGGCCGTTCCTGCCGCATGGAGTTTGTGTGTGTGTACCGTGGAGCAGAAGCGGCCCTTAGCAAGCACCGGCAAAGCATGACGTGCGGAAGAGGTGCATGCCCCGGACTGCGGTACCTTTATACCTCACAAGTGACCTTGATTTATCAAGAAGAGTAAGTGCTGAGCTGATACAGGGGAAATTTGATGGCTGACTGGTGTGGTAGCAAGCCCATTGGGTCGAATGGTTTTGGCAACAAGACAGCCCCTTCCTCTCACCTTACCAAGTCTTGATTAAATCCTTACGAGCCACACTTTGGTGAGTGCTTGCCCTTGACAGAGAGACCATTGTGCGGCAGTGCTCATCATCACATTGTGCAGTGGTGAGGAACTCCAGCATGGGTAAGATGGAAAAGCAGCAGGTCCGTCTCACCTTCGAATCCAAGTGGACACCCAGACCTTTGCAGCCTACGCACTCAAATTCAGAGCAAGAGTTGCCACCACAACCCAGCACTTCATTGGATGCCACATTACTGGCCGTGCGTTAGTTTTAAATCTATAGATGGGAATATAGATGCATTAAATATCCACATGGATACCATGGCAGCCAATCTTGACAAGCATGCCATGCACCTGGCCACAGCAGAGCAGCACATATCAGGTGCAGAAGATGATTTGCAGGTGCTCAACTGCAAGCAACTAAACATGGACAAAATATTAGCTATTGTTCAAGCCAAAATGAGGACTTAGTGGCACGTTCGCGCAGCAGTAATTTGCACATAACTGGCATTCCAGAGTCTACCAATACGGGCCGTCTTGAATGCTACGTGGAATCCATGCTAAAGAGGTGTTTGCTACTGAGAAATTGAATAGCCGGTGTATGACATGTGTGTAATTCTGCTACACGGTCTTAATTCTTCATGGGGCATAAACCACCTTGTGTCCGATAATACCCTTTTTTTCAAATGCAGATTCTGCAATTAGATGTTCAGAAATAACAACTGTGTAAACATAACCATAGTATAGGATCAATAACACATGGAGTTGTTGTGTTTATATCTACAGATAATACCTGTATCTGAGGTGGCCTTACCTGAAGAAGGCATGTCTTATGCCGAAACGAGCGTAGAAACCACCTAGGAACAGCAGTCGCTTCACAACACAGAGACACTGTACAGGAAATTATCCATATTTGTACCTGTAATAAGTTTGAGAACTCCAGACTCCTTTTGTCATAAATATGCATCAAATTATGTCCAATATATTGTTCATCTATGAATTTATGAATGTTTACATTGTTCTATAAATTTGTACATCATTTTTGACAGTTAGTATGAATGAATAGATAGATGAACGTGGAGTTTATGTGGTTGTGTCAATTTGTATTTATTCATGAAAATGAAAAATATCTATTAAGGTATCAATAAAAAGTTTTTTGTATTTTTCTATACATTTTTGTGTCTGTCCCTCCTAATATGCATGTATGAAAGTATTTTATGAAGTTGCCCTAGGATCCTTACAGTATGGTACTGAGAAATTGTCCGTGTGTTAATAGTAGAACGTGCTCACAGGATTCTGCAGGCGCGGCCTCTACCGGGGTCCCCAAGACCATTCATAGCAAAGCTATTAAACTACCGAGATTGGGACATAGTGCTGCATCTATATCGGGAAAAAGGCAATACACAATATCAAGGCAAGGAAAAATGCCTTCTATACTGACTTCACTGCAACGGTGCATGCTGTCCCGAGAGAATTCAATTCAGAGAAAAAGAAATTACAGTCCCTGGGGTTCTCGTATGCTATGCTGTACCCCACCGAACTGAGAGTGTATCGTGAGGGCACAAAAACTATATTCACATCACCAAAAGCAGTCACGGTCTTGATTAAGTCCAAGGGACAAGTCCGCTGCACCCCCCAAGATCTCATCCGGATGCAGTGGACACTGGGAACTAACGATATATGATCACATTTAATCAGGGGTCCCTGCAGATAAGTCGATGTGCTGAAAGTCATTATAGTATAAGATTTGCCAGTTATACTGAATGCCTGTTGTATTCTATTTTGATGTCCTGTATTTTACAGAGGCTAGTTGGCAGATCGTTTTTGTTCTATACTTCATGCATTGTTCAATGTAAATTGAACTAGCTAATAATGTAGCAGCTTTGGATCCGCCCCAAGTTGTTTCGATCAATTCTGGCTGAACTTAACCATGTCCCCATCCCCCTCTGCACAACAAGAGGGTATTTGGCATCTTGCAGCCCCACGAGGGTACACCCCACCGGGTTCTGATATATTTTGACATTCCTGTTGTTTATATGTGCTCAATGTTTATGTACAAATATGTTTGAATTTTCGTTTCCTATTGCGATGGGTGTGGCAAGTTTTTTAATGCGGGAGTGGGTATGTTATTATTTTGTTAAGACTTCATGCACACATTTCCTACATGGTGATCCAAACTCTGTGTCCCTGTGTCCAATGGCCCTATTCCTTATTAGTATGGAATTGGTGTGTTGTGTAATGGCTTCTCTAGTTGGTCCACCTAACTTGTTTACTAGAATGTACGCGGTTTAAACAACCTCAAGAAGGTCCAGTAGGTTCTCACATATTTGGACCGCCATCATGTTCATGGAGAATTTATACAAGAGACATACCTCACTGTGCAGTCAGCCACTACTATTGGGGCGTGATGGGCACAACTGAGAATGGTCTACTCCCATACCCCTTATTCTAGAGTGGTCCTTATTCTCATTTGAAGGGGTATTGCCTTTAGCAAATTACATTTGGAGACAGATGAACAAGGAGGATACATCATTTTGCAGGGTAATTGTGGGGAACTGTCCTTACATTCATTAACCTATACAGCTCCAATGTTAATGACCCCGAGCTGTTTACTAAACTATGTGCCTTATTATATTATCTAAAACCCTCCACCATACTATGGGGCGGAGACTTCAACTTTCCACTAGACCCTGGAAGATAAAGAATCTACTAAGGTGCTACGGGGGGGGTATAGAGGATTAGGACCTCGTTGATATATGGCACCTGCCAACCTGAGGATCGGGAGGGCACGTTTGTCTCAACTTCACATAATATGTGGTCACGGCTGGACTATTGGCTGGTGACCAGAGAGGTGAGCGCTTGGATGTTGGACGTGAGTCACTTACCTAGAAAACTGTCAGACCACTCTCCTGTATGGATGTCCCTTAGACTCCTGACTCACACACAAAAATTCTTTCAATGGAGGCTCCACGCCTCTGCTCTTTTAGCTCCAGAGTTTAGAGAAGGGGTGCGCAGAGCAATCATACAATATTTTGACATTAATAAGGGGTCGTTGAGGGTGCAGGTGTGCTATTGAAGGCATTTAAGGCTACTGTTCGCGGATCGTACATTGGGCCCGGCACTGGGGTAATACACTCCCTGTTCTCTCGCCTGCAATCGCTTGAAAATATTCAGCAAAAAGCATATGCTATCAACCCTGACCCCAAGACATTCGCAAACTTCAGAACAAACCTAACTTAATATACTGAAGTAGCAGATCAAGAGGTTTGATATATGTCCAAACGCTGGATGGAGAGGGCGTATGGAGAGGGCAGTCACCCTGGTTGAAGACTAGCAGCTAAAATTAAAGAACTGCTGGTAGTTTACTACATAGTGATCATTACTAACCCTGATGGGGAGCATTATCATGATTCTTACACTATCCTGAACACACTTGTCGATTTCTATGCTCAGCTTCATAGTGCCCATCACTCAGCAGATGAGCATGAAATGGCCATATACTTAAATGATATTGCACTTGATTGGCTATTGCGGGTACAGAGACAATTTCTGGTTTCGCCAAAAACTGAAGAGAAGATCGGGAACACCATACAGCTGCTCTCGAACGGGAAAGCACTAGGAAGCGATGGGCTTCCTCATGAATTTTACAAGATTTATTCAGATTTATTGGAGCCCCGTCTTATGGACATGTATCGAAAGGCCTACGAGAGACACTCGTTGCCACACACTTTGATAGAAGCACTGTTAATCACACTGATAAAAACTGATAAGGCTCCTGAGAGATGTAACTCTTACTGCACTTTAAAATTTATAAATACTGATGTTAAAATTCTTGCAAAAACCCTTGCGACTCGGCTGCAGCTGCTGCTGCCCTCGCTTGTCTTACCGGACCAGTCAGGCGTTTATCCCTTCTAGATTGACTAGCCATAATCTATGTAGATTATTCACCGTTCTGCACCAGTTGGACCCCTCGATTCAGGCCACTGCAGTTTTTCTCGACGCCACTAAGTCATTCAACTCTATACAATGGCCGTATATGTTTGTAGTGTGGTTAGAATGGGGATGCCCCAGGCCTTTCTGTACTGGATTCGGCTATTGTATACGGACCCTATCACACATGTCCATGTGAATGGCATAACATCTGACCCACTATGCATTTACAGAGGGACGAGACGGTCACATGGCCTATAGGGACATTGTCGTTCTCACTAAGTTGGCATGAGCACGCTGTAGCTTGCCTGCTTCTTTGCGCACGTTACTACACATTTTTATTTTTGGGAATAATTACTATGGCTGCTTTCACATGAGAACTCATCGCTGTGATCACTCTCTGCATGTTCCTGGGATTTAGACAGAACATTATGTGCAAGGTCGAACAGATATTTTGTTCTGGCCAGGCCTTAGCCCTTAGACAAAACATAGCGATGCAGCTGTTGTTTGGACACCGTACCTTGGTTTTTAGTGGGACACAGGAATAGGTGACACACACTTGGAGAGGTAATTTTCCAGAGCGAAGAGAGCAAGACAGCACCTATGATGTAGATCTACCATCTAGAGGCTAAGGTATGGGGTCTGCTGACAAAGCCCAGAGATCTTCTAACATATAGTAATACTTCTTCTTAGCAAGGGGAGGGAGGTTAGGCTTTATTGTCTTTCCATGATGACATCTCCCATCATGATTTATGGGCTAGCTGCTATGCTGACTCTATTTGTACTATGAATTTTCCTGCTTGTTGTGCCACGTATAATGTATGTTAGGACACGATAGTTAAAAATAAATATTTTAAAATATTTCATGTCTCTGTCAGATCTTACTGTGGACAAGTACAAGAGTGCGAGCAAAAGGTTGGGTTTTGTCACCGCGATTCCTGAGAGATCTAGGAGTGTTGTGTTCTAGGGTGTCTAATCATTTATTTCTCTGTGTGTGAGTAGGAGAGAAAGTGAGAGACTATAGCTAGTCAGTCCTGGGCTCATGGGTACTAAGGTGGTAGGATGACTCAGTCCCTATACACCAAGGTCCTATAATTCTGCGCATAGTTCTGTGTTTGTGCAGAATCCCTGCAACATGGCGCCACCAACGTTTGGTCTGGTACTTATTCGCGAGACCCCTGAGTAGCGCTTGTACTTGTCCATAATACCCTCTCACGGATTCCGGAGACGTCGTGGTGCAAGGGCTTTTCCTCCTATATTTGTAGATTTATAGGTTTTTCAAGCTTGAAGTTTAAAAGGTTTTGTTTACCACTTTCTACCCGGCTTTGCGCTACCATTCTCCTGGTTTATCCTTTTCTGATTTTATTATGGCAGTCGCTATTGCGAACTCTAGAGCCTTGAATCCCCATTGGATACAATGGGCTAGTTCTTTGACATTGGCTGATCTCAACTTTATCTTTGACCCCTCTTTGCAAACACAGGAGTTTTTACAATATGAACATGTTTATCCTGCACCTTTATCATTACTCCCACTTGATCAGTACATATGCTATTTACACTGATAGATCTGCGCAGCCGGCCATTGGTTCTAAACATGCTTATTCTGCAGCTTGCACAATAGTGGCAGGGAATATTCTTGATAGGGATTTAAATCCTCCTTGGTGCACACACAGGCACTTGGTGATTGCACGGCTCAATTGGCGGAGCTACGTGCTTTGGTTTTAGCACTTGAATTTGCAGATGCTGAGGTTCCGACTCTTATTGTGTGTGATTCGTTTGACTGTGTACAATCCTTCAGAGACAATTTGTTCTTCTGGACACAAAATTATTTTCAGGATTCTAAGGGTAGCGCAATTAAGAATAAAACACATTGGGTTGGAGTGGCCGCTCTTAAGGAATGTTTACCACTCACACATGTCATCCATACTTTGGGCCATCAAAGTATGGGAGCACACGAAGTTGGTAATTCGCTGGCTTATGAGGTAGCCAAATCTACAGTAGCCACTTGTTCAGTAGCAGCAGTACTAGGTCTATGACTAATATTGATGATTATATTTTGGCAGTGATAGCTGCAACAAAGGAGGGCACAGAGTTTCCCCAAGGTTTTCCTTCAAGTTATTCATATCACTTTTCCTCTGATCAACTTCCATTTGTGACTATTCCATCCGTTGGGGATCGGCTGATTCCCAAGGAGGACAGCAGACTTTCTTTAATAGTTGCTGCATATGAAGGCACTGCCTCTGACAGCGACTGTTTCCCTTTTACAGTAATGTTTTTGATGGCGTGGTTTATATCAGCAAACTTGGAAATATGTTCTTTCTTGTGACATTTGTCAACAAACCAAACCTTCTTCTGTTGCACGTCCCCCACATACTCAACTTTATATTTCAAATCAGCCATTCGGCTGTGTTTATCTTGATCACTGTGGTCCTTCATCTGCAGATACTGCATTTAAACATATCTTAGTTGCAGTGGGTTCAGGCACTAGATTCCTTTGGGTTTGGCCGCAATGCCGTGCTGACGCTCGAACTGTAATAAAAGATTTGTGTGTCTTTGTCTGGACCTTTACCTGTGGCACGTTCCATCCTGACCAAGGTCCTGTGATTGCCTCTAAGGCTTACCGGGATGCGATTAAGTCTCTTGGGATGTAAGTGCAATTTTTTTCTCCATATCGACCTGATGGTAATTCTGTTCTGGAGCGGATGAACCATGACTTAAAGCAACATTTGACAGCTAGAGTGTTAGGTAATGGCAGGGATTGGCTGACTCATCTATATGGAGTCCAACGTGCGCTAAATAATCTGGCTTGAAGATCTCTGAATGGGCGGACCCCATTCGAAATGTTTTCTGGCATTACAATGTTTGTAACAATAAATACAATAGACCTGACTGTGAAGGGCTTAATACGATTTCTAGACCAGGTGGTCGGGGACTGCTTCCTCAACCCACCCACTGTTGTTTTCAATTACCAGTCTTACCCAGTCCTAAATGTCCCAAAAATTATTTTTTATATAAACACACGTTTATCAGTCCACCCCATGTAGCTATACCCCCTCATGAAAGGTGTATACAAACAAAAAATGTGTGAAGGTGCGAAAGTACCTCACGTAAGCTTCACCAGAGAAGCTACTGGTATGTTCTCACCAGTTTGCCCACGTTTCTCATCATTGGTAACTTTCTCACCCATGAGAAGAAAAAAGAAAGTGGCCAGTGTAAAAAGTAAAAGGTAGAGCTACACGAGGTGGACTGATAAAAGTGTATTTAAATAAAAAATAATTTTTAGGATATTTAGGACTAGATAAGACTGATAATTGAAAAAAACAGCGGTTGGGTTGAGGAAGCAGTCCCCCACCACCGGCTCTTAAATAGAAATTGGATTATGTCCTTCACAGTCAGGTCTATTGTGTTTATTGTTGCTTGAGAGTGGAGGGCGACCTGACTGGCTGCTTCCCTCTTGAGCTCCTTCTTGTGGATGATTAAAATGTTTGTGCCAGACCTTGATGGTCTAGACGTTGCGGCGGCTGCCGCGACCTTTGACGTAGATAACCATTGTGCTATGTTACAGGATCTACAAAAAGCTTGTGATTCACAAGCAAAAGCCCATTTGCTCTCTTCCACGGATGCAGCAGTGCTGATTCTGGTTTCTGACTGGCTTCCTAGAGTTTGTGATCTGGTCAAAGAGAAGGTGGAAAACAAAAAAGAATTAGGTCCATCATACCATGTACCGGTCAGAGTCCTTGGCCTCATAAGGCACCCGTACTGTGATCCTGCCTCCTTTGCCTGGCTGTAAGGAGAATATTTACATTTCAGTCGAACATGTCAAGCTACACCATATGGCTGATACTGAATAGTATGCCTACTAGCATTCCACATCGGGATCTTTCACTAAATCAAATAATGTCTTGTTTTTCGACTCCTTCTCGAATAATAGAGGGGGAGATGGAAACTTCACTTGATTTATTGCCTGTTTTACCTTCTGCATCGACTACTACGGATATTGAGTATGCTTCTCCTCCAGTTGAGGTCATCATTAACATTTCTGAGAGTGCCATACCTGAACCATCAAATGCATCGCAACCCCTGTTGTTTCAGCTGAGGTCCAGTGGTTACTACATGGACCATATTAGTTTTTCTTCCGATACATCTTCCTTGCCATTAACTGCAGCTGAACACCCTACACGTACCAGTCTTTTCATCTGCGGGTTCAAAAATACTTACCTAGTCCCGCCTTGGATGTATGTCTGGAGGGTCCTGACAATTATATTCCTCTTCATGTGGATTGGATTTGTGACTGTGTTTTTCCTACTCATTAGTGGCCAATACTTACCTGAACGCTCTGCTGTGAACTTGGTTGACGGAATTTTGGCACCTCACATGTCATCTCATAAAATGAAAAGAGATCAGGCCCTTGTCAATCTTTCAGCGTTCTCAGTTGCTGATGGCATTGTTTGGGATAAAGTATCATATGATATCCACAGCCCAATGGAAACATTGAACATTGTATACATTTTTCGTGTTACCTTACACTCAGATGATAGGGATGTTCATGCAGCTCATTCATTGTTTTCTGATGTAAAATATTATACTGCTTTTGATACTGAAGATTTGTATTTGAATACGGCAAATTACGCAGATTTCTTCTGTTATCAACATTATGGCCATCATTTTCTACTAAGACTAATACCCAAAGATCCTTTTTTAATTATACCCAGTGGAAACATTGCCCCACACCTTTAAAGAGGAGCTCAAAGCCCCAACTGAGTAAATGTATGTATGTATTTTACTGGTTACAATCTTTCAGACTCTCATTTATATTTTTCTAAATTAAAAATGCCATCCCGCAATAAATTTATGCTGACCCAAACTAAATTAATGTATCATATGTCCTTCATAAATGATTTGTCCTTGAAAGGTTATGAACATTGGAAGGACCCCATTGATCTGAAATCCATTTGGGGTAATAAGGATTGTCACGTGCAGGGCACAGAATCATTGCATCACCCATGTCTGATACCGTCTCAACTCATATTTTTAAATGTCATGGTGCAACAGACTACTTGTTTTGGTTTAGCAACGGCTACTAATCTGAATACTCCCTCTATTCCATAATTAGCTACTTATGACACATGGGATACATATACCGATTATACCATTGATGACTTGGCTGTCATGTTTCAAAACAAAATACTTAACTCCTCTAATATTGACCCCTTGGGATGGTTGCCATGGCCAACTAGCTCCAATGCATGGCAATTATGCTTTTTAAATACAACAAAAGGGTTTACACATGCTAGACCTGTTTCTTGTTTCCCAAATTCACATACAGTTACCACATATTGAGTAGGTAAATTATGTCAACAATGGTTGGGACATTCCACATTGTCCTCTGTCAAACAGCATCTTTCCCTTCTATCAGATGAGATTGATCTGGCTGATTTTCTTTTGGGTCCAAAGTCCCCGAGATCAAAAGGTTTAATTTATACAGCATATAATGAATTTTGGAAGCTGTCACAGATGGAAACTGCTTTGTGTCTGCGCCAAATTGACAAAGCTAATTTAGAAAATTTCTTGCAGTAGTCGATAACAGCATTTATACACTGTCTTCTCATGTATATATACTTTAGATAATATTGTGTCATCAGTCATTGACATTGTTCAACATGAAGTGTCTGTTGTGTCCCATTTAGGGGTGGGCGGAATTTGCGGAATTAACCTCCGCAAATTATCGCGAGAATGTTTAAAATTATCGCAAACAAGCAGAAATATCGCGAAGATGCGGAAGTTTTTTTCCGGCATGTTCGCGAGATTTTCTGCATGGTTGCGGGTCGCCAACTTACCCATGTGGTTGCTTGCGGGCGCGGCCATCTTGTTTTGAGTTGTTCTCGCGGTGCATGATCGCGAGAAGAAAGACGTGATCGCGCGACGCATGACGTCACTGCGGGCGCGAACTGTCGCGAGACAGCGCAAATGGCTAAAAACAATACAACATCTCATGGAGAACGCGACCGGATCAAGAAAACTTGTCGGCGAACGCAGGGATTCAGGTAAGGCGATCGCGCGCGCGCGAGAATGTATCATTTTACAGCGCGAGCAAGAAACAAATTATCGCCAAGCTGCGGAAACCGGAATTTTTGACATTTTCGCGCTCTCCGCGGAACGCAAAAATGTCAAATTATCGCAATTTCCGCGAACGGAACGAAATTTTTGCCCAGGCCTAGTCCCATTGTCAAAATCAGTTAAGATCTGTAATGCAATTTGCTTGGACTTTGCAAACACTCAAAAGTGGAAAAGTACTGTGGGATTATCTAAACGCTTACGCGCTATTTTTGCCATTTAATTTGACTGATAAACAGAAATTAATGTCAATGAAGGATGCTGGATACACATTGTTGCATATCGAACAATTAGAACAGTTACTATTTTCAGTAGCAGAGACTGATTCAGCAGTGTGGTTAATACATGGGGTTATTTCATTGCCTATCTCACTCTTTCAGTTCACAGCATGCATGAAACATCATCCCGTTGGTAGATATGAGCCCTTGGGCAGTACCTATATTCATGAGTTGTGCTCGTTATCTTTCACCTACAGATGTCAGTGCACTGATAAGGAAGTTTTCCTTACAGGAGAGGATTGCGATTCCACAATAGGACATTCCCAAGTCTGTAAAAAAGTTAAGCTTCACGGAGCCTTCGTTTCAGCTTCTAATCTGGCTTGTTTTTTAAAAAGTACACCTGTTTCAGCTGTTATTCCTGCATTGACCTTGCTTTCTAATGGCAGTTAACTTATTCTAAATAAGCATGACTGCTTTGGCTTACGAGCAGTAATTTTGTATATAATAATTGTATCACAGCGTGTTACATGTTGCAGCAATGTCCTGTTTCCACCCCCTCATCGGACTGTAGATAGTTCGCTTTGGCCTTCCATTCTAACTTTGAAAACAGATTTCAATAGCTAAGCAGAATCAAAGCGCTATTGTTTCAACAAGAAGTGGCTCTCACATCAGCTCAAGAAACTTTCGAATTGCAGGTGGCGAGAACCGCAAGTGAAATACACTCGCTACTAAACACGAATCTCCCACTCCACTTTGGTAAATTATTGCACCAAATATTTAATGTGTCTGATACACAGGGCCTGGCCCACTTTTTTAAACTTGTGAGATCCAGTATTGTTTCTTCCTTTCAGACTATTTTTGTAGTAATATCAGTCTTAATCCATTCTGTTTTTTACAGCTCCTTTGGCGGGTTTCCCCTAGTGCTCCTGTTAATTTGCAGTGTGATGGTCCTCCTATTGTTGCTTCGCAATGGATGCTCTATCTGTGAAGCTGCCAAACCTGGTCCAGCTGCAACTGTACCATGATCAAATGCAGCAGCTGTTTGGTTCAATGCCTCTGAAGTCTCTTGCCATTGACTATTGGCTGACCTTCAGTTATGCCTACTCCACCTGCATGCAACCTGTGTTCCACTGCCTCCGGGGCCCTTTTCAATGGGCCCTGGATGTCTGCCTCTCCAATACAACAAGTGCTGCCCTGGATTACGAAATGATAATGGGTCAGTTGAAGGCCCATAACCAGAATTGTGCCCCGGGTAAGTGTTTAGTATGTGATCCTCTGCTTGGGCCAACGACAGACTTGAGTACCTGTGCTCGTGCCCAGCGCCGCTTGGATCGGAGCGTCATCGAAGTTAACGCAGGTTGCCTTGTGATACTCCTCACAGCTTCTGGATGTGAAGAGCATGTATGCTTGTTCAATCTACTGAACTGGATGGCATACCTTTTCACTATGGATGGAGCAGAAAACATTCTAGAGTTCATGGCATTGCGATTTTCCTGCAAAGTTTTGCATCCGAAGACCAGCTGTGAATGGATACATTTGCCCAGCGAGTTTTTGATTTTAAAAGAAGAAATATATTTATTGGGGGGGCATTATCAACAATTTAGGTGGGCTACCACTAAGAAACTTTGACTCTGCTTCTCTCTGATTTTTGTTTTGGCTTAGTGCTACCGACCCGGCCAAGGGGAGGGAGTCACATATCCTATAGGGAAATTGTAGTCCTCACTAAGTTGGCATGAGCACGCTGCAGCTTGCCTGCTGCTTTGCGCATGTTACTATATGTCTTTATTTTTTACAGTAATTTCTATGGCTGCTTTCACATGAGAACTCATCACCGCGTTCACTCATTACATGTTTCTGGGATTTAGACTGAACATTATGTGCAAGGTTGAGCAACAATGCCTCTTGTTATTTTGTTCTGGCCAGGCCTTAGCCCTTAGGCCAAAGATACCGATGCACCTGTTGTTTGGATAACGTACTTTGGTTTTTAGTGTGATACAGAAATAAGTGACACACACTTGGGGCCAGATGTACGACCATTGATGTTTGCGACTCGCAATTTGCATTAAATTATGAGTCGCAATTTGCTAATCGCAACCATCAATGTACAACAACAATGCAGCCTGTTTTCCTTAAAGGAAAATGGGATGCATTATAAAAAAAATATTAATAAATGAAACGTTTTTGTTTCATTTTTTAAGGGCAAGCAGTGGTCCCTGGGACCACTGCCTGCTCTTAAAAAATATTTGCACACTCATTCACAAAGGGGAAGGGGTCCTCTGGGGACCCCTTCCAGTTTGTGAATGGTTTACCACCCTCTTGAAGAGGGTGGTACACTGCAAGTGTTTTGCGACCGCAAATACGGTTGCAAAACATTCTTACATAGGGTTCCGAGTGGCTATTAGGAAGGGACGCCCTTGGAACACCCCTTCCTAATAGCGAGTCTCTAACCCTATTTTGCAAGTCTCTATTACATTAGCGACTTGCAAAATATGGTTGGTACATTATGCTACCGTTTTTTGCAGTCACAAATGGGCAAAATGCCCCTCTGCGACTGCAAAAAACGGTTGTACATCTGGCCCTTAGAGTAGAGCGAGATAGCACCTATGATGTAGATCTACCATCTATAGACAAAGCGTTGAGGTCTTCTGACAAAGCCCAGAGATCTTCTAACATATAATAGTACTTCTTTTAGCAAGGGGAGGGAGGTTACGCTTTATCGTCTTTCCATGATGACATCTCCCTTCGTGATTTATGGCTACCTGCTATGCTGTCTGTATATGTACAATTATCCAACATAGGGATTCTACCATGTATTATGTGAATAGATATGCATTTTGTGAAACTTCTTTGGTCCCATTTGGTTCCATCATGGAACAGGATTTCTTTGCTTTTCTTAGTTAGTTTTCACACATTGCACATTCCACAGGGATGATGCCCAGAGATTGGGGGCATTAAAGTGGTTTGCAATGTCTGTTCTTCTCTTCTTTCTTTTGGTCTGGTGTGTACCACCAAATCACGGAAACTCTTACCTCTTCTATGAGAGAAGATAGGTTTTGGTAGATTATGTTTGTAAATCCATTGGAGCCAACAACTTTCAACACAATCTCCAATGAAATCACAAAAATAGTAAACAAACACTGGCGAATCCTCAACAGTGGAAGCATCAATCTACTAAAACCTATCTTCTCTCATAGAAGAGGTAAGAGTATTCGTGATTTGGTGGTACACACCAGACCAAAAGAAAGAAGAGAAGAACAGACATTGCAAACGAAGAAAACCAAAGAAATCCTTTTCCAAATGGGAACAAGATGTTTCACAACATGCAATTCGAAAAATGTGGTTTATCTGATCACGTGCCCGTGTCTTTTGGAATACGTAGGAATGACCACACGCCCTGTCAAGGTAAGGATAGGGAAACACAAAAGTAACATTAAATGCAAAAAGAGTGCCACCAAAATGGCAGCCCATTTTTGGGAAAAAGGCCATAAGTGGGAAGACTTCTCGTGGACAGTAATCAAACAAATCCAAAACGAAAGGTATTTGTTCGAAAAAGAACAACGGTGGGTGTTCCATTTGAAGACTCATGAAAAAGGCTTGAATGATGAGGTTCCTTGGAACCAGCTCTGATATATACAATATCTAACACAGGAGTCCCCTGACAATCAATGACCAACCAAAACGTTGTCAGACTCATAAGGAGTATACAGTACTACAATCACCCCATACCAAATACTGAACAAAGAGGAGGTTTATGCCCTTGAAAACTGGTTTTCTTCATTTTTCTTTTTTTTCTTCTTTTTTATAGAAACTATAATTTTTGAAACCTGAGTGTACACACACATGATTTTTAAATATACATGGTCTTTACTTTTCAATCCTTATCCTATTTTTTCGAGTTAATATTTTTTCAGCCTCTAGCTTTTTACTGCTGGGATTTATTCTTTACCTTTTTCCATTAGGTTTTCTATTTTTAACAACTTGGGCCCCCCTGTGTTTTTTCAAAAAGCCTACATACATATATGCACATGTGCAATGACTCCATCCATGCATCTCTAGCGCACCAATTTGTTTTTCTTTTTTGTTTAATAATTCCTTTGAATTCAACCTCCATTTGGCCACTTTTTAATCTCCTCCAAAATAAGCCTCAAACAAGTATATGCTTATTTTTTCAATCGATTCGGTGTTAATCGTCCCAACAGGAAGTGGATCAAAATGAACCGTGTTTTGGGTCCATTTACCGGCGGCCATCTTCAAAATTTCAAGGTCTAGTGTTTTTTTCAACTGATCAGTGTTAATCATTCCAACAGGAAGTGGATCAAAATGAACCCTGTCTTGGGTCCATTCACCAGCGGCCATCTTTAAAATTTCAAGGTCTAGTGTTTCCAGTCTACACCTGTTTCCTATCAAGCATGCCTCCTTGACTTTAAAACACCGGGCTCTGGCAAACCTCACTTAGGTTCCAACGAGCCACGAAAAGGTACTTCCTTTGGGGATTGCACTCCTTCCAGCATGTAAGTAGGACAATGGCATGTCCTTAAAGAGCCAAAGAGACCACGCTTGTTTGTTTAAACATGACTCTGGCATTAAAACCTTGTTTTCCTTCTGTTTTTTTTTTTAAATACCCACAGTGTCTATTTGAAGGCGTCATGGAGCGATAACGATTACATTCAAAAGTATGTATTATTATGGCATGTGAGTTTGAGAGCATGAATACCAACTTTTCACAGAAATACACACCATGATATCACAGTTTAAAAAGAACGAGTGCACAGACTTTTGCCAAACATCTCTCGATTTTTCCAAGGCTCGTGATGGGAGTATGAATGCGAGTGTTCAGTTGCTGTGAACATCAATGTGTAACCTTTTGGGGCACAATACGAGAGTACAAATACTTCCCTTGTGTATGAATTTATTATAACAAAAGATGTATCTTGCTAGGAGATACATATGTATGAAAGAGTGTTGAATAAATGTGATACTGGGCACTAGAAATCACAAGGAGTGTTCTTTCAGATGATTTATGAGGAGAGGATACTTACCAAATGGTACCATTACCTACAACAGGGTTCCACAAGAGAAATATATCACAAAAAAGCTTTAAACTTTCCATGTGATGGTGATGTGAATAGAAAAATTGATAAATGATGAAAGCCATGATTTATCCAGACATTTTTTCTTTTTCAGGTTCTTAAGATATACAAGTGGTATATTTCTCTACCCCCAAAACAAGGAACAAAGGACAGTGTTTGTGGCTAGCAGGCATATGCACATTGATTCTATCACCCATTGAGGTGATACAGGGATCGTTTTTGGTCGTAAGGAAGAAAGCCAAGGGGATGGCTTCTGAAACATGTCGACCTTGTAGGAGGTGACTCATTATAGTACACCATCTACACCTCCCCATTTTTACTATTCTCATCCAGGGAAGACAATAAAGTATTTTTGTTCCACTAGCTAGAGAATTTTTAACCATCTCACATTTTCTTTTTACAATTCCACGCACTACACATACTCACCAATCACTGAATAAAGTGCTCCTGTGTCTACATAAGTCGTAGCACGCCCGTCCCGTAGAGAGGAGGGAAGACCCCAATGATGACGCATGACACTGAATCAGGTTTCAGTGTGTGAGGGGTATTTTACTATTTTTTAAACATTGCCCTTCCCACAAATTGAGAGAAGGAGCTCTGATCCTTTCGCACCAGCTTCCATGTATGATTAAACACTTCAAATAAAAATAAAAATAGCAGCACACACATGGGTGCATATATATTCACATAATTAGGGGTGGGCGGAATTTGCGCAATTCACTTTCGCAAATTATCGCGAAAATGTTACAAATCTCCGCAAACACGCGGAAATATCGCGAAGATGCGGAAGTTTTTTTCCCGCCCGTTCGTGGTATTTTCTGCGTGGTCGCGGCTCGCCAACTTACCCATGCGGTTGCTCGCGGGCGCGGCCATCTTGTTTTCACTTGTCTCACGGTGCATGATCGCGAGAAGAAAGACGTAATCGTGCGACGCATGACGTTACTGCGGGTGCGAACTGTCGCGAGACAGCGCAAATGGCTACCAACAATCCAACATCTCGTGGAGAATGCGACCGGATCGGGAAAACTTGTCGGCGAACGCGGGGATTCAGGTAAGGCGATCGCGCACATGTGAGAATGTATTATTTTACTGCGCGAGCAAGAAACAAATTATCGCCAAGCTGCGGAATGCGGAAATTTTGACATGTTCGCACTTTCCGCGGAACGCGAAAATGCCAAATTATCGCAATTTCCGCGAACGGAACGGAATTTACCGCCCAGGTCTACACATAATACATGGTAGAATCCCTATGTTGGATAACAATATCAAGAGGAGGACAATTCTACCTTTTTCCTCTTCACTACCTCCTTAGATTTTTTGATTGTATATGTACTATGCATTTTGCTGCTTGTTGTGGCATGTATCCTGCATGTTAGGGCACATTAGTTAAAATAAATATTTTTAACTATTTTGTGTCTGATCTTATTGTGGACAAATACAAGAGTGCATGCAAAAGCGTGTGTCTTGTTACCACGATTCCTGAGAGATATGGGAGTGTTGTGTTCTGGGGTGTCTAATCATTTGTTTCTCTGTGAGTAAGTAGGAGAGCAAGTGAAACACTATAGCTAGTCG
Source organism: Triturus cristatus (assembly GCF_964204655.1). Classification (NCBI taxonomy): domain Eukaryota; kingdom Metazoa; phylum Chordata; class Amphibia; order Caudata; family Salamandridae; genus Triturus; species Triturus cristatus. Next base: position 909,282,783 of record NC_140592.1, read on the forward strand.
GTCCAGGGCTCATGGATACTAAGGTGGTAGGATGACTCAGTCCCTATGCATCAAGGTCCTATAATCCTGTGCATAGTTCTGTGTTTGTTCACCCTAGCTCTGGAGCCACTGGCTTGCATCATCAGATAAAGACACTCAGCCGCTGCCCTGCGATTTCGTCAGCGCCCTTTGGTCATATCACTATATGTAGATTATATGGTGGTTTATTTGTGAGATCCAACTGCCAATTTAGCCCCAACAGTTCGAGAATATGTAAACTTTTATGGTATTCCAGACTGAGCATAAATTGGTAAAAATCAGTTATTTTTCCTGTAACCCCTTCCACCCCATGTGTTGGAATATCCACTAGAGTGGTATATTGATTTTTTAAAATATGTATGGGAGTGTGGATACACTATGATCGTGAAGTTGTAGTCCACCAAAATGATGGCACAGCCATATATAAATTGCAGGACCAGGTAGCCCACTCTACCCGTCTTCCCTTATTGCTGGCAGGCTAACAATTATAAAGATGGTTGTATTGCTCAGATTTCTGTATTTCTGTATTAATATTCTCATCCCGTTGATGCAGACTTTTTTAAAACACTCCAATTCTGCATGTCGACTCATGGACAATGAAGCAACCTAGAATTAGTTGGTAGAGTATCACATGACCTTACACTCAAGGGGAATTTTAAGCACCAGATTTGTACCTGTATTATCTTTACGGACAAGCTCATTTTGCACATTACTTATACCATCCTCAGTGTTATACGCCACAAAATGCACTTGAGCATGACACAGCTTATCCCATCCCTTCCAAAGCAAAATTACCATACACTCCCACAACAAGAGCACTCAAAATGGTTGGCTCGCTTCACACCACAATGAGAGCCTGGCAGGCACTTGCCACACGAGCGGGTAAAACTCCACTGTATTCCCCGGCACTGCCATTGTTGCATCATCTGTCCACATCAGTCACTTGGGAGCCTGAAGTACTCCCTATATAACATTTAGTCACATAGCTACTCAGATACTCATGCACCCATTCACATACTCATGCAACCACTTACAGACTTACTCGGAGAGGGATGCACCCACGTAAAGCCCCACTCCGAGACTCACGTACCTACTTAGAGACCCACTCACAGACTTATGTACCCATTCTCATACCCACTTAGAGACTCTTATACCCACTCACAGACTCAACTGGGCACTCAGGCACCCACTCACAGACCCACTCAGATTACTAAAGCACCCACTTACAGACTCACTCACAGTCATGCACCCTTATACAGACCAACTCAGAGACTCATGCACCCACTTACAGACCGACTCACGGATGTATGACGTTACAACGCACACTATTACAACGCATGCACTTACAACACATTTTTTACAACGCATAATCCATTACAACGCATGACATTACAACGCATGACACTACAACGCATTTTTAAAAAATACCTTTACAACACACTACCATTACAACGCATACTACCTTTACAACGCATACCATTACAACGCATAATATTAAATTACATTTAAGGTAAGTATTAGATAGTATAGGGGGTAAAAATTACTATTCTAACTCCAGGGGGTGCAACAGTAGGGTAAGTGTTGGATAGTGTAGGGGTAAAAATTACTATTCTAACTCCAGGGGGTGCAACAGTAGGGTAAGTGTTGGATAGTGTAGGGGTAAAAATTACTATTCTAACTCCAGGGGGTGCAACAGTAGGGTAAGTGTTGGATAGTGTAGGGGTAAAAATTACTATTCTAACTCCAGGGGGTGCAACAGTAGGGAAAGTGTTGGATAGTATAGGGGTAAAAATTACTATTCTAACTCCAGGGGGTGCATCAGTAGGGTAAGTGTTGGATAGTATAGGGGTAAAAATTACTATTCTAACTCCAGGGGGTGCATCAGTAGGGAAAGTGTTGGATAGTATAGGGGTAAAAATTACTATTCTAACTCCAGGGGGTGCATCAGTAGGGTAAGTGTTGGATAGTATAGGGGTAAAAATTACTATTCTATCTCCAGGGGGTGCATCAGTAGGGTAAGTGTTGGATAGTATAGGGGTAAAAATTACTATTCTAACTCCAGGGGGTGCATCAGTAGGGTAAGTGTTGGATAGTATAGGGGTAAAAATTACTATTCTAACTCCAGGGGGTGCATCAGTAAGGTAAGTGTTGGATAGTATAGGGGTAAAAATTACTATTCTAACTCCAGGGGGTGCATCAGTAGGGTAAGTGTTGGATAGTATAGGGGTAAAAATTACTATTCTAACTCCAGGGGGTGCATCAGTAGGGTAAGTGTTGGATAGTATAGTGTAATATTATGCGTTGTAATGGTATGCGTTGTAATGGTAGTATGCGTTGTAATGGAATGCGTTGTAAAGGTAGTTTTTAAAAATGCGTTGTAGTGTCATGCGTTGTAATATCATGCGTTGTAATGGATTATGCGTTGTAAAAAATGCGTTGTAATGGTAGTGCGTTGTAAAAGTTGCGTTGTAAAGGTTGTTCCCCCGACTCACAGACCTACTGAGACACTCACACACCCACTGACAGACCCACTGAGACACTAATAAACCAACTCACAGATCCACTCAGATACTCTTACACCCATCCACACACTCATACAGTCACTCACACACCCAATCACAGACCCTCTCAGAGACCTTGCACTTAATCACTCACTCATACACTCTGAGACTCATACATTCACTGAGACTCACTCAGATATACATGCACCCACTCACTCACACACCCAAAGATTCACACATCCACTCACAAACCTACCCAGACACTCACCCTCCCAGTCACAGACCCACTCAGAGACTCATGCATGCACCCATTCAATCACCCACTCAGAGACTTATGCTCTCACTCACAGACCCATTGAGACACACATACACGCACTCACAGATCCACTCAGACACTCATATACCTACTAACAGACCCACTCAGACACTCATACACCCATAAGTTCACTCACAGACCCATTCAGAGACGTTAGGTTTTCTATTTTTAACAACTTGGGCCCCCCTGTGTTTTTTCAAAAAGCCTACATACATATATGCACGTGTGCAATGACTCCATTCATGCATCTCTAGCGCACCAATTTGTTTTTCTTTTTGTTTAATAATTCCTTTGAATTCAACCTCCATTTGGCCACTTTTTAATCTCCTCCAAAATAAGCCTCAAACAAGTATATGCTTATTTTTTCAATCGATTCGGTGTTAATCGTCCCAACAGGAAGTGGATCAAAATGAACCGTGTTTTGGGTCCATTTACCGGCGGCCATCTTCAAAATTTCAAGGTCTAGTGTTTTTTTCAACTGATCAGTGTTAATCATTCCAACAGGAAGTGGATCAAAATGAACCCTGTCTTGGGTCCATTCACCAGCGGCCATCTTTAAAATTTCAAGGTCTAGTGTTTCCAGTCTACACCTGTTTCCTATCAAGCATGCCTCCTTGACTTTAAAACACCGGGCTCTGGCAAACCTCACGTAGGTTCCAACGAGCTACGAAAAGGTACTTCCTTTGGGGATTGCACTCCTTCCAGCATGTAAGTAGGACAATGGCATGTCCTTAAAGAGCCAAAGAGACCACGCTTGTTTGTTTAAAAATGACTCTGGCATTAAAACCTTGTTTTCCTTCTGTTTTTTTTTTTAAATACCCACAGTGTCTATTTGAAGGCGTCATGGAGCGATAACGATTAAATTCAAAAGTATGTATTATTATGGCATGTGAGTTTGAGAGCATGAATACCAACTTTTCACAGAAATACACACCATGATATCACAGTTTAAAAAGAACGAGTGCACAGACTTTTGCCAAACATCTCTCGATTTTTCCAAGGCTCGTGATGGGAGTATGAATGCGAGTGTTCAGTTGCTGTGAACATCAATGTGTAACCTTTTGGGGCACAATACGAGAGTACAAATACTTCCCTTGTGTATGAATTTATTATAACAAAAGATGTATCTTGCTAGGAGATACATATGTATGAAAGAGTGTTGAATAAATGTGATACAAGAGAAATATATCACAGAAAAGCTTTAAACTTTCCATGTGATGGTGATGTGAATAGAAAAATTGATAAATGATGAAAGCCATCATACACCCATAAGTTCACTCACAGACCCATTCAGAGACGTAAACACCCAGTCACTCATAGACTCAGAGACTCACACACCTAGTCACAGACCAACGCATCCACTCACAGAACCACTTAGACACTCAAGCTCCTAGTCATAGACCCACTTAAAGACTCTTGAACTCACTCAGTCACTAATGCACCCACTCACTCACCCACTCAGACACCCACTTAGACACTGATGTATCCACTCAGAGATCTGGTCAGACAGTCATATAGTTACTTACAAATGCACAAAGGTGCTCATACACCTACTCACAGATTGACTAAGAGTCTCATGCAACCAGTCAAAGACCCATTGAGACACTGATGCACCCACTCATTGATGCACTGAGACAGTCGTACAGTCCTCCGTTACAGACCATTAATGTAATGATGCACTGTCTCATAGATCCACTCAAATACTTATTCAATGAATGAGAGACTTATTAATACTGTGATGTATGCAGTCACAGATTCCACTGAAAGAGATAAATACTGTGTTATAGAGATATTAAGGGAGTTGTACATGCTATTATAGAGTCATTTATATAGGAATGAGTTTAGTTTGTTGGTTATAATCCATTTTGCAGTTATAAGTTTTGAATGTGGTGGTGGCTGAAATTCAAGTTATAGTTAGGAGTTTGCATTTTAAAAAAAGTTAGAAAATCACTATAAACACCGAACGTGACAGGGATGTTATAGTTAGAAAATAGAATTTAAAAAACTTTATAAATTCACTGAGAAAAACAAAGGTTACAGGGACTCATAGGTAGGCTGACATTTCACTCGTACAAAACTCCAAAACAGACATTCAGCAGCTATAGTTACCTGAGCTAACTATAACTCACACTACCTCAATGCTCTGCTTATGACCTCACATATTACATCACTCACGACATGGTCAGTGATATCGCTGATGACATCACTGATTACATCTTAAATGACATCACTGATGAAATCATCCAGTAATTGTGAGTGTTTTCTAAAAGTTACTGAGTATTAAACATATATATTAAGGTAATTCGAGTGGGTGTGTCTGTGTGTGTATGAGCAAGCGAGTGTCTGTGTGAGTATCCATAAAGTTGACTGAGCTGGTGTGTCAGTGGTTGCATGAGTGGCTAAATGGGTGTTTGAGCAGATACATAAGTGTCTGTATGGGACAGTGACAGGGTACATGAGTGGCTGTTTTGGTGCATCAATGGGTGTGTAAGTGGGTATATGGGTGAGTGATTGGGCGTATGAGTGGCTGTATGTGTCAGCGAATGGGTGTTTGAGTAGTTGTATGGGTGAGTAAGTGATTGTGAGAGCGGTTGTATGGGAAAGTATGTGGTTGTCTCAGTCACTGTATAGGTGAGTGAGTATATGTATTAGTATATGTATATATGTATAAGTAACTGAGTAGCTGTGATAGTAACTGTATGAATGAGTAGGTGTCTGGTTAACTGATGTACTGTGTCAGTAGCTGTGTGGGTGTATGGGTGGGTGTGTAAGTGTGTTTGTGTCTCTATAACTGAATCTGTGACAAGAGGTATTGGTAAGTGAGTAGGTGCATGAGTGGCTGTATATCTGAGTTAGTGGTTCCATTAATGGCTCTATGGGTGAGTTGATGTGTTACTGGCTGTATGGATGAGTGACTGTTTGTAATGGCTCTGTGAATTAGTTTGTTAATGATTGTGTGGGAGTATGACATGTTTTATGGGTGTGTAAGTGGGTGTGCCAGTGATGTAATTTGAGATGCCATCAATGATGTCACTAACCATCTATGAGTGGTGTAATATGTGAAATCATAAACAGCGCATTGCGAGGTAGTGAGTTATAGTTAGGTTAGGTGACTATAACTGCACATCTGACCACCAAATATCGGCTGATCTACAGGGGAAAGCAAGGGCCTGATAGGTTGGTTGCAACCTGCCAAAAAGTTGCAGCCACTATTTTGTTTGTCACATTGGCTGGGGTGGTGAGAAAAGAAGACTGCAAAAACATATAAGGGGTCAGGATCCTGACCCCATGGGACACATAGAGGAGTACCTTAGGGAACCCTCCTTGGCACAACATTGCCCAATTCCTTTTTACCTAGTCCATGGATCAGCTGATCCATAGTAGGATCTGTAGATCTGCTACAGGTCTCAGCATGGCCACCTGTGTAAATACATGGAGGATCTGCAGGTTCTGAGAAAAAATACCCCACCACTGCATCTAACCCCATGCTGTGCATGGCCAAAGGCAGTGTTCAGCTTGTGTGCATGTGTAAGGGTTGACCACAGAACCTGACCGTAAACCAGGCCCTGCGGCTAAACCCCTGCCATGCACAGCCAAAGGCTCTGTACGGCACTGATTATATTAACTTGCAAGCTAAAAAACATAGGAATTCCCTTAAAAAAACAGAGGTTACAGGATGGTTATAGTTAAGTTCTGAATTAACTCGCACAAAACCATAGAAATTCAGCAGTTATAGTTATGATTAACTCAGGTAACTATAACTTGCCCCCTCACCATGCACAGCCAATTACTCCACATATATATCAATGATGACAGATTCTATTGCATCATTGATGATATCACTGCAAAATATGCAATAAAATTATTGATGAGAAAAGAAAACTGAGTATGGCAGGGGCGCAAGTTATAAGTTACTTGAACAGCACCATCTCCCTCTTATGTTGGTAGCAGACAGCAGACCCGAAAAGTGTTACACTTGTACAAAGAGGATGGAGTCCTGGGGCCAATTGCTATGCTGTATGCACCACCTCACTAGTGTGGCACGGACCCATTGTCTATTCATGAACAGAACCAAAGAGTAAGTTATGTTTAAAGCTTTTTAATGTAATTTGTAATTTTATATATATACATTTATATGTATATATATGAAACAGTCGGCACAGATGCAATGTCATAAATCTTCAACTTCAGTAATATGCAAACGGCACTCCAATACTTTTATCAGCTGTTTATTGTGTGAAAAACACATTTGGGCCAAACAGCCTTTGCCAGGTAAAGTAGCCTTTCATCCGTGGAAACAAATATATGTAGATTCATGTCGTTTCATTAACATAAAAAAGTACTGTCATCGCACAGTATACATTTTCTATAATGGAGTTTCCATTCACCATTATTATTTTTCTCTCACATGACTCGCCATGCTCTGCTTATGACCTTGCATATTACATCAGTCATAAAATGTTCTGTGACATCATTGATAACATCACTGGTGAAATCTGAAATTATATCTTTGATTACAACACTGAGCATGGCGGAGGCACGACATATGGTTTCTGTAGTTTTTCTTAGTTCTTTTTTCAACCGTATTTATAAAGACCTACTCCATCCAGATGTTATGTACATTTCTACATTTAGTACATAACAAAACAAACTGAAACAAAGAAAACTGAAACAAAGACACTATGGATTAAGGAAACTGGAGATACTTTTATTGAATATATATAACGACCAGATGAGAAAAGCGGAGTAGGTCGATATAAATACTGTTGAAAAAACGATTAAGAAAAAGTAACACAGAAGGGTATATTCACAAGTGGAGTATATAATACACACAAATTTAAGTATCTTGTAAAGTCTAAAGAACAGAAAGAGTAATCCCTGAAGAAGTGCTTTTTAGCACGAAGCACGTGTTGGCTGTGGGCAGTACTGTTGTATTTTCATGGTACATCGTGAGAACAAAACTAAAGAATGAAAAAAAGAAAATACTACGAGGAAGTCTGTTGTTTTTGTTGGTTAACACTCAGAAAAAGTGTTAATATACTGGTGGGAACCAGTAACTGAGGCTGAAAAAGTGCAATAACAGACAGAGTTCAGCAAGTAAAGTTCATAATGCACCCAACGCATTTCGGTCCCCCTGGACCTTGATCACAGGAACCTGTGATCAATGTCCAGGGGAACGGAAACTCGCTGGGTGTTTGAACCCATGATAAAGGTACAGGGAGGCCAAAATGCGTTTGGTGCGTTTTGAACTTTACTTGCTGAACCCTGCAATTCCAAATACGTTTGAGAGAAAACTTTCACCCATGATTGTGCCTTTGTTTTCCTTACAAGTGTAATGGAGCTGGATACATTGTAGCGGTGATGTCCTGCTGCATGAAGTATCGCATCATGATTAAACTTCATTTAAAAATCACTGTGCTACCTGCCAAACAGGATCAGCTGATGTCACTATATATATATATATATATATATATGTATATATATATATATTCACTGAAAAAACCATAGGTTTCACACATGTTATAGTTAGCGGAAATTTTACTGATAAAAAACCAATGAAATTCCCCCGAGTTAGTGCAGGCAACTATAACTCACGCGACCGCAATCCTCTGCTGATGCTAATACTGTATTTAGACACTTTTTTGCCCATGTCTTCTTCCATACATTTTTAGCTATACATATATTACAAATATTTTTTTTTCATAAAGACACATATGTCATCAGCAGAAGATTGCGGTCGCGTGAGTTATAGTTGCCTGCACTAACTATAACGGGGGAATTTCATTGGTTTTTTATCAGTAAAATTTCCGCTAACTATAACATGTGTGAAACCTATGGTTTTTTCAGTGAATTTGCAAGGTTTTTTAAATGCTAATTCCTAACTATAACGTGTGTGAAACCTATGGTTTTTTCAGTGAATTTGTACGTTTTTTTAAATGCTAAGCTACTTTACGCCATTCGTGGCGTGCGCGCCCACTTAACGCAGTTCGTTCCGTGCGCGGTACGCTTCGCGCACCGCGCGCCCACTTTACGCAGTTAGTGCCATGCACGCACGGTGGGCACGCGGTGCGCTACGTGCACCGCGTGCCCACGTTACGCTAGATGGGCCATGTACGCACGATGCGCTTCGCGCACCGTGCGCACATGGAGGACATATGGTGCACTTCGTTTTGAAAGGTAATATTTTAATTTTTCGTAATTTTTATAAGCCATGCACAAATGGTGCCCTTCGGGCACCATTTGCACACGGGGTAGACAGAGTGTGGATAATTTTTTTTTAAATTTTTTTTTTTTAAATATTATAGTTTATCTTATCTGTTATAAGCCATGCACAATTGGTGCCCTTCGGCCACCAATTGCACACGGGGTGGGGAGAGTGTGGATAATTTTTTTTTTATATCATTTTTTACCGTACGCGTACGGTAAGCCTAATCGGCGAAATTAGCGAAAAAAAAGAAATTCCGTTTTTGGCCTTGGGGGATCTTTGGGGACTCCCTCAACATGGCTATGTGTGTGGGAGCTGTCTAAACAGCCCCTTTACATGTTTTTGTGCTTTGTATTTTCATCATCACTCTCAGTGCGAGAGAGAAAATGGCGGCCGCCGCTTCCTGGTTTCGGCCGATTCGAATGTTTACTAAGATCTAAGAGCCAATCAGAATCGCGCTCGCGCACGCCACCGTACGCGTACGGTAAGCGTACCGTAAGTGCACCGTAAGCTGGCTCAGATATATATATTGATTTAAAGGCTATTTTCTCAGAATCTACTGAACAGATTTACACCAAACCTACAAAAGGCACTTCCTTGACCTGAGGACTACCTCTCTGCCAAATTTCAAGTAATTCTGTTCAGCCGTTCGGGCTGTAGCCCTGTCTAAAGGTCCTATGGAAAAATGCATGGGAAAAACGCGTTTTGGGACCCCCTTTTATCTCAGCCCCCGCTTGACGAATCCCCCCGAGACTTTCAGGGTAGGAGCGGAGCGTAGCGCCCCACCTATTTTGAAAAATTCGCGAGGATTCGTCGACCGGCGCCAAAGTTATTCAAAATAGAATGTTGCGGATTTCCTATGGAAACGGGGTCCTAACTATAACTACCTACTGGCGACCGCCAGTAGGTAATATATATATATATATATATATGTATATATATATATATATATATATATATATATATATATATATATATATATATATATATATTGACATGTGATCAAGGGCTCCCAAAGCCCGAAACGCGTCGTGCGTGGGTTGTGAATTGCAATAAACATCCTACCTGAAGTCCAGCGGGGTCTGAGTTTCCTTCTTCGCCGCTGCTGAGTGGAAGTAGTAGGAATTGGAACTTTTGATATATATATATATATATATATATATATATATATATATATATATATATATATATATATATATATATATATATATTATAACCACTATCATGTTTTAGATTCCTCTTTTAGCAATGAAGGAGATACAGACCACAATATGGAGATTACCAGATCCTTTTATTGCAGTTAAAAGTGCATCAGTTGATTTAAGCAAGTGCCCAGCATCACGCATTTTGACCGCACTTCTGCAGTCTTGATCACATGACGTGCTAGACCTATCAAAATCCATATATAGTGGCATAGTGAAAACACGTGATAGAATGCAATTATGATAACACCAGGAATGAAAATCCTATTCTTCGAAAAAATAACAGTCACTACATCACATGTTTGCTAAATACTATACAAACAAGTATAAAAATATAGACTTAGGGGTCGATTCCGATCCTGTTTTTATTTTTCCTGTATCTGTATTTTTTTTACGTACGAATCGTACAAGTCCCGTACAAACGGCAAAGTACGATTCGTACGTGAAAAATACATACGAATTGCCTCGGGAAAAGTCTACGAGACGTTCCCGGACAGTTTTACATACAAATCGTAAAACTGAAGTCCGAGCGCGCAAGTACGATCCGTACTGCCCGTCCGAAAACACAAGCGCATGGAAAAGGCTCCATACGGAGCGAACTTTGTACGAGCCCTGCCCGGAGTACACTTGTGCCCGGGGTACAAGTCGTACGGCCCCCCCAGCCTCCCAACCCTCCTGCGTACGTCCGCACTGTACCCCCCACCCCCGTATGTACGGCGCGTACCCCCCACCCGCATATGTACGGCACGTACCCCCCACCCCGTATGTACGGCACATACCCCCCACCTGCATATGTATGGCACGTACCCCCCACCCCCCATATGTACGGCGCGTACCCCCCACCTGCGTATGTATGGCACATACCCCCCACCCCCATATGTACAGCACGTACCCCCACCCGCGTATGTATGGTGCGTACCCCCACCCCCATATGAACGGCGCGTACCCCCCACCCGCGTATGTTCACACCGTACCCCAGGCGTACCCCAATCCTTGCGTATGTACAGACCGTACATACACGACGCCTGGGGTACGCCTGGGGTATGGTGCGAACATATGCAGGTGGGGGGTACGCCTGGGGTACGGTGCGTACATACGGGGGGTGGGGGGTACGCGACGTACATACGGGGGGTGGGGGGTACGGGCCGTACATACGGGCGGTGGGGGGTACGGGCTGTACATATGCAATGTTGGGGTACGCACCGTACATGATGACACGTACGATGTGGGTGATGGTGTGTACGTCGCGTAGCGGGCCCCCTTTTCCTCGTGCATTGCAGCGTACTTAGCTTTTCCGGCGCTTTTTGGCTCCCGTAAAAATATAACCGTGCGGAGTGCTGTAGGTACGAATCGTACTTGCTGGTCCGTAAAACGCTGCCTGATTCTGTGTGGACGTCGCGTACGCGCTGTCCAGGATCGGAATTGTATGTATTTTTTAGCCGTATGGTGTTTTTTACGATTCGTACAGAAATGGTATTTCTGTACGAATCGTACTTGCTGGTTTGTACAGTGGAATTCCCGGGTTCGAGTCGTACAGAGAAAACGCTCCGTACGACCATTTGTACCCGGGTTTTACAGGATCGGAATCGGCACCCTAATGTCTAATTATATACATTTAGAAGGACCGCCCTAAAACTTTCATGTTTTTAGTTGCCACATCACATGCATGTATCACAAGATGTAGTTAGTTAATAATAGCATAGTGCTAAAAAAACATCATACGGCAATATATCCTGGTATATAGATGGGTCACATTCAATAGAGTACATGTGCAAAAAGTGCATGAAAAAAGTGCAAAGTGTCAAAAAATTACAAATATTAAGCAGCAAGTAGTCAGATCATTCAAAAATGAATTTGACAATACAGAGTTCATTCAAATATATACACCAAGATCAAATGATGTGCAAATGTGATGTAAACAATCCTTATGAGTATCAGCAATCCTTGTGGGTATAGGTGATATATCGCATATGATCAATATCAATGTGTATATTACTCAACATGAAAGCCATGGAGCTAAAACTGGTAAAATACTCCGTAAAACCTAGTAAAACCGGGAAACCAAGGTAAAACCAAGTAAAACAAAGATGAAACCAAGTAAAAAGCCACCATGATTCACATGTAAAATATAATTTGTAAACAAATCAAATGTAAAGTGCCATTGCATGTTGGATATAAATAGCCAGATTGCTACATATGGTTGTCTTGACAGTACAAATTGTGCAAATGGTCAAAAGAGCTAAAAAACCAGAACAATCCCCGCTAAGACTTGGTAAAACTAGGCAAACCTAGAATAAAACCCAGAAAAAGCCGAAATAAAACCTGTTAATCTGTATCTAAGAGCCCACAATATATAATGTGATGGCACTGAAAACATACACATAAATCCAAGATTATAAAAATTTATGTAAATCATCGCTGGTGTTCAGGCCATTGGGCATCTTAGTATCGAGTAGCATAATACATTCTGATTCCAGCTGTCTTAGTCTTTTTTCTCTGTTACCACCCCTGCTGTTCTTAGGTACAGGACCTATAACATAGTAACTTAGGTTGTTTAGGTTGTTGTTATGGACCAATTTTAAGTGTCGTGCCACTGGGTAGTTAGGATCAGAGAATCCTGTTAAACACTTGCAATTTAGTACTTCCAACATAGAGTAAATGGCAAGTACATTCCAAAACATACACTGCAAAATCAGTTCTGCAAGTAAAGTGACCTTTAATTTTAATAGGTTCAGGATCAAAAGCAGTGATGTATTCGGAAGTGTTTTTGCCAAATTTGCAAGCGCGGCATGAACTACATTTAAAAAAACCTGATCTAGCTGATAACCAAGTATTGGAAGTAGTTATTTCGGGACTAGTTTTCACAAGTGCGTCTCTCATTGATGGTTCACGTCTAAAAGTGAGAGATGGAAGCTCAGGCAAGATTTGGGATAAAGTAATATCGGATCGTACAATTGGCCAGTTTTTGTACGGAATTTTGCGCACTTGTCTTTCCTGTCTACTGTAGGTGGTTATCAATGTGATTGTATTGACTGGTTCGACATCCTTAAGAATATTACTACTGATGGTATGCAAAGGCAGGATACTGGAAATGGTTGCTACTGATAGACACTCATCCCTAGTATGACTATTTGCTCTGTCAAGAGTTTCATTGAGTTCTTTGATCTTGTAGCCTCTAGCTCTGAATCTTTCGAAAGCTTCTGCTTGGCACTTTTTAACATCTTCTTCATGACTGCAGATACGCCTAATTCTTAGAAATCCCCCGTACGGGATACTGCAGATAAGATGGTTAGGGTGGGAGCTGCTAGCGTGGAGTACAGAGTTGCCAGCTGTTAACTTCCTATGTAGTTTAGTATGGATTGCATTATCCCTAATGTATATCTCAACATCAAGAAATGTAACTCTTTCATTGCTGATGTCAGCTGTAAAATTAAGATTGAGCGTGTTAGTATTAAGTCTATCTACAAACTGTCTAGCCAATTCAACAGACTAGGTAATTGTCGTCGATAAATCTCCACCAATGGAGTACATGCTTGTCATAAACAGACTTGTGGGTAGCCCTAAGGACATGTTCCTCCCACCAGCTAACTTGTAAACACGCATAGCTAGGAGAGAAGCATGGTCCCATCGCCACCCCATGTAGCTGTTGAAAAACTTCCTTGTTAAACATAAAATAGTTGTGGGTCAAACAGATTTCAATCATTCTTAAAATCATTTTGTTGTGATCGTACATATGAATACTACGTTTTTCTAAAAAGTACCCTACTGCATTAATACCATCAGAGTGGGATGCTGGTATAAAGAGAGCAGATATCCATAACAATTAAAAAACAATCTTCTTCCCATTCAACTCTTTTAAGTTTGCTTAAAAAGTGACCAGTATCTCTAATAAACGAAGGTAGACTTTCTACAAAATCATGTAACAAATAATCAGCATATTTAGACATTGCTTCAAACTAATTTTTCTGTGCTGAAATAATCGGTCTACCTGGTACCGGTACCACATTTTAATGAACTTTTGGGATAAAGTATAGTACTGGAGTAATAGGATATTCATTTGTTTAAAAAACGTATTCATTTTTAGTCAACAAACCCACACATTTCCATTCGGCCAACTCAATAAAAACAGACTCCATAATTTGTCTCAATTCTTGAAAGCTGGCTTTTCTGTAACATTCAGCATCATTAAGGTGGCGCAAAGCTTCTTCCATGTAAAGTCTCCTCGGTAAGGGTGGGCGGACAACTCCGTTCCGCCCACGGAATGTGCGGAGATTTGCCCTTCTGCCTTCCGCGATAATAGGCGGAGAAACAGGGCAAATCTACGCACACTCGGGGCATAACGGAAGTTGTCCGCCCTCAGTATTAAATACATGAAGAAATAAATGTTTAAATAACTTTACCTGATCGGCGGCGTCCCCGGGCTTCAAACCTCTTCCAGCGCGTCTTCTTCTGAGAACTGCGCATGCTCGGGAGCCCGCGCATGCGCATTCCTGCCGAGGAATGTGCATGTGCGGGCTCTCTCGCATGCACAGTTCTCAGAAGAAGATGCGCTGGAAGAGGTTTGAACCCCGGGGACGCCGCCGATCAGGTAAGGTTATTTAAACACTTATTTCTTTATGTATTTAATACTGAGGGTGGGAGGCGGGCGGGAGGTGGGATGTGCGTAAGGGAACTATGCGGAGAGTGCGGAGATTGGTTTCATCTCCGTGCCTCTCCACGTAGGTCCCTTACGCACATTACGCCCACCCTTAGTCCTCGGCCATAGCACAATATTACCACCCTTATCTGCCTTATTGATGATAATGTCTTTGTTTTCCTGTAATTTGTGAATGAGTTTTGAGTATTGAATTTCAGAATATTTTTGTTGTCTAGCTTGTTGTATGACAGTTCGATTTAATTTTTTCAGGTCCTCAATAACACACTCACTGAAAACATCAATAGCATCCCTCGGCATCATTGGGATAAAAGTAGAGGGTGGTCGGAAAGGGCTGATCACAGGACTGTTACATGTGATACCAAGCTCACGTATGTCTTCCTGAATGGAATTAGATATTGTATCATCCTCGGCGGCCAATGCTTTGACTGCCCTCCGTGTACCAATATCTGATGCTTGTAACGTGGAGCAAAGTACCAGAAGTGGCCTTATGTTAGAAGCAATTTCCACAGCATTTTTGAGTTGAAAGTGTTTCCGGAGTTTACGTTTGCGAATGAATTTGAAAACATCTACCCTTGTCTGGGAATATTTGAAACAATTGGTAGGACAATAAGACAAGCCAAGTGCGAGCAGCTGTTTCTCCGCAGTTGACAAGACTATTTCTGATAGATTGATTACTGTGTTGTCAGACTCAATTACTTCTGAGCCCAGTTTTTGATTTTCTTGCCTCTGCCTCTGAAGTTGTAACCTGATTTTCCGCCTCTGTTTCCTGTGCTGGTTCCTTCTTCTCCTTGTTTCTGCACAGTATTGCGCGGTCTCAGTGTTTGGCGACGGTCCTCCACTGAAAAATTCAAGTCTTCTCCTGGCGCCAAATTAGCTGGCAGTTGCATTGTTTTACTGCTATTGCTATCATCAGAATCGATGCTGCTTTCTGCAGTGCTGGTTTCAGCATAGGAAAATTGTAGGTCATCTTGGGCTGTTGATGAGGATGCAGCGGTCTTATTACATTGGTTGACAAGCGCTCGCCTCTTTATATTATCAAATATATATATATGTATATATATATATATATATATATATATATATATATATATATATATATATTACCTACTGGCGGTCGCCAGTAGGTAGTTATAGTTAGGACCACGTTTCCATAGGAAAACCTCAACATTCTATTTTGAATAACTTTGGCGCCGGTCGACGAATCCTCGCAAATTTTTCAAAATAGGTGGGGTGCTACGCTCCGCTCCTACCCTGAAAGTCTCGGGGGGATCCGTCAAGCGGGGGCTGAGATAAAAGGGGGGTCCCAAAACGCGTTTTTCCCATGCATTTTTCCATAGGACCTTTAGAACGAGCTACAGCCCGAACGGCTGAACAGAATTACTCAAAATTTGGCAGAGAGGTAGTCCCTAGGTCAAGGAAGTGCCTTTTGTAGGTTTGGTGTAAATCTGTTCAGTAGATTCTGAGAAAATAGCCTTTAAATCAATATATATATCTGAGCCAGCTTACGGTACGCTTACCGTACGCTTACGGTAAGCGTACGGTGGCGTGCGCGAGCGCGATTCTGATTGGCTCTTAGATCTTAGTAAACATTCGAATCAGCCGAAACCAGGAAGCGGCGGCCGCCATTTTGTCTCTCGCACTGAGAGTGATTTTTAAAATATCAAGCCCAAAAACATGTAAAGGGGCTGTTTTGACAACTCCCTCCCACATAGTCATGTTGAGGGAGTCCCCAAACATCCCCCAAGTGCAAAAACGGTTTTATTTTTTTTTCGGCAATTTCGCGGGGTACGCTTACCGTACGCTTACCGTAAGCGTACGGTAAAAAAATAAAAATAAAAAAAACACTATCCACACTTACCCCACCCCCTGTGCTTTTGGTGGCCGAAGGCCACCAAATGTACAGGGCCTTTGTTAAGGGCAAAAAACACTATCCACACTTACCCCACCCCCTGTACATTTGGTGGCCGAAGGCCACCAAATGTACAGGGCTTATTAGAAGGGAAAAAAACGTAGCATTTAAAAAACCGTACTAATTCACTGAAAAAACCATAGGTTTCACACACGTTATAGTTAGGAATTAGCATTTAAAAAACCTTGCAAATTCACTGAAAAAACCATAGGTTTCACACATGTTATAGTTAGCGGAAATTTTACTGATAAAAAACCAGTGAAATTCCCCCGTTATAGTTAGCGCAGGCAACTATAACTCACGCGACTGCAATCTTCTGCTGATGACATATGTGTCTTTATGAAAAAAAAATATTTGTAATATATGTATAGCTAAAAATGTATGGAAGAAGACATGGGCAAATAAGTGTCTAAATACAGTATTAGCATCAGCAGAGGATTGCAGTCGCGTGAGTTATAGTTGCCTGCGCTAACTATAACGGGGGAATTTCACTGGTTTTTTATCAGTAAAATTTCCGCTAACTATAACATGTGTGAAACCTATGGTTTTTTCAGTGAATATATATATATATATATATATACATATATATATGTATCCTGAATTGAGGCATGGGGACTGGACGCACTAGAGGGTTAAAAATGCGGAAAAAGACTACATTCCCCAGCATGCAGTGTTGAAAGTAAGCGTGATGTCAAGAGCACACCGGAGGCTAATTGAAATAAATTAAGCATTGCAGATGAAGTGTAGCGGCGAAGAGCTCTTTCCCCATGTCGGCCTCTGAAGAGATGCACAAAAGCATTGAAACGCGTCAGGCCAAAGGATTGAATTTCCAGAGGGGAAACAATATGCTTGAAAACTAAATGCTTGTTACCTACCTTTTCAGCGGTGTGCGACTTCGATTTCTGGGCGAAGATTTACACGGCGGCCTCGGCCATGGAAGCGACGCACCTCCTGCAAAGCAAAGATATGACCGGCCGGGGGGTAACGTCCTCTCCGCATCGGCGCTGAAGGTTCATCAATAAGGAATATTGCACCCCGTTTGGGGCTCACTGGAGGGCTATTTTAATGTATCCTGAATTGAGGCATGGGGACTGGACCCACTCGAGGGTTAAAATTGCCGAAAAAGACTACATCCCCCAGCATGCAGTGTTGAAAGTAAACGTGATGTCACGAGCACACCGGAAGCTAATTCAAATAAATTAAGCATTGCAGAGGGAGTGTAGCAGCAAAGAGCTCTTTCCCCATGTCGGCCTCTGAAGAGATGCACAAAAGCATTGAAACGCGTCAGGGCAAAGGATTGAATTTCCAGAGGGGAAACAATATGCTTGAAAAATAAAGGCTTGTTACCTACCTTTCCAGCGGTGTGCGGCTTCAATTTCTGGGCAATCTTGGGATATATATATATATATATATATATATATATATATATATATATATATATATATATATATATATATATATATATATATATATATATATATATGTATAATCAAGGCCTCTCGAAGGCCGAAACGCATCATGGCGGAGGAGCGCTTTGTTGGATATAATAAATAACTTTGCACTCAACTTCGGGTCCGTGTTCATCTTTCCAGGAGGAATTGGGAGGTTTCAGACAAAGTCCTTCGTGTATATATTACCTACTGGCAGTCGCCAGTAGGTGGTTATAGTTAGGACTTATTTCCAATATAAAATCCACAACATTCTATTCCCAATAAGTCTGGCGCCGGTTGACGAATCTTCGCGAAAATTTCCAAACTTTTGGCCAGCTCCGGTCCACTCCTATCCTGAAAGTTTCGTGGTGATTCGTCACGCGGGGGCTGAGAAAAAAGGGGGGTCCCAAAATGCGTTTTCCCCATGCAATTTCCCATAGGACCTGTTGACGCAGCTACAGCCCGAACTGCTGAACGGAATTACACCAAATTTGGCAGAAAGGTAGACCTTGGTTCAGAGTCGTGCCTTTTTCTTAAATGGTGTAAATCCGTTCAGTAGTTCCTGAGAAAATCAAAAGTAAAATCACATAGATATCTGAGCAGAGCCTAACCATACATCTCATCGTGAGATCTGATTGGCTGTCAGCACTTCATCCAAGAAGTGTTGGCAGCCATCTTTGGACCAATATACATGATAGCACCTCATTTAAAAGCATTGCAGTTAATAGAAGGTTTTAAGACTTTAGTTACATTATAAATCATTTGTTGATGGTACCATACTCATTTTAGGAATTGTGGTATGTTCTAAGGTGATTTTACCATGTGATAAAGCCTTCTGCTGGGATATCATGAATCATATTTGAGAGAAAACTATTTTCACATGCTTTTCCAACAGAGGTTTGGAAGGTGATCTATGAGCTAAACTGAGAGCATATTTATCTTTCTTAGTCATGTGAGAATGAAGTCTGACATTCTCAGTAAAACATGTACATCCAACAAGGGCAGAGACTGTCAGTTGATTCCTTTGTGTTCTACTGCAGCTTCCCAGAGTGTTCCACAGAACAACTAGAGCACTAACAGTCCTACTTATGATAAACGTATGGCACAGCTGAAGCCATCTTGATTGGAATACAGTGGTAACTCTTAAAACATTTAATTTAAAAAGGAACAAAATGAGGGGGTTCATTTTGCCATAGAATATATGATTAGTGCTGCAGAAAGAAAAATTAGGGCACATTTTGAGTGACTTATCAAATCCTCTTCTATTTCATTAAAGAATTCTGACATGCAGACTGAAACATGCACTTTCAATACCAGCAGCAGACTTCCCTGGTGAGCAGTAGCTTTACTACAGTGATCTAATGAGCAACTAGAGTGCTAACATTCTGAATTTATGGCAAATGTGTGACACATCTGAATGTCTTCTTCATTGAATCAAAGTAAAAAACTGACAGTATGCCTACTGAGGAGACTGTAGTAAATGAGGAAATTAGGAAACTTCATAGCAAGTCTCCCAAGATGGCCACCAGAGACAAAAGAGCCCAAATGTAGCACAAAAATCACTGAGATGTAGCCCAAGTATAGCCCAATGACAGAAATCCCAGAGTGTTTTAAAGAACAACTAGAGCGCTAACAGTCTTACTTATGACAAAAGTATGGTACACCTGAACATTTAATTTGCAAAGGAACAAAATGAGGGGGTTCGTTTTGCCATATAAATTATGATTAGTGCTGCAGAAAGAAAAATTAGGGCACATTTTAACTTCTCAAATCCTCTTCTATTTCATTAAAAAGTTCTGACATGCAGACTGAAACATGCACTTTGAATACCAGCAGCAGACTTCCCTGGTGAGCAGTAGCTTTACTACAGTGATCTAATGAGGAACTAGAGTGCTACCATTCAGAATTTATGGCAAATGTGTCACATCTGAATGCCTTCTTGATGGAACCAAAGTAAACAAGCATTGAAAATGCAATAGGTCTCGCTTTCGTTTAAGTTAAAGCAATTCTGTTTGTAATTAGGTGGCTTTTCAGCTTTGCTTTTATTCGTGTTTTTCAAAATTTCATGTACATAACATGCATATATGTATATGTATGCATGCATTTATATTTGTATTTATATAGATATGCAGATTATATATATGTTTATATATGTATGCATATATGTGCATATGTGTGCGTGTAGAGAGAGGTAGAGAGAGGTAGAGAGGTAGAGACGTAGAGGTAGAGAGGTAGAGAGTAGTAGAGAGAGAGGTAGAGAGAGGTAGAGAGGTAGAGAGTAGAGGATGAGTAATAGAGAGTAGAGAGTGAGTAGTAGAGAGTAGTAGAGAGAGTAGCAGAGAGTGAGTAGGAGAGAGTAGTAGAGTGAGTAGTAGAGAGTGAGTAGTAGAGAGTAGTAGAGAGTGAGAAGTAGAGAGTAGTAGAGAGTAGTAAAGATTGAGTAGTAGAGTGAGTAGTAGAGAGTAGCAGAGAGTGAGAAGTAGAGAGTAGTAGAGAGTGAGTATTAGAGAGTGAGTAGTAGAGAGTAGTAGAGAGTGAGTAGTGGAGACTGAGTAGCAGAGAGAGAGTAGTAGAGAATGAGTAGTAGAGAATGAGTACTAGAGTGAGTAGTAGAGAGTAGTAGAGAGAGAGTAGTAGAGAGAGAGTAGTAGAGAGAGAGAGTAGTAGAGAGAGAGTAGTAGAGAGTAGTAGAGAGTAGTAAAGTGAGTAGTAGAGAGTAGTAGAGAGTGAGTAGTAGAGAGTGAGTAGTAGAGAGAGAGTAGTAGAGAGTAGTAGAGAGTGAGTAGTAGAGAGTAGTACAGAGTGAGTAGTAGACAGTGATTAGTAGAGAGTAGTGGAGTAGTAGAGAGTGAGTAGTAGAGAGCAGTAGAGAGTGAGTAGTAGAGTGAGTAGTAGGGAGTAGTAGAGAGTGAGTAGTAGAGTGAGTAGTAGAGAGCAAGTAGTAGAGAGTGTGTAGTAGAGAGAGAGTAGTAGAGAGTAGTAGAGAGTGAGTGGTAGAGTGAGTAGTAGAGAGTGAGTAGTAGAGAGAGTAGTAGAGAGTAGTAGAGTGAGTAGTAGAGAGTGAGTAGTAGAGAGAGTAGTAGAGAGTGAGTAGTTGAGAGTGAGTAGTTGAGAGGGAGTAGTAGAGAGTGAGTAGTAGAAATTAGTAGAGAGTAGTAGAGTAGTAGAGAGTGAGTAGTAGAGAGTGACGAGTAGAGAGTAGTAGAGTGAGTAGTAGAGAGGGAGTAGTAGAGAGAGAGTAGTAGAGAGTAGTAGAGAGTGAGTAGTAGAGAGTAGTACAGAGTGAGTAGTAGACAGTGATTATTAGAGAGTAGTGGAGTAGTAGAGAGTGAGTAGTAGAGAGCAGTAGAGAGTGAGTAGTAGAGTGAGTAGTAGGGAGTAGTAGAGAGTGAGTAGTAGAGTGAGTAGTAGAGAGCAAGTAGTAGAGAGTGTGTAGTAGAGAGAGAGTAGTAGAGAGTAGTAGAGAGTGAGTGGTAGAGTGAGTAGTAGAGAGTGAGTAGTAGAGAGAGTAGTAGAGAGTAGTAGAGTGAGTAGTAGAGAGTGAGTAGTAGAGAGAGTAGTAGAGAGTGAGTAGTTGAGAGTGAGTAGTTGAGAGGGAGTAGTAGAGAGTGAGTAGTAGAAATTAGTAGAGAGTAGTAGAGTAGTAGAGAGTGAGTAGTAGAGAGTGACGAGTAGAGAGTAGTAGAGTGAGTAGTAGAGAGGGAGTAGTAGAGAGGGAGTAGTAGAGAGGGAGTAGTAGAGAGTAGTAGAGAGTGAGTAGTAGAGTAGTAGAGAGTGAGTGGTAGAGAGTAGTAGAGAGCAGTAGAGTGAGTAGTAAGAGAGTAGTAGAGAGTGAGTAGTAGAGAGGTAGTAATAGAGAGTAGTAGAGAGTAGTAGAGAGAGAGTAGTAGAAAGTAGTAGCGAGTGAGTAGTAGAGAGTGAGTAGTTTAATTTAACAGGAACACAATGAGGACATTCATTTTGCCATAGAAATTATGATTAGTGCGGAAAAAACCAAAATTAGGGCACATTTTGAGTGACTTCTCAAATCCTCTTCTATTTCATTAAAAAACTTCTGACATGCAGACTGAAACATGCACTTTCAATACCAGCAGCAGACTTCCCTGGTGAGCAGTAGCTTTACTACAGTGATCTAATAAGCAACTAGAGTGCTAACGTTCCAAATTTATGGCAAATGTGTGACACATCTGAATGCCTTCTTGATGGAATGAAAGCACAAATATCACCGAGATGTAGCCCAAGTATAGCCCAATGACAGACTGTCCCAGAGTGTTTTAAAGAACAACTAGAGCGCTAACAGTCTTACTTATGACAAAAGTATGGCACACCTGATGCCATCTTGATTGGAATAAAGTGGTAACACTTAAAACATTTATTTTGCAAAGGAACAAAATGAGGGGGTTCATTTTGCCATATAAATTATGATTAGTGCTGCAGAAAGAAAGATTAGGGCACATTTTGACTTCTCAAATCCTCTTCCATTTCATTAAAAAATTCTGACATGCAGACTGAAACATGCACTTTGAATACCAGCAACAGATTTCCCTGGTGAGCAGTAACTTTACTACAGTGATCTAATGAGCAACTAGAGTGCTACCATTCAGAATTTATGGAAAATGTGTGACACATCTGAATGCCTTCTTGATGGAATCAAAGTAAACAAGCATTGAAAATGCAATAGGTCTCCCCCTCGTTTAAGTTAAAGCAATTCTGTTTGTAATTAGGTGGCTTTTTAGCTTTGCTTGTATTAGAGTTTTTCAAACTTTCATGTACATACCATGCATATGTATGCATATATGTATATGTATATGTTTGCATGCATTTATATTTATATAGATATGCAGATTATATTTCTATGTTTATATATGTATACATATATACATACATATATATATAAATGCATATGAATATATATGCATATATATATGTGCATATGTGTGCATGTACAGAGAGGTAGAGAGGTTGAGGTGTATAGGTCAAGGTGTAGAGGCAGAGAGGTAGAGGTAGAGAGGTAGAGAGTAGTAGAGAGAGAGGTAGAGAGAGGTAGAGAGGTAGAGAGTAGAGAGCGAGTAATAGAGAGTAGAGAGTGAGTAGTAGAGAGTAGTAGAGAAAGAATCAGAGAGTGAGTAGTAGAGAGTAGTAGAGAGTGAGTTGTAGAGAGTGAGTAGTAGAGAGTGAGTAGTAGAGAGTAGCAGAGAGTGAGTAGTAGAGTGAGTAGTAGAGAATAGTAGAGAGTGAGTAGTAGAGAGTGAGTAGTAGAGAGTGAGTAGTAGAGAGTAGTAGAGAGTGAGTAGCAGAGAGAGAGTATTAGAGAGTAGTAGAGAGTGAGTAGCAGAGTGAGTAGCAGAGTAGTAGAGAGAGAGTAGTAGAGAGTGAGTAGTAGAGAGTAGTAAAGAGTGAGTAGTAAAGAGTGAGTAGTAGAGAGAGAGTAGTAGAGTATTAGAGAGTGAGTAGTAGAGAGTGAGTAGTAGAGAGTAGTAGAGTAGTAGAGAGTGAGTAGTAGAGAGTAGTAGAGAGTGAGTAGTAGAGTGGGTACAAGAGAGTAGTACAGAGCGAGTAGCAGAGAGCAAGTAGTAGAGAGTGTGTAGTAGAGAGTGAGTAGTAGAGTGAGTAGTAGAGAGTAGTTGAGAGCGAGTAGTAGAGAATGAGTAGTGGAGAGTGAGCAGTAGAGAGTAGTGGAGAGTGAGTAGTAGAGAGTGAGTAGTACAGAGAAGTAGAGAGTGAGTAGTGGAGAGTAGTAGAGTGAGTAGTAGAGAGTGAGTAGTAGAGAGAGAGTAGTAGAGAGTGAGTAGTAGAGTAGTAGAGAGTGAGTGGTAGAGAGTAGAAGAGAGTAGTAGAGTGTGTATTAGAGAACAGTAGAGAGTGAGTAGTAGAGTGAGTAGTAGAGAGTAGTAGAGTAGTAGAGAGTAAGTAGTAGAGAGTGAGTAGCAGAGAGAGTAGTAGAGAGTAGTAGAGAGTGAGTAGTAGAGAGTGAGTAGTAGAGAGTGATAGAGAGTAGTAGAGAGCGAGTAGTAGAGAGTGAGTAGTAGAGAGTGAGTAGTAGAGAGTAGTAGAGTGAGTAGTAGAGAGTGAGTAGTAGAGAGTAGTAGAGAGAGAGTAGTAGAGAGTGAGTAGTAGAGAGAGAGTAGTAGAGTAGTAGAGAGTGAGTGGTAAAGAGCATCAGAGAGTAGTAGAGTGAGTAATAGAAAGTAGTAGAGAGTGAGTAGTAGAGAGTGAATAGTAGAGAGTAGTAGAGAGAGTAGTAGAGAGTGAGTAGTAGAGAGTGAGTAGTAGAGAGTAGTAGAGAGTGAGTAGCAGAGAGTGAGTAGTAGAGAGTAGTAGAGAGTGAGTAGTAAAGAGTAGTAGAGAGAGAGTAGTAGAGAGTGAGTAGTAGAGAGTAGTAGAGAGTGAGTAGTAGAGAGTAGTAGAGAGTGAGTAGTAAAGAGTGAGTAGTAGAGAGAGAGTAGTAGAGAGTAGTAGAGTATTAGAGAGTGAGTAGTAGAGAGTGAGTAGTAGAGAGTAGTAGAGTAGTAGAGAGTGAGTAGTAGAGAGTAGTAGAGAGTGAGTAGTAGAGTGAGTACAAGAGAGTAGTACAGAGCGAGTAGCAGAGAGCAAGTAGTAGAGAGTGTGTAGTAGAGAGTGAGTAGTAGAGAGTAGTAGAGTGAGAGTAGTACAGAGAGAGTAGCAGAG
The DNA here is from genome assembly GCF_964204655.1 of Triturus cristatus. Classification (NCBI taxonomy): domain Eukaryota; kingdom Metazoa; phylum Chordata; class Amphibia; order Caudata; family Salamandridae; genus Triturus; species Triturus cristatus. Next base: position 909,307,690 of record NC_140592.1, read on the forward strand.
AGTGAGAAGTAGAGAGAGTTGTAGAGTAGTAGAGAGTGAGTAGTAGAGTGAGTAGTAGAGAGTAGTTGAGAGCGAGTAGTAGAGAATGAGTAGTGGAGAGTGAGCAGTAGAGAGTAGTGGAGAGTGAGTAGTAGAGAGTGAGTAGTACAGAGAAGTAGAGAGTGAGTAGTGGAGAGTAGTAGAGTGAGTAGTAGAGAGTGAGTAGTAGAGAGAGAGTAGTAGAGAGTGAGTAGTAGAGTAGTAGAGAGTGAGTGGTAGAGAGTAGAAGAGAGTAGTAGAGTGTGTATTAGAGAATAGTAGAGAGTGAGTAGTAGAGCGAGTAGTAGAGAGTAGTAGAGTAGTAGAGAGTAAGTAGTAGAGAGTGAGTAGCAGAGAGAGTAGTAGAGAGTAGTAGAGAGTGAGTAGTAGAGAGTGAGTAGTAGAGAGTGATAGAGAGTAGTAGAGAGCGAGTAGTAGAGAGTGAGTAGTAGAGAGTGAGTAGTAGAGAGTAGTAGAGTGAGTAGTAGAGAGTGAGTAGTAGAGAGTAGTAGAGAGAGAGCAGTAGAGAGTGAGTAGTAGAGAGAGAGTAGTAGAGTAGTAGAGAGTGAGTGGTAGAGAGCATCAGAGAGTAGTAGAGTGAGTAATAGAAAGTAGTAGAGAGTGAGTAGTAGAGAGTGAATAGTAGAGAGTAGTAGAGAGAGAGTAGTAGAGAGTGTAGTAGAGAGTGAGTAGTAGAGAGTAGTAGCGAGTGAGTAGTAGAGGGTAGTAGAGAGTGAGTAGTAGAGTAGTAGAGAGTGAGTGGTAGAGAGTAGTAGAAAGTAGTAGAGTGAGTAGTAGAGAGTGAATAGTAGAGAGTGAATAGTAGAGAGTAGTAGAGAGTGAGTAGTAGAGAGAGTGGTAGTAGACAGTGAGTAGTAGAGCGTGGATAGTAGAGAGTGAGTAGTAGAGCGTGAGTAGTAGAGAGTAGTAGCGAGTGAGTAGTAGAGAGTGAGTTGTAGAGTAGTAGAGAGTGAGTAGTTGAGAGTGAGTAGTAGAGAGTGAGTAGTAGAGAGTAGTAGAGTAGTAGAGAGTAGTAGAGAGTGAGTAGTAGAGAGTGAGTAGTAGAGAGAGAGTAGTAGAGAGTAGTAAAGAGTCAGTACTAGAGTAGTAGAGAGTAGTGTCAGTCAGTGTCAGTCAGTCAGTGTCAGTCAGTCAGTCAGTGTCAGTCAATCAGTGTCAGTCAGTGTCAGTCAATCAGTGTCAGTCAGTCAGTGTCAGTCAATCAGTATCAGTCAGTGTCAATCAGTGTCAGTCAGTGTCAGTCAGTCAGTCAGTGTCAGTCAGTCAGTGTCAGTCAATTAGTGTCAGTCAGTGTCAGTCAATCTGTGTCAGTCAGTGTCAATCATCAGTGTCAGTCAGTCAGTGTCAGTCAGTCAGTGTCAGCTAGAGCAGCTCTGCTGACCTGGTTCTCTGGCTCTAAAGCAGCTCTGCTGACCTGGTTCTCTCTCTCTAAAGCAGCTCTGCTGACCTGGTTTCTCTGGCTCTACAGCAGGTCTGCTGACCTGGTTCTCTGGCTCTAGAGTAGCTCTGCTGACCTAGTTCTTATGCTACAGAGCAGCTCTGTTGATCTAGTTCTCTGGCTCTACAACAGCTCTGCTGACCTGGTTCTCTGGCTCTAAAGCAGCATCGCTGACCCTGCTCTATGGCTCTGAAGCAGTTCTGCTGACATGGTTCTCTGGCTCTAGATCAGCTCTGCTGACCTGGTTCTCTCCCTCTAAAGCAGCTCTACTGACCTGGTTTCTCTGGCTCTGCAGCAGCTCCGCAGACCTGGTTCTCTGGCTCTAGAACAGCTCTGTTGACCTGGTTCTTAGGCTCTAGAGCAGCTCTGCTGGCCTGGTTCTATGGCTCTAAAGCAGCTCTGCTGATTTGGTTCTCTGGCTCCAGAGTAGCTCTGCTGACCTGGTTCTCTGGCTCTAAAGCAGCTCTGCTAACCTGGTTCGCTGGCTCCACAGCAGCTCTGCTGGCCTGGTTCTCTGGCTCTAAAGCAGCTCTGCTGGCCTGGTTCTCTGGCTCTAAAGCAGCTCTGCTGGCCTGGGTCTCTGGCTCTAAAGCAGCTCAGCTGACCTGGTTCTCTCCCTCTAAAGCAGCTCTGCTGACCTGGTTTCTCTGGCTCTATAGCAGCTCTGCTGACCTGGTTCTCTGGCTCTAAAGCAGCTCTGCTGACCTGGTTCTCTGGCTCTAAAGCAGCTCTGCTGGCCTGGTTCTCTGGCTCTAAAGCAGCTCTGCTGACCTGGGTCTCTCCCTCTAAAGCAGCTCTGCTGACCTGGTTTCTCTGGCTCTACAGCAGCTCTGCTGACCTGGTTCTCTGGCTCTACAGCAGCTCTGCTGACCTAGTTCTTAGGCTCTAGAGCAGCTCTGCTGACCTGGTTCTCTGGCTCTACAGCAGCTCTGCTGACCTGGTTTTCTGCACTCACGATGCACGCACCCGACTTCACGAAAATATATTTAAAAATAATATAAGTTTATTATAAGTACAAATATATTCTTTTGATGAATATCTTACATAATCTCTTAATATGTATATTAAAGACACATACATATCATTTTGGAACGTAATTTTTTTTGCGGGAGTCGGGCACCCAGCGCGCCCGAGCACATATATGATGTCACGCGGGATCCGCAACCGCGCAAACATCTCGTACCGTAATGCGCATGTGTCGCGAATGCGCAGGAGCAGGAGTCGCAGACTGGTCGCATACCAATCGCACATATCACGTGATATTAAATGTATATGATGTAACTGAAAAACACGCAGCCGTCGCACACCATACGCGGATGCTTCATGACTTTTCTAAAATGGCGGCTAGAATGCGCGCACACACCGTGATGTGTACACTTTGAGTGCGCGACTCCGAAAAAAATGTGTTTTTTTTTTAAAGAAAATAATATAAATATATTAAAATAAAAAATGAAAACAAGAAAATTAATCAATATTTCAGTTTTAATTAAAAAAGGTTTTTTTTGCAATTTTCAGAAAAATATATAATGTTATTTAATGAATAAAATATTTATAAATAAACAGTTAAAAAAACTGTAGAAAATCAGTACAAAAAAATAGATATAACTACTATCACACTTAAAAGTTAGCATTTAAAAAACCTTTGAAATTCCCTGTAAAAAAACATAGGTTTCAGAGACGTTATAGTTAGAAATTAGCATTTAAAAAGCCTTAGAAATTCACAGAAAAACCATAGGTTTCAGGGGTGTTTTTGTTAGCTGAGCATTTCACTCATACAAAACCATAGAAATTCCAGTGTTATAGTTAGTTCTGCTAACTATAACTCACGCGCCCGCAATGCACTGCTGATGATGTCACATTTTGCATCATTCATGACATGGTCAGTGACATCACTGATGACATCACTGATGACATCTCAAATGATGTCACTGATGACATCATCCACTTGACAATCTGATACACCTCATCATACACTAGTAGAACTTTTCATCACTCACTGTACAATACAGAGTACCATATTTGAAACCATTGACACACCAATACCAGTTACTACATACCCACTCACTGATTCCTAAGTCTACACACACAACTACCCATTCAACAACAGAATCATCTATACATGCAGTCATTAATTAATAGAACACTATCAAATGCACTTATACACATATATAGACATTGACACATCAGCAGTCATCTTAGTCGGTTATGCAGTCATCCTACTCACTCATGAAAAAAATGTATCGCACTTAAATTTACTCACTTACACAATTATCCAACAACACTTAATTTATTCAAACACATAGTAACTCATCGTTAATATGTTAAAAAAGCACCATTACAATTATACACTCATTCATATAGTTACTCTCACAATCACTGACTCCATACAATGCCTTTTATTTTTTTACTTTGTTGAAGATGTACAACTAAAACATATATTCGCTCACCAACACACAAATAAATACACTCAGTCACCCAAACAACTGTTTCCACATGCACTCTTAAACCCATACAACTAGTCAATCAACCATTCACACATCTATTCATAGAGTTACACACACCCCATCCAACCACACACAAATTCAGTGTCCGATATAAATATTCACCCAACTAATCAATAACTAATATACACACTCATGTAGTTAGTGACCAACTGAGGCAGCATGTTATACAACAACAGAGACAGTTCTGCACACATTCACATAGTTTAGTTACTAATCCATGTATTAAGTGAGACACTTTTAATTACTCACTTAAAAAGACAGTCAGACAGCTACTAAATCCTCCATCCAGACAGTTATATATCCACTAAATCTTCAATACAGATTGGTATATATATAATACATATTTACATTTCAAACTAAACCACATTCAGTAGATGATGTCATCAGTGATGTCATCAGTGATGTCATCAGTGATGTCACTGACCATGTCATGAATGATGCAATATGTGACATCATCAGCAGTGCATTGCGGGCGCGTGAGTTATAGTTAGCAGAACTAACTATAACGGAACAATTTCTATGGTTTTGTATGAGTGAAATGGGCAGCTAACTATAACACCCCTGAAACCTATGTTTTTTTCTGTGAATATATATATATATATATATATATATATATATATATATATATATATATATATACACACATATATATATTCACTAGAGAAAAAATAGGTTTCAGGGACATTATAGTAAGTTGGACATTTCACTCGTACAAAACCAGAGAAATTCGGCTGTTATAGTTAGTTCAGCTAACTTTAACTCACGCCCCCGCAATGCACTGCTGATGAAGTCATTTTTTAAATGCTAATTTCTAACTATAACGTCCCTGAAACCTATGGTTTTTTCAATGAATTTCAAAGGTTTTCTAAATGCTAATTTCTAACTATGCCTACAGAGGTAGGACATGTGCAGAAAGAGGAAGAAAGGTGCAGAAAGAAGCAAGAGAAATGTAGAAAGAGGCAACAGAAGTCAAGTAAGACAAAGGAAGGTGCAGAAAGAAGCAAGAGATGTGCACAAAGAACCAACCGAGGAGCAGAAAGAGGCCTTGTTGCAAAGTCATCCTGTGCCCCCAACTTTTTGCTGACAGGTACTGGTGGTAATTGACTCTGACTAACCAGGCCTAGAACCATTGCTATGCTAAAAAACACTTACAATACAGTGAAAACACCTACATACACTAGGGAACACTATGCGTTGGGGTACCCCTGTGATTGACATGACCTTCTCTGTAAGGACCTAGTACATAATAGGGCAGGGGGATTAAAACTACCTCTAAGTCAGAGGTTCAGAAAGATGCTTCTTTAAGTAGTAGTCACGTTTGCAGAGTGGTCTAGAAAGGGTGCTGGGCCTCTGACCAGCGCTCATGAATTCCGCTGCATAGGACTTAGAGGAGCTACCAGGAGGTCTTCTTGGCCCCCAAAGTCCCTCAGGAGTAAATTGGACTTCATCCCCCATCCCCATCCCCCATCCCATAGTCTGCCAGGAGGCACGTTTGCAGAGTGGTGGAGAAAGGGGGGCATGGCCTTCGAAGACGTCTTAGCAATCCTATTTTGTGGGACTTACTGGAGGTAACAAGAGGGGTAGTTGGCCGCCAAGGACAACCTTGGGGGCCAACTACCCCTCCTATTACCTCCAGTAAGTCGCGCACAGCAGGATTGCTAAGTTGTCATAGCAGACCAAGCCCCTTTTCCCCTCCACTCTACAAATGCACTTCCTGGCACGCTCTTGGATGGGGATTAAAGACCCCATCGCTGTTCGGGGTCCTTAGGGGCCATTTAGCCTACCTGATACCGCCAGTATGTCCCAGATAGTGGGATTGCTGAAAGCTGGACACAGGCCACAGCCCCTTTCTCCACCACTCTGCAAACGCACCTCCTGGCGGGTTCTAAATTGGGGGATTAAGTCCCCTTGAATAGTGAGGGGTCTTGGGGGCCAACTAGCCCACCAGGTACCTCCAGTAAGTCCCACACACCTGGATTTCTGAGAGCGGTCCAAGCCCACGCCCCCTTTTTACACCACTCTGCAAACGCAGCTCCTGGCGCACTGCTGCTCGGGGAATGAAGTCCACTTGGGTTCTGTGGTCCTTAGGACACAAGAGGACCTCATCGACCCACCAGCAGTGCGACAAGAGGCACATTTGCAGAATGGTGTAAAAAGGGGCACGGCCTCCGACCACCTCTCTGCAATCCAGCTGTGTGGTGCTTACTGGAGGTACCTGGTGGGCTAGTTGGCACCCAGGGACCCTCAGTATTCAAGGGGACTTAATCCCCCAACTTAGAATGCACCAGGGGGTGTGTTTACAGAGTGCTGCAGGGAGGGGGCAGGGCCTCTGGCGAGATGGCGGCTTCTAAAAACAAATAATTTGTAGAAGGGTGGCTGTGTGGCCCCCCTTCTTTTACTATTTTTTGGGCCCTGGGAACCCCATCCCCCAGGGTCTGAGCATTTAAAAAAAATAAAAGGGTAGGGGGCCTGTGGCCTCCCTTCCCTGGGCAGCTATTGGCCCTGGGGACCCCATTCCCCAGGCCTCGCCAGCATTTAAAAAAGAAAATATTTTGGAGGGAAAGAAAATATTTTGGAGTCTGTCTCCCCACCTGAGGCCTATAATGGCCCTGGGGCAGTGCCTCATTTTTTTTTAAATAGTATGAGAGGGGGGCCACCCGTGGCCACTTCTGGCCGCAGGGACCCCATCCCCAGGGGCGTAGCCAGCCTTTTTTTTAGGAGGGGGCTGCGTGGCTTCCTCCCAGGCCACTTCTGGCCTTGGAGCCCATCCCCGGGGCCTGGCCTCACCGTTGGGGACTGTGGGGGGAGCACCAATGGCCCACGGTCCCGCAGGGTCCCCATCTCCAGACATGCAGCTCCCATTGTGCAAAAGCAATCCTGCTTTGGTTTTTGGACGCAAGAGCAGGTTTCCTGCTCTCGCGTCCAAAAACCAAAGCAGTGTTTGCTATGGCTGGGCAGGAGCCACACAGCTCCCGCCCTGCAATAGCAAACAGCAATGTCCTGGGGAGGGCGCCCTGGGACATTGCAGGAGCCGGCCCTGGGGGTGGCAGTCCCCAGGGCCATCAAGGGCTCCACGAGAGGGCCCTCCTCCCATCATTTAACATAGCCCCAGGGAGGCCTCGCACCATGAGACTCCACCCAACACTCCCAGAGGGAACAAGGCCCCTCTATCACCCTCTGGCAATCACCCCAGCTCATCCCCTGCCCTCCATCTCCCGCAATCCACATCGAACGTCCTCGACACACAATCTGTGACTCCCAACCCCATCCCCAGACCAACATGCAATCAAACGCCGACGCCTCAACACAACCCTCGCCACCCTGCTCTCACAGCCCCACCTAGAACCCACACGGACAGCACACTCACAATAGGGCAACTTAACAACATCAGGCCTCTCTAGGTTTAACATACCCGCCCAGAGCACCCCAAACGACATAGAGACAGGGCAGTAGCTCCCCCTGCTTGAAAGACAGATAGAAATTATAATCCAGGGCTTTAGCGAAATCCTATCCAACCTCAACCCCCCCCTTAAACCTCACCAAATTCCCTCCCTCCCCCCCTCACAACAAAGGCCTTCCAAGGCTGCTCCCCCAAGATGGATCTCAACCCCCCCTCTCTAATCTGACACAGAGACCCAAAAGAACTAGAGATGCTATGTCTGCGAGTGAAGCGGCCGATCTCACCTCCTCCTATGTCAATCTAATTACTGTGACCGTCCAATCCAAAATTCAGGTGATCACTGTGACCGTCCAATCCAAAATTCAGGTGATCACCGGACTAGGAAGAGACCAGGCCCTTCCAAAATCCCCTAGACCCCCAGCCACCTGCACCATCATCCCCACGGTCCCCCGAACGAAGAAACCCAAAAAAGAGATGACCCCCACCAACTGCATGCTCATAAACTGCATTCATCAACAAAGATAGAAATGACCAAAGAGGTGGAGGCATAGCAATCATCCACAAAAACAGCATTTCCGTAACGGAAATAGACTCCTTCAACTACAACACCTTTGAATGCCTAACCACCAACATTATCACTAGCAATAACAAAACACTAATCTGCCATCTTATTTACCACCCCCCAGGCAACACCACCGCATTCACTGAGCACCTGTAGGACCTGATTGCTCACTGCTCCCTACGAGATTTGAAAAACCTAATTCTGGGTGACCTCAACCTACACTGGAATGAAGAAAATAACCCACTAATCCAGAAGTTGATTGAGCTGCTACACAGCAACAACCTTACCCAACACTGCTTAGAGGAAACGCACAACAAAGGAGAAATCCTAGATGCCATTATCGCCTAACGCGACACAGTCATGAAAGACCACACCCTGCCCGTGGATTGATCCAACCACCACTTAATTAGGGGTGGGCGGAATTTGCATAGTCACACTACGCAAAGCTCCGCGAAAAGGTAAAAAATCTCCGCGAACACACAGAAATTCCGTGAACTCGCGGAATTGTTTGTTCGCAATGCTTTTTTCCTGTTCGCAATCACTGTTTGCGTGCTCGGGGGGGAAATATCTTGCGAACACGCATTTTGAGAACGCAAAGAAGCAAAAAATCTGCGAAGCCGCAGAACGCAGAATTTTGGGCAATTCCGTGTTCTCCACGGAGCGTGAAATTACCCAAATTACCCAAATTCCGCGAGCGGAACGGAATTTACTGCCCAGGCCTAAACTTAATTCTATTCCACCTCACTCAACCGATCACACTTCAACCCCCCACCCAAGACCCCCCAAATGGACAAGAAACCTTACTCAGATCAACATGACTGACATAGAGGAAAGGGTTAACTCCCTCCTCACTGCCGCAACGGATGATCTATCCACAACAGAACTCACCGTCACTACAACACAACCATGACATCCATTCTAGACCAAGTAGCCCCCAAAAGGAACATCCCATCCAGATCCTGGTTCAACACGGACATTAACAACGAAATGAGACAACTAAGAGCCACAGATCGACTATGGAGGACCAAACCCTCCACAAGCCTATTTGAACAACTCAAAGCAGCCTGAAGGCAATACAAAAAACACATCAGCAACGAAAAATCCACCTTCTTCGGCACCGCCCTAGACAATGGAAAAAACAGGCCCAAAGAACTGTTCAACATCATCAGGCTACAAACCTCCAAGCCCCCTGAATCCTCAATGCAGTCCTCCAAGAACCTATGTGAAAACTTCGCCAACTTCTTCGAAGAAAAAATCACCAAGATTGAGCACTCTCTGGACATCAACGTCAACCCCGCTTGTAAAAGCTTGCCCCCAGTGACAGAAGACAACACTCGCAAGCACTCCACAAAAGCATGGAAGTCCTTCAACTCCCTCCCGGAAGCCGAGATACTCAAACTGATCTCCACCTCTAAACCCGCCTCTCACGTCCTTGACCCTATACCCACCCAATTGACCAAAAAACTGATACTCGCCATAGCCCCGTTCTGGTGCAAGATTATAAACAGCTCCCTAAAAAACCAGCGTCATACCTGAATGCCTCAAAGATGTCCAAGTCAAACCGCTACTAAAAAAAGCAGACCTTGACTCCAAGGACATGAATAACTTCAGACCTGTCTCCAATCTCCCCCTCTTATCCAAAATCCTCGAAAAATGCATCCTCCTACAACTGACTCAGCACATGGACAGCATCAAACTTCTTGATCCCCACCAATCGGGCTTCAGAAAAGGATGCAGTACTGAAACCGCGATCCTGAACATCATTGACGATATCCACAAATCCCTCAATTCCGACCAATGCTGCCTCCTCATTCTCCTGGACTTATCGGCAGCCTTTGACATGGTTGATCACCAACTACTCATCAAGGCTCTTCAAGAAAGGGTAGGTGCCGAGGAGGTGCTCCTAAATTGGTTCTCCTCCTTCTTACACAGCCGCTCACAAAGGATAAAAATCTAAAACTTTGCTTCTGACCTACACCCTGTCAGCAGGGGCATCCCCCAGGGTTCAGTGCTCTCGCCACAACTGTGCAACATATACATGGAACCCCTCACCTCCATACTTAAAAATGCCAACATCCCTTTCATCCTATATGCAGATGACACCCAGATCTATCTAGAAACCTCCTCCATAGACGACATTCACAGACTAAATGACACTCTAAAAGAAATCCAGCACTGGCTGTCTCTAAACCACTTAAAACTCAACCAAGACAAAACAGAAATCTTCTTCATCTCCAACAAAGAAGAGAACGCTCAAATTTCAGAATGGCTAAAAGCAATGGATTCTCTCAACAGCAAGCTTACTCAGGCCAACTCCATAAAATCATTAGGAACCACCCTAGACCCAAAACTCGACATGGCCAAACACATTAAGAACTCCGCAAAGAGTGCCTTCCTCAACCTGAAGCTACTCAACAAAATAAAACCCTTCATCCCAACCAAAGACCTCAAACAAGCCACCCAATCACTGGTGTTATCTAGACTCAACTATGGGAATGCCACCCTCACTGGTACAACAAAATCTCTCCTAGCTCCCCTTAAAAGTAAAACAACTCTCAACGCAGCAGCCAGAATGGTCACTGGAGTTAGGAAATACAATCACATCTCACCAGCACGAAGAGATCTAAAATGGCTTCCAGTCGAATTGGTGCCAGCTTCAGAACTGCTTGCCTCATGCACAAAGCCCTGCACACAGGAAAACCTGACTACCTGGCTGCCAAACTCAAGAGGGCCGGTCAGACAAGGACCCTCAGTAGCTCCAATACCCTACTACTCATCCCTCTGAAAACACGCAAACAAAAAACCGCAGCACGGTCCTTCGCCGGAAACGCTCCCAAAATCTGGAACTCCAACACAGCAGATATCAGGACTATCTCGTCTTTCACAAAATTAAAAGAACACCTAAAAAACCTCTTCCTCAACCGCTCCCTCCCTAACAGATAGCCCCCGCCCTAACACTACTCCCTGATCGTCGTAGCTCCCCGACATTGTATCACTAAGACCTACCCCTTTCCCCCTTGACCCCTACCTGTTCCCTCCCTCCTCATAGAGGTTCAACCCAAGACAACGTGCATTCAATGAGACTATCTAAGGACCTACGCACTACCTCAATGCTACACTGCACACTTGGACTTCCGAACCAATATGTATACCACTGCTCTATTGTATGACTCCTGCACTAAACTGTTGTAAAGTGCTCTGATACCCCCGGGTCTGCCCAGCGCTATATAAAACTCCTTAATAAATAAATAAATAAATAGAGTTACTCACACACCTAGTCAGTCATGCAAAGAATCAATCACACTCCCGTTTACCCACCTATACAGTTATACACACCCACCTCACTTACTCATACAGATACTAACACATACTTACTCTCTTATATAATCACTGAATCAAGCACACACTCATCCATACAGCCACTCTCTCAATCACTCATTCTCACATATAGTCATTTATATACTCCAACACTCATATATACTGCCTTTCACATGTAGTTACACACACATGTCCCACTGAGACATCCATTTACTCACCAACACACCCATACACGCACTCACCCACCCATACAGCCCTTCACAGATGCACTCTTGAACCCATATACCCAGTGAATCACCCACTCACACATCTATGCACAGAGTCACACCCACCAACACATACACTTAGGCACCCATACAGATACTTAGACAACCAATCAATAACCGATATAGACACTCATGTAGCTACTCACCAACCCATGCAGCTGCTTACACACCAACTGACAGACAGATACAGATATTCACACAGTTTAGTCACTAACCTATGCATTCAGTAAGACACGTTTAATCAGTAAGTCAGCCACCTACTAAATCATTGATTCAGACACTTATACACCCACTCATTCTTCAATACACATTGGCATATTTAAAAAAAAGAATATTTGTTTTATTAAACCAATAAGCAATCATATACAATTACAAAAACATGGTCAAAAACACAAAAAATAGAACAAACCATGATATTCTGGTCAACTTTGAGTTCCAACACAACAGAGAAGAGAGACTGAAAGGGCAGACAAAAATGAAACGAAGAACAAGAGAAAGATAAAAAGAAAACAACAAAGAGAAGGAGAAAAAATTCATACATAAAATGCTTCTAGATGACTATACTGCGGTAGCTGTCAATTACATCATCATGCCATAGAGTACCATGATTACATATAGATTGCCTCGTTTATACCAAAAACATAAAAAACACAGATATGACAGAGGCACAGCAAGACATACACCCCAGGACAAAGAAAAAACATAATTTAGGCGTCGTGGGCGCAAAATGATCCATTGGGCCCCCCAGATCGTAATACCCAATCTCCGTTTCTGGTGCCCTTTAAGTTCATATAAACTATGTTCCAAATTGCACATAGTGTAAAGCCTTCCTCTCCATATTTCAAAGGTTAGGGGTTCTTTTTGCTGCCAGAGTGATGCTATGCACAGTCTAGCCACAGCCACAGAGATAAATATTAAATACCTAAATGCCGACATCTCTTGAACTGCCATTGTGTCCTCCAATACTCACAAAAGCATAACTATAGGAGTAATCACAATCTGTGCCCCTGTGACCTCCGTCAAAAAGGCCTCCATCCTATTTATCAACTGTCTCAACTCTGGACATGCATAAAACAAGTGCAAACTATCAGCCTGACCCAACCGACATCGTGTACATTTGCCCTCATTTGCCCCACCCCATTGTGCAATTTTGGCAGGAGTATAATATAAATTAAACATTGTTTTATATTGTTGTGCTTGAAGGCTAGACAAAATCAAAAGCTTATCAGCCAGTGCAATAGATTCTTGTAGGATATTCCCTCCCCAGGATAACCAGGTGTTCCATTTTGAATTTTGCACTCCCAGATCATCACTTTGTATATCGCTAAGGGTTTGATATAAAGCCTCGATCCTCCCACGCCTCCTAACTATCTCTAACAGGCTGCTCTTTTAGGCCAAACACACTACGTCCGCTTTTCTAATCAAGAAATCCCTGACCTGGAAGTAGTTAAAAAAGTTGGTCTTAGGTAGATCATATTCAGACACCAGCGAAGAGTAAGCCCTAACACCACTGTTATCCACTAAATCTCCCAAGGTCAGGAGACCCTTCCATCTCCATCTAGTCATTGTAGAGTCAGAAAAGACAGAGACAGAGAGCACCTTGGTATCTATCTATCTATCTATCTATCTATCTATCTCTATATATATATATATATATATATATATATATATATATATATATATTCGTACTGGCGGTCCCCAGTAGGTACTTATAGTTAGGACATAGTTTTCATAGGAAAATCATTTTTTGTTTTCCCAATGACCTTGGTGCCGTTTGACGAATCTTCGCGAAGTTTTCAAAACTAGCCACTGTTATCCACTAAATCTCCCAAGGTCAGGAGCCCTTCCATCTCCATCTAGTCACTGTAGAGTCCAAAAAGACAGAGAGCAGCTTGGTGTGTATATATATATTCACTGAAAAAACCATAGGTTTCAGGCACGTTATAGTTAGGAATAAGCATTTAAAAAAAGAAATTCACTGAAAAAACCATAGGTTTCAGGGGCGTTATAGTTAGCTGGACTTTTCACTCGTTCAAAACCATTGAAATTCCCCGGTTATAGTTAGTTCAGCTAACTATAACTCGCGCGCCCACAATGCACTGTGATGACGTCACATATTACATCACTCATGACATGGTCAGTGACATCACTCATGACATCACTGATGACATCTCAAATGACATCACTGATGACATCACTGATGACATCATCCTGTGAATGTGTGTTTTTCTGAAAATTACATATGTTTTATATATGTATATCTCAAGGTCGATGGAAGAATAAATGGGTATATAAGTGTCTAAATGGATGATTTGTTTTTGAAAAATTGATTGTATAACTGACTGATTAAGTGTATCTTAGTGAATACATGGCTTAGTGAGTAATGTTTAAATATGTAAATATCTGTATCAGTCTCTCACTTTGTGTATAAGTGGCTGCATGGGTTGGTGAGTAGCTACATGAGTGTTTATATAGGTTATTAGTTGGTTTTTTTGAGTATCGGTATGAGTGTCTGAGTGTCTGTATGGTTCGGTGGGGGTATTACGTAGTGCATAGGTGCATGAATGAGTGACTCACTGTTTGTATGTGTTGAAGACATCATGTGTGCAGGACTGTATGGGTGGATGAGTGTGTGCATGGGTGTGTTAGTGAGTGAATGACTGTCTCAACAGTGTCTTTATGAGTAACTACATATGTTTTAAACTAGTATATGTGACTATTGGTGTATATAAGTGAGTATATGTGAGAGTTAGAGATTGAAAGAGTTCCTGTATGAATAAGTATGTGTTTCTATAAGTGATTGTTTAAAAGACTAAGTATGTGTAAGTGTCTGTAGAAGTAAGTGTGGTGGTGTATGTATAACTGTATATGCAAGTAAATGGATGTTTAATTCTTTATTAGCATGAGTGACTATGTGTGTGAGTAACTCTATGGATGAGTGGCATTGTGTAACAGGATGTATAGGTGTATGAGTACATTTGATGAGTGAGTACATGTATGAGTGACTGTATAGGACTGTTGGTGAATGAGTGGATGTGTATGTGGATCTTAGAATTACTGAATAGGTTGTTGTAACTGGTATTGGTATGTCCATTGTTTTGAAAATGTTAGTTTCTATTTTTGAATGTGTGTATCAAAGGTTATATTAGGGGGAGAGGAGGTCTGCCACTCTATCACAAGGATGATGTTATCAGTGATGCCATCAGTGATGTCATTTGAGATGTCATCAGTGATGTCATGAGTGATGTCTCTGACCATGTCATGAGTGATGTAATATGTGACGTCATAATAAGCAGTGCATTGCGGGCGTGCGAGTTATAGTTAGCTGAACTAACTATAAAGGGGGAATTTCAATGGTTTTGTACGAGTGAAAAGTCCAGCTAACTATAACGCCCCTGAAACCTATGGTTTTTTCAGTGAATTTCTAAGGTTTTGTAAATTCTAATTTCTAACTATGCCTACAGAGATAGGACATGTGAAGAAAGAAGGAAAAACGCACAGAAAGAAAATAGAAATGCAGAAAGAAGCAACAGAAGTCCTCAAAGACGAAGAAAAGTGCAGGAAGAAGGATAACGTGCAGAAAGAAGCCTTGTTGCAAAATCATCCTGTACCCTCAACTTTTACAGACGGATACTGGTGGCAACTGAGTCTGACTTACCAGTCCTAGAGCCAGTGCTATGTTAAAAGACACTCAGAATACAGTGAACACACCTACATGCACTACCTCTTAAAACGCGCCACAGGGTGTGTTTGCACACGTCACCTCAGGCCCCGTCCCCTCCCTTCCTCACTGTGTAAATACGCCCTGTGGCCATTTTAAGTTGGGAGATTAAGTCCCCTTGAATACTGAGGGTCCCTAGGGTCCAACTAGACCACTAGGTACGTCCAGTAAGCGCCATTGCAGAGAGGTGTAAAAAGGTGAACGGCCTGCACCACCTCTCTGCAACGCAGAGCAGTGGCGCTTACTGGAAGCACCTGGTGGGCTATTTGGCCCCCAGGGTCCCTCAGGATTGAAAGGGAATTATTTTCCCAACTTAAAACACGCCACAGGGCGTGATTGCACACGTCACCTCAGGCCCCGCCCCCTCCCTTCACCACTGTGTAAACGCGCCCTGTGGCCGTTCTAAGTTGAGAGATTAAGTCCCATTGAATCCTAAAGGTCCCTAGGGTCAAACTAGCCCACTAGGTACCTCCAGTAAGCGCCACAGAGCTGCGTTGCAGAGAGATGTAAAAAGGGGCATGGCCTAGACCACCTCTCTGCAACGCAGCACAGTGGTGCTTACTGGAAGCACCTGGTGTGCTAGTTGGCCCCCAGGGTCCCTCAGGATTGAAGGGGAATTATTTCCCCAACTTAAAACGCGCCACAGGGCTTGTTTGCACACGTTAACTCAGGCCCGTCCCCTCCCTTCACCACTGTGTAAACGCGCCCTGTGGCCGTTCTAAGTTGAGAGATTAAGTCCCATTGAATCCTAAGGGTCCCTTGGGTCAAACTAGCCCACAAGGTACCTCCAGTAAGCGCCACAGAGCTGCGTTGCATAGAGGTGTAAAAAGGGGCGTGGCCTCAGAACACCTGTCTGCAACGGAGCTCCCTGGCGCATACTGGAGATACCTGTTGGGCTAGTTGTCCCTCAGAGACCCTCAGTATTGAAGGGGAATTAATTCCCCAACTTACAACTGGCCAGGGGGTGCATTTGCAGAGTGCTGCAAGGAGGGGGTGTGGCCTCAAGCACGATGCCGGTCTTTTATTTATTTTATTTTTTAAGAAGGAGGGCTGTGTGGCCCCCCTTCTTTTTCTAATTTATTGGCCCTGGGGACCCCATCCCCCAGGGCCTGCACACTAACTTTTTTTGCTGAAAAAAATTAATTCGGCCCTTTCAAGGCCCTAATCGGCCCCGGGGACCCCAACCCCCGGGTCATGGCCTTTTTTTTTTATTCTTTAGGAGGGGGGCTGCGTTGCCCCCGTTCTCAAGCCACTTATGGCCCCGGGGACCCCATCCCCCGGGGCCGGCCTTTGTTTTTTAATATTTTAAAAATAGATATATTTATAGAAACACCTAGGACATGCCTGACAAACCGTATGTACCTATCACCATGACTATGCATACAATGAATCCACGTGGAATGTATTTACACCGCTAGTGAAGCTCTGACGTGTCTGACGCCCTACCGTGCCTAATCCTGGCACCCCTGCTGGTGGGTACTCTCCAAGTAGACACCCTTGTCATCTATTTCTACAAATGTGGGTAGCTATTGACGGGCATATTTAATATACACGCACACCAAGCCATTCAAAGGGGATTCGACAAAAATTCGACCAAACTATGCAAGAAACCCCCCTCGCGGTTAATAAAACACACATCCACCGCCGGATGTGTAATACTTTTTATTTTACTCTCTGGAAAGGAGACGAACCTCACTTCAGAGACACAGCGTGCTCCTGGCTGAGCCCACTGCTGTGTTACACCCACCAGTGCCCGCCGAGTGCCACACACCTCTGTTTTGTATTCCACCAGCTAGTGCGTATGCTATGACACTCTCTAGCCCATGTGCACTGTAACACCACCCCGTGAATATGTCATGCCACACTTGCCTTCGCACGGGTTCTATTGCCCCATCTAACGTGCCTTCCTCGATGCCTATGTTATAACGCACAGCGCTATGCCATACATATTACAATCTGGGATCCATATCTTTGTCACAGTGCATATGCAACGTTACACTCCCCAGCACATATTTTATATTACAACTTTAGAGACTAGTTAGGTTACACAACACTGCCCTGTGCATATTACACTCCAAGGCGCATATCGCATAGAACGCGCTAATGCCTGTGCTATCTCGCGCTCTCCAATGAATCTGTTATTGCGCACAATGTATTGCATATTATATTTCACGCCCCGGTTCATCTTATATCACACTTCTTGGTGCATAGTTTATACCATATACTATATCTAGTTTTCATTTTCAATCGTGCTCTCAGGACTATGTTCTATATAACACTGCGTCCACCTACCCTTTTCACGGGCATTACATTTTGCGATTGGGGGCGGAGGGTCAGGGGGTGTTTCTGCCAAGTGAGCCCAGAGTCACAGTCACAAACGTCCTCTTCTTCCTGAATAAAAGTGAGATTAGGCTGCATACTTGTTCATATTTTAAGTAGTTCGCACAGACACACATTTTAAAAACAATAATGTTCCTAATACCCACCTTCTCTGAACAGTTAGCTTGCTGCCCCATCCACCTCCTCCCTATCCTCTGTTGTCTGAATCCATGGACTAGCCTCCTCCCTCCTGCCTCGCATGGTCTGATGTGCTGCCACTGCCCTCCATTTAGCATGATGTACCAGTCCACTCCTCCTGCCCTCCATTGCCCAATTCTATGGCCCATCATTGACCTCCTGCTTAGCCTCTGTGCTTAGCTTGCTGCCCCTATTCTCCTTCCCCCTGCCCTCCGATGTCTTTGTGCATGCCCCTGCTCCATCCTTTTTGCCCACCATGTTCCATGTACCTGCCACTCCTATCTACTCTGAGTGTTCTGTTAAGCTGCCACTCCCCTCCCACCTGCCTAGCATTGTCAGATAACTGTAACATGTTCGTGCCACCTCTACCCTGCCTGTCCACATGCCATGCCCCTATCCCCTTCCTCCTGTCCTCCATGGTCCATTTTACTGCCACACCCTTCTGCCCTCCCTGGACTGTTGTGCTGTAACTGCTCCTCCTGCCTGCCCCGCGCGGTCTGTTGTGAGGCCCCTTCCCCTGAACTCTCTTGTCTGTGCCCAGGTCCTGACCCTCCCTTCTATCCTCCATGGTCCTTTGTGCATGCCCCTGCACCCTTCTTCTTGCCCATCATAGCTATTGTGCTGCCACTAACCCTCCCGCTTCCCATGCATGGTCTTCTGTGCTGCAATGGCCCCTCCCACCTTCCCTGTGTGGTCAGCTAGCTACCCCTGACCCCCTCCCACCTTCCCTCCATGGTCTGTGTGTATGCCATCATAGTCTCATTGTTGCTCTCCATGGTGTGTCTTGTTTCTAGTGCCCTTCCTGCCTGACCTCCATGGTCATCTTGCTGCTCCTGCCCTGCCCCTTGCCCCCAGCCCTCTGTTTCCATGTGCAGACCCCTATTCCCTCCCTCCTGTCTCGTCTGTTACATTGTAATGCCCCTGATCAGTCCCTCCTGCCCTTTATCGTCTGTTATGCTGCAGCTTTCTAGCTACCATTGCCTCTTTCCCCTCTGTTCTATGTTGTCCATGTGCATGGTCCTGTCCCCTCCCTATTGCTTTCTATGGATTGGTGTGCTGCACTCCCGTCCCGCATGCCCTGTGTGGTGTACTGTGCTGCTGCAAACCCTGATGCCTGCCCTGTAGGGTCAGTTTGGTGCACCTCTCCATGTCCCTCCTGTCCTCTGTTATCCGAGTCCATGTCCCTACCCCAATTCCTCCTGCCTACCATGATCCAATGTACCATACTTGCGAACATTTTGAACTTGGTAAGAGGGAGATTTGGAAAAAAAACTGGGGTATTGATTTTCCCCTTTGTGTTACATTGAAAAAGAGGAGATTGTAGACAGGAGACAGATCAAATAAAGCCCATTTGAGCTTAAAAACATTGGACGTTTCCTGGCTGAAACGGGTCTGTTGGCATGTATGGTTGTACTACCACTGGCTCTTCCTTCTGCCCACAATGGTCTATTATATTGCCACAGTCTCTCTTGCCAGTCCTGTATTGTTGGTGTGTTGCCCCTGCCCCCCTTTCCACTGCCCTCCATAGTCTGTTGTGCTGCCACTGCCCTTCCTGCCTGCCCAGTGTGGTCAAATTCTTGCCTCTGCACTCTCCTACCTGCCTTCAATTTTCAAAGTCCGTGCCCCTGGCCTCTGCCTCTCAACAGTATCCCAATGAACAACTAGATTGCTAACATTCTATATTTATTACAAAAGTGTGGAACGCCTGACGTCATCTTGATGTAATCAAAATGTAATACCTAGAGCATTTCCTTTAGAAATTACATATATGAGAGGGTCTTATTTGCATCAAAATTATGGTTAGTGCTCTAAAAAACTAAAATGAGGACATATTTTCTGAGTTTTCAAATAGCGACAAAAAACTTTTACATTATTTGTAATTTTTATGTTTTTTTATCCAGTTGACCAGATGATTAAATGTTGCACCTAGGGTAGAGGATGTGGTGTTACTTCCAGAGCTGCAGACTTTGCAACTGGGGAACCAGGTTGGAGTTTCTGCTTCAGCTCGACATTTTGTGATTCTGGTCAAATAACTTAGTCTCCCCATGTCTACAACCAAAATGAATTTGTTCTTGTGTGATGTAACCAATGCTCATGTAAAACACTCCAATACCTGACAAGTCTGCACTATATAAAACTGCAAATACACAAAAATTAAGTGTTTTGCATACTTCTGTCATTGGGCTACATGTGGGCTACATCTGGGTGATATTTGTGCTGCATTTGGGCTCTTTTGTCTCTGGTGGCCATCTTGGGATATTTATTTGTTATGAAGTTTCCTAATTTCCTCATTTACAGCAGTCTCCTCAGTAGGAAATGCTTTGAGTTTTTTACATTGATTCCATCAAGAAGGTATTCAGATATGTCACACATTTGCCATAAATTCTGAATGTTAGCAATCTGGTTGCTCATTAGATCACGGCAGTAAAGCTACTGCTCACCACGGAAGTCTGCTGCTAGTATTAAAAATGCATGTTTCAGTCTGCATATCAGAATTTTTTTATGAAATAGAAGAGGATTTGAGAAGTCACTCAAAATGTGCCCTAATTTTTCTTTCTTCAGCACTAATCATAATTCCTATGTCAAAATGAAACCCCTCATTGTGTTCCTTTTTCAATTAAATGTTATAAGTGTTACCAGTTTATTCCAATCAAGATGGCTTCAGGTGTGCCATACTTTTGTCATAAGTAAGACCGTAAGCGCTCTAGTTGTTCTTAAGAACACTCTGGGACATTCTGTCATTGGGCTATACTTGGGCTACATTTGGGCTCTTTTGTCTCTGGTGGCCATCTTGGGAGATTTATTTGTTATGAAGCTTCCTTATTTCCTCATTTACTGCAGTCTCCTCAGTAGGAAATACTTTCAGTTTTTTATTTTGGTTCCATCAAGAAGGCATTCAGATGTGTCACACATTTGCCATAAATTCTGAATGTTAGCACTCTAGTTGCTCATTAGATCACTGTAGTAAATCTACTGCTCACCAGGGAAGTCTGCTGCTGGTATTCAAAGTGCATGTTTCAGTCTGCATGTCAGAATTTGTTTATGAAATAGAAGAGGATTTGAGAAGTCAAAATGTGCCCTAATTTTTCTTTCTGCAGCACTAATCATAATTTCTATGGCAAAATGAACCCCCTCATTTTGTTCCTTTGTAAATTAAATGTTTTAAGTGTTACCACTTTATTCCAATCAAGATGGCTTCAGGTGTGCCATACTTTTGTCATAAGTACGACTGTTAGCGCTCTAGTTGTTCGTTAGAACACTCTGGGACATTCTGTCATTGGGCTATACTTGGGCTACATCTGGGTGATATTTGGGCTACATTTGGGCTCTTTTGTCTCTGGTGGCCATTTTGGGAGACTTATTTGTTATGAAGTTTCCTAATTTCCTCATTTACTACAGTCTCCTCAGTAGGAAATACTTTCAGTTTTTTACTTTGATTCCATCAAGAAGGCATTCAGATGTGTCACACATTTGCCATACATTCAGAATGTTAGCACTCTAGTTGCTTATTAGATCACTGTAGTAAAGCTACTGCTCACCAGGGAAGTTTGCTGCTGGTATTGAAAGTGCATGTTTCAGTCTGCATGTCAGAATTTTTTAATGAAATAGAAGAGGATTTGAGAAGTCACTCAAAATGTGCCCTAATTTCTCTTTCTGCAGCACTAATCATACTTTCTATGGCAAAATGAACCCCCTCATTTTGTTCCTTTTTAAATTAAATGTTTTAACAATTACCACTTTATTCCAATCAAGATGGCTTCAGGTGTGCAATACGTTTGTCATAAGTAGGACTGTTAGCGCTCTAGTTCACATGGTAAAATTACCTTAGAGCACACCACAATTCCTAAATTGAGTATGGTACCATCGACAAATGATTTATAATGTAACTAACGTGTTAAAACCTTCTATTAACTGCAATGCTTTTTAATGAGGTGCTATCATGTATATTGGTCCCAAGATGGCTGCCAACACTTCTTGGATGAAGTACTGACAGCCAATCAGATCTCACGATGAGATGTGTGGTTAGGCTCCGCCCAGATATATCTATCTTTTTAACTCTAATTTTCTCAGGAACTACTGAACGGATTTACACCATTTAAGCAAAAGGCACGAGTCTGAACTGAGGACTACCTCTTTGCCTAATTTGGTGGAATTCCCTTCAGCAGTTCGGGCTGTAGCTGCGCCAACAGGTCCTATGGGAAAATGCATGGGGGGGGGGTCCCAAAACGCGTTTTCCCCATGCATTTTCCCATAGGACCTGTTGACGCAGCTACAGCCCGAACTGCTGAAGGGAATTACACCAAATTTGGCAAAGAGGTAGTCCTCAGTTCAGACTTGTGCCTTTTGCATAAATGGTGTAAATCTGTTCAGTAGTTCCTGAGAAAATTAGACTAAAAAAGAAAGATATATCTATGGCCTCAGAGGATCCGCTCACCCTAAGCACACCCTATGCGCACCTTCCCCGAACCGAGCGCGCACCCTCCCGATCACGCACTGAATGCTAATTGGCTGCCAAGTGTCTGTCTACATTCAAAACCAGGAACTGTTAGCAGCCATTTTGTGCCTCGGCAGAAGCGAGGCTGAAGAAGTAAGGGGAATAAGTGTTTAAAACATATAAAGGAGGCAGGGTTGTATTGTGTTGGTTAGGGGGTCCCAGAAGGACCCCCTGGGGCCCCACTTTAAAAAAAAAAAAATTGGCGAAATGCATGCAGGGTGCGCGGATCCGGCCGGAAAAAAACCCCCCGAAGCGCGGTCTTCCGCGCTTCGTTAATAATTAGCTCCCGGGTGGGCCAATTCCCAGGGGCAAAATGTTTGTAAATTAATAGGGGGAGGGGGGCTGCATGGCCCCCCTCCTGGAGCCCTTGAGGGCCCTGGGGACCACCACCCCCCAGGGCCGGCTGCTACAGTGTCCTGGGGTGCCCACCCCCAGGACACTGTTGTTTGCTATGAGAGGGCGGGAGTCTCCCGCCCTCCCATAGCAAACTTCATTAGGATTTTGATAGAGAGAGCAGGGAAACCTGCTCTCTCTTTCAAAATCCAAACGATATTGCTTTTCAACACGGGGAGCTGCATGTCAGCAGCTCCCCATGTGGAAAAGCAATGCCGGCTCCCGAAGGATGCGGCGAGCCCCACGGTCTCCAACATTTTTTTATAAGCGCCGGGGGATGGGGTCCCCGGGGATAATAAAAATTAGTGATAGGGGCAATTTTTTTTTTCACGGTAAAGTTAGGAGTTGCGCATCCTAACGCGTTGGGTGCACGGTTTCTCTCACGTTGGGTGTGCGGTTCCTAATGCGTTGGGTGCACGGATCCAAGGAAAGAAACCTGAAATTTTGGGGAGATAAACATCAAGCTTAAGTGTTTTGTTCTTGAGTGGCTCTAAAAAGAAATGTTGTGTTCATGGAGAGTTTTTGGTACTTATAAGTAAGTACCTATACAGAGTCTAAAGTTGTTGAGGAAGACTCTGTTTCCTTCATCAGTAAAGTGTACTCCATCTCTCCTATACATCTCTTGCATATGAAAGCGCAGATTGTTATTGTAAATGGACCCCATTCTATAGTCTCAGAGAAAAGCAGAAACAGATTTATTCACATGTTTCCTATCGTTCTCAATTTGTGGACAAAAATGATTGGACCAGTTCCATTTCTGCCTTTGGCATATGTTAGAATACACAAAGGCAGTTTTGGGAAAAAGTGAAATCAATTCTGCAAAGGTGTCCTTCATAAGCATTTCCAGACCTACCCCAGTCAAAGTGCCTAAGTCATTGCCACCACAGTGCACTATTATGAGGTCAGGGTGTTGGATATGCATAAAGGATTTTACCAATGGCATCAATTGGTGCCACTTTAACCCTCTCGGTCCAATCCATTTAATGTCTACATTTGGCAAACCTAGGTCTTTGTGAATGCCTTTGTTTTCTGCATACCATTGGCTCCGGAAAATATAGCTGTGTCCCACAATCCACACTCTAAGCATCTTGAAGGGAGGTCTGGATGCACTCAGATGGTCTCTGTAAATGAAATGGCAGTTTGAAAAGTAAGATTTTTCTAAAATGGTGGCTAAGATGCAGTTTTGAAAAAAGACAAGAAATCATTGGTTGTTTGACAACCTTCTACACTGAAAGGTAGGGTGCATGTTTCTGTTTTTTAAACGCATGATTCTTATTGGTAAACAAAAAGTGATTGAAAGGAACATTATATATGATAAGCTGATATGTTGAAAAGTCAAGCACACTTGCTGTTTTGATTAGCAACATTGTGTGCTGAACTTGTGACCTGTGTGCTCAGTTCAGTGTTCCATGACCTGTTTCTATGGTAACAGGCAAAAGGCAGATTGGGGGTAGGGTTCAAATGTATGTCAATTGGAAAGGGTTGAAATGTTTAAGCAATAGAAATGTGTGTTTGCTTTTGAATTTATGTGGGAAGGAATGTGATTTGATGTTTACATGTATATGTGTGGAAAATGAGAGGGAAACTTTGCCATTCTTTGGTTTTGCTGATAGGTGCACAGTGCAGAGATTCTGTATAAGAAAATCTGGTATGTGACTGATATACTTCTTAATCTACAAAACAACTTGAAAGGAGAGTTATTTAATTGTGAGGGGATGTATGTGCTGTATTTTGATTTTAATCAGACTAATGTATTTCTCCTGGTAAAGTGCATGGAGTACTTTTTTTTGTCTACAATCTTATTGACAGTGTGTATGCATGTAGAAATCATTCTGTGATAAGCATTTGTGTTTTTCATGTGTTTGCAGAAAGATTACTGTGCTGTTTTTATATTTTGGTGCAATTAGAAATCAGTCATTGTTTATCAATTTGCAAAATGAGTCATGTTTCTACACTAAAATGTAGTATTCATAGATTAAGAAATGTGTTTTGGTATAGTGCAAGGGATAGTGTTGTTTGTCTAGGATCACACAGTTAGTCTGTGTGCATTTAGGGTTCATTTTGAGAGAAACATTTTGGTACTAATCTGTAGTAGTAGATTTTCTGCAATGTGTGCAGTCACCTTAGATCTTGTAGACTAGTAAATGTGTTTTGTACAAGTGACAGTTGTCTGTCTACAATCACACTGTGAGTCTGTGTGTATTTGGGTAAGCATTGTGAGAGAAGCATTTGGGAAAATTATGTATTTGCTGACAGACAATTGTTTTAAAACTTGTCATGTTGTCAAGTTTTAGTAGCATTAAAAGCCAGTGTTTGTTTGTACATTGATAAAATGAGTCAGGCTTTGACACTAAAGTGCAGTACTTAAATATGTAGATGGTGTGCAGTCCCCTTACCCCTGCCATAGTAGTGAATGAGTTTTGGTAAACTCCTAGTGATAGTGTTGCTTGTCTAGAATCACACTGTGAGTGTTTGTGTATTTGGGAACCACTGTGAGAGAAGCATTTGGTAACATCATATATTTGCTGACAGATAACTGTTTTAAAATCTCTCATTTTGTCAAGTTTTAGTAGCATTAGAAGCCAGGAGGACTTCTGCTGGCCCGGAGTGCCTGAACGTTACTTACCTGTGGTGGGGCTGTGCCTACAGCGTCGCTGGTCTTCGCATGGTTCTTGGCAGCTTGTTTGCATTCACCGGCCCCGGACTCCAACTCCCTACTGCCCTAGCGGCGGACCCGGAACACGCCGGACTTCGTTTCGCGCCTGGAGGCGCATAAGTTCCTGCTGTGCCCCTGACAGAGCGGGAGGACTTCTGCTGGCCCGGAGTGCCTGAACGTTACTTACCTGTGGTGGGGCTGTGCCTACAGCGTCGCTGGTCTTCGCATGGTTCTTGGCAGCTTGTTTGCATTCACCGGCCCCGGACTCCAACTCCCTACTGCCCTAGCGGCAGACCCGGAACACGCCGGACTTCGTTTCGCGCCTGGAGGCGCATAAGTTCCTGCTGTGCCCCTGACAGAGTGGGAGGACTTCTGCTGGCCCGGAGTGCCTGAACGTTACTTACCTGTGGTGGGGCTGTGCCTACAGCGTCGCTGGTCTTCGCATGGTTCTTGGCAGCTTGTTTGCATTCACCGGCCCCGGACTCCAACTCCCTACTGCCCTAGCGGCGGACCCGGAACACGCCGGACTTCGTTTCGCGCCTGGAGGCGCATAAGTTCCTGCTGTGCCCCCGCATCGCGGGTACGCGCGCGGGTCGGTGCCGGGAGAAGCCCGGGACAAGGGCGGGACAGTCTGTGACAGTCCGGGACTGGCCGTGGCTTGGCCATCCCCTTAGTACTTAGCACGGATTTATCTGGCATTAGAGGTGTTCTTCGTTGTAGGTAAATTATCATTACCCTATATTGCCCTGTTGGTGTTTGCGAGGTATATTGTATTTTATTGTTGTTAACATATATTATCTCAACTATCCTCCACAATGCCTACAGGTTCGAAGGATCCATGTACCTTGGGGTCAGGCCCTCTTGACAACTACCTGGTGAAAAAGGTCAATAAAATAAATAGCGATCGTAGAGCCTCTCTGGGAATGGACAGTCCTCTACCGAGCCCTATTTTTCCCCATACTTCTATAGTGAGCCCGCCAGACCCTGGCAGCAGTGAGCAGGCTACTCCAGCTGCCTTATTGGCCACAGCTCAAGTTCATAAGGATCTGCCGGTCTGTAATACATTCATTCCGGGGGAAAGTTGTGTTGAAGTAATCCCTGATGCTAGGCCAGTGAGGAACTGCAGAAAACAGCATAATAAAAGGGGGGGAATTAAGCCAAGAACAAGGGTTGAGATTAGCGAATCAGTACAGGCTAATCTTGATGAGACCTCGAATTCTTTTGTAGATAGTATTGCAGGCAATAGCTTAATACACCCGGATCAATTGTCCGTATTATTACGCTCCATGGAGGATATAATCGATGCCAAGTTAAACCAGTTAGTGCAACCCCTAGTTCGGAAATTAGACACTATGGCCGAAGAGGTCAAGAAGCTGGGAGGCTTGCTTTCTAAACATCTAAAATCGTTAGATAGCAACATCAAATCTATAGGAGTAGTTGGGCAGGAGAATGTAGCCAGTGTAGCTAACCTGCATCATCCCCACCAGCCTGCCATTACCTCTGTGCCAGTTCTACCAGAGCCCACCTTTGCACAAAGAACTGCCACATTGGCCTCCACGGGGTTGGTTGCGTCATTGAATACCCAGGAGACAAAGAAAAATAGGTTTATAAATCTACCCCCGGCATGTTCCCCTTACGCTGTGATATTAACTAATGTACCCCCCCAGGATAGCCAATCAACCCCTATGCACATGGAATCTCATGATTCCCTCAAATCTAAAACTGTATCCTGGTTGCATAGAAAGTGTGGATTTCCGTTAAATTTTGATAATGAAATCCTAAGCACTAGACGAGTGAGTTGGATTGGGCCTTCGAAAAAATCCTGTGTTGGTGATTGTATAATAGTTAATTTTAGACATCCACAGCACGTGGATACAGTCTTATTGAGGGCTGCTTCATTGGCACAAGATGTAAACAGCATCAAGGCGCGTCCTCTTGGTTTCTTTTATAATCTTCCCCCCAGTGTTCCCTCACATAGCCTAAACTTGAGAACTTATAGACCATTGTCTACTCCAATGCCATTTCCCGACCAGGGCCCAGTAAATGATAACTTTTTTAACTTTGGGCCCACTGTCCCTATTCGAAATCGCTTTGAGGTATTTTCTTCTTTGGATTTGTGTGATTGACAAGAGGCTACCGAGGGCTCTAGGGATAAGCCTTGCGCCGGTTCGGAGCCTCAGGAAAATGTTCAAGTACCCATGAATCCAGCTGGTAACAATTGTAGACCATTGTCAAATAGGAACTCAAAGGGGGCTAACCTTAAGATGTTAACATGGAATGTGGCGGGCTTGCGTTCTAAGAGAGATAATCCCTCCTGGTTACATTTCTTGAGGGACTATGATATCATGGCTTTTCAAGAGACCTGGGAAATTGACTGTGACTTTTGGCTGGACGGCTTTACGTCCCATTTTGTCCCTGCAAAAAAATCATCGTCCGGGAGGGCTATAGGGTTTAATGGTTTTGGTATCGGTGAATGTAAGAGGGTCAGCTACTAGGATACCTTGTATATTGAATAATTTTCTTGTTCTGGAATTTAAATTTGCTAACAGTATGAAATTATTGTTAGTAAACTGTTATAACTCTCAACAAGAGGATTCGCCGAATTTTCACTTGATTTGATTGTCAGATTTTTTGAAAAGTTATGTTCAAAAGCAAACCACTTTTTGTCATTTTATCTTGTTAGGTGATTTTAATGTGCACTTATGTAGTCATGATTGTTTGTTAACTGATATTGATGGGCCAGAATATACTACCCCACAACACTTTGAGCATTCAAAAAAAGGGGAAGCACTGGAGAAACTTTTATCTGAAAATGAATTGTATGAACCATGTTTCTCCGACCAAAGGACACGGGTTCCAACATTTAAAGGTAGAGATAGTAACACAATAATTGACTACATCTTTCTCTCTCCTTGCCTTTTAAATTATGTAGTATTTTATAACGCTATACAGTCAACTTTTAGTGACCATAACCCTGTGACACTCGAATTGTTTGATGGTTTCTCTTTTTTAAATACATCTATACCCTCCTTGATGGTTGTCGAAGTGAGGACAAAAGACCAGGGTAGGAGGTTAAACTGGAGTAAGATAATCCCAGAGGAGTTTTGTAATACTATTACCACTGAGGCGGCTACAGATTTGGAAATTTGTGGAGATCAACAAGCATTGGGGAAGCAAGTTATCTCCTCGTTCGAATCCATTTGTCTTAAAGTGGCAAACGAATTAACTCGTAACTACAGTTCTGCAATTAATAGTCCAGCCAATGGCTGGTTTGATCATAAATGTACCAAATCCTTCAATTGCCTTAAAAAAGCTCTTCAGGCACGCCCGAGGAATAAATCTCTGGTGTCTCAGCTTAGAAGAAATTACAAGAAAATACTGGAGGACAGGAAAAAAGAAATTAAACATAATGCCTGGGCGGATCTTATGGACAAAGCTACCTTAAAGGATAGTGCAAAATTTTGGTCAATTATTAATACGCCCTTATTTTCTAACATTAAGAACAATGTGTTGGAAACTAATATTGCAGAAGAGGATTGGTTGACCCACTTCGAAGCTATATATGGTAGTCACCTCGATATAGAACCTTTTATGGGTCAAGTCCTGGTACCCACCTCTACGCCAGTTAGGTTTCATATAGGAGAGGTCTTTAAGGCAATCGAAGACTCAGCTGGAAAGAAGGCCCCTGGTCCAGACGGAGTGCCAACCGATATGTACAAGGCCAATCCTTTGTTTTGGGCCAATATTTTGACTAATGTTTTTAATAACGCGGCTTGCGTTGGTTTTCCAAAATCATGGTCTCGGTCGGTTATCATTCCGATCTTTAAGAAAGGTCAAAGGGCAGACCCGAGATGTTACAGGCCAATATCCTTGCTGGATTCCTCCATAAAGATCTTGGGGAAAGTTATTCTAGCTAGGATAACGGGGTGGGCCTCAAATAATAACATCCTGTCAGACGCCCAATACGGCTTTAGAGCTGGGCGGAGTACAGAGGATCAATGCCTGAACCTTCTCCTAATTACAGCCAAGTATACCAAGGCGGCTAGTGGCTCAATTTATTTGGGTTTTATGGACTTGTCCACAGCTTTTGACCTTGTTAATAGATCTAAGCTGTGGACAATGCTGCTGGAATTGGGGCTTGATAGGTCGCTCGTGTACTTTTTAGCTGAGCTCCATAAAGACCTCAACGCCTCCATTAGGATGACGGCTGAGGGGAAATGTACCTCCAGTTTTAAATCTAGCAGAGGGGTGAGACAGGGATGTATTTTAGCCCCTATGCTATTTACATTATATATTAATGCCCTGGAACATAGCCTGATGTTAGCAACGTCGGATATTCCGCGTATGGGAAGTACCCCGATTCCGGTCCTCCTATACGCGGACGATGCTGTTCTCCTGGCCAGGACCCCCTTGGCCCTGCAGAAACTGTTGGACTCGTTTGGGGAGTTCATGAAAAACCTGGACCTGGTAGTTAATAACAACAAATCTCACGTGATGTCACTGGGCCGGGCAAAAAATAAGGTTAAGCCCTTTTTTTGTGGGGGAGAAGAAATCTCACGAGTGAAAGTATTCACCTACTTAGGAGTAGTCTTCGATGACAATAGTTCCTGGTCCCCCCAGCTTTTATTAAAAGCAAACTCTGCGAGAAACTCTGGTGGGGCAGTATTGGGCTTCGCAAAAAGGCTGGGTGGGAAACCAGTAGAGGCAATTTTAACCATTTACAAGGCCAAAACTATTTCTATTGTTAGGTATGGGGCATCAATCTGGGGCTATATTAAGCATGATGTGATTCAGACGGAGGAAAACACATTTTTGCGCTCTCTTCTTGGCCTCCCACAATCTACAGCTTCCTATTCAGTTCACTTGGAACTTGGGATTGGCTACATAACAGACATCATCAAATTAGCACCATTATTACTATGGATAAAAACATGGCTAAATCCGAACCTCTCGCTCAATCATAAAATCTTAAAGGACTGCCTAAGTTTAGATCATAGAAATAAAATCCAGTGGCTGTCTAACATTGAGACGCTAGCTGCATACGTGGGATGACCAGATATTTTCTCTAACCCCGAATCCCTATGTAAGGCAGATCTAGAGTGGGTAAAATCTAACTTCAAGAAACTAAAAGAGGCAGAGCGAGAGGGTTTTGAAATCTGTAAACCATCGGTCAGGGCGCATGTTTTTCTAACTCCGTCTTCGGGGATCCCACCCTATCTAACAATAGTCTCTAACTCTTTCCACAGATGGTTGTTAACCAAATTACGGTTCAACCAATTACATATGGTTCTCTGGGACGTGGAGGGTTGGAGAAGATTAGAAGACGTTGCACCTTGCAAGTGCGACGACTTTTCCCCTCAAGACATCACGCACTTCTTGTTTTTTTGCAAATTTTTTAAACATGCCAGGAAAAGGTTTATTATTCCTATCTTAAAAAGTATGAATTTCAACCAGTGTAAGCCAGCTCTATATTTTTTAAACATGTTAGAGTCTCCATTAATTATGTTCTGTGTTGCTAGTTTTTTAGTAGCAGCTGTCAGAGAGAGGAGGGTCAGACTAAGAATTGTCCATGATGTTGATCCCCTCTAACAGTTGACTCCTGAATCTGTATTGATTATCTAAATGGTTATGGTATTTCCTGAATTTTATCTTTATAAATGAAATTGTATATTTTTATGCATATTTGTTATTATTTGTCTTTTATATCCTTGTGTCTGTATAGCATACTTTTATGATTTTTAATAATCGAATAAAGTGGTTTTGACTGACTGACTGACTGACTGAGAAGCCAGTCTTTGCTTATGCAGTGATAAAATGAGTCAGGTTTCACACTAAAGTGTAGTACTTTAATATGTAGATTGTGTGCCGTACCCTCACCCCTTCCAGACTAGTGAATGAGTTTTGGTAAACTCCTATGATAGTGTTGCTTGTCTAAAATCACACTGTGAGTCTGTGTTCCTTTCGGGTAAGGATTGTGAGAGAAGTATTTGTTAACATTGTGTATTTGCTGACAGATAACTGTTTTAAAACCTGTCATGTTGTCAAGTTTTAGTAGCATTAGAAGCCAGTCTTTGCTTATGCATTAATAAAATGAGTCCGGCTTTGACACTAAAGTGCAGTACTGAAATATGTAGATTGTGTGCAGTCCCCTTACCCCTTCCACAGTAATGAATAAGTTTTGGTAAACTCCTAGGGATAGCGTTGCTTGTCTAGAATCACACTGTGAGTCTGTGTGCATTTGGGAACCACTGTGATAGAAGCATGTGGTAACATTGTGTATTTGCTGACAGACAACTGTTTTAAAACCTGTCATGTTGTCAAGTTTTAGCAGCATTAAAAGCCAGTCTTTGCTTATGCATTGATAAAATGAGTTAGGCTTTGACACTAAAGTGCAGTACTTAAATATGTAAATTGTGTGCAGTCCCCTTACCCCTTCCACAGTAGTGAATGAGTTTTGGTAAACTCCTAGAGATAGTGTTGCTTGTCTAGAATCACAATGTGAGTCTGTGTGCATTTGGGAACCACTGTGAGAGAAGCGTTTAGTAACATCATGTATTTGCTGACAGATAACTGTTTTAAAACCTGTCATGTTGTCAAGTTTTAGTAGCATTAGAAGCCAGTCATTGCTTATGCATTGATAAAATGAGTCAGGCATTGACAGTAAAGTGCAGTACTGAAATATGTTGATTGTGTACAGTCCCCTTACCCCTTCCACAGTAGTGAATGAGTTTTGGTAAACTCCCAGGCATAGTGTTGCTCATCTAGAATCACACTGTGAGTCTGTGTGCATTTGGGAACCACTGTGAGAGAAGCATTTGGGTACTTCATATCTTTGAATACGCATAACTGCTTAAAAACGTTCCTGTTCTCAAGTTTTGGTAAACTTAGAAGGCAGTCATTGCTTATGTATTCACCCAGGAACTGTCCTTGCAATACTGTAAACATTCAGTTAATATTCAAGTAGTAACGGAGTGAGGCAGGCCTTAGCACATGCATTGATTCAAATGCTTATCCACTATGCATGCAGTTCTCTAACCATCTACACAGTTCTCTTTCACACCTTTAATTCCACAGTCAGTATCCATACACTTCAAGCAAACACCCTGTCACTCCCCATGTACTCCTCTAGTGACCCATTCAGCAGTATATACTAAACCATTCACTTCCCCAAAATCCAAACACTTATCAATTCACTCAGGCATTCTCTTTGCAGTACTCTACTCTAATCATTCAGTCAGTATCTAAGTACTCATGCAGCGAGCCAGGCCTTACAACATGGATGGCTTCAAACCCCTATCCAGTGTGCATACAGGCCTCTAGTCACCTACACACTTGTCTTTCACTTCTTTAATTAACTAGTCAGTATCTATATACTTCAATAAACATCCTGTCACTCATCTTGCACTCATCCAGTGACTGATCCAGTACCATGTACTAATCTTTTCACTGCGCCAAAACTGAAAAACTTAAAAGTTTTACCCAGGCACTCTCCTAGCAGTAGTCTAATGATTCAGTCAGTTTCCAGGTACTCATGTAGCGAACCATGCATTACCACATAGAGGGCTCCAAATGTCTATGCAGTATGCATGCAGTCTTCTAACATACTATACACTTGTCTTTAACAGCTTCAATTCCCCAGTCAGTATCCATGTACTTTCAGCAAACATCCTGTCACTCCCCTTGCAGTGTTCCAGTGACTTATTCAGCACCATGTAGTAATGCATTCACTGCGCCAAAACTGAAACACCTGTAAATTCACCCAGGTACGCTTCTTGCAATAGTCTAATCATTCAGTCAGTACCTAAGTACTAATGGAGTGAGGCAGGCCTTAGCACATGGATTTATTCAAACGTGTTTCCAGTATGCATGGAGGCCTCTAACTACCAACACAATTGCCTTTCAGACCTTCAATTTCTCTGTCAGTATCTATAAACTCCAATAAACACTCTGTCACTTTAATTGCACAGCTCCACTGACTCATTTGGCAGTAAGTACTAATCTATTCACTGCACTAGAATCCAAAATCTTAAAAAGATTCACCAAGTCACTCTTTTTGTAGTACTCTAATGATTCAGTCAGTACTCAGGTAGTGTTGCAGTGATCCAAGTGTTACTCTATGGATACTGTTTCAAACGTCTATTCACTATGGATGTAGGTCTCTAGCCACCTACATACTTGTCTTTCACACCTTCAATATCCCAGACAGTATTCATACAGTTCCCGCAAACACTCTGTCAGTCTCCTTGTACTAATGAGACAATTATATTATTCAGTATAAACTCTTTTATCTAATTTTTATCCAATTGGAAATGTCAGAATCACCTTAATCAATGAATAAATTCACTGAGGTGAAGGTGAAGGTCAAACTGTTTTAGACAATATCATCAACTGGAGTGTAACTGTTATATTATGTTGTAGGAATACGTGTGGCTTTTTCCTGATGCAGACGCAGTTTGCGTCGAAACGCGCGTCGAAAAGATTCAACCTGTCTGCCACAAAGAAATGTTCACATATATCATTGTGTTTTCTGATAAAAAAGAGTAATAATATGTTTTAATATTTTCATGTTTTTATTATCTCAAAAGTGCTTCATTATATGTTTTTTAATATGTCATTAAATGAATGTTTTTAAGTTTTGATAAGCGTTTTGGTCTTTATAATTGTTGCACTCAGTTTTTTGGAATCAAAATTGCACTAGATGGGCACATATATCGAAAGATTAAATACTTTTAGATCATATTGCCTAGGGATATATATTCTACTTGCATAGTACCCTGCCGTAGGAATTGTCACATTAATTGGACAGGGCCCCTTGTTACTTCTTGTGAGTCTCCTTATACTTCTCCAGTGACCCATTCAGCACCATGTATTAATCCATTCACTGCGCCGAAAGCCAACCACTTATAAATTCACCCAGGCACTCTCCTTGCGGTACTCTAATCATTCAGTCAGTACCCAAGTACTCATGCAGTGAGCCAGGCCTTAGCACATGAATTGCTTCAAATGCCTATCCACTATGTATGCAGTCCTCTAACCACCTACACCCTTGTCTTTCACACCTTCAATGCCCTAGTCAGTATTCATACACTTCTAGCAAACACCCTGTCACTCCCCTTGCAGTCCTCTAGTGACCCATTCAGCACCATGGACTAATCCATTCACTGTGCCAAAACCCAAACACTTATAAATTCACCCAGGCACTCTCCTTGCAGTACTCTAATCATTCAGTCAGTATCCAAGTACTATTGGACTGAGACAGGCCTTAACATATGGATGGATTCAAACATGTGTCCACTATGCATGTAGGTCTCTTTTCACCTACACACTTGTCTTTCACACCATCAATATCCATGTGAGTATTCATACACTTCTAGGAAACACCCTGTCACTCACCCTGTGTGTTTCCTTATAGTATTGCAATCATTCAGTCAGTTAGCATGTAGTCTTTTAGTGAGGTAGGCTTTAGGGCATGAACTGCTTCAAAGTAGTATGCACTATGCATGTAGTGTTTTAACCATCGTCACACTTGTGCTTCAGGGCTATAGTTTCTTAGTCAGTTTCGATATAAAATGTGACTCTACAGTAATAGAATAGTATACATTTGAAAGCTATTAATATACTTTTATTTGTGATTCTTTTTTACAGAGACTGTTTTTCAACGTTAAAATAGAGAAATCATGCC
The DNA here is from genome assembly GCF_964204655.1 of Triturus cristatus. NCBI lineage: Eukaryota > Metazoa > Chordata > Amphibia > Caudata > Salamandridae > Triturus > Triturus cristatus. The sequence goes on from NC_140592.1 coordinate 909,342,681, forward strand.
AGAAAAAAAAGAAAAAGAAAAGAACAGAGACAGGAGAATTACTTGAAGAAACATAAACCACAAGTATTGAATGTACAAGATAATGTGGCTAAAAAGAAAAAATCTTCTGGTAAGATCACAAAGCAATTTATTAAAAATGTTTGTAGGAGAAAACAGAATGTACAGAATGCTGAAACCACTGAGAATGTTTCAACTAGAAACAAAATTCAAAATAAGAGGAAAAGCAAAAAAGCAAATGTTCAGTCAAAGGAGACAAAGTATGCTAAAATAAGGCAAAATTAGTATAAGGAATTACGCAAAAAAATATTTTACAAGAGAGTAGTACATAATTTTCTGAAAGATGTGAAGAAATATAAAAAGAGAGATCTATTTTATAAAAAGAAGAAGCATATTGAAAACATTATTGTAAAGGCTTTTGAAGTAAAAAGGAAACTATTCATTTTAGTATTAAACAGAATTCGATCACTAGATAAACCAATCCATTTAATGAAGGCCAAAAGTAGGAGGAAAAGAGTAATTAATAGAAAACATTTTTGTGATTTTTTTTTGGGAGAATGAAAACACAGTTCCAGTTCAGAGCCTTTCTTTAATGAAGAGAGTTATTTACAGAGCAAAACATTACTGTATGCAGGTGACACCAGTGGTAGAGGTTATGGGGTTAGAGATGGTTGTCCAATTGAGAAAGAGAAAATGGTTGAAAGAAATGCAGAAGAAGTGATAGCTGATGAAGTTCTAGGGAGACGTCCTAAACACCCTGTGTACACTTGGGATTGCAGTAGTATTTGTAGTGTACACCAGGAATCTATTGATAAATTATGTAGTTTTTTACGAGCATATAGTAAAAAAAGTATTAAACAAAAGATTAAGGTGTTGCAAGGACTAGACCCTTGCAGAGTGAAAGAAAATACTGGTTTGCAAGGTCATTCTCTGGCTTGTCTTTCTAGGAAAGTTTGTCAAAGTGTTTTTCACCATTTCAGGATGCTGGCAGTACATCATACTCAAATGCGGAACTTAGTGAGAAGATTGTATTATGCGAAAAGTCCAGCACTAAAGTTAAATGAGTTGAACTGTGCTCTTTTGCGTGGCTCAGTATCAGATGTGAAGAAGGTTTGTGATGATATTGAGTTTTGTTACTTTGTTCCTCAGCAAGAGAGTGCAGAAACTGACACATTAGTAGAACAAAATGTTGAAGACAATGTAGAACCCGTAATTACAAAAACTTTTGAGGATGAAATCACAAAGTTTAAGGTAATTTCAGGTGAAAGACCAAATGTTTCTTGTATTTGTTGTCAGCGAACTCACTATAAAAATCAGACTAGGGGTGTCAATATGTATTTAAAAAGTGAAATAGAAGATAATGATAAGTGGATGGAATTTGCAACTTATTTGTTGGTAGAGGATTGTTTTGATTTGGGATCTGAGCAGCGTATTTGCAAATATTGTTATAACAAATTAGATGAGAATAAAATGCCTGCTAGAGCTGTTCATAATAATCTAGAGTTGGTTGCTATTCCTCCAGAGCTGATAGATTTAAATACGTATGAGTCTATTCTCATTCAATGTGTTCACCCGTTTCAGGCTATTGTTCGTATGGAGCCTAAAACAGGTAAATTACCTCCATCAGAGTTGCAAAGAGGATTGAAAGGAAGAGTTGTGTATTTACCGTTAGATTTAAGGAAAAATATTGAAACTATTGGTGTAGACCATGCAGAAAATGAGCCACTAGTCATTCTAGTTAATGGTGTTTCTACTAAGAATAAGAAAATCTGGCAAGAGTTAGTGGATGTTAGAAAAGTGCAAAAGGCATCATTGTATCTGTTGAAAAATAATGAGTACTATAGAAATGTGTTTGTAGGAGAAAAATAAATAGATTTAGCAGAAGATACTGAAACATTAAGTGGACAAATAGAAAAAGTGGACATGTCCAGATGTGAAGAAATCTATGAACATTACAGTGTACATCCACTTCATTCAAAAGAGGTGATGGGGAATACGATTGAGTTGTTCCAAATGAAAAAAGCAACAGGAAGTCCCATGAGTGTATAGGAAGAGAGCTTGGAAGCTTGTTGTTTCCAACAGGAAAAGGTGGACGATATGATGAACGTCCTGTGCAGATTCCTGCATCTGAATATCGGACAACAAGATTATATGCAGAAGATCCAAGATTTCGACAATGTATCCCTTATATGTTTCATCTTCTGTTTGAAAGTGACTTGTCTGGACTTTCATATGCAGTAAATCACATTTTAAAAACTTGAATGCATCTGCAAAATTTAACTGCAAAGGATTTTATGGATAAAGTGCATCAGAGAGATGATCATTTAGAATCTCAGTTGATTAATCTGATGGCATGTCAGCGTGGGACTAATGAATATTGGTACCGTCGTCATGGAGAACTGAAATGTATGCTACGGAACTTGGGAACTCCTACATGGTTTGTAACACTAAGCTGTGCTGAGTATGCTTGGGATGATTTACTTGAATTTCTTCGAGAGGCAAATTCCAATATAAAAAATATTGAATACAAGACACCTGGAGAGTTGTGCTCTTTGGATCCTGTTAATGTATGCAGATATTTCAATCATAGATTTGAAGCTATGATGTCTTTCATCTGCAATAAAAAGAATCCTCCTCTTGGATAAGTTGTGGATTTCTTTTGGAGAAAGGAGTATCAAGCAAGAGGTGCTCCTCATATACATATGTTGTTATGGATCAAGGACGCCCCCAAATTTGGAACAGATTCAGATGAAACGGTTTTGTCTTTCATTGAAGATTGTACCACATGTGCTGTACTAGCCCTGGGCGAAAATTTTGTTCAGTTCGCAGAAATTGCGATAATTTGACATTTTCGCGTACCGCGGAAAGCGTGAAAATGTCAAAATTTCCGCATTCCGCAGCTTAGCGATAATTTGGTTCTTGCTCGCGCTGTAAAATAATACATTCTCGTGCGCGCGCGATCGCCTTACCTGAATCCCTGTGTTCACCGACAAGTTTTCTTGATCCAGCCGCGTTCTCCATGAGATGTTGTATAGTTTTTAGCCATTTGCGCTGTCTCACGACAGTTCGCGCCCGCAGTGACGTCATGCGTCGCGCGATCACGTCTTTCTTCTCACGATCATGCACCGCGAGACAACTGAAAACAAGATGGCCGCGCCCGCGAGTTGGCGAGCCGCAACCATGCAGAAAATCTCGCGAACATGCGGGAAAAAAACTTCAGCATCTTCGCGATATTTCCGCGTGTTTGCGATAATTTTTTACATTTTCGTGATAATTTGCGAAAGTGGATTTCGCAAATTCCGCCCACCCCTCTGCTGTACCCAATAGCTGAGAACATAAAAACTTAAAACAACAAGTTTTACGATTCCAAAGCCATCGATGTGGAAAATATTGTTGATGAAAGTACAAGCCAAAGGATAAGTTCTATACCAAATGTCGTTTTGGATTTCCACGTCCTGTATTATCCAAAGGAAGAGTGAACAGTTTTATGTCAGCTGTGCGACATACCATCACAAGAAAGTCTCTGAAAAATACCAACAAATTTAGAAGAAGCGAAGAATCAAAATACATAAATGACTACAATCCAGTTATTTTATCCATGTGGAACGCTAACATGGATATTCAGTATGTTGCGGACAATTCCATTGCTGTTGCTCGATATGTAACATCCTACATTACTAAATCAGAAAAGACGGAATTGAAAGAAATGTGGGAAGAGATTTCTCACGAGAAGACTATAGGTAAGAAATGATAGAGTTTCAGTTTGAAGATGTTATCGCATCGTGAAATTGGAGCATATGAATGTTCAGATCGGTTATCATCTGCAAGTCTATATTCCAAAAGTAGAAGAATCATTTGGGTGAGTCTAGGTCTTGCAGGAATGCGAAATCGGGTACTGAAATCTGTTCAAGAAATTGAATATTTAGCAGAAAAAGAACCAGAAAGTACAGATATTTTGAAAACGAATATGTTGGACACATATTACCTAAACAGAAGTCATCATCTTGAGAAGATGTGTCTCTATGAAGTGCTGCAAAACTACACTTTTAAACGGAATACTACAGAGAACATCAATGATGGAAAATATGCAGTGATTGGTTCCGAAGGATGTCTGGTGAAACAAAGGAAAGGAAATTTAATTAATCAGAGGAAACTGAGTTGCGACACTGCTGATAAAAGGGAATTTTACTATTTAGCCCTTTGCAAATGTTCAAACCATGGCGTTCAGAACTGGAATTACTTGGAGATTTTCAGAGCTATGAAGATTCATTTAATGCTTGTAAAGATAGCATACAATGTAGTGCTTTTGCAAATTATGTGAAAATGTTGAATGATGAAATTGATCAAGAAGCTACAATTGCAGCTGAGTTTGCTAGAGACAGTTCTCAAGACAGTCAAAGTTCTGCTGCACTGAGTCAAGATCCAATTGGACAACCAATTGTTGAAAATGAAGCAGCAAATGCCATGAATGAGGTGGAAACAGCAATGTATCAAGCTCAAGAAGATGTAATACAGTTAGGAAACTTTGAAGAACAACTAAGGTGCCGATTCCGATCCGTTAAAAAAATTTACCGTCAGACTCGTATCCGTATTTTTTTACGTACGAATCGTACAAGTCCCGTACAAACGGCGAAGTACGATTCGTACGTGAAAAATACATACGAATGACCTCGGGAAAAGTCTACGAGACGTCCCGGGACAGTTTTACGTACGAGTCGTAAAACTGAAGTCCGAGCGCACATGTCCGATCCGTACCGGCGTCATAAATACACAAGCGTATGGAAAACGTCCCGTACGGAGCGAACTTTGCACGACACCTATCCCGGGTACACTTGTGCCAGGGGTACGAGTCATACGGCCCCCCCAGCCTCCCACCCCTCCCGCGTAAGTCCGCACCGTACCCCCACCCCCCGTATGTATGGCGTGTACCCCCCAGGCCCCCCGTATGTACGTGCCGTCCCCCCTGCCCCGTATGTACGCGCTGTACCCCCAGCCCCGTATGTACGCGCCGTACCTCCAGCCCCGTATGCACGCGCGTACCCCCAGCCCCCCCATATGTACGCGCCGTACCCCCAGGCCCATATGTATGCGCCATACCCCCAGCCCCGTATGTACGCACCGTACCCCCAGCCCCCCGTATGTACGCACCGTACCCCCGTATGTACGCACCGTACCCCAGCCCCGTATGTACGCGCCATACCCCCAGCCCCGTATGTATGCGCCGTACCCCCAGCCCCATATATATGCGCCATACCCCCAGCCCCCGTATGTACGCGCCTTACCCCCAGCCCCGTATGTACGCGCCTTACCCCCAGCCCCGTATGTACACACCGTACCCCCAGCCCCGTATGTACGCGCCATACCCCTAGCCCGTATGTACGCGCCATACCCCCAGCCCCCTCCGTATGTACGCACCGTACCCCCAGTCCCGTATGTACGCGCCGTAACCCCAGCCCCCCCGTATATGCGTACATACGGGGGGGCTGGGGGTACGGCGCGTACATACGGGGCTGGGGGTACGGCGCATACATACAGGGGGGCTGGGGGTATGGCGCGTACATACGGGGCTAGGGGTACGGCGCGTACATACGGAGCTGGGGGTACGGCGCGTACATACGGGGCTGGGGGTACGGCGTGTATGTACGGGGCTGGGGGTACGGTGCGTACATAGGGGGGGTCTGGGGGTACGGCGCGTACATACGGGGCTGGGGGTACGGCGCGTACATACCGGGGGGCTGGGGGTACGGCGCGTACATACGGGGCTGGGGGTACGGCGCGTACATATGGGGCTGAGGGTATGGGGCGTACATACGGGGGGTACGGCGCGTACATACGGGGGGCTGGGGGTACGGTGCATACATACAGGGGGGCTGGGGGTACGGCGCGTACATACGGGGCTGGGGGTACGGCGCATACATACGGGGCTGGGGGTACAGCGCGTACATACGGGGGCTGGGGGTACGGCTCGTACATATGGGGGGTACGGCGCGTACCGGGCCCCCTTTTCCTCGTGCATCGCGGCGTACTTAGCTTTTCTGGCACTTTTTGGCTCCCGTAAAAATATAGCCGTGCAGAGTGCTGTGGGTATGAATCGTACTTGCTGGTCCGTAAAACGCTGCCTGACTCCGTGCAGACGTCGCGTACGCGCTGTCCAGGATCGGAATTGTATGTATTTTTTAGCCGTACGGTGTTTTTTACGATTCGTACGGAAATGGTATTTCTGTACGAATCGTACTTGCTGGTTTGTACGTTGGAATTCCCGGGTACGAGTCGTACGGAGAAAACGCTACGTACGACCATTTGTAACCAGGTTTTACAGGATCGGAATCGGCACCTAAATGTTGAACAGAAACAAATTTATCAACAAGTGAAAGAGCAGATTGACCATGGATTACTTCATGAAAAGAAAGGGTGCTCATGTACATCATTTCAATCTATCTGAATGTATGTGAGTGGTCAAGCTGGAACAGTAAAAAGTTTCTTAATTAAAGTAATTACAAGTTAGCTGCAAAAAACAACTGAGTCGCATTTGTCTTGTGTTGTCACTGCTCCAACTGGGTTAGCAGCACATAACATTAAAGGAATTACTTTTCATCGTTTACTAATGCTACTAGTAGAGCATGAGAACAAATTGGAATACCACAAGCTATCTGGAGAAGCTTGTTGTGAAGTTTCAAGAGTCTTGAAGAAAATGAACTTCTCATTATTGATGAGGTGAGCATAGTCTCAAACTTGATGCTTGCCTTTGTGCATTTAAGAATGCAGCAAATTCTTAAAACAGAGTATCACGTGTTATTTGGAGGAAAACACGTCATACACACGGAAACACATGGAGATCTATTGCAACTGACTCCGGTAAAAGGACAACCTGTCTTTAAAACACTTGCACATGAAGATACCAGAAAGTCTCTTGGTAGTGTTGGTAATGTGAATATTTGGACTAATTTTGAATACAAAGAACTGACAACAAATATGCGACAGGCAAATGATGCTGAATATGGAAGTATTCTTCAAGATATAAGAATTGGAATTCTTACAGAACATGGCAAACAAGCTTTGGAAAGTCGATTACTTTGCAATGTCTTTCCAAATGAAAATGTAGTTCCTGCAAAAGTGTACATGAAAATTGCTGAAAATAAATCAGTGATCTGTTTAATGCCAACACTGCGCGAGTGTTCCATATTTAACGAAGAACTATTGAAACTGGAAAATGAAGAAATTATAAAAATGGAAGCCATCGATAAAATAGAGCATGAAGGAATCACTATTATTTTGACGGGAAAGTTGAAAACAAAACTAGATTCTTTAGAAAAAAAAAATATCTAAAACAGCTGGTTTAGAAAAGACACTATATGCATGTGTAAACTGTCGGGTAATTTTAAGGCGTAATTTGGATGTAGAAAAAGGGTTAGTTAATGGCGCAATGGGTAAAGTGGTGGATTTTTTTAATTATCAGAAAAAAGAAGGAATTGAATTTTTAAAAATTACATTTGATCAGATTGAAGAAGTTAAAGAAATTGGTCGATGTTCAGTTCGTTTTTTGCTTGTTAAAGATTTATATGTCCGTAGGAAACAATTTCCATTTTCTCTGGCATATGCAGTGACTATTCATAAATCTCAAGGATTAAGTCTAGACAGTGCATTGGTGAACATTGGATCTACTGTATTTAAAGAGGGTATGGCATATGTTGCTTTGTCGCGAGTCAGAACATTATCTGTTTTGTTTTTGATTGATTTTGATGAGACAAAGGTTACTGCAGATGCAAACTGTGTAAAAGAGTATAATATGTTAAGAAGGGTGTATGCTCCAAATTTAGGTCAATATCCTGTATTTGAAAAGCGTGTGATTGGTCGAAAAAGAAGGTTTGAGAATATCTGTTCTGAAGGTGTCGAGAAGGGAAAAGAACAAGATAATGTTGTGATTGCAAGTAAAAAGAAATTGGACACTGTTGAAGAGGTTGTTGGTTATCAGTTTGAAAATAGTTCAGGTGTCAACTGCTATGCTAATGTAGTGGTCAATGTTGTTTTTTATCTTGAAGGTTTGCAAGAACAAATTATGCAGATTCGGCATAAAAGATTTTGTTCTCTGTTGCATTCTGTTTATGAAAAATTGACAACAGATACAAGTAAAATACAGTCTGTTTCAGATGTTCGTAATCTTTTGGATGTGTGTTCTGGTTCTACACAATTGACACAAAATATCCAACAAGATGCTCAGGAATTTTTAATGTATATGCTTACCATTTTTGAAAATGAAGGTGTAGAAATAGAAAATATTTTTGGCCTTTCTTACAAATGGGAACATCATTGTTAAAATTGCATGTATACATGTACCACTAATGTAGACACTGAAAGATTTCCGTATTTAACATTACCAGACTGTAAATCAGTGTCTTTCAATAAATTAGTTAAAGGTGCAAATCAAAACATGGAGTGTAGCCAATGTAAATCAGAAATGTTATCCACATTATTTTTAACAAAATATGGACAATACATAATTTTAATGATGCAATGTTGTACAGCTGATGGAAGAAAATTGGATACTTTAATAAAGCAGTTTGTAGCAACACAACTATCAATATCAGGAAGGACTTTTTATAGCAATTGCAATCATTTTCCATGATGGTCCTTCCACCACATCTGGATATTACACTGCCTATCTAAAATGTGACAAAGGCTGGACACTTTGTAATGATTCCCAGTTGGTTTTCAAACAACGTTTGCCTAGGGAATTACCTACTTCCTACCTAATATTTTTAAAGTCAAAGTTTTAGGAAGATAATTCATTCTCTGAGGAATTTATTATTATAATTTAATAAGACTACCATTGGACAATTTACATAAAAAGGAGTGCAAAAATACCATTTGGCCTCAAGGAAAGGTATATGTTTGAATTATGGACTTTTTTGTGCTCATTAACTCGGTGAATATTTTCAAGCAACAACATTTATAGTTTTTATAAGTTAAACTTATAAAATGTTGTTAGCCATAAGCATTTCATATATGTGTGATTTGTATCTTGTGGTATTTTACCGAGAATAGCACGTTGGGTTTTTTTAAACAATCTTTTTGATTGTTTTTTTTTTTGCCCGCTGTTAAGTGATGAGTACGATTGAAATCACTATTTCTAGTGAAATTCAATATATTCTGAGAACAGCAAAAAAGGCCAACAAATTACTTTGTTGAAATTATGCTGTGTTGTAAAAAATTTATTATTACATGTTATAACTATTTTTTCTTTTATTTACAGATCCTAATTCTAAAATAAGCAGTTTACATCAATTTACATTGCAAAAAAAATCTGAAAAAAATGTATACCATCTATTACTGTGAAGGTAAGTTTAACTAAGTATTAATATGCAGAATGGGCAGATCTGCAAGAACCTACAAAGATTGAACAAGTTTTTTAAAACACTCTGTTTATACCGATGTAGTTTTGAAATCTCTCTGTTACCGGATATTATGTGACCTCCAAAAAAACAGATTTGAGTGGTTCATAATATTTCCCATTGTACCGATTGAAGGACCGCAATCATTTCAATCATTCTTGTTTGAGCATCTTTGCAGACAAAACTCTGTGCTTACCTTCTATCATTCGGAAGCAATTTTAAAACAGAAATATGTCACTTTTTGTAACATAGTTATTGCACAAGACACTCTTTCATATTTGCAAAGAGAGGAAAAGGTGCTCTGTGTACTTTTTCTATTCCATGTAAATACAACCTCATCATACACACCACTTTGCGTTGAAAGGTTGTTCTATAAGTGTTGTTGTGCATGATTGCACTGAATACTCATTGAACAAGACACATCTCCAGATTTATCATAAATCATAAATCTCGATATGTGTGTGAATGCTGCACCAGTCTCTAATTGGTGTACGAAAGCACAACAAGGAGAATTGTTTTCATTTCTCCTCATTTATTAATCTTCAATGCATGCTAAAATGTTCAGCATACATTGAAGGAGAAAAATGCGTTTACTGATTGTTTTTGTGCAGGAAGGTGTGTCTTTCTGCACAAAAACAAACAGCACATGACACAGATATCCTTCCACCATGGTGCAAGGGTGCCTGTGTCACCACATGGCTGCAATTTAAGCAGCCATGCAGAGAGAAGCATAGATGTGCAACATATTTAAGTACATATGTTGCATCCCTGTGCTTCGGAAGTACTACAGCACACTGCAGTTAAAGAGGTTACTGTGTGAAGCTGCAGCCCTTCCTCATAGTTCTGCACTTATACATTCACCATACACTATTAATGCATTCATTCAGTCAATTACGTACTACACATACATTCATCTAAACTTTCACACACCAACAAACAAATATATAGCTCTTTTTTTAAACCAGGAAAGTTAGTTCTTAGAAGAACTTTTTTTTTTCTTCTTTTTTCTTTTATATTTTTTTTGTTTTTTTGAACAATTTTTAAATTTTGGGGGATTTTCTTGAAAAAAAAAGGAAAAAACAGAACTGGAGGAACAAAACAATGAACTTCAGGGGAAAAAAAAAAAAACTAACAATGATGGCTTTCTTGCATCCTGCAAATTAAGTCAATAGATTGCTCTCCGTAGCATAGCACTGCATTACACTTCAAGCAGAGGACTTTCAGTGTGGCAAACTGAGGACGGATGTCCAGGTGTTGGTCCGATGGATGCATGCGAGAAGTACTTGGCTCTGATGTCTGTGAAGGTCCAGAAAGAACTCTCATTCTTCGGCACTCTTCACATGCCAGGTTTATTGGATGCATGGTTTTGAGATGTTTTTTCATGCTGGCTGTACCACATGAGTTCTTCTTTTCTGGATCGCCACGGGAGAGCACTCTTTGACATATCTTGCATGTCACTTTGGTGGCATTGGTCTTGGATTGCCCCGCTGGAAAAGTAAAAAATTTCCAGACAATAGATGAATATCTTTCCGGGCGTGGTGCCTCAACCAGATATTCATCTCCAGAAGAATGTTGAGATGCTGGAGATCCCTCCTGCCCTGAAGCCATTGTTTTGCAAAAAAGATTGAACTAAGTTTAAACTTAGCCAAAAAAAGTTCTTCTCAGCAGAGAGATGCTCCTCCAAAGAAGGTCTAAGAAGAATGATTGAAATGGGTGGGGTCTTTCAATAGTTAGAGCAGGAAGTGTAATGAACCAACCAAATCTCTTTTTTTCAGGTCACATGGGATCCATGCAGCATGCACTTACGCAGCACGCACCCAGCGCGCATCCGCGAAATTAAATTTAAAAGGAATATAGGATTAGATGTAAAAATATATTACTTTTGTGAGTAGTTTATAGTTTGTCTTCAATTAATATTCACATGAAATACATATATATATGTTTTTTTAAATGTTAAATATTTCACGGAATTCGTGCACCCACCGCGTCATACACGCATATGACGCATCGCGGAAGCGCGGAAGCGTCGCGTAACGTGTATCGTACGTGTCACGTATAGGCTTGGAGTCGCATACCGGTCGCATTGCAATCGTGCACCAAACACGTACCCAATGCATACCGTACGCGAATGCTTGCGCGTAGGGATCAAGAACGGTGCGCATAGGGTGCGCGGATCCCAAAAAAATGGAAAAATAAAAATAAAAAATAAAGTTTCAAAAATATTGTTTAAAAAATATTTTACAAAATGTAAAAATATATTTTAAAACATTAACAATTTTTTTTACAAAAACCCAATAAAAACAAATAATATTTTTTAATTTTTAAAAGAATGAATTGAAAAAATAAGTTAAAATAAAGGTTTATAAAAAGTATTTTAAAAAAACATAATTAAAGGAATTGACACACTGAAATTGAAAAATGTTAAAGATCAATGAAAATCATTAAACATCATAGCTTTAGAGATAAATTATAGATAGGAATTAGCATTTAAAAACCTTTGAAATTCACTGAAAAAACCATAGGTTTCATGCGTGTTATAGTTAGGAATTGACATTTAAAAAACCTTAGAAATTCTCTGAAAAAACCATAGGTTTCAGGGGTGTTATAGTTAGCTGGACATTTCCCTCGTACAAAACCCTAGAAATTCCCCCGTTATAGTTAGTTCAGCTAACTATAACTTGCGCGCCCCCGCAATGCACTGCTGATGACGTCACATATTACATCACTCATGACATGGTCAGTGACATCACTGATGACATCTCAAATGACATCACTGATGACATCATCCATGTAATAAATTAGTGCATCTCTCACACCCTAATATAACCAATGATACACCGACTCAAACTTTCAGACGGCCATTTTCAAAACCATAGATACTCCAATACCAATAATTACATTCCCGCTCTTTGACTCTTAGGTCTACACACACCTCCACTCACTCACCTGTAGAGTCACTCATACTTACAGTCACTCAGTACAGGACTATCATATGCATTTATACACCTATATAGACACTCAGACTCCACCAATCATCCATAGACATACTCACACACCTAGTCAATCATGCAAATAATTAATCACACTCCAATTTACTTACCTACACAGTTATACACACACAAGTTCACTTACTCATAAAAATACTACCACATTCTTATGCTCTTATACAATTACTGATACAAGCACACACTCATCCATACAGCCACTTTCACAATCACACACTCTCACATATACCCAGTTATATACTCTTACACACATATACCCTGCCTTTCACATATGTAATTACTCACACATGTACCACTGAGATATACATTCAATCACTAACACACCCATACATACACTCACCCAACCATACAGCCCATCACAGATGCACTCTTAAAACCATGCACCCATAGAATCACCCACATATATGCACAGAGTCACACACACCCTACCCACACAAACACTCAGGCACCCATACAGATACTCAGACAACCAATCAATAACCCATATAGACACTCATATAGCTATTCACAAAACCATGCAGCCACTTATACACCAACAGACAGACAGATACAGACATTCACACAGTTTAGTCACTAGTCTGCAGTAAGATACATGTAATGACTCACTTATAGAGTCAGTCACGCACCTAGAAATTCATCCATTCACACACTTATACACCCACTCATTCTTCCATAGGCCTTTCCCTATATATATTAAACATATTAAAACTTTACAGAAAAACAGACTCGCAGGATGATGTCATCAGTGATGTCATTTGAGATGTCATCAGTGATGTCATCAGTGATGTCACTGACCATGTCATGAGTGATGTAATATGTGACGTCATCAGCAGTGCATTGCGGGGGCGCGCAAGTTATAGTTAGCTGAACTAACTATAACGGGGGAATTTCTAGGTTTTTGTACGAGGGAAATTTCCAGCTAACTATAACACCCCTGAAACCCTGAAACCTATGGTTTTTTCCGTGAATATATATATATATATATATATATATATATATATATATATATATATATATATATATATATATTATATATATATATATATAGATAGATATATATATATATAATATATATATATACCCACACACACAATCACTGGTACTGCTTAGCGCTGTACAACCTGCCTCACCGTGCCGGTACCAGCGCCAATAAGCAGCAACCATCCAACACATTCCACAAGCTCCGGAGCAATCCGGTTAAATGAAGAAGTGGCACACCACTTGAATGCACGTTAATTTATCATGCACAAACCATGACACGTTTTGGCTTACACAGCCTTTGTCAAGTTACTTGCTGTGCCCAGCTCAATGTAGAAATACAATTCCAATTCATTGACATGGAAAACATCTTAATCATATCAGTTTCACCTTGATCAAGGAATATTAAATATGCACCTAAAGAAACTGTTTCAAATACATTTAAAAAATCTTGTTGATATATCTTTACCCAAGTCACTATATTGTCATGAAATGGATTGTTGGTTTCTATGTTATTCATTAACAAAATGGCAAAGTTAATAGCATACACTGCTCCCACTTTCTATCCTGCTAATGGTTTGGGGCTTTTTTTTATCTAGTTTGGGAGGTGCAACAATGCACCTATAATTATTATTTTTTACAGAGTGGTATGAGTGCCCTGATTAATAATTTTAGTTTATATATCTTTTGGTTCAAGCAACGGGTATTGTCTTGTTTCCTTGTATATGCGATTGTTTGTTCACTGTGCTGGATATTACTGGGCATCTCTCATAGCCATTGAGTGCCTTGGCTAAGAAGGTTGGATGTTGGGCCTTGCCCCAGATACCTTGTAAACATGCGTTGACAACTACATGCCTCAATTATGTTAGGTATATGGGCTTTCAGATTCCCCTTACATCTGGGTTTATAGTAGCACATCTTCTGCTATGTTATATTTGTACAGGCACTGGCTAATTCAATACTTAAATTCTCAGAACCTTGATTGAGAATCCCTTAAATGAGAAGGTTGAATACTGGACACTGGCTGATTGGATATTTTAATCCTCAGAACCCTGATTGAGAAGCCTTCAACTGAGAAGGCCCTATACTGGGCACCGCCCCGGTTACCTGGGAACAAGGAACCTTCATTAACCTCAATCCTAGCCCTTGGCAACTCCATTGATCCCTTGATTGAATATGTGGTGGGATGTCATCTTATATTAGGTACCTTTGTCACTCACTTACTTTTAGGTGTGATGCATACCACCACGAACAGTATGGTAACCATGTTTGAATGGACCACTGCATGGTATGTTTTGAAATTGCAGCAGTAATCACTGGATCTTTATGGTTGCTCATTGATGGATGCGTGCCCTGGACTACTCTGCATGACATCCACATATTCAAAACCCCTCCGATTGTTGGCTGGTCCACACCGGTTGTGTGCCAGATGTAATTTTTCTATTCCACACACTACACAGAATTTTCTGCATGTCCTTAACACCAGTGACTCACAGTGGCTCATTGGATTAAGTGCGTATTTGGAACTCATTTCTCTTTCTTTACCTACATATTCCCCTTATGTCCCCCCTTAATTATTCTTACAGGTTGCAATGTGTATTTATTGATTTATCATACTTGAAATATGTGTCTAGGCAAACATTGCATTGTCTGATGTTGATCCTATATGTTTAGTTGATCTAAATGTTGTCGACTGAATCACTTTGACCTGTATGAGTATGTACAATTGTTTCTTTGGGTGCAGTAGTGTTGTCTGTAACAAAAAGTGTGATTTTTGATTTTTATATAATTCTTTTTGTTACAACCCTGTTTTTTTGCCTGTTTGTTTGTGCAAAACCTATTGTGGTGTGCCCCATAAGGGTAAATACCCCTACAAACCAATGTTATATTTGATTCAAATAAACTACTGGTTATCTAACTGATTTAACTCTCTCTGGGCATTAATATTGTGTACCCAGTGTATTACACCCATTTAAGTAGTGCCTTAAAATATGTCCCAGAGCTCTGCAGCATGAATGCAATTTGAAACTGACAAATCCATTTGCGAATATAACCCATTTGCCAAGCCTAAAACCCCCTTTGTAATACATATAAATCACCCCTAATGTTGGTCCTAGGTAGCCCAAAGGACAGGGTGAATTGAAAATAAAAGCTGGGCATGTATTTTTACATGTTACATGTCCTGCTAGTGAAACATTCCTATATTCATTTTTCACTACTGTGAGGCTTACCTCTCCCATTGGATAACATTGGATTGCCTTATTATGTTAAACAAGTGCTAACTTTTGATTGAGAACAGGTAGACATTTCATGTTAAATTTCTGAAAAATTGTAATTAAAAGCCTCAGAGTTTAAGTTACAATTTTGAAAATGCCACTTTTAGAAAGTTGTAATTTTTATGTCCTAACTATTTGGTGTCTGCAGCCTGTTCCTGGGTCACATGACTTAGTGTACTTGGCAGTTAGACTTTGTTTAATCCTCTCAGACAGCCACGCAATAGAGGGATTAGGTGTATCTGGTTGGATCATCAACTGGCAGAATGGAGGGCAGAGCTGGGCACAGCCCCACTAGCGGCTTAATTGGCTGTGCTGTACCTTCACACAAAGAACTTGTCACCCCTGCATTGTTCATGCAGCCATCTTGGAGCCAGGGCAGGGGAAGCAGGAAACTTCTCCTACTTCAAAAGAGAAATCAAGTATAAAAATAGTCCTCCAAGAACCACTCTTCTGTTTGCTTTCTGGACCT
Organism: Triturus cristatus; assembly: GCF_964204655.1. Taxonomy (NCBI): domain Eukaryota; kingdom Metazoa; phylum Chordata; class Amphibia; order Caudata; family Salamandridae; genus Triturus; species Triturus cristatus. Next base: position 909,358,795 of record NC_140592.1, read on the forward strand.
CGAAAGGACTCTCAGAGCACTGCCTGCTGCTGTGGCCTGCTGTGAACTTCAGAAGACTCCCTTGCTACACTTGGAAGTACTGCTTTGCTGCCCGAAACCTGCCTTGAACCCTCAGAGGTCTGCCCTGCTCTTTGGGCCCTGTTTCATTACTTGAGCATAGGACTTCCAGAGTGACTCCAAGAGATAGTTGGCTGTCCTCCTGATCAGAGCCTCAGGTACTGAGCAGGTTCCAAACATCTTGAACCTGCACCTGGACCCAGACTGAGTGAGCCTAACCCTTTAAGTAGTACCCCTCTAGTCCTGGAGCCTTGATGGTGGTACTGAAAGGGCACAGATAGCCAAAAATCTATACCTTTGGAACATGTTTGGATAAAAAACGCTCTGAGAACTGAGAGAAGACCGGGACCAACTTGCAGGTCTATTGCCGGTCAGGCTCACTTTACGGCAGCTCATGCTATGTCCCTGTTCGCAGCAGCAAATCCTGTCAAGTGGTACTTCAGAAAAGGGGTATTTAGCCTCCTGGAACCCTTTTCAGCGAGACACTACAGATTCAACCCGCTGAAGATTTTCATCTTCCAAAAAAGTGTCTAAGTCCTAACCTAGAAATCTTCTCCTCAACTTTGTGCAACAGCTCCCCGACAACGATGATTCCTCCTCGGACACTGCCTGCAGCCTTGCCCCACTGACATTTACCTTCTCAGCACACTTTTCTTAAACATTTCTTGTAAGTCCAAAGGTACTTCGGCTTCATTGCAATTGGCCATATTTTTCAACTTTGACCCATTGTCTTGTTGCTCGATGTCCGTGGCTGGCGTTTTATTTTTTAGACAATCGTTTTTACATTAAACTTTAAAAATTCATAACCTGGATCTACTAATTGGAGTTTTGTCATTTTGGTGTCAAATCATTTATTAAAATGTACTCTATTTTTCTAAATTGGTGTTGTATGTTTCTTGTGTTGTTCTTTCACTTTATGACTGTTTGTGTACTGCATAAATACTTTACACATTGCGTCTAAGTTAAGCCTGACTGCTTTTGTGCCAAGCTACTAGAGGCTTAAGCACTTAAGCACAGGTTAATTTAGTGACTTTGTGTGGTACAATCTGATGGGGGTTGTGTCTATTGCTTTAACAGGGTTCATTCGGGGGACAAACAGCCCAATTTCCAACCAAACGTAAACTAAACAAGAATTTAAAATTGCAACTGTATACCTTTAATTTATAATTTACGCAACATTTTCAAATTATTATAACTTGTGCACCTCCATACACAGTGTGGTACCCAGACTACATTAACTATAACTCTACCTTGTACTGTGTTCTCTCTCACATAAGATGTGATTTGGGATCTCATAACTATTATTGTAAATACTATTCATTTATATTGTATAACTGATATAATATAAAAGGGTATAAATAGAGTAGGCGTGAGTCATAGGTAATGTAGTGTGGCTACAGAGTTGAAATACCTTTGTATGGATGTGCACGAGTTATAATATTTTGAAGATGTTGGGTTAGTTATGAATTAAACGTATATGTCTACAATTTTAAATTCTTCTGTAGTTTGATGTCATCACGGATGACATGATCCAATGAGAGTGACAGCTTGCTAGCATCTGACACTGAAAGGTCAGCTTACCCAACTCCCCAGGAAATTCATTAATAGTACTTATCTCGTGCCCTGAAGTAACTATAACTCATGACAAGCACAGTGTTGTCATCAATGATTTAATTTCAAATGCTGCAGTGATGTCCTACAATATGTCATGAGTGTTTTTAATATATGAAGTAATTAGTGCATGGCAATGGCATGAGTTATATTTACTTTAGTACATGAGCTATAGTAACTTGATAGAACTACAACTGGTCAATTTCAGTGGTTTTGTTTGTAAAGAAATGGTAAACTTTAACCAATATAACTGACATATTCACCTAACTATACTATCCTTTTAAACTTTGTTTTTTTCAGTGAATTTCTAAGGATTTTTTCATGTAGAGAAAGATATTATTACATTCCTAACTGTAGCATTACTTTTACTTTAGTTTTTCTCTGTGAATTTCTGTGTTTTTTCAATGTAAATTAAGATAGCAATTGCCATGTGCGAAGTGGGGTTGAGAGGGAGGCCTGCCCAACTCCCTGCGGGCTTGCAGCCCCACTGCAGTACACAGCTTACTATGTCATATAACAATGTTAAGGATCTCATATTATGTAAGGCACACCTACTTGTTTTATCAAAGGGTCCGAATACCAAAAGTGGTGGGTTTATTGGCTTTATCAAGGAGTCAGCTCATCAACAAATATAGAGCAGACCTATAGAAAAGTAACCAATAACTATAATCAAATGTATGATTTCCATATTCACAAATTTCAACTTTATCAAAAGTGATTGCCATAAAATACTTTGGCATTCAAAAAAACAATAACATATCTTTGAGTCTTTTTTAACAGTTTTCATCCCACAAAGTACAGCCATAGAACCAACCACAGGCACTCAAGCTGAAAAGCATACACCTCTTGCTCGAAGTGCTTTAGAAAATACAGTAAGCTCTCCTTGGGACATGAACTCAATAAATCAGGAGACTTACTGTGCTTTTTTAATGGTGGTTGGGCCGGGGCAGCTGCACTCCGTGCAGCCTCCCCATCAACATTGAAAGACAGATTAGTGGTGCCCCTTCTGGGGGCATCACCAGCAATAAAACAATATTTTTTAAAAAGGCCAAGGACATTATAGAGGATCCCTGAAATCAAGCAATTATTGCGAAATGAGCATTTACTTCGCTCATTTCACATTGACTTTGTTTTTTTTTTATATATGGGGCAACCTCCTTCTGCAAGCCTTCTAAAGGCTACATATGAACAAATATGGCCTTGGGGGATGAAGTCAATGGGGCCTGTAATAGGCTCGGAGAAGGAGGATGTGTGCCCCCATCCCCTAAAAAATGATATCGGCCCCAGGGAGATTGGTCACCCAGGATTAGAAAAGGCCTAGGCAGGGGTGTCGCAAGCCCCTCCCCTTTATGAATAAGTATGCACCACCCTCTAGACCCTGGCTCTGCCTGTGGGAAGGTTCTTTAAAAGCGCAGGACCTCACACACTTTTTTTTTATTTGACCACAGATTTGTTGACTCACCATAAATTTGCAATAACATTGTTTTAAAAAGTTCATTTATGGCCCCATGGAGGGTGCTATGGGAACCCCCACCAGGCCTCGTGGGCAGTGTATCCTTACCCTTCCCTTATATGTTTTTGTACCTTATTTTCATGACTAAGGACTGAGTCCCGAGCCCCTAAGTGGCTGCCACCAATCTTTGTTGATGCGGTGGCATCCAATCAAATCTTATCTCTAGATTTGTTGGCTCCGCAGATCCACCACAATGTGAAATATCTATGTTTTTAACCTTAATTTCATAAAACTACTGAACAAAATTACATCAAATCACAAAAAGCACACTTTCTCGACCAAGATCTTCCTTTCTGTCAAATTTGTTGTAATTCCGATCAGCTGTTTTGGCTGTAGCTGTGTCTACTTTTCCTATGGAATAATGAATGGAGAAAAGTGTTTTGTGACCCCTTTGTTTTCTCAGCCCCCGCTTGATGTTTCACCCTGAAACTTTCCAGAAAGGAGCTGAGATGGATGTGCCTTTTTTTGGAAAATTTCGTACGTTTTCGTCAAATAGCAGCAAAGTCATTCGCAAAACAAAAAATCCTTTTCCTATGGACACATGGTCCTTACTTTAACTATCCAGTGGCGACCACCAAGGAGTAATATATATATATATATAATTCTTTTCACTGAAAAAAAAGGTTAATGGGATTTTATAGTGAAGTAAAAATTTGAGTTAAAACATGCCATTTAAAAAAAGGAAACCACTGAAACTCACCTGTTATAGTTATTTCAAGTCTTTCTAACTCATGCCTTAACCCTTTCGATGCTTGTGACGGAGCGGTTCCGTCATGCGCGTCGGTCGCGCTGTGCGGATGACGGAACCGCTCCGTCACGGACCCGCCCGCGCACGAACCCTTCAGCACAGCGCGGCAATCCGCGCCGCGCTGAAGGGGTTAAAGTAACTATAACTCATGCCCCACAATGTACAATGTTGTAATTAATGATGTCATTTCAGATGTTGCAGTGATGTCATGGGTGATGTTATAGAACATGTCATGAGTGATATATTATGAAAGGTAATTAGCAGTGCATGACAAGGACGATCGGTAGTTTCTTTAGGGGATGAGTTATAATTATTTGGGATAGCTATAACTGGTGAATTTTAGTCATTTAGTTCACTTAAAATTGTTTGTTTAAACTGACATTTTCTCAGTAAATTTCTACATTGTTTTTTAAATGTAAAGTTGGATATAATTACAATTTCTAACTACAATGTCAATTTAGTTTTTTCAGTGAATTTGTATGTATTTTTTAATGGAAAGTATGATGTCCATTGCCGTGTGCAGCATGGGGTTGGGTGCAGAGCCTGGCCCAGCAGCCATCTCTCTTCAGGTGCCCAACTCCCCCCACTGCATGTGAGGCAGAAAGCTGCTCCTGCTGAGTGGGAGCACAAAGGTTTCTTCCTGTCCACACTCTTTCTGGCAGGGCAAAACACAAAATTGCTCCTGTCCTGTGGAAGCAAAAGAAAAGCAGCACCCGCTGGGTAGGAGCACTGCCAGGTCCCTCTGCATCAGAATAATTAAAAGAAGGAAAAAGTGAATGATAAGTGCGCATCCTGAGCCACTCATTTATTATTCACTGCTTCTCTGCTTTAGCATATTTTCTTGCTGGTAGTGCCCCTAGAGGAGCACCACTTAACTTTTTTAATGTTGTGGGGAGCTGCAGTAACTGCAATAGCCCCCCTAGAAACATTTAAAAAACAGAAAGTCTCCTGGGTCATTGAATTCATGACCCCAGGACAACTTGCCATATTTTTTAAAGGCACTCCAAGGTGGGGCTATATGCTCTTCACCTGGAGTTTGGGGACCTCAAGCGACTGGTTCTATGGCTCCACTTCATTCCTTGAAAAATGTTAAAAGCAAGACTAAAAGCCATGTTAATATCTTTTTTTTTTAAGTCTTTATTTTAAATAATTTACGACAGTCCCCTTTATTAAACATTGCAATGTGTGAATCTATTAAATATACATTTGATTATAGTTTTTCATGACTTTTTTGACAAATCCAGTATGTTTGCCTTACTTAAAATTACACCTTTTATACTGTTACACTTAGTCAGTTATGCATACAAACTGGGGATTAGGCGCAGGGTGAAACCTTGGCCGGGCCCTGTGCCCAACCCCTTGATGTGGAGGTCAGATGCCTGCGGGGATAGGGTGCAGGACCAGGCCACAGGCCAGGTGCTATATCAAATCCCACACTGTAATCGACATTTCACTTTACGTTAGAAAACAGAGAACTTTACTGAAATAAACAGAGGTTAAAGTGATGTTATAGTTGAATATGGTAATAATAAATTACTTTGCATTAAAAACAGCGTAGATATTCACTGGAAAAAACAAAGGTTAAAGGGAGGTTATACTTAGGTGAAAATGTCAGTTAAAGCATACCGTTTAAAATTAACAAAACCACTGAAATGTACTAGTTATAGTTATCTCAAGTAACTTTAACTTATTCCCTAAAGTAACTATAACTTGTGACATTGCCATGCAATGCCTCACAAAATATATCACTCATGACATGCTCCATGACATCATTGATAACATAACTGCAACATCTGAAATAACATTATTGATGACAACATTGTGCATGGCAGGGGTGAGTTAGGGGAAGAGATAGAAACTTGAAATAACTATAGCTGGTGAATTTCAGTGGTTTTGTTTGTTTAAAATGCAATGTTTTCACAGACATTTACGACCTGTCTGTCTGTCTGCTTTATGCATGTAAAACAAAGTTCTGAAAAAGAATATTGGAATTGTTGAACTTTTTGCAAAGTTTTCTGTGCACTAAAGTTATATTAACAGAAAAGCATGTTGAATGTAATAGGTTGGTAGTACAACTGCGCAAGTGATAAGCACATACATCAATCAGGCTTTTATTGAATTAGAACAAACATCAATTTCCAAGACAGAACTGGTGAAACTGCATATAAATATAGGCATCTACTTTATAACTGTCTTTTCTGTTTTGTCAAATATTTCAATGAAAACCAAACATTAATACAAAAACAATATAAATGCAAACATAGCTTTGCAATGCAATACTAAATCTACTTGTTGGAAAATATATTAGGTTCTTTGTTGTTGAACCAATTCATGGCATTTGTTGAAGGTGCTTCATTAATTCGCAAATTATGTCATTTACAGAAATCACACATTGATCCCAGCTTTATGAAGGCTCATGTTTAGTTTAGAGACATTAATCACAGAGCTTACACAATAGGGCACTGCAAGTGAGCTAGATTGGTAGAATAAGTTGTACCTATTCGTGTGGTAAATCGATGAAAAGTTCCTCATCTGCGGTGGAAATCCGACAGGTCCGGCTTGCAATACAAGAACTCGCTGTTATGAAGCTCCCTGCCATCTCCCTCTGTCCACCATTGTGTGTTCTGAGACGGTCGCTTAGCCGCGGTCCCAAGGTATGCCAATATTTCATTCCATTGCAATCCAATCAATATGGGCACAGTTCTTTAGTACGGAGCTGAGAATCTCTTCCTTCTTCCTTTCTGAGTCAAGCACTCCATGCTGTGAGCAGTACTCGCGCTTGCAGATTCCTCGCGCGCTCAGAGGTCGGATCAAGCGCGCCTCGCGCGCTCACAGGTCGGATCAAGCGCGCCTCGCGCGCTCCCAGGTCGGATCAAGCGTGCGATGGGCAGAGAGGGCTGGTAAGAAACGCAGGAGCGCACTTGCAGTAGGAGAGCGTCGAGCAGCAGAGAGCAGTGGATTTCTTCGTCGTGTTTCCAGTTATTGCTCCTCGGGGTAAAAAAAAAAACGCAAACAAAAAGAAATCTGTCTTCAGAGTTAAAATCTGCTAGAGCATCTTCAAGTATGTAAGCACACTGTTTGTGGCACTCTTGAGTATATTTCATGACGATGAAATGGAAACGAGTTTCAGACAGTGTATCTGATTTTAGAAAGGTTATTGTTTTGAATACATTACAGCCCTGATTAGGATGAGTTTCAACAAATAGTACTACAGTTGCTGTGTTTTTCACTCCCTAATGAAGACGGTCCGAGGGGGACACACTCGTATTTCAGTAGCATTTTTAGAGGTAGGTATTCGGGGCACAAGTCCTAAAAAAAGAAGTGGGGGCACTAACCTAGTTAATCAGAATGCAAGTGACATCACAGCGCGTGACATACCAGGAAGTGGTATCATAAAAAGTGACATCAGATCTTAAGCCCTCACATACGTCTTTGACATGTCTATCATGAGTACATTGGAGCACATTTCCAGGATACAGGTGAACCCTCCTGAAGAGTCACACTTTTGTAAACTACACATATAAAAATGTTGCCTTTTGTCAGCATAAACTTTCTCTATCCCTAGTGTTCTACAAGAAAAAATGGTGATATTCAAATTATTACACCACCTCCGCAGGGGTAGTCAGCACTATATAAATGCTATTTCTTTTGTGTAAATACTGGGAAAGACCTAGACATCTGACATTCTTAGAGTGCATGCATAGCTCCTAAGCAGAGCCTGAACAAAGTGAAAAGTTGTCTCTCTAAAGTATGTGTGAAGTGCTAACAAGGTGTCAGGGTTGTTCCCCCTCTGCAGCATTTGCTTCTAGGTGTGAGGCTCCTAACTGCTCTCAGCCAGGAGACTGGAACAAAAGGATGGCCGATGACCCCTCAGATTCGGCCAATGTTATGGGCTGTAACAAACAACAGTGTCTCAAGGGTATTATTCACAGGTCAAGTATATGTGGCACAATCAATTGCGACGGATTAAATCCAAAGGAGGAGAAAACCAGGGAAATATTTTCATGTATGTATAATATATTTCAATCGACAAGCATGTTGGAAATTTTGAACTTCATATGTACAAGCACATGGGTCAGTAGCACTGCGTTACATTAAATTGTTATAGGCCCAGGAGGAGACTGAAATAAGACAGCCCCCTCCACACCTGCATATTGTTGCTGATCGAAAGCAGATAATAACGTGCAGGCGCTGCTGAATGTGTCCTGGTGTTTGCAAATTACACCCGGACGAATTCAGCATATTTTTCAGTGTGGCCCAACTTCTTGGCAGGGTGGAAGGCGTCCACCCTGTGAAAGGAGTGGGTGGATGCTGTGTACACGCGTGTACCCCCAACCTGTGCCCTGTAGGTATTTATGGATACATTTCCGAAGCTCTCTTCTTGTTTAAATTAGCTAACAGAGATTCCAGGCCCTCATTCCGGCCCCTTGGCGTTTAAGCAGGAACTTGCACACCAATCAAGATCCCAAGATGTGCAAAATAATGGCACCAGCAGATTTTCCACCTTCAATTTTTACCTGGTTAAATGTGACTGAATGTTTGCTGTAAAATGCAACAATTGAGAGTTGTGAACCACAAAACAGGAGAAAATATGAGGTGTCATCTCATTATTCCCCATTCTCTGGTAAGTAACTCAGAATTATACAGTACTATAACTCCTGTATAATACAATCCCCTCAGTTATTTCTAAACTATTCTGAGTCATTTCTGAGTAATTTATGGAAATCATTTAAATCTCTTCTCATAGAACCGAAAGCATCCCACTATATGATACAATTCCACCAATCTAAGAGTTTATTCCACTGTAAACAAATACTTGAGATGTGTAATATTTTTAAATCAGATCAACAGTGCCTGTGGAGTTCTTCGATTAACTACAGTGTTGCAGCTCTTGTCTCTTTTTTAATAGAATCTAAGAATTATATAAGTATCTAACTTTAATGTCACCAGTTATATAATTTCACTGTGACACACAATACAAAAACAACAAAAGCCACTACGATTGAGGTTATTGTTCCTTTGGCAAGTTCACAATCACTTTGTAAAGCTTCGAGGGGGATCTGTAATAGTTTACTAGAGCTAAATGTGATGATTTATGTTGGCACAAATATGTATCTCAATCTTTGGAGAGGTTTAGACTACAGAGGATTTTTGTACATTTCTGTTTTTGTGTAGTATTAATAATATGCAAAATGTGGTTTAACACCCAATCACGCATGTAAACTCGAATATAGTAATGTCTTTTTTTACAAGTTTCCTATAATGTATAGAAATGTGTTTTCCTGACACATAGGGATGAATTTGGGTCTAGCAGACATTGGTGTCAGCCTTGTCCTTTCCCTGCACATTACACTGTTTGTTATTTCTGCAGCACACAGTCAAGCAGAATCCCACATGTTTACTTTCATTGTCACGGTTAGTGCTGTTCTTGATGAGTCTTCCCCGGCGCAGTCACAAAACTGTATAATTGATTCAGGGTCCTTCTGCTAGCTCACTGCACATGATTCATTCATAATAACTTGCCGTTGTTCATGTATCTAGTTTGTTTTACCATCTCCGGATGGCATTAGCATAGAGTGGGCAGAATAATTATTCATGTAGTAGGATATTCCTTAGGAGCTAAGGCAATATGACGCTGAATAGAACTGTGCACTGAATTGCTATGAATGTAACATATTTGATCATAGAGCACAATAAGCCACAGTTTTACTTAATTTATATATAATTATATTGTATAAAAACTCTTGATTTTGTGAGTAAGCCAGAGGGATTTCTTAAAGACTTAGAGCTAGATGTACGACCATTCAATTTTGAATGTCACAAATTGCAATGTTTTTGTGACTCCCAATCTGCGACTCACAAAACGAAATGTACTAATGTGCCTCAGATTCCAAATGGGGTGGCAAATGAAGTGCCTCATAAATATTAACGAGGCAGGTCACAATTTGCAACCCATTGGGAATGGGCTACAATCACAGGGATTGTGGCCTGCTGGGGACATGTCTGTGTTTGATTTTTAAATAAAGCAAAGCTTTTTTCGAATGCAGCCCGTTTCCTTTAAAGGAAATCGGGATGTATTTAAAAAAAAAATAATGAACCGTTTACTTTCAATTGTTTAAGGACAGGCAGTGGTCCATGGGGCAGTTGTATGAAAGAGGCACACATGGCAAACCACGCATGCCTCTACCATGCAGCCCAACCACAAATGCTTCTTAACTATGCATTCCTTTACCACGCATGCCTTTACGCTGCTTTTTCATTGTAAAGGCATGAATGAAAAGGGGGAATGCATGGTCAAGGTCGCCATTACTCTGACCCCCCCCACCCTATGACCTAAAATTCGAAACCCCTACCTCTCCTCCCGCCCTGAGGCCTAAAACCTGCCCTGATCTTTCAACTACAAATTTTCCTCCCCCTGAGGCCTAACACCATACTTCTTACCATAGACTATCCACCCCTTGCACTATCCATAAAAGCACCCTAACCCTTCCACTGCCCTGAGGCCTAAAACCCTGCCCCCACACCTAAAAACTCCTCCCCAAACCCAGCCCTTTAAATTACCCCATGCCCTCTGCCTGCCCTGAGCTCTATGCCCCCTTTCCAAAACTACCCCAATCCCTTCCATTGCCCTGAGCCTAGAACCATGCCCCCCAATTTAAACAAATACAAAATCCCCCCTGCCCTGAGCCCTAAAACCACCCCACTCCTAAAACCCTCCCAAACCCACCCCTAAAAACTACCCCCTAAACTTGGCTCCAACCCCACTTACCTGTCCGAGTCTGGAGCTTCCTGTTCCAATGCTTCCCCACCCATCCTGAACACTTGAGCGCTATCTGCCTTAACCACACATATGCGTGGTTAAACCAGAGGCGTTGTTCAAGCAAGCATGGTTACGCTTGCAGTGCTCTAGCACGTGTGGTTCTGCCTGCGTTATTTGGCCGCTCCCCCCATGGGACCACTGCCAGCTCCTAAAAAATATTTTCGTAGCCAAACACAAAGGAGAAGGGATCCCCTGGGGACCTTTTTCCATTTGTGACTAGCATACAACCAATTTGAGATTGGTTATAACTGCGATTGTTTTGCGACCACATTTGTAGTCAGAAAACAACTGTACATCCCCCTTCAACTCGCTATAAGAAAGGGATGCCTATGTCACGCCTCTTACTATTAGCGACTAGTAAAACTTATTTTGTGAGTCGTAATAGGTTACCGACTCAGAAAATAGGGTTTGTACATGCTACAATCCTTTTTGGCAGTCGCAAACGGCCCGATTGTTCGTTTGTGACTACTACAAATCTGGCCCATAGATGCTACTAGAGATGCTGTCCATTTCCCTCTTGATTTTGCTGCCCATTTGGGATTTACAATCATTTTGATTTTGCACTTCTTTGTAATGTCCTGTTTTTGTAGAACCTGCACAGCATTGACTCTGTATGCCCTATTTATAAATTATGTTATTAAACCCTTTAACTACTCCATTGATCTAGAATTCAGTCAATTAGGTAAAAGGGCTTACCCAATAACAGTTTTTGATACTTTGATGTGTTGGGAAACGCATTAACTCGGGGATAAGTTGCCTTATGAAACGTAGGCTGAACATTGTCTTCCATTCGTCGAATTGTGGGCTCCTGCTAAGGTACATTTTTGGGTTATCCAAATTGCAAGATCACCCATGCCACAAATTTGTGGTAGAAGAGGGGGGTTGCAAGCTAACAGCACCTTCTTTCTGCTTTAGAGAGTTCCCTCTGTTTGTCCCATTTCGCATGTCCTTAGTTGAGTGGATTGTCAGGTGTGAATCTTCCTGGTAAATTTTGCTGGGATCCTGACTTGCAGTGCTGGTTTTCTTCCTGAACTAAATAAATTGTAAGTAAGAATAGAGGGAATGATTCTTGTGAATGAAAGTGTTTGGGTGTGTTAGTGAAGTGTTGAGTTTTGTTATGTTGGATGGATTGCAATACTATATGTGAGGTATTTTGTTAGGTGTTGTTCATTCGGGGTTCAATTGGTGGCTTGATCACTGTGATTTTTATATACTATTTTTCTATGTGATTTGTGTAAAAAATGTTTTGGTTTTTATTATTAGTTGTTTTGGTTATAGGATTTGTGGATATCCAACATCTCGAAAAATTAATGTTTAACCTGTCTGTATACAGTAGTGTGTTTTGTGAGATGTGGCATACAGGAGTTGCACTGGGATTGATTAGATATCACCAGAGTCACACTGTCATTGTTTGGTTGCTGTCAAAGCTGTGCTGTCATTGGTTAACCTTTTGCATAACCATGTTGGGATTGATAGTTGTTTGCTAGCTTGTTTGGTGAGGCTTATTGATTATTTTGGTTAAAATCAATGGGTGCTCTGTTGAAAGAGCCTAAAGCTCTTAGCGTACCTGCTATGGAGAGACATAAAATACCTGCAAATGGTTTGCCTGCATACATAATGATGATGGACATTGGTTTTAACACATGTCCCTGGATTCACAACTGTCATGAATATACTTCTTGTGATGGACTTGAAGTTTCTTTTAGAGAATACTTTTAACATTAGAAAGCTAGATTTCTTGAGCCTGACCAAGAATAAGAGGAGCCGTACCTAGACCCACACAGTTTGAAACCTTGAGCGATGGCTACTAAGAAGGAGAGAAATAAGCAGGTAAATGGTTCCTTTAGACAATGGCTTTGAGGCAAGTAGGATCACCAAGAGGGATTTGGGAGAGGGGATATAATACAGTGAGAGTTTTTCCTGCAAAAGTCAAAGAGTCAACAGAAAAAAAGAAAGGTGATAAGGAAGACAGATAGAAGTAGAGCTAAGAAAGATATTCAGATGAGGAAGATAACTTTTTAAATGATCTTTAGAATTCCAGACCTCTTCTATATACTGATGAGATCTATAGACAGGGACGGAGTTCTGCTCTACCTGATACAGGTGCAGCTTGAGAAGGCAGGAGTGTGCTGGAACAGAGAGTGACTGTGCTTGCAGTTACGGGTGCTTCACCGAGTGACTGACCTGAAAATGCAGTGAAAGTCTTACTAAGAGCTAGTAAAGATGCTACTGTTGTCTCTCCAGTTTCAAATTACATGCCTGCTGTTATTTCTACTGAGTCTCCCAAAACAACAGAAAATAATTTTGTGCTTTTAAAGATTGGATTTGGAGAAATTATACAGAGGACACTTGACATAAACAGTTAACTGTCAGGCAATGTAGATGGAATAAGATACATGATTAAAGAAGCAGCAAGGTGTGCGAACAAGGCACATGGCAGGCTTGAGTAACCGGCTGATGAGTTTGAGGTTGACATCAATAAAACCAGAAATGTGTTGAGAAATTAGAAAATGGATTTGACCAATGATGAAAGAAAGGAGTTGGGATTATTAACTTTACGAGCTAAGATTAAGGAGCTAGTTGAAAAGATAAAGGCCTGGAGAGATTTGAGGGAGTACAGAGAAAGGTGGAAGAAGGTTACTATTAAAAAAGAAAGTTTCAGAGACAGAAAAGACAAAGTGGTCTGTTAGTGATTCTTAGAGGCATTTTAGACTTTCCTTTGAGAGAAGTGTATGGAGGGATTTATGTGATTGTCTCTTGTACAAGAGGTGATCTTAATGCTTTTACCATGAAGGTTCTAAAATTGTGAGAGGATCCTGAGATGTGGTATAAGAAGGTTAATAAATTAGCAACAATTTTGAAAATGCTTTGGGCAGATTTGGATGCACTATTTGAGATTGTTGTTTCTAGTGATTTGTGGTCATAGTGTATGGTGTTGCTTGGTTGATGTAGGAACTAGCTAGTGTTGCGCCAAATAATGGTCCATCTAAGGTAGTTGCTCAAAAGTATGAGACAGTGATAGAGCATTTGAAAAAGAAGCTGCCGGAGAAAATAATGAACTGGTCAAATATTTTGAGATCTACACAAGATCCAAAAGTGTCAGAGCATGCTTATTACAAGAGGCTCATGGTAATTTTTAAGAAGCACAGTGGGGTTGAAGATCCTGAGTAGGATAGCGTTACTGGTTTCTTGTCTGCTTTTGATAAAGGTTTGCATCCTGTAATTAGTTCTTACAGTCAGCAGAGTATACTGTGTTTGCAAACTTAAAGTATAGATGAGATCCTAAAATATACCAAGTAGACTAGTTATTGGTTTGATGTGAGGCTGAAAAAGATTAAGGAAAAGTTGGTTGTTGCCCAAACAAAGCAATGTCAGAGAAATGGCAAGAAACAGATAATGGGTTTTGATTCAGGTTTTCTGTCATCTGACAAGACCAATCAGAGAACTGTGTGAACCAATCAGATAGACCAAATCATTGTCAGTGATTTGAGCACAGCCAGGAATGAAGAAATACATTAAAGAGCTAAATCTCCCTTGCAGAGTCAGAAAAATGAGGAGCCAATGTGAAAATACAAATGTCCAAATAATTGAATGTTCTGAAATTCTGAGACACCTGGTAAACATTTATCATTGTGAGAATCCAACACCTGTCTGCAGTGCCCTCCCCCCACTTTTTGATCTGTTTTGACTACTAGATGCTGGTTTTCTGACTCAGACTGTACTCTGGGCTCCGCTAACCAAATCCAGGATCTGTGCTCTGTATAAACAAACATGGTTGTTAGGTATAATTCCATTTGGTACTGACAACCTAACTGTAAATGCCTAGTAAATTGTAGAGCATGTAGGTTTAGAGGCCAAATAGATTTTATGCACTTAAGTGTGTACTACTGTGGTGCCTGCTGTCATTTTAAAAGCCAGCCTTGCCTTGCAGGTTGCTTTTAAATTGAAATTATATGCAAATTTTACTTTGAAATTAGAGGTACTTCCAAAGTCTTAAACTACATTATTTTGCATATATGTCACTCCCAAGGCCTCCCCTAGGTGCCCCAGGGGTAGAGTGTCTTGGAACAATAAGCTGTGACATTATAAAATATGTTGTATAAGTCTTGGTGAGGGAAACATGCCCAATTTCATTTTTTCCTATTGTAGAAAACTAGCTCCATAGGCTAACATGGGAATGTTTTATTTAAGTATAAATGTTCACAGGAGTGATCTAGAAATGTCATTCAAAGACTCAAAATGATAGTTATGATAAATCCAAAAACTTTCTACAGTTAGTTTTATAATGACTTTTAAGAAGTGATAGAACATTCTTTTAAATAAGACAAAATCCAGGCTTCCAGCTGCCATCTCTTGATTGGCTAGCCTCTGCCAGGCTGAGCCGGGCTGTCTTAATGAGGTGTGAAGTGGCCTGCTAGAGGGACACATGATTTACTGTGGGTGGAGAACTGCAGTGTAGAAGCAAAAGGCAGGATGGGACGGAGTAGCCAGACGGGTATTCAAAGAAAGAATGGCACTTTAGGAAAGCACAGGCTCAGCCCCACGTCCTGCAACCCCAGCCAGACAGGTGACCCTGTAATGAGATTAGTGAAGGAGCTGAAAGTGGAGTGTTAGAGAATCTTAGCTACTTCAGTGGGTTGGCTTAGCCAGATGTAACCCTCCAGGAGAGAGTTTCTCCATTTGGATTTTGAAAAAATATTGCTTTCTGGGGCAAGATTATGCCACACTTTGGAGGAAGAAGTCATACCTGAGAGTGGCACCCTGCATCCCATTGGTCAGGCCCCCCCTGCTTGATGCCCAGGAACACTAAATAAATATGGGAGAGTTGCAAAGCAGCTCAGAAACATGGCCTGAAACAACTAGGAGAAGAAGGATTGCCCTGCTGCAAACCTGATCTGCATCCAAAGGACTGCACTCTGAAGAAATGCACCTGCTGCACAATCTGGTACTACAGCCCTAAGGACTTTGCCAGGCTTCACAAGGATTACGGAGTGGACTGCCTAAAAGCTACATGCTATCAGATCCAAGCTTCATCATCTCCACCAAGAAGTCCTAATTCTGAAGTGTGCCCAGTGGACCTTTAAGGATTTGGCAAGGTGTATTGTGGGAATTGCAGTCCCAGCATCCCAAGGACCATCTCAGAGCTTCTAGACCCTTTGATTGGTGTTTTGCACTCAGAAGAGGAACTATATATGAGGTGCGCCCCACTGACAGCTCTGGAGCTCCAGCCGTTGACGAGGCTTCTAGGAGTTGACCGGGGCCTTGTGCAGAGTCAAGCCAACAATGTCAATTAGGATCTGGCTTGAAGATGAGCCATTGTCAACAATGAGAGAAAATCCTCCAGAAAAGTTTCTAAGTGTGAAGGTTACATTTTGACAGAGGCCTCCAGCTTAGTGTATACGGTCAACGCTCCATTGCAGTCGGCCTCAAACTGTTACTTTGTCCCGTTCAAGTGTGACCAGATGTCCCAAGTTGGCGCTATTGGTTTTTAAGCACTAGAAAGTGTTTATTCTTTTTAAAAAATTGGTGTTGGGTTTTTATTGTGTGGTGTGTATTACTTGTTTAATGTATTGGTGTTTTAACATCTATACACAGCTGTCTCCTAAGTTATGCCTCTCTGCTCGTTGCCAGCTACCAAGGGTTGAGCAAGGGAATCATTTATTGAGACCTTGACTGAACCTTTTATTGTATTTATGGCCATATTACCAGTGGTAGATCCCTACTTATCACTAATAATAGACCACTTTCCAATAGGCATCTATTTCTGGCCTTGTGGTTTGCTGCTATCTACTTCGTTTTCTAAGCTGCATGATAATGGGTTAGGGCTCAGACATTGCCGAGGAGAGCCTTGATAAAAATGATGACTAGCTGTAAAGTAATTTGCTTAGCATAAGTGCACTACTTCTGCAGCTGTATATGTGTTTTGACTAGGCACCACACTCCTATAGCTAGTGTTGTGAAACTAACAGGAACGGCATCTACCTCTCACAAAAGTAGCAGCAAGCAACCTGGGCTTTTACATAACACCAAATCCTACTTCATTCCGTGACAGTGCATGCAATATTAAGTATGATATTGTGCTTGATACTGAGCAGTTTCTTAATCTTAAGTATCTTCACCTTGCCCATTATTAAGTGCTGAATTAAATAAGAAGGATCAAAATCTTAGTAATAACAGGTAAAAAATATTTCAATGTAACCACTTATGCAGTAAATCACAAATATTTCATTCCTTTATTTAATACATTTAAATCAGTTATATTTTATATTCATTTGAGTAAATCAGCAATCCTTCAGTTCACTGACCCCAAACATACATATGACTGTGTTATCTATTCTGTAGACACTTAGGCTCAGATTTATGAACAAGTCATGCAACGCAACATAGCAAGACACCTTGCTGCATTGTGTGACAAGGAAAGAGCAGGAATGCACTATATCTACTAAGATCTAACACATTCCTGCTCTCCCTCTGTGCCTGTGCACTGCGTATTGCCTAGCACCAACATGGGCACTCCTGCATCATGGCCCAAGGGTGCCTCTGTTGCAGGCAGGATTATTTTAGTGCAGGAAGGGACACCTTTTGGCACAAAAACAATCTTCGGAGTCATTTTTAGTTTTCTATGTGTGCTGCAGAATGTAGTACACAGAAAAAAGAAAAAAGAAGAAGACATAAACATATTTCTTCACATTATGCCTCACCTGGGGAGGTGTCGCATTTCCATGTTTACCTGTGTAGATACATTTAAGAATGCAACATAAACCATGAGTGGATGTGTGGGAACACTCAAGCCCCACCCATGGAATGCTTTCCCAATTCAGAGTAACGCAAGGAAGCAATATGCACTGCTTTACGTTGCTCTGCATTTACCAAGTCAGGCAGAGCTATTGAAGGTGGCTTTGTGTGGCTTGGTATATTTGTATTAGGTCCATGCATTGCCTTGCTTCAACTTGCATGACGCAATAGCAACACAAGGGCTTCCTAAAAATGCACTTTGGTAGATAATCTGTCATTTAGTTAATTGGCCTCTGAACTTACATAGACAACTTTTATGTCACTTCCTCAGTGAACACATTTAGCTATCCTATAAGCAATAAGGGCTGCAATTGGCTGGGTTGGCTTCTTTGGCTCCATTGGTGCTACCATATTCCCATGTAGAGCATAATGCATACATACATTGTGTGCTTACAGGAGATAAATCCTCCAACAGAAAACATTTCATTGATAACAAGATAATTAGATTCAGGGGCATCATGAAATTTCAGAAAGCCATCATTACAATTAGGTTATGGCCATAGTCACAATAGGTCTCTAAGACATTACATTGTGTGGCATCTGGAATCTGGGAAGCTCACTAATCCTGGGTCTTACAGGAAGATTTATCTTTTTTGTTTTGCACATTTGCCCAGTTCTACATGTCATGGGTCTGTTAGTCTAGTATAAAGTGTTCTTTCAGCAGTAGATTAAGAAATGTGATGAGTGCACCTATATATTAATATTTGATAAACAAGTTTTATTGAATTTTGCATGAAATCCACAAAGAAAGCATAATAACATTCAATAGAAAACATAAGTCCCTAGTATTGAAGTGCAGTCCCCATCCCTGGCCCACTACCCCCATCCCCAGCTCCCCCAGTACAGTCAGCAACAGTGGATACATCATCCAATTTAACAGATAAACCATAGTTTTCCCAGCAAGAGTGAGGGTGTAAGCATATGTTCCTCCCTACAAACGATCTTTTTTATTCATTGGAGTAATTCCTTTTTGTAACACAACACAGTAGATCAAGAAGGATTGAGTGAAGGTAGATCTTTTATTTTCATTTGCCACTTTGTAGTTCCATTTCACTCTTTTTTTGTCATATTTGATGAAAAGTTCTAAGAAAAAGGAGACAGCCGACATGTGTTTCGCCCTATCTGACAAGTTGAGCCAGGGCTTTCGCAAGGCTGTAAGAAAGAAGGAAGATACAGTAAGTACTGAAGATGCCAGAATTGGGGGACCCAGAGGGAAAGACACCAATTGAGTGTGCAGGTGAAGATAGTGAAAATATAAGACTTACAATACTAATTTATTTTATTGGTGCCTAACGAAGGCTACAAGGTTAATTGTATAAAGGTGCATACGTGAAAAGTGAGTGAGAAAAGAGTAACCCAAAAATGTTTTTGATTCATGCATTGTAAAACAGAGGTTGAAAAAAAGGGAGGGACATGTAGGTCTGGTGTAGACAATGCAGGTGTCTGACATAGGCACACTGATATCACTAGCTCCCGAGGGGCCATCCATGCCTCACACCATTCAACCTCCTCCATCTCCCTGACCCACTCCTCCCACAACCAGCACGGTCACTCCAATGTCTTCGGGGCATTGTTTGCCAAGGTGAAGTATAGCTGGGAGGTACCACCTCATCCCATCCTCCCCGTCAATAGGTTTGCTTTGAGATGGTTAAATTCTTGGGTGTCTTATTTGGAGATGCTTGTTGTATAGAGAACGAGAAAGTGAGAACTAGGTTTGAAGGTCGTGAATAAATACATGACGGGCATTTGCCACACATCAGCCAGTGTATTGATCCTCAGTAGGTCCCACTTGTGGAAGTCCTCCAATCGTGACAAGTGCTCCAGCATACAACCTCTACATAAAGGGTTCCGGCCTGTTAGGCGGCCATCTTAACCAATAAATTAAAGTGCCCTCCACCACACCAAGATTATCAGTCCACAGAGCGCCAATCGATACCCTGGCCACATATAATCTTTATAGTAACATGCCATGACTCTCATCCTGTTTGTATGCAAAAAAGGAAGGGATGTTTTAATCACGCTTAAACACTTTGGCTCTGATTATGACTTTTTAATGGAGTGGTGGTGCGGCGGTGTAAACCGCCACGCCACCGCTCCTTTGAAGTTCACAACCGCCCCCCCACCAGATAATTTAAGATGTCTGGCAGGCAGGCAGCATGGCAGTCCCATTGTGGTGCCTCTTTTAAAGGCCAGGGTGCCTTTGAAAAATGTATCACAATGGGACCGCACTGCAAGGTTCCTGCATGTCATGGACTTGAAAGCCAATGCTGTGCAGGAAGCTAGGTACATGCGCACAGGAGGACACAAGTTATGCCCTGTTGCATCTACATGTGGTTGAGGCACAGGGGGGCCCTGTTGGACCCCCTTTGTTTCCTCTCCTACCAGGTTTACATGGTAATATAATTGGTGGGACCATGATAGTCCGGTGTGAGTCTGGGTGCCAATCATATATTTTCAAATTATATAGTGCAAAAAATGACCCACATCTACTTCCAAACTCATTAATTTGAGCTTATCAAATAACTACATTTTCTCTTCATTTTTTTCCCTCCTTTGGTGCTCAATATAGTTTCCCTCAATATCAACATCAACTCTCCCTTTTCTTATCCCTTTTACGGTTGTGTATAACCTATATATGTTACTGTACCGTGTATAAACCAATAGCTTTTTATATACATATTCTTTTTAAAAGTGACACAGCTGTGAAATGTCTTTGCAGTTCTCCTATTGTATTCTCAGCATCACTTAGAATCTCTTTGCAGTTATAATCTGAAGTCAATTGTAGAGGAATGGTAAACCACTCTCAGTACAAAAGAACCATTAATGGCAACCCTTCCCACTATACTTTTAATGATGTTGGTAGCAAATCACAAACTTCCTTTCACATTTCAATTTTCCTATACTAATTCTGAATGGTCACTGTTTTTAACCCTTTGTAAGCCACCTGTTGAGAAGCCCAAATTGGTAGCGGCTTTCAGCGAATTTGCAAATCAGTTGTGACACTCAAGGTGACCCCTTGTGTAACATCGCGGAGGAGCCACAAATCCAATGGATGCCCACAACCCCTCTTAAAAATCTAATGTAAAAGCCTGACATTTATACTTTACTATGTCAAATTACAAAATTACAACCCAAACACTTCCTAACAAGAAATATTTCCATACCACTCTGCTTCTCAGCTTTACAATTTACTCTTTTTTCTTCCCTTCCCCCCATCACTTTTGGCTCCATTTCCATGGTACCATGTTTAACACACTGACTGCTAGCACCAGATCAAAAGTTCATAATCCTTACTCTGAGTACCTTACCACCTTCAAATTGAATTGTAGCAGGTGTGTTTGATTGTTTGGAATTGTAAGCGTATCCCAAACAGCCTAACCTTTTCCAGAGCCAATCACAGAAGTAATTACATTCTTCTCAAAATCATTACCTACTTTTAGCTACCTGCATATTAATATAATCCAATCAAATATGTTATTTTTAATTTGGGTGCTATCCTCCATTTTAACTGCCTTTCATTTTGAAAACTGTCTCATTCAGCTCCAGCTTTCTCCTGTGTGCCATGCCTTCTTGCCTTCAAAACGGTTTACGTTTGTATTGTGGGTCATAGCTTTGTGTTTTGTGTCAGAGATTGTGTTAGAAAGAGTGGCATTGACAAGGACTTGGGTTTAATCAATGTGGACATTACTTGGGTCGGCCAGAGAGGGTTAAAGTGACATCAATTGCTGCATTTGGCTGAAAGCATTGCGGATTTCCAACATTCAGAACTAGGCAGGACTGGAAATACTAATGAAGGATACCTTTAGTCAATTAATGGCACGTTTTCCTCACACTGCCTTGGTATTCTCCAAAATTTGCAAAAGGCAGATATGTAAGTGGTCAGATAAATCCTGTCCACAGATAGACAAATCCAGGAAACATGTCAATAAAACTGTTCCTTCAGAGACGATAACGTGGGCTCTATCTATCACAGCAATTTACGCTTTGACATGGACAGTATATATAGAAGTAATGGAGTTCATTTCACAGAGAAAGGCAATATAGTGTTCCTCAACAAGTTGAAAAATGGCATCTTGGTTTCTGTGTAGTCATCATCTACAAACAATAAACACAAAGGCTCTTCTCAGAGACACGCATTTTCTAAAACACTGGTTCATTTTCTTTTTAAATCCTTTTTTAAAATTTCCTATTCAGATTTGCGGATTCATTGTGAATCCACAAACCAAAAGCCCACATTCAATACACAGTAGCACATGTAGGATTTACAACAGTGTGAGTGACTCTTGTGCGTATGCCAATCACTGTGTGAGTGGATCACTGACTGTGTGAGGGGGTCAGTGAGTGTCCGGTGGGTCTGGGAGTGGGTGTGTGAGTGTCTGAGTAGCTCTCTGAGTGGCTGTGTGAAAGTGTGAGTGAGTCTGTGAGTGAGTATGACTGTCTGAGTGGATATGTGTGTTTCAGTGCATCTGTGACTGGGTGTGAGATTGTTAGTGGGTCTGTGAGTGGCTGCATAAGTGTCTGAGTGGGTCTGTGAGTGTGAGCATCAGAGTGTCATTGGCTATTTTTCTTGCTGTGCGAGTGTGTCAGTGGTCTGTGAGAGGGTGTTTGAATCTGTGAGTGGGTATGTGAGTGGGTGCATGAGTGTCTGAGTGGGTCTGTGAGTGGGTGTATAAATCTGTGAGTGAGTCTGTGAGGGGTCCATGATTGTGTGAGTGGGTGTTTAAGTAGATGCATAAGTTTCTGAGTGGGTATGTGAGCGGTTACAAGAGTATCTGAGTGGGTGTGTGAGTGGGTCTGTGAGTGATTGTTGAGATGTCTGTGTGGGTCTGTGAGTGGGTGTCTGAGTGTCTACGAGTGGGTGTATGAGTATCTCAGTGGGTCAGTGAGTGGATGCATCTTTTTTTAATTTATAGCCAAATTTGCATACCCACTGTGATTTTACATCTATAGAATTGGTAGACTCCAAGGGGATGGAACCCACAGTGTTTCAGTAATCTACCACTTGCACTCTCCGGCTTGTCACCAAAAAGTAGGGAACAATATGGAACAGTGGCCGTGACAGCGTTGCAAGTAACATAGCATAACATAATGTGTATTTGTAATTTACACGTATCACCCAAGCGTATCAAGGCACTGAATATCTGATGTTTATTGCTACCCAACTCAAAGGTAGAACACAGGTCTCTCCAGTGGACGCATTAGTCCACTAAGCCACCAGACCCAGAGGAAAGGAAACAGCTCAGGAGAGGAGAGGAGAACAATAGAGGAGTAGAACAGGAAACTGGTTAAAAATGGGCATTCCAGGGATCGCTACCATAAAAGCACGAAAAGGCTTGGTATTAGGGCCTTCCCTTGCATCAGCAAACAAGAAGAAAATAAAACAAAGAAAAACACTGAAAAGGATGAAAGTTAGAATGATTGTGCCGAACTGACAGTTGAGTGCAACATGCCTGTCAACCTGGCATCTAAATGATTCTTCCCAAACCACAATTGGCTTTCCCCTGTCATTTCACCTCCAACTGGCTTTCCATTGTAATTTCATTGTGATTACGTTATGTTTCAATTTACTCCTCATTGACAACACATCCTGAACTGGCTCTCCCAAATCAATTGGCATATAGTCATTTCAGCCTGCCTTCCCAAATATACTTGCATCACGTCACACTCATAGAAGAATCCAGTCATTCCACCAACGCACACCACTCCTTTCTAGCCACCTCTGACATACACACCTCTCAGCACTCCATTAATACCCCACATTCACTCTTCCATATCAGCCTGTCACAACAAGCTTACTCCTCACTTGCAGCTATAGGGCATCTGCAGAGCAGGTATGTGAACTTGCAATAAAGGAACACAGCACCAAAGTTTTGTTATCATATCTAGCACACAAGCCGCACCTACTGCCAAATGACTAATGCGACCAGGAAGTCAAATATTTCATAGCAAGAGATTATAGCTTGTGTCTTCCTACATTTTAAAGCATATCAAGGCCAGTATCACATGAATGCCAATTCGAGGTAGATGGTTTCTGAAACATTGCTTGTCGGGCCTATGTGGTCTGAGCATGTGGTTGGCTCCCTCTGTCAAAGCTCACTGCCGCAACATCCCTTAATACCAGGATTGACCCTTGACCATTCTCCTCAAATCGCATGGGCTTGCTGCCCCACCACAGGACTCACATGGGTATTACATCCCCATGGAGTATATTGGAGAGATTGGAATTGAACTAAAACAGCTGCTGGTATGGCTTGGTGATTGCAATGCTGGGTAGTAAGGTGTAGATTTAGGCGGACTGAATCATGGGCCACTGGTAATGCCTATGAGCATGCTTCTTAGGTAAGCATCAGCAGTTCACAATCATTATGAGGCCAGGGAAATAGCCACTTTGCATGACAATGAAACCAAACAACCTTTGCACTACCAATTACACCGCACATGTGATCCTGGGGCCTGCCAAGTTATGGGAAATGTGACAGGAGCCATGAGGAGTGGAGCTGTTCATGGAAAATTGGAGGATGAGAGAGAGGGAACTATACCATAAATTATGCAGGGAAATGTATATAAAAATCCTATTGGAATATGCGCGCGTGTGTGTGAATTTTCTGTGCAGAGGTGTGTACATGCGCATGTGCATGGAACTGTGGTGGCACCTCGCTCTGGCATATTGGTGGCAACTATTGTCTTTTTTGCAGTTATTCAGGGCCTGGTGGTTTTCAGCCTGGATGAAACATCGGATCTGTCACACAGATGACAATCTTGGCATATTGGAGCCATCCATTGCATAATACCGCCCATTTTTTGCAATTTGGTTAGCCCAGTATAAAATGTACCTCCACATTTTGGGGTTGTCCATGGCATGATTGTGTTTGAACCAGTGGCAAACTGCTGATCTTGGATTAAAAATTACATTTCTTGGAATACTTGTGGCATCCATGACAAGATTGTGCTCGTTCTGGCCAAAATGCTGTCCCTGGCATATTGATGGTAATTCCTTATCTATTTAAGCATCAATGGCATGATGCAGGTCACTCACAGCATAACAATGGCACTAGCACAAACGCGGTCCATCAGTGACTTATTTTGGGCATCCGTTGCATGATGATGCCAACCCTTATTATAATGCTGTCACTATTATACTAACTCTTGAGATATTGGTAGAATAATAGCATGAGATGGTGACACATTCAGCATTCAAATCATAATCTATTCATGTGAGGCAGTTTTATGTGTGTGTGCTTGTTAAAAACGATAAATTGATGCTTACGACTCAAACTGAAAAATGAAAAGGTAGTACTTTTTTTCTAATGGTAATGCAATTTTTTTTTTAGGTGGGGCTAGTTTTCCATAATGAAAAGCTAGTATTTGGTAGAAAAATTTGCATAATTCATAAAGTGACAAGCTGGTGATTTGGGGCAAAAACACATATTTAAATAGAGAATTTGAGAGATAATCATTGTTAGACTCTGCAATCTCAGAAATTTGTGTATGCCATCTGTAGCTCAAAATTATAAGTTTTACAAAACAAGAGTTACATCACTGCTCGAAAAGCCTTTGAAACCTGTCAGTGGAAGAACTTTCAGTTTGAAAAGACCAATTAGCTTTTCCAATGCATATATTCAATAGACACAAAAATCCTTATCCATCTAAAAGATGACACAACTGATCACACTAAAGTATTCAAAAGTGATGGATGGAATGCTTGAATGAATCTCAGCCATTGCTAATTACTCTGGTCCACATCCCACTCCATTGTTATTTTTGCACACCATACCACCTCAGTTTAGACCCATCTATATGCAAATCAGTCTAGGCCTTGCTCCAATGGGAACAGCCCAGCCCGAACTGCCAAGCCTGGTCCACCCTGAACTGGAATACAAGCAGCCCAGGGCCTGTTTCGCCCTTGTTGTGTGCTCATCAGATAGGTATTGCTTGGTTCCAGTGACTGGAAACAAGCATCCTAGGACCGGTTTTGGGGTTTCAACCCTCACCAGCCAGGTTAGCTTGACTCTAGTGGCATGAACAACACAGGACCCACGTCTGGGCATACCCATCTTACTCGGGTTGACAAATGCAAAAATTGATGGACAGAATGCAGAACAATGTCATAGATTCACCCCAGTACAGAGATCGGGCCTAAATCCATAATTTTTTAACTGCCATGCCATTCCAGTTGAACCCAGCCATTTGCAAATCAGTCTTGACCCTGCTCCCTATGGGAACAGTCCAACCCAGACTGCCAGGCCAGGTCCTGCCTAGACTGGAAACAAGCATCCTAGGACCGGTTTCGGGGTTTCATCCTTTCTCAAGTCAGGCTAGCTTGACTCCAGTGGTATGGTGAGCAGGGTACCCACGTCTGGGCATACCTGTCCCACTCAGGCCTAACTAGATGTACCATTTGTCATGTTGTCAGTATACTTTACTTGGCAATAATCCTTGCATCTCATCCCCATTGCAAAATAGCTCTTCAAGTTGCTGGGTGGTAAAGCAAATATCTTCTGTTTAGTCAGTTCTTTGAAAACTGAATTCTTGAAACATTTCTGGACCAGAGTAGGGACTATAGGCTCCCTAAGAAGAGGGCATTCAGCTATTTACAGTTGTGTACTTTTCTGTAGCACATCCCCGATGGTAATATTAATATGAATTATAATGAGTTCTTATAGGTGTTTATCAGAATCAAGAAATGTGGCTATTTACACACTTTCTATTCGATGTTGGGATGACAGAGGCACACTGTTAACAAATTTGAGTTGCCTACGGCTAAGTGGGCTCGGCAGCTCCCCTGTAATGTCTGTATCAGAGATACGCAACATTAACATGCTGGCGCAGTGCGCTTAATGTTGCATGGCTTTAAGCACATTCCTGTAAAGTTTTAAACAACACATTTTATACACTGTTTAAGCTTTACAAGTGGGGCATGCAGAAAGCATTGGCATATGTGCGGCATGTTTGAGGTGGATACAGTGCATATTTGCCCAACCTGTGGCCCTATTAAACAGTTCTGGCATAGAGTGCTTGCATTAAGTAATTATCTTTGCAATACCAATATTATTCCTGACCAAAAACTGGTGGTGCTTGGACATTCTCCTGATATCTTGGCGGAGGTGGCTCGGTAAGACTCATGCTTGCTTGTTCATTGTTTTAGAGTGAAGCCCCAGACCCCCTATACTGGTGTTGTGAGTTGATTTTTCTCTGTGGCTTGTAGCTCGCAATTATTGAGATTCACCCAAATCACCATAGGTTAAGGAAACTTTGGGAATTGGTTAAGGATGCCCTGTTTGAACTTGCACCTGTGCAAGCTGGGATGATTTGATTTAATGTTTTCGTAAGTGATCCTAGTCTCTTATAGGAACAAGAAATTATCTTCCATTGGGTATATTTACTGCCCTTGATCTTTTTCTTTTCTCCAATGAATGTGTTTGTTTTTTTACATGTGTATCATTTATCTTCTTTTTCTCTTTGAAATCATGCTGCTTTTCCATGTGTAACTTTGGTGAAAGATGTTACCGAATTCTTACTCCTCAAAAAACATGAATGGGTTAGGTACCCCCCACAGATACCCTGGCAGACAGGGCTGGGAGGAAATTGGGCCTGTGCACTTCAAGGAGCTGCTTTGAAGTCACTCCTCCACTTCAGAGGCATATTTGGGTATAACCACTGGGGCTCTGACCCTACCAAGACAGTACACCACTGGACCTGTGAAGAACTCTGCCAGGAGTAAGAACTGCTGTGCTACAAGGATTTCCACTCTGCTTGACTGACTGTTATAAGGAATTGCTTCACTGCTGTACTGAGCTTCCCTTCTGCCTCCTTATATCTGGCCTGCTGAGGAAAAAAACTGTACCCATCTCACTTAAACCCAGAATGACTACAAGGGCTTGCTTTCTGTTTTCAGACGTCACAGGGTCATAAAAGACTTCTTGCAATTCTGCTGCTGCTGCTTGACTCTGTCATTGCTGAGTCCTACACTTGCCTGAAGTGCTCCCTACAGTCTTAGGCCTCAGAAGTAGGGTTTTGCAGCTTTCTCCTACATTGACATAGACGCAGCTGCGACCTGGCGCCGATCGAAACTGATGCATTGCCCTTCGACACCGACTCAGCGGCTGCCCAACGGCAGCAGTTCTACAGCCAGCATGGCTCGATGATGATGGTCTGTGCAGCTCAACGATGACACAAGGCTCGCATCATACAAAGTGTTTTTCAAAGAAGCTCCATCGAGAGCGCTTATCGGTGCCGATGCTTGCCTCCATCCACGGATCGACGACGACGCAATGCCTCCTCGACTCATCCCCACGAGTCTTTGATGTTGATGCTTTGCTCCATCCAATGTCCTTTATTAGTGGGACCTCTCTGAGTCCTGTAGCCGGCCTGCCCTCCATCGCGTTCAGCCTAAACTTTGTATTTACCCCGATCTAGCATGACCTCAAGTAACCTTTCAATGCTATTGACTTCTAAACACTATTTTTGGTTTATTCTTTAAAAATTCATAACTCCGTTTATACTTATTAGATTTTTGCTGTTTTAGTCTTTTTCAATTCATAAAAGAATTCTCTTTGTTTTCCAAACCTGTGTGGATTAATGCTGTGGGGCTTTCATTGAGTTACTGTGTGTGTTCTTTGCAGAAATACTTTACACATTGCCTCTTTAGATAAGCCTGACTGCTCTTTGCCAAGCTACAGAGGGTGAGCACAGGTTATCTTTCAGTGTGTATCTAGCTTTCTCTGAGTAGGATTGTGGTCCCTAATTAGACATGGTGCATACATAGAGACCCAATTTCTAACAACCCTGTTGTAGGTATGTTTTTGTATTTCTATGTCCCTTTTTTTGACCCCTCCTTATTTTTACTATTCCTCCTCCGACTTTGTTAGCAGATAGTCCCCATTTTCCAGCCGTTTCATCTGGCCACTCACATATTCACACCTAAAACCTAGAACCATACGTGTGAAAATCCATGCATTCGTTGTGGCAAACACTGCATATGAGATATGGGGCAGATGTAGGCATAGATCTACATCTGTTTCTTTGTGAATTGCATTTCTAAATCTGTGAAGTTATACTACAGGTTTCTTTGTGAATTGCATTTCTAAATCTGTAAAGTTGTACTACAGGAATTCCACTGTGATTTGAACCCATTGTCATCAGCTTCTCAACATAACAGTAAACTAATAAAGACAGCACATTGCAAAATCAAATCATGAAAAGTTGCAAAAAGTCACAAATTGTACTTGTATTTCTCTGCTATGATTATATTTTCAATCCTACATGATGGAGTACTACAGCTAATACTATGTAATCTAAACTTGATCCATGACCAAGCCTCAGTCAGTCAGTCAGTGAGTATTACTTTATTTTGCCAATACAAAAAAAAGTATTAAAAAAATGCTATATACAGTAAGGATAAAAAATCTCAAACATAAAATTACATTAAAAACATTCATGGATAATAACAATTACAGTTTACCATTCCAGTTTAAATGTCATTTTGAATACATAATCATTTTAAACACAGCAATATGGCACATGTGGGTCACTATAATCATGAACATACTGTCACACAGCACGGATTCTGTTTCCTTTTTTTATGCATACTGGAGAAAACTATCCACACAAATGGAGGTAAAAGGATCCACTAATAATTTTAAAAAATATAAAGCTGGGCGGCATCATCTAAAGTTCAGCCTGCTCAATAAAGGGGCAATATAAGTCATTATTTCCTCAATATATACACCACAAAAAAATAAAAGATGAAGATCACATTGAGGGGAACGTGAATCACATGGACAAGGCGGGAGGGCAGCAATAGAATATATATCTGTTGGATAACCCAGCATATGGGGAATATAATTCAACCGAAACCTTGTTAATAGATATCTGTGACTGAGATGAGAAGACTCATATTATCAAATTCAGACAGTCACAATATGGTAACTTCTGCAACATGAAATACTTGTTTCTCTATTCAGCAATAATGTCACAGGTTTCCCCAGATCCAATTTGGAAAACCTAGAATACCGCAATTTTCTCTGCACAAAAATGTATAAAGGGAAACCCGTGGGTCTGTATAACATTTTCTCATGACTTTTAATTCTATTTGGGTGCAAGCTTCCATTCCCGCCCATTAGAACATTAACAGCCCAGTGGCAATCATGGCATAGTCTATCAATTCTGTTGTAAAATTATTTTAAATGTGAAAACCTTTTACAAGGACTGTTTAAATATCAGTGATTTGTGCATCAATATTTACTAATGGCAGAGGCTGTTACATTCATAGTAAAAATACTTTACATCAAAGAAGTAATTAAATATTCATCCAGATTCCAATTTCTGACAGTGCATAGTACTCTGCTCAATTACAAACCTTTTTAATTATTTCATAACAGAATTCATGTGTGATGTTTTTCTTAAAAGGTACTTCATGTTGACAGGTTTTATGACAACATTGTTGAAAAAGTTTTTAGTCTCACTCAATAATACGTGACAAGTTCTAGGCCTTGTAAATATTTCAGATATGAACCAGGCTATACCAAGCCTAACTAGATGCAAACACAATGTTTCAGGCTTCTATTATAAAATATTCCAGATTGTTTTAGGAGCAGGCAACTAGTGTGACATGGAGACAGCATCTACCCTATGGAATTTGCCTATTCCCCAACACTTTGCTTCAAAATATTGCCTTTGTTGCACTGATGGTGAGAGTGAAGCTGCCAAAGGAAACAGAAAGGGATGTGCAAAGGCTGCTTTTCTACACCAAGAAGTGGCTAGTCAATGTATCCGCAGTGGCATTTTACCATTACCCACCATAGGCATCTCCATGTCCTACCAGGTAATGTTCAATCGTGGGTTGCTTATTCCCGCCAAGCTCTTAAAGCATGGGCTTCTGTGTTAAGCGCACAAGTATGTGCCTCACTCCATTGCACTTCATGACGTTTTGTAGAAACAAAAGCATCACACCATGTACTGTTTGGTTACTTAGCTACCGTTGCTTGTCAGCGTCTATGTTACAAAAGCCCCTAGTGGTTTAACTATGACTGTGGCTATTGTCTTTGGAATCCAAGCCAAAAATTCACATTGGTTGATAATTACTCTCTCTAGTTTCTTGCCAGCAGCTTGTTTAATGCATGTCAATGTTGCTGAGCACATATGCTGTTCTCTCCTGTTTTCTTTTTCTTTCATTAGGTTTTCTCTGTCCTTTTCCTTTCTTCCCTTTGTCAAATAGTGGAGTTCTGGGATGTTGGATGCTGCTGCCTTCATAAAGGTCAGGATAATAGCAAGAAATACTAATGGTCTCCCAAAAGTAAGTCTTTGCAAAGCACATTTTGCACAGTGGGCACAGTACCTATCCACAAAACAGGCCCGTGACTTTGGAAGAACCCTCGTGGATCTCAAGGAAACCCCAAAAGATTTGTATTTGGGCATGCTGCTGCATAGCTTGCATTCAGTCATTGGTGGCCCTAGTGTCTCACTATTTGTGGTGAAGGAACTAATGTTGTCGCAGTCTGAGTTGAGGGAATGGGCACAATCCTTATAATGCATCTCAGGGCCATTCGCATCTATTGATAAAAAGTTTAGATTCAATTATCAGTGGTGAGGCAGTTGTTCAATATAGAACCTTGCTTCACTTCATGAGCAGGCCAGTCATGTGTTACTGAAAACATATTGTAAATGTTGATACCTTCCACCACAGAGTTTAAAAATTGATGTGGTTCCTTTACAGGGTCTGCCAATTATTTTCTTGAACAATTCTACCTGTTGATTCCTTTTGTGAGAAAATATTAAAAAACACTAAATCAGTTCAGGGGCTATTATTTCCATTTAGTATATTACTGATGTGAATGCATTTTCATTCATCACCATCCCTTTCATATACGGACAATGGTAATAGTAGAGCTCAGTAATGTTTAGTCATATCCAGTCCACTCCTAAATCCTAGAATATGTTCTCTAACTACCTTTTAACCGAGAATGTGTATATTCCTATGGTTTCTTTTCATGTCATTCATTTTCTTATGTCACTGCTCATATGTACACCTATCAGCAATACTTATCTCTGCTCATGTCAAATGGCCCTCCAAAGTGTAATTTAATATTTTACTGATTCGGTAAAAAAAGGCATTGAGGATCCGTAACAGGTACTTATTTTCTTTGACTTTTTTATGATTATTGAAAACCTTACATAAAGATTTTATAAACAAAAAAAAGATCAGTTAATGAGATCCTGAGCCTGCAACACGAGAAGACCTGGTATTTATACTATTAAACAATTCTATATGTGAGCACTTTTCTTTAGAGATATATTCAGTCAATGAGCCTTATTATGACCATGGCGGTCAATTGTAACCATGGTGGCAGTGTAGGCACTGCCACACTGGTGGTCAGACCGCCCCAGTACGACTTGAGCGGTTGGATTACATTGGCACCACCGCAACCGCCAGGGGTAAGAGATCCCTGGCAGTGTTGCGGCGGTCTTGAGGATGCAGTATGCTTGGCGGGGCTGCAGCGGGCCTGCCATGCATATTACGAGTTTCCTCTCCACCACGGTTTCCTTGCTGTTGAATCCGCCATGAAAAGTGGGACAGTGACCCATGTTGCCTCTGCACCATGGGATGCAGGCAGGGGGGCACATGGTGTGCACCCCTGTCTGCATGCACCACCAGCTCCTGTAGGGCATGGACTTGACAGCCTATCCCCTGCAGGAACCTTCAATGGTATTCCCATTGCAGTGCCGGTTATGGCTCTCCTATGAGCCTTTAAACAGGCACCGCCGTCGGCCAGCTGTCGCAAAACCGCCAGACCTGGATTCCAATGGTAATCCAGCGGATGGTCTAATTATGGCTTTGGTAGTGTGAGAGCTGGACACAGGCGTGGCTGCCCTCAGCCACACCTCCAAAGTTATATTAAGACCCAATGTTTTCTTATATATCTGACCCTCATCTTCACACCATCTATGGACAAAAAAACAAAGGGTCTCTCCTTTCATTTCGAGATGAAGTTCTAAATTAATAGACCTCAACATGTCCTCCCTTTTTACATGCTCTTCGGATCCTTACATCTCCAAAAGGAAGCCAGTTTACTGATTCTACCATTTTGTATAACAAAAACAAGAAATCTTGGTCAAGACAATATGTATTGTGGCACACAAGCTTAGTTGATTATTCTGAGATTAAAGTGTGCTGCGTATAGTGCGTTGAAAGTACTTCTGAGTGGGCTGTTAGTCAGATATGGCAGAATTGCAGTGCTTAATTTGTGAAAAAACATAAGTCCTGGTCAGGAAGCCACTGCTGCTTGCACCACCCATTGCCTCTACCAGTGCTGCCAACGACAATACCCACACAACTACTAGCCATCACACACCTACAGTGTGAAAATTCAGACTATTCCAGGCCTCCAAAGCTTTATGTATAGCTACTATTTGGAAAAAATATCGAATAAAATATATCAAGATGCACAAATATCGAGTTGGAACTATTGTGATGCACAAATATTGTGTGCAAAAATATGGTTGACAAGAATATCGATTTTATGGCAAGTAATATTGATATCAACAATAACTAAGCGGTTAAAATCGTTTACAAAAATGTTGTTGTTAATAATATCATTTTATAAAATGATTTTTATTTATTTTAGTATATAGTTTAATTATATGTTATAAATTGTTTGTATCATTATTGTTTTTTAATATTGTTTGAACATTTTTTGTGTTATTAATGTAATAGGTTATTGTCATTATTAAGGCCGTAGTGGGTTGTGGGGCTTACAGGACAGGGGTACAGAGTGGGAACTAAATTCATGTGTAATTAATTAATAATTCATATTTAATTAATAATAATTATTTAATTGACAAATAATTATGATAATAGTGTAATGATTTTTTTAATTAAGTTGCGTTTTAGGTGCTGGCTGTGGGGTTTGAAGGGCTACAGGGTGCAAGTAATTTACTTATAATTAATTATTAAATTAATCGTTCATTATGTAAATTGTGTAAATAATGTAATCTTTTATTTATATCTTTGGTGTGGGTTGTGTTTTTGTAGGGGTAAAGGATGTGAAGGGAACTAATTATAATGATTGATAATTATTGTTAATTCTTAATAATTATTTCATTGATAATTATGTCATTAAGATTTTGTTAAGTTATATATCAGGTGCAGGTCCTTGGGTTTGTAGGGGTAAAGGGTGGAAAGTTAATTAAAATGTATTTATTAGTTAATTATAATTAATTGTTTTATTGGTAATTAATTATGTACTTAAGATTTGTTATGTGTATATTATGTGTGGGTTGTTGGATTTGTAGGGATAAAGTGTAGGAAGTTAATTAAATATATTTACTTTATCATTTGTTAATTGCTACTAATTGTTTTATCAAAAATTATGTAAAATGTGCAATCATTAACATTTTTAAGATATATTTTAGGTGTGTGTTGTTTAGTTTGTAGAGGTATAGGGTGGGAAGTTATTTAAGTAATAATAAATATAAAAATAGCTACTCATTCAAAATTGTGCTACTTATTATGTTATTTGTTAATTGTGTTATGCTACTTGAATGTAAATACCATTATATGTGTTGGTTGTTATGATTTTGAGACAATATTGTGGCATTTTAATGATGTCAATATTATTTGTTTTAATTTAAAATATTTATTAAACATTGTAATAAATATGTAATTTAAAAAACTTACATGTATATATATTATATATTAATATTTATATTCCTTGATATTTAATATCGTTGTTAAAATATTGTATTTGTTTGAAGTGAACTACTATCTCTTTACTGTTGCACAGAATGGAGTGGGAATATTACATTTTACTCCTTCGCAATCCAACGCTTTCACTACTGACTGGAGTGCGAATAGCAAATTTTACCCCTCCTGAGTCCAATCCCTTCCCTACTGTTGCACCCACTGGAGTGGGAATAGTACACTTTACACCTTTGCAATCCAAAATGTTCCTACTGTTGCACTGACGTGAGTGGGAATAGCAATTTGTACCCCTCCTGAGTCCAACACTTTCCCTATTGTTGCACAGATTGAAGTGGGAATAGTAAATGTTACCCCTTCTGGATCCAATGCTTTACCTACTGTTACACCAACTGGAGTTGGAATATCAATTTATACCCCTACTGAGTCCAACACTTTCCCTACTGTTGCACTGACTGGAGTGGTAATATTAAATGTTACCATTTTCTGTGTCCACAGCTTTCCCTTTTGTTGCACAAATTGGAGTGGGTATAGCCCACAAATTATTCCTACAATGTTAAAGTTTTGTTGATATTGTTTAAATGTATATTATTATGATGTTTCTGTGTATTTGAAATTCTATTGTTTTTATTTAGTAATGTTTGTAACATGTAATAGATTTTTAGTAAAATGTAATATTCAATATTCAATATTGTTTATTTCTTATGTGTAATTAAATACGCTTTAAAAAAAAAAATTCCATTCCATTCAATTTTATTTCGGTCACAAGGACCATAAAAGCACATATCAAAAAACACAATAAAATATATGCAATTACTTTATATGTAGAGCTCATCCGAGAAAATGTTTCTGCATTGCAATGTAGTCAGCTTGCTTCCAGAGGACCCCAATACACGTGGTATGATGAAACATTACGTTATCTAAGGGCCAAGTCCTTTTGCGATTCTACAATGCATTGCAGTCAGTCTTCAAACTTCGTTACAGTGCAAATGTTTGGAATAAATACTGAAAACCAATAAAATTACTGGAAATGAAAGTGGAAAGAATAAGCTAATACATTACTAAACCATCGCTAAGTTAAAAAACTCCTCCGCACGTGCCACATAGAATTAAGAAAACAGGAAACGGCAAAAACAATTGGTACGTGGGAATCGTATTTTAGTACTCTATACGCCTCAGCACATTGCACAAAGCCCAAATTCTTACAGAGTTGGATGAGTCAACGCCGGTGAGATAACGCATATGCAGGACAAAAGAAAAGTACGTGTAGCTCAGCTTCTTCCTTATAATTGCAGGCGGGGCATTCACCAGTATGAGTTTTGGACCATTTGCTTGTGTTGGCATGGAGAGGCAAAGTCCCTAATCTAAGCTGCATGTACAATTTCCTAGCCAAGGTTGGTTGGATGTTGTCCAGGAAAAGTTCCAGTTTGTATTAATTTTTTACCAATAAAAAGTCTGCAGTTAGTCGGCCACAAAGTGGATTTTCCTGGACAACAGAGAGCCCATGAGATCTATAGGCTCTTACTAATTCCAACCGTGAGATTAGGAGACATGACTCCTCTCAATGGGTCCACTTTCCCCAGCTGTGTACAGAGATCCATAATATAGTTAAACCAGGGTATTTGAGTTATACCATGGATGCTCAAGAGCTCTTTGAGCTCAGATCGGTAATGGCCAATTCTGGGGTCACCCAGAGGCGGCGCCAAAAAGTCAGAGATCTAAGGACCAATTCTTCCTTGATGGGCCTAATACCCAAGTTCAGACACAAAGGAGTAAGAGGTGTGCTAGATGGAAGACCTAATAACTGCCTCATAAAGTTATTCTCCACTTTGTTCAAACTAGTGCTAGGGCGATGCCCCCACAGTTCTGACCCATACAGTGTAGCACCCCGCGCTTGAGTTTTGTAAATTTCAACTATTGGCCACACTGGTTTGAATGAGGAGGATCTGTATTGCTTCATGAGCCCTCCCACTGTCTGTGCTAGCTTAAGACTGGCCTTAGCCATCTGCGGTCCCCAATCTAGATGCTCGGTCAGGGTGACGCCAAGATAAACGAATACCGTCACTCTGTCAAGGGGGAAGCCATTCAAGTGTGGATTTGGGCGAGGTGTATTAGCAGGATTAAATACCATGTACTTGGTCTTAGATGTGTTTATCTCCAACCCCCGAGTCTTACAAAAGGTGTGAAAGCTTTCTAGAATGTGCTGGATTCCCATTGGTGTCTTTGAAAGTAGGAGGGTGTCATCAGCGAACCTCAGCGCTGGCACCTTGCACGATGCTAGCCTAGGGGCATCATTATCCTTAACTTTTCTTAAGTTGCGCAATAAAACCATTAACAAATAGGCAGAATAGGGTAGGCACTAGCACACAACCCTGACGTACCCCTTTGTTAACAGGAAAGCGTGGAGTAAGTTTGTCGTGTTTCCTAAATCTCACTTGCACGAAGTTTGCTGCATGGAGCCTCACTAGAGTGTTGAAGCAGATAAGGTGTAATCCCCAAGTCTCTGAGTACATCCCAGAGTTTCTCTCTGGGTACAAGATCAAAGCCGACTTCAGGTCAATGAATATTAGATAGAGACCGCCACCCTCTATTGCCACCGTTTTCCAGAAAAGAAGTTGGAGTCTGAATATCTGGTCGATGGTTGAGGTGTTTTTCCTGAAGCCAGCTTGGTAAGGGCTTAGTATCGCCTCTTCTTCCATCCATACTTGGAGGCGATCAAGAAGAACCAGCGCAAAGAGTTTTTGGGATACATCGATCAAACTGATAGGCCTATAGCTGGTGGGAAGAAGGGGGCAACCTTTTTCATAAATTGGTACAATTTCTGCCCTGCGCCAAGTGTCAGGGGGGATCCATGCCATTCAAGATGCAATTAAATATGGTCCACAAATATGGTCTCCAAATTGTTGGTTCCTCCCAAAATAAGTCTCCTGGTAATTTATCCAAACCTGGAGCTTTGTTGCTATGGAGCTTGTTTATAGCATTCGCCACTTCAGATAAGGTAATCTCCTCCACCACCCCCTGCCATGACTCGGTGGTTACTTTTTGAGGTATAGTAGCTTCCGTTACATTTTCGGAACTGGTGTAAAGGGTAAGAAAATGTTTCTCCCACACTTCAGAGCCGATATTTGCCTCAATTGCTGGCTTCTCTTGGGAGTCTCCCGAGCTCACAATGACCCAAAAGGACTTCATGTCCTTGTTCGATAGTGCGAGTTTGAGATTGTCCCATCCATCCAATTCCCAGTTTTTCCTCTCCTGCTGAGTGGTCTCTCTGTACAGTTTGATTCGTGGCTTGTCCTTTGCCTTCACAGCTTCCAATAAGGCCTGCTTGGCTTTACGGCATTTAGAATTGGATCAGGTACATTTGAGCTGAGTATTTGGCCTACAGCGTACTGTTGGGAAGAATATGTCTGCCAGTTTTGATGATAGCTCTTGATGAATTATGGCAACTTTCCCTGCATCCAACGTCGGAGACTCTACAGGGATTACCTCCCACATTTTTACCATAGATGGAATTATTAGTTGGTAAACTGTTGCCAGCTTATGGGGTGACTGCTGAAATTTCTCCCACTTAACTTTCCTTCAATTGTTTTTTAAACTTAATGCACTATTCACAGATATAGAGGTGGATTGGGAATTGGAGGGACCCAGATTCAATGACTTCAGAACCAGAATCAGGGCATTATCGTCGCTATCCTGCCTTGTGATGACATAGAAATCACTAACCTTTTGTCATAGTATGGTTTCAACCACAATATACTCCAGCAGAGAAGCCTGGCCTACTCTATTAAACGTTAAATGCCCTGGTGTGTCCGATTTAGTTCGGCCATTGCATGCTCTTGAGTGTACTAATGTAAGTGAGTTGAGCTGCAATGCCAGTGGGGACCAGGCTTTAATAGGTTGGATTTGTGGGTCTGGGATTAGCCATTGTAGATCTTCTTCACTAGGGGAGGTATTACTTGAGTCAGTAAGGGGTTCGAATTGGCAATTAAAATCACCCCCAACGATCATCCGTGTGACTGGTTCAATAGTAGGTATAAAAAGACCCAGTTGGTCTATGGTAACTGATTCTTGACCGATGGGAACGTCAAGAGTAGACATTAATAAGGGCAATTTTTATCTTGGAAGGGAAGGTAAGCAAGACACACTGGATGTCACTCGCGGGGGTTGGGAGTTGATCGGCTCTACAGCCTAAGTGTGATCTCACCCAGATCGACAGACCCCGTGAGGGTCTGCCTCTACCTCTTGACATAGCTAAGATATTGAAAGTTGCAAAGCCCAGCCTCTGGAAGTCTTCCATAGCCCAGGTTCAGTCCAGTTCATTTATTACGGTTTTTAATTTAGTGTGTGTGTGTGTGTGTATATATATATATATATATATTATCTACTGGCGGTCGCCAGTAGATAGTTATAGTTAGGACCGAGTTCCCATAGGAAATCTGAAAATTCTATTTTGAATAACTTTGGCGCCGGTTGACTTATCTTCGTGAAATTTTCAAAACTAATGGGGCGCTTCGCTCAGCTCCTACCCTGAAAGTCTCGGGGTGATTCGTCAAGCGGGGGCTGAGAAAAAAGGGGGGTCCCAAAACGCGTTTTCCCCTTGCATTTTCCCATAGGACCTTTAGTCGAAGGTACAGCCCGAACGGCTGAACAGAATTACTTGAAATTTGGCAAAGAGGTGGTCCTCAGGTCAGGCATGTGCCTTTTGCTTAAATGGTGTAAATCCGTTTAGTAGTTCCTGAGAAAATCAAAAGTAAAATCACATATATATCTGAGCGGAGCCTAACCACACATCTCATCGTGAGATCTGATTGGCTGTCAGCACTTCATCCAAGAAGTGTTGGCAGCCATCTTGGGACCAATATACATGATAGCACCTAATTAAAAAGCATTGCAGTTAATAGAAGGTTTTAAGACTTTAGTTACATTATAAATCATTTGTTGATGGTACCATACTCATTTTAGGAATTGTGGTGTGTTCTAAGGTGATTTTAACATGTGAAAAAGCCTTCTGCTGTGATATCATGAATCATGTTTGAGAGAAAACTATTTTCTCATGCTTTTCCCACAGAGGTTTGGAAGGTGATCTATAAGCTAACTGAGAGCATATTTTCTGTAAATTCACATTATCTTTCTCAGTCATGTGAGAATGAAGTCTGACATTCTCAGTAAAACATGTACATCCAACAAGGGCAGAGACTGTCAGTTGATTCCTTTGTGTTCTACTGCAGCTTCCCAGAGTGTTCTAAAGAACAACTAGAGTGCTAACAGTCCTGCTTCTGACAAACATATGGCACACCTAAAGCCATCTTGGTTGGAATAAAGTGGTAATTCTTAAAACATTTAATTTCAAAAGGAACAAAATGAGGGGGTTCAT
This sequence comes from Triturus cristatus, assembly GCF_964204655.1. NCBI lineage: Eukaryota > Metazoa > Chordata > Amphibia > Caudata > Salamandridae > Triturus > Triturus cristatus. The sequence continues at coordinate 909,398,409 of NC_140592.1, forward strand.
TTTGTCATAGAAAGTATGATTAGTGCTGCAGAAAGAAAAATTAGGGCACATTTTGAGTGACTTCTCAAATCCTCTTCTATTTCATAAAAAAATTCTGATATGCAGACTGAAACATGCACTTTTAATACCAGCAGCAGACTTCCGTGGTGAGCAGTAGCTTTACTACAGTGATCTAATGAGCAACTAGAGTGCTAACATTCAGAATTTATGGCAAATGTGTGACACATCTGAATGCCTTCTTGATGGAATCAAAGTAAAAAACTGAAAGTATTTCATACTGAGGAGACTGTAGTAAATGAGGAAGTTAGGAAACATCATAACAAATAAGTGTCCCAAAATGCCCATCAGACCCAAAAGAGCCCAAATGTAGCCCAAATATCACCCAGATGTAGCCCAAGTATAGCCCAATGACAGAATGTCCCAGAGTGTTCTAACGAACAACTAGAGCGCTAACAGTCTTACTTATGACAAAAGTACGGCACACCTGAAGCCATCTTGATTGGAATAAAGTGGTAACACTTAAAACATTTAATTTACAAAGGAACAAAATGAGGGGGTTCATTTTGCCATAGAAAGTATGATTAGTTCTGCAGAAAGAAAAATTAGGGCACATTTTGACTTCTCAAATCCTCTTCTATTTCATTAAAAAATTCTGATATGCAGACTGAAACATGCACTTTTAATACCAGCAGCAGACTTCCGTGGTGAGCAGTAGCTTTACTACAGTGATCTAATGAGCAACTAGAGTGCTAACATTCAGAATTTATGGCAAATGTGTGACATATCTGAATACCTTCTGGATGGAATCAAAGTAAAAAACTGAAAGCATTTCCTACTGAGGAGTCTGCAGTAAATGAGGAAATTAGGAAACTTCATAACAAATAAATCTCCCAAGATGGCCACCAGACAAAAAAGAGCCTAAATACAGCACAAATATCACCCAGATGTAGCCCACATGTAGCCCAATGACAGAAGTGTGCAAAACATTTATTGTGTATTTGCAGTTTTATATAGTGCAGACTTGTCAGGTATTGGAATGCTTTACATGAGCATTGGTTACATCACACAAGATCAAATTTATTTTCGTTGTAGACATGGGGAGATTAAGTGATTTGACCACAATCACAGAATGTTGAGCTGAAGCAGAAACTCCAACCTGGTTCCCCAGTTGCAAAGTCTGCAGCTCTGGAAGTAAAACCACATCCTCTCGCCAAGGTGCAACATTTAATCAAGTGGTCAACTGGATAAAAAAACATAAAGATTACAAATAATTTAAAAGTTCTTTGTCGCTATTTGAAAACTCAGAAAATATGTCCTCATTTTAGTTTTTTAGAGCACTAACCATAATTTTGATGCAAATAAGACCCTCTCATATATGTAATTTCTAAAGGAAATACTCAAGGTATTACAGTTTTGATTACATCAAGATGACGTCAGGCGTTCCACACTTTTGTAATAAATATAGAATGTTAGCAATCTAGTTGTTCATTGGGATACTGTTGAGAGGCAGAGGCCAGGGGCACGGACTCTGAAAATTGAAGGCAGGTAGGAGAGTGCAGAGGCAACAATTTGACCACACTGGGCAGGCAGGAAGGGCAGTGGCAGCACAACAGACTATGGAGGGCAGTGGAAAGGGGGGCAGGGGCAACAAACCAACAATACAGGACTGACAAGAGAGGCTGTGGCAATATAATAGACCATTGTGGGCAGAAGGAAGAGGCAGTGGTAGTACAACCATACATGCCAACTGACCCGCTTCAGCCAGGAAACGTCCAATGTTTTTAAGCTCAAATGGGCTTTATTTGATCTGTCTCCTGTCTACAATCTCCTCTTTTTCAATGTAACTCAAAGGGGAAAATCAATACCCCAGTTTTTTTTCAAAATCTCCCTCTTACCAAGTTCAAAATGTTCGCAAGTATGGTACATTGAATCATGGTTGGCAGGAGGAATTGGGGTAGGGACATGGACTCCGATAACAGAGGACAGGAGGGACATGGAGAGGTGCACCAAACTGACCCTACAGGGCAGGCATCAGGGTTTGCAGCAGCACAACACACCACACAGCGCATGCGGGACGGGAGTGCAGCACAACAATCCATAGAAAGCAATAGGGAGGGGACAGGACCATGCACATGGACAACAGAGAACAGATGGGAAAGAGGCAATGGTAGCTAGCTGACCATAATGGACAGACAGGAGAGAAAGCTGCAGCATAACAGACCATAAAGGGCAGGAGGGACGGATCAGGGGCATTACAATGAAACAGACAAGCCTTGAGGGAGGGAATAGGGGGTCTGCACATGGAAACAGAGGGCTGGGGGCAAGGTGGCAGGGCAGGAGCAGCAAGATGACCATGGAGGTCAGGCAGGATGGGCACTAGAAACAAGACACACCATGGAGAGCAACAATGAGACTATGGTGGCATACACACAGACCATGGAGGGAAGGTGGGAGGGGGTCAGGGGCAGCTAGCTGACCACACAGGGAAGGTGGGAGGGGCCATGGCAGCACAGAAGACCATGCATGGCAAGCGGGAGGGTTAGTGGCAGCACAATGGCTATGATGGGCAAGAAGGAGGGTGCAGGGGCATGCACAAAGGACCATGGAGGATAGAAGGGAGGGTCAGGACCTGGGCACAGACAAGAGAGTTCAGGGGAAGGGGCCTCACAACAGACCGCGCGGGGCAGGCAGGAGGAGCAGTTGCAGCACAACAGATCAGAGAGGGCAGAATGTTGTGGCAGTAAAATGGACCATGGAGGACAGGAGGAAGGGGATAGGGGCATGGCATGTGGACAGGCAGGGTGGAGGTGGCAGGGACAGGTTACATTCATCTGACAAAGCTAGGCAGGTGGGAGGGGAGTGGCAGCTCAACAGAACACTCAGAGTAGATAGGAGTGGCAGGTCCATGGAACATAGTGGGCAAAAAGGATGGAGCAGGGGCATGCACAAAGACATCGGAGGGCAGGGGGACGGAGAATAGGGGCAGCAAGCTACGCACAGAGGCTAAGCAGGAGGTCAATTATGGGCCATAGAATTGGGCAATGGAGGGCAGGAGGAGTGGACTGGTACATCATGCTAAATGGAGGGCAGTGGCAGCACATCAGACCATGCATGGCAGGAGGGAGGAGGCTAGTCCATGGATTCAGACAACAGAGGATAGGGAGGAGGTGGATGGGGCAGCAAGCTAACTGTTCAGAGAAGGTGGGTATTAGGAACTTTATTGTTTTTAAAATGTGTGTCTGTGCGAACTACTTAAAATATGAACAAGTATGCAGCATAATCTCACTTTTATTCAGGAAGAAGAGGGCGTTTGTGACTGTGACTCCGGGCTCACTTGGCAGAAACACCCCCTGACCCTCCACCCCCATCGCAAAATGTAATGCCCATGAAAAGGGTAGGTGGGCGCAGTGTTATATAGAACATAGTCCTGAGAGCACGATTGAAAATGAAAACTAGATGTAGTATATGGTATAAACTATGCACAAAAAAGTGTGATATAAGATGAACCGGGGCGTGAAATATAATTAGCAATACATTGTGCGCAATGAAAGATTCATTGGAGAGCACGAGATAGCACAGGCACTGGCGCGTGCTATGCGATATGCGCCTTGGAGTGTAATATGCACAGGGCAGTGTTGTGTAACATAACTAGTCTCTAAAGTTGTAATATAAAATATGTGCTGGGGAGTGTAACGTTGCATATGCACTGTGACAAAGATATGGATCCCAGATTGTAATATGTATGGCATAGCGCTGTGCGGTATAACATACACATCGAGGAAGGCACGTTAGATGGGGCAATATAACCCGTGCGAAGGCAAGTGTGGCATGACATATTCACGGGGCGGTGTTACAGTGCACATGGGCTAGAGAGTGTCATAGCATACGCACTAGCTGGTGGAATACAACACAGAGGTGTGAGGCAATCGGCGGGCACTGGTGGGTGTAACATAGCATTGGGCTCAGCAAGGAGCACGCTGTGACTCTCAAGTGAGGTTCGTCTCCTTTCCAGAGAGTAAAATAAAAAGTATTACACATCCGGCGGTGGATGTGTTTTTTATTAACCGTGAGGGGGGTTTCTTGCATAGTTTGGTCGAAGTTTTGTCGAATCCCCTTTGAATGGCTTGGTGTGCGTGTATATTAAATGTGCCCGTCAATAGCTACCCATGTTTGTATAAATAAACGACAAGAGTGTCTACTTGGAGAGTACCCACCGGTGGGGGTGCCGGGATTAGGCACGGTAGGGCGTCAGACACGTCAGAGCTTCACTAGCGGTGTAAATACATTCCATGTGGATTCATTCTATGCATAGTCCCCTTTTAATGAATATCACGCAAATCGTCATGGTGATAGGTACATACGGTTTGTCCAGCATGTCCTAGGTGTTTCTATAAATATATATATTTTTAAAATAATAAAAAACACAGTCCGGCCCCGGGGGATGGGGTCCCCGGAGCCATAAGTGGCCTGAGGAGGGGGGCAACGCAGCCCCCTCCTAAAGAATTTAAATAAAAAAAAGGCCATGACCCGGGGGTTGGGGTCCCCGGGGCCGATTAAGGCCTTGGGAAGCCAAAATTATTTTTTTCAAGAAAAAAATTGGGTGCAGGCCCTGGGGGATGGGGTCCCCAGGGCCAGTAAATTAGAAAAAGAAGGGGGGCCACACAGCCCTCCGTCTTAAAAAAATAAAAAAAATAAAAGACCGGCATCGTGCTGGAGGCCACGCCCCCTCCTTGCAGCACTCTGCAAACGTGCCCCCTGGCCAGTTGTAAGTTGGGAAATTAATTCCCCTTCAATACTGAGGGTCCCTGAGGGCCAACTATTCCAACAGGTATCTCCAGTGCGCCAGGGAGCAGCGTTGCAGACAGGTGTTCTGAGGCCATGCCCCTTTTTACACCTCTATGCAACGCAGCTCTGTGGCGCTTACTGGAGGTACCTAGTGGGCTAGTTTGACCCTAGGGACCCTTAGGATTCAAGGGGACTTAATCTCCCAATTTAGAACGGCCACTGTGTGCGTTTACACAGTGGTGAAGGGAGGGGACGGGGCCTGAGGTGACGTGTGCAAACACGCCCTGTGGCGCGTTTTAAGTTGGGGAAATAATTCCCTTTCAATCCTGAGGGACCCTGGGGGCCAACTAGCCCACCAGGTGCTTCCAGTAAGTGCCACTGCTCTGCGTTGCAGAGAGGTGGTGCAGACCGTGGCCCTTTTTACACCTTTCTGCAATGGCGCTTACTGGACGTACCTAGTGGGCTATTTTGCCCCTAGGGATCCTCAGGATTCAAGGGGACTTAGTCTCCCAACTTAAAAAACGGCCACAGGGCATGTTTACACAGTGGGGAAGGAAGGGGACGGGGCCTGAGGTGACGTGTGCAAACACGCCCTATGGTTTTAAGTTGGGGAAATAATTCCTCTTCAATCCTGGAGGGCCCCTGGGGGCTAACTAGCCCACCAGGTGCTTCCAGTAAGCGCCACTGAGCTGCGTTTCAGAGAAGTGGTCCAGGCCGTGCCACTTTTTACACCTCTCTGCAACGCAGCTCTGTGGCGCATACTGGAGGTACCTAGTGGGCTAGTTGGACCCTAGGGACCTTCAGGATTCAAATTAACTTAATCTCCCAACTAAAAACGGCCACAGGGCGTGTTTACACAGTGGTGAAGGGAGGGGACGGGGCCTGAGTTAACGTGTGCAAACAAGCCCTGTGGCGCGTTTTAAGTTGGGGAAATAATTCCCCTTTAATCCTGATGGCCCCTGGGAGCTAACTAGCCCACCAGGTGCTTCCAGTAAGCGCCGCTGAGCTGTGTTGCAGAGAGGTGGTCCAGGCCATGCCACTTCTTACACCTCTCTGCAACGCAGCTCTGTGGCGCATACTGGAGGTACCTAGTGGGCTAGTTTGACCCTAGGGACCCTCAGGATTCAAATGAACTTAATATCCCAACAAAAACGGCCACAGGGCGTGTTTACACAGTGGTGAAGGGAGGGTACGGGGCCCGAGTTAACGTGTGCAAACAAGCCCTGTGGCGCGTTTTAAGTTGGGGAAATAATTCCCCTTCAATCCTGAGGGACCCTGGGGGCCAACTAGCCCACTAGGTGCTTCCAGTAAGCACCACTCCGCTGCGTTGCAGAGAGGTGGTCTAGGCCGTGCTCCTTTTTGCATCTCTCTGCAACGCAGCTCTGTGGCGCTTACTGGGGGTACCTAGTGGTCTAGTTGGACCCTAGGGACCCTCAGGATTCAAGGGGACTTAATCTCACAACTTAAAACGGCCACAGGGCGTGTTTACACAGTGGGGAAGTGAGGGGACGGGGCCTGAGGTGAAGTGTGCAAACACGCCCTGTGGTGCATTTTAAGAGGCAGTTTTAATCCCCTGCCCTATTATATACTAGGGGTTTACAGAGGAGGTCATGCTGATCACAGGGGGACCCCAACACATAGTGTTCCCTAGTGTATGTATGTGTTTTCACTGTATTCTGAGTGTCTTTTAACATAGCACTGGCTCTAGGACTGGTTAGTCAGACTCAGTTACCACCAGTATCCGTCTGAAAAAGTTGAGGGTACAGGATGATTTTGCAACAAGGCTTCTTTCTGCTCTTCTGTTTGTTCTTTCTGCACGTTATCCTTCTTCCTGCACTTTTCTTCGTCTTTGAGGACTTCTGTTGCTTCTTTCTGCATTTCGTTTTTTCTTCTTTCTTCACATGTCCTATCTCTGTAGGCATAGTTAGAAATTAGCATTTAAAAAACCTTTGAAATTCACTGAAAAAACCATAGGTTTCAGGCACGTTATAGTTAGGAATTAGCATTTAAAAAACCTTAGAAATTCACTGAAAAAACCATAGGTTTTAGGGGCGTTATAGGTAGCTGGACTTTTCACTCGTACAAAACCATTGAAATTCCCCCGTTATAGTTAGTTCAGCTAACTATAACTCGCGCGCCCGCAATGCACTGCTGATGACGTCACATCACTCATGACATGGTCAGTGACATCACGGATGACATCTCAAATGGCATCACTAATGACATCACTGATGACATCATCCTTGTGATAGAGTGGCAGACTTCCTCTTCCCCTAATATAACCTTTGATACTCACATTCAAAAATAGAAACTACAATGTTTAAAACAATGGACATACCAATACCAGTTACAACAACCTATTCAGTAATTCTAAGATCCACATACACATCCACTCATTCACCAACAGTCATATACAGTCACTCATACATGTACTCACTCATCATATGTACTCACACACCTATACATCCTGTTACACAACGCCACTCATCCATAGAGTTATTCACACACATAGTCACTCATGCTAATAAAGAATCAAACATCCATTTACTTGCATATACAGTTATACACACACCACCACACTTACTTCTACAGAAACTTACACATACTTAGTCTTTTAAACAATCACTTTTAGAAACACATACTTATTCATACAGGAACTCTTTCAATCTCTCACTCTCACATATAGTAACTTATATACACCATTAGTCACATATACTAGTTTAAAACATATGTAGTTACTCATAAAGACACTATTGAGACAGTCTATCACTCACTAACACACCCATGCACACACTCATCCACCCATACAGTCCTGCACACATGCTGTCTTCAACACATACAAACAGTGAGTCACTCATTCATGCACCTATGCACTACGTAATACCCCCCACCGAACCATACAGACACTCAGACACTCATACTGATACTCAAAAAACCAACTAATAACCTATATAGACACTCATGTAGCTACTCACCAACCCATGCAGCCAGTTATACACAAAGTGAGAGACTGATACAGATATTTACACATTTAAACATTACTCACTAAGCCATGTATTCACTAAGATACACTTAATCAGTCAGTTATACAATCAATTTTTCAAAAACAAATCATCCATTTAGACACTTATATACCCATTTATTCTTCCATCGACCTTGAGATATACATATATAAAACATATGTAATTTTCAGAAAAACACACATTCACTGGATGAAGTCATCAGTGATGTCATTTGAGATGTCATCAGTGATGTCACTGACCATGTCATGAGTGATGTAATATGTGACATCATCAGCAGTGCATTGCGGGCGCGCGAGTTATAGTTAGCTGAACTAACTATAACGGGGGAATTTCAATGATTTTGTACGAGTGAAAAGTCCAGCTAACTATAACGGCCCAGAAACCTATGGTTTTTTCAGTGAATATATATATATATATATATATATATATATATATATACATATATATATATATATATATATACATATATACATATATATGCATATTTTGTTTTAATTTGCTATAATATAAACATTTAAAAATAATTTGTATATTATAATATTAATTAGAGGTATTATTTTAAATATAGTTTAAAATTATATATGCTTAAATATACATACATATGCTTATTTTTTGTAATAAGTATACCATTTAGATATATTTTAAAATCATTTAAATATATTTAATTACAATATATTGCTGTTAAATGTTAATATATTCATTGTTTACTATTTTTTATCTATATATATATATATATGTTAAAAAACAATATTTTTGTAATCAATATTAGTGTGCAATTATATCTTTTTTTAAATGTACATTATAAATAAAGGAAAATAATATTTTTGTGCTCAACATTTTTGACAAAATATTTATCTACCACAGCATTTGTGGTTTCGATATTTTGTCAGTGAACCTGAATAGCTTGGTTGGCAGGTGTTAGTCATTTTTAAGGTTAATTGAATTAATAAACAACTGTTGTTATACTGCTCTCTAAATTAGGCAAACAGCGCGGCCATGTGGCTGACTGTCATAAGTGCTGGTGTTGCCAATTAAATGCTGGTGCCGAGCACCGGAACCACCAGCTCAAATTAGGCACTAGCAGGAAGATATTGAAAGGTAGTTTAGCGTTAACATTTACCCCAGGCTAAGCAAGGAATTCTCTTTGAAAGGGATGTCAAAAAATGAAGTAAGTCCCTGATCTAAGATAAAGTCTTGTTTTTAAATATTTTAGACGTGAACCAAAAATGACAACTTTTTTTACTAACTGTCTTACATCGAAGTCTACTACACCCATCTAAGATTTGGGGAAAATCTTTACAAAACAGGGCTTACTGCATAAAGAAAGTCAGGGAAGACATGTGAGGGGATATTTTATGCAATTTCCCTCTCTCTCTCCAGTATAGCTAATCACTCCCGTATGTCATTAAAAATGTAGATCTATTTGAAGTAACAGCCATTAAACATTGCTGATATATGTATGTATTTGGAATTTTTATAGCACAAACCTAGCCAAAAGGCAGTGGAGTGCTGTACATGGACAAAGACAAGCATAAAGTAAATGAGTAATAGAGAAGAAGCTGGTTTGTGGATGGTTGATGCATTGTGAAATAGTGTTCTTCAAAGAGGTGAGTCTTTCCTAAACTGAATCAGTGTAGGAGTGGACCTGATGGATACGGGGATGCTGTTCCAGATCCTGCATGCATGGATGGAAATATGTGGTAAGAGAGTTGGGGAAAGTTGCAATTCTGGTGCTCTTCAGTTGAAGAGCCACGAAAAGTTGTTTTACACTGAAAATATATACCTCAAACTATTTCCTACAATAAGATACATTCAATACCATAAACTATAAAACTATGAATCATGCAATATTATCTAGTGACAAATATCACCATGCAACCAAGCTCACCATCAAACACTTGCAATGAAATATGCGTGAACTGGGATTAGAATTGTAAGGACCATAATACGTGGGAAGGCCTCGTGATTTGTATATTCTTAGGATGTCTATATTTTGGGATAGACATTATAACATGAGCAATAATTTTGCTGTCTAAGTTTTGTATTCTATACTATTCGAAATCTCTATATATGAGTTCTCAATGTTCACATATGACCCTTACTATTCTTTCTTTCATAGTGTTGGCATTTTTGATTCACTGTATGTTTCTTAGCAAAAAAGCTTTCAAATCCTGCATGATGTGTTACAGCACGGTATGTGATAATAATCAATTGTAGTTATTGCTACAAGGTGAATACGAGCTCCTACATTTTTCCAAAACTAAAATCACGTGTGTTGGCAATATTTAAAATAAGTTTGCGTTTATACAAATATGAACATTTGAATAATGCAGAGAAATGGTTTCACGCATAATATAAAATGAACCCTCATATAAAATTAAACTTTACGTGCAAGAGCCTGCATTCAAGACACAGGTCATACCAATTAAATTATTGTTCAGCAAGGAGGATTGTAATTATCATTTCTGAAAGAAAATCATGACACAGGAGTGAGCAAAATAATTTCTTCTGAAGCACTCAGCGAAGTGAGCTTCTCAGTTTTAAGCAATAAATAATGAGACCTATACAAACTGCTAGAGCATGAACCACGTTATTCATATTAATTCAGATTTGACAGGTTATTATTACTCCAGAAAACTCTGTTACTAACTAGTGACAGAATTTATGCAGCAGCATAAATCACGTTTTTAACTTTCCAATCATTAAAATTTACAAAAAGAATTGAACTGAAAGTAGATCATCATTATCCACAGCACCCACTCCAGGAAGGCACTGAGCAGCAGAGATTTTAATGGCTTGCGTTTGGTAGCTCTAGCCCAAGAGCCCTGCATTTTAGAAAATAATTGTTAGTGTTGCTTTGGCAGGACATGGTTGATTACAAAATATGTACAGAAAGTAGATCCTTATTAATGTCTAGCTTGGCAGTTAACACACTGGGCAACAGTGTAACCCAGTCACACAATCTGAGTCAACAAGAAACTCCAAATCAAACATAAACCATCAATCGTTTACATTTTTAATAAAGGTGATAAGGTTTGTGCATGAAGAGAGACACATCATCACCTATATTTTGAAGCTAAGAGAATTTTACCATACATATTATCTAACGAAAACATTCAAAACAATACATGTAATTAGAATGTGGCACTTCACCTCTGAGTACTGCAGCATGAACAAATGAGCTCCGCATGTATCATGCATTTTTATGGTCAAGGAACTCTTTGTTGACTTGTAGTATGCTAAATACCTACGGTTTATTATACTTTATGGGTTATCCAACATTGGTGTGGATTTTGGTAGTTCAGCAAAAGCAACAAAATATCATATTTTTCGTATCAGAAGAAAACCTTTGGAAGTTTCCAAACCTCGTTATTATGATCTGACCAACTATTGTTGGTCTGCAATCACATATTGTTTTAGGGGACAGCTGTTATGTGCTTGAAAATTCCACATTTAGTATGAAAGTGTGGGCATTGGAAGGGTGATCAATCTATTGTCTTCCCTGAGTCTTCTGAGGAGACCCTCCTGATAGCTCATGGTTAGCACAAGATGTGTATTGGGCACATGGTTCAGGCCTGAATCACTAGAGTGAGTCTCTGAGGTAATCAATTGCTGCTGGTGAAAGTTAACCCCAGACGCCTAGGCTTCTTACTGATTTATCAGGATCCTAAGAAATGCCACTGTCTCATTGAGCTCCATTGCTAACTGGTGACTGGAAAAAATGAAGATGAATGGCTAAATGAATGCTGTGTATATCCTTTTTTTTAAGTTCAGAAAGTTTCTATTGAGAAAAAAATCAGGGTGTCAGCACAAAATATATACTGTAAACCGTACAACATCATGTTTCATGGTTAATACATAGAGAGAAAATAAAAAGAGAAAACAAGAATTGGACTAAGAAAGCAAAATAAGATATAATATAAAAGAAAAGACAAAGTAAATGAAATGCATATGTACAAAGGTAGCTCAAGAAATTTGTGGAATTATTAGGGAAGTCAAGGAGGCTTGGGAACTTCCTCTTGAGAGGGCTTTGGTAAAGAATATCGTCTAGCACTGACATCAATAAAAAGGGTAACAGGTGACCACAGATCTGCACGCTTATTAGCCATATGAGGGGGAAATACAAAAGCATTGTCTAATCTGTGATTATGGAAAACAGTATTCCACCACGCTTTGTAAGAAATTTTCGAAAAATCCTTCCAATTAACAGTAATTTGTTGAAAGGCGACTGCCAATAATAAATCAATAATCTTGACATTGAATGAGGTCTCATCCCAAACAGAAGAAAGACTGCCCAGAAATATATGAATGTAAGAGAAAGGATAGTTGGTGCCATAAATGAGGTTAATTTGAAACCATACTTGTTTCCAGAAGCTAAGCACCTGTGGACAGGTGAACAGCATGTGGAACAACTTAGCATTAGGGGAGGAACAGGACCAGCATGTATCCGGAACGTTTGAAAAATGTTTACTTAAAGTGGCTGGCGTAAATAAGAGTCTGTTATAAAAAAAAAATAAAGTTTGCGTGGCATTTGCTGCTCTAGAAGCTTTACGTAGTTTGGACCAAATACTCTTCCAGAATGATATTGACCAACATACCGCAAAGTCCTGCTCCCATGCCTCTTCCGTTTTCGTTTTCTGTCGATCAAGATCATTGTCTTGCAAGTGATTATAAATAATAGAAGCCTTGGGCGTGGTCAACAACAAAGCACGAAGTCGTGAAGAGGAGCTTTGGTTATTGGGGGTGACAGTTGTGGTGTGGAAGCGAGAATAAGTTTCCAGCACTGCACTTTTGAGTAAGTTATATTTATAAATAAAGGAGGTCGGTAGATTGAACGTCCGCATGAGTGTGGCAAAAGGTAAGAATTCTGAATTTGAAAATAATTGCTAAAACCAAACCAAACCCCTTTCTCTCCAAGTCCGCCAATAAAATGGTCTGTTGCGGATCAACAAATCTTTATTATGCCAAATTGTAGAGTTCAAAAAGGAGTCACTAGGACACTGAGGGGGGTAAGTCAAGTAATTTGGAAGTGAACTTTAATATAGGAGTAGCAATGGATTGTGGCTTGCGAGAAAAAGAAAGAAATTCCCGAAATGAATATGGAGACAAAAACAATCGTTCTATTAAAATCCATAGGGGGCAGTCATCTTCAGGATCAAGCAACCAAAGTGAAGCCTGACGTAATAAGAAAGATTTCTGATAAGCCTGGAAATCCGGAAAATTAACTCCGCCCTCCGTTTTAGGACGTATTAATTTTGATAAAGACATTCTAGGTTTCTTATTGTTCCACAAGAATGAGGATAAAATTGAATTAACTTTTTAAAATAATTTGGAAGAGATGGGGACCGGAATATTTGAAATAGTGTATAATACTATGGGAGATAACATCATTTTTATGGTATCTAGACGGCCCCACCAGGACAAGTAAAGAGGATGCCATTTAGAAGTTAAATCCATGATCTTCTGAAGACATTTACTCATACAAAGTGTTACTGTATCTGAGATTAAAGGGGTAAAATACAGACCCAAATATTTAATGTGATTTGGGCTCCATTTAAAATGAGAAGCCTGGAACTGTGAGCTGAAAGTATATTTTGTTAAAGGTAAAATTTCACATTTATCATTATTTAGTTTGTAACCTGAAATGAGTAAGATTTTACCTCTGCTAACAAAGCCGGAATTGATTTGTCTGGTTTGGACATAAAAAGTAAAATATCATCTGCATAGGCTGCAAGTTTGATGTGGGCGTTTGGTATTTGAAATCCATATATACTGGAGTTTTGTCGTATTTTAGATAAAAAAGGTTCTAAAGCTAGATTAAAGAGAAAAGGAGAGAGAGGACAACCTTGACGCACTCCTCTGCCCAAGTCGAAAAATGGGGAGATTAAGCCGTTAGCACAAACTGCAGCGCGCGGATTGGGGTAAAGGAGAGATAATACATTTATAAAATTGGGACCGAATCCAAACCATTTGAGGATGTAAAATAGATATCCCCACTCAACCCTGTCAAAAGCCTTTTCGGCGTCCAATGCAATTGCTGCTAGAGGATGATTACAATGTGAAGATTTGGATAAGACATCGAAAAAGAGTCTAGTATTATCCGCAGATTGTTCTTTCCCTAATATATTCGGTAAGTAAGAATCAAGATGTATAGCTAAAGCTTTAGAATTTTTTTTATAATCGATATTAACCAATGAGATAGGTCTATAGTTTTTACAGTACCTAGAGTCTTTGCCTTCTTTTGGAATGAGGCAAATATGAGCATCAGAAAATGAGCCCGAAGAGCTTTTGGAAGCAGAAAAATAAGTTATGAGCGAGTGTAGTTTGGGTATGAGAAGCTTAGAGAAATGAATATAAAATTCGACGGTAAAACCATCAGGGCCAGGAGCTTTATCTTTTTTAAGAATTTGAAGGGCTTTGAGAAGTTCAAGCTGGGAGATTTCCAATTCTAAAGGAGAGAAGTCCAAAGGATCATGATGGGGTCTTTGAATATCCGAAAAGAATTGCAATAGTAAATGATCCGTAGATTGGGTCTCTGACGAATATAATGATTTATAAAAGATAGAAAATTCATTTAGAATCTCGGTATCTTTGAATTTTAGAATTGAGTGTTCGTCAAATATAGAATCAATGTTTACCTTATTTTGACGGATCTTCAAGTAATTAGCCAGAATTTTCCCTGCTTTATTTTTACCTCCATAAAATTTTGCACTGGATTTTAATAGATAAAGTGAGGCATCTTCCGTTGAGTGTTTATTAAATTTCAGTTTAGCATTTATGAGAGTTCTGAGGCAATCCTCTGAGTGGGATGTGTAGTATGAATATTCCAGTGTTTTAATGTCTTGAAGTAGGTCTTTCGTAATCTTACGTGCCGAATTACGTTTCTTAGCCACAAAGCCCAGGATAAAACCCCTCGCTGATGCCTTAAAGGCATCCCAGACAGTTGCAGGAGAAAGGTGATCTGTGTGATTTCTCTCAAAGTAGACCATAAAAAAGACAGTGAAGGCAGCAATGAATTTGGGATCTAGGAGGAGTGCATTGTTAAAACGCCATCTTCTGGGAGCAGAATTTTTAGGCAATATGTCAAAGCCTATAGAGACAGGTGGGTGATCAGAAAGGAGGATAGGACCAATTTCTGCGTGGGTGAGAGACTGCAAAATGTTATGTGAGACAAAAACATAGTCAATTCTGGATTGGGTGTGATGGGTTGGGGAATAGAAAGAATATTCTCTAGAGGTTGGGTTACAAAGGCGCCAAGCATCAAGCAATTTATGTTGATGGATAGCATGAGTGAAGGATTTATGCATCTTATTAGGGGTAAAGGGCACCTTAGAATTCCTGTCCAAAAAGGGGTCATACACCTGGTTGAAATCCCCAGCCAAAATAAAATTGTCCTCAATACAGAGGGATATGTGCCTAGCTAAAGCTGGCCAAAAGGAGGTATCACTACCCGTGCTGTGTATATCCTGATAGAAAGATGGGTCCATAGAACCCAATGCAGTATTTGGACTATGCCTCCATGTAGTTTTCTTATTACCCTTTGCTGGAGAAAAAAGATTCATCCACAGGTTGGTATTTGGAGTGACAACATGATCCCACAGGCTGTGATTAATAAAATGGATTGGTGGGTCAGAGGGACAGCTAGCTTATTTGACCACCCCACAATGCATTTTATAACAGGAGGTGTGTACCAACTGCTCTGATATTAATTGGTATGCTAAAGTAATGTGAGATCAGTGACTGCATCCTGTTAATGTCAGAAGCCTTCCGTTTCTTCAGACATTTCATGCATGAGATGAATAGGACCTTACAAGAAAGCAAGGAGCAGAATAGTCTCCAAATGCAATACAGCGCACGCAACAAAATTAATTTTATGTATTTATATGTTTACTGACATCTAATCTGCCGTAATCCGTAGTTTACTACCCCCCACCCTGCCCCTCCCTCGCCCCATGTCAGCGCCCGGCAGCACTCCAACCACGGGCCGCTACTGGGAGAGCTGGGTGGTTCTCTGTGGCAAAGGCCTTATAGTATAAAAGACACCTTTGGAAGTGGTGAACATCAGGATAATAATATAACACACAAGAAATCAAGAAAAACAGTGGAAAGTACACAGAAACAGGAACTTGGCTCAGGGAAAAATTTAACTTGAATAAGTGTCAAGGTCAGGACTGAAATACACAGGACTGTGAATATGGGGAATTGGCATACTAACTAGGACAGGAATGTGTAGTCAGAACAGGAACATGGAATACAGCACCAGGAATCTGCATATGCAGGTCTAGATATGTACAGTCAGAACTAGGAACAAGGCTAACACTGGAAACATGGGGCAAGAGACAAGCAACAGACACAAATTACTAATCAGAACAGGAACACAGACTAGATTTACTATTAAAACAGAAATCAAAAGGCAAGCCTGGAATATAGTAAAATGATCAAAAGGAGCACAAGTAGACTCTGCAGCAAGGTGATATCCAATCCGCTGCAATCTGGGCTCACCAGGCAGCAAAAGCAGGAGACTCAGGGAAGGAGCACGGGTGCAGGGAGAAAGCCAGGTGCGAAGTATCAACCAGGTGAAAGGATTCAGGGAACCACCAATGAAGGGAAGGCAAAACTGGGACTTGTGAAAGGAAAGAGCAGCAGAACCAGGAGGCACAAGATAAGACACAGGAAAGCCATGCACTGAGTACAGGTCAGAGCCAAGCAAATAAAAGTGTAGAACACACGTGTAAAGAGGTCTGAAAGGCAGTAGGATCAGGGAATCAAGTGAGAGAATAGAGCACCACCACCAGGGCATGATTAGGCAGCGATTGGAGACATAAAGGACTACAGGGACCATGATGTATCTGGACTGGAATGTAATGTGGAGCTGGTAATGGCAGGCTTGAGAAAGATTTCTGTCATATTTTGGTGTAATATCGGAACTAACCCTGGGCGTAGTTCGCAAGGTAGCGCTACGCGTAGCTACGCAAAGTGCACTTTGCGCTACGCGTAGCACTTTGCGAACTGCGTAGTACCCTGTTTGCACTGTGCAAGATGCTGTTTTCAATGATTGCACAGTGCAGATAAGCATCTGGCACTGTGCAATCATTGAAAACAGCATCTTGCACAGTGCTAGCTGTAGTTTTATGCCGCTCGAGTAGATTTTTACTCGAACGGCAGCTTTCTCAACGCGGACTGGTAGTTTCACATCGCGAGCGGTCGTGAGCATACACGACCACGCACAATGAGAAACCTGACCTCCCCACGTTGAGAATCTCCCCGGGAGGTTTATTTTCCACGCTCTCGATCGGCAACTTGATGTTGCTGATTGCGAACGAGGAAAAAGTCTCGCCGGGATGTCATTTTGCTTGCTCGCGGTAGCCAACTTGATGTTGAGGACCGCGAGCAAGCAAAAATTGACCACTGCACTACGCTACGCTACGTTACACGTGTTTGCACTGTGCTACGTGCATAGTTCGAAGTAACGCAAACTACGCGAAAGTAGCGTAGTGCTTTGCCAAGGGTTAATCGAAACCCTGAAGGGCCCTTGTGAGCGACACCTTATCACAGAATGACAGGCTCATGACATATTTATTATTTGTTTACATAATGATGATGCAGTATTAATGTCCAGAACCGCAAATGGTCTACAAAAACTGATTGATGGCTTTGCGGCATTTATGGAAAAGAAAGACCTAAAACTAAATCTGTCATGGACTTACACTATGGTATATGGTGGTGGGAGGCCTAAAAATAAAAAATACATTTTGTAAGGGGTCACAAACTACTCTAAGTCCAAAAATTATCTTATTTGGGCATTCTTTTTTCAAATGCAGGCTCATGGAAAACGCATTTGGAATTAGATAAATTGAAATTTATAAGATCTATTCAGACCCTGTTTAGGTTTGCAAGGAGAGTAGGAAATAAGCCCATCCAAGAAAAGCTCCAACTTTATAAGAGCAAATACCTTCCAGTAGCTACCTACGGATCAATTTTGTGGGCGGGAAGGGGGAACACTACCCTATAAACACAGGCAAATCTTTTTTGGGCTAGGCTACTTGCTGTACTGCGTACAACACCGACTATAATTACCGATAGGGAACATTCAGTTTATGAAAGATATAATAGACTTGAGTGTGATTACTGGTTGGTATAACATCTGGAGCAAAGTAGGTACGACATTTTCCAGAGCAGTCATTACTGACTGTCTCAGGCTTGAGCATTTGAAGAAAATTCCTTGGTTGGTGCCGGTTGATAACCTAATGCAGGAAATAGATGTGGATCTCAAAATTAAACAACCAGCCAACATCTTAAAGTATGGAAAAAATGAAATCAAAGCCATTATCATGAACAAGCTAACCGACATGAGAGTAACCAAGGAGAGGCAAACAGTCTCAGTAATGACATACTCTGAGGGACCCATGCAACCTGGGCTGCAGGGTTTTCTCGTAATGGTCTCTGATACCCCAAAAAGATTTTATTTAACAAGGTTTCGACTTGGCATTGCACATCGTCTTGTAGCCTTTCTGAAAAGAGATGTGTGGTCAAACCAACTCTCTAGATGCCCATGTGACGGTGTTTCTCTCCAAACAACAATGCACTTTATCTTGTTTTGTAAATTTTATCATGCTCTTAGGAAACGCTGAATGCACCCGGTACTTCAATCTGAGAATGTTTAGTACATCAGGAAGCCTATATGTTTTTATGGAGGCTTGAGTCTGGCCTTATTTGTTTTGCTGTCTCATAATTCATTAGTGGTAGCATAAAATAAAGGAAAACTTTATCTCTGTACGACGGTTTGGTAAACGAATTTGAATAATGTATTTGAAAAAAACCTATTATTCGTTTTGCCTCTGCATTATTTTTAGGTGGTGTAAAGAGAGAAAGGAAAAATGTGAACACCTTTGTATGATAAAATTGTCACATGATCACGTATGATGTATTTGAAAATTCCACTTGAGCTTTTTTTAAATTGTGCACATTCTCTTTTTATATACGTTTTTATTGTTGATTTTCATATCTTTCTGTAGGAATATATGAATGTATTTTAACTGCTCTTGCTTTTATGATTATCACATTTTGAAATTAAATAAAGAATCTTTTTGAATTTGATTATATAATCTTTAAACAACATTTTTGCATCTATAAATTAATTCACCTTTCTTTTTCAATAAAATATAATTAAAGAACATTTAATTAATTATATAATCAACTTTTAATCATTTGTAATGCATAATACATTGTGTTTTATGTGGGAATTTTTCAATTTAAATTTCAGAAAAATAATTCTATTTTAATTTAATAAATTACAATTAATTACAAATGTAATTTACAAATAAGAAAACAATGCTGCAGCATTTTTCTTTTACTCATACATTTTAAATAAATACATAAAATTAATTACATTAATATTTAACTTGAAATATTGTCACTAATGTCTTAAGAAGTGCAATAAACGTTTTAAATTCCCACTATACTTTACCATGCGAGATCTTTATCTCAATTTCTAGTCTGTTTTCGAAAATGACTGAATGAAAGAGTCCTTTCAAAATGATCTAATCCTTATCAGAATTAAGGGTCCGATTACAAGTTTGGCAATCTTTTCGCTGTGTCGGTTGGTCCCAAAAATATGGCTGAGACGGCGGTCTACTGATCGCTGTATTTTGTTGTATGAAGCATGCCTGAACCACCGACCGCTGTCATCGGATTGGATCCCCCCTGGACCACAGTGCACTCCAATTTTGGCAATTCGTACTCTGACGCTGTCTGGGTCACAATTTTCTGCTGACCAGATTATGATAACACAGCTATACTGGGTGTCCCCTGAGATCACGTACCTGACAGTGGTAGGCCACTGTGGTGTGCTGTCAGCAAAGCTCCAGAACAGTGCCCATTAAATGGATTAAAAAACTATACAGCTGATATCTATTGGCCAAGTGGATACATCTACACATCACACTATAAAACACAACCCATCCCAGACCATGATCCTTTGCCTCCAACAGCAGCACAGCAACTCAGAACAGCAATTTGAGTCATCTGAGGCTTCCCTTTTTTCACTGTCCCATTTAACATTCTCCACACACTTTTTTCATAAAATCCCTTGGTGTTTTTTGTTAGTTATTGTCACTTACTTTAATTTCTAGTTAAGTTACGCCAAAAAAATACACGTTTTTCAGAGGCAGAGCTGTCAGTCACGGTGGATGAAATCATAAGAGTTGAGCCACAATTGTTTTGTCACCAAGTCCAACATATTCCTCTCAGTACGAAAAGGGAAATGTGGGACAGGATAGTCAACAAAGTGAATGATGTAGATACCACCCATGCACAAAGGAGGAAATTAGGAAGAGGTGTCATGAAGGTCTGTAACCTGACCTCCAAGCATCACCTGGAGGCCCAGAAGACTGGTGGTGGTCCTCCTGGCCCCCCATTACATCTCTTTCCCTGGGAGGAGAAGGTGTACGCGCCATCCTGCATTCTGAGGGCTTGACAGGAAAAGCTGGGGGAGTGGAGTCTGGTAAGATACAACTCACTGTCACAACACTTCAATGTCCTGTTTGCTCTCATCTCAGCCTTTGCTATTGTGTCCTCTATCTACTTTCCTAACATGCACTACTCAAAGTATCAGAGATGTTTGATTGTCAGTTTCAATGTGTATTTCTGCATATAAGATCACATGTATCAATCTCCATTACATGCCACATGTTGCAATGCTGTCTGTAAGTGTAATAATCCCGGGACCGATGATTTGTTTCAATATGTAAATGCATGGTCCAGTCCACCTACATTTTGGCAACAGGCATATTACACTAACCAGGTGTCAAGTGTTGGCAAGTCAAGAATGAAATGACCACAACTACCATGAGGTCCTGTTTCTCTAACTCAAAACTAGATGCAAATGTGAGATGCCCATTTTCATTTTTCTCACATTACAACTGATTTTCACTTCTCATGGACTTCACGTTTTGTCAAGTGTTGGCAAGTAGAGATTG
Source organism: Triturus cristatus (assembly GCF_964204655.1). Lineage (NCBI taxonomy): Eukaryota > Metazoa > Chordata > Amphibia > Caudata > Salamandridae > Triturus > Triturus cristatus. The sequence continues at coordinate 909,419,194 of NC_140592.1, forward strand.
AAATGACTACAATTACTATGAGGCCTGTTTCTCAAACTCAAAACTAGATGCAATAGTGAGTTTGCCTATTTTCATTTCTCTCACATGTTGCAACTGATTTCTGCTTCTGATGTACTGAGCAATCTACATACAATGCTCTACTCAGAGACATGTCTGCCTGCTTAGCTTGATGTTGTCCTGGTCTCCTCAACTGAACCGATTGATGGCATGAGTGAAACCATACCAAGTGTGTACCTCAAATAATTGTAAAGCATTAAGGTAACTCAGCTAATTAGAAGTGCTAGGTGACCAATTGACTCTGCACTGCTCACATGATGACTAATGCTAAATATACAACCAAGTTGTGTTTTTGCCTGTATTGTATGCAACTAGGCCTTGGAATGGTCAAATACACATGTTACTTCTCCACTGTTGCCTTAAATGTTTGGGAGATGTCATGTTCATGCCGAAATCCAAAATGCAACCTATCAGCACATCCAATGAGCAGCTCAATTCTAAGACATGCATTGTATGTCTCCAAATGTCTTCTTAACAAGTTATATGCCACCAAAATATATATATCACAATAATAATCTCTATAATTTTGTTTTTCCTAGGTGTCTACATACTGTGACACAAAGCATTTGGATGCAGATACCACAATTCCATCAATAACAATGTTCTCTATTTCTCAACAGGTCGATCTGGCACAGCACCTGGGCAGAGCTTGGCCACCAAACAGACTCCAACTCCACTTCCCGATGAAGCCCCCAGTGATGACAAAACCCCTGGAGATGTGGACATGGATGACCTTCCTGGCACATCTGGCCAGCCTGAGCAGACAGCAACAGTGAGTCTCACTGTACCCACACCAATACCTCCCACCCCAGCTGCAACAACTCAGCCAAGCAAAAAAATCCCTTTATGAGCACTCAAAGAGAAATGAGATAACAAGTGTGTTTCAAAATGTAGTCTCAATCCACTTTTAATTCAAAGTGCCAGTTCAGGATCAATGTTCCTTATCACAGCCAAATATCCACATGAGACAATCCATAAGCCAGCCAATGTGTTTCGTCGTAAGGTAATATATACCTTGACTTCTTCAGGGCTCTGACAAACCACAGAATACTCTCCGTGTTCAGTGCGGTTTCGCAGCTCGATACCATGTGCTGCTACCTTTATACTCTGGCTCATTGCTGGAATTAGGACGTGGGACACTCACAACCAGTTGCAGGTTGTTATTTTTGGTGTTTTTATTTGATGAACCAGTTCTAACTACGTGAGAGAACCACTGATGCATTCATTGACCTTTACCATTACTGTCAGAGCCCTGAAGAAGTCGAGGTATATATTACCTTATAACGAAACACGTGTTGGTTGTTTGGCTGTATGAAGATGTATTATTGAAGATATCAACATCTGTCTTATGGATTGCCTCATGTGGATATTTGGCTGTGAAAAGGAACATTGATCCTGAACTGGCACTTTGAATTAAACGTGGATTGATAATACATTTTGGAACAAACTCATTATCTCATAACTCTTTGAGTGCTCGGAAAGGGATTTTTTTTGCTGTTTTGTGTTCTCTTCTTTGAAGAGACTATTTGGGGTTGTATTGGTAACCGACCCTCCCATCCTAGTAGCACCTACATTACAATTGTCAAATCAATTATCCCAAGACTTACTGCAAAGCACCCTGTATGTTTGTTCGATACCTGGTTACCATATTCTAAGAACTTTGAACAACTCAGCCAACCCCAGTCCTCCCAACCTGTGTACCTAGCACAGTCAGTATCATCTTGTGCCTCTAGTCCTGGATCCTGAGGTGACAATCACCAACTAAGTCACTGAGGAACCAAAAACCAGTGGGAGGGTGTAGCCTGGGGTAAGGACTCAAGTCCGTGAGGGTAGGGATCGTGGGAGGTTAATTGTGGGCCCACTGAGTGAGAACACTGGGGACACTCACACCCAGTTCACCATCAACGAAGTCTTCGGAGCCTATTAGGACTGCAGAGGAACGTACCGCTAAAGAAGATTGGAGTCATTCAGCATGAGATTTACTGTCAGACAGATAATAGAAGTTATCCAACTGCCGGCAACGGTTCCTTATTACATTGCCTGGACATAGCAGAGATGTATAAGCCGTAAAGTTAGTAACAGCAGGACTACTAGAGACTTGATGGAGAGACACAGGACTTGAAGCATACTCCCCACAGAGAGCCAAAAAGAACCATTTCCTACAAAGAAAAGTGGACATATATTGAGCACCTTATCTATGATATACATAAGCCTGAGATCCACGGAACAAGCAGATCGTCAGGAGACATAGGTCATTAGGAAGCTTTTCCTGTGCACGTTCTACTTCCATTTTGAGTACCGTTCCAAGAAACAGCAAGATTCCCCAAACCTTCGCCCGTATTATAAACAAACATAAACAAATGGTCCTGATGAAGATGGAGACCAATAATATTGTCTATTGAAACTTACGTCGGCCAGAAAGTGTGACACCCCAGACATCAGCACAGGAGCCGTGGGTGGATTTTGTCACCCCGCCTGTTACCAACTGTGCATGCAGTGTTGGCCTGAGGCGTGGAATGCAGGTGTATAGTATGCTAGTGATATGAGTGCGAGTCTTATGAATGAGGTGTGATTGTAGGGGATTGTTTCATTTTCTTTTTATTCCAAGTTTTGCTATTTGAATTTCACTGGTAATAGTTTTTGTAATTTTGAACGTCAAAAAAGAGAAGAAATGATAGAATGTAAATTTTTGAATTTTGATATAAAGAAATGAAATGTTGTAATGTCAACTTTTAAATTTTGATATAAATGAAAAAAGAAAAAAATAATAAAATATGAAATAATAGTAAACCTATGTTGTTGTGTGGAGATCAGTATTATTGGAGCCCCATGTTTGAGCACTTTATAAGCCAATGTTAAAGAAATATAGGTAGTGTGGGAGGTTGCTTTTGCAAATATAGTCTGTTTATTCCCCCTTCTCCCAGACCTTTCAAACACATAAGTGTAGGGGGTGCCTCTTTATAGCATGCAGAAGGACATACACCAGGAACTGTCCACCCACATCACCAACATGGGATAACTCATTGGGGTGCTGCAGGAAATCAACAGCACCCACTGCAGGGCTTTTCCATCACCATCTGCCTCTTCCTGTGGTCCAACTACATCCAGCCCATCTATATCTGAGGCATTCCAGGAAGGGAGGCCCTGTCAGAGGAAGACATGTCTGTAGACACCCCTGTATCAGCAGCAGTGGATCCCTCCCTCCATGCAGGAGAGGACGTCCACCCAAAAATCCAGGAGTTGTGGATGGCAAGACCTCCACCACCACCAGTAAGAAATCTTGCACATTTGTCGACTATTTCTGGACACTTTTCCCTTTCTAATGGGAATAGTATTTTGGAATTTGGACTTCAAACTATTTGGCATTTACAACTATGGCTTCATTCAACATGACTGACTTCTTCACTTTTGGTTTATCCTTTTTTGTTTTGCATAATGTTTATTTTCTCCTTGTTCACTGTAATAAATACAATAGTCCCAAACTTATTGCCTTCTGTAGTATCTCTAACAACCAGCAATGTATATATGTACTGCCATGTGATCTTCAAAACACAAACTAGCTACTTATGCAAGCATGGATATGTTGCATGTTCACAATGTTTAGCTCAGGATCACAACCATGTCACACCAACACATATCTACAAGTTTTTGGTCTAAGAACATCTTTATTCAATTTTTCCAGTCATAGGCTGCCATGATGTCTGAAACATAGCAAATCATACATCACATCACTCAAAAGTTCTATGTCAGTGACCACATTTTCAGGTGCAGTCCTTAACAACTTGGAAAGAGGGGATATATCCTACAATTTCCTATTGAATAGGCAAAATTAATTTGGTCTATGTCATCAGTTGGAGCCATTTCGCCTAGCTCACAAAGGAATCCTACATCATTTAAAACAATTAACAGACACATGGCAGCACAACAGTTTCTGGTCACAGGGTCATTCCAACCCAGTGTTGCACCATCTGGTGGAATGTTACAAACAAATGTCAGACGGGCTGAGGGAGATTCTATCGCTGCCTGGCTGGTCAAAAATTGGGTGGTTAAGGGATGTTAAATTTTTGCTGGGGGAATTGGGTCTCTGGGAGTCATGGTATTCCAGGTCTGCCCCTCCCAAATCTGCCTTGAAGATTTTTTTAAATTGGGTAGTGGGTAGGAACAATTCTAACCCAAATTTATGTAGATCCTCCAGTGAATTCTTTTTGGTTAAGGATGTGTCGTCTCGGGAACCCTATCTCGACATAATCTCAAAATCCAGAGACAGTGCCTTGTATATCAAATTCAGAATTGGGGTTCTACCTGTGGGAGAATTGACTGCCCGCTGGAAAATCCCAGCTCAAACTAGTCCCTTGTGTGTTTTTTGCTCGCAGAGGACTGAGTCGGTTGCCCATCTATTGTTTGAGTGCCCTGCCTACAAAGTGCCCAGATCTAGATGGTTAAAACCATTATGCAAGGTGTTGGGTACTAGGCACTATATGGTAGCCTTGAGAATATTGAAGTCAGATTCACGGCCCCTAATTGTGTGTGCCAAGGCAAAGTTTTTAAGTTGGGCGTGGGTGATCAGACCAAGAAGGCTTAAATTAATTGTTTAATTGGAGGATTTTAAATCTGTGTGTTCAAGGTAGCTTATTAACCCCTCCCCTGCTCATGACGGAACCACTCCGTCATGAGCCACGGTCGCCGTGTGCTCATGACGGAGTGGTTCCGTCATGCTGCGGCCGTTGGTGGCCGCGCCGCCCACGCAGCGCAATTCCCCGCCTGTGCGGGCGATTAGCGCAGTGGGCGGAGTCATGACGGAACCACTCCGTCATGAGCACAGCTCAACCGCGGCTCATGACGGAGTGGTTCCGTCATGAGCACCGCGCCACCGCGCTGCCCCCAAACCCCCCCAGCGCTGCGGCGGAATTCCCACCGCAGCGAAAGGGTTAATGTTATTTGTTTATGGTATATTTAATTGACTGTACTGTATTGTTATGGTTTTGTTTTTTCACCATATTGTATGTACTGCTTTTTAAGATAAGATTTTATCGAAATAAAGCCTATTGACTGACTGACTGACTGATTATCCTACTCGACATCACCCACACATAGTTAGGGCAGACCATGCTTACCAACAAGCCAGGCCCTCTCCAGTAATAGTTGTGACATCAGCTGGGCTATGGTGCTGTTCTGCAGTACGAAGGAATCATGGGCTAATCCTGGGAACTGGGCACAGATGCTTGAGATGTACAAATCAGGTAACCAGACAACTTGCACATTGATAGCATGGAATTGCTTTCTGTGACTGTGAACAACTTCTCTGGCTTGCAGTGGCACTAAAGCAATATGGGTGCCATCAATAGCTCCAACCACATGTGGGATGCAACCAAATCCATTGAAATCTCCCATCTAGGGGCCTGGATGTAGCTGTCATTGTGTTTCATTATTGCTGAAAGCTTGTCTTGCAGTACACCACTGAACATTGGTTGTGACATACCACCAGATATTGCCACAGTGTCCTGGTAGGAACTTGTTGCCAGAAAATTCAATACCGCCATAAGTCTCATGATAGGTGGAATACATGTGGGATTTTTGTTTTGAGTAATGAGATCAGGCTCCAACAGATTACATAAATCCATTATTGTTTGCCTATTGAAATAAAACTTCTTGATGACATGCCTTTCTTCCATGGTCTGAAGGTCTGCAAATGGGTGGTACACTGGAAGCTGTCATCTTCTCCCTCTCCCAGGGTACCTATGTGTGGAGTGGAAACACTTTTGAACATTATTCACAGTGTCCAGAGTAACATATATGTAGAGTAAGCCAAAGGTAATGTGAGAAAACATAACTGGTTCAGAAAGCATTACGCATAATTCACATAATAATTGTCTACTCTCCAACATCCACCTACTATCCCCATTGTAGTATAAGCATGTGTCTATATCAGGAATGTACATAATATACAGCCAAAAAGGTATCATGAGCACCGTAATATTGTAAAGTTTGAATTGTACTCCTAAAATAGTTTGAATTGTACTCCTGAAATACCGTTGGTGTACAATGCACCACAGTAATATATCATTCATTCACTGTAATGTAATACACTGATGTTTTTGTAAAGCATATTATAGCGCCATTGAGTAATACATTGTGTAAACATGTTACAGGTGGTGATGCATTTAACAGTCACCAATACTGCAGTTCCAACCACTAGAATGGCAGATGCCTGACCTCACATATAGGACATACTCAACCTTCCACGGCCAGCGGAAGTCGACCGTACGGTGGGTGGTTTCATTCATGGCAGACACAGCCATAGACTAACGTTGGTGAGAGTGACGGTCGTGGCCCAATGGCTGGGTCCTTCTACACTGATGGCCAGTTTGAAAAATAACTCACTTGCCTCCTGACCCTGCTGCTATAAACACCTCCTCTATTTTAGCTGCTGTTTTCCACCTCTGGGAGCTATCATCCCATGCCAGGCAGGTGTGAAGGCCTTCTCTCCAGAGTAATTGGAGAAATCTATAGAAGAGGTCCATCCCCTGTATAGCCAGCACTATGGCTCATCAGAGGATCAGGTTAATATCTCACTTAGATTTTATTTAGTCTATTTAACTCCATCCTTTCCATTTCCACAGGCTACAATGTGCCTCTGAGTCCCAGAGTGAATTCAGATTACTGTTGTAACATTTTGTGGTCCCTTCATAGGACAATCACGTAATACATTGTGTATCTAATGAACTTTGCAACTTAACATCACTATTGTGATGTGTGTTCAGTGATAAGCACTATATCCTACTTGTGTTGCATGCAGATATCTATGCATATAGGCTTTACAGCTTGAGCTGTATATATATATACTGCAAGAAGCAGTTGAGGGTGAGGTAATTTATGTGTACACTCCCACATATCACTCAGTCCAGCTCAGAGCTTGTGAAACTGTGGTCTGGGAGCTAGCTATATCTCACAGACTCCTTCAGAGAGCTACAAAACCTTGCGGTCGCTAATTGAATGGCCACAAGATGTACTGGTATGTATTACATTGGTGGAAATGTGATGTTCATGTAGGTTCAGTATCCTCAGCCTGCATAGAGCAAGGCCGGACAATGAGTTGTGCCAAGTCTGGGCCATGGGCCAGGCTGGGTCAGAGTTACTGTGGCTATTCAACTGAGTAATATCTCTGTAGATCTGCAGATCCTTGGATGTTCTCAAAATGAGTTTTCTTTACCAATAGTAGCCCTGATTACTTTTACATGGACTACATTTGGAATATTGACTGATGTAACCCCCTGACCTGATACTCCTTTCCATTGACCCACATTGTCAATGTGTGTCATTCACTTATGACAGGCACCTTACTGCTAAAGGTCTATTGTCACTTTTCAATAAGTGATGCTTGCATTGTACAGGCCTATTGCACATGTGACACATTAACACTCCAGATAGTTGGTTAATTCAGAAGAGATTTTGATATGTGAATCACAAGCTCTGTTACAATCAAACAAGACATACAATGGTATGTTAAATGTCATCCCTCTAACAATGCTACATATGACAAAAGTTATGTCCTGTGATGGCACTACATACCACACAAACTCAATCGAACGTAATATGATATCCCATTAAATAGTCCACATGTCCACACATCGCCAGGGTGGAGGCTCTCAGTGACACACATGCCAGCCCTATCTTGGTGACCTAAGGCGTAGGATGTAGTCTATACTATGGAATCAGCCTGTATGGACCTTATACATTAAGTGAATGGGCCTATCTGTAAAGGTGTCTGTACAGTCATGTACAAGTAGTTTACCCTTCAGAAAGTCATATTGGTGTGTTGTGTTACATAGTAGCTCACATCACAGTACATGTAGGATGGCTCTAAACTACATGATATTAGTGGACTGGCTTAGTCAGTGTAGGTCATGACCAGGGCTGATGATAGTCCACAGATGACTACAAAAGTGTGTGTTCATGTGTTTGTAGTGCTTAGCATGTGAGAATGACACATGTAGTGTGTTAACTATTGATTAATGCTTGTGCTAGTTGTATACAAAATGTCTGTCAACCTAACAGATATCCTAAAACTTGTAGTAACAATCTGTGAATTCATCTATTGTATCCATACAGGACAACGCCCATCAGAAGCAGTCCATTTGGAAAGCCATCGCCCAGAAGGTGCGGACCCTTGGGGTCTATAACCAGCGCAGTGTCCATTGCCGCAAGAAGTGGGAGGACCTGAGTTGCTGGACCCAGAAGATCACTGAGGTCTAGCTAGGGCTGTCCTCTCAATGGGGCACGTGCCGGACCCTGTCTCGCCTTAATGGCCGGCATATTGACGGTGGTCTGCCTGGACCTTGATGGGCAGTTGAGGGCCCGACAGCAGCGACAATGGAGTGAGCTCTGGTGAGAGTCATACATGTTACATTGCCAACTTTGTGTGTTACACGCAGGCATTTCCCCATCAATATTGGGAGTGGCCCATGTGCGACACACAAGAGTTATTGTTTGTCTAGGTCAGGTAGTAGGTGAATGCTGATGTGCTGTGCCTATTGTCTTTCTGACCAGGAATACAGCAGAGTCCAGTCCACTACCAATTTGAGCAGGCACATGGCTGAGTATAGTGAATAATCAGCTCATGTTGTTTGATGTTGTGGGTGACAATCATACCAAATAGGCCACTTGTCTTTCTTGTGTAAGGAGTTATGTTCCCTCACTACTGTCTCTCATGTGATGGTAACCTTTTTACATGTGACATGGCATACAGTGTACTCCTTATGCAGTGGCGGGACAACTTCACATTGGTAAGATGGGATTCAACAGTGACACAAGTGTGCAAACATCACTGGTGCCATCAGCCTTTGTGCCTACATGTTACCCGGTGTACATTTCCCTGTTGTTAGTTCATCTGCAATAGTGTTTCAAATCGATTCACTGACTGTTAGCATGCATCAGGGAGTAAGATGTAGAAATGTAGAGCTAACATGTGAGTGTCTACACTCATCTTTACAAGGCAATTTGTGTCTGCCATACCAAATAGTGCTGTGATATGCCATCTCATGAGGACTATAGGGATCCCACCTCTTCTAGATATTCACTGACATGCAACAACCTTCAAAGGTATATTAGCCTGTAGGAAATCAATCTATGAATGGTGTTACCACCTGTACCAAGCAGGATTGTGGATGTTCATATGGCTATGAGAAGTCTTATGCTGTGTGGATTTGGAGTATTTATCTCCCAAAACTTTGTCCCTCAATGTCTCCAGGCTTCTTTTCTATGCCACTTGTGATACGCAGAAACAGTGTTCAAAGGGAACTCATTTCAATCAAGAATAGAAATTGTATGCAAGTAACTTGAATCTTGTGATGATTATAGCAACAATGTAGTAAATGTATAGTTGAACCTTAATTCAATTTAGGCCTATCTAAATAACAGCATAAGATGTATGGAAGCCCATATAACACAGATAGTTGCTTTTACTCACTTCATCCGAAGTGTAATTTATTTTCATAGCATTATTAGCACATGAACAATTATAGAAGTATTTGGAGTGGTGTATTTACACTTTGTACATTTCCACATTTGAGGGGGTCTCGCAAACCCCAGTGTAGTGACCATAAACGAACAGGGCAATATATATAGTGCTCATTGGAAAAGAAAAGCAATGGTTATTGGTATTTCAAAGAGGAGCCCTTACAAATATGAGACAGTCAGTTTTTCATAGGTAACTTTATAGTTCACTTGGGCTCTCTCTCTACAGCTCGCATTGAGAAATCTGTCATTCGTGTTGAGGAAGCTGCCACTCGACTATAATGTCTACTCGAGCGGCAGAAAACAGCAGCGTCCTATGGCACGACGTGTAGTTCCATTCGCGCTGATTTTAACTCACGGGACAAACTCCCGGCGCTAGCCAAAAATCAGTGCGAGATGAGTTTTTATGGCACTTCGCAAAGTTTGGTGGTGGGAAACTCTGTGAACTCCGCCCAGGCCAAACTACAAAGGTCAACGTATACAAGGATAATCAACTATCCTAGTATGGACATAAGGATGGAGTGTAGACAAGTCCATCAATGTAGTTCAAGCTGTCTAGGGATATGATGTAACTGGGACCAACTGTTTCCAGGTTATGTAGCATCCATGCATGTGCTCATGCTAATGTTGAAGTCTAAATAGTGAACCATGAAGCTGGTGTGATATGTGCACTTAATAAATGTTATCTGTTGATATGTGATGGTCAGGTATGAAAACACAGTAGTAATAAACCAATTTTAAATGTTATTTCAGATTCATCCATGGCAAGTAAGAGAAGGGGCAAAGATCGTTGGGGACACAGCAGGTCACAGTGGGTCCAAACATTACAGTTCACACACGGAGGGACCCAGTGACCAGGAGGATGTGGGGAGTGCCACAGAGGACACAAGCCCAAGTTTGTCAGTCACAGTCATCCTCTGGTGGACATTCCTGAGTGGTGGCAGACCTCACAGGATTAATTCCAACTTTATCCTTGTCCGCCACCCCCAGTTCCATCACCACCCTCCCTGTTGTTCCCCAAACAGTTGCCAGGGCCCTCTGCCCTAAGAAAGGAGCCATCCCCTTCACTCCAGGTACCTCAGCCCCTGCCCCTGTAACCCACGCTGCACTGAGTGAGGGGGACTATTGCCCTCCTGAGGAACATCTCTGTGGGTCCTACTACACTCCTTAATGCCATCCAGGGGCAAGGCACCCATCTGCAGCAGATGGTGGCCTACCTGGAAGGCATTCACAGTGCCATATCTGGCTTACTGAGATCTTTTCAGGCTCTGGCCTACTCCCTCACCGCAGCCTTCCATCCACCCAAACTTGTTTTCTTCCCCACGGCTCTTACCCATCCAAATACTCTATTCACACATTGTCATATACCCACCCATGCACACCCAAGCAGCACACACACAAATACACACCACACAAAAAATAAATTACACACATTCAAACGCACAGACACCACACCTACCACTGACAACATCACAGCCACTTATCACACCACTCCCTCATCATATCTCCTCACAGCACAGTAGACACCAAACATGCATGCACTCCCCCACAACCACATCCCCACACAACACAGACACCTTCACACCCACATTCACAACCACCATCATATCCATACAGACAATACAGACATCCGGACCAACAGTCACCACCACATCAGCAGTCAAAACACACACTCTGCACTTCCACTGAATCAATATACACAGACACATCACTCACACTATAAACACATAAGAAACTCATACATAAACAATCACACACCCAACAGACCCAACAGACACCTAAGAAAGTAGACATTCTTGCAGCACAAACACCTGACACACATGCACTCGCACCCACAAAAGTCCCAACCACATCAGACACTGACACTCCCTCTACCTCCAAGGCCCTGCTCCCTTCCAAAGCCCTTCCCAAGTTACCCACTGAGGATCCCACCTTTCACCTGGCCCTCTGCCCTCTCAGCCCACCTACCACCCTTTCCACCAAGGTTCCTACCCCTGCCACACTCAGACCCAGCCCTTCCACCTTCAAATACACACCCCTGCTCCAGATCCATCCACCCCTTCCAAGTCTCCCCCTTCCAAATGTCTTCCGACTCCCAACCCCCAGATGTCAGTCCGCATCTTCCTCACCCCATCTTCCAAACAAAAAGACACCTTTCCAAAACTCAAACATCCCTCCACCCAAGTAACATCTTTGAGGTGCCTGCCAGGATCAGATTGGTAAGGCGGGCCCTCAGGCAATGGCCGAGGGGTTGGTATCCGAGTACCAGCTGTGGGATGCTTTTTTGGGCAGCCTGGGGGCTGATTTGGGCAGTGTCTGTGCTGTTCAGATGCCGCCAGCCGCCCAGTGGGTGCTTGAGTGGCCTTCCTGGAGGCAGATGGGCCTCTGTTACCTCAATTTTATCAACGGCGGAAGTGTCACTCCCTTTGTCTCACTGGGCTGGACCATTAGTATATGCAGATTGAGGGTGGGCAGGGGGCCTAAGCAGAAGTGGTCTCACTTGTGTTCATGCGTGGTTCACCAGTGTGAACTAATCCATGCATTTATTTAAATCGAATTGAAGTTAAGAAAACATTGCTCTGTCAAAGACCCCAACCCCCCTTCTTTTCATAGAACTTTGCCGAAGCATTGTTTGCGGCAAGGCGATCCGCATATTTGGGCCACTTTTTCTTTTTTTTGCGTGCCTGGGCCTATTTTTTATCCCAATCCATCCCTGGTGCCTGCCATGCCCAATAAATGCCTCTTTGCGAAGAGGTTCCCTGGCAGTGTCATGAAGGGCAAGTTTATGATACAGCAGTGTGCTGTATCACACTATGTGAAAATGGACTGGCCATTGACCTTTGATTTGGTCGTTGAAAGAGTTTTTTTCAAAATAAAACATTCGCTTTGTTTATGACACATTAGTACTGCCATTACTTTTCCTCCTATTTGATGTTATTGGATACTTTATGATGTGTGAATACAGGTGTGTTTGTTTAACCCTCACTGCTGATTCATTAGAAGTGGTTAGTATGATCTGACCTTGGAACTAGTGCTGGAGTCACATTGGACAAGGGGAAATGTTCAATGGATGGATATGTGGGATACAATCCAATTGGGGCTGGCATTGCATTGGGTGGTATCTCATATGGTAAGTATTTCAGCTTGGCTTGGCCAATGTCAAGATCATTTAGCTTGCAGTTCTCCCTATGATGTAGGCTGGATATGTGTTCTATATGTGCAAGTTAGTTTTTTGTCCATCCACACAAGGAGGGTATTAAATTGTCATACCTTATTAGGAATTTTAATTGACATGTGCCCGTTTTTGTGTGTGTACCTTACACCTTCTTTATATTAATGTGAGACAAATTCTGTTAGTGTTGTATTTGCTTTCATGACTTGCACTTACACATTACCCACATATACATAGCACTTGGTTATGCTATTGGTGGTCCCTGATATATTTCAAGCCAAGAATCTTGTGCACATAGAGGTTTTGAGGCATGTGCAAAGTGGACTATGGCCCAGGGCCCCAGCCTTCCAGGGGTCCACCTGGTAGTGGCAGACCTATTCTGCAGAGATTCTTTACATTGTTCCCTTTGAATGCTTCTCACACTGATAATTTGGAATCTCATTTACCTGACATTACCTTTTAACGTGGATGATGTGTGAGAGTCCATTACAGAGATTTAGGGGGGAGGTGTGTTTGAGTTTCATGACACATCCATACAGATGTATCTTTGATATCACAACAGGACCTAGCATGTGAGCAATGTGAGGGTTGAAGGACTGGGTTTTTCTAAGACCCAGCGGTGCCAGGGAACAACACCTGAAACCTTCGCGGGTTACCTGTTCTGGCGTACCAAACACAGAGACACGGGACACTTCCAGCGACGTCAGAGATCAGCGTTTATTAACTGCAGGGATACAGAGGTCACAAGAAGTACACAGCGTGTAGGTTCTCGGAGACTGCTTCAATTTGCAAAAGTGGATCGCTCCTTTTATACACGTTTTTCCCATAGAACAGTATAGTGAACAAAGATTACAACTCAGTTCCCATAATAAACTTCAAAAGGGTCGCGTTCATGTTTCAGGAGGCCGGAACATAATTACAACAGTATTGCCAGTTCCCAACTATAAAAACATATCTTCTCTGCAATAAAACACATTCCATCCTGACCATAACCACATTAGGAGAAGGGACAAGAACAGATGCAAAGAAAGGACAAGGATGCACAACAGATTAGAGAAGAGTGTTAGGAGTAATAAAGGGAACTTGATAACGGGATCAGAGACACCGTGTCTAATGTATGCATGGCTGAAACAATAGACCGGCACGGCAAGATGAGCCTTGAGCGGGGCCATCTGCCTTCGTCGTGTCGTTCCCCTCGTCATAAAAGTCATACTCCAAAGAACACATGTCCCTCGTGTAAGCTTGGGAGTCCCAGGGTCACGAAGCGGACGAAGTCCGTTCGCTGGCTACTTGAGGGCAAGAGACAAAATGGATGCCGTATCTAAAATGGAACCCGAGGGGTCAGATGAACAAACCCAAAAATCAGACGAACCATACGTGGTTGCGTAGCGAAACTGCGTACACCCACTATACTCGTCATTTGCGGTTCGTAGATACCCAACTCACCCATATTCGTCATCACCCAAAAAGTGTCGTTCCGTCCCACACGGAACCTCAGACGCTCCTTTTGCCCTCATGTAGGCAAGCACTAGTCAAGATCAGAATCTATTTCAATATTCATCAGATCGTTCAATTGCTGCTGGAACATCATTCTATTCATCAACGTCTCCTTGGTAACAGATGGTCGTCTTATACACGTTGTAGCACATAGGCCACATAAGGCAGGACCACACTGTACACAAAGACAACACGTGAACAGAAACGTTACAACAACTCCTACGATCATCAGAATCTTCCAACCCCAAGTTGACATCAGGCCCCAAAACCATCCTAGAAGCGTCCAATTACCTTCGTCCACGTGTATGGACTCGGAGATCTTGTGCAACTTCGAGATGGCTTGGTAGACAGTTGGAGCATTGTCAGGAATAAAAATGCAACAACTCGAATGGATAACTTTGCACACACCACCTCTATCTGCGAGAACAACATCTAGAACCATACGGTTCTGCAACGTCATGAGTCTATCCGCCTGAAGTTCAGCTGTGAGATTACCAAGGGCACTTGCAGTAATATTAGCAGTCGACTCTACTACACGTGTCAACTGTCTTAGGTTCCTACTATTAACCATAGGTCCCCAAAACGGCAAGAAACCTTTAAAGAAGTCTCCTGCTTCTTGACCGGCAGTATCCTCTTTGCTAATAACGCCTCTCACAACTCTAGTCTTGTGATAATCTGAGGCAACTGTGAAAGTCGGCGGTAAAAGATTCGCAATATAACAGGTACCCGAAAAATCACGGGGTAACCATGTATATGCGCGTTCATAACATACAAAATAAGTGCCCTTAGCGGTCAGAAAAACAGGGGAGGAGAGCATCGGCAGAACATACGTGTCAGTGCAAGCACTGTTCCCAAGTTGTGCTCTCGGATTTCGACCCATACCTTTCAAGCAGAAATTACCGAGGTGTGGTACAATCCATATTGGGGACGAGCTCTTAAGCTGTCTATCACCCACTGACGTACTATACTCAGCCTCGCTCAGATCCTTATAAGCATGTACCTCTTCATTTGGGATAAGCGATGCATCAAAAACATCTCTATCTAAATCCGCTATCGCTATCGCCAAAGGTTTGTGATACGGCCCAGGACCAAAATTGGCAGAACGTGGCTCTCGACTGGGGTAGGAATCTAGTGCACTACGGAACATAGTTTGGAATGCTCGAGCCGAACCCTGGGAGCTGTAAGGAAGGACCAAATATGGAATACCCCTATCCATGGTATGTGGCATTAACCCACACACCCAACAATTGGTAGTATTCATCACCAACTGATGCTGATGTAGAAGTTGAACGAAGGAGTTATTCATAAATTCCGCCCGCCTAACCTGTTCATGTTGAGGCAGGGGATAAAAAAAATGTGGGGAAACAGTGGTGAGGGAGCTCAGTTTAGGAGAAGAGGTGGGTGAAACAGAAGGTAATAACAACTGTACTCCTAAATACACTCCACCCACCAATAACATAGATACAGTCAGGAACAATAGGAACACCTGAAACAAAAAGCATTTGGTACATACAACTCTTCTTAATTCCGATCTCTGCGCCGACATCCTTTCTACTTCCAACAGCTTAGAGAATACCATCCTCTACAAACCGTCCGTGACGTACTTGACGCACTTCGTTCTGAGTAGCGATTATCAATCCCCAGGAGTTCCCAGGAATCGACAAAAGTAACCGACCTAGCGTCAGAAACCTGTTAAACAGAAAGGAGTACCCGCACGGCCCTACGGTAACCCGGATGGAGAGGTTCCCTCGAAAAGTTCAGATTACAAATCTCTGAGCCGTGGGACAGCACATAAAAACTTAAAAAGAAAGGATATAATTGTCCATAATGTTCATAACATCAAAAGCAAATATACAACTAATTTTTATTAGTCCTTGAACGAAGAAAGTATCGACTTCTTCCAGGTCGAGTTTGCTCTACAAACAATTGTTCAGCTGGCGCAACAGTATTCGATGAAGCGGGCAACGAGTCAGACCTTGGGCTCTCTGCTACCGATAACTCCACATGTGGGTTTGGCAGTGACAAATCATTCCCCACAGGTTGAGCGTCGCTAAACGGCACAAAGTGCAAAGGAGTCTCAGTTTCTGTTGCCAAAATCCCAGTCCTCACCCAACCATCCGTTGGTAAGGGAATCGGTACCTTTTTCGTATGGCTGGCGTGCACCCAATTCTTCCGGCCCTCCAGTCGAACCGCAGTCCTCGTCGTTAATAAGACTTGAAAGGGTCCTACAAATCTTGGCTCCAAGTTACGCTTCCGACCAAAATTTCGGGTAACAACCCAGTCTCCTGGCCGGAGCTGGTGTCCAGGGCCCTCTGCCTGCGCCGGTAGAGCTTCAAAGACCTGTTGATGGATTAACCGTAGTTTAGTGGTCAAATCATGCAGGTAATCAATTAACATTGGATACTCAAGACTATCAAAAGCCCTTGGTCTCGGGACCCCCCAAATATTCGCAGGGCGGCCGAACACAATCTCATATGGGCTAAGCCCTACTCGAGAGTGTACGGTCGCTCTGGTCGATAGGAGAGCCAGAGGCAAGGCATCAGGCCATGATAGACCAGTCGTAGCCTGGATCTTGGTGAGTTTTAGTCTTAGGGTACCATTGTACCCTTCAACCAAACCCGCTGCCTGTGGATGATTAGCGCTATGGAATTTTTGACGAATTCCAAGACCCTTGCACACACTCTGCATTACACTTCCCACAAACTCACTTCCATTATCCGACCATACAATCCGTGGCATTCCATACCGAGGAAAATATTCCTTCAGCAGGATTTTTGCTGTGGACAGGGCAGTGTTATCCTTAAGAGGATAGGCCTCAATCCATCTGGAGAACGCACAAACCACAACCAAAACATACTTTAGGTTATTGCATCTCTCCATATGGATAAAGTCCAGCTGGATAACCTCAAAGGGACAAACAGGAGGAGCAAAATGACCAGGTGGAGTGGGAGTGCCCTTGCCAGGATTGTGCATCAAACACACCATACAGTTCTTAACCACTCTCTCGGCACACTTAGCAATACCCTCATTTCTCCATACAGGGGACAAAAACCTACATATTCCTTTCGCACTGATATGTGACAACCCATGAGCCATCGTTACAACAGCTAATACGTACGCATCTGGTAACATCCACCTCTGGCATTCCGTCAGGTCAACCCAACATCCATGCATGTCCAACTTTCCCGTACTTTCTTTCCACTTAGTCTTTTCGGCTTTAGTAGCTTCGTTCTGAATTGCTTTCACACTCTCAATAGTATTTTCACACATACCAGTCTCCATCGGCCACCTCACTGAACTCGTGACATACATTCGAGTCGCAAGATCCTTAGCCGTTTCCTTAGCAATCTCATCCGCAAACGCATTACCACGACCAACATCATCCGTCACTTTCCGATGTGCACTACATTTAACAATCGCCACTTGTTTAGGCAGCGTAAGTGCATCCAAAAGGTCATTCACAAGCTGCCCATGCTGAATCTTCGTACCATGCGATGTCATAAATCCTCTTTCTCTCCACAATCTTCCAAAGTTATGCGCAACACCGGATGCATACTGACTGTCGGTAAACACATTCACTCGCTTTCCTTTAGACAAAACACACGCTCTTGTCAATGCAATCAACTCTGCAGCTTGCGCTGAATTCTGATTCAATCTCGCAGTTTCCACAACCGTGCTCAACGTCACTACAGCATACGCAGTCGTCACATCACCATTCGGCAATTTAAAGCACGAACCATCCACATACAAAGTACCATCGGGATCTGTCAAGGGAGTGTTTTTCAGGTCCACACGACCTTTTGTTTCTTCCTCAGTTCGTAAATAACAATCATGTGGTGGCACATCATCTGATTCCATATTAATCGGCAACAATGTCGCCGGATTCAGTACATTACAACGTTTGATCTGTATATGACTTGCCAAAAGGGTCAGCTCGTACCCAGACAACCTTGCACTCGTCAGATGTTGAGTCTTTGTCCGATTCAAAAGAGTATCAACTGCATGCGGAACCATCACCATGAGCATATTATCCATAACAAGACCTGCGGACTGCCGAATAGACGCCGCTGCTGCCGCCGTCGCCCTCAAGCAACTTGGCAACGCTCTAGCTACCGGGTCTAAGGTGGAGGAAAAATATGCACACGGGCGCTGCTTGTCACCAAATTGTTGCGTTAAAACACTCAACGCACAACCTTCCCTCTCGTGAACGTATAATGTGAATGGCTTGCTGTAATCAGGAGTACCTAACACAGGAGCCGAACACAATGCATCACGTAGTTCAGAAAAACTTTTCTGACATTCCTCCGTCCATGGCAAAGGAGTCGAAACATCCTTGCATGTGAGAGCTATCAATGGCTTCGCTAACAGTGAAAAATTTGGAATCCACTGTCTGCAGTATGACGTGATACCTAAAAAGGCACGCACATCTCTCTGGGTCGTCGGCACAGTCATTCGAGCAATTGCTGCAATTCTTTCAGGGGTCAACCTTCTTCCCGCCTTTGACAATAAGTGACCTAAGTAGGTAACTTCTTGACAACAATATTGTAACTTAGAAGGTGACACTTTGTGGTGTAAGTCACAAAGATGCTGCAATAGTGACACAGTAGCAGTCTTGCAAACTTGCTCAGTATCTGCAGCTACCAACAGATCGTCAACGTACTGAATCAAAGCCGCACCAGTTGGCAGCACAAATGCGTCTAGTTGACTTTTAAGAGCTTGGCTATAGATCGATGGGCTCTCACAGTAGCCTTGAGGTGCGCGTTTAAACCGGAAACTGCGACCTCCTAACGAAAATCCGAACAAATCACGACTTACCTCAGCAATCGGAATGCTAAAGAACGCATTCTTCAGATCGATTACCGAGAACCATGATGCAGAGGCTGGAATCAGAGTCAGTAAAGCTGTAATGTCTGGAACCACAGGAAACTGTGGGACAACAATTTTATTTACTTCCCGTAAGTCAATAACTAGACGGTACACGGGAGGCTTGGACGGATCAGTTCGTTTCAGAATAGGCAACACGGGACTATTACACACGTTACCTCATGTCTCTTCGATAACATCTTTACCGATCAGATCATAAATGATCGCTAAAAGTGCCCGTTCACCATCAAGGGAAATACGATACTGGGGTATGCGTGGTAAGCGCGCATCAGCTTTCAATTGAACAACATAAGGTGGGATGCTCAGTAGGCCCACATCATTGGGACCTGTTGCCCACAAAGAGACCGGAAGAGAACTCAATTCCGGCGGGAGCTTATCGATCGAGAGATACATAGGGGAAATCACATTCTCACCCAATGTAAGCTCCACACCCGTAGGAGAGCAGTATAAAGTCGCATGTAACCTCTTCAACAAATCCAAGCCCAAAAGATTCTCACCACAACCAGTAGTCAAAATCAAAGGAGCTTCTAACTCGTGAGACCCAATCGTAAGGGGCAAGGGGCGAGAGACTGGATTGCTAACGGGGGCGCCAGAGAATCCAACGGAAACATTCGTTAAGCCAGACAAAGGCGCGCCAGGGAGTTTCGAATGCATAATGGAACTTTTTGCTGCACCAGTGTCCAACAGAAAAGGCTCAACGACGCCCAATGTGGCTACTGCAACATAAGGTCCTCTCTGATCAACCGGAACTGATACTTCTCCCTTCCTTTGTCTATGGCTGTCCTAGTAGATACCATCCGTATCAACATCATACTCAACGTAATGGTCATCCACATGATACTGTGCAGATCTACCGGACAATTGTTCACGTCGATCGAAACAATTCTGCGAGTCTGAGGAAGTGGCAAAACGCTCGGCCTGATTCTGAGTAACTCCACGACCTCTACCACGTGAAGCTTGTTGAGGACCACCACGACCTCCTCGAGCTGACACACCATTATTCCTATCACGGAGAACCGGACAATTAAACTTCAAATGGCCCTCCCCTCGACAGTACGCACATTGATTATATCCCAACACAAAACGAGGTGCGGGAGAGTCATTCCGTGTCTGCGATCTAGAGAACTGTGATTGCGATCTATTTGGCTGTTGCGAATCATTGAAATTTGAGCGCGGAGGATACGCTTGCTGCAATAGGACCTTAGTTTTAAGATCCTTTGTTTTCTTATCTGCACGTTCACTTTCCTCCTTTTCCCTATTTTCGTAATATTGGGCCGTAGCCAATATTTGAGCGGTGGTAGAAACAGCCCATGAACTCTCAGAATTTTTCAACTTATTGCTAAGTTCGGGCAACAAGTTCGATACAAACTTATCAACAAACAACCGCTGACCACCTTCTGAACCCATGTCCTGGCCACTATGATCGACAAATGCTTCCTCGAATCTCGTAAAGAAGTCGGATACGCTTTCATCCCTCTTTTGCTTGCACGCGGACAACTTGTCCCAATTGACGCGCATCGCCGGCATAAGCGTTTTCATGAGGGTAATTATCCTCTGGGGCAATTCCACAATAAGCTGCTCAGGCTTAGCCCCACCAACTTGCTGAGCGTCTGCCGCTGTAAGGGCAGCCCAATCACCGCCCAACTCGGCCGCGTGATTCTCGTGACGAATTTTCGCCCAAATCGGCTGAGGCACTACATTGCCAAACAACATATCAATATCAGCAAGGTTCATAACAGTAGCATCCACCAATTGGGACAACTCCTTATAATAACCAGCTGGATTTTTACGGGGATCAGGCAAAGTTTGCTTCACCTGTAAGACTTCCGATCGTTTCCAAGGGAGGTGTATCCACACTCTCTGAAAACGGCCTGGGACAGCAGGGTTAGCAGTAGGATCACCTGGCATCCATACTGGGGGAACTTCCCGCATCGGATATTGACCAGGTTGTGCCATCCACGCTGCAGTCTCTTCCTTAAACAATGCTCGAGGTTGCACTGTACATCGAAATGATAACAGACGTTCTAGAGCTTCTCGAACCTTATCACCCACGATCACACCGGTTGTGAACCGATGCTGGAGATCAGAAACCTCCGACGGTACATTATCTACCACATCGTAATCCCACTCCTCCTTCAACGATTTACACAATTCCTCAAACACGAATCGTTGAGTGGGCGCATTAAACTGAGAAAATGTCTCAAACACTACACGCGAAGAGTATTTAACGGGATTACGTATCCATTTACGTGCCATTTTTACCAGCGATTCACGTTCCCTATCATCAGGAAGCTGACTGCGCCGCTGAGCGGCATCAGAAAGGGTCGAGCCGGGTATTGGCCCAAAAAGCGGAGAATAAAGAGTAGCAACAGCAGTCAGGAGACGACTACGAACAGAAGGAGAAGAGGAAAAAGATGCAGGCGCAACAACAGTAGGGGTAGAGGCAATAGAAGTAGACGCGACACCAGGAGTAGTGGGAACGACAGACTGAGGAGGGACTTGAAAAGGCGCAGTAGGAAGAGAAGCCGGTAAAAGAGGAGGAACGATTTGTGGCACAAGGGGTTGCGGGAGAGCGGGAGGAACAGCGGGCTGACCAGCGGCCGCCAAAACAGCAGGTGGAGGAAGAGGTAGAATCACAGGACCCAGAGTATCAGGAGCATAGGGAGGTGGTGATTTCAACAGATAAGACAATAGTGAATCCTCTACCGCTTCTTCTCCCGACTTATCGACATTAGACGGTAGCACCGGATAACATTTATCCACCGCCATATGATGAAGTCGAGCACTAACTTCCTGCTCTTTCTCATTTTTATCTCGCTGATACTGTTCAGCATCTTGCATCACCGCAATAACACCGTCCCTTTTATTTTTCTTACTCTGTTTGATTTCTTTCTGCTTGGCCTCTTTCCGCCACAACCGGAAGGAATCAAACATGGCCGGCCTAGCCTTCTTTTTAAACAGTTTAGCTTCCAAATTATCTAAAACGGCAGTTTCGAAACTACCATGAGATGGCCAACTAAGAACACCATCATTTTTAGTGTAGTGGACCCAATATTCATTATACACGATAGGACCCACGCCATGGCGACTATAGAGCTCGTAAATTGGAGTTCCAACCGGAGGTATCGGACATGAATCCTCCAGCCGGGAATCCATTCTGCAACATTTGAGAAACCCAAACAAAGTACTACGGCTAGGCATCGCGCACACTAACCGAGTTTACTAACTTCAAGGGCTATCGAATTTATGATATCCTCGCAAAAAGTTTGCGAGACCCTCGGTTTTTAGCAATTGCAATCGTCAAATAAAACCCAACAACTAAGAACCACAAATGCTATGGTACCATGCAAACAACAAAGGAACACTGGGAGCGACCCACAAATACTTAACTGAAAGAACAATGGCGTCACCAGGAAGGCCCGTCTATCGTCTCGCCGTACAAAGGACTACGCCAGGCGCCAAAACAGGTCGACAGTCAGGGCATCAGTCCGTCGCAGCCATCAGGAGGCGGGGATCTTCGCGGGAAAAGACGTCGGGCCACTTATTTCGACAACTGGATCGATGAAGCGGGGTGCACCTTCCCTCGGAGATTTCACACGAAGTTCCTCACGATCGTCGGGCTTTGGACCGGTACCGCTGATGTCGCCCCACCTTGGGCGCCAACTGAAGGACTGGGTTTTTCTAAGACCCAGCGGTGCCAGGGAACAACACCTGAAACCTTCGCGGGTTACCTGTTCTGGCGTACCAAACACAGAGACACGGGACACTTCCAGCGACGTCAGAGATCAGCGTTTATTAACTGCAGGGATACAGAGGTCACAAGAAGTACACAGCGTGTAGGTTCTCGGAGACTGCTTCAATTTGCAAAAGTGGATCGCTCCTTTTATACACGTTTTTCCCATAGAACAGTATAGTGAACAAAGATTACAACTCAGTTCCCATAATAAACTTCAAAAGGGTCGCGTTCATGTTTCAGGAGGCCGGAACATAATTACAACAGTATTGCCAGTTCCCAACTATAAAAACATATCTTCTCTGCAATAAAACACATTCCATCCTGACCATAAACACATTAGGAGAAGGGACAAGAACAGATGCAAAGAAAGGACAAGGATGCACAACAGATTAGAGAAGAGTGTTAGGAGTAATAAAGGGAACTTGATAACGGGATCAGAGACACCGTGTCTAATGTATGCATGGCTGAAACAATAGACCGGCACGGCAAGATGAGCCTTGAGCGGGGCCATCTGCCTTCGTCGTGTCGTTCCCCTCGTCATAAAAGTCATACTCCAAAGAACACATGTCCCTCGTGTAAGCTTGGGAGTCCCAGGGTCACGAAGCGGACGAAGTCCGTTCGCTGGCTACTTGAGGGCAAGAGACAAAATGGATGCTGTATCTAAAATGGAACCCGAGGGGTCAGATGAACAAACCCAAAAATCAGACGAACCATACGTGGTTGCGTAGCGAAACTGCGTACACCCACTATACTCGTCATTTGCGGTTCGTAAATACCCAACTCACCCATATTCGTCATCACCCAAAAAGTGTCGTTCCGTCCCACACGGAACCTCAGGGTGCCACAGAGATCAATAGGTGTGAACTTGTTGAGGAGGTGCTGTTGTGTGACACAATGTAATGCACACATCATTACCCCTGATTAGGAGATGTGAACACATGTCGACTTTGTAGAGTGTGCTTGTGCAGTGTCAGTGACCTGGCCAGAGAAGGCATCGTAGATCTGTAACTGGATCATACATTGAGAACAATTCTGAACAGGGGTCCACAAAATATGTTTGTCCCAGGGACCCCAAACTCCTTGCCAGGTCCATGGTGGGGCATCAATTTGCAGAGCAGTCTATGGAAACAAGTAAGAGTGTGGCTTACTGTTGGTTTCATCCACTATGCTGTGAGATTTGGATATCATCAAGCAGGAGCAGCAGCAGCAGTATGTGTACGATCAGGTCCATGATGGGACAGGATGTGGGAAGCTGAGTACAGGTGAGTTTCTGCCTTATATTCCTCCCTTTTCGCCAGCTCAGATGTGGTGGTTAGACCACCACAGTCATGCCATCAGAAAGGCACATCGTAATTGGACCAGTGGTAACCCTGGTGGTCTGCTCTCTGACAAAGGCATTGTCCCTAAGCTGCAGTGGTCAAGAATTCCTGTCAGCAGCGGTGGGACTACGGCGGTCTTTCATCTATGAAACAACATGCCTGGTAATCGGGCATTCGGGCTGCCTAGATGGCGGCAGTGAATCGTACACTGATGCAACGGCGGAGGTGGGAACTCAGAACTCTGAATCAGGCCCTAAGTCACTGCTAGGGGGCATAGTTGCTGCTGAACAGCTGAGTCCATTAAACACTGTGATTTCCAAATAATATACAAATGTTCTTGGCAGCCAACATAAATCTGAGGATAAACTTCAGTAAGCGCAGCCAATAATCAGTCAGGCCTTTCGGGAGAGGGAGTAATGTGATAACGTACAGGAGCAGTGAATGCGGCTTGATTGGTTATGTTTGAAGGTATACATTTAGGATTAATAAGTTCCACACTTTTGGCTATCCTTTTGTTTTGCCAGGCTCCGAGCCCCACAGGGCCATGATCAGCTCATCAAAACCCCACACGCCATTTGTGGAGACCAGCCCCCACAGTCCAGCTCGCTTCCATCCGTGGGTGGAGGTTGGAGGGGCAAGGTGGCAAGAAACTGTCAATGATTATATTTTAATATACATTCTCAAATCCAAAACCATTTCCACGAATTCATTCGAAGCAAATGGGCACTATTTTTTATAGGCTTTTAAGCAGAAGGCGCAGAACAATATCTCTTGCCCTGAGGCAGTCGCTCTGTCCTGCTGTTTACCTGTTCCCAGACTTCCGCTTTAGCTCCTTTCACACCTTACCATTTCTAGCCCGGCTCTGCACCGTGCCTTCTCCCATGATTCTCTCACATTCCTTCTAAAGCTACCTTCGTCTGTCACCAAGCTACAGTGTGTGCTGCTACATTTTCTTTTCTCATCAATAATGACATTAGTCAGTGCATGGCATGTTCTCTTGGGCTGTCACAGTAGATGTCTCACTATATCTTGCGTGCACCCTTTCGCATTCTAATGTAAACCTGTTTATTTTACAGGCTCTTGTCACAGTATGCGCTAAAGTAAGTGTTCCTGCGCTCTAGCTTCCCTCACACATTGTGATGAAGTATGTATTTACCGACAGCCCCTTTAGCATTTTCTGTAAACAAAAAAAATGGCAGGAGCCAAATGGAGAAATTGTGCCTCACAAAATAGTCAACGACTCAGTTATGCAAACTGCAGTTTTCAAAAGTGTGTACGATGACGCTCTTATTCCATCACAAGTCACAATCCATAATGCATTCCAAGAACCCCTGTTTAAATTGTTACTCATATAGTCCTAAAAATATGTTTGCCAATATCAATGGAAGCAAGATCAGAGCCCAATAATATGTTCTCTCCAAGACTAAATCAGGGATAAATAATAAATGGTGAAACTCGGGAGATATTGCTTGCCACCCCAGCTCGCGCTAGCACCCTTTTGGCAATTATTTCGAAAGCCAGAGTGGGCACGTAACAAGATCCGCTTTGGCTGCTTCAGCCACTCTCGACACATGTTTTATTTATGAAAAATCTGCCTCCTTTCATCAGAAACACCTACAAGGTGACTATTTCTGACTGGGTCATCTCACCATTGCAAAGTCATTTCCATCTGCTCGAACACAATCAGAGTTATTATCGCTGAAAGAAAATTCAGGTTGTGTACTTCTTTTGTGCGCCGCGACAAAAATCTTACTATATCCATTTTACATATGCAGTTAAAGAAGGAAAAAGCTGCAAAACCAATTCAACTCTTCAGAGATTCATCTAAATTTGCTTCCAACTGTGTTGTATTTAAAGGAGATTATTTTACTTTTTTCCTCATCAAGCTATAGTTTCAAAAGGTCGAGGGAGGGAGAATGTTTTCAAGGATTATGTATTTTTTTAATAAAACATCATTTACCTTCTATTGTGTATATTTGGGAACAGGTTATGGGTTGTTACTGAAAGAAGCCCCTGGTAGTCCCAGAATTCTGGGGAGCGCTCTAATCAGGGGTCAACACAGGAGTGTTGATAAACCAAGACAACAAAACGTTTACTTGGAAATGATGTTTCACTAAATTCAAATCCTGAATCCTATTCACCCAAATATACATATAAAGGAGGAGGAGGCATTGACAAAGTCAAGTGGCTTTTCTTTTACTTGTAGACCGAGAAAGCCAGTGGCGGCACCTCCACTAATGCGGAGAAGCGTCGCCCCACTGCTTTTCGCAGTGGAAAAAAACAGGACAAATAAAATTATAACAACTCTATGTATTATCATTTTATTTGTTACTGCTGCGGCGTCTCAGCGGGGCTTTCAGAGCAGGGGGAAGAGTGGTGGGCACTATGTCAGCGCACATGAATGCTTGACCAGCCCTCTCAGGCGCGTCAAACATTTATGCACACTTTGCATGTCCTCCATGCAGGCTGCATTACAGCCTGCGTGGAGAACATGCCCAGGGCCCCATTTTCTGGCTGTGCACAGGACCACAGCACTCGGGCCAATCACAACGTTGCAATGCAGCATTGTAAAGGGTTATGGGGACCCTGGGAGCCCGGGTTCTTCCTGCTTCCTGTTTCCACAGAAGAAGCCAGGAAGAGGACTGAGAGGACGGAGGAGAGGCGGTGGCGGCCTGCTAGCTGGCCAGCCGGCATATACGTGATTTTTTCTTCTTTTTATAATCCTGTCTCACCCCCACCCCCTGCCCCACTGCTGCTTCCCGGGAGCAGCCACCACTGGAGAAAACACCACGTTAATGTACATATTTACAAAGCTTACACATACATGTTCATATGGAGACACAGAAGCACAGTTATAAAAACCATGGCCCCACAAAGTAACAATTCTACACATACCCATTTACACAGACCAACTGACAGCCATTGAAAGCACCCCGAAAGATCAGCAAAAGTATTGGTACCCAAGCACACACCAATGTAGGCTCTAATGCACACAGACCACCAGAGCTATGTACCACTTTGCACATAGATATCAGAAATACAGCCAACAGAACACACATAATAACAGTTATAAAGTTACCTATGCGCAGAAATTAACACAGAAATTCACAGTACATTAGCATTTCCTCTCACAACACGAACACTAAGACAGCACACAGGCAGTGTTAGAAATTGGTTCTCTAGTTGGCATTGGTTTGCACCCTGTCCAAGAAGGAACCTCAATCCTAGTCAGAGAAAGCTAGATACATACTAACAGATAATCTGTGCTCACCTTCTGGCAGCTTGGCACAATGCAGTCAGGCTTATTTTAAGAGGCAATATGTAAAGTATTTGTGCAACACAACACACACAAATAGTAACACAATGAAAACACCATAAAAATACTCCACTCTGGTTTAGAAAAAGAGAGAATCATTTTATGAGAAAATTAAGACCAAAACGCCAAATAAATCCAATAAGTAGAACCAGAGTTATGAACTTTTAAAGAAAAAACCAAAAATAATGCTTAGAAGTCAATAACGCTAAAAGGTTACTTGATGTCGCGCTAGACCGAGGTAAATCCAAAGTTCGGGCTGTCTGTGAAGGAGGGCAGGCCGTCTCAAGGACTTAGACAGGTTCCGCTGACAAAGTACCTTGGATGGAGCAAGCAACGAAGTCAAAGAATGGATGTGAGGAGTTGGGGAGGCAGTGCCGTTCCACGCAGTCAATGAAGGCTTTGGCATCAAACCTTTTTACGATGCAGGCACTGCTTTGTCATTGAGCTGCACTGTCCTTGGTCATGAAGCCGTGCAGTCCATCGACACAATGTTGTTGATTGGCTCCTGCATCGGCAGTAAAGGGCAATGCATCGGTTCCACACAGCGCAAAGTAATTGCTGTGTCAACGGTGTTGGTTCTAGACAGCAGAAATCACCTTTCTGTGGCCCAGGACTGGAGTGACACCACTTGGCAAAGATGGCAGAGTCCTAGTGCTGTTGATGAGTTGAAGGAAGTCTTTGATGGCCATGATACTTCAGAACAGGGGACACGCCAGCAAGCCCTGGGAGTCACTCTGGGTTCAAGTGAGATGGGTCCAGTCCTTGCCTTCAGCAGGGCAGAGATCAGCAGGCAGCAGGACAGCTCAGCCAAGCAGAAAGCAGTTCCTTCAGAGCAGCAGTCAGGCAAAGTGTCAATCCTTGTGGCACAGCAGTTTACTCCTGGCAGAGTTCTTCACAGATCCAGTAGTGTACTCTCTTGGTAGGGTCGGAGCCTGAGGACTTACACCCAAATGTGCCTTTGAAGTGGGGGGTGACTTCAAAGTAGGCCCTTAAAGTGCACAGCTCCCTTGCAATCCTATCCCTGTCTCCAGACCATCAGTAGGACGTAATCAACTCTTTGTGATGGAAACAGTACACTGCTTATTCAGGTGCAAGTGTCAGCACCTTCTCCTTCTTGTTGCCCAGGAAGAGCTATCAGAATGCAAATGAATGCAGCTGAGTTCTCTGTCACACCCACCCTTCCTGTGTTTGTGGCTTTCTAGAGGCTATGCACAGAGTGTATCTTTCACCCAGCCCAGTCGTGTGTTGGAGACAGGCTGCAAGGAACACAGAGATGTAAGAGCAGAGAAATGCCCACTTTCTGAAAGTGGAATTTCTAAAATAGTAATGTTAAATCCAACTTTGCCATTAAAGAGTGTTTATCATTACTATTCCAAAGATATAAAACATGATGCAGCGATTCCTTTCTGATCAGGAATTATAGCTTTAAAAGTCTATTAAGGAATACCCAATTCTAGTAAATGAGAGGAGTAGGTCTCATAGTAGTGGAAAACAAATTTAGCTGTTTGTTACTACCAGGACATGTAAAACGTAATAGTAGATGTCCTACCTTTTAGTTACAATACACCATGCCGATAGGGCTACCTAAAGCCTACCTTTAGGGTGTTTAATGTGCAAGAAAAGGGGAGTTTAAAGCTCGACAAGTGGTTTTAAATGCCAAGTTGAAGTTGCAGTAAACTGCATAAACAGGCCCTGCAATGGCAGGCTTGAAAGCCTACTTGTGTGGGTGGCAGAGTTAGTGCTGCAGGCCCACTAGTAGCATTTAAATTACAGACCCCGAGTATATGGTATACCACTTTACAAGATATGTATAAATAAAGTTAATAGGCCAATTGAGTATACACCAATGTCACCTTGTTTGGGGGAGAAGCACATGCACTTTAGCTTTGGTAAAGTGCTCAGAGTCATAAAGAAAATAGTACGCTTCTATTTTTGTCTGAGCCTGCACACCCTCAGAGGTTTTCTGAGTTTGGAATATCAGTCACAGGATTCAGACGCCAAACAATAGAAACCATTTTTTTTGTAAATGGCAGTGGCCTGCCTCCACACATCAACCTGGGGGTTGGAGAATGGAAAGGAAAAAATACTCCTTTTGGATGAATCAAAGCTCAATTTTCCACTCTACATGCTCTTTGAGTTATTGACAGCCTAGGTACAATCATACATACCATCCTACATATGCAGCCTTGCTATTCTTTCAGTAGGCCTTTATCTCAAGAAATAACGTAAGCCATGTAAATTGCACGTGTTAGATCCTAGGCATTTGTCTCAATGTTATCAGGTGTCTTATTGCACTTACGTAGAATTACATGAAATGAAATAAATACACGTAATTGTTAAAACACAGGACTAACACTATTGAGTATGAATTTGGGGGTTTATAATGCACAAATAAAGACCCAAAGGGGCTTCTCTACACTAAGAATGATATAGTGGGAGAGGAATACAAGCTTAAATAGATATTGAGAAGGTAAATACCCACGTTCTTCGTGAATACCTAAACAAGGTGAAGATTGAGTTGATTTGTAAAGTGCAAAGAGAGGTGGTTTCAGAGTTCATGAATAGCAGTAAGATTGGTTGGTTTCTATAGCTGTAATGATCTCAGCATTCAGCATTTTGAAGTGCACATGATACAGATGTTTTGCTACAACACAAAACAGGAATATCAAATTAAACAGTATATTAACTGAAATGTCAGCTATGCTATCTATGTTTCGTGTTGTAAATGTAATTGATTTATATAGAAAGCACTCAAGTAATTTATGTTGTAGGTGGATTCAAGGCTATACAAACTGAGATCCTAAATACTGAATGGCATTACATTATGCTGAGCATCATAAAGAAACAAACCATTTTTGCTTCCATGATATTGAACATATACAGAATGACTTTCGAATTAGGGACAGAGTATTTGGGCATGAAACTTATAATGAATTTCATAATTGTCTATTATGATTCATAAAATGTGACTATTACCATACAGTTCTGCAATATACAATGGTGGGTTCATAACATATATTGTATTCTTGACCATTGGCCCACCTATATGTATACACAAAAATGCATCTATTTAGGTCTTGTGTATATGACAAGCCACTAAAAAAATATTAGGTCCCTGGCTCTGTTAATTTCTAATTTAATTCATCCTCCATATATAATGTCGAGCGTTCCTGTGGCTTATCTTTTGTGATATGGTGGTACTTTAGACTATACCATGAATAAAAGTAGGGAGCCACCCAACTCCACATATACTTGGCAGTATTTATGCCATATACACCTGTGAGTATTCGCTCCATATAAACTTGGCAGTATTTTTGCTTTTAGCAGGTGAACATATATTCCAAAGAAGTTCTGGGATACTTATGTATTTCTTGCTACTTGGAATTTGTAATGGAACTCATACTACTCAAACAGGTCTATTTGCTTCCATTGGCAGATGTTTTGTGTTGGTACATTCTCTATTTTTCACAGTTGTCACAATTAGCTAGGCTCCACATTTTCATAACTATTAGGCTGGATTTCCATTGCTATTTCATTATGTTAAGACTTTCACTTTTCTTTCATGCTATTAGGGAGCCAATGCTAATGCGACAAGGAGTTTCTTGCATTCTCATCCCTTCTACTATGGTGGTACTTTGCACCATGTAATGCTGGACCAGATGTTGACTGTATATATCCATGAATGCATATGAATTATACGTAAAGGACATACTTAATTTTTGCTTAGATTTGTTATTTTGATTTTGATTAACCAATTTGAGGGCATGCCAATATTGGAAAGAGTATTGAACCTACATGCTACATACTTACTATTGGTGTTTTTCTTGTTCCTTTCCATGTTGGCAACATTAATGGCTAACTTATTACTCTGGCTGATATCATGTGCTTATCTAGCTTTCTGTCCATCCATCCATCTATCTATCTATCTATACAAACCAAACTCAAAATACTAAAACTTTAGAAATTCATCAGTTATAGCTATACATTATATTTATAATTTACACACCCCTTTTATATTAATATAACTTTATTTATTTTTTAGCTACAAACAAAATGTAAGATACACAATATTTTAAACTCTAAACTTGTACTTATACTTTTCATTTATAATTTACGCAACACCTTCAAATTTTTGTATACTTTACCTTTTGTTTGTAGCTAAAGAATGTTCTAGTAGAGTGTCATTCAATGGAATAGCATACAGTGTAGTAGTGTAGAGAGGAGCGATGTAGAGCGGAGTGTTGTACAGTGGAGTGCTGTGCAGTGAAGTAGCATATAGTGGAGTGGCGTAGAGTGGAACAGCGTAGAATGGAGTGGCATACAGTCGAATAACGTACAGTGAAGTGATTAAGAGTGGATTGGCATAGATTGCAGGGTGATGGAATGTAATAGAGTAGAGTGGAGTAGTGTACAGTGCAGTGTTGTAGAGTGGAGTGGCATACAGTTGAGTGAGGAACAGAGTAGTGGCATACAGTACAATAGCGTTGAGTGGAATGCCATAGAGTGGACTGGTGTAGAGCGTATAGCGTATAATGGAAAGTCCTAAAGTGGAGTGGCATAGAGTGTAATACGTACAGTGGACTGCCTTGCAGTGGAGTGGGGTGGAGTGGAGTGGCATGGACTGGAATCACGTAGAGTGAAGTGGCGAGAGTGGAGTTGGGACAGCGGAATAGTGTAGAGTGGAGAAGCCTAGAGGGGCCTAGTGTAGAGTGTATTAGCATAAGCTGGAGTGGTATAGAGTGAAGTGGCATGGAGTTGATTGCTGTAGAGTAATGTGCTGTGGTATGCAGTTGTGTGGGATACAGTAAAATACTGTATATTAGAGTGGAATACAGCGAAGTGGCATAGAGTGGAATAGAATAGTGTGGAGTACCATACCGTGGAGTTGTGTGAAGTGGAATAGTGCAGAGTGGATTGGTGTACAGTGGAGTGGTGTACAGTTCAGTGGAGTACAGTGGTGTGTGTTACAGTGGAGTGGCATACAGAGGAATAGCAGAGAGTGGAGTGGCGTACAGTGGAGTGGCATAGAGTGGAGTGGTCTTGATTTAGCTTCCATAGAGTGGAGTGAGGAACAGTGTAGTGTCCTACAGTGGAGTAGCGCAGAGTGGAGTGGTGTACAGTGCAATAACGTTGAATGTTACTGGCCTACAGTGCAGTGATGTAGATTGTAGTGGCATACAGTGTGGGGTAGAATGGATTGTCGTACAGTGTTATAGGGAAGAGAGTAGAAGGGTAGAGAGGAGTGGAGTGGTGTAAAATGGAGTAATGTACAGTGTACTAATGTACAGTGGATTGTTGTAGAGTGGAGTGGTGTATAGTGGTGTGGCATACAGTGCAGTGGTGCAGGTTGGAGTGGCATACAGTGGAGTTGCGTAGAATGGAGTAGCATAGAGTGGCATGGTTTAGAGCAGATTTGGGCAGCGCAGAGTGGCATAGAGTGGAGTATTGTACAGTGGAGTGGCATACAGTGGAATACCGATCATCCTGCTAGTTGGCAAGACTCCTTCCACATGTTCAATGGCTTAGTGGCCAAATTCCCTTGGCCGGATCCCTGAGCCTGAGGCAAAGGGTAAATATTTCAGAGTTTTAGCTCGATACTAATCTTTCTTTTGAACCCCAAATCAGCTATATGGATGGGAAGTGCTGGGCCTCCACCCTATTGAATCACGTAAAACAGTGCTTCATGCACTAGTCACATCCCAGTTCGCTTACTGCAATGTGCTCTCCTGGAAGCTATGAAGGGAAGCCAAAAAAACTTCAAAGCTGGCCTCCTCCCTATTGAATCACGTAAAACAGTGCTTCATGCACTAGTCACATCCCAGTTCGCTTACTGCAATGTGCTCTGCCTGGAAGCTATGAAGGGAAGCCAAAAAAACTCCAAAGAGTGCAAAATGCAGCGGCCTCCTGGTCCTTAATCAACCCCAAAAGGGCGTCCGCTACAGCAGCATTATCCACCCTCCACTGTCTTTAGCTGGAAAAGAGAATCTGTTTCAAGGCTCTCAGTTTCTGCCATAGAATTCTAGCTTTTAAAGTTCCCAAATACTTGTGCCCCCTGAAAAAGCCCTTTTCCCCACAACGTTACCTAAGATCCTCTGAGGCCAATTGGTGCAAATACCCAAGGTCTGAAGGGCTAGATTGGGGGCATGTTCCTTTTCCTTACTGGCGGCTAAGATTTGGAATTCCTTCCCGGCACCGATAAGATATGGTGCAGGTTGGAGTGGCATAGAGTGGAGTTGCGTAGAATGGAGTAGCATAGAGTGGCATGGTTTAGAGTAGATTTGGGCAGCGTAGTGTGGCATAGAGTGGAGTATTGTACAGTGGAGTGGCATACAGTGGAATACCGATCATCCTGCTAGTTGGCAAGACTCCTTCCACATGTTCAATTGCTTAGTGGCCAAATTCCCTTGGCCGGATCCCTGAACCTGAGGCAAAGGGTAAATATTTCGGAGTTTAGCTCGATACTAATCTTTCTTTTGAACCCCAAATCAGCTATATGGATGGGAAGTGCTGGGCCTCCTCCCTATTGAATCACGTAAAACAGTGCTTCATGCACTAGTCACATCCCAGTTCGCTTACTGCAATGTGCTCTACCTGGAAGCTATGAAGGGAAGCCAAAAAAACTTCAAAGCTGGGCCTCCTCCCTGTTGAATCACGTAAAACAGTGCTTCATGCACTAGTCACATCCCAGTTCGCTTACTGCAATGTGCTCTACCTGGAAGCTATGAAGAGAAGCCAAAAAAACTCCAAAGAGTGCAAAATGCAGCGGCCTCCTGGTCCTTAATCAACCCCAAAAGGGCGTCCGCTACAGTAGCATTATCCACCCTCCACTGTCTTTAGCTGGAAAAGAGATTCTGTTTCAAGGCTCTCTGTTTCTGCCATAGGATTCTAGCTTTGAAAGTTCCCAAATACTTGTGCCCCCTGAAAAAGACCTTTTCCCCACAACGTTACCTAAGATCCTCTGAGGCCAATTGGTGCAAATACCCAAGGTCTGAAGGGCTAGATTGGGGGCATGTTCCTTTTCCTTACTGGCGGCTAAGATTTGGAATTCCTTCCCGGCACCAATAAGAGCCGAACCGTCTGAGACTCGGTTTAGGAATTTGTTAAAAACCTGGCTCTTTAGTTCTGCATAATTGCCAACCTGAGCTTCTGTGTCGCTTCTGCTGGGGTTCGGCAACCTGGTCTTGGTGTTAGGGCTGGGACACACCAGTGTAGTGTATCCAGGCGCTCTATGAATCTACATATTAGTATTATTATTACCGTATATTAGAGTGGCGTAAAGTGGAGTGACATAGAGTAGAGTGCATATAGTGAAGTGTCATAGAGTGGATTTACGTACTGTAGAATAAGGTAGAGTGCATTGATGTAAACTTTGTAGCAAACAGTAGAGAGGCGTAGACTGGAGTGTCATACATTTGAGCAGCACACAGTGGAATAAAGTTCAGTGAAGTATTGTACAGTGCAGTGGAGTACAATGGAGTGTGTTAGAGTGGTGTATAGTGGAATAGGGTAGAATAGATAGGAGTACAGTGGAGTGACGTAGAATGGAGCAGAGTGAAGTAAGGTCCATGTAGTAATAAACATTGGAATAGCAGAGAGAGGAATGGAGTGGAGTGGAGTGAAGTGGAGTGGAGAGGGGCATACTTGAGTGGCATACCGCGGAATATCATACTATGGAGTGGGGCGGAATGGAGTGGTGTGGAGGGGAGTGGGATGGTGTAGAGTGGAGTGGAGTAGTGTAGAGTGGAGAGGATAGGTTAAGTTCTTCAAACAACCCCTCACAACAGATGAATACTTCGGGTACCACTTGACTGCTGAGGCAACCTGGTGTGTGTTTGGCAAAGAATAGAAGGCAAGGGGTTGAATGTTGGAACAATTCACAGTAGGCATGTTTTCCTGCTGTTTTAGCAACTTGCCAAAGGAATAATATATTAAGAGATGTAGAGTATTTAGTCTTTCACCTCGCGGTGCCCCTGTAGTTGGAAATTCAGTGTAGATTTCCCTGGGCTTTAAAATCATGACCACACCCTAGCATGCATTATGCAATTCTGCCCTTCACTAAACAGCAGCAAATTAAAAAAACTCAAAATAGCTTATACTTCTGCATCCCCCTCACAAATACCACAACTCAGAATGCAGGCCACTTGGGTTTTGTGGAGAAGTAAATCTTCATAAATTCCCCACTTTTTATGAAATGTTATTGTAGTAAATAATCAAAATCAGTAAAAACACCTCACCTATGTGAAGAGAAGATGCATGTGTCATCAAAGGAAAAAAACACTAAGAATACATGTGTGCTAGGAAAAGAGTATACATGCGTAACATCTGTACACTTTTTATAATGGCATTGTGAGAAAGTTATCCTTTTTGCCCTATTCACTCCTCTTTTCTTGACTGATACTAGTGGTAACTGACTCTGACTGCACCCTGGGTCCTGCTAACCAGGCCCAGGGCTAGTACTCTGATTAAAAATGTATATGGTAATTAGGTTTAATTACAATTGACACTGATACCTTACCTGTAAGTCCCTAGTATATGGTAGGACATGCATGTTTAGAGGCCTGGCAGCTTTAAGGTACTTAAGCATGCAATGCTGTGTGGCCTGCTGTCATTTTAAAAGTCAGCTCTCCTTTGCAAGCCACTTTTAAACTGAAATTGTATGTAGATTTGACTTTGGATTTAAAGATACTTCCTAAGTATTAAACAACCTTATTTGTACCTTTAAGTCACAGCTAAGGTCTATCCTAGGTGCCCCCCCGTGTAAGGTGCCATGTAACTATAAGCAGGGACATTCTAAAAGATGTTTTATATGACCTAGTGAGGGGAAAACTACCAATTTCGTTTTTCCCCAGTGTAGCATTT
The DNA here is from genome assembly GCF_964204655.1 of Triturus cristatus. Taxonomy (NCBI): domain Eukaryota; kingdom Metazoa; phylum Chordata; class Amphibia; order Caudata; family Salamandridae; genus Triturus; species Triturus cristatus. Next base: position 909,455,547 of record NC_140592.1, read on the forward strand.
TTAGCTCTATAGGCTAACATGGGAATATTCTAATATGCTGAAACTACTGATAGGCGTGAACTAAAATAGGATTTCAAGGACTTAAAAGATTGGTAATGATACATCCAAAGCTTACCACTGTTGAATATATCATAACTAATACAGAAAATATGTTCTAGGGTTTTCTTTTCTGTGAGTCAAAATGCAGCCTTTGAACCACCTCTCCTGATTGATCAGTCTTAACAGGCTTAGCCAAACTGCTTTGATGAGGTGATAAGTGGCCTGCATAGTGACAGAGGTTATCTGATGGGGGAGCTCTGCAGCTGTTGAGAACAGGCCAGGAAGGGGGCTGGGTAAATAAAATTGGGCTTCAAAGAGAGTAGGACAGTAAGTAATGCCAGCTAGGCCTACGCCCTCTTCCTGTAACCCCCAACCAGATGGCAGCCCCAGGATTGTAATTTGCAAGAGGTCTGGAGGGAGAGTGTTATGGGAAATGAGCCACACCAGTGGGTTTTCTTAGCCAGGTCTTTGGCCCAAGCAGAGGAATTCTCCATCTTGAATTTTAAAGTACAGTGCTTTGTGGGATAAGAATATGCCACACTTTGGAGGAAGTTGTTATGCTTTTGGGTGGCACTCTGCACCCTATTAAACAGGGGTGCCTCTCTAATTGTTGCCTCAGACCATTGGATAAATATGTGAGAGCAGCATAGCAACTCAGATCTGCTGCCTGAAACTGCAAGGAGAAGGACTTCCCTGTTGGAATCCTGGTTTGCACCCAAAGGACTGCACTCTAAAGGACTGCTCCTGCTGCACACTATGAGCTACAGCTCTGAGGACTTTGCCTTGCTTCAAAAAGGATTAAGGAGTGAACTCCCTGACAGCGATAGGTTAACAGATCTTCCCTGCACCCTCTCCCCCAAGAAGTCCCCAGCCTGGAGTCCGTCCAGTGGACTATTAAGGATTTGGCCATGTGCATTGTGGGAATTGTAGTTCCAAACTTCCAAAGACCATCTCAGAGTTTCTAGACCCTTAGAATTGTGTTTTGGACACATAGAACCATCATGAGGAACTTCAGGAAGAAGTTCCAGGAGTTTGGAACAACTTTTAGAAAAAGCTCCACGAGTGTCAGGCTGCCGACGTCAAACCACAACTCAGCCTGGATTTCAGATTCGTCCCTCTGAAAGCTCCAGAGTTCCAGACTTCCAGGATTGGAAAAGGGCCTCACAAAGAAGCAATCAGATGACATTGCATTGAAATTGGCCTGCTGCAGGGGACCGCACAACATCAATAGAAAATCCTACCAAAACGTTCCTTTTTCCAAAGGTAAACGTTTGATTGGGGCCTCCCACTTAGTAGATACGGCCAGGGCTCTAGCGTAGTTGGCCTCAAACTTTGACATTGTCCCGGTCAAGTGTAATCCGATGTCCCAAGTTCGCGCTATATGTTTTTAAGCACTATCAAGTGGTTACTCTTTAAAATTCATATCTCAGGTTCCCTATATTGGATTTTTGTCGTTTTGGTGTCATTTTATAGATAAAAATATTTCTAAATTGCTGTGGGATTTTTATTGTGCATGGTGTCTTACTTATTTAATGTATTGGTGTTTTTAAATTCTTTACATACCTGTCTCCTAAGTTAAGCCTGACTGCTCGTTGCCAGCTACCAAGGGTTGAGCAAAGGAATAATTTATTAAGACCTTTTCTGGACCTTATATTGCATTGGTGGCCATATTGCTAGTGGTATGCACAGACTTACCCCTACTAATAATCCACCTTCCAAACACTTGTTAATCCACTTTATTATCTTGGGCAATGGAGTTGAATCTCGCCATGATTAATGGTCGGTTTGATCTCTCTTCCGCTTATAATTTCTCTTGGCAGAGAGGTTAACACCAATCACTTATTGATTACATTTTCATGCAATACTGGGCTTTTTATGTTGTTACCAATTTCGAAATTCACCCTCAAACATAGAGCGATCATTCCCAGCTCTTTATACCATTAGATTTTTGCCCTGTGGTATGGTAGGAGGCAAAGGTCCATAGTTTTGAATTAAGATCTCATTCCGATCATGGATATGTTTGGACTATGTATCACAAGATGCTTTTTTATCTTGGTTGAGCAATGTGACTAAGGCATTTTCTTCATCTTTGGATGTCGACAAGTTTGAATCATTCTTGTGCTTGCTTTGGGATAACTTTCCAATGAAACTAAAAACTTGTACTAGAGCTTTTAAGCACCTGGATAGCTAACAGAGGTCTAGAGCTATTCATGTTGTAAGTTAGAAAGGAAAATAAATAAATAAACCAAAGTTGTATGGTTTAATCTTCAGTCTAAGGTTTCTTCCTTTAATATTTGTAATTGTTGGATTTCAATAGCCAAAAGATTGGTTATTAATCTCTCAAAACTCCTACCCCAGTAGACGAGTGTTAGACCTGACATCCTTGGCATGGTTTCCACTGACATTTTACCTTCTGACCTCCTGTTTTGAGGACTTCATTTTTGCTGGCTTTACAATTCTGGGCACTTTACCACTGCTAAGCAGTACTAAAGTGCATGGGCTCTGTACACTAAACATGGTAGCATTGGTTTATCCACAATTAGCATATTTAATTTACCTATAAGTACAAAGTAAAGTGTATCTGATGTGCCCAGGGATTGTAAATTAAATGCAACTTTGGGCCTGAAGCATTGATTGTTCCACCCACTGAATTAGCACTTTAAACATGGCTCAGGCCTGCCACTGCAGTTAAAATGCCATTTCGGCCTGGCAAGTTAACTTACTTGCCAGGCCCAAACCTTCCTTTTAGGTAGGAGTGGGCGGAGCTCACGGAGTTATCTAAAGGCTCAGTGAAATTCCATGAAGGTCCATGCGCGGCAGAATGTTGCCCGGTCATAGTTGATAGGAATACTTTTTTTTACCCCACCAGATGGGTTTATTATTTTTGTTCTTTGTGACTTCTTTGAGGTTTGACACAAGTTTAATTACACCAAAACAAATGATTTGTTGTTTGTATTGGATATGTAAATGGGTACACTTGCAAATGCATACTAGTCAGAGACCAACTCACAAACGCACCAACTGGGGAGCTGATTAACACACCTAAATAGCAGATGGTATGATCTCCAGTACTGCCCAAACCAATCCCTGCTCAGTCCCTCTTGACAAAGTGAAAGTAGCACTCACCTCAGATGAACCGTCGAGGTGAGGGCTGGAAGGCGGCATCACCCTTGCTCATTCAAAGTGAACTTCAGACAACAGAAATGGTGTCTCTCACCAAACAGGGAGCCACCGAGGGGAGGGCAGCACCTCAACAAGCTCATGATGATGAAAGAAGTGGGCCAGATGACTTCCAGAGAAAAAAGTACAAAGAGTATGTGGGATTAGACCATGGGAATCAAACAGTGTCAGATGATATGTCACAGTCTGAGCTGTATCAATAGTACTGGGATAATGGGCAATAAAGAGCCGACCATGCCGAAAGCTCATGCAGTAGGACGAGCAGAAGGGATATCGGGCAATAGTCAGTGCATGAAGTAGACAGAGGTTGCATTTTGGGGATCACCACAATCGTGGCACCATCTATCTCTGTGGGAAAGGCACCCAGTTATAGAAGGCAAGGAGTTTCAAAACACTGCGGAAGTTCCAAGATGGCCTTGGAAAGATCATGAAAGAATTTAATGTGGTATGCAGGAGGGGCATAAACACTCACCAGGTTGATTGTTTGGCCTTCAAGCATCCCAGTGAGAGTGAGGAAATGGCCTTGTGGATCACTGATTTCCTGGGAGACTGTTAGGGGAAAGGAACACCGAAGCATAATGGCAACTCCTCAGGTACCAGTGTTATACCATGCATGGAAGTCCCTGTCTTACCCCCTGCATGCCAGGAAGGGGCAATGATTCGCCAAGAGGTGAGTCTCTTGGACCAAGAGAACTGCGGGTAGATAATGATGGGCAAAGGTCAGGACTGTGGCGTTCTTTACCTGGTCCAGGAGGCCATTAACGTTCCAGGACAAAATGTGAAAGGAGGCCATCATAGAGACAAGTAGGGAAGAGTGTAGCAAGAAGGAAAATAAGAGGAGGTACCCCCCTGATATGAGGACAGGCGCTCTGCATATGAATGGGAGCCAGACCTTGGCGCGCATCGCATGGCATACGATGTGGATGGCTGTTGGTGTTTATCTGAAAACATTAAACAAGCATGAAAACAAACTGATAATAACAGTCGAAGCAAAAACAGCTTTGCACGAAAACCCCACTCCCCAACTCCCGCCCCACTCCATACTTCAACCCTAGAAGCATCTGTTGCCATAATACAGAAACTTAGAAGAGGAAAGAACATTCAAAGAGGGGAATAATGCATGTTGGACACCTTCATGGATATGTGAATGCCATTGGGTTAAATGAAGCCGCACATAGGAGGGAGTGTGACCAAGTGACACGGACTATAAACAATAGAAAGGTCACATTGCAGGACTTTGAGAAAGATCTGAATCTTGTAGTGTCTCAGCAGGTAATAGGGGCATCATGTCTAGAAGAATCTCTTGTTCTCCCTCACCAGAAACTGGGTGGTGATGTGACAATGAAGGAGAGAGTTCCTGCATTGGAGGAGATCCAGAGGGTGAAGTGGAATGATTGGCGAGGCATCTCCTGTGGGAGCGGGTGCGACATCTTTCTGGTTTGGGTGCCGGTGTATGTCCACATGGTCCAGCGACCCCGGCTCCTCAAGGCAAGGTCCCTACATGAGCTCGAATGGGGGGTTCCTCCATGAGCCATGACCAAGCTGACTCTGGAGTCTTAAAAAAATAAGATTTATTGGCGTGGATCACTCGAAGCTTGGCAGGAAACATCAGACCAATTGGTCTGAGTTTCTGTTTCATCTCAGTGTAGGAACAGCACCTCTGCTGCACCACTTGGGTGTATTCAGAAAAGAGGAGGATTTTGGCACCCCCACAACAAAGTTGTGGTCGGGATACGGCCTCTCTTAGGATTGTGTCTCTGTCTCTGTCTCTGAAGTTTAGGATTCATGTTATTCTTGGGCTTGGAGAGGCACCCAGAGGAGGTTTCGTTGCAATAGCTCGACAAGCCCTCTCACTCACAAACTAGGAGGATAGTTGGTCCGTAGGCATCCAGGATTTAATCTAGGTCTCCAGGAAGTCTGCAACTAGCAGGGGATCATTTCCCCCATGGATGCCAATTACGCGCACATTGATGCATCGGTGACTTCTGAGAACGGTGCAGCTCTGATGTGCATTTCAGAAGGCACGTCACCTGGGCCTTAAGGGATGTGACCTCATCCTCCATCCCTGAAATTCGTGATTCAGCCTCCATGATCCGCGCCATGGCATTCCTGAGATCCTGGTGGAGCAATGCCACATCCGTGCGCACCTCTCTGATTTTGGTTTACACAGCCATTTGGGAAGTTTGGATCGTGGCTAGGTCAGTATTAGTTGCCAAACTCCGCACTCTAAGCGGATTACAGTTGACCGCCCACTCCCACATTTTAGTACATGTAAGTCACTCCAAAGGTAGGCCATGTACTTTTAAGATTTACATGTCCTGGTAGTGAACTACTCTCAAATTCGTTTTTCAGTACTGCAAGGACTATCTCTCCTATAGATTAACATGGGGACTGCCTTATTACACTTTAGAAGTGTGTTTTCCCTGTGGGACATTGAAGGAAATAAAATTTGGTGTCTCTGGACTCACAATTTAAAAACACGACTTATGGTGAAGTTGTTTTTTAAATTGCAGTTTTGAAAATGCCACTTTTAGAAAGTTGCCATTTTATTACTTAAACCATCTGGTACCTTCTGCCAGTCCCTGGAATACACATCTGGGATTGGGGACAGCTGAATTCCTGCATTCCCACTAGACAGCCATACACAAAGGCAGAATAGGTGTTACTGAGCAGCTATCTGCAAGTTGATGGGTCATCCTGAGGCAGGATGAGAGCAAAGAGCTGACACTTGCACCTGAATAGGCCTGTGCCTTTCCCCACACAAAAGGTTGCATACCGCCCCCCCCCCCCCCGGTAGTAAGTCTAAGGCCAGGGCAGGAAAGGCAGGTCTTGTGCACTTCAAAGCATCTCTTTGAAGTTTCCCTACTTCAAAGGCCAAATTGGATATAAGTACTGGACTTCTGACAGCATGATTTTAGCACACTGCTGGAAATAAGGACATTCTGCCAGGAAGAAGAGCTGCTGTGCCATGGGAGGGACTGCCACTCTGTTAACTGCTTTGCTGTGTTGGCCTGCTTACTGATTCCTGTGCTGCCGGAGGGACTGCCACTTTGCTGCCTGCTTTGCTGTGTTGGTATGCTGCCTGGGAATGAGAAGGACTGGCCCTGCTCTCTACATCCTTGAACCCAAGTTCTTCAAGGGCTTGCTGGCTTGCCTTCATGTTTTGAAGTCTCAGGGCCATGAAAGACTTCCTTCAACTCTTCTTCAGCTGCTGGATTCTGCTAACTGTGAGTCCTGCCCTGCTAAGAGGTGCAAATCTAGTCTTGGGCCTTGAAAGTGGGTTCTGCAGCTGTTTTTCTACAAAAATTGATACAGTGACGACTTTGTGCTAACTGAAACCAACACAGTGGACTTCGATATAGAGGCAGCATCAATTTGAGGACGTCCCAGGTCAGCTCAATGACAATGTGAGGCTCGACTTGTCGGCTCGATGAAGATGCAGTGCGTGCATCCATAGCGGTTCGACACCCACAGAGGACCCGACTGCGAGGCTCGATGACAACGCATTGCCTGCATCGAAAGGTGTTCGACGATGCGGGACACGACTGCAAGGCTCGGCAATAACGCATTTACCCAACTGTGTGGATCAGATTCGATGCCGACGCTTGCTCCATGCAAGGTAATTTTTCAGCTGGACCTGTATGAGACCTGTAGCTGCCCTGCCCTCCATTGCAGTTGGCCTGAACTTTGGATTTACCCTGGTCCAGTGTGACCTCAATTAACCCCTAAGAGGTATTGGCTGTTAAGCACTATATTGCAGTTTATTCTTTTAAAAGTCATATCTCAAGTTCTACTAATTTAATTTTTGTAATTTTGATCTCATTATGTTCAGATAAATATTTTCTATTCCTCTAAATTGATGTGGAGTCCTTTTGTGGTGTTTTCACTGTGTTACTGTACTTAAAGTATTGCCCAAATACTTTACACATTGCCTCTTAAGTTTAACCTGATTGCTCTCTCCCAAGCTACCAGAGTGTGAGCACAGGTTGATTTAGGTTGTGTTTCTGACTTACCCTAACTAAGATTGTGGTCCCTACTTTGACAGGGTGCAAACCTCTGAAAACTAAAATCCCAATATCTAACAATGAGGATCTATGGTGTTCTTATTTTTTGTGCTCTGCATAGGTCTTCTGATTTACTAAATTAGGACTTAGTTGTTCAAAAAGAGGATCTGGTTACCTTGGATTTTCTTTTGATGAAATTGTCCAAGCCATCTTTAACTTTAATAATAGCCGTGCCCAGGGGCTGGATGCTATATCTTCCTATTTTCCTATTTATGGGTAGGTATCCAGAAGCCACTGTTTCACTTTGGCTTAAAGACAGAATAGGTGGCATAGTCTTGGAAAGGTAGTAACATGATCTGCGTTTATAAAATAGGGACCGCAATCTCCCTATAAACTATCATCCCATCACACTTATAGATGTGACTGAGAAGATTTTCACCAAGTGTTTGTTAAATCATTTAGAGTCTTGGGTGGAGCCCGGCCGGTTATTTCTATTGACAATATTCCGTGTTTATATTTGATTGGCGAAAAGTATGTAAGGTTCCAGAAAATGAAGGTGCATGTGGCATTCAATGATTTCAGTAGTACCTTTGATTCTGTTGATGATTCCATTCTTTGGCATAAAGTTGTGAGACTGGGTATACCGTCCAAATGATTGTCTCCATTCATCTCCCTTCATGCTGATAATTGGTTGAGAGTACCTTTGGGCTAGAGAAATTAACTTTCTGATATCATCACGGTTGATAATTGCGCTCTCCAAAAAGTATACAGGACTTTCTCAAGGTTCAACTTGGTGGCTTCCCTATCCACAGCTAATCCCCTCTCTCTGCAGAAACCCTTCAACTCTTCTTCATTATGAAACAACAGAGCATCGAGATCAAAGGTTGACTCCATTTTGACAAGGTACTGAACTACTAGTGCAAACAACAAGAGTACCAGGAATAGGAAGATGAAGCAGGAGTAAAATAAAAAAAATGACTCATTTGAGAGAACAGAAAAAAAAAACACAGAATGGTCCTAGTACAGAGTTGTAGTGAAACAATGAGTTACTAAGGTATTGCACAAATGCAAGTCCTATCCTCACTGTTGAACACCAATGTTAGAAATTGAGTTTCTAGTTGGCTAAGGTAGGCACCCTAGCCAGACAAAATCCACCACTCTAGTCAGGGTAAGTCTGCTACACACCAAAGATAACCTGTGAGCACCCTCTGGTAGCTTGGCACTGGGCTGGCAGGGTTATCTACACAGGCAATGTGTAAGGCATTTGTGCAATACACCCTCACAGCAACACAATGAATACATCACAAAAGAAACTCCACACAGGGTTATATGAAAAATACATTACTATATTACGCATAACACTGTAAGATGACCAAAACAACATATAAATGCTTTGCAAGTATGCAGGATTTTAGAAACAATCACATAAATGGCAGGGACATTGTAAATGATTGCATTATGAAAACACGGGGCACCTGTGCTCCTATTAGACTGTTTATGGTAGTTCATGTGTGATGGAGTGTCATTAGGCAGTTTGAGCCTCCTTTGTGGCTCTACACAGCTCCCAGGGTCCTCCACTGGTGCTTTACCCTGCTATGAAAAAGTACAATGGTCCCAAGCTCGGCAGATCTGGAGCCCTCCATGGCTGCTCAGACTAGCAATGCATGAAAAAAAAGAATCCCCACAGTGCTGCCATGAAAGAGTGCGAGATGGGCTCAATGGCACTAGAAGTCTCTCACACACAACTATATCTTCCTCTGGGCAAGATAAGCCTGAGCTGCTGCTGGGGAGAGCCTCTGGCACAGCCTTCAGGGGTGGTATTCTCTGCTCGGAACTGAGTCTTTCCAGTACTGTGCACCTTATCTCCCACACTAGATCGCCCTCGCTGGGGCAATGGCTCCATCCACGAAAGAGTGCAAGACCGCTTTACTGGCACAGGAATTGCCTCCCATACAACAGCACCTTCCTCTGGGAAAGATGAACCCGAGCTGCCACTTGGGAAAGTCTCTGGCACGGCTTTCAAGAACGGTGTCCTCCGCTTGGCACTGCTGCTCCCAAGCACTGTCTGCCACATCTCCCACACTGGAGGGGCCTCGCTGGAGGGGCTTTCCTTGGGGTGGCGTCGAGTTCACTCACAAGGAGATGGTGCCTCGGAACGGCACCTATCCTCAAATTTTGCACATTGGAGTTTCCTTGCAAAAGGGCCCACGCTGGGGGGTTTCGTTGGGATGCTGTGACGCAGCTCCTGTCATCATGGGGACCTGGTTGGGCCACAATTTCATGGCTTCCCTCGGAGATGGTGGTAGATTCAACAGTTCAGGACACCTGGCGGTATCTCTTGGCAGCACAACAGTCCTCCTGGCAATGTGCAGATATAGAGCCAGAAACATTTGGTTACAAGTCCCATGCAGTGTCTAAAGATAAGGGGTCAGAGCCCCAGTACCTATACTCAAAAATGTCTTTGATATAGGGAGTCACTTCAAAATAGCCCTCAGACGTGAACAAAGTTCCCATTCAGCCCAGCCCTGGCTCCAGACTATCAGTATGGGGTAAATGAGGGCAGGACACACATCTCCCTCTCCATGCCTAGGAAGACTGTCAGTATGCAGATGAATGCAGATGTATCCCCTGTTACACCCAACCCTTCCTGTGTTGTGGCTATCTGGAGAGAATGGACAAAGTGGAGTTGTCACCCAGTCCAGAAATGGATTGGAGACAATCTGTTAAACACAAAACGTTATAAGCACAGAAAAATACCCACTTTCAAAAAGTGGCATTTCTACAATAGAAATTGTGAAATCCAACTTCACCAGTAAGTAGGATTTATTATCATCATTCTCAGCATACGAAACATGGCAACATAACTCCTTTCTGATCAGGAATTACCACTTAAAAGTACATAATGGAATTCCCAATGCTAGCCTATGAGAGGAGTAGTCCTCACAACAGTGAAACTTGAAATAGGCTGTTTGTTACTACCAGGACAAGCAAAACATAAAAGGTACATGTCCTACCTTTTACTTGCGCAGCACCTAGGGCTTACTTTAGGGGTGACCTATGTGTAGCAAAATTGGGTGTAATGCTTTGCAAGTAGTTTTAATTGCAAAATTGTAGTGACAGTAAACTGTGCACACAGGCCCTGTAGTGGTATGCCTGAGACAGGTTTGAAAGGCTACTTCTGTAGGTGACAAAATTAGTGCTAATTAAATTTGTAGATTTAGTTTATAGGCCCTGGGTATATGGTATACCACTGTACAAGAGACTTACAACTAAATGAAATAAGCCAAACAGGTGTGAACCAATGTGCAACTGGTTACACGTGAGGGGGGAAACCTATCTACAGGAACTAAAACCTCACACTTAAGGGAAATATATGTACCTCCACAGCAGAGTAGTAATGCAGGCCACTGCAGCCCCTGCGGCTACGAGGGGGACCACCCTTCAGGCCTCTCCCATTCATTTCCAGGCATATAATTTCTGTGAGATATGGGAATGTCGGGGGCCCTACATTGACGTCCATTCACCAAAATACATGGGGTAGCAGATGAGACAAAGTTTGCCCTTTGACCACCCCAGTTACATCACAGGAAGTGACATCATGCAAACGTTCAACTAATATCATCCTAGGAAGCAATGTTACACGACATTTTATTTTGATGACACCATAAGAAGAGACATCATAGCAGTTACAAATCATGCATAATGTCCAAGGCTAATAAAGAGGTTAGATACCATCTTTTTGATATCCCTCTTACCTGCTTCTCTCCTATCCATCTGCCTCTTTATCAAAGCAGCCACATCTTCCCCTCAGCTCTCTCTCAACTTGCTACATTTCTGTTTCTGCTCTCTCCTCTCTTTCTACTCCTTTGGAGGTGTCTACCATCTACATCTCGCCTGTCAATCCTCCCTACCTCTTTCAGCTATTTGTATCTAATTTGCTATCTCTTTATCGGCCCTCACTCTCTCACCTGTTTCCCTGTCTCTAAGGTATTGCAACAGCTTCTGTGTTCCCCTTCATCTCTCTCATACTATCCCTCTTAACAATCTTCCCCACGTCTCTCACTTTTCACCCATTCTCTGAATTGTCTTTTTCACCTCTCTCTAACCTGACTCCTTGTTACCGCTTCCACCTTTCTCACAACCCTCACTCACTCACTCACTCACTCACTCATTCATCCATCTCTTTCCCTTTTCTCGCAACTTTCACTATATCATCTACCTTGCACCAGTCCCTTTACCCATCTTTCTGTATCAACTGTCTGTTTTCTCTCTAGATTATTTCCACCCTCTCTCAGTGGTCACTTTATGAACTATTGCTCGTCGGTCCATTCCCTTTCCACTCAGTTTTTCAATTCCCCTCCTCTCACCTCTTTCTCTTTGAGCTCTCTTACACCAGTCTTTTTAGATCACCTTTTTTACAACTGCTTCCTACTCTCTGTCTCTTTACACTGCCACCTACTCACCTATCTCTTAGATATGTCTTTTGCATACTGTCCCCTCTGGAGTTTTTTTCTGGCCCGTCTGTTGTTTAACCCTTTTCTCACACCTGTCTACCTTCTATATCTCTATTGTGCCTTTCTCATTTATATGCCTGTCACATCTCTGATTTCCTACTGTCTGTCTTTCTTTCATATCCTTCTGTCTCTATCTCTCCAACATTTATCTCTTCATCTCTATTGTATCTTTCTCGTCTGTCACATCTCTATCTTTTCCTCTGTCAGAGGTCTCTTTTTCCCCTGTCTCTCTTAAAATTCTCTCTTGTCCCTATCACTCCAATATATCTCTTTATCTTCCATCTTTCTTAGTTCTTTCTTTCTTTTTCTTTCTCTCCTTCTCTTTCTCCCTCACACAGTTGCTTCGGTATCTCACATATCTGTTGTGTCTTCTTCCTCTCCTCTGGTCCCTCTGCTGCTCCCTAGGTCCTCTCTTAACCCTTCTTTTCTCTGTAATATCTGCGGTATTTCGCCTCTCACCTGACATCTCCAGAGACAGCATGAGACACAGACGCGCCTTTTGAGGTGCCTTCTCAATCAGCAACAATAAATTATGTTGCAAAGTTTTGTAATTTTCAGTTTACCACTGTGCTAGGTTCTTGCTGGCAGCTCAGTCCATGTACCACAGGCCACAAATTGTAACATTTTATTCATAGCAGTGTGGTTTTCGCTGGTGATTTTTTTTTTATTGCAGGCAACATGCTAATGTTGGCTGTGAGTTAAAAGAAACAAGCATTTGCAATGCAATAGGTCTCGCATTTACGAGAGTTTGATCTATTGACATTGTAAATTGCAATGCCGTTAATTTATGTGTTATGTGTAAACGGCATTGTCATTTACAATGCCAATAGCTTCAACTCTTGCAAATGCAAGACCTATTGCATTGCAAATGATTGTTTTCGTAAAAACGCCCATGCCGCACTTTCTCTTTAATGCCAGCTGCGCCCCTTTCTTTAGACGAGCCGCGTCTAAAGAAATGGGTCTGGCCACCATTAAAGTGAAAGTGCGGTTTGGGGTGCTTTTACAAAAAAAAAGCATCTGCTTGTCAAGTTGATAAACAAATGCTTTTTTTTGTAAAAGCCCTTCATGCCGCTGTTTCACTTTAATAGGGGCCATGCACCTTCACCTACTCATCACGGCCCGGTGCCACTGCTCCTGTTGCACCAATGATATCTACGCCCCTTGACTGTGAGAGACACAGCTTCGACCCAAACAGGCAACTCATCCTGGCCCGTTGCCACTGCACCGGCAGCACCATTGATATCTACGCCCCCTGACTGTGAGAGACAGAGCTTCGGCGCAGACTGCTGATCGCTGCCCGGTGCCACTGCACCTGCAGCATCAATGATGTCTACGACCACTGACTGTGAGAGACACAGCTTCGGCCCAAACTGCTCATCTCGGCCCGGTGCCACTGCACCTGCTGCACCAATGATCTCTACGCCCCGCGACACTGAGTGATGCATTTTAGGCCCAAACAGACCACTCATCTCGATACGGGTAACCTTGGTGGGGGCAATGAGGCTTCTTTTCATACTGGCCATCGGAGACGAGCAGCGCCCTTCTGACCCCTTTCTGCACCCCTTTTGAGCCACTGTCACTGTGCTTTGTTACCGAGTTTGTGGCATGTAACATGACAATGCTTACATCGCATGTCAGTGTGTCCTGCTGTGTTGTATGAAGTGACCCAGCTGCAAGCAGCATGTCAGAGCCAGTGTGAAATGGTCGTTGTGAAGGTAAAGGGCTATATTTGATTCGAATTGTAGTGCTGCAAACCCACTGAGTTTTAGGCGCTTAGACGCATATCTTATTAAACCTGAGAACATTTCTGCATGCCATCAGCACAAGCCATAGAGTCCTTGTTTCACTCTGCACAAACGTTATCCTTGCTGCAGCGTATTTGTAATTCACAAAGAAACATGACTTTAAATTACATTTGACATAGGTAGCTAATTCAATCCAAACTCTTTCATACAGGAAACGGTGACTGACTCGGCCATTGTCTAGCAGAGTTGCTGGGATTACCCTTTCTTTTCCACATCTCATCCTACATTCTTACAAATCACGCAGATGTATTGCGTTCAAAGCTTGAAGAAGTTATGAAACCTAGACCCGCACCTTGCCCCGCTCATGTCCTCCGCTCCAACGTCCACACCTTCTCCTCAGCATCTAAAGCCCTGCCCGGATCCTCCTCTCAGCGGGCTGCTGTCTGTGTGGTCCTGTGGCTCTCAAGTGCAGCAGGCACCAAAAACGCAGCAATGGACAGAACACCCGCCTGCTTAGGTCAGACTGCTCCCCTGAACAGAACGCGCCTGCACTCACATTCAACCCTTGTGAACAATCTCTACCTTGCGATTTCTTCTATCCAACTCATCCGAATCTAGGTTGCTGGTGTGGATCGAGATTCCTAAAATGCATAATCCTATTCAGAAATACTTAAAATAAAATAAAATGCTGTTTGGATGTGCGAGCAGCAGTCACCCTTGACCTTCTGTGTATCAAAAGCGCGTGTCGTGTCTCCGGCTAGTGAACCAGGCGTCACCTACGCTCGACACATTGAGCGTTCACACCACATATTCCACAAACTGCGCTGCTGACTTGCACGCTTCTGTAACAGGTGTGACTATCACCGGACAGTTCCGTGGTCCTCATCTTGCCGACTCCAGAAGGTCGAGAGGCTGGGTCGGCCCCAATGATGTTCATGCCTGTGACGTGCAGCCTTCCCAGAGATGTGTGTGCAGCAGAACGAGCTCTCAATAATCTACAGGAACTCTGCTACGGCTCTCGGGAGGGGCGGGGGCGAGCTCGTCTGTGCTGCTGCTTGCTCCTGTTCACCCTCCCTCCATAAACAAGAGCCGGGAAGTGCTTGGAGCGCGCGTGCGCATTTAAAAAAAAATATTAAATAGCATGAGGCTACCTAGGACGTGCGTGTTGACGAAAGTGAAACTGCATGCTGGCTTGCGAGGGAAGGGGGACAGGAGATGTGCACGCCGCGTGGCTGTAGGCGCGTACACCAACTCAAATCCGCCAAAAGCCTGCGCGTGCACATCTCCTGTCCCACTTCCGAGGCAAGTCAGCAACAATAGATCTCGCTTGCTACAGCAGCGCTTCGCGCTGCGTTCGCAGGCGAGACCTAAAAAGCTCCGGAAAGCCCAGTTTAGCATTAAGGACACTACTTTAGCGATCTCTTAGAAAAGGGGTTGCAAGTGTAATGCAAGGGGCAAGCTAGGGGGTACGCAATGTGACCCCCAGCGACCCCTAAATGACTTTCATGGGTCCCTAACAGTAACCTGGGGATTTCACGTTGCACCACTGCTACTCCAAACGTTGGGAGACATTGTTGGGTGAACATAAATGGCATCCATAAACTAGTAAACTATCAGATCATACAAAACTGTAATATTTTACATTCATTCAAACCGATTGGTTGACAAAAGTGATTGAACGCTTTCTTGATTCCTCCTCATTTCTGAACTCTGAAACTGGTGGTATCTGTTTCAAATGTGACCTGTTTAGGCGCCACGCTGTTTTTTTCTTTCTAAGTGGGTTTGTCAGTGTGAAGCAAGCTAAAATGTCAGCCATCACTGTAAGGTAAGCAAAATACTCCAGGGTCGGATTACTTTGATGTTACCATTTGCCTCAGTGCACGCATTAGTGTTGATAATAAGTAATGGTAATCTGAGTTGTCACATTGCCTAGATATTAGCAGGGCACATTATGAGCTGTTAATAAGAGCCCCACGGCTTCCTTTGGGTTAGCTTGATGCTCTTTACACATGCACATTGCTTTGTTTCCTCAGGGTCTGCAGTGCATCATGGTGGGTATTGTCCCCTTCCAGCCTTTTACTACAAGTCAAGTTGAGAAGAGAAAAAAATAAACATGCTGCACTAATTTATGTAAAACATTGAATGGAAACGAAAGCATTTCTCAAGCTCATTTCATTTGAGCCTTCTAAATGAACTTTTAAAACTTGGAAACATGAGGTCTTGCTCTTCCAGAAAATATGATGCGGTTCATTACACTTTGAATATTAAAATATCCCATCAAAGTCACACTCACGGGTGATTATAGAATGTATTAATTTATGTGCTATTCATAGTTCTCTCGTGCCAGAGAGGTTCATATCATTTTGAATTGGAGCAGGAATAAGATCTTAGGTCCCCGGGATCCAATATTGGCAGTTTAGGCAATAGTCTGCGTCGTGCCCCACTTGATATTCAGGCATTCTTCCCATCATTATTTTGGTTAACTCAGTTAAAAGTACCCTAAGAGTGCATGTATGCATAGGAGTGAGTTCTGTGCTCATGGTGCTTTGGGAAACACACTGACCCTCTGATGAGGATGAACAATGCTGAAACCAATCTGAGAGTGCTTTTGTTTATAATTAATGGGCCTGACCAAGCCTGACATGCCCAAGGTCGGTCTATGTCTGTAGTAGCACAGTGAGTATAAAAAACTGTGGACTGGAATGAGACCCAGAGAAATTACAAGTGGCTGAGGTTTCTCAACACTTAGGATTTTCATAATAGTATGTTCAATAATAAGACTTGGGACTGCTTTGGAAAATTTTGTATTTACTAAGCACCCAACTTTAAGAGAAATGCAACTCATGTTTTATTTCCTAAACATATATATGACCAAGATAAATACCAGTCCATCTCTCACCCACCCTTCATTAACAAGTTCATCAAGAAAGCAATCTATGCACAACTCCAAGATTACATCAATACTTTTCATATCCTACAAACAAACAATCAATCCTTCTTCACATCACACTGCAGCAAGGACACGGGTACCTTACAAATCATAGATAACTCCCTCCTGACCATGTATAAAAATTACTCCTCCGGATATCGCTGGACCTTTCAGCTGCCTCTGACACTGCAGAGGAGAGAGCAGAGGCGACTGGAGGAGAGAGCAGAGGTGACTGGAGGAGAGAGCAGAGGCTATCAAGAGACGCAAGAGCAGTAAGGAAAGGCTGCAGAGCAGCGGAGGTGACCGTGGACTGCTGAGCAGCGGATCCAGCAGCTGGTTTAGCAGACTCGGTGGACTCGGCACCCCAACAAAAGGTGGACAGCGATGTTCAGGAAGCCGCAATATTACACACAACCCCCCCCCACTCTCTACCGGCCTCCAGTGAGCCCCCTTGCCCACCTCAGAACCACCTCAGCAGTAAGCCAAGGAGTAGAGGAGAGTCTACCAGCCCTCCCGCCCCACCCCTCTCACCTCTCAATATTTCTGCCCTCTCCATTACTGCCTCTGCCATCACCTCCTCTTCCATCACTGCATCTTCCACTGCCTCCTCTTCACCTTATAACCAGGAGAGAGACACTGTTTGCAGTTTCCCGTCAGAGCAGTGGAGTGTGGAGGCTAACTGAGTCAACAGCTGGCAGAACCTGTGGAGCTCCTTTTCTCGTTTGGCCCGCTTAGTGGAGCAGACAGCAGCAACGGTGTGGGAGGCGTTGCTGAGTGGGAGCCGGGCACCGCAGAAGTAGCCCAGGGAGATCTGGGTTTGGCTTGCGGTGACCCCGGGGCTCCAGCTTGGGCTTCTCCTCTTACCTACCTCCCCTTTAGACCCTCCCTCTCCCCATCCTCTCACAAGCATCAAGAGGACCCCAGGTGGACCTAAAAGGACCCAAGAGGACCCGAGCATCGGCTTAAGGCAAAGGTACGAGCCAATCAGGAGGAAGGAAGGACCTCCAAAGTCAAACAAGGAGAGCAGCCCTCACAGAATCCCAGGAGCAAACTAATCTTAGTGTGCCCCATCCAGAGCTCATTACCCACTTCTTTCAAGCCACAGGCAGCTCCATAGATACCCCAGACAACTTTTTGGAAGGACAGTAAGGCAAGGCAGAGGCCACATCCAAACGAAAAGGATCCCTAGGGGAAAACAAGGGTCTGTGTGGACCCCACCTTTGCGTGGGTTGCCGAAAGATCATTGCCGCACAAAAAACTGGGAGCCCTGTGAACATCCCAAAGTACGCAGATAAGGCCAAAATCCCAAACAGATTACAGCAGAAATCCACCAGTGGTCCAATGAGGACAATGAGGATAAGGAGGCACTAGTGGCCAATCCTCCTAAGTCAGCCATTACAAGACCTTCCTTAACTGTGACACCAGGGAAAGACGGCCAGACCAACTTCACAGGATTAGACAACTTACACTCCGCCTTTCTACAAAAATTAGAACTGACTATTGAAAAAACCCTAAAATCAACTCCAAAATACTTTGGAAAGCACTCAGACATGAGGAAGCCCCACGCAGAGGGCTGGAGCTCGATGGGTCAAGAAGCCCCACAAGAACCCACTCAAGAAGCACCTCATGAAGCCTTAAATCTGATAGCAATAAGAGAAGTACAGGATACAATTGCCAGGACTTTGATCTGGCAGTCAATAAAAATGGAAGTTCAAATAGACTTATTGCAATCAATTGCTCAGCACCTGGCATGCCAAGATGGCAAGTTGGCAAAATTAGAGGCCACTCTCGAGATATATAAAGCAGCCTCATCTCATACAAGCTCCTGTGCAGAAATCATAGAAAAGTGGTTGGATCTACCAGAAGTACTAAAGGATATGCTGGCACGAGCCAAGGGACAGGGGGATACGTCCCTATTAAGTCAAAACACCCCCAAGCCACTAGCTGGGAAGAATGTGTCAGCAGCCAACTCCGGAAACCACTCCCCTGCAAATAGCCATGCAAATAAGGTACTGCAGGCAGGACCCAGTAACACAAATATTGCAGAAGCCAAGGGAATAGGGACCCAGAGACACCATCAATCGGCACAATAATCGATGTCCCCCACAAAGAGGCAGCTCCCACTGACAAGGCAGAAGGAATAGTGGTAGGGGCGGTAGCCCCTCTGTCAAGGAGGGCTAAGAAAAAGCTAAAAAAAAAACGGAAGAAATTAAATATCAAAAGAAGATCACTATTACCAGCAATGCTGAACTCCGGCAGCTCAGCGAACATAAACAATCCAAAACAGCTTTCCCAATCTTCAACTTCAAACAGCTAAACATTGCCCAGGTGACATGGGAAGAATACATAGAGGTAAACGAGGCTCGAAGCCCAGGTAGCACATATAGGGAGGGTCGACAAACAGCAGGGAAAATAACAGAAAAGAGCCAGGAAGAGGCAGTTGGGCAGCCCAAAACAAACAAGGCTGCCAGCACACAAGTCAGGTCAGCCGCCTCCCTGTGTCAGGAGCTTTTACACAGCGCAACGCAACACACTAAAACCAACCAGGGTGAGAGGCATGAAGAGGAAAAGAGGGCTGGACTGCCAAATGTGGCAACACGCAGATACCAGTTAAGAGCCTTCTATAACAGCTCACTAAATCAGAATCATCATAGGCTCTTCCCAGGCGAGGACAGTTCAACACTGCTCATGTCCAAGCTCAACAACCAACCAACAATCCATGAGGTGTTGCTCACCCCTAGGTACACAGCCAAAGGTTCCTATGACATTCTAAATAGGTCCAACATCTTACTTATATTCGGCCACATCGACACCCTGGCACAGATAACCTCTGAAGACATAGAGTGGGTAAAGTTCAGAAGGTTAGACAGCTACACCCACAGTGATTCCACCTTAGTCGGCTCCACCCAACAGCCAGTACAACTGGCGGTACTTGGCGAAGCACAGCACCTTGCAAAATGTGGTATAGAAGTCACTGCACTTAGCATGCCGAAAAACCCACACGTGCTTATTCCCAAAAATGACAGGCAGGAGCCCACATCAGTCCTTAAAGGTACAATTAACAAAAGCACAGGAAGAAGAGATATATCTGAACAATCAAGAACCCCGATACAAATTAGCATCTTGTACAGCGATACGCAGCACAGAGTACAGATGCGTCAACAAGAGCAGGCCACCATGGAGGTCCCATGGCAACATTTTCCCTAACCAGCGGTATAGCTACAACAGCAGAGGAAGCTTAACATCAACCCGCACTCAATAACACAAACTAACCCTCATCTCATGGAACATCGCAGGGTTAGGTAAGATCGTTATGGACAAGGTCACGTAAGACTACCTTGCAAAGGGGGACATATTGTGCTTCCAGGAGACCTGGGCTAAGACAACAACTCCAATTGGCGGCGTTTATGAAAATCACATACCTGCGACCAAATAGACCCTCTTCGGACTCCCATCTGGAGGTTTATCTATATTCCTCAGCCACGTCTGCGAACTTAAAACCACAGTCATAAATTTGGAAACACCGAACCTTCAAGCTATGATAATCGAGGAGCTGGGCAGGAGGCAACAGCCCCATCAGTTCCTGCTAATTAACTGTTATATTAACCCAACAAAGTGCCAAATGCAGCTTGCCATGGAAACCTTTATCAGCATCTTGGAAGATGTACTAAGTAAATTTGAACACCACAACGTGATTTTTTCAGGAGATTTTAACACAAGAGGTCTGGACCATGTCCCAGTCGCACCCAGTACCGGTAAAAAGCCGGGGCCGTTGATTTCTTTTTTCAAAAACTTCAAGCTAATATCCACTCATGGAATAAAAAAAACAGCCAGCCCTTATGGACCCCAAGCCAACCTTTAGGAATGCATCCACCATAGATTATATTTTAATCAATGATAGGCAGGCTAATAAGTTGAGTGATTTGTAGCGGACAACAGAGAGGGAAGCGATCACAGGCCACTCTGTGCCACCTTTTCTCTGGCGTTGGAACCGGCTGAAGCCCAGGAAACAATTGGTGTAATTTTGGGCGAAGAACAATATATAGCCCTGAAAAGACAATGGGGCATATCAACAACAACCGGCGATAATTATCGCTAAGCGCTCTTAGCGCTAGGATAATTATCGCCGGCTAGCGTTGATTTTCATCGCTGAGATAGCGTGCTATTAGCAACGCTTATCTCAGTAGCGATAAACATCCTCACGCTAAGTGGCTAACGTGAGATTATCGCTGGAAACCCAGCGATAATCTCACGTTAGCTTGTTGATAGGGACAGGCAAACTTAGCCATGATATCCTCCTTCCATAGGATATCATGGCTAAGTCAGAAAAATACCAGACGTAAAAAAGCAGCGTTAACCGCGGTTAGCGCTGCTTTTTTTGTCTCTAACAGGGTTAGCGATATTCTTGATAATAGGAGAAATGTCGCTTAGCGACATTTCTTCTATTATTTTACTCTGGAACGCCCCCTTTGCATCTCATTAGAGATGCAATGGGAAGCGTAGAGTAAAAGGGTGCTAACATGCAAATTTGCATGTTAGCACCCAGTTGTTGATAGGGTGCTAGTTTTATCTCTGCTTTTTTGGCTTTTAAAGCCAAAAAAGCAGAGATAAAGCCCTTGTTGATATGCCCCAAAAATGGGCCACCATTCTTAGTAACAGGCTGCTGGTGTATGTAGCTGCAAGGGAGGATGTGCATCAGACACGGCTGACAATGAACATCATAAGCCATTGGGAAATGCTGATCGCGTATTTAAAGAAGGTCTTAACAAAAGAAAGTGGCAGCAAGGGTTAATTAAAGCCGCACCAACCCTTTAATCACTAAACATAACCTAAGCAAATCTTTTATAGTATGTGTGCCCACCTCTGAGGTCTGCTGCCACAAACAAAGCACTGAGAGGCACAAAGCAAGTAGCATATAATATGCCCGAAACAGTACATTTTCACAGTCTTCCATGTAGAAACTTCTTCTTTTAATATTTTTTAAAAAAGGTGTGGGATGTACACAGCCGCAGCCGACACGTTTCATCCGAAAGGGCTTCCTCAGGGCTTACAACATGACATAAAATGCCATTAAAAACCAAATATACATAATACAACCCACATTAAACAATGGACACTCATTAAAAAACGTGACTTGACTAGAACATATTCCAATGATAGGTCCTTCATATTATACATAATTCTTTATATCTATCCAGATGACCAAAGAGGACTGTGATTTTACTGACACATGCCTGAAATTCTATAAAGATCCAACACCGAAGAACCAAAAAAATGTGCATGAGAAGAGCAAGAAATTTTTTTAAACTGAAGAGAAGAAAGAAGTATACGTGCCAATGCTACGTGCTACCCCAAGATGTGTAAAAACTAAAAAAAAGAAAAAAAGACGAAAAAAGACAAGAATTACAAAACCAATTGTATCATTCCACCAACATTCATGTCGTGTCAGTGTATCACCACAAGGAGAGAAAAAACACTCTCTTACCTATAACACAAAAAGCATGATAGATCACAGACTGGTTTTCATTCTTCTATCCTCTTCTCAGAACTAAAAAAAACAAAACAGATACCAAAGCAATTAGACCAAACACAAATGTAAAATAGCCTGTTAGAAGTGAGTTGCCCAATACTCAAGCCATCCTCATTGAGCCAAAACTCAATACCTTTTCTCCAAAGATGTGTATCCAAATGTTAGGCAATTAAATCATCTCCTCAATAAGAAGACACGTGTTCAGTAGACTCGGGTAAGCACAATAGTCAAACCTGCAACAGAATTCGAAACAAAGAAACAAAAACAAAAAAACTTAGGTCATAAATGTATATCTCGTGTATCATATACTAGAGCTTATTTTGTTATAGTTCATTAGAAATAAGCGCATAATTAAGGCACTATCTTCAGAGTAAGCCGCATTGGCATACTAAGTCATGCGAAAAAAGTCCCACAGGAAAATCCGCCCGAGACGCGTGCTCCCCTTATTATTATATCATACAATGGCCTGCCTGCTAAAATGAAAACAAGGTTTCAACACTCTACTAGATCTGTTTGGACCATGAATACATTTAAATGGCGTTCATGTAGCTGGTGTAACAACCCAACCTCACCAAAAAGTTTTAAAATAATAGTCTCATCCCTCTAGCCCTATGTCTTGCACAGTTAAGCGGACATAGAGCCGCAGGCAAACAAAACCCATATCAAAATCTGCTAACTTACCCGAGCTAGTACTATTGTCACAGGGTAGAGAAACACTGAACTGAAGAGTTATCAGTTCATTACAAAGTCGCGTACTGGAGCTGGTAAAAGTTCAAAGGCATTTAACCTATCATCATTTGAAGCATCATCGATGATGGGCGTGGTTTGCCGTGCACCAACATGATGAATGCAGCCTATCAACTTTTAAAACGTCATTAATGTCAGGAATAGTAAGCCTTGTATCGACGTACTGACTACGTCACCTAGTGCAACAACAACTTTATTAATCTGACCTTGCACCATATTCACCTCTACGCACAAGAAAAAACCTCCCCAACTTTATTGAAATGCTGGTGCACGCTCAAAATGCATACCAACCTCTTTAATTACGTATGTACACCAGCAACCACGCTGCCAGATCATTCTTAACAACAGACTGACGGCAATGTACGCAGCAAAAACAGGAATGTACAATAAAGTATGTGAAGTTCTAACAGTAGCAGCCCATGGAGGGAGTTCCAAGGGGCGGTGGGGCGGGGCGGGGAGTAGTAAACTCTGCCTCACGGCCAACTGGAGTAATGTAAAGAAATAAATAAATAAAACAAATTTCATTGCGCGCGCTGAAACGACAAATGCGTTTCATCGCGCGCAATACAATTTGTTTTATTTATTTCTTTACATTACTCCGGTCGGCGTGAGCCGGAGTTTACTAGCTCCCACCCTGCCCCTCGCCCGCCCCGCCCACCACCCTGCAGCACTCCCTCCACAGGCCGCTACTGAGTTCTAAACGTCCCTAGAAATACAAAACAGACACTCCACACTATAATCAGCCCCCTCAGGGTCAGTAAATTACACCGTGGCTGAGCCATCTGCATTTATAAAACCCACATCTTATTATCAGGATGAACCCAAGGCTCAGCCCAAACTAAACACGATACATATATTTGGTGGGGTGACACAGTATTTGTAAAAGGAAACATGTATACGAAGTGTTATTCAGAAAGTGGGTGGTGAAAAGCAGATATATAAAGATGTGTTCTAAATCATGCAAGTCCCGAAGGGTGAGCACACCAAAGTTAATACCCATTCATATATACGTGCATTAGGCTCAGAGAAACAGAACACTTCATCATAAAAACATGACCAATGCGTATATACATAATAATTATACACAAAAATAAGTTGATATCTGTTCATAAACGTCAAACAATTCGAATAGCCTCTTGCACAGTCTCAACAATTTACTGAAATCACTACTTATCATCCAAAAAGAAGGGAGTAAACTTGACCCCATTACAAAATTCAGTACATAGTGTAAAGCATCCAACATTCGCAGTCCCATGTCCATGACTTCCAAATAGTAAATGTGAGGATAATCAAAGCAGGAATATGCTGAGAACCCACATCTGGCAACAGTTCACTATACTTGTTGAAACAAAATTTGTAACTTAATTTATAAGTAACAGTTTTATCCAAAGCCAAGAAGAAATCCAAAATCACAATGCATGTGCCTGATATTAGAATAGGATAAAACAGTGAACATGATGTTATAAAAACACGACCAGAATATACACAATTCAAATATATACAAGATACAGCATGCTAACACTCAGTATCTTTGCATTATGCTTGTGTTTGCAACAGGAAATGTTTTTCATAATCGAAACTGACAGAATCATCATTTACAGTTTTCTGTTTTTTTTTGTTTGTATACAGGGGGAAAGGCATTTCAATGACAGAATTTCAGTTTTTACAACAGGAAATTCATCTCATTGTCAGAGTTTAGCCCTAAGGACACTGCTCTAGGTTTGCATATCTAAAGGGCCTTCTGCTGTCTCAAACGTAATTCCCTGTCACCACCCCTTCTACACAGTCAATGGCGTGAAACCTAAAGTTGGCTTTTGAAACATCCGAATCGCACACATGTGATCCCATTACATTTGTCTGATCATTATTCAGACAGGCACGGCGATTTTCCTGACTACGAACTCATAGTTGCCTAACTGTGCTGCCAACATAGATTTTTGAACAGTTACAAATGATAACGTAGATGACATGTGTTGATTGACAGTTCATGAAATGTTTGATATGGAACACATTTTTGTTGTTGTATGAAAACCTGACTGTTTTGTTAAGACCCAAATGGCAAATATTACTATTGCCAGACGTAAAAAAAGCCATTTGGACGTTTGAGCCATGTACTTACTCCCTGTGATTTGGCAGCAGTGTAGCTAGGACACAATACTACCCTCAGTGTTTTAGATCTTTTGTAGGTAATTGAAGGTTTGTCGTGCAACAGTGGGCCAACTCCTGGCACTCCTTGTAAGATTTTCCAATGTCTGTGCAGTATCTTAAATAGGTCCTGCTTTAAGTCCGAATGTGTTGTAATAAAGGCCAAGCGGTCTTTTGAGATTTTTTTGTCTCCAATCTTAAGTGTGTCTGCTCTCCTGACTTGACGAATACGATGTCGAAGCCAATAGAGTGCTCCTCAAAGAGTATATCATCACTGCAGTTTCTTTGAACCCTAATCAGTTCACCAAAGGGTATGGCACGTTTGGTGCTCAAAGAATGAGCCCTATTGAAATGTAGGGTACTATTAACGGCTGTTTCGTACTGAAAATGGTGCTTTGCAGTCTGTGGTCCACAATATACAAATCCAAGTCCAGAAATTGAATCCTGGTCTTAGACATGTTCAACGTGAACCTTACATTAAAGGGATTTTCATTCAAATAGCCAAAATAGTCATGTAAATCAATTTCAGTACCTGTCCAGATTAAAATCACGTCGTCAATGTACAGTCCCCAAAAATACATTTAATTCGTCCATTTCCCTGCATTTTGGGACCATGCATAGATTTTTTCTAACCATCCCATGAACAAATTAGCATAGGATGGCGCGAATTTTGATCCCATAGCCGTACCGTGTTGTTGGTGGTACCAATCCAGATTGAAAAAGAAGAAGTTATTGCTCAAAATCAAATCGATCATCTCCAGAATCATTGCATTATGCTCGAGAAAGGTTGCTTTTCTGGAAGATAGGAAGTGATCCATGGCAATATGGCCGTATTCTTTTTTGATGCAGGTGTAGAGAGACTCTACATCCATGGTGACCAGCCACATGGAATCATCCCTCTGTAAATCTTCCAACTTGTTCAATATGTCCTTGGTATCCTTAATGTAAAACGGAAGGTTGACCACAAAAGGTTTGAGAAATGTGTCCACAAATTCGGACAGATGTTCTGTCAGGGAACCATTTAATTAAAGATTTAAACAAGGACCTGGGTAATGCTCACCAAACAAGAAGGAGCTTCAACTCAAAACATCTTTCCCAGGAGGCAAGAGCCCAGAAATGCCTGAAACTATGTAAACATGCTCTCAAGAAAGAAATTCAGGCAAAAAAGAAAGGGGTCCACTGGTCACAGGTGAGATCGAGCCCGGTCCTTCGAATCACATGCAGGAAGAAAGTATGGGAGCCGAAAAGACAATGCATAGAAAAGAACTGGCTTAAAGTGTTCTCCTTAATCAAAGACTAGAATAACTCCAAGTTATGGAGATACATTAATACCCTGAGTGCCTGAAGTACGCCTAAAGAAAACAGTGTCCCTGGCAATGTATGGGAACAGTATGTGAAGGGTCTGTACACAAGTCAACCATGCAAGGTGGGCCCTCCCATCACAGAGTGGCCCCATGCAGCAGCAGAGGCCACTAAACCCCACCTGAAGAACACGCAGGAAGAAGCCAGAGCGCCAAGTCAATCGGATCGTTACATGGAGAAGGAGATGACCAAGTACATCAGGGCAACAAGAAGTGACAGGCCCCTGGGTCTAACGGCATTCCTGCCCAAGTCTTTAAGTCCGCCTGGTCATTCTTTGCACCTATACTCCCTCCACTATACAACTACTCATACGCCACAGCATTATTACCGCAGTCTTGGAAAGGCTCAATCCTGTTTACTATACACAAAAAAGGTGGCCACATGAACCCCGCCAACTACAGGCTAATAGCCCTGCTCGACATCAAAGCAAAGGTCTATGCCCGTCTACTACTAAGAGATCTAGAGGACTGGGTGGACAACAACTGTATCCACAGACAGGCCTCAGGGCAAATTGCTCCACAATGGATAACATCTTAGCACTGTCCTACCTCTCTAAGCAAGCAGTAAAGAGAAACAATCTGCCCCTGTTTTGCTGTTTTATAAACTATAATACAGCATTTGACAGAGTCAACCGATGAAGGCTATGGGCAAAGCTAGAATCCTGGGGTATCGCTGCGACCCTTTTAAAAGCGTTAAAAGCCCTCTACGAGCGGACATAGGTCCAGGTCAAACTAAGTCCTACAACCGCAACGTCAAGAGTAGAAACAAACAGCGGGCTAAAGCAGGGTTGTGTTTTGGCTCCACTAGTATTCAACCTGTATACGGCAGATCTGGGGCGAGCTCTGAAAGATGCCAGCGTAGTACCTCCAAGATTGGGTAAGATTACCCTCACAACCCTTCAGTACGCAGACGACACAGTGGTCATGGATCACACCAGGGGGGGCTTCAAAGAATTCTAAAGAGCCTAGCAATGTATAACAAAGAAAACAGCCTGCAAGTAAATGAGAATAAGACAAAGATAGTAATCTTTGGCAAATATCTCCACTAAAAGCAAGCGTCCTGGATATTGGTTGAACACCGAATCAGGACCACAACATCCTATAATTACCCAGGGATATGGCTAACAAAGAGGGCCACAGCAACCAAAAACATAAAGGAGCAAATTCCAAAAATCAACAGAATAATCCTCTCACTCAGCCGCCTATTTCATCGCCTAGTAAGTCCATCTGCAGAGCCCATGTTGACAGTATTCCAGCAATTAACTATCCGGGCACACTAGAGAAATCCGTCTCTGCAGCCCAGTCAAAAGCGTACAAAACTGCGCTGCATGTGCCTAGAAAAAGCCAGGAACACCAGGCTAAGGCAGGAAATAGAACTAAACAGACCGGATCTGGCACTACAGGGGACTTAATAAAATGTTATATCAGGGTGCTTCAAGCCCCCGACACTTCCCACAAACATTTCCTGAACACAATTTTCAGTGCTGAAGGATCCCCATGGCACACTAAGCTGGACCAAGCAATAGGAGTACTGAAAATAGAGGCAGAAAGTATGCCCCTACATGAAATCCCACACACTGCCTGGACTAATGCAGTAAAGAGTCAGGTCCAGTCCATCTCGTTCGAACTGGATCGCGCTTCACTCCGGTACAACTCCCATACACTAGCTCGTACATCTCTGGGAAAACTCAACCTTACCTGCCAGACGCACTCTCAGTCCAAGCCAGAAGGAAAATTATGTTTATGCGCCTGATAGCCCTTAAAATCCTGGACTTCAATCCAACAATCCAACATGGGCACGAAAAGACAATAGACTCACCTGTCGGTTATACAACTACCAGAGAGAATCCTGATTACATCT
The DNA here is from genome assembly GCF_964204655.1 of Triturus cristatus. Taxonomy (NCBI): domain Eukaryota; kingdom Metazoa; phylum Chordata; class Amphibia; order Caudata; family Salamandridae; genus Triturus; species Triturus cristatus. The sequence continues at coordinate 909,483,602 of NC_140592.1, forward strand.
CCTGGGCTGCTGTCCTGCTCTAGCCAATGATCGCAATTGATTGATACGCCACATCTTAAAGGACAAGGGCTATGGAACTTGGACTGGTGCTTTTCAGAAATAACCACCTGTCTACTTGCCAGAGTAGGCAAGTTTACTCACCAAATTAGAATCACACTTGACATCCAGGAACAGGCAGCAGAACCCAGGGATGCCACCGTTCAGTAACCAAATCAGTTGGCGTTTTAGCTCCGCAAGCACTTGTTGGATGTCACTCAACCCAGGGTTATCCTCACATGCACAGTCGGACTATGATAGTGGTCCTTGGGCCCAGTTGAGAGCTCACAGACAACTCCTATTTTAGACAAGCACCACAACAGAGGTAACAACCTCAACGGATCTCTAAAACTACTGATCTTTAAACAGGACTAAGAAAACAATTGGAGTGAATTATCAGTACAAAGGAGCTGATTTAATATTTTATTTAATTTTTTAATAATGATTGTATGAGTTTAAAATGACACAAAGTAGCATCAGGGCACATGCATTCATTGTGCATTTTATTCTTGAATGCTGGGAAACTCCATGGGGGAGGGTGGATGGGTGGAGGGAAGCTCCTCATGTGTTTTTATCTGTAAAGATTTTAATTAATCGTACAGTTAACTATAATAACATTTACAAATTTAAAATTTCACTGTAGACAATCCCACTTGTATCCATTCCCTGGAGTCTTAAATGGTATTCTTTGGAAATATCTTTCACTACTTCTCCTCCTGTCTATCCTACTTACACCAGTTTGGTCACGTGGGCGTTTCCCGATTCCAAAAAACCCTATCACCTGAGGAGTATAGCGCATTTCCATCTTGCCTCCTGTCGTCTTCTTGCTCTACATAGAGCCAGTTGGGAGTCTACTTGCTGAAAACTGCATCACAATATGCTGATGACACACAGTTCTTCTTGAAATTCTCCTCTGCTCAAGACATCCAATGCCTCAAACACTACTTGCTCATCATACAAACTTACAAAAAAAAAATCTTTTTATTAAAGAATAAGCATCAGCATTATCAAATACAGTACAGAGGAAGCAAGAGGCCAAATAACATGAGGACAATAGGTAGAAGCAAGCAATACACATCGTCACTGGAAGGGTCTAGGATGAAGGGGGAATGTCACTGCTGGTGGTGAGGGGGGGTTGACATAAGTCCCCACGGTAGGAGTTCGACAGGCCCAACATATGGGTCAATTTCTTGAGGCAACCCCTGGTCACATATACCGCCTTTTCTCTAAACATTGATCAGTCCAAGTCTTTCTTCCAAACGCCCACTGTAGGAGGTTGGGCCGCTCCCCACCTTTGTGCAATATTCCTTTTAGCGAGCATGAGCCCCAAAGTGACCCATTGCGTTGAGCAAGCATTCAGATCCGTCGGCCCCCAAACATTCAAGAGACACCTACGGGCTTCAAGGCTAAGTTGTGTGGATAACACTGTGTTAATAATATCATGCACTTTGCGCCAGTAGTTTTGAATGATATCGCATTCCCAGATTATGTGCATAAAAGTGCCCTCTAGACCACATTCCCGCCGGCAATCCCCCCTGTCCATTCTGCGAATCCGTACCAATTGGGGCCCTGTCACGTAGATTCTATGGAGTACCTTTAGTTGGAGTAGGCGGAGGCGCGCCGGGATCGCCACGACTCTGAGTGAGGAAACAGCATCTTGCCATTTCTCGTCGTCCACTTCAAGTTCGTCTCTGGACCATTTCTCCCTGAGCGACTGGAGAGGGTCTGGCATGTTATTAATCAACGTTTTATAGATCAGTGAGATAGTGCTATCAGGGATGTGGCCATCCAATATGCGGTCCTCTAGGGGAGAAGATTCAGGAAGAGTGGTGCTGTGCTGCAGATGGGAGCGCAGTGCATGTCTGATCTGTGTATAGCGGAAGAGCCCCGAGTCAGCTAAGTCAAATTGTTGTTGTAGGGTGGCGAATGACTTGATGTCCGATTTGTCCCACAGGTCCCCTATACGTGAGAAACCTATAAGGTCCCATTTGTCAAACCCTTTGCTTTTCCACAAACTACCCAGCTGCTCTGAGTCCCACAACGGGGTCGCAAGTGTGAGCCTGCAATCCCAGCCAATACTTTTAGTGGCAGTGTGCCAGATGTGAACGGAGTGTTTGGTGGGGCCTGTGAGGTTGAAGCAGTGCGGTTTAGAATAAAGTGCCCTATTGTAGTTCCCGCCAGAAAGAAGCCACCTATCCATGTTGTAGCCGGGATCCCCGAGACGGGTGTTGGTGCCGTGGTTGGTGGCGGCTAGGTAAGCTGCCCAATAGTACTTTTTGATATCAGGGAGACTAATGCCCCCGTCATACCAGTTCAAGGTGAGCTTGCTAAAGGCAATGTGCGGTTTTCCATTCCATAACAAATCCCGCTGAAGGCCCTCTACCTCTCTGAAATGGTCTAGGGAGTTCTGCAGGGCATATAAAAATCGGGGGAGAGACATCATTTTAAATAGAGCCGCCTTACCCAGTAGGGAAAGGGGAAGGGACTTCCAATTAGTGATATTTTTGCGCTGTCTGGCCAAGGGGGGGAGAAGATTTTGGGAGTAGCGAAGTGATGGATCCAAGGAAAGAAAGATTCCTAGGTACTTGAAGCCCTCTGTGCAGATTTGTATTGGGCACCCCGTCGGAGGGGTGGGCGGCTCACCAGCCAAAACAAACAAAAGAGGTTTGCTCCAGTTAATAGAATACTCCGAGAACCTAACAAAAATGGCCAGGATATCTAGGACCACAATCAGGGACCGCCTTGATGAAGCCAGATAGAGCAGGATATCGTCTGCATAGAGTGAGATACAGTCCTCCCACTCCGGGGACCAGTACAAGCCCGACTCATCGGGTCTCTGCATATCCAGGCTGCTAGTGGTTCCAGAGCAAGAGCAAACAGGAAGGGAGGCAATGGACAGCCCTGACAGGTCCCTCGCCCCAGCTCGAAAGTGGATGATTTTTTGTTATTGACTACCACTTGAGCTAGCGGTTTAGCATACAGAAGCTGCACCCATTGAATGTATTGCGGGCCAAACCCGAACCTTTCCGGAACTGCCCACAGATACGGCCATTCAATGGTGTCGAAGGCCATGGTGGCATCGAGGGATACGATTACAGTGGGTCCCCCGATAGAGGCCACTTTGCCTAAAACACCATGGACTCTGCGGAGGTTAAGAGCGGTATTACAATGGGGAATAAAACCGGATTAATCTGGGTGGACTAGTGTCTCGATCACTGTAATCAGACGATTGGCCAGCAGCTTGCCCAAAATCTTGGGCTCAGCATTGAGGAGGGAGATCGGTCTGTAAGACCCACAATCGGTTTTAGATTTACCCTCCTTATGGACATATATCGCCCTAAGATATGGGGCCAACCTGTCCGGTTAAAGCTTATAGAGTTCAATTGGAAGTCCATTCGGGCCGAGGCCTTCCTGGAATAAATGGACCGGATCGCCTGTGCTATTTCGTCATTGGCTAGATTGCTATCTAGGACATCACGGTCATCTATTGTGAGTTTGGGCAGCGCAATATCGGTCAACATGTGACGAGAGTCCTCAACAGAATAGGGAGCTGTGGAAGAATAGACAGCACTAAAGGGGGCAGCAAACTGGTTGACCACTTCCTGTGGGTCAGTGATGGGGGTCCCACCCTCCCCATGCAGCTCCGGCACTAACCGGATTGCCCATTCTTTCTTGTCCAACCATGCTAGTAATTTCACGACCTTATCCCCTACCTCATAGAGTCGTCCCGGCGCGGCCCTCCCCAATGCTCGTGCCTGGTCTGTCGCTAGTGCTTTATATTCATGCTGTCGGAGTGCTAGATAGTGAAGTTTGTCAGGTGTGACCTCCAACTCTAGGTCGGATTCCAAATGGCTAATTTCCACTTCAACAGCCACTATATCTTTATTGTGATCTTTCTTCTTACCCGAGATTAAGGATAGAGCCTAGCCCCGAATCACGGTCTTGAAGGCTTCCCATAACGTCTGCAGGGAGTCCACTGTTCTTTCATTGTTGATAAAATAATTATCTATAGACGTGAGAAGCGAATTGCGAATTTTGGGGTCTCTGAATTACTACGGGTTGATGGGGCCACTCGCCCCACCTGCGTTTAGGTAAGGACCATGTGAAGCCAGACGGGCGAGTGATCCGAAATACCCCAATCAAGGTGTTTCACCTCATGGATGTATGTAACCAGAGATGCAGGGACCAGAAAATAATCGACGCGTGAGAGGCTCCCGTGCGCTCCGGAATGGAAAGTATGCTGCACTAAATTTGGGTGAAGGACGCTCCAGCAATCCACCAACCCCATGCTCTCAAGGAAATCAGGAAGCCACCCGGAGGTGGGGCTCAAGCCTCGGGGAAGATGTCGATCCAACTTGCCCGAAACTACCGAGTTTAAATCCCCTCCCAAAATGAGCAGACTCTCAGGAAAGGCTAACAATATAGCCCCTAAATCACTAAAGGTGGCGGATTGTAGGCCCGGAGGCACATGCACTGATAGAAATGTGACGGGGCGACCCTCCCAAGAGCCTGATAGCCCGATATACCGGCCCGATCGTCCGTCCAGGTGGCCTGTACTCCAAAAGGATGGGATTACTTCATCATAATACCCACCCCACGGGAGCTAGTGGTGAATCGCGCATGAGCCAATAGCACGTAGCCCCCCCTATGTAGGGCCTTGCAGGCATTTCCAACAAGATGAGTTTCTTGAAGTAGAACTATATTGGGGGCCTGACGTTTGATATATTGGAGGACCACACTGAGCTTAATCTTATCCCCCAACCCATTGACGTTCCAGCTTAAAACTTTGATTCCTACGTCTCTCTGTGTAGCCATGACCCCTTAGGAAAGACTTCTGCTCCTGTCCCCAGGAAGTGTAGCTGATGCAATGAAAACAACCAAAGATAAATTAAAGACAATCCAAAACACCCCCGCCCAACTGCCCCCCACCCTGCTGCCCTGCACTCTGGACCTAAAACTGCCCATCGAAAATTTGCAGAGTGCCTGTCGCCCTCGTAAGAAATTCAAAGGAGAAAAAAGGGGGGGAATTAAAGCGCTCCGTGTCCCTACCCCAGACAACATCACATGGAGGTCCCCTTGAGAACGAACAATTCAATACCACATAAATCTACAGGCCCCAGCAAGTGAGAACCAAAGACCACCCTCCCAGGCCCACCCCACTCCCAATCCCCGTTACTCAGTTCAAATGCCTCCGTCCGCCAAGTCTCTCTCTCAGGAAGGACGGTTGTCCATACTCTCTCTGCCGCTGTGGTCGCTCGGGCTCCTTCGTCTGCAATGTTCAAGCCAGTCCGCCACTGCTTCAGGTTGTTCGAAGAACCATGCTCTGCCCTCCGCCTCAACCCGGAGGCGCGCCAGAAACAACATAGAGTATATCAGTCCCCTTTCCTGGAGGTCGCGCTTCACTGCAAGGAATGACCTCCTTTGCCTCTGTACTCTCTGTGTGAAATCTGGGAAAAAGGAGTCATCAGCATTTTCGTAGCGAAGGTGGGCTCCTGCCCTGGAGTTCTGGAGGATAACATCTCTGTCCCGATAATTCAAGACCCGGGCCAACATGGGCCGCGGGGGAGCGCCCGGTTTGGGACGGCTGCCCAGAACCCTGTGGGCTCGCTCAATGACAAAGAACTTACTGAGGCCCTTGGGTTGCAGATGTTTGAGAATGAGGTCTTCAACAAAAAGATCAGGGGACTGCCCCGCCGATTTCTCTGGAACACCCAGTATGTGGAGGTTGTTGCGCTGAAGACGGCCTTCGTAGTCATCCAGTTTGAGGTCTGTGACTTTTCAGGAGTCTCAGAGTTCGCTGACTTCCCCTTGCAGCTGCGAGACATCACCTACAAGACTGGCGGTCGTTAGTTCGACCTGTTTGACCTTTTAATTGAGCTTCCCCAGATCGGTCCTTATAAGGTCGATTTCAATCGCCATAGTGTTTATTTTATGCTCCAGCGAGGTCTTAACGCCGGTGATTGCCTCCATGACATCCTTCAGCGGGAGCTCGTGTTCATCTTCTTCCAGGTTCCCCTGGGTGGAGCCTCTAGATAGCCGGTTCTGCTGTGTGTCTTTTGATACCGTGTATCGGTCCAGCTTGTTAGTTTGCATCTGTTTTGCCCCTCGGAACCCCGAGCCTTTATTGTGGTCCATTTTGACGTCGAGCCGCCACTCCCAACCGACCCGGGGCACTCAGGGCAAGCAACTGTGCAGCTACTCCCAGCTCCTGACAGATGCGCTGACTGGCAAAGGCCCCAATGATCGAGTCCGGGCACCGAGGGACCCAACACCAATTTTGCACCTACCGGGGTAGAGCTTCCGTCAATGCGGTCCCTCACGGCAGCGGCGGTGCAGGAGGCCGAGTCGTCTCAGTGTCCACTGATCCCGAGGGCAGTGTCGTCAATTGTGCCCCACTGTGTGCCCCTCTCTGACCACTCGTGGGGTCCCACTTCACACTATCCGCAGCGGGCAGCGTAAGTCCTTGGAGGTATCACAGGAGTCCCAGCACCTTCACATTATTCCTCTTAGGACCTCTGGGGAAAGCAGCAGGTGGGCTCCGGAGGGTTAGCAGTAAGCCTCCAAGGCAGCGATGGACACCGGCAAGAGGAGAGGAGCAGAGCGGAGCCTTGCAATGGTTATGGGCGCGCCGCCGCCATTTGCAAATCGTGGCTATGGCGTACTTTGCCCACAGCTGTAAGTTTGCCTCCCCACCTCACCAGGATCTCTTCGCGGGCCTCCGGTCCCCATCGAGTCGGCGGGACCCCAGTCTGCGCTCTGCAGTATAGTGCCTTCCGGCGTGCGACGGCACCTTCCGGGTCCGTCGCCGCCGCAGGGAGTCGTCAGGGAGATCGGGCCTCTCTCCCGGCCTCTCCAGCCACTGTGGGTCCCGGCCTCTGACGGGAACACAGGCCTCACAGCTCCGAGGCCCGTATCTCCTTCCTCCGATGTGTGAGGCAAGTCGGAAGAAGGCGGATGGTGACCGCTACTGTTCCGCCACACGGGGCTGTCGTCAGACAGGACGGAGCTTGATTCAGGATAGACGCGGGGCAGGGACAGGTGCCGGACCTTCACTTTACGCAGCCATCTTCCTCATCATACAAACTTGATGCACAGCATCATCTTGAAGCTCAGCCCCACTAAAGTAAAACTCCATCTATTCACTGAGGACAACAAGCAACATCTAGTCTACTCCAGGCTGAATGACCTGAATCTGGATGGATTTGAACCTCAAATTTCACCAAACATCAAGTCCTTCATATTCACTCGAGAAAAAGACCTCCCTATCAAGCAAACAAAATATTGCCAAAAAAACTGAGACAGCCTAGCACCAGCTCTCCCTCATAAAGAAAGTGAAAATGTTCTTCCCCGAAAGCAAATACAAAACTGCTCTTCAAGCAGTCTCACTTCTGAAAAGTGGCACTGCATAGCTCCAGTCTCCGAGACTGCACACTGCCCACATTAATGGCATTGTACATGCTTCAGGATGCATCATCTGGGCCCTGAAATAATAATACCACACAAATGGTACTCCACTAGCACCCCTTGCTGGCTGGTTCCATCTTCAACCCTATCTGCATCGTCTACAAAGCCATTACCAGCAGCAACTGAGCTTTCTGGCTGGAAAGCTTACCGGTTGGGGCTAAAAAAGTAGATTTCCCGTATATAAGGAGTATTGGACCTATATTATGTTAGCATGATGCATCTATATGTACACTCCCTGTTTGATATATATGCTTTTGCTTGGAGGAAACTCGTTTATTTCCTCCCCGTATATCTAGTGCTAAAAGAGTAGGCTGAGAACCATACAGACGCCATCTTCTGAACATATGCTCGAGCACGGGCCATGATCACGTGTTGATCACGTGCAGTTGTCAGGCCCCAGTTCATCTGAGTTACTGGTAGCAGCTGAAGGTAGGCTGTTTACTTGACTGTTCTAAGACTCAAAGTCGCATCTGGCTTTGGGGGTGATAAGCGCATTCCTGGAGGCGCCGTGTCTACACTCCCAGGCACCAAGACGAAAGGGAGTCACCCCTCCTGACCTCATCAGTAATAGATAGTCAAGCCTTTGTACTGGTCTGATGTGTGCCTCTATATGGTCCTTTCCTGGAGCTCGAGGGCCAACTGGTGTTTTTCCTTTTACAGTAATTGTATGTGTTGAACCGAAAAGTATATAACCTCATGTTTGAATACGAGCCAACAGTCTTCTCGGCACACCTAATGGGTGAGGTTCAGAGAGGCTCCTCTATAGAGTATTTTTGTTTAATAAAGGATTGAACCTTCTTCACTGCCAACTGACTGATTATTTGGTAATGGTATTGGTACTATTGGTAGGTATAGTCCTTTAGTTTATTTTTATGGTACATCACCAGCTCTAATGGCTCTTTTAAACGAGCATCCAGGACCCCATCAATCTGCAGAAGTGCAAACAAGCCAACCAGTCATCTCCGTCAGGGCACCTTGGAATGTCATTCCTATATCTACCAGGATCAACATAATGGCTCTCCAATTTATGAACGAGCTGAAAAATCTCCTCCTTATCGAATGCTCAATCACAGCAAAGTCCCCTTCTGCTCTCAAAAACAGCCATGCCTCTAATCACTCATTTATTGTATTTTGATTGTGATCCTGTGCCACTGTCTGCTGCCCTTCAGCTACCTTTGTGCCATGCAAATACCACACAGATGCAAACATATAACACTGGACATTACATATTGATTGTTAGCCCACTGTTAAATGAAAACAATATTCTGCTTTAAGAATAAGTATTCACTGTTAAAACTCACTGAGTCCAGAAGTCAAAGCCGAAAAGTGAGGTAGATGCCAATTCAATGAGCTCTCACTAGTATGTGGCTACACTGATTCCAGGGACCTCAAGCAATACTTGTCACACCAATTACCCAACTTCCTGTCAGATTCATAGGCCAAAGAGAAAAATCTGGTCATACATTTTACCCACCTTTGTGATGAGGCACACAAAGTGACGTGAGATCCAATTGCATGTGAATAAGCATTTACACAGAGGATGTTACACAGTATTGTGTTGGTAGCTCCAAGTGATGTGACCTATTGAGCATGCTGCAATGATAAACAATAGCAGAATATCCTGGCGTCCCTTTCTGCCTTATTGAAATTCTGCTCTTTACGGCTTTACCGTGTGAGCTTTGTTAGTAGGATCATGTTTTGCCCCGATATGGTAGATGAGAGGCCAGCAAGGTTCCTCTCCGAACCCACTGAAATTAACTGCGGAGTACCCCAAGGATCGTCGCTCAGCCCTACGTTCTTCAACATCTACATGGCCCCCCTAGCAACACCAGACCCCAATAGCTCAATGACAGAATCTACTTACACATACCCAAGAGGAACCTCTGATCCGCTGACCTCGCCAAACACCCGCGCATCCACAGAGCAAGAACGGGTGGAGAACGTTCGTCTACATCGTGGGCAAGACCTGGAACAAGATGCCGATCAACATCAGATGCGCCCCCACCGTGCACATCTTCAGGAAGACCCTCAAGACCTGGCTTTTCGACTGACTGGAGCTGCTCCTTCCCCCCCCGCGCCTTGAGACCCTCACGGGTGAGTGGCATGCTTAAAACTCCCCTGATTGATTGATTGAGCAGAGATGAAAACTAGGATTGATGGTGTCCAGCTGATTTTGTAGTATCAAAACAGCAATTGGGGAAGTGCTGAAGGATAAGCATCGGGATCAATGCCATGGCCTCATCATCAATTAGGATGGTACCATATAGCAAAGTACTACAAGCCTCCACAGATCATGGTAGGCTCAATGTTGAAGGCTTTCTGGCTTTCCACATTGTTGTATAAAATGCTTATATTTTTACTGTTTTGCTATTATACTTAACACTTTACACATTTTCTCTGAGGCCAACATGATACTCTGGTCTGACTGCCAAAGGAGAGCCCAAAACATCTTGAGAATCCGGTTCTTCTCAATTCAGAGAAGAACAGATCTCTGATTTCTTCAGTGTTGCTGCGTTCACACTGGATTAGAACAAATGAGAAGATTGTGTGGTGGTATTACAGGGTGAATGGCAATTAATTATGAGATGTGACTTAGGTGGTAATCGGAAATGGGTGGCAAAAGAGAAGAGGCCTTTAAAAATGACTCTACATACAAAAAGACAGCATTAAGTCCTAATTCTTACACTGGGAGTCCAAACCCTAACCCAAAGTTTACAAACTTGGAGGCTCTGTAACAATAATACAATATGGAAATTTAGAAGCGCTCTTAGAGGGAACTGGCATTGCAACAACCCATATCTGTTGGTGAATGGGTTCCGAGGCTAAAAGGGCAAGTTATGTAACACATAGATACTATTCTGGCACAACAAAACAGAGTGCCTTGTGACAATAATTCGACAAGAAATAAGTCTGCAGGCAACAGTAACGTGAAGGTTCTAGATGTGAAACCTTTAGTTTCAGTATGCTGCAGGGGTAAGGAAGGCCCAAAGCCCTTGCTGGCCTATATGTACAAGGCTTTTACGAGGACCTCAAAACAAAGATAACCTTGTACATGCAAGTAGGAAATGGAGCCCATTGGTTATCCATAGGTTTACTATGTGCTCAGATCTCACTAACACTTTCCAATGTCTGGTGAAAAACCTATCAGGTTGGCGAAGAAATATAAACTCCTATCACAGACCTCTTAGGTGCTCTTGCTTGATAGCGTTTGAGGACTTCATTAGCCTAGTTTGTGGTGATTCTTGAATAAGCTACAATTATAGCAGACACAAGATTTTCCACCTTCTGTTCTTTGAATATAAAGTGTCTAACCACTTGTGTCTGTACAGAAAAGAACAAAAAACACAACAGAAACACTCAAATCTCTACCATTATAAAACGAGTAGGTTATCTAACTCTCTCAGCAAGGTATATTTTAATGCAAATTCAATCATGCAATTAAGCCTTAATTTCTTTCAAGGAAGGAAGAGCAATACTCATGTTGCCTGGCTACTTTTTGTTTGAATAAAAAAATGCATGCCATAGTTTTTAGATTGTATAAAATCTGCTCTCTCCGGCTCCCCCGTTATACATTACCGTAGCAGATAGCAAGTTGGCAAAGTTCCTGTTTGCGAAGATTGCTGTAAGGAAATTAAATGTTACGTGGAACAAAGAACTACATGTCCCTGCATGCACCAAAAAGAACCCACTGAGGGGAGTATATAAAAGCGCATGCATCCCATGTCACATGATTTTCAGCCTACCCACGGAAGAAGAGGCTGCTGCCTCGAAACGCGTTTGGGAACAATAAAGTAATTTTAACCTGGTATGCAGAAGCTGGCTTCCTCGTATACAAAACCGGAATGGTAAATTGGCAGCTGAGTGCGACCTTGAATGCTTTGGGCCTTTGAAAAACAATTAATTAACACGTAGTCCTGCCGTGAAGGTCTGCACCATCTTATAAATACAAGAGGCTGCGCAAACAGGAACTTTGCCGACTTGCGACACAGCGCTGTCAATTTTGAATTAATGAGCCTATCCTGCATCACGGGGCCCACTGGAGGGTTTCTCAAAGAAATGAAGATTGCTGTAAGGAAATTAAATGTTACGTGGAACAAAGAACTACATGTCCCTGCATGCACCAAAAAGAACCCACTGAGGGGAGTATATAAAAGCGCATGCATCCCATGTCACATGGTTTTCAGCCTACCCACGGAAGAAGAGGCTGCTGCCTCGAAACGCGTTTGGGAACAATAAAGTAATTTTAACCTGGTATGCAGAAGCTGGCTTCCTCGTATACAAAACCGGAATGGTAAATTGGCAGCTGAGTGCGACCTTGAATGCCTTGGGCCTTTGAAAAACAATTAATTAACACGGTAGTCCTGCCGTGAAGGTCTGCACCATCTTATAAATACAAGAGGCTGCGCAAACAGGAACTTGCGACACAGCGCTGTCAATTTGGAATTAATGAGCCTGTCCTGCATCCCGGGGCCCACTGGAGGGTTTCTCAAAGAAATGAAGATAGCTGTAAGGAAATTAAATGTTACGTGGAACAAAGAACTACATGTCCCTGCATGCACCAAAAAGAACCCACTGAGGGGAGTATATAAAAGCGCATGCATCCCATGTCACATGGTTTTCAGCCTACCCACGGAAGAAGAGGCTGCTGCCTCGAATCGCGTTTGGGAACAATAAAGTAATTTTAACCTGGTATGCAGAAGCTGGCTTCCTCGTATACAAAACCTGAATGGTAAATTGGCAGCTGAGTGCGACCTTGAATGCTTTGGGCCTTATATATAAATAAATATATATATATATATATATATATATATTCCAATCGAATTGCGCTCTGCAAATGAAGATACCCACACAACGATAGTTTTCTCCTTTTATTGCAGGGCAGCAGCAACGGACATGGTATCTCCTTCGAGCAGTGTCCACCAGTTGCCTACGCGTTTCAGAAAGAATTTTCCTTAATCATGGCTTGGCGTTTTGTGAAGGGTTTGGAAGGCAGCTTTGGTATTCACAGGTGTTTTAAGGTGATTGTTGGTACCGCCCCATTGGGCGTGTCGGCTGCAAAGCATGTTGGTTAATGCAGTTCCAGATAGTGTTCATTCCATAGTGGGTGCCACTTTCAATTCCCCTCATGTTGTATTCCCCATCGGGTTGCTCTCTGGGTGAGCCCAGGCCTGCTGCTTACTTTGCGCTGGTCCTGCAAGGCACGTTGTTCCTTCGGTTGTGTCTCGGCAGAAACACATGGACCCGCCTCGCAGCGGTGGGGTAATCTTCGTGACCCGAGCCGGCCACTAAATATTCCAATCGAATTGCGCTCTGCAAATGAAGATACCCACACAACGATAGTTTTCTCCTTTTATTGCAGGGCAGCAGCAACGGACATGGTATCTCCTTCGAGCAGTGTCCACCAGTTGCCTACGCGTTTCAGAAAGAATTTTCCTTAATCATGGCTTGGCGTTTTGTGAAGGGTTTGGAAGGCAGCTTTGGTATTCACAGGTGTTTTAAGGTGATTGTTGGTACCGCCCCATTGGGCGTGTCGGCTGCAAAGCATGTTGGTTAATGCAGTTCCAGATAGTGTTCATTCCATAGTGGGTGCCACTTTCAATTCCCCTCATGTTGTATTCCCCATCGGGTTGCTCTCTGGGTGAGCCCAGGCCTGCTGCTTACTTTGCGCTGGTCCTGCAAGGCACGTTGTTCCTTCGGTTGTGTCTCGGCAGAAACACATGGACCCGCCTCGCAGCGGTGGGGTAATCTTCGTGACCCGAGCCGGCCACTAAATATTCCAATCGAATTGCGCTCTGCAAATGAAGATACCCACACAACGATAGTTTTCTCCTTTTATTGCAGGGCAGCAGCAACGGACATGGTATCTCCTTCGAGCAGTGTCCACCAGTTGCCTACGCGTTTCAGAAAGAATTTTCCTTAATCATGGCTTGGCGTTTTGTGAAGGGTTTGGAAGGCAGCTTTGGTATTCACAGGTGTTTTAAGGTGATTGTTGGTACCGCCCCATTGGGCGTGTCGGCTGCAAAGCATGTTGGTTAATGCAGTTCCAGATAGTGTTCATTCCATAGTGGGTGCCACTTTCAATTCCCCTCATGTTGTATTCCCCATCGGGTTGCTCTCTGGGTGAGCCCAGGCCTGCTGCTTACTTTGCGCTGGTCCTGCAAGGCACGTTGTTCCTTCGGTTGTGTCTCGGCAGAAACACATGGACCCGCCTCGCAGCGGTGGGGTAATCTTCGTGACCCGAGCCGGCCACTAAATATTCCAATCGAATTGCGCTCTGCAAATGAAGATACCCACACAACGATAGTTTTCTCCTTTTATTGCAGGGCAGCAGCAGCGGACATGGTATCTCCTTCGAGCAGTGTCCACCAGTTGCCTACGCGTTTCAGAAAGAATTTTCCTTAATCATGGCTTGGCGTTTTGTGAAGGGTTTGGAAGGCAGCTTTGGTATTCACAGGTGTTTTAAGGTGATTGTTGGTACCGCCCCATTGGGCGTGTCGGCTGCAAAGCATGTTGGTTAATGCAGTTCCAGATAGTGTTCATTCCATAGTGGGTGCCACTTTCAATTCCCCTCATGTTGTATTCCCCATCGGGTTGCTCTCTGGGTGAGCCCAGGCCTGCTGCTTACTTTGCGCTGGTCCTGCAAGGCACGTTGTTCCTTCGGTTGTGTCTCGGCAGAAACACATGGACCCGCCTCGCAGCGGTGGGGTAATCTTCGTGACCCGAGCCGGACACTAAATATTCCAATCGAATTGCGCTCTGCAAATGAAGATACCCACACAACGATAGTTTTCTCCTTTTATTGCAGGGCAGCAGCAACGGACATGGTATCTCCTTCGAGCAGTGTCCACCAGTTGCCTACGCGTTTCAGAAAGAATTTTCCTTAATCATGGCTTGGCGTTTTGTGAAGGGTTTGGAAGGCAGCTTTGGTATTCACAGGTGTTTTAAGGTGATTGTTGGTACCGCCCCATTGGGCGTGTCGGCTGCAAAGCATGTTGGTTAATGCAGTTCCAGATAGTGTTCATTCCATAGTGGGTGCCACTTTCAATTCTCCTCATGTTGTATTCCCCATCGGGTTGCTCTCTGGGTGAGCCCAGGCCTGCTGCTTACTTTGCGCTGGTCCTGCAAGGCACGTTGTTCCTTCGGTTGTGTCTCGGCAGAAACACATGGACCCGCCTCGCAGCGGTGGGGTAATCTTCGTGACCCGAGCCGGCCACTAAATATTCCAATCGAATTGCGCTCTGCAAATGAAGATACCCACACAACGATAGTTTTCTCCTTTTATTGCAGGGCAGCAGCAACGGACATGGTATCTCCTTCGAGCAGTGTCCACCAGTTGCCTACGCGTTTCAGAAAGAATTTTCCTTAATCATGGCTTGGCGTTTTGTGAAGGGTTTGGAAGGCAGCTTTGGTATTCACAGGTGTTTTAAGGTGATTGTTGGTACCGCCCCATTGGGCGTGTCGGCTGCAAAGCATGTTGGTTAATGCAGTTCCAGATAGTGTTCATTCCATAGTGGGTGCCACTTTCAATTCCCCTCATGTTGTATTCCCCATCGGGTTGCTCTCTGGGTGAGCCCAGGCCTGCTGCTTACTTTGCGCTGGTCCTGCAAGGCACGTTGTTCCTTCGGTTGTGTCTCGGCAGAAACACATGGACCCGCCTCGCAGCGGTGGGGTAATCTTCGTGACCCGAGCCGGCCACTAAATATTCCAATCGAATTGCGCTCTGCAAATGAAGATACCCACACAACGATAGTTTTCTCCTTTTATTGCAGGGCAGCAGCAACGGACATGGTATCTCCTTCGAGCAGTGTCCACCAGTTGCCTACGCGTTTCAGAAAGAATTTTCCTTAATCATGGCTTGGCGTTTTGTGAAGGGTTTGGAAGGCAGCTTTGGTATTCACAGGTGTTTTAAGGTGATTGTTGGTACCGCCCCATTGGGCGTGTCGGCTGCAAAGCAAGTTGGTTAATGCAGTTCCAGATAGTGTTCATTCCATAGTGGGTGCCACTTTCAATTCCCCTCATGTTGTATTCCCCATCGGGTTGCTCTCTGGGTGAGCCCAGGCCTGCTGCTTACTTTGCGCTGGTCCTGCAAGGCACGTTGTTCCTTCGGTTGTGTCTCGGCAGAAACACATGGACCCGCCTCGCAGCGGTGGGGTAATCTTCGTGACCCGAGCCGGCCACTAAATATTCCAATCGAATTGCGCTCTGGAATACAACATGAGGGGAATTGAAAGTGGCACCCACTATGGAATGAACACTATCTGGAACTGCATTAACCAACATGCTTTGCAGCCGACACGCCCAATGGGGCGGTACCAACAATCACCTTAAAACACCTGTGAATACCAAAGCTGCCTTCCAAACCCTTCACAAAACGCCAAGCCATGATTAAGGAAAACTCTTTCTGAAACGCGTAGGCAACTGGTGGACACTGCTCGAAGGAGATACCATGTCCGTTGCTGCTGCCCTGCAATAAAAGGAGAAAACTATCGTTGTGTGGGTATCTTCATTTGCAGAGCGCAATTCGATTGGAATATTTAGTGGCCGGCTCGGGTCACGAAGATTACCCCACCGCTGCGAGGCGGGTCCATGTGTTTCTGCCGAGACACAACCGAAGGAACAACGTGCCTTGCAGGACCAGCGCAAAGTAAGCAGCAGGCCTGGGCTCACCCAGAGAGCAACCCGATGGGGAATACAACATGAGGGGAATTGAAAGTGGCACCCACTATGGAATGAACACTATCTGGAACTGCATTAACCAACATGCTTTGCAGCCGACACGCCCAATGGGGCGGTACCAACAATCACCTTAAAACACCTGTGAATACCAAAGCTGCCTTCCAAACCCTTCACAAAACGCCAAGCCATGATTAAGGAAAACTCTTTCTGAAACGCGTAGGCAACTGGTGGACACTGCTCGAAGGAGATACCATGTCCGTTGCTGCTGCCCTGCAATAAAAGGAGAAAACTATCGTTGTGTGGGTATCTTCATTTGCAGAGCGCAATTCGATTGGAATATTTAGTGGCCGGCTCGGGTCACGAAGATTACCCCACCGCTGCGAGGCGGGTCCATGTGTTTCTGCCGAGACACAACCGAAGGAACAACGTGCCTTGCAGGACCAGCGCAAAGTAAGCAGCAGGCCTGGGCTCACCCAGAGAGCAACCCGATGGGGAATACAACATGAGGGGAATTGAAAGTGGCACCCACTATGGAATGAACACTATCTGGAACTGCATTAACCAACATGCTTTGCAGCCGACACGCCCAATGGGGCGGTACCAACAATCACCTTAAACCTGTGAATACCAAAGCTGCCTTCCAAACCCTTCACAAAACGCCAAGCCATGATTAAGGAAAACTCTTTCTGAAACGCGTAGGCAACTGGTGGACACTGCTCGAAGGAGATACCATGTCCGTTGCTGCTGCCCTGCAATAAAAGGAGAAAACTATCGTTGTGTGGGTATCTTCATTTGCAGAGCGCAATTCGATTGGAATATTTAGTGGCCGGCTCGGGTCACGAAGATTACCCCACCGCTGCGAGGCGGGTCCATGTGTTTCTGCCGAGACACAACCGAAGGAACAACGTGCCTTGCAGGACCAGCGCAAAGTAAGCAGCAGGCCTGGGCTCACCCAGAGAGCAACCCGATGGGGAATACAACATGAGGGGAATTGAAAGTGGCACCCACTATGGAATGAACACTATCTGGAACTGCATTAACCAACATGCTTTGCAGCCGACACGCCCAATGGGGCGGTACCAACAATCACCTTAAAACACCTGTGAATACCAAAGCTGCCTTCCAAACCCTTCACAAAACGCCAAGCCATGATTAAGGAAAACTCTTTCTGAAACGCGTAGGCAACTGGTGGACACTGCTCGAAGGAGATACCATGTCCGTTGCTGCTGCCCTGCAATAAAAGGAGAAAACTATCGTTGTGTGGGTATCTTCATTTGCAGAGCGCAATTCGATTGGAATATTTAGTGGCTGGCTCGGGTCACGAAGATTACCCCACCGCTGCGAGGCGGGTCCATGTGTTTCTGCCGAGACACAACCGAAGGAACAACGTGCCTTGCAGGACCAGCGCAAAGTAAGCAGCAGGCCTGGGCTCACCCAGAGAGCAACCCGATGGGGAATACAACATGAGGGGAATTGAAAGTGGCACCCACTATGGAATGAACACTATCTGGAACTGCATTAACCAACATGCTTTGCAGCCGACACGCCCAATGGGGCGGTACCAACAATCACCTTAAAACACCTGTGAATACCAAAGCTGCCTTCCAAACCCTTCACAAAACGCCAAGCCATGATTAAGGAAAACTCTTTCTGAAACGCGTAGGCAACTGGTGGACACTGCTCGAAGGAGATACCATGTCCGTTGCTGCTGCCCTGCAATAAAAGGAGAAAACTATCGTTGTGTGGGTATCTTCATTTGCAGAGCGCAATTCGATTGGAATATTTAGTGGCCGGCTCGGGTCACGAAGATTACCCCACCGCTGCGAGGCGGGTCCATGTGTTTCTGCCGAGACACAACCGAAGGAACAACGTGCCTTGCAGGACCAGCGCAAAGTAAGCAGCAGGCCTGGGCTCACCCAGAGAGCAACCCGATGGGGAATACAACATGAGGGGAATTGAAAGTGGCACCCACTATGGAATGAACACTATCTGGAACTGCATTAACCAACATGCTTTGCAGCCGACACGCCCAATGGGGCGGTACCAACAATCACCTTAAAACACCTGTGAATACCAAAGCTGCCTTCCAAACCCTTCACAAAACGCCAAGCCATGATTAAGGAAAACTCTTTCTGAAACGCGTAGGCAACTGGTGGACACTGCTCGAAGGAGATACCATGTCCGTTGCTGCTGCCCTGCAATAAAAGGAGAAAACTATCGTTGTGTGGGTATCTTCATTTGCAGAGCGCAATTCGATTGGAATATATATATATATATATATATTCACTTAAAAAAACATAGGTTTCACACATGTTATAGTTAGCTGGACATTTCACTCGTAAAAAACCATTGAAATTCCCCCGTTATAGTTAGTTCAGATAACTATAACTCGCGCGACCGCAATCCACTGCTGATGACGTCACATATTACATGACTCATGACATGGTCAGTTGCATCACTCATGACATCACTGATTACATCATCCTTGTGATAGAGTGGCGGCCGCGCGAGTTATAGTTATCTGAACTAACTATAACGGGGGAATTTCAATGGTTTTTTACGAGTGAAATGCTCAGCTAACTATAACATGTGTGAAACCTATGGTTTTTTAAGAGAATTTGCAAGGTTTTTTAAATGCTAATTCCTAACTATAACGTATGTGAAACCTATGGTTTTTTAAGTGAATTTGTATGGCTTTTTAAATGCTAAGTTATGTATGTTTTATTATATTATCACCTTCCTTTTTCACTCTCGCACTGAAAACAAACAAGATGGCGGCCGACACTTCCTGATTTTGACCGATTCGAACGTTGACTGACATGAAACCACCAATCAGAATTACGCTCGCGCACGTTAGGGTGCTCGCACGGTGCTCGCACGGTGCGCGCACGGTGCGCAGCTATAGATATGTATGTGCTTTTAACTGCAATTTTCTCAGGATCTACTGAACAGATTGACTCCACATATGCAAAAGGCACATCCCTGAGCTGAGGACTACCTCTTTGCCAAATTTCAAGTAATTCTGTTCAGCTGTTCAGGCTGTACCGTGGACTAAAGGTCCCTATGGAAAATTGCATGGGGAAAACGCGTTTTGGGACCCCCCTTTTTTCTCAGCCCCTGCTTGACGAATCCCCCCGAGACTTTCAGGGTAGGAGCGGAGCGCCCCACCTATTTTGAAAATTTCGCTAGGATTCGTCAATCGGCGCCAAAGTTATTCCAAATAGAATTTTGCAGATTTCCTATGGAAACACGGTCCTAACTATAACTATCTACTGGCGACCGCCAGTAGATATATATATATATATATATATATATATATATATTATCTCCTACTGGCGGTCACCAGCAGGTAGTTATAGTTAGGACCAAGTTTCCATAGGAAGAGCATTTTTTGTTTTGCTTTTAACTTTGGCATTGTTTGATGAATCTTCATGAAATTTTCCAAACTAATTCTTGGTTCATATCAGCTCCTATGTTGAAAGTTTGGGGGTGATTCGTCAAGGGGGGGCCGAGAAAAAAGGGGGTCCCAAAACGTGTTTTCTCCATGCAATTTCCATAGGAAACTTTAGACAAGGCTACAGGTCGAACGGGTGAACAGAATTACCCCAAATTTAGCAGGGAGAAGGGTCTTGGTCTAGAAAGCACACTTTTGTTTATTTGGTGTAAATCTGTTCAGTAGTTTTGGAGAAATATCGAAATTTACAGATATTGATATTTGGGAATTCTGCCATCTGATTGGCTGAGGCGTTACGAGCACAAGCTTGGTGCTTATTGGCTGCGAGCGGTTGCAACTAGGAAGTGTTGGCAGCCATTTTTATGATTTTGTTGAAGCGGAAAGGGGAAAAAGGGCAAAAAAAGTAGGAAAGAGGTGGGTAGGAGCACTATAACCTCTGTGGGGTGTTTAGGGTGTGCTATACAGAGGTGCGAAGCGAACTACTCATCCCTACCGGTCTGAAAGTGCTGGGCTATGGAAATTAAGTGAGGTATTGCCTAGAGTCTGATGCTGCTAAGGTGAGCTGCTGCGGGACTCAGGGATTAAAGCATGAGCCCAAACTGTGTGTCTTATGCTGTGAAGTCATGTGCCCTCTCCGTTGCACCACACCTGTGGAAGTAGTGTCAGCATGTGTTTATACCTACTAGGACGAAGTACTGACCCCTACTGGTCTGAAAGTGCTGGGGTACGGAAATTATGTGAGGTATTGTCTAAAGTCTCATGCTGCTAAGCTGAGCTGCTGCCGGACTCGGGGATGAAAGTGTGAGTTCAAACTGTGTGTCATATGCTGTGAAGTCATGTGCTCTGGCCGCTGTGCATCATCTGTCCAAATAGTGTCAGCATGTAGTTATACCTACTCGGAGGAACTTTTGTTTCAAACAATGTAACTTGTGTATGGTGCTTAGGGGGTGTTATACAGGGAGTGCGAAGGTAAATTTGTGCGTATCAAATTAATTCGGTATTTGTAAAGTGCAAACTACTCACTCGTACGGGTCTGATGGCGTAAGCTGAGCTGCTGCCATACTCGGGGATAAAGCCGCTGAACTACTGACCCCTACCGGTCTGAAAGTGCGGGTATGGAAATTAAGTGAGGTATTGCCTAGAGTGTCATGCTGCTAAACTGAGCTGCTGCTGGACTAGGGGATCGAACCGTGAGCCCAAAATGTGTGTCCTAGGCTGTGAAGTCATGTGCTCTGGGCGCTGTGCCACACCTGTCCAAGTAGTGTCAGCAATATTTTATACGTAGTAGGAGGAAATTTTGTTTGGAACACGGTAACTTGTATATGGTGCTTAGGTGGTGTTATACAGGGAGTGCGAAGGTAAATCAATACGGTATTTGTAAAGTGCAAACTACTCACCCCTATGGGTCTGAAGGCCCTGGAGGCCAGCGTGGAAATTATGTGAGCTATTAAGTGAGCTATTGCCCAGAATCACATGGTGCTGAGCTGCTGCCGGAGCAGGGGATTAAACCGTGAGCCCTGTGCTCTGAACTCATGTTTTCTGGCCGCTGCGGCACACCTGTCCAAGTAGTGTCAGCATGTGTGCATACGTACTAGGAGGAACTTTTGTTTTAAACAGTGTGACGTCTGTAGGGTGATTGGGGGGTGCTACAGAGGGAATGTGAAGTTCAATTCTGCCATTTCCAATCAATCCGGTATTTGTAAAGTGCAAACTACTCACTCGTACGGGTCTGTAGGCGCTGGGGGCCAGCGTGGAAATTAAGTGAGCTATTGCCCAGAGTCACATGGTGCTATCCTGAGCTGTCGCTAGAGCCGGTGATCAAAGCCAGAGCTCTGTGCTTCAAAGTCAGATGGTCTGGCCGCTGTGCCACAGCTGTGTGGAGAATACATTTTGGCGAGGGTCCGGGAGTTGCCGTTACCTGGCCCTAAAATAGCGGCCTTAAGTTGTCAAGTCAAGTCAAGTCAATCCACTTTATTCGATTAATTAAAATCATAAAAGTACAATACAAAACATACACGAACAATGATAAAAGCATTTAGACAAAGTATATAAAACAATCACTCTTGTGAAATTCATTATATCCAAAATTCTCAAGCCTTTTGATTTACATATATGATAATAATAGGACTTAGACAGTATTCATCAACAATTTTCTGTTTTTCTTGAGCCTCACAGCAGCAACAAGGAAAGACACAATATTAAATGTGTCCCAGGGATTGCTCAGCGTCTGCAGATAAAGTAACGCTGGTCGGACCAGCGTTACTTTATCTGCAGATGCTGAGCAATCCCTGGGACACTTTTAATATTGCGTGTTTCCTTGTTGCTGCTGTGGGGCCTAAGTTGTCAGTTATAGGGTGGCTCTAAAAAGAGCCCTTGTGTTTATTAGTTGGAGCTACATAGAAATGTGGATGCACAGCTTCAGGTTATTCAGAAAAACTCGATTTCCCTGATCTGTTAAGTGTGCTCCATCACTTCTGTAGATATCAACCATATCAAAATGTTTTTGTTGTAGATCGACCCCATTCTATGGTCTCTGAGGTATGCAGACACAGCCTTGTTGACATTCTTCTTAGATTTTTCAATCTGAGGACAACGCTTGTTTGACCATTTCCACTTCTGTCTTTGGTATATATTGAAATATACAAAGGCAGTTTGAGGCAAAAGCAACATCAATTGTTGAAAGGTGTCTTTCATTAGCATTTCCAAACCTACCCCAGTCAATGTGGCTAGGTCGTTTCCACCACAGTGCGCAATCATGTGGTGAGGGTGTTGGAGATGCAAACAGGTATTAACCAAAGGCAACAATTGGTGCCACTTCAATCCTCTCGGTCCAAACCATTTAATGTCCACATTTTGTAAACCTAGGTCTAAGTCAATACGTCTCTGTTCTGCATACCTCTTGCACCAGAAAACATCACTATGTCCTACGATCCACACTAGCATTTTGAAGGTATGGCTGGGAAGTATGGATAGATGTCTGTAGCTCATGCAGTCCGTTTGTAGAATAAGAGATATGTTTAAAGGTGGGGAACTACCTTTTTTTCTCATTCAAAATGATAACTGATTGGGAGATGAAAAGCATTGTTTTTTAAAAGTAGGGTGCACATTCGTTTTGTGGACAAGCATCTTTGTGATTGGTTAAGAAAAAGCAGTTTAAATGTGGAGTACATATCATAGGATAAAATTTGGTCAACTCAACCACACCTGCTACTTGCATTTGGGAAGGCACTGTTCGAACTTAAAACAATCGTGAATTTTTAACCTTCACGTGCCGTTAAATGTTCAGGAAAATGTTGCAAAAAAATAACGTTAGGTTTAAAAAAATTGATGAACTTTTAACCTGCACTTGTTGTAGAATGTTCTAGAAAGTGTGTTGATAGAATACGTTGCACTTCTGACTTCTATGTGTCCTTGAATATTAAAAAAACTGTTTCTATGGAAAATAACCAGTAGAGAGAAGTTTTGCAATCTAAAAGAATCAAGGAACTATTCTAATTTGTTTTTTACATGTATTTATGTGTGGAGTAACTAAATTACAGACACAACAGCACCAGGAAGAGGAACAAGCAGGGAGTGGGGGGATGAGGGGAGATGGGCCCAATGGCACACATGCACAATTAAGTGCAGCACAACTACAGACAAACCATGGCCAAAATGAAACACACCAACAAGGAGCACAAGTCACACAACCCGCCAACATCACACCACTGAACAAGCTCAGAAGAGAAAACCGAACTGCCTGAAAGGGAGATGGGTGAACAAAACCTCACATGAAGGGACATCTCATTCACAATGCAGCAAACACACATAGGAAGCAGAGCACACCAACATCCAACACAATTTTGTCCAAACACAAACATTCGCACAATTGAACACAGGACACAAATGCACTCACCTGCAGTGGATAAACATTTAAAAGCGTCAGTACGAAACAGGCACATGAGAACGCAAAGTACAAACCAACAGTTCGGATGGGGTAGCAATTCACATATGGCAGGCAGCCAGAGAGTCTGTGACACATACATTGGCATACAAATGAAGACACAACACATTTGGAGACAAGTGAAAATGAGGAAACTTTATAAAAAAAAGTGCGTGTCAGTACGGCCAAGAGTAGTGCCGCGATATGCAGACAAATGCAGCAGCATGCCTGAATAAGGAACGTCGGAAAATGTCCATGTTCACCTCTGAGTAGTCCATCACCAACACACGTCAGTGTCAAGCAGCATTGGTTGTCCGCCCCTCAGACATGAGTCAACGCCAATGCAGCTATGTCCACTTTCGTCTTGGAACATGTGACCAGATGCACAACGTGCAATGAGGTGGCGGGAGACGTGCAATGTGGCACATCGAGTCATGGTTGCAGGTACCTTGTCACTCATCCATGAACGCGAGTTCAGCTGCATAAGCCACTATCTCTAATGAGTGATGGTTGGCCACAATATTTGACATGTCATCGATGTAATCCATCAGCAGACCGGGACAGATGTGCTGACTCCAACCACTGTACCCAATGTGCACCAAAGCAGAATCGGGAAGTGGGTCAATTTGCTCACTGCATACTACGACACGTGCAATCTCCCAGGCCCAGTTCCCAACATGCATGCCAAACATCCATGCATGCCATAAACGGGCATCACCATGACACTCCTGGTCGTGGGCCAACAGGGGGCGCACACACCCGTCGTAATCCATGTCAGCTACCCACATGTTGGAGAGGCACTCGTCCATGAACCACTCGGATAGGCACGTGCGACATTGCAATACAGGTTGAACGCTGGTGACATCCGTAATGCGGAAGCTCAGCCGGTAAGTGATCCGCAGCACTGCCAAAGGTAGTGCACCCAGGACATGTAGCAGACGTGCAAGGTATAGGTGGACGTGAATGGAGTCGACCATGTGTTCGGGGTGCCCTGCTATGCGTCAGTGGCTCTGCTTGTAGTTGCACTGGCTTGCCGTGTGCCAGTCTTGTGGATGAAATGGCACAGCTTGGTGCAATGAGCCGGATCTGTGAGCAATGGGTGCAGGGCAGGATTGTGGTGGGAGTACGTGTGAAGGCCATTTCACGCACGCTAACTACAACAAAGGACTTTTGAGTGTGGGATGTCCACTCGTTCTCAAATCGGGCAGTGGGTAGTGTGGGAGACGGATGCAAATATTATCGTATCTGTCAGGGGGGCTGGCCACTTGCAAGTTCCTTCTCAGAGCAGCAGATGTGTTAGCGCAAGATAGCTCAGACAAAGAACCTTTCATCCTTACAGTAACTTCTCTAGATGCATTCATACAGGATGTGTACAAAGGCCGGTCGTGGGTGTTGTGGGATGTCTGCGACCCTGGTCATCATGGATGAGATGCCCAGCACGTGGCACATGGGCGGGTTCACTGTGTGTTACATTGCCAAACAGCTACTCCTCCCTCCCACGAGCACCCACACTTTTGTGCGCTGCGCTGGTGTATCCCGTTCACTCCTATTGCACACCGTTGTAATGCCTATTCGCGCATGTCCTGCGGCATTCCAATCAAACGTGACTCTGCCGTTTGGAGGTGGTGCATGCCACTTTACAACATCGACTGCTGCGCCCCTTGTGGCAGCCACACCAGAACACAGAGACACACTTACCGCACTTTGTGCACACGGACATGTGTGAGACACCCCGTTCCCTTTGCCGCTTGTGCATGCAGGAGGATACGTGCGTATCTACATCTCTAGGCTCACTGCCAACGCTGAGGTGACATGGTAACGTCCTCTGAAGACAGCACACTGTGATGTTGCAGGGCCCGTGCCTATCATGCTAACACAAAGACCACATGGACATAATTGCTCATATGCGGGTTCGGGGGGCGTTGGCGGTCCTGGGGTTGTTGCGATGAGTGTTATGGCCCTCATGGGTATCCGTGTTTCATGCTCATTGACTCTATGGCACCTGTGAGTGTTCAGGTGTGGCTCTTGGCTGTGTTCCCTTTCAGGCTGCAGGTAGTCGTCCTGCTTAACACCAGCAGAAAGCAGGTGTAAAATCTCTGGTGCTAACGTGGCTTATCGCCGGAATTTGTTTTGCATCGCAGCTTTTGCCTTTCGTTGTGAAAGCTGTGATGTGCTTTTTGTGTACAATAAATGAACTGGGCAGTATATCCCGTCAAGATCCAGCAATTGACCCACTATTCCCAATCAATATAAATACAATGAGATTTCTTCATTGATTTTGTGTGTACACTGTAAATGCACCCACTACCACAGTGCAATTCAATACAGGATTTTAGTATTAAGAATAAATTGCAAAGGTGCACCTCGTGTGTATTTGCACGGGAACACCTACTCTGCATCTCAATTTCAGCACTTTAATGCAGCTACAGTTGAGATAAATCTAACACACTATTCAGAAGCTGGTGCAAACTGCAGACATCACCAGTATTCCCGCGACAACTGCCCCAAAATATAACACCATGGTGGACACCACCAAATAACAGTAATAAGAACCGAGAAAGAGTCACACAGCACTTAAGTAACAACCAAAAACTTTATTGAATTTTTTTTTCCAAACTTTATTTTTTCGTAAACGTATATATAAAGGATAAACTAAGTTTAACAAAATGAATACTAAACAACAATGCGGAACACTCCTGTCGGGACCATGAATGTCGACGACACAGCCTGGAAAATAAAGCACAAAATAAGGACGTGTGTAATGCGCATATCAAAGGAGTGAGACACAGGGAAGGAAAAAAAAAGCCAGAGAGAAAAAGAGAGGGAAGGAAAGAAAGGGCGTGGGAAAGGGAGATAGAGAAAGAGAAGGAAAGGAAGGAAGACAGTGAGAGAGAGAGTGAAGAGAGGGAAGTGAGAGAGAGAGAGAGAGAGATACTGCCGCCCCTGTGCATCCATGACCAAATAATTACCTGCTGCCACCGGAGTGTGTACCAGTGGGCACTCCACGTGCCCGTCAAAGCTCCGCGGCCCGGCAGATCTCACAGATGTCGCTGAGTCCTGAATCATCAATGGCAGAGATCACATCAGCTTCTCCGTGGCCCGGCAAATCTCACACATGTTGCTGAGTCCTGAGTCATCAATGGCGGAGACCACATCAGCTCTTGGTGCTGCTAACCCTGTGCAAAGCAAGTCAGCGCAACATGGTGGTAGGCCGCTGACAGCCATACAACTTAGGGTGCGACTAACCCTGTGCAACTCAAGTCCGCACCACGTGATGGTAGGCCCCTGTCGGCCACATCAGCTTCGGGTGGCACTAACCCTGTGCTGGTCAAGTCCGCGCCATGTGGTAGTAGGCCCCTGACGGCCATACAGCTCAGGGTGCGATTAACCCTCTGCGCAACTTTTGATGGACTCTTTATGATTGAGACCCGTGGAGCGTCCGCCATCCAGTCACCACCGGCAATAAAGGATGTGACATTGTCGATGCATTATATTTGCCTGGTCACATGGCCTGTGACGCATGTGCCAGATGGGTGTGGTGTGTGTGCAAACCTGCCCTCAGGGAGTGGCCGTGACATGTTGACAACTAGACCACTGACTTGCACAAAAACAGCGAGTATGACTGCGACAGGTAGCTATGTGGGTGTGAAAACTTGTTTTCAAAATTGATTTTCCATAGGAAACTTTAGGCAAGGCTACAGGTCAAACGGCTGAACGGAATTACGCCAAATTTGGTAGGGAGAAAGGTCATGATCCAGAAAGCGCGCTTTCTGGCATCAAGTGAAAATATAAAAGAAAGGTCCCGGGGGCAATTTAATATACTGGAGCTCTGTCCTTGCGAGATAACCCTTTCTCGCTCCCTCTTCCCAACATCACCACTTCGCAGCTATAGCGTTAGAAGCCAGTCCGTCGGCTCGCAGCTTTCTACCTTTGCGAGCTAGTACGCTGCTGTGCCTGTACCTCTGCGAGCTACTACGCTGCTGTTCCTTTGGGAGCGGACTGTGATTCAGTCCGTCAGCTGGCATCTGTCCGAGGCATTTCTGAAAACATACTGGAGTTCTTTCTGTGAGAGATACCCCTTTCACGCTGCCTCTCCCCACATCAGCAGGTAACGCACCCTCTTTCCACATTACCAACATACCCCCAATAACCTTCTTGGGCCCGAATTGTCCCTGTGCGGATGGACAAACAAGAATCTTAGTCATGTATAGATTTCCATATAAAACATTTTATTTAAACAAAACAACAACAAATAAAACTGAAGGGAGTCTGGTGCTGTGGTCGCTGCCACGAAGTTGGGGTCACTGTCATTCAGGACTCAGGACACAGTTCCACATGTGGGATTGGCTTGTATTGAACAGGGTTAGTGGCACCACGTGTTGCCCCTTGTGTTGTACAGGGTTAGTTGCACCACGTGTCGCCGGCCTTGCATATGGAAATATGCCTGACATATCAAAGGGAGTCTGTTGCTGTGGTCGCTGCGACGAAGTTGGGGTCACTGCCATTCAGGACTCAAGACACAGTTCCACATGTGGGATCGGCTTGTGTTAACAGGGTTAGTGGCACCACATATCGTGGCTTGTGTTGAACAGGGTTAGTGGCACCACGTGTCAAAAATTCGAATTGCGAGCTCTGTTGCCCACAGTGCAGACTGTTATTTAGTGTTTGCTTGCACTTGAAGATGAATTTGTTGATTGTACTGAAGCTATAACTGATATAAAAAAAGTTCTTGAAGCAAGGATACTAAAAGGATATTATGTAGGTTTTAGGCCTGTGATAGTTACTTGCCTAGTGAACTCTGTAATTAATGAATCAAGATGTAATTTTAATTGTGTGCCCTACTGACCACAGTGTAGGTGTATCATGAAAAGATTAAATATGTATAGAATACACTGTCGAAGTGTATGAGCCTGTGATGCTGCTTGGTGCGGACGGGCCGCAGTGAGAGCTATGTCTCTTGCCTACTGCGTCATCTGCAATCGCAACTGTATCTGAATTGTGAGCCCTGCTGATCGCAGTGTAGGCCAGAGGTAGTGGTGAGCAAGGGCCCACAGCCACATGCATAGGTTGGTGGCCCAACCGGCCTGTGTAGTTTAGGTTCAGTGGCACCACGTGTCGCCGGCCTTCCATATGCAAATACGCGTCACTAATCGAAGGGAGTCTTGTACTGTGGTCACTGCCACGAAGTTGGGGTCACTGCCATTCAGGACTCAGGACAGAGTTACACATGTGGGATCGGCTTGTGTTGAACAGGGTTAGTGGCACCAAGTGTCACCGGCCTTGCATATGGAAATATGCCTAACTGATCAAAGGGAGTATGCTGCTGTGGTCACTGCCACGGACTTGGGGTCACTGCCATTCAGGACTGAGGACACAGTTCCATATGTGGGATCGGCTTGTGTTGAGCAGGGTTAGTGGCACCACGTGGCGCGCCTTGTGTTGTACAGGGTTAGTGGCACCACGTGTCGCTGGCCTTGCATATGGAAATATGCCTAACTGAACAAAGGGAGTCTGGTTCTGTGGTCGCTGCCATGGACTTGGGATCACTGCCATTCAGGACTCAGGACACAGTTCCAGATGTGGGATCAGCTTGTGTTGAACAGGGTTAGTGCCACCACATGTCGCCGGCTTGTGTTGAACAGGGTTAGTGGCACCATGTGTTGCGGCTTGTGTTGAATTCTGCCTCAATAAATCCACGTGGCAATGACTTGTGGTGCAGTGAGTTAGTGGCACCTGAATCACTCAGCATGTGCGCACCCTGCGATGATGCGTGGTTCAGGCGGGCCTCACTGGTAGCAATGTCGTTAAATGCTTTGAAAGAATCTCCATAGCAGTCAAAATCTCCAAGTAATTCCATTTCAGTCCTCCAAGGTTTGAAGAGTTGCAGAAGAGCTAAATAGAAAAACTCTCTCTTATCTGGAGTATCACAACTTAATTTCCTGTGATTAATCAAATTTCCTTTGGCATTCTTTAATAAACATTCATCAGATCCAATTACAACATATTTCCCTTCATTTATTATTCTGTAACATTTTTTCTAAAACTATAATGTTGCAGTATTTCATATAGACATATGTTTTCCAAGTATGGACTTCTATTTGGATAGCATGGGAGGAACAGTAATTGAGTTATCTGCAACATATTGTATATCCATATTTGCATTCCACATCTTCAAAATTACTGGATTGTAATCATTAATGTACTTCGATTCTTCTGTTCTTTTTATATAATAAGTATTTTTGGGTGATTTTTGAGTGATAATATGCCTCACTGCTGACATAGAACTGTTCACTCTTCCTTGCGATGACTTATGGTGCACTGAGTTAGTAGTACCTTTGGCGCTCAGCGTGTATGTACCCTGCGATGATGCGTGGTCCGGGAGGGCCGCACTCGGATCAATGTCTTTTGTCTATTGAATTCTGCCTCAATAAGGCCATGTGGCGATGACTTATGGTGCACTTAGTTAGTAGTACCTTTTGCGCTCAGTGTGTACGTACCCTGTGATGATGCGTGGTTTGGGGGGGCGCACTCGGAGCAATGTCTTTTGTCTATTGGATTCTGCGTCAGTAAGGCCACGTGTCGATGACTTGTGGTGCACTGAGTTAGTGGAACCTTTGGCGCTCAGCGTGTGCCCACCCTGCCATGATGCGTGGACCGAGAGGGCCGCACTGGGAGCAATGTATCTTGCGTACTGGACTGCGTCATCTGCAATCGCTAATCCATCTGAATTGTGATGCCTGCTGTCCGCAGTGTAGATCGAAGGCAGTAGTCTGTACAGACATAAGTCTGCAGTGCTGTGCCACTGGGTTTGCAGGGGGCCTGTGTCACGGAGACCCGTAGTCATGGCGGCAGCCTCGTGGCAGAGTGAGGCCCGCCGCTCTGGCACAGTCGTTGGTCTTCACAGTTCACAAGTGAACCACGGCCAGAGCCCCGGCCTATTTATTCACACTCCTACGCTGAAGTGGCGCAAGTCGGACCAGCCCACTCCGGTTACACTTATGCTTACAGGGGGGGGCGATACAGCTACATGACTGAGATCGTCCCTAGTGTTTGACGTAACATGGTTGGGTCCACTGTCCCCAACACTACAAGCACCAGTAGTATTTGTGCACATGGAGAGGTGTGTGTTCTGCATACTGAGATGTGTCCAGCACTTCACCGCTACACTTTGCATTGTGTGCATTGTTATTCATGGGTGAATTGCTTCCTTCACATATAGTTTGTTCACACCTGTCTCAATATTCAGCTATTGTGTGGCTGAGGAGCCATGCCGTTTTCGGAAAGTTCGCTGTCTTGTCCTGCGCTGCCTCAGTGGTAGGGGGGGTCCTGGGGGTGGTGGTGGGTGTTGTGGCGTTCTTGGGTGTGAGAGCTGCTTGATCAGTAGGTCTATGACATGTGTTGGTCTTCAGATGTGGCTCTGGGCTGGGCTCCCTTTCATACTGTATGTAGTTGTTTAATATTTAAAAAACAAGAAGACATTAAATAATAAATAAAATTTAAAAAACTATTTTTAGGATATTAAAGTTACAAAACATCAATTTTTTCCCCAAAATTACTGGGAAAAACATAGGTTTTATGAACATTATAATTAGAAATAAGTATTTAAATAACCTTTAAAATTCCCCAAAAAACATAGGTCTCAGGAAGATTAAAGTTAGAAATTAGTATTTAAAAAAAAATCAAATTTACTGAAAAAACAATTGCCACATTTCCCAACATTGAGCTATTATATGGCTAAGGGATCATGCCGTTTTTGGAGGGTTCGCTGTCCTGTTCTGCACTGCCTTGGTGGTAGTAGGGAGAGGGGTTGTACGGGGGGAGGTCCTGAGGTTTGTGGCAGTGGGTGTTGTGTTCAAAACATTGAAATTCCCTGGAAAAAAAAGGTTTCAGGCACGTTATAGTTCGAAATGAGCATTTAAAAAACCTTAAAAATTCACTGAAAAAACCATAGGTTTCAGGCATGTTATAGTTAGAAATTAGCATTTAAAAAAACCTTAGAAATTCACTGAAAGAAACCATAGGTTTCAGGGACGTTATAGTTACTTGGACATTTGACTCATATAAAACCAGAGAAATTCGCCTGTTATAGTTAGTTGAGCTAACTATAACACGAGCGCCCGCAATGCACTGGTGATGACATCAAATTGTCAATCGCCTTGTAGCTCCTCACAGCAATACACTCACAACAAACACCTTGACAAAACCAAACCAGCCCTAACAAAGCCAATAGGCTGGCGTCGAAACCATACCTATTGGCTTTGCCAATGCTTGATACTGTTTTGAGAGTGGGCTGCATGGAAGGCCTCTAATGTTAAGTCTTCTGATCTGAAATGCGTTTACGAGTAATCGCTGAAAGCAGGAGATAGGATCAATTCTCGCAAGTTTCGTCAGAACAAAGGATCTATTTGGGTGCTAGTCAAAATCCCATGGATTCTTCTAAATTACGTCACCAAGCGTCAGATTTATCACGTTTCAGTATTTAAGTTAACACTGTATTGCTGCTTGAGTCACAAAAGCGACCACGAAACGGTGCCCTAGTTATATTTGATACTGGAAATATTAAAATGGATTAAAGTGCTGCATTTTTCCTTGATAACCCACTATAATAAGACCACATCCGCGGTCGTGAATTGGATATATATGACGACTAGCAGTTTTTCCATTAATTCAGAGTAAAGCCTGCGACTCTGTGGACTGTATAATTTTGAAACGTAATTAAAAACAAATGTTTTCCGATAACAAAATTCATTTGTTTTTTTTAGTAAACCGGAGATGCATTTTCATAAATTAACCACCCCACCTCATTCATCAGTCGGAAGCAAGTTTCTTGACTAAGCACATTCATTTTCTGTGTTCGAAGAATTGTTTGGAACTCCCACTGGTGCACATAAGCACCACAGCAGAAGATTGTGTTTGCGAAAATGAGGCAATTAATCTGCATATATATGAGAGGTTCTGACATTTTTTGTTCTGCATCTATCAGTCTCATTTCAGTTGTCAGTAATTATACAGAGAGAAAGCCTGTGTGCCGGATGCAATCAGTGTTGGGTCATCAAGTGTAACTAGGTACAGAACCTAAACGAAGAGCACACAGCTCAGTCAGGAACTGACCTCTTAACTGAGGTAAAACTCAATTTCTGGGTCATATTTTAATCACTTTCAGACTAAGAACATGAGTCAGTCCTCTGCGTCTAAGATGCTATGTTAGAGGTGTCCAACCTCGGCACAGACGGGCTTCACCCCTGCAAGGTTTTCCGGACACCTGCAAAACATACTTTTATATGTAATATATAGAATTATAGATGAGGAAGAGGGAATAATGGGGGTGTTTTTACTGAGATGTTCTGAGTGACATCAAACAGAAAAAGAGCAAAGACCGGGTCACTTATGATGTCACATAGAATCCAAAGTTGAATAACATCCACCATTCAATTTTACAGATATACAACTTTATGTTATATGTGGACTCCGAGTAATCTACACCTGCCTTCAACGTCTTTGTAGGGCCAGAGGAGCAATTGGGGAAACATACATACCATGCCTCCTCCCTCCGAAATATAAAAAAAATCCTTGTTTCCTCCTACCCATTCCTACCACCATTTGTGCCTTCCCACCCCCAGCACCAGAAGCTGTTCTCTCTGGTCTCATTCGAACTGAGAGCCAGCACTGCTCTGACATTCTATCTGAGGTCCCAGTCAAAGCATCATGGAATTCCTTTATGAAGTAGTAACAGCAGGAAGCAACCTTTGTTTCCCACTGTTGCTATGTTGTAGCATTGTAAACAAGTTTAGAATCTGGTTATTCATGATAAAGCCATGCATCAGCTATAGGAATTTAAATGGTATCTGTGAACTGCAGGAATGTTTTTCACCGAAGGGTTATGAGTTACATCAAATAGACAATGAGAGCAGTCTGCTTTTCACTGTGGGGTTATGAGTTACATCAAAAAGGCAATGAGAGCAAGGCTCCGAATCCAGAGGGGAAAAACATTTCCATAATTTACATTTTACCCATCTATAATTATTATGTTGGATATAGACCTCCAAACTCATCGGCCCTTGCTTCTAATAATATTCAGGGGCAGAGGAGTACTGGGAGAGCCATATATAAACTGTAAAAAACCTTTAAAAACTCTTGCCTCTTGCCACCATCACCCTCAAGATGCGCTCCCCTCCTCCACACTTAAAAATATGGGGGATAGTTACTAATCTTTAATGCAAGTTACTGTGCTGCGCAAAAGGGAGAGAAATGCAAAAAGAACAGATGATAGACCGAATGCTGAACATATCAAACATTCACCCTAATCACAGATCCGGGTCAAATACATTGTGATTTTTGCATACCACGCCATTCCAGTTTAAACCCAGCCATATGCAAATCAGCCTTTACCATGCTCCCCATGGGGACAGTGGAGCTGGAACTGCCAGGCATTGTGCTCCCTGGACCAGAAACAAGCATCCTGGGACTGGTTTCAGGGACTCACCCCTCATCAGCCAGGCTAGTTTGAATCTGGTGGTGTGACGAGCATAGGACCCTCGTCTGGAAATACCCTTCCTAGGTTGGGTGACAAATGCAAAAAGAATAGATTATAGATAGAATGCTGAACAAATCAGATATTCACCTTCAGACACATATCTGGGTTAAAGACATCGTTTTGTTGCACCCCACACCATTCTAGTTTAGACCAAGCCATATGCAAATCAGCCTTTACCCTGCTCTCCATGGGAATAGTCTAATCCGAACTGCCAGGCCAGGTCCTCCCTGGACCAGAAATAATCACTCTGGGACAGGTTCCGACATATCACCACTCATCAGCCAGGCTAGCTTGAATCTGGTGGTGTAGAGAGCACAGGACACACGTCTGGGCATACCCTTCCCACTAAGGGCGAAAAAAGCAAAAAGAACAGATGATTGACGGGATGCTGAACAAATCAGACATTCACCCCAGCCACAGATCTGGGTTGAATCCATCTTTTCTTTGCACGCCATTCCAGTTTAGACCCAGTCATAGGCAAATCAGCCTTGACCCTGCTCCCCACTGGAACAGTCCAGCCCCAACTGCATAAAAGGGAGAGAACAGAAATGCTCCATAATTACAAACATATGGAGGGTTTCTGCTCTCTCCTTGTGCTGGTGCACAGTGTGCAGCCTAGCAGTAATTAAAGTTCCCTTGCACCATAGTGCAAGGGTGCCTGCATTACAAGCAGGATGATTTTTGTGTGGTAAGGTAAACCTATTCATTCATATTTATCTTTCTATGTGTGATGTACAGTGCAGCACACATGGAAAGAGAAAATAATGATAAGAAATGAAGATATTTTTCATTGCTGTGCTCACTGAGGAATAAATAGGATGTTGACACATTCCCAGGTTTACTAGCTTAGTAAATCTAGTAATGTGCCAAACTCCATGGGTGGATTCATGGGAATGCCCATGCTCCATCCAAGGAATTCCTCCCAGACACAGTGTAATGCAACGCACCACAAAGCGCTTTGTTGCATTAGTTTTTCTTTACAAAAAGAAGCAATGCGGTGCAAATTGGCTATTGTAGTGGCTTGGAAAATGTTAGTTAGGGTTTGTGTTGCCTTGCGATGACGTGCGGCACACAAGGACAATGCAAGCCCTTAGTAAATCTCAGCCTAAATTCCTGAACATTGCTACTAACCCCACCACCCTCTGAAAATAATCTTAAACCCCACCACCCTCTGAAAAACCATCTCTAAAAACTGGCCTCCCGCTTTCTTCTGTCTTTTGTAGGCCTGTGACAACTGGAAGAGGTGGTATAAGGTGGTTGTGACCACCATTTATCATTCCATTGCTGCTCTCTGGAGATCCAAGTGAAGCGGTGTAACAAAGGGGACTCAAGCCCTTCTCCTGACTGATGTCATCACAGTGGATAATCACCTTGGTTAACCACTGCTGTGACATCACTGCTTTGAATAGCCTCATTCTGATCTGGTTACTCATGTAAAGGCTTCCAATCAAAGTCTTCTGCAATAAATGAATGTTATTTTATGGCAAATATTTCACAGATCTGGTGCTATTCCATGCTACTATCCTTGGGACTAGCTACCAATGCTGTGAGGGGTCATCAAGGCAGCAACTTGAATAAAAGTTTAAAATGCCTTTCCCCAGCACTTCAGATGCAAAGTGGGAAACTATCAATGAACTGGGGTGGGATAAGGGGTGAAACTTGGGTTGTTTTCATGAGTTAAATAGTTTGTGATAATGTAGATTTTCCTAATAAGTTATGACGGAAAGTCTTAATTTTATTAAAGACACGGAGGCGAGTATTATGCATTCTTTTCTTGCATTTATTATAATATCAGCAAGATAAGAAAAACAACTACACTCCCCAGAAGGCTGCAGGAGGAAACTACTGGCCAATGGGGAGAACACTAACAAAAAATACACCATTCAGGTCAGCCCAACTACATTAGGACCTATCTGACCGCAAGCAGTCCTCTTTTCTTGTGCAAGTTAGTAAGATGGTGAAAACAAAGGAACCAAAAATAACAGTAGATAAACAGTCAAAATCCAGGTAAACAGATCTTGAACCAGGAACACCATGGAGGAAACATCCTGAGGAAACCACATTGGTAGGCAGTTAGACGTCGATGCCAAGAAATCTGGTGAGATAGGACGACTCTCACGAGGAAGGTGGTGGTAGAGCCGGAGTACCTAAGGGGGGGGGAAAAACAGAACAAATTAGAGCTGTTGTGGAGGGATAATACTCGCCTCCGTGTCTTTAATAAAATTAAGACTTTCCGTCATAACTTATTAGGAAAATCTACATTTTATGGCAAGACCGGAGGCTCCTATTATGCTAGTTCAAAGCATATCAACAACCAAAGAAGAAGCAGTAATCACAGGTTTACAATAAAAGGTCTTAAACACATTATCATTAGACCAATCTGCTGACTTGAGGATATCCTCCAGGCGCGAGCCTGACCAAAAGGCCTTTGAAGCCATGGCACCCCTGGTAGAATGAGCTCCAAAAGTAGAAGCGTCAATGCCCGCAAGAGACATGATCCAACGGACCCAACGGGCCAGGGTAGCAGAAGAGACGGGGAGGTGAGGTTTGCGGAAAGAAATGAGCAATTGTGTATGGGAAGAAGACCTAAAGTCAGCAGATTTGTTTTCATAGGCTTTTAGGCAACGACCTACACATAATTTTGGTTGAGCTGGAAAATAAGGATAAAACACTGATTGTAAATTTGTTTTAGTGCGTCTCTGCACTTTAAACAGCACACCAGTAGGAGAAAACTGTCTTGAAGAAAGGTCTAAAGCTCTAACATCAGAGACACGTTTAATGGAGATTAAACACAACAACATAGTAAGTTTTGCAGACAACATTTTCAGGGAGAGAGCGGTATTGTCAGGCCAATCCAAAAACAATTTGAAAACCAAATTAACGTCCCATAAAGAAGAATACTTAGCCAACGGAGGTTTGGAAAAGCGAACTCCTCTTAACAAACGGCAAACAAGTGGATGGGATCCGACGGGTTTATTGTCAACTGGACAATGATTAAGAGAAATAGCTGATCTGTATAAATTCACTGTGCGATAAGACTTACCAGCACTGGCCTCCGAGGCCAGAAAATTGACTACAAAAGTCACAGAGGCTGAAAAGGGATCGACAGACCGTTCAAGACACCAGCTTGACCAAAGAGACCAAGCGGATTTGTATGCCCTGGAAGTACCGGGAGCCCAGGCCCGGCTGATAAAGATTGAAGCTTCTTGAGAAAGGAGTTGGTCAGAAGAGAGAGACTGGACAGCTTCCAGGCCGATAGGGTCAAGGACTGATCGAGAATGAGGAATGAGGGAGAAGGACCGGAAAGTCCACTGCCAGTTCCAAAAGGGACGGAAACCATATCTGGGATTGCCAAAAGGGTACCACTATGACCAGAGACGTCTGTTGGCGTCGAATCTGAGAAAGGACCCTGTTGATCATAAGAAAGGGAGGAAAAGCGTAATTGAGATGCAGTGACCAGTCCTGGAGGAAGGCATCGGTCGCTAAAGCCAGCGGATCCGGGCGCCAACTGTAGAAACGAGGTAACTGAGAATTGAGGCGAGACGCGAAAAGGTCGATGAAGAAAGGGCCCCACTTGAGAGAGAGAGAAAGAAACACGGAGGGAAGTAACCTCCAGTCGCTGGAATCCCGGAGATACCGAGAGTGCCAATCCGCGATGGAATTGAGATTGCCGGGGAGATATTCTGCTTGAAGAGAGAGATTGTGAAGGAGACAAAAATGCCACCGACTCTTGGCGAGTTCCGCGAGGGGTTTGGATCTTGTGCCACCTAGATGGTTGATGTAACGGACCGCAGAAACATTGTCCATCCTGAGAAGAATGGAACAACTTACCTTGTTCTTTGTGAGGCTGCGGATTGCAAAGGAGCCTGCAAGCATCTCTAAACAGTTGATGTGCAATGACGACTCCTCTAGAGACCATGTACCTCCAGTCGAGATTGGTCCACAACGGGCGCCCCAACCCGCCAGGCTTGCATCTGATTCTAACACAAGATCTGGGGCCGTGGCGAAGATAGTTCTGCCGTTCCACGCATCTAAATGGTCTATCCACCATCGCAGCTCGGACCGCGAGTCTCTGTCTAGGAGGATAAGATCGGAGTAAGCCAGACCCTGATGCAGATGTTTGATTTTTAAGCGTTGAAGGGCCCGATAATGAAGAGGGCCGGGGAAGATTGCTTGGATGGAGGCTGACAGAAGCCCCACCATCCTTGCGAGGGAACGAAGGGAAATATGGGATAGAGAAAGAACTTGAGAAATTTCTGCACGAATATCCGCGATCTTTTCGGTAGGAAGGAAGAGAGACGCGGAGGGGGAATCCACGCGAAACCCCAGAAACTCTACACTTTGAGAGGGAGTTAATATGGACTTCTCCGGATTGATAAGAAAACCAAGATCGAGAAGAAGGGATTGGGTCACCTGAAGGTCCCGCAACAGACCTGGTTTGCTCGTATTCATTAGAAGAATATCGTCCAGATAGATGATCAGGCGAATACCCAAGGCCCGAAGATAAGCCACCACTGGCTTCATGATTTTGGTGAAGCACCAAGGAGCCGAAGAGAGTCCGAAGGGGAGCGAACAAAACCGATAAGTTACGCCCAGCCATTGAAACTGGAGGAACTTGGAATGCGAGGGATGGATAGGAACTGTCAGATACGCATCCTGAAGGTCCAAGCGGACCATCCAATCGCTGGCACGCAAAGTGTCTCGTAGATGGAGAATGGTCTCCATTTTGAAATGCCTGTAAACGACAAACTGATTGAAAATTTTGAGATTGATGACCGGTCGCATCTTTTTGTTCTTTTTGCGAACCAGAAACAAAGTGCTGAGAAATCCCGAGGGATCGAACGGAAGTCTTTGGATAGCTTTCTTTGTCAGCAGGGAAAGAATTTCCTGAGATATCAGAAGCGAAACGTCGGCGGAAAAAACCAGAGGAGGAGGCAAAGTATCCTGGAAAGGAGGAGCGTAAAATTCTATAAGATAGCCTTGGACAGAATTGAGAACCCAAGGGTCGGAGGTTAAAGTTTGCCATTTGCTTAGAAACAGAGCCAAGCGCCCTCCAACGGGAGGGCCAGAAGACAGGCTTACCTTGTTGGGAATAGTTGGTGTTGTTGACGTTGCCTCTGTGGCCCCTCTGTCCACGACCCCGGAAGCCACGGCTACGTTGGGGGTAGAATTGAGGCTTGTACTATTGGTATCCGGAGTTGGAAGCACCTCTGGAACCTTGGTAGGAGGAAAAACGGCCGGAAGAGCGGTTCCTGCCTCTGCCGGCCCTGCCAAAAACCCGAGGGGCAAAAACATTTTTGATTGAAAGTTGTGCCTTATCCAACGAGGCGAAAGTGGAAACAAATTTCGAAAGGTCCTTGACTAAGGAGTCACCAAAAAGAAGACCATCTGCCTTTGCTCCAGGGTCCTGAGATGCCAGATTGGCTAACTTAGGGTCTAACTTGATTAGCAGACCTTTGCGCCTCTCGTGAGTAATAGCCGCATTGGCGTTGCTCAATAAACAAAAAGTACGCTGGGCCCAAAGCGAAATCTCTTCTGGATTCAAAACCAGCTCTTCTGATCGGGCAGTCTCCGCCAGATCCAAAATGCGGGCAAGAGGGCCTACCATATCCAACAGTTTGTCCTGGCAGGAGGACCAAGCTCTGTCTACCCCCTTACGAGGGTCTTTGCCAAACTTGGAGAAGAAGGTGAGGAGCGGTTGATCAATGGCGGGAGTGACCGTAATATGAGAGGCCAAAGAAGGTTTGGGGCACTCGGATTTTAACTTAGCTCTGACCGACTTGTCCAGAGGCTGTCGCAGCTTAGAAGAGATGTACTCCCCTACATGGGGAACGGGAAACCATTCCGTGGAATTGGGATGTCTAATCAGGGCAGGATCGAACATAGGCAATCCCTCCGAGTCCAGAATACGTTCTGACTCAAAAGGTGATAATTTTTGCTTTTTGGGCGAAGAATCGCCAACTCCAAAAAGATCAAAGAGATCGTCGTCATCTGTGTCACCCAAATCGTCATCCGTATCCTGGATGGTATCAATGACCAGCTTCTTAGGCACCTCCACATTCTTTTTCTTGGCTTTGCTTTTGCCAAAGATCAAAGTAGACCCCTCCTTTGACTGAGGCCTGGGAGGAATAGCATCCTCAATCTTGCGCGAGGAAACCTCGCTAATCAAATGTGACACTTTTGTAGAACTAGTGGAAGGAACCAGTTTACGTTTTCTGCTTTCCCCCGCAGAATGGGCCAAAGCTTTGGTCATGAGACTAAGAAAAGAATTTTCCATAGTCTTAGAAACTTTCCTCATAGAATGTCCTACCGCAGTTTCAACAGAAGAGTTGATAAAATGACTTAAATCCGATTTAAAATTGGTAGTATCGTCATTATCAAGCTCAGGAGAGCTGGGCACATCCATTTTCAATAAAAACTGGTGA
Source organism: Triturus cristatus (assembly GCF_964204655.1). Lineage (NCBI taxonomy): Eukaryota > Metazoa > Chordata > Amphibia > Caudata > Salamandridae > Triturus > Triturus cristatus. Next base: position 909,524,113 of record NC_140592.1, read on the forward strand.
ACAAGGGGTTAATAGCAGGCAAAACAAAAGGGGGCGTGTACAAGCAAGCTTGCCGGTGAAACGAACTGCAGAGGAGACAAGCAGTCGAGCCCTGAGGCGAGCGTGAGAAGGAAGCTTCGCTGAGGAGACAGGCAGTAGCTATGAGGGAGCGAAGCGTCAACAAGAAAAAACGGTAAACAAACAAAGCGCGCGCGCGCGCGTGTAGACGCGCTAAATATGAAAGGTGAGGGGGCGTTAAACGAGCAGACCGCAGGAAAGCCGAAAGCGCACTAAGCAGCGCGTGTAAACAGAGCGCGTGAGGAGCGCTAATGAAAATATTCAATTGAAACCCAATTAAATAAAGTAAACCAAATATTCACACAGCGTAATGAGGAGAATATGTAAAAACGACTTATCTGACTGCGAGCAGCAAGAAAAGAGGACTGCTTGCGGTCAGATAGGTCCTAATGTAGTTGGGCTGACCTGATTGGTGTATTTTTTGTTAGTGTTCTCCCCATTGGCCAGTAGTTTCCTCCTGCAGCCTTCTGGGGAGTGTAGTTGTTTTTCTTATCTTGCTGCTATTATAATAAATGCAAGAAAAGAATGCATAATAGGAACCTCCGGTCTTGCCATAAAATTCTTTTGCTACTCAGGTATTCTTAGGAACTGATGCCGTGTTGGCATTGATCCGACCCACCCAGAACTGGAGAGAGCAGCAATGTGATCACAAAGATTCTGACAAGAATTGTTTCTGAAAATTCTCATATGACAATTTATTGAAGACCATATAGGCGGACAAATGAAATTAAATTCTGAATACTCCTTATGGTTTAGAAAGCGGATATGCTTTTTCATTCGCAATCAATTATTCCAAAATAAAATATAATTATGTTCTGCATTTCTGTGATTTTTTGTTCAGATCAGTTAGGAAGGCACTTTTAGATGACAAGATCAATTGCATTAAGGGATAATTACGTCATATAAATAACATCTATGGGGCTGTGACATAGCGATAGCTATTTAAAAAAGTGCACTGACCTTCTTATCTCCAATGGATATTTTCTTAAAGTGAAGCAGCTGTACTCTTTGGATGTGGTGTGAACACCAGTATTTGAGTTGAATTACACAGTCCTTACTAAAACTTCATATAATACTCTAGTAAGAAAATGATGATGGGTCGGATCACAAAACGTTTGTGGCTGGTGCCATTACATGTTCTTTAGGTAAATAAGGTAGTCCTTCATCAAAAATCTTTTACCACAGTATTGTGAAAGCAGATTTATGGCAGAGAGAATGTGTAATTTAGGGCCTGACTACGAGTTTTGTGGATGGAATACTCCATCACAAATGTGGCAGATAGCCTGTTCGCCGTATCACAATTCCATTATATAATTTGAAACTTATAATACTCTGCCATCTCACATGTTGCAGGATCCTTTTGTAAGTTGACCTGCTCCATTTAAAATAAGAGAAGTTTTTTCATGTGGCCTCTTCACAGTTTGGGCCTGTTCGGGCAACCAGTTAACCCCTTGGGCAAAAGAAAAGCCCCACAGCAATAGTTACTGAGAGGCACTGAATGAGTTGTCCACCATGCATGTTCAGGCGAGGTACAAGTTGAAGGAGAGTTTTCAGTTTGGCTGGGTGGTATATTGTGGCATCTATTCTATGAGGATTACCCCTTAACAGTGACTTCAGATGGTAGGGCAGTACACTGCTATTACTAATGGAAGGAGTCTCAAGTGACAATTTTGTATTGGGAACGTGGGCATGCTCATATTTATAACACTGGTTGCAGTATGGTGGAGGGCTGGAGGGCTCTACTGGGGGTGGCCTGGAAAGAGAGCTGGGCAGGGAGCTCACAAAGAACAAGTTATAGAGAGGACTATGAAACATCTTTATTCTGTTCCATTGTATTCTATTCTGACTTATAAAGTGCATGGCTACCGAGAGAGGGCATTCCAGCGCTAAGCAGCTCAAGACCAGAAAAACTCATGGCAGGTTCACAAAAAAACACATCTTAAAACATTTCTGCAATCTTCCTCAGCGTCAAAGAAGCAAAACCATAGTTTACAAGCCAAAAAGGAAACACATTTATTAACACTTCCACTTTTCAAAATTCTGGGAATCACTCCTGAGTGAGAAGTAGAGGATCTCAACATTCTTCCTAGTCTCTAAGGTTGCATCAGCAGGTAACACAGGCCCAGACCCATGTTATTATATGTTCAATGTGCAATATATAAGGCTTGTAACAGGCTTTAAATTGAATGTGTTGCTTGATGGGGAGCCAATGAAGCTTGTTCAAAGATGCTGAAACGGATTGATGCTTAGGGATCCTTAGTAGTGCACAAGCTGCAGCGTTTTGAACCGTCAGCGGTCTGTTCAATACTGATTTTGATATTCCCAGATAGAGTATGTTTCCATAGTCAAGGCAAGAGGTTAATAATGCCTGGACAACGGTTCTTTGAGTAAAGTCAGGTTAGAACCTGTCTAGTTAATCTCAAAGAGCTGAAACCTCCTGCTGCTAATTCCTTCACTTGCATCTTAAATTAAAATATGTTGTCCTGCCACATTCCTTTATTTCTAACAACAATTTAGGTTGGGGTTGAGAACCAAAGTTTTCTGGACAGCAATCTGGGTTCCAGCAGTTTAGGCTATTTCCAATTAACATAACCTCAATTTTGTCCCCATTCAGTTTTAGGCAGCATGTGGCCATCCACCCGGCCACTGTTGTAAGACAAGGCTTTAGTTGTGCTGCATTGGAATGCATTTCTGGGACCAGTGAAATAATTATCTGGGTATCGTCTACATACGAGACCAGGGAGGGGCCAAATGATTGAATGATATCTGCCAATGGATGAATATACACCTTAAACAAAGTGGGGTTCGGTGAAGACCCCTGAGACACTCCACACTTGAGAGACAAGTTGTTCATAGTAAAGGACCAGGGAGCCTATTTATGAAATAGTCATGCAGTGCAGCAAGTCACCTTGCTGCGCTACGTGACAGGGAAAGGACAGCAATGTGCTATATTTAGGGCAACACAACGCAGTCCTTTTGGCATCCTAGCATCAACAAAGGTGGTGCAAGGGTGCCTGCATTATATGCAGGATTGGTTTTGCCTTCCTGCACAAAAACAATCCTGAGAGGCATATTCCTCCATCTGTGTGTGCTGCAGAATGCAGAGCACATAGAAAGAGGAAGCAAAGAGGAGAAATACAAATATTTCTTCTTGTTACGCCTCTCCTGGGGAGGCATATTGTTTTGGGGCATTCCCAGGCTTACCAGTTCTAGTAATACCGGGAATGCGTAAAAAAATATGGGAGTTGCGTTTTAATATCCATGCAGCGCACATGGAATTCCTTCCCAGGGCAGATTTAGGCAACATAGCAATTTGTGCTGCTTTGCCTTACTCCAGATTTATGGAGCCACTCAAGGACATGCAAAGTGGCCTTGCATGACTTTATAAATCTGAATTAAGGTTTACGTAACTCTTGTACCACACTTTGTGGTGTAAGCGTGACACAAACCACCTCGTAAATAGGCCCCCAGGTTTGGACCTCTGTCAGTAGGTAGGTGACCCTTCCCTGTAACCCTGCATTCTGTTAATAAAAGTTACACTAGAAAAGAAAGAGATCATTATGTAAGTGAGAAAAATTTATTTATTGGGAAAAAACTGCCACCGACATTACCCAACTCATCCCACCCACACCACCCACAACTGAAACCAACACTATCCCCTTAAATATTATCCCCTCCAATCTTTCCATTCTGTTCCCAGTTCTTCTAGGCCCTCTGACATATTCCCCATGCCCTCTAGGACCTTATGGAAGAGAACTTTGGTGGGTGCTGGGTAAGGGGGTTGTAATTGGCCACTGTTGATGGTGCAGGTGTGCTCATGTGGCTCAGCTGCTCATATCATCTGAGATATTCACTAGCGTGCTTGAAAGATATCTGATTATCTGCCTCCTCCTCTTACTCAAGATCCCACAACTGGTAGAAGGCTAAGGCAATCGCTTCAAGCCTCTTCAGCTGGGTAACAATCGTATGTAGGTAAGAAATCAGTAAATAAGGAATCGGTAAATACCGATTCCTTATTGCTCTTGCATTTAAGGAATCGGTAATACCGATTCCTTAAATGCAATGTAGGAAGCACATTAAAGAGTGCTTTTGAGCCTTAAGAAATTGGTAATTACCACCAACTTCAAGTTGGTGGTAATTACCAAATTCTTTAAAAAAATCACTTTTTTGGTTTTTGTTAAGTGCCATTTGGCACACATTCATGCCCTTAGGGCATGTATGTGTGCCACATGTGCACACATGCACATTTCAGGGGTGCCACAGGGTGTCCTTTTGACACCCTGGCACCCTTGAAAGTGCTCCCGCTATTAGCGATTCGGTAATACCGAATGGCCTCCAAGCCCATAGAAATGAATGGGTAGGTTACCGAATCTCAATTACCGATTCGGTAATAAGGAATATTAAGGATTCAGTATTTTTTACAGAATCTTTACCTACATAGAAAATACCGATTTCTTAATAGCGAATCGGTAAAATTCGCTATTAAGAAATCGGTATTGCAGATTTACCTACATCTGGCCCATAGTTCCTAGATTAGGATGCAAGTAGGTGTAAGATAAAGTTGACTTTAGGATCTGGTTTAGCTTGTGTAGTAATCACGCTGAACCAATGTTGGTTTAGGTAGGTTTATTATCAAAGCTACACGGCAGACAGCTACTTCACAGCCAGCTCCCATCAAGCTCCAACTGCCCACTGCACTTTGAATAGAAACATTCCACCACAGAATACAGCTACTTGACAACACTAGAATCTCTAGGATAGAATTCAGGAGAAGCTAAAAGAACCGTATTCAATGCTAAACATAAACACTACATATTCTCCTTCCTCATTAATCGCTTAACCGCGGTTCAAATTCCACTGCGGTGCAGCAGTTTTAATCAGTGGGCGGGGCTGCGTCGGCCAACAGATGTGTGCAGGACTACGGAGGTAGTGCTCGCGACGGCCGTTGGCCGACAGGAGCACTTAAGGGGTTAATCAATCAATCAAAGCATTTGTAGAGAGCGCTACTTACCCGTGAGGGTCTCAAGGTGCTGGGGGGTGGGAGATGCTGCTACTGCTCGAAGAGCCAGGTCTTGAGGAGTCGTCTGAAGAACAGCAGATCTTGGGTCTGCCGTAGGTGGATGGGGAGGGTATTCCAGGTCTTGGCGGCAAGGTGGAAGAACGATCTGCCGCCTGAGGTCACTCTTCGGATGTGGGGGACTGTGGCCAGGGCAAGGTCGGCGGAGCGGAGCTGGCGGGTGGGGGTGTAGAAGCTGAGTCGGCTGTTGAGGTACGCTGGTCCGGTGTTGTGGAGTGCCTTGTGTGCGTGGGTGAGGAGCTTGAGGGTTATCCTCTTGTTGATGGGGAGCCAGCGCAGGTCTCTAAGGTGGGGTGTGATGTGGCTGCGGCGAGGGATGTCGAGGATCAGGCGTGCAGAGGCGTTCTGGATGCGTTGAAGCCGTTTCAATAGTTTGGCCGAGGCTCCTGCGTAGAGGGTGTTTCCGTAGTCCAACCTGCTGCTGACGAGGGCCTGGGTGGCCTTTCTTCTTGTTTCGGTGGGGATCCACCTGTAGATCTTGCGGAGCATGCGGAGGGTGTTGAAGCAGGAGGAAGAGACAGCGTTGACCTGTTTGGTCATGGAGAGGGTGGAGTCGAGGATGACCCCTAGGTTGCATGCGTAGTCGGTTGGCGTTGGAGCTGTTCCCAGTGTGGACGGCCACCAGGAGTCGTTCCAGGCCGAATGGGTGGGTCCGAGGATGAGGACCTCTGTCTTGTCCGAGTTCAGCTTCAGTCGGCTGTTCCTCATCCATTCGGCGACGGCCTTCATTCCTTTGTGGATGTTGGTTTTGGTGGTGTGGGGGTCCTTGGTAAGGGAGAGGATCAGCTGGGTGTCGTTGGAGTAGGAGATGATATTGAGGTTGTGCAGTCAGGCGACGTGGGTGAGTGGTGCCATGTAGATGTTGAACAGCGTTGGGCTGAGGGATGAGCCCTGGAGTACGCCGCAGATGATCTCGGTGGCTTTGGAGCGGAAGGGGGGGAGGAGGACGCTCTGTGTTCTGCCGGAGAGAAAGGAGATGGTCCAGTCCAGGGCCTTCTCTTGGGTCCCGGCGTCGTGGAGCCGTGTTCATAGTGTGCGGTGGCAGACCATGTCGAAGGGGGCTGACAGGTCCAGGGGGATGAGGGCCGCGGTTTCTCCGTTGTCTAGCAGGGTCCTGATGTCATCGGTGGTGGCGATGAGGGTAGTCTCGGCACATTTTATAAAAAGTATTTACAAGCATTTTTCACCTAAGTATTACCAATATTCTACACAGGCCTATATACGATATCTACTGGGAATGACTCTGGTTCTGAAACTTCTCCTAACGAAAAGCTCTCTGGAGTCACCCACACCTTCAGTTTCCTTCTTCCCTGCATTTTCTGTGCTTAAGCAAGACTTTCTCGTAATTATTCTTCCTCTTCACCATATCAATTTTGCTAACATTCCACCATTTTCCTCCTTCAACTTGGACAACATTTCTTCCAACCTTTATCATAGTGGCCGGGGCACCAAACTTGTCCAAGCCCTACTTTACATGGATGGGTGATTTAACCCAGATGACATCACCCATACCCACTGGAACAGTCTTAACTCCTTTCTTTTGATCAAACCAACACTTTTGTTTAGTTTGGGCTTTTAGCACATTCCCTTTCACAATGTCCATAAGACTCATCACATCAGACTCTGACTTGATCCACTTATTCATCCATCCTGGTTAAAAACGTGTACTGGCTCTCATTCCCCTCAACAATTCAAAAGGAGAAATCTTAGTGGTGGAGTATGGCATAGTTCTATAAAACCATAACATGCCATCCAAGGACTTGCCCACATCATGGTTCCCCAACTTTGCCCACCTGATACATTTACCCACCACTCTGTTCATTCGATCAACTATGCCATTTGTTTGTGGGTGATAAAGGACACTCCTCAAGTGCTTTATGTTGCAAGAAAAGTTTCAAACTCTTTTCTCACAAATTAGGTCCCATTGTCGGAAGCCAATTCTTCAGGCAACCCCTCCCTCATGCATACAATCTTTAGAAACAACACTAGGCTGGACGCACTAGGCTCCTTGACCATCTTTGTTTCTAGCCACTTGGATGCATAAACCACCAGAACAAAAATATAGCAAGAACCCCCAGGTAGAGATTAAAAAGGTCACATGATATCTAAACCCACCTGACCCATGGGCCAGAGGAACACTCTATGGGGAGTAGTGGCGTAGTGACCACTTTAAGACTTTTCTCTGCAGACCCACACACCACACAATTTTTGACCACATCACAGTTCTCAGCATCCAGACCAGGCCACCAAAATGTCTCACGAATGCGACGTTTGGTGAGTGTCGCACCCAGATGACCTTCATGAGTCTTGTTGACAATAATCCTTTTTTTTTTTTTGTCCTCATACATGCCACCAGATATTTTAAACTCTAGGTGGAAGATCCTCATACCTTCCACACTCTCCGATGTCCTTACCGCCCTTAACACAGTGTGTGGAAAAAGAAAAGAGATCTCCCAGAGGTAGGCTGTCATCGTGTCCGACTCCCATTCCCATTCACTAAACTGGGCCACCCTGGGAACTCGGGAGGACTGAACCACAAACCTCTGGCATAATCATAGGACCACCCTTAGTTTTTCAACCAAGCAACCAGGGCCGACCATACCCCCTCGGCGCTTGCGGCCTCACAGGCCATATCAGACTTGCTAACCATCATGATGTTTTTTAAACAATCAGCAAACTTGGGGGGGCCTCTGATTTCCATTCTTTACATATTTCTCTTCTGGCTATAACTATCACATAGAATATAAATTGTGTGGCATAATTATTAATATTATAATTTGGTAGCAAACCGAAGAAAATCAGACTAAGAGAACATGTAATAGGGGTTTTTAAAACCTTTTCCAAGAAACCACAGACCGCCTCGCAATAACCCGAGAGTTCTGAACATTCCATAAACATATGTAAATCGGCCGCTGCCTGGTGTTTACATCTGGGGCAATGATAATTATTGGACGTGATCTTAGATAGCTTTGCCGGAGTCCAGTAAATCCTATATGCCGTAAACAGGTGGTTTCTCCTCAGATTTGCTGGTTTAATTAAACTCTGTGAGATAGAAAATGAGTCCATCCAATAATCCTTCTAATACTGTGAGGAGGAATGAGTTTAATTGAGCGTAGCAACAACCCGTCTCTAGGGATAATTCTGTCTCAATCTTACGATAAGCTTAAAGGAGGGGAGATAGAACCATCTCTCTGGGACAACCACTCATAATTAAGTTGAAAACTTGCTGCAAAACCACTTCATCCCTTAGCGCATTCATCCAATTCTCCTCTCAGCCAAGACTAAGATCAGGTATCTCTAATGCAGCTACGAAACAATCCTCAGTGTCTTCTTAACATAGTTGATGAAAATCCTGACCATCACCTTCATCACTTCTCAAAGGAAACCGGGACAAGAAATCAGCCCTACCGTTCCTACCACCAAGAAAATGCATCATATCAAATTGATATTGTATTAATTGAGACACCATTTTCAATAACCTAGGTGTACAGTATTTTTAGAAACTGTGCCAAGAATATTGACTAATGGTTTGTGATCCATTCGCAACAAAAAACGTCTACCCCATACATAGGGGCAAAACTTTTTCACTGCCCACAGACAAGCCAAAAGCTCCCTTTTGATGACAGAGTACTGTAATTCAGCATCCCTAAGAACCCTTGAAGCAAATGCAACAGTGTTCTCTCGCTCTCCTGAATCTTGTGTCAAAACTGCACCCAATCCGACCTGACTTGCTTCAACAGTTATACAACATGAAAAATCTGGGTCATAGGGCTTGAGAGCCTTACTATTACTTAAACACAACTTGACTTGCTGAAAAGCAGAGATGTACTCAGTGGACCACTCAAATTTTACACCTTTTCTGAGCAAATTGCTGATAGGGCGCACTATAGTGGCAAAATCTGGTATGAAACGTGAGTGATACTCAAAACTTCCCAATAACAATTCCACTCCTGTCTTGTCAACAGGTGTGGCAGCTTCAACAATAGCATTAACAAGTCCTTGTCTCGGTCTGATGCATTCTTTAGAAATTAGACGACCTAGATATTCCACCTCTTCACACAACAGCTTACATTTCTCAGCTTTAAGCACAACCCCATGTTTCTCAAAACTTTCCAAGACCCTGCACAAAATAGTTTCATGTGACTGAACCTCCTTGGTGTGAACCAAAACATCGTCTTGAAAGACCAACACACCTTCCACCGCCCCTAACAAACTCTGCATTACTCTCTGAAATATGGACGCGGCGGATGCCAGACCGAACGGCATTCGTTTGTACTAGAAGGTACCTAGAGAGGAAAGAAAAGCTGTCAGGGCATGCAAATCAGGGTGTAATTCAATTTGATAATAACCGTTGGCTAAATCTAGTTTCAAAAAATATTTAGATCCCCTGAAACACGCAAACAAATTACAAATCTTGGGTAGGGGATGTGAGTCCACCCGGATTTCTTTATTTAGTGACCTCAAGTCGATGCACACATGCAACTTTCCACACCTCTTGCATGCCACCACTAAGGGAGACAACCACAAAGAAGAATCTGTGGGTTCGATAATCCCTTTATCACACAAGGATCTGAGTCCTTTATCCAGATCTTCTCTCACACTGAACAGTACACAACCTCAGTTTATGTTTTACTGGTGAAGCACCATCTTTCACAATAATTTTATGTTTGTAACGGATTATCCCTAAACTTTCACCAAACATTGAGGGAAATTTGTTCTTCCACTTGCACCCCACTTCATCGCAACCAGTCACTAGAACTCGTTCTCTGGCACCTGGTCTCAGAACCATACCGAACAACCCCTGATAAAACCGGCCTAAAATATTCAAACCTTGGAGTACAACATAAACCTTTCCTTTGATCTTCCTCCCTTTAAATATAAGAACATCCTCAATGTATCCGAGAAGCTCAACTCTACACCCTTCATAAGAAACAGGAGAACAGTCTTGTGACATTAGTACTCAATCGCTCCAAGTCTCCTTAAACAGATTCTGAGTAATCATAGTGATCCTGGCACCAAAATCAACCAACAACTTAAGGACCTTACTCCCAACAGTCAGTTCAGTTCAGTTCCAATAACTTTATTCGATTCTTAGAATCATGAAATTTACATATATACATAATAAAAGGTTTCCATATGTTCCCTTCCATATACTTTGGTGTGCCAATAAAATTTTTATCAGCTTTTAAAATCATCATACCCTTCCCCAACATAGTTTGTACATTTGACTAGTTCTAATTTGCATTCCTTTTCACAATTCATAACGTTTTCTGATTAAGAATACAATTCTGATAAAACTAAGCACTGCACTTGAGATTACAGCTGTAGACAATGGCCTCAAGTAGTCAAAGCCTTCCTGATAGGAACAGGGCCGAACAGTTTTTAGTACAGGCTTAATAAAGCAGGCTCTTGGGTCTGCATAAAGTGAGCAAAACAACTTGAGATGCATTGTACTCTGTTTGGCCTGATTATTACAAGGACAAGGGACTAGTCTCTCACACCAGCCAGCCTGTTTAGGATAGGCCAATAAAAAGTGCAGAGTGCCCAGCCGAAATCTAGTCAATAAAAATCGTGATTGTGCATGTAAAGTAAAAGACAGATAAAATTGCTGATGTCTAAGCACCCCACCATCCAACATGCCCCGGTCCTGATTAGACATGCTTAATTCAATACAGTATACATTTTTAATAATCATTTTCATATTAGGTTGGATGGTATCTGGGTTGTTATAATATTTGTCTAGGCCAATTTCATAAAAGGTATCCTTAACATAACGTAGCCAAGGGAGCGACATTTCGTTATCCATGTTCATACAGTCCTTAAGGATACTCATAGAGAATGTCACGTCTTCTGAAGACCAGATTTTCGCCCATAGGATCAGTGGGGCGATATTTATACTATCTTTCATATATTCAAGGCCCACCTCAGAATGACAAAATGATGTTGAGGGGCTACTAGATATCATTAGTAATTTTTTTAGAAATGTATTCTCTAAAACCTGAATCTGGTAACTCATTTTGGTAACCCCATACTCCGGCCCCATAGGTAGCCACATTTTGACTTGTATAGAATTATCATTTCAGCTACCGGCTTGTGTCCTAATTTACAAGCGAAACGAAACAGCCCCTCTATAATTCTACTGGTCTGTTGGACCCTTGTCAAAACCAGGTCATCCCACTTCAGTTTATTAATAAAAACGTTACTTAAATAAGTAAAATTGGGCACCTTTCGCAGTGAATTTTTTGGTTTTGGTTTTCTTCGGATCGCAGACCATGACAAAGGATTTATTAAAATATACTTTAAGATCCAATGCTGGCATGTAATCAGTAAAAACAGTCAGGGCTTTTTGTAAACTGTTAGCCGTTAACGTCATTAATACCGTATCATCGGCATATGATGACAGGGGGACCAATTTACCATCTATTCTTAGAAAATCCAATTGCTGTTTGACCAGGAATGATTCGAGGCCATTAGTGTATACAAAAAATAAGAAGGGAGCCAGGATATATCCTTGACGGACCCCCTCCGTAGAGGCAATGGGTCGAGTCTTCTCCCCTTCTGGACCAAAGCGAACAGCTACGGTGGTGGATTCATGCAACCTGCGTAGCAGGGTGATGAGCGGTTCTTCAAACCCCATTGTCCACGGCTTTCCCCTACTAACAGTGTCAAAAGTACTGGACAAGTCCATGAATGCCAAGTGAATCGAAACCCCCCTGGCCTTCATGTACTTGACCATAATCAGCGACAGGTTAAGACACTGCTCGTTTTTACCCTTCCCCTTTCTAAAGCTGTATTGTGCATCTGCCATGAGGCCTGATGCAGTAGCCCATGTTTCCAATCTGGCTAAAATCACCCTCCCCTTGACCTTGCTCGTAGAGTTTATCAAGGAATTTGGCCTGAAGCAGGTGGGGTTGTTCCTATTACCTTTTTCAAAAATTGGTACCACCACCGCTTCCTTCCATAAAGATGGGATATGACCGACTATTACCGCCTTAAAAACATTGAGCAACAGTGGCGCCCATAATTGGGGATTGCTTTTAGGCAAATCTAAGGGAACTCCATCTGGGCCTGGTGCTTTTAGAGATATACCCTTAGCTACCGCATCTTCAACCTCACTCAAGGATAGTGTTAAGCTTAGTTCATATGCCATAAAAGGATTAATAACTGTCTCCTCCCTTTGCTCTTCTATTAATATACCCCGTGGATTAAATATTTTAAAAAAAATGCGCTTCCCAAGCTTCAGCTGTTATAGTCGAGTCAATGCTCCTGGCATCATTAGAGAAGAGTGGGCGATTTATAATCTCCCAAAAACTCTTCGAGTCCTTGAGTGAGGTGGCTCTCTCTAGGTCCTCCCAGGCTGTTCTTCTTAAATCATTTTTCTTGCGGTTAACAGCTTTTTTTATAGGTCTGTCTCGCTGTCTTTATCAGAGCCATATTCCAAGGGGCCATTTGCAGGGCTTTCTTAAGTTCTCTTTGCGCCTTTGAGCACTCTGCATCAAACCACCTAATTTCCGGCAGGTCCCATTTTCTAATTGGCTTATTTAATTTTTTGGCCACATCTACACAGATTGATTCAAATGACTGAATTACTATGTCTGGGGGAATCAAAGGTTAGGCAGGTCATGAAATTACTTTGATTTTCTTTAATAATGGCCTCCTCAAATTGTCAACCAGTCACTTCTTCAATGGGATCAACACAGTCCGGCAGATCACCCTCAATGGGTTCACTACCATCAGTTACAGAGCCCATATGAGCGTCAAGCACAATAGAAACAACTTCTGATTCAGATTCATCATCAGACTCCACCACACATGCCACTACTTTCTTTTGAGACTGTTTTTTAAGCATACCTTAACAAAATGTCCCATTTTCCTGCAATAGTTGCACAGCACATTGGTTGCGGGGCATCTTGTCCCTTTGAGGTGTGACTCTTTCCTTTAGCACTAGCAACTAGCAACCATTCCACTACAAAAAATCCTTTGTTTCAATTTTCCACTCCCCACAACAACATTGACAGGTTCAAGGACCTTATCGTCCATCTCTTTAAAGGAAATTTGAGTTATCTCAATACTTTTGGCCACTTTGAATATTTCCTCTAATGATGGATTGCCCATAGACAACAATTTCTGTCTGATTTGTTTGTCTTTATATAGGCATACAAACTGATCTCTAATGAGCTGGTCAGTGAAACTCTCAAATTGACAGACTGATGCTAACCTTCGCAACACAGATATATAAGAATCAACAGCTTCGCTGTCACCCTGTTTTCTTTTAAAGAATTTGTGCCTCAAAACCATTAGAATGGGTTGTTTGTTAAATCTGGTTTTGAGCTTAATAACAGTGTCTTGGTATTCATCTATGCTATCACCATCTTTACGCGTCAGTTCCAGCAAATGTTTAAGTACAGACCTCCCTTCAAATCCCAAAGAATGTAATAGTTAATATTTCTTGCATTCACCACTGAACCTCAAAGCACCAATGGCTACAAGATAAGCTTCAAATGCGTCAAACCATACCTCCCACCTAACAGGTGGTTCACTGGGATTGTCTAGAAATGAAGGAGGAAGTGTAACAGCAGGCATGGCCGCACAAGCACGAACAAACCAGCAAAGTACAGAAAGGTACGGACCCACGTGGTCTGAATTCTGACTCACACAGGTGTCAAAATGTATCCCACACTGTATCCGTGAGCGACTGGTGAAAGGCAGCTTGTGAATCCAGTAGAGATGTATCTAGATCTTTTAAAATGCTCTAGGCGGGCTGGACAGGATATCTAGTAGTAGTAGACAGCTTGAAGGTTGATGCACGCGTAGGGTTTCAGATGTAGCTGTGTTGCCAACTCATCAACATATTTTGTAGTAATCACGCTGAGCCAATGTTGATTTAGGTAGGTTTATTATCAAAGCTACACAGCAGACAGGTACTTCACACCCAGCTCCCATCCAGCTCCAACCACTCACCGTGCTTTAAATAGAAACATTTCACCACAGAATACAACTACTTGACAACACTCGAAACTCTAGGATAGAATTCAGGCGAAGCTAAAAGAACCCTATTCAGTGCTAAACATAAACACTAGAGTTTGGTTATGAATGGTTTAGGTTAATGCCAGGAAGGTAGAAATCAGCCCAGTGTAAGGGATGGCACAGGAAAATACATAGAAAGAAGGCATGGGACAATGGTGGGCACATGGCGTGATGATAGGCATATGCGTGCAGCACACTCTTTTCTAGCCATTAACTGTGAAGAAACATAAATGCAAATATAGTAAGGTGTTTAAAAGGGCTGACGACTAGGGTTAGGCAAGCAAGGGATACTGTGCTGGGGTTACCAAATGCAGTAGGTGTTAGAACAAAATAACTTGACTTACCACTCACCCCAGCAACAATTTCCTCTCTCTGGGTTCTGGTCTCCTCCTGACTTGATCCATAGAAAGGCACTTACCTAGTAATACCACTACCAATCAGAGTTACAACACATGGAAAAAAAACAATATGAAAGGTATTTTAAATTGTTGTTTACGAAAGCATCACTTTGAAAGGTTACTTCTATGTATGTAAAAAAATCTTAGCATTTTGTTTTTAAATGGTAAGAAATAAGTAGAGAGGGGGCTCAGAGGCAAGATGGCGTCCGCTAGGGTGGACGCATAAGCTGACCGCTCCCGATGCCGGAGCTCGCAAAGCACCATTGCGAGTGAAAGAAGGTGCTACTGCAGGCTTATGGATCACTTGTAGACCGGTGGAGTTTTGAGGATATAGGTATTTGTATTCCCAAAAGGCGCTGGAGCAGTGTAAAGACTGACTCTCTCCTATAGCGGCGAATGTTGATTGTCTCTGCTGCACCACCGGCTAGGGTGGGCAGGCTCCGCCGAAGCCGTTGGGCGTGTGCTGTTCGCGGACTCGGCTATTGGCTGTGTGAACTCACCCGGAGACGGACTACAGAAACTCAGGAGGAACGCGGGCGGCTGATTGTGATGCCGCCGAAGGGAGTCCGCGGGAGACCGCGGGTACAGGAGGAGCCACAGGAGCAAGTGAATATCGACGTGGGAAGCAAGTCTCCAGGTAATCCAGGCAATAGTGCTAAAACTGCTAAAAAAGATACAAACGCTGTGGGGGCTAAGGCGGATACTGGAGTAATAAAAACCAAAACTATTCCGGCAATTTTTTCAACCACTAAAGATCGAAGAAAGGGGAAAAATGTTGGACCCATGCAGCCGGTGGGATTCGATATCACGGATGGAGTAGGGTAACAGTATATGGAATCCATCCACTCTGCTACTCTCTCATTAACCCCTTCCTCTACTGAGTTACTAAAAAATCAAATAGATAAGGAGCAGCACACTGAACAAGAAGTAGGGGGCGTTGTGTCTCTACCTGTACATCCAGTGCAAAGCAGGTTCTGGACATGTCTCAAGGCTCAGTTATTGTGGCAGCTGAGGCAAATTCTGGAAGAGATATGGAGAATGGAGAGTTGAGTAATATTGGGACTGGCAGTATAGAGGGAGATATACAAACACAGGCACAGGAGGTGGAATCTGGAGACTTCTTTTCTCTATCTGAACAGTCTACCTCGTCTTGTGAGGATTTGGTGGCAAATTCTTTTTTACAAGTGAATGGAGTCGGTGGTAGCGATCAAAGTAGTTTTTGTCTAGAGGAGTCGCCTGAGTTTATGGAAGTTAGCCCCCACACTGTTCGTAAGAGACTAGATCATAAGACTGAGGCTGAGGCTGATCAGGTACAGGTGGCTGCTTTACAATCGCAATTAATTCAACCTCCTGAAGATATCTCTCTTTTGCTAATCTATCAATCAATAATGTCCCACCGGGAGGAAACAAAAGTTGAAAGTCTGAGAGTCCAAAACCTGTGTCGGAAGTTACAAAATTCGGTACGACGTGTGTTACTAAATCTTGTGCGGACTTCACTATAAGATTTAATGAAGCCGAAGTGCGCATTTCTAATCTAGAAAATGAAGTGGTGGCTCAGAAAGCTGTAACTGAATCTTTACGTACTATTAAAGAAGATATGCAATGGAAATTGGCTGATAAGGAAAACCGGGCACGGAGGACAAACCTTAGAGTTTTGCAGATTCCGGAAGGACGGGAGGGATAGGATCCACGTAAATTCATAGTTGATTTGTTCACGAATGTCTTTCCTGAGCTTACTAGATGGGACTGGGACAGAGAGATTGAACGAGCACATCGATTCCCATTCAATATTCGTGGGAAAGCTGGCCAAACGGCTGATAAACCAAGAGCTATTTTAATTTCTTTTAACAGTTTTCTGGCTAGGGAGGATGTTTTCCACCTAGCCCGACCAGACAAGAAAAGAGCGGGGAAGGACTTTGAGTTTTTTGTAAGGCCGGACTTCTGCCATTATACTGTAGAAAATCGATGGCGATTACGACAGCTTATTCCATTATTTCAGGCCAAAGGTGCTCAAGTTGTTTTGATGAATCCGGCAAAACTTAAAGTGATTTTTCAGGAGCGTATACGTTTTTTCACTTATGAAGGCCCCGCTAAAGAGTATTTAAATTCTAATTAGGAGTTTGATTGCTGGATTGGGGGATGGCTGGCTGGGAGGGATAATGCCCAACAAATTGTAACGGTATAAAGAAAGTATCTAGTCAGCTCTAAGCCAGCTATCTTGGTCTTGCTGTTTCTCCTCTCCATATGACTGAGGGGTTTGTGAGTGACGGCATTGGGGGCACGGAAGCTTGTCATCTACCATGAGCCCTAAAGCCTCGTTAATGGGGGGGTGGGGCTTCGGGGAAGGGCTGGGGGTGCTCGGGGTGGGGGATAGGCATGGGATATGGGTGGGAAAGGATAGGTGCACTGGGTGGGGGTGAAAGAAAAAGAAAAAAATCCATGGTATCAAAAAAGGTCATAAAATAATGATACAGCTTCACGGATATATTTTGTCTATAAGTTTAGCAATACTTGGATCTGGCTCTTCTTTTTTTTTTTTTTTTTTCTGTAAATGGCATGCAGGGGGGTTAAAATTTGTACTTTAAATGTATCTGGCCTCAATAATTATAATAAAAAGAAAAGGATTGCTGCAGAACTTCGTATAATCCAACCTGATTTGTTGTGTATCCAAGAGACACATATTCCTTGGGGGATAAGCAATGTGCTGACAGATTTAGGCTTTTCATTATTAGCCGCTTCACAACAAACATCAGTCACACGGGGAGTTGCAATATTAGCTAAATCGTCTATACAGACAACTGGTCGATTTTTAGCAGATAAATTGGGGCATTGGGTTATTGTGGAATGCATTCTGGGGAACAGTAAACTTACTCTTTGTACTATCTATGGGTCTAACTTGGATGAATCGATAGTCTTGGAAGAGCTAAATGTAGAACTTGCATCTTGGCCGGTCCCACTTGTGGTATGTGGCGATCTTAATGTTAATCTGACAAAGAAAGAACTTCAAGGTGCGATACAAGGATATAAGGGACGGAAACCAAGAGTTTTTAAAGCTCTATATTATTTGTTAAAAGATCATGGATTGGTGGACGTATGGGATAATCTTCACCCAACCGACCCTGGGTATACGTTTTACTCTTTTCCTCATCAGAAATTGGTACGTCTTGATTTTTTTTTTTATGTCAACTACATTGCTAACAAGGGCTTCGGCCTATATATTTCCTAGGATCACCTCTGATCATGCGCCTATATTGTTAGAAATACCGGCTTTTAGTGTTGATTATATTCCGCGAACCTTCTCATTTGAAATTCTGTTTAGATGATAGCTTTAAAGAATATATGCGTCGCTGGATTAAGGAGTTTTTTTATTGCAATAGACATTTAGCCCATGTAGCGGTTATATGGGACACATTTAAGGCTTGTTTTAGAGGTGAAATATTGAGTTTTGGCCTACACTATCAAAAGAAGGCCAAACTACAGTTACAAGATTTGTATTCCAAGTTGAGAGAAGCGGAAGAAAATCTGACTCAAGGGATTGTACAGGGAAGAAATGCAGCGGACTTTGAGACTAATGTAGCCAGATGTCGCGCCAATATTAACACTCTTTGGAATAGGGAAAACGCCAGGAAATATTTAATCTATAGGAAATATTGCGATGAGTACGGTGAGTCAGTTGGTCGGTGTCTAGCGCTTCAGTTACGGATGAAAGAAGCATCCCAGAGAATTGCTGGGCTTAGAGATTGTTCGGGTATAATACGACAAGACCCTCAGGAGATACTGGCAATTTTTCACCAGTTTTATACAGAGTTATATACACAACAGGAAACAGCGGATATGGTAAATGATACTTTTATGGTGGGGAACATAATACAAGTAGACTCGGAAGAAGCAGAGTTATTAGATAGTCCAATTACAATGGAGGAATTAGATGCTGCTGTTAATAATTTAGCAATGGGGAAAGCCGCTGGACCTGACAGACTCCCTGGGGAAATCTATAAGGTTTTTTTTCACGAAATTAAGAACAAAATGCCTACTACCTTCAGGGCAGCACAGAATGGGCAAGCTCCTAAATCCTGGGATGAGGCCACAATAGTAGTTTTTAAAAAAAAAGGGGAAACCCTCTGAAATACCTGGATCTTATCGGCCGATTTCTCTGGTAAATTGTGATGGGAAAATTTATGCAAAAATATTGGCCAACCGTTTGGCAAAAGTTATTCTCCCACTAGTATCACTGAATCAGCATGGCTTTATTCACGGCCGGGGAACGGTTGCTCATATTAATAAGGTGGTAACATTGTTTGATATAGCTCAGATCGAAGGGCGGGAATTAGGGTTAATATTGTTAGATGCTAAAAAAGCATTCGATCGTGTGGAGTGGAGCTATTTATGGAATATTATGGATCTGGCAGGATTTGGGAATGGGTTTTTGCAGGCTCTAAAGGTAATATATAAAGCTCCGGTTGCTAGAATTGCTTCAATGGGCCTGGTTTCAGAACCAGTGAGAATAACCAGAGGAACTCGGCAAGGATGTCCATGCTCCCCCCTGTTGTTTGCTTTGTACATTAATCCTTTTGTTTACTTGCTGGGAAAGAGCCCTCTGATTAAACCATTTATAGTCCAGGAGGTTTCACATTCTGGGGCCGATTCCGATCCTGGAAAAAATTTCCCTGTACGAATCGTATCCGGATTTTTTTCCGTACGAATCGTACAAGTACCGTACAAACTGGCAAGTACGATTCGTATGGGAAAAAGTCCATACGAATCGCATCGGGAAAATTCCCCCACACATCCTCGGGTCGGAAAACGTTTCCGACACGTCCCCGGACGATTTTACGTACAAATGTGAAAACTCAAGTCCGAGCGCGCAAGTACGATCCGTACCGGGCGTCCGATGTTACAACTGTATGGTAAAAACAGCGTACGGACCGAACTCCCATAGCAACCATGGAGAAATGTGCCCGCATACGCGCCGAACCCCCCCCAGCCCCCGTATGTACGCGCCGAACCCCCCCCAGCCCCGTATATACGCGCCGAACCCCCCCAGCCCCCGTATGTACGCGCCGAACCCCCCCCAGCCCCCGTATGTAGGCCCCGAACACCCCCAGCCCTGTATGTACGTGCCGAACCCCCCCCAGCCCCCACGTGTAAGTACGGACCGTACCCCCACCCATGTATGTACGGACCGTACCCCCAGCCCCCCGTGTATGTACGGACCGTACCCCCACCCGTGTATGTACGGAGCGGACCCCCAGCGCGTAGGGGTCCGCTCCGTACATACACGGGTGGGGGTACGGTCCGTACTTACACGGGGGCTGGGGGTACGGTCCGTACATACACAGGTGAGGGTACGGTCCGTACATACACGGGTGGGGGTACGGTCCGTACATACACGGGGGGCTGGGGGTACGGTCCGTACATACACGGGTGGGGGTACGGTCAGTACATACACGGGGGGCTGGGGGTACGGTCCGTACTTACACGGGGGGCTGGGGGTACGGTCCGTACATACACGGGTGGGGGTACGGTCCGTACATACACGGGGGGCTGGGGGTACGGTCCGTACATACACGGGTGGGGGTACGGTCTGTACATACATGGGGGGCTGGGGGTACGGTCCGTACTTACACGGGGGGCTGGGGGTACGGTCCGTATATACACGGGGGTGGGGTTCGGCGCGTACTTCCGCGGGGGGGTTGGGGGGGTTCGGCGCGTACATACGGGGGCTGGGGGTATGTTCGGCGTGTACATACGGGGGCTGGGGGGGTTCGCCGCGTACTTCCGCGGGGGGGTTGGGGGGGTTCGGCGCGTACATACGGGGGCTGGGGGTGTGTTCGGCGTGTACATACGGGAGCGGGGGGGGGTACGGCGCACACCGAGCCCCCTATTCCGCTGGCATCGCGGCGTACTTGGCTTTTCCGGCACTTTTTGGGTGCCGTAAAAGTATTGCCGTCCGGACTGCTGTGGGTACGAATCGTACTTGCTGGTACGTAAAAACAGGTCTACCTCCGTCCGGACATCACGTCCGGATCTCATTCGTATGGATTTTTCAGTCGGTCGGTGTTTTTTCCGACTCGTACGGAAATGGTGTTTCCGTACGAATCGTACTTGCAAGTTTGTAGGGTTTTTTTCCCGGGTACGAGTCGGACGGAGAAAACGCTCCGACCGACGGTTCGTACCCGGTTTTTCCAGGATCGGAATCGGCACCTCTGTTTTTGCTTATGCGGACGATATAGCTATTATTACAGTAGATCCAGTTACTGCCCTTATAGAGGTGGAGCGCTTAGCAAAAGAATTTGGGCAGGTATCAGGCTATAAGCTTAATATCACCAAAACACAAATATTATGTTCAGATAATGTTATGTCAAGTGATGTGAGATGTTTGAAAGAAGTAACATATCCGGGGATTAAAATTCGAGCATCAATGAAAGAATTGGTTGAACCTAATTGGGTGGATTTGATGAGTAAAACTAAGGAATCCTTAGAAAGATGGGGGCGGTTACATCTCAGATTGGTGGGCAGAGGTAATATCATAAAAATGAATATTTTGCCTAGGGTGTTGTATCTATTTAGATCTATTCCCCTGGAAGTGACACGGGATCAACTTCAACAGTTGCAATCTGTATGTGCTAAATTCCTTTGGGCCCCTGGCAAACCAAGACGGGCTATAAGGTTCATGACTCTACCAAGAGAAAGGGGTGGTTGGTCGATACCGGATTTTACATTTTATTATTATGTTTGTTTTTTGTTAAAGATGCAAGTATTGCTGACTGGGAAAGAGGTTGATAACCCATCTGAGGCCCCCTCTATTTTTCAATTATTGCTTGGGTCAGAGGCAAAGAACTGTTTGTTTAAAGAAGTTGATGGTAGTTATTTTAAAAGGACACGGTTTAAAGTAATAAATGCTGCTTTTAAGGTGTGGAAAAGTATTCAGAAGATCTTTTCGTTAGATGGGTTAACATATTATACACCCACAAATGCTTTGAAGATTCTCCCACCCATTTTTTGGGATCAGGTGGCATTAAGTTGGAGAAATAAAGGTATTGTACAGATTGGAGACTTTTATGAGGCTCGGGGGCTCTTCCCTAGTTATTTGGATTTGGCAAGACAGTATAATCTGCCCAGAACGCAGTTTTTTAAATTCCTTCAAATCCGGGACTTTCTTGGTAGGAAGAACTTAGTATTGGTACCAAACCCACTGATTGAAATAATAAGAAGTCAGGAGAAAATTGGGGTATTGTATAAGATTATTTTATCTACTAGGACAGATGATTTAGAGAAACATAACACTCAATGGGCTATGGTACTGGGAGAACAGGATATATCTATCGAAAAAGCTATTATAATGTCTAGGGAAACCCTGTTGTCAGCGAATTTAAAGGTTCAAGTCTTTAAAACTATCTTCAATCTATATTATACCCCGGCGAAGATGTTAAAATGGGGTGGGAGGCAGGATGGCAAACGTTTTCGATGTGGGTGGGATAATGCGGATAGTTTACATGTATTCTATACTTGTAGTAAATTGTCTAGATATGTTGCAGATATCGAGAAGTTCTTATCAGAGATTACGGGAATATCTGTTAAAATTACTGCATCTATAATGTTGTTGGGAATTGGTCAGGATTTAGAAGCTGGGAAACCTATGTTTAAACATCGTTATTTAATTTTTATGGCTATGGTTGTGGCTCGATTATGTATTGCTGCTGAGTGGCTTCAACCGGAGGCCCCCCCTTTTGAACAATGGCAAGCTAGAATGTATAATTTAGAATTCAGTTTGTATTCGGTGAAAAGTTCTAGGAAACGAAATATTGGTATGTCTATTTGGGGGGCATTTTTTGAATATATGAATGTATGAAATAATATAATGTATTATATTGATACCGTGGAGTAAAAAATAAAAAATAAATTTAAAAAAAGAAATAAGTAGAGAGGATCAGGAAACTAATGAATATGATGAAGAGAAGAGGAGAAGGGGGATAACTAATCAAGAGAATCATGGGCATAGAGCAGACTAGGGAAATGAGATGAGGAGAACAAAAGCAGAAATGCAGGGTTACCGGACACCAAAACAAATCAACATGGATAAGTAATAAAAAAGCAACAAAACAGTACTTGCTGTAGACTAAGGATGAAAATAATGTTTGGCAAATCATGACAGAATAAAATATCATAATTTACGAACAGCAGAAACTGTGCTAGCGGATTTGGTGGTGGCTTCTTTCCCATGGCCTTTCTATTGGCCTTCCATTTTTCTATTTCGTGTATCTGTCTTGGTTGTCATGATAAGAGGAGCAAAGAAGACACTGGGGGGCCAATTCCGATCCTGTATTTTTTTATCCCGTACGACTCGTATCCGTATTTTTTTCCGTACGAATCGTAAAAGTCACGTCCGACCCGTGAAGTACGATTCGTACGGGAAAAAAGTACATACGGATCGGCCCGACCCGTACGATTCGTAGCGGGAAAATTTGTACGAGACGGACCCGGACACTTTTCCATACGAATCGTAAAAACACAGTCCGAGCGTACAAGTACGATCCGGACCGGCTTACCGCTTTACGATTTGTACGGAAAACGTCCGTCCCGTACACGGGAAATGACTTGTACAAATGCAATGTCTGTGTATGCACCGTACAGTAGCAATGTCGGTGTACGCACCGTACTTAAGCGATGGCGGTGTATGCACCGTACATAGCGATGGCGGTGTACGCACCGTACATAGCGATGGCGGTGTACGCACCATACATAAGCGATGGCGGTGTACGCACCGTACATAGCATTGTCAGTGTACGCACCGTACATAAGCGATGTCGGTGTACGCACCGTATATAGTGATGGTGGTGTACGCACCGTACATCAGCAATGTCGGTGTACGCACTGTACATAGCAATGGCAGCGTACGCCCCGTACATACACAACGCATGGGGCCGTGTGTCTGTACAACTCGTACCCCTGTACTGTACTGAACCACGGACACTGGAAAACAGCACAAGGAGGGTCTATTCGACTCGCACAACACCACAAAACACGTCTACACTGCACAAAAAATGGAAAGGACTCACCTGGACACATCCAAACAGGCAAACAGAGGGGCAAACTCACAACCACCTCTTATGACACACCCACCAAAAATTCAAACTGATCCACACCCACAAATGGACCAATAAAAAGGGCCCACACACACAAACCATAAGCCTTTGCAACAGACTCACTTCAACTACAGAGCACACACCAACAACTGCACCCATCACCTTACCATATACACCTTCACACAACCTCCTTCACACATACCCCCTCTACACATTCACACCCACACCGTCACATTCAGACCCACACACCCACAACCATCCACACCCTCACCCCACAACATGCCCACAGACAAGAATCCAAAGTTCACAAGGGAGGAGATGGAGATCCTTGTCACTGAAGTCATCAGAGTCGAGCCACAGCTGTTTGGAACATAGGTCAGACAGACCAGCATAGCTGAAAAATCACGCCTGTGGCAGAGGATCCTCGATAGGGTGAATACTGTTGCACCCATCAGAAGGACCAGGAATGAATGCCAAGCCAGGTGGTACGATCTGCGGAGGGCGGTCAAGCGCAAAATGAATGAGGACTACGCCGAGAGCAACATCACTGGAGGTGGTGCGCCCCACAGACCAGTACATTACCATCCCTGGGAGGAGAAGGTGATGGCCATGCTTCCGCCGGTGGGAGTACATGGACTCCAAGGAGTTGCAGAGCCTGGTGAGTACACAAACAACTTAAGTAACATGGGGGTAATGCCATCCACACCCCAACTACACCAAATGCACGCAACTACCCCCAAGCCATTACCGGCCAGAACCACAGTCAAAAACTTTGCTAATGCCAATAACATGTGTATGCCCCATTGGGAAAGCAAGGCCATGCTACGTCCCATGCTACATGAAGCACCAACCCAAGAATGGATGTCTGGTATGCTGGGAGGGTGGGTGGCACAAAACGCATGTTTGAATCATAAATCAGACACAATTCCCCTCATCCCATATGGCCCAGCTA
This sequence comes from Triturus cristatus, assembly GCF_964204655.1. Lineage (NCBI taxonomy): Eukaryota > Metazoa > Chordata > Amphibia > Caudata > Salamandridae > Triturus > Triturus cristatus. The sequence continues at coordinate 909,548,710 of NC_140592.1, forward strand.
CATACCCATGCACCATGCGCAATGCACAGGGATTGGGAAAGTACTGACAAGATAGCTCACACTCGGCCTGGGTGTAGGCAGCACAAGGCCCTCCTGTGACCAGTGTAAACACAAACACCAAGACAACAAGGTCAGATATCCAGGACAGGAACTCACACTCACTGTCATGGCAGCATGCTCCATGGGGGCCAGCTACATCACCTAGGAGCCCCAGTGCAAAATCACACTACACCCACCAGCAGGCCCTGTCACACACCCCTTACACCAGCAGACACCACCAGGACAGGCAATGGATTTACCCACTGTCACAATGGACATGCAACACAACAAGACCAATACATAGCCGAAGAAGCATCCAAGCCACAAATCGACATGTCAAAGACTCAGGAGAACATATCAATCTGTCCCCCGCAACATACCCATCCACAAGTGAACATTGAGGAGAATGCTAGTCACATACAACTACCTGGAGGAACAGTGCCAACTTGAATGTGTATGAAACATGCATGTTGCATGAAACAGCATTACCATTGTCTGTCTCTCACACACAGGGCAACGTGATGAATATCCCGCCAACAATGGGGGGGAAGAATCACAGTCACAGGCTTGGGAGGAACCTTATCCCTCCGGCAGCGACGCCTCTCAACACTCCGCGGATGACCCCGACCGACCTGGACCCTCTGGTGTCCAAGCCCCTGCAGAACCTGGTTCAGGACCATCTGTGCCAACCACCACCCCCATTCCTGCCACATCCCAGGAGACACCGAGGAGCCCTGCCCACAGTGAACAACTGAGCCAGACTGACCAGGAGGGACAAGGTGCGGCGGGCACCGAGGAGGAGGCAGACAACACCGACACTGCCATCCCTCAGGGGTCCCGTAGACCCGATGTGCCCACAATGGCAGGCCAGGCTCATGTGGGCAGGGGTGGTGGGAGTGGAGGACGGCGGAGGCGAGAACCTGACCAGCCAGCTGAAGGGACCGGTATGTCACACATCCACAACATCATGGAGGCATAGCGTGACACCAGGGAGTTCAGCCAGGTAGTGCTGACCCTCACAGAGATCAAGAACCAGCAGGCCGAGCAACACGCCAGTCAACAAGAACACCAAGGACGGATGGAGGCAAGACTGGCTGAGCTCCTGGCGGTGCAAAGGGACATAAGCCATTCACTCCGTTGGATCACCGACAACATGGGCAACCCTCCCTGTGCCACCAGGCGAAGACCACCACCAGCCACATGGAGGGAGGAGGAGGAGGATTTGTCCGATGGAGCGTCCCAAGCATCGTCAAGGCCTGCATCTGAGGGTCCCGTGAGGAAGGTGGGTCATCCACAGAAAAGACCATGAGAGGCAGCGGCCCATCCACATCTCCCAGGTGACCTGGCCTGGCACCTGGCCTTAATGTGCGACAGCATCACCTCATTGACTGACATCATCTGCCACATGGACTTGCTGGTCACAGTCTGACCAATTATGCCAAACACTGTGGTCTGGACTCTGATGACTTAAAATGCCAAGGATCCCATCTCCCCCTGTGAACTTTGGATTCTATGGTCACTGCATAGCACCTTTTTCTGTGCACAATTCACGCCCCAGAGCTATAAATAAAAAATTAAGACATGAGATTTTATGTTACAGTCATTTAGCATGATTAAACAACATACGTGTGGGGATATGTCGAAGTATGCCTGAGTGTGGAACAAACTCCAGCCATTCCTACACTTGGATCTGAGTCCGGTCGAGGACACACATGGGTCACAATGTATCACAAAATACAGACATGGAGCCCAATACTCACACGTGATGGCCTCAAGATGCTGAGGGGGGACTTGCAATACTGCTCAGACAGACCAATTTGGAAGAGTATCATGAAGGTGTAGAGGTCATGGGTCATGTTGATGTGCCCGGGGAGGGAGTCCCAGGTCTGTTTTGCGAGGTGGGAGAACTATCTCCTGCATGCAGTTTTTATGTGGATGTGATAAATGGTGGCCAGGGCAAGGTGGGCTGCATGGAGTTGGGCCAAAGGGGTGTTGGATGACAGACATCCAAGGTCGGTGTTGGGTCTGGGGTTGTGGACTACCTCCTGAGTGTGGTTGAGGAGCCTGAAGGTGATCCTTCAGCACACAGTGAGCCATTGTACCTATCTCTGGTGGACGGTGATGGGGCTGGGGTGGGGGATGTTGCAGATGAGGTGTGAGGATGCACCCAGGATGTGGACAACTTCTCCTGCAGTTTTGCTGTTGTTCTCCGTAGAGACCGGAGCTGTAGTTAAGCCGGCTGGTGTCGTGGACCAGGGGGACAGTCTGTCTTGCCTTGGAGTGGATCCATCTGTGGGTCATTTGCAGCATGTGGGGGGTGTTGCAGCATGAGGTACAGATGGTGGTGAGTTGCATGGTAATTGTCAGCGATGGGTCCATGATGAACACCAGCTTGCGTGCGTGGCCACTGGGTGCTGGTGCGGTGCACAGACCACTGGGACACAAGGAGTTGAGCCAACTGTAAGGAGACAATCCTCAGATGATGACTACTGTCCTGTCCAAGTCCAGCCTCAGGTGGCTGATGTTTAGTCATTCCTCAACGGACCTCATGCCTTCTTGAAGTTTTGATCTGGCAATGGCTGGGTCTTTGGTGAGTTGGAGGAGCATCTGGGTGTCAATGGCATACGAGATGATGATGAGGTCGTGTGCGCATGTGATGGTGGAGAGGGGGGTCATGGAGACATTGAAGATCGTCACACTGAGAGAAGAGCCCTGTGGCATGGGCCAGATGACCCCAGTGTACTACATGTTGCAGGGTGGAGGCAGACTCCCTGGGCCTTGCTGGTGAGCGACTTTCTGATTTAACTCTGGGCCCTCCTCTGGATACCAGTGTTGGAGATGTGTGAGCTGACAGTGTGGTAGCACATGGTGTAGAATGCCATTGAGAGGTCAAGGGTGGTGGCCTCACCATTGTTGAGCATGGCAAAGTTGTTGTTGGTGGTGGCAATGATGACGGTTGCAGTGGTGTTATTACTGTGGTAGATGTTCTGGTGCCGGTTGCCTGGAGAAGGTTGCATGGAGGAAAATTGTCATTTGCTTGTTGAGTGTCTTCCTGATGACATTTCCTGGGTAGGGAAGCAGGGTGATGTACCAGGAGATCCTGCGGTACTGCCGTCCGTTGTCTAAGAAGGGCCTGGGTCTCTGCATGCCTCCTGCACCCATGGAATGTGGCAAACTCAAAGGAGACATTCAGGACGCGCTGGACGTGGGCTTCAAGGATGTGGAATGATGTGGTTTAGATGTTGTGTGGGAAGGGGCCTGATGGAGAGCCAGAGTGTATGTTGCAATGAGCCAGGTTGTGTCATTACTGTTGATGGGAGTCCATAACCTGATGGGGGTTTGTCCTGTGGATAATAGTGCTGTCTGCGTCTGTGTGCGAAGGCTGTTGTGTATGCCCATGAGCTTGCAGTGGTACAAAGTTGCAAGGGATGTGATCTGCCTTGCAAGGCTGGGGTGTCTTGAATGGAGATCTGCTGTCAGTTCACTCACAATGCTGATGAGCTCCTTGATGTCGTGTGTTTGGGTGTCTCAGCACTATCTGAAGGATCTCCACTTGTCCTTGCTGATGATATGGTGATGGCTGTGTGTGGTGTTTTCCAGGGCTGTAAGGCAAATGATGGCTCTTTGTGTTGCAAGGTTTGCACAAGAGTCCGGCTAAGTCTGTAGGAGTCCTGTAGGTCTGCCTTGTCCCAGGTGCCTGAACTGTTGTTGTGCTTCACAGGAAAGTCCGTCAATGTGGCAAGATTGTTGGATCAGTTGCTGATCCAGTGTGTGAGGTTGCAGGGTGTGGCGGGGGTGTTGTTTTGAGTCTCCCACACAGCTTGTCTGTGGTGACTTACATCAAGCATCTTTGGGGGATCGGTAGCGGGGTGTGAGCCAGTTGTTGAAAACTAAAAAAGCGATGTGATTAAGCATTCACTAAAGACATGAATTCTCTCCAGTTAAAGCATGTTTCTTGTCTTATGTTGACTAATGTCCGGACTCCATTTTGTATTGTCTTGTCTCCACGTGTTTTGCACGAGAAGAGTCCTACCTTTTCGCTAGTTGCTCTTGTAATCTGCCTAGTAACAGCCTATTAATAGCTCCTTTGTCCGTCTGGCGCATGTCCAGACTTGACCACATCTGTTATCAGTTAGTCCTTGTTTGACCATGTTTTCGCGGGCTCAGGAAATTGTTAACTTCGCCCACATATTGATACTGTATCGAAAATGTCCATAAATGGTAATGAATTTTGCTCTATGTTGTATCCACCCACTTATGAGCCCCTCTGTTGTGTATAAAAGGGGACCACGTACGCAAGTTCTTTGTGCTACTCTATGCAATACTGAAGAGTGTTGTGTAGGTTGTAGGACCACCCTTAAGGGTTAATAAACTCTGTCTTTGTATTTGCAGTCTCCGTGCCAACTTCCTTCTAGCTTTTGTTACAGGAGAGCGAACCCTTGTATTCTGCGGGCCTAGCTGGGGCCTGTACTCATCAATTGGCGCCCGTCACTTGGGGCTCATCGGCGACTCGGATGCTCGAAGGACTGGTCGTGACGAAGGGGAGGAATTTGGCCGGGGATGTGATCAATGCCAGCGGCGTCTTTTAGTCCTGGCATCCCGAGGTTTCTTCCTTCCCTTCCGAGCTGACCATCTGGGTGGCGCCGGTCCTCGACTGAGACCTCTTCTGTCGGTTTGCCGTGTGACAGCCGTTTGGGCGAATTTTGGAACTTGGCAGTTGGAATCTGGACACTCTTGATTGGTAAGAACCGTTGTACGGTACTTGCTCCGAGTTTTGAAGCCTGGGTTGGCTATTTGAGTTTGATTTGTGATGACCGGTCATATTTTGTATTGATTATTGTGAGAATATATGCGTTGAAACACATATAGGCAGGTAATGTGGAGATATTTCTCTGAAGTTGTTTAAATTTGAACGGCGCAAAGTTTAAGTGCCATTTTTGATAATACTGCATATTTTGCATTATTTTTGAGCATGCCTGCTTTTAGCGAACTTCGGAAGTGGTGCTGCTGCTTTGGAAACCGGATAAATCTCGAGGAATCTGCTCCAGCCCCCCCAGAGGGGACTCCTAATAGGGATATGTATGTGAAGCATGGTCTTTCCTCTATAATGTACAGCACAGTGTGGAGGAAATATACCAAAAAGGATCCTGAGTTACGATGGCCTTTGTATGGATCGTTTGATATGCGTAAGATTGCATATGTGGAACAGTGTATGTGCAAACGGCGTGCTCGGCAAGACATGTTTGAATGTGTACGGTTATGGGTGAAGGAAGTGCGTGAGCGAGAGAAGCGTGAGAAAGCGCTGATTGATAAAGAGCAACGGAAAAATGATCATGTGAGAGCACAGGAAGCGAAGCGTCGGGAGGACCGAGAACTGGCGGAGAGACAAGAGAAAGAGCGTAGGTTGCAAGTCTCGGGTCAGTATGCTGTCCGCCAGCCACTTTATCCTGTCCTTACTAATCTTGAGGATGATTTTCATTTATTAGATCGCTCTCCGCCCCCTTATGTTGGCGCGTCTGCCCCGAGGTCACAGGATTCTGGATCGGTTTCGGATAAGGTAGACACGCGGTCCATGTTATCAACTGAGCGTATGGGTGAGCTTCCGAAAATTTCTCTTCATGCGCTTAAGGGCAGGCTACCTCTTACTGAATTATTGGAATTTTTGGAAAGTTGGCGGGATAGAGAAAAGTTGTATTTTGTTGAAACTTTTTCTGATGAAGTGATTACTGCCTTTCGGAAATATTCTGATGTTTTTGAGCCTGATGATGTAGTATCAGATTCTAAAGCATTACGTAATGGTGTCTTTTCTCCCTCTAAGGTACCCGATGCGGTCCGACGGCTGTTTGCATTGCGGGACGCGGCGTTTGAACTTAAAGAGAGAGCGCGCCAAAAGACAGGGGAGAAGGAGCAATCGGATTCGCACGTCGGCGGAAAACCATCATCTATCTCCCATTCAGATAAGAGCGAACTAGTGCATGCTAAACCAATGCGAGAGGCGGCACCTTTGTATGTTCCTCCTAAAGGAGCAGGAACTAGTCCAGACATGTCTTCCCCCGATGCTAGGGGATATTTTGTGTATAATTGGGTTTATACTCCCTGGCATAGGACTGATGTTATGGCATTAAAGAATGCATTGCCCGACCCCCGCAAGAATCCAGCGGCCTTTTATAAAGAGGTTGAAGGGGCTTTGAATTCTTGTACTATGACTTTGGCAGATATAGATTTGTTCTTTGGGCTTATTTTACCACCGGATATGTGGCGATCTGTGCGGAAGGTGGATGATCAAGACGCTTTTAAGGCCAAATGGTCTGAAATTGAGGATGAGGATAGGGAGAGAAAGCCCGCGCAAAAACCGCCCCAGCTTATTTTAAATCTCCCTGCTGCTATCTTGACTAAGTTGAAAACGATTATCCCCCCTAAAAAGATTGACTGGAATATGTTAGCCTCGTGTAAACAGAAGGCTGATGAATCAGTTTCAGACTTCTTTACGTGCTTTGAGGAAACATTTCATGATTTCAGTGGTCAGTCGCTTACGGATGATATGGGTCGACATCTTTTTGTTGATAAATATGTGGCGAATTTATTACCGGGAATAGCAGCTCGATTGAAGGCGAGTGAAAGTTCTTGGTCCACCTCGTCTCCGGCATCCCTCCTGACTATGGCTCAGTATTATGAGCGTCAGGAACAAGAAGCGAAGGGGAATGAGGAGAAGAAATCGAAAGATTTGAAAACTAAGGTGATGCTAGCGCAAGTGTATGGTCCGCCTCGTCGGGGTGTCGAAAGAGGTAGAGGAGGATTCTATGGTCCCCCTTCGGGTTGGTCGGATGTTTTTTATTTTAAATATTTTTTTATTTTGTACTTTCAACAGTGCACATTTAATACATATAATACATTCGTTTATTCATTTTCGCAACCTAGTCTTTCAAGTAAATTTCAAAAACAAGAAGACAATTAAGAAAAATAGAAAGACCAAGTATCATGTAAACAGACTAATATACCAATATAGCTCTCGTCAATCCCAAAGTCAAATTTTTCCAAGTAACCAGGTTTGTCAGATTACCTAGTTAACAGTTTACCCTACTCCAACTCTCCACCGCGCTAAGGGCCCCCAAATTCTTATGCCTAGAGCTCTCCCCACTCTCCCTTTCCTTGCATAGATAGGTTTTTCTAAATTAAATATAGATATTAAATTTGCTAGCCATACATGCATAGACGGAGGGGATTTGTCCAACCAAGCCCTGGCTAGAATTAATCTATACACTGCCATTGCCACAAAAATAAATTCCCTCTCTATATTTCTGTTACCATCACAATCTATTCCTAGCAGAATACATAATGGTGACATGGATATCTGTAGGCCTAGAGTATTGTTAAAAAAAGCTTTGATATCCCTGATTAGAGTATATAGTTGTGGGCAAGTGGCCAGCATATGAATTAAGTCAGCGTCTAATGTGCTGCATCGAGGGCAATGTATCCCAGTTGTACCCCCCCATTTAGCAATTCTAGCAGGCGTATGATATAGGGAAAACAGAGTCTTATAATGTTGTGATTGTAGGGGGCCAGAGCATAAAATATTAGACCCCAAGTCCAATGACTCCTGAAACTCCTCCATTTCTCCTCCCAACTTCTCTGCCCACTTACGCTTATGTTTTTCTAGGTCGTCCACTTTAGTTTGAGCTAGTATTGCGTAAGCTGACCTGATACCATGGTGGCCGCCCGTAGTTAAAATCTCTAGAAAGTCATTTCTATTATATCCTGCTGAGCCACCACTTTTCTGTCCCAAAAAGCTTCTTAGTTGTAGGTACTTAAAAAAATCTCTCCTGCTCAACTTAAACTTGTTTACCAATACCTCAAACTGCACCAATCCCCCATCCCCTATTAGATCCCCTGCTTGGTTAACACCTTTTCTGTTCCATTCTGCCATTACTGTATCAGAAAAAATTTCTGAGGGGAGCGATTTGTTTTTATATAGTTTAAGATACCTATTATACCGCCCAAGACCCATCTTCCTCATAAAAGCATTCCATACATATAGGGCCGCATTTAACGTCTTGAATTGCTTCCTTCTGAGATACCCATACTCAGTGGAACATAGCAAACAATTTTCTGCATCTTGTCCTAACAAAATTGCGTATATGTCGGTAGATTCGGTCGTTACTCTTTGAAGCATCCCCCCTCCTCCAATTAATCCTTGCATATATTGAAGGGCAGTTGCCAGATAGTATAGTCTAAAATCCGGGGCTCCCCACCCCCCCCTGTCTCTCGCCAATGTCATAAATTTATATGCCCTACGCGTTTTCCCATGTGCCCATATAAACTTGTTAAGGATACCCTCCAACATATTAAACCATTTTGTTTCAAAGATTAACGGAATTGTTCTAAATAAATACAGGAATTTCGGCAATATACTCATTTTTAACACGTTGGTACGACCTACTAAAGAAAGGTGTAAATTATTAATCCTATTTAGATCTGATTTTACATTCTCAAGGAGGGGAGCTATATTATTCTCTACAAGAGTGTCTAATTTTGCAGATATTGCTATCCCTAGGTATATCGCCGAGGTGGTCACCCTGGAGTCAGTGTACAAAATGGCTGCGTTCAGAACTATCTGCGTCTTAGATCTATTTAGCTTGTAGCCTGATATTTTTCCAAACTTATTAGCCTCCCTTTCGATCTCTGTAATAGCTAAGCCTGGATTCGGAGTAAGTATCGCAACGTCGTCTGCGTACGCCAAGATTTTAATTGACCGACCGTTTAAAACCATTGGTAGAATCTCTCTATTTCTGTCCAGTTTCCGCAAAAAAGGTTCCAAAAACAACGCGAAAAGCAATGGAGATGAAGGGCAGCCTTGTCTCGTCCCCCTAGAAATTGCAATTGCTTCTGAGAATCCTCTATTTACCCTAATTTTAGCTGTTGGGCAATGGTATAGAGCTCGGACGGCTGTTATAAAACCTTCCCCAATACCACTCCATCTCAAAACTGCCCACAGGAATCCCCAGGCAACCCTGTCAAAAGCCTTCTCGGCATCCAGCAGCAGTGCTGCTGCCGGGTCACCCAGGGATTCCGCGGCGTCAAACACCGTTATAAGTGTCCTAACGTGCTGGGTAGTTCCCTTTCCTGGTATGAAGCCGTGCTGGGATGCGCTTACTAACTGCTCTATATCGCCTGCCAACCTAGTTGCCAGCATTTTTGAGTAGAGTTTAATATCGGCATTCATAAGAGTAATGGGTCTATACGAGCCCGGGAGTGTCGGAGGCTTGCCTTTTTTTTGGATGACTATAATATCCGCTGCTCCCCAAGACTCAGGAGGTGAGCCTCCTTGCTGTGTTAATAGCATAATATTAAACATATCCACCCCTAAGCTGTCTTGGAAGACTTTATAAAATTCTACTGGAATTTGGTCTGGCCCCGCCGCCTTCCCTGAGGGGAGACACTTGATTGCGTTCTTAAACTCATCCAGATGGAAAGGAGCATCAAGCCCAGCTTTGTGTTGTACCGACAAAGAGGGAGCTAGGACATCTCGTAGATAGTTATCCACCTCAACCTCTGCTAAAATATTCCCTTCCTCACCAGTATACAATTTAGTGTAGAATTCCCGAAAAACCTCCCGGATAAGCTCGGGATCTGAAACCAAATTCCCCTGGCTATCCTGAATTTCCTTAATATCTGTCATAGCAGTTCTTTGCCTAGTTCTGACAGCCAAGAAGTGCCCAATCCTCTCACTTAATTCATAAGAATCTTGTTTATGCCCCATGTATTTTTCAGCTGCTTTCACGCTAATCCCCTCGGTAGCATCCCCTTTGAGGGTAGTTATAGTAATCAAGAGGGATTCAAGCGGTAGGCCTTGCGCTATAGCTCTAGCTAGATTTTCCTCTGCCACAAGCAGTCCTTGTCTTATATCTTCTAAATATCTTCGGTCTTTTTTCTGTTTAGCCAATACGTAACTCATAGTTTCTCCCCTTACCCCCGCCTTAAAACAATCCCATACCACCCCTGGGGGCGCAGTGCCTCTGTTAATATCCCAGAAAAACAATATCCATGATTTCATATGCGTCTGGTATGCCCTATCGCTTAGCAATGTTCGCTCAAACGTCCACTGAGGTTTAATTACTTTAATATTCCTAGTAGCTAATGTTAAAACCAGAGGGCTATGATCAGAAAGGATTCTGGGCTGTTTTTCTATTTCTGTATGGGAGATAATAGAACTAGACACCAAAAAATAGTCCAATCTCACTAAAATTCTGTGTGGGGCCGAAAAATAAGTACTGCCATCCACAGAGGGATGCAGCTTGATCCATGGGTCCACAAGGGAGTTATGTTGGACCATACTAGCCAATGCGTTATAAGTCTTCCTCTTCCTCCCTACATAGCTCCCCCCAAGTTCTGTAAAGGAGCTCGTACTATCATGGATATTAAAGTCCCCGCATAGCACAATGGGCTCCGGCCAATGTGCTAATTCCAAATCCATGAACTGCCAGACATCTGGGTCATCTTCAGTGGAGCCATATATTGTGCCTACTGTAATTTTAACCCCCTTTATACTCAGTTCGACAATAGCCCATCTCCCCCATTGATCCTCCTTTTTTCGATGTACCACTACCTCATGTTTCCTCCCTAGTATTGCAACCCCCCTAGTTCTAGTCCCCTGCTTGCTGGCAGCTAATACATCAAAATTAAGCTGTTTTAACAAGTAAGTCTGTGATGACTGAATATGGGTTTCTTGAAGACAGACTAAGTCCAATTTCAAGGTCTTTAACAGCCCTGCTACATTAGCTCTCTTAACGTGATTATTCAACCCGCACACATTAATCGAAGCAATCTTACAAGGCATTACAAAGGAGCATTAAAATTCTTACATCTGAATAACCGAGTATTAAGCATGAGCATAGACATGATCATGGGCATCGACAAGAGACTAACAAATCTGTACCTAGAAATGTGCATTATTAAACTAAAAAAAAGCCAAATTTTAACCCCTATTAGACCCCCCAGTGACCTCCCCCCTGCCCAACCACCCTCCTCACCCTCCCCACGGCCCCCACCCCCACCCTCCCCTACACAGGCAAATAGGTCGGTCAGACCTATGTGTAGCCGGTTTCAGGCTGCTGGAGCCGCTAAGTCCCACCCCTCTCCCTCCTTTGTCTCTGTCACTATATATCCATCTTCAGCCATCTAGCACCCGCCTGCTTTACCGCAAAACTTTCTACCCCCCCAACAAAATAGTTAAGTACTCTCCCTGCCAACGCCGATTATTTTTTCACCTCATCTAGATACTGCTGAGCCTTAATCTCTGAAAAGAACATTCTAACTCTACCCTGCGCGATCGTTTTCAGCTTTGCAGGAAACATTAAGTAAGCCTCTAAGCCTAACTCCTGGAATTTCGGGATCAACTGCCTCATCCTCCACCTCCGTTCTACGGTAACATGGCAGAAATCTGGTCTTGCAAAAAAGGAGGTGCCTTCGAATGATCTCTTACTTGTAGGTCTAGCTTTTTCAATGATTTCCTGTCTAATAAGGTAATTGCCAAAGTAGACTAAGATTGCTCGCGGAAAAGAGGACTTCCTGCCCCCCTCTGCCATGGATCCCCCTTTTAGCGTAAAGGGAAACCTGTGCACTCTCTGAATCTCGCTATCCCACTGCCACTGAGACTCTGGGAAAGCCCCTCTTAGTAAGTTAACAGTAAAGCGCCTTATATCCTGCCCTTCAATCCCTTCCGCCACACCCAAAATTCGAACATTATTCCGCCGCTGGCGGTTTTCTAAGTCCTCCAGCTTCCATTGCAAGTCTTCTACGACTTTTTCTTGCTCCATTCTTGAGGACTGCCAATTTCCAAAGTCATCTTCAAGTTTATTCGTGCGCTCCTCAACCTCCGTCACTCTACTGACCAGATCTTCGTAGAGCTTATTGGTTTTTTTAAGTGAGACTTGTATTTTTTTTGCATCTTGCCTTGCTTTGCGATTTGCAACTCTAGCTTCCGCCTGCATCTGTTTGAGAGTATTGAGCAAGATGTTAGACGGTGTGTTTTGACTCGGTGCGCCGGCGGATTCCTCCTCGTGATATGTTTGAGAAGTTCCCAGATAATCCCATGCTAATCCTCTCCCAGTACTTCCCATGAGCCCAGCCGGCTGACTGCTTGGCTTTATTTTGCTCTTCCTTTTTCTTAAGGTTGAGTCGTTTCCTGTACATACGTCATTGCAGTCGCTCCCTGTCGAGCTAGAATCCGTCAGCTCGTCCTCCCCTGATATTACCATCTCCTCTTCTCCCTCTGTGCTCTCCTCTAAGCTTGCGTCTCCATGCTGCACAGAGTGAGAGTCCGAATCCTCATTTAGAGAAAAGAATTTTTCTCCATCTACCTCACCGATGCTGTTTTTCTCCGTTAGCGCTGTCGACACTGGCTCGCAACACCCGTGCCGTCCTGCCTCCTCCACTGGGCTAATACATTTGCCCACTGAAGCTGCGGACCTGACCCCCTTGATATGACTCTTTTGTACAACTTCAAGGGCCTTAGGGGTTCCTAGCTCTGCCTCGAGCAACAAAATTGCCTCCATCATCTCATCGGTTGCACCCTGTTTCGCTAATGAGTCGATTTTGCTTGCCTGGGGGTCCTCAGTGCTCACGGTACTCACAGTACTCACGGTGCTCACGGCTCTCTCGACTGACAGTGACAGTACCAAACCGGACTGTGGAGCAGGCTGCATCGAGACTCCGGCGTTGCCGATCTGCTGATCCCCCTGTTGCTTAGCAACCTGAGCGTCCGTGTTTGACGTGCTTTCCGCGTCCTCGAGGACGCTGAGACCGGAGCTGAGGCTGCCGCTGGTTTCCTCTCCGCCGGTTTCGTTGCGACTCACAGCGGATTGAATGGAGAAGACTTCCGATAAGGTAGGTTGTCTAAGGGTAGTCGCTCTGCTTTTTTCCTCGCCCCTTCCTTGCCCCAACTTTTTCTCAACTCCATCCTCCTGCTGCCGCACTAATCTTGTCATCTTCAGATCGGTGGCTCCATCTACTCGGTCAGTTGGGCCCGTGGGGGTATTTACAGCCGCTTTTTCCCCCCTCCGTGACTCAGCTTTCCTAAGCCTTTGCGCTACTGCCGCTGTCTTCCGAATTGCTCCTAGATCCTTTGGGGCTGGCGGCGTCACCTTAGCTGGTTCCATAGGAGTATTCTCGAGCTGATGTACTTCCTTATGCTTCTCCTGTTTCTCCTTCATTTTGTCCGTCTTGGCAGAGCGCGGGGGCATCTTGTAGAACTGATTGCCAAGCACTGTCAGTGGCAGTGTCAGAATACTCAACGTTCTCCGCGTGCTCTCCCACTTCCTCCAGGCCCTCTTGAAGGCTACCTTCAGCCAGCTCCGTTTAAGTATCGCAGGTAACTTCCACGTTTCTGGAGAAATTCGAGTCGGCGCAAGTAGGGTTGCGTGCCAGAGACTGATCATAGCCTTTGGGGGGGGGGCATTTCCATCACCAGTACATGTCTCAGGGCGCTAGATTATTACCACCGGGAGAGGTATGGAACAGCGACTGCTCAGCTCAGCCTGTCCGCGGCCATCTTGCCCAGGTCTTGCATGGGTTGGTCGGATGTTAATAGAAATCAATGTGCGTATTGTAAACAGCTGGGTCATTGGGCCAGGGATTGTCCGGTACTATATGAACCCCGTCAGGGACGTGGTCAGGGACCGTCGAGAGGTAGAGGGGGCTTTTCGAATTTCAGAGGGAATTCCAATGATCGTGTTCGTTTTGAGCCTAACGTGCAGCAACGAGATAGACCTAATGTATTTGATCGGCAAAATCAGTATCAAATGTCTGGGAATGACCGTTCTGGGTACCATGATAAGCAGCATGCGTAGGATTGCGTTGGGTGGGGGTTGGAATCAGTTGAAGTGCCGGTTGATCAGAGGGGTCCTTATGTTTCAGCAAATGTTCTGGGTTCTACTGATCAGTTCCTAGTTGATACAGGAGCTACTCGCAGTGCGCTGTCTAAACAATTGGTTCCGAGGGCTCCCCCATCTGGCTTAATAGTTACATCGGTAGGGTTTGATGGTACACTCTCTCGAAGCCCTCTATCCCGACCCCTTGCATTTCGTGTTGAACAACTTTCTGCACCTTGTCCGTTTTTGCTTGCCCCGAACACGCCTGACAACATTATGGGTCTTGATATGCTTAAGCACTTCAGAGCTACGATCCGCTGCTCCCCTACTGGAGTACGTGTGATATTAAATGATAATCACCCTATGGCAGAACGGATGTGTGTGGTTGCAGAGGATGCTGTATTAGCTTCTCCCCCTCGTACTTTGTGGGCCACTTCGGATACTGATGTGGGACAGATGGTGATTCCGCCTGTCCACATTAGTGTCCAGGAGGGTGCGGTGTTACCACGCCTCCCTCAGTATCGTATTTCCCAGGAGGGGGAGGAGGCACTCATACAGATTGTGCAGGATTTGATTAAGGTGGGAGTAGTGGAGGAAGTTCCCTACAACGTCTGCAACAGTCCTATTTTACCCATTTTGAAGAAAGATACCGATACTAGGGTTTATCGTTTTATTATTGACTTAAGGGAAGTGAATAAGATAGTGATACCTCAGTATCCAGTGGTTTCTGATATCGCGACGTTACTTACTCTGGTCCCACCAACGGCGACCACATTTTCAGTTATCGATTTGAAAAATGCTTTCTTTTCGATTCCTATTCATCCTGATAGCCGGTACCTCTTCGGCTTTACTTTGAATAATAGGTCTTATAGATTTTGTAGAGTCCCTCAGGGTTATACAGAGAGTCCTAGTATTTACAGTCAAGCATTGAAACGACAATTGGATTCCTTTGTTCTGCCTGATGGTGTCACCCTTATACAATATGTCGACGACATCTTGTTGGCGGCTGACACTCCTGAGTTGTTTGATAAGTGTACGTTATCCTTGCTTTCCTTTTTGGCGTCCCACAATCACAAAGTGTCAAGGAAGAAATTGCAATTCTGTAGACCAAAGGTGACTTATTTGGGTCACCTTTTGTCTAAGGAGGGGCGTGCACTCACACCAGATCGTATTCAAGCAATTTTGGATACGCCAGTACCTTCCACACAGAAGGATGTGCGTGCATTTTTGGGTCTTGCCTCTTTCTGTAGGCAATGGATATTGGGGTTCTCACACATAGCTATGCCATTGTTAGCACTTTTGACAAAAGATACCCCAATTCCTCTTCCCTGGTCAAATGAGTGTGAAATTGCCTTTCAGCAATTGCGACAAGCCCTTTCCTCAGCACCAGTGTTAGGGACCCCTGATTATACGAAGCCCTTTACATTGTATGTACATGAGAAAGATGGATGTGCATTATCAGTTTTAGTGCAGATGCACGGCGACAAGCAGCGCCCTTGTGCATATTTTTCGGCGGTACTTGATCCTGTTGCCCGAGCATTGCCTGGTTGTTTTCGCTCGGTTGCGGCGACAGCTGTGTCAATACGCCAAAGTGAAGGAATTGTGTTATCTCATAAGCTGTTGGTATTAGTCCCCCATGCTGTTGATGCCCTGCTTAATCAGACAAAGACGCAGCATTTGACCAGTGCCCGTTTAACGGGATATGAGTTGACGCTTTTGGCTCCTCATATTACGTTAAAGAGGTGTGCAACGTTAAATCCAGCCACATTGTTGCCGTTTCCGGAAACTCAGTCTGAAGCACAAAAAGCACATGACTGTATTCTTGTGACTGAGGAATAGACAAAGGGTCGTATTGATCTCCAGGGTACGCCCTTTACAGATGTAGATGGAGAACTGTGGGTGGACGGATCATGCCTGAAGCTACCAGATGGTACGACTTCAGCAGCATATGCAATTACCACATTACAAACAATAGTGGAGACTGCACGCATACCGCAGAAATCAGCTCAAGCAGCGGAACTGATAGCATTAACACGAGCATGTGAGCTCAGTGCCGGAGTGTGTGTGAATGTTTATACAGATAGCCGCTATGCCTTTGGAGTAGCGCACGATTTTGACCTACTCTGGAAGGAGAGAGGATTTCTAACGTCACATGGAGCACAGATAATGTACGGGGAGTTAGTTCACAACCTTTTGACTGCATTAACATATCCAAAGAAGATTGCTATAGTTAAATGTAGTGCCCATAAAAAGGTGGTTGATAAAATTGGAGAAGGGAATGCTTTGGCAGACCGGGTGGCACGAGAGACTGCGATGCAGGCTGGCTCTACTACAATGTATGTTGTGAAGTCACAGGCAGAAAGATGGCACGATGCTAGGAGAGAAGTGCTGGAGATACAGAGGACCGCTTCCGATAAGGAACGGGAGCAATAGTCCAATGATGGAGAATTAGATGATGGAGGGTGTTGGAGAAGTAAGCAGATGGATAAATGGAAGTTACCCACAGCTTTCGTACAACCTATGGTTCAGATGGCACATGGACTAGCGCATGTCGGAGCTTCCGCAATTGTCAAATTACTCACAAGAGTTTGGGAGCATCCGGAGATCGCTAGTACGGCAAAGAGGGTAGTGCAGACCTGCATGATTTGCCTGAGGTACAACCCAGGAAAGGGTACACGAACTCCAGCAGGAGGATTTGCAACACCCACTGCACCCTTTGAGGTTTTGCAGATGGATTACATTCAGCTTGAGCGCTGTAACAATCTGAAGTATGTTCTAGTAGTGGTTTGTGCCTTCAGCAAATGGGTTGAGGCATACCCTACGAAAGACAATACTGCAATGACTACAGCCAAGATGCTATTGAAGGAGTTCTTCCCTCGATATGGTGTTTGTAGATTGTTGTGGAGTGATAACGGACCTCATTTTATAGCAGACGTTATCAAGTATGTCCTGAAAGGACTGGGAATTACCCAGAAATTTCATGCAGTGTTTCACCCTCAGTCTGCGGGATTGGTTGAGAAATATAACGGTACTTTGAAGCTTAAGATCGCTAAGATCCAAGCTTCGACTTCTTTGACTTGGCAAGACGCTTTACCGCTGGCATTATTGTCAATTAGATCGATACCGCATTCTCGGACCGGTCTCACACCCTATGAGATTGTGTTTGGACGCCCAATGAATATTTGGGGTCTACCGAAACCGAAGTCAGTGTATGATGTACCTTGTGTAATGATGAATGATTATCTGACACAGTTGACGGATAATTTGGTTTCTATTCATCAACAGGTTCGAGAAGTGCTCCCTGATCGGTCCACAGGTGAAGGACATAACCTCCGGCCTGGAGACCATGTTATGATCAAGGTGTTTGAAAGGACGAACAGTCTGGAGCCGAGATGGCTTGGTCCTGAGCAAGTCTTGCTCGCGACGAGGACAGCTGTGCGAGTCTCCAATCGGAAGAACTGGATCCACTCCTTGCACTGTCGCAAAGTGCCGCCTGGATTAGTGGAGCCTGCTGTATTGACCGACCATCGAGAAATCCTGACTGCAGAGAAAGGCCGTGCTGTGGAACCGAACGACACTGAGGAGCTCTTCCCGGACCAAGCGATTCCTGGAGGAGGAAGATATCATCTCAGGCCGAGGAAGTAATTTCTTTCTGTATCAGGACGTTGTCAGAACGGCCCTTTGGTTAGTGAAACGGAGAGCCAATGAGGCAAGAGGGGGATCAGCCCTGCATTAGTGTAGTGACACCCCTCTTGGCACGCTGGTGAAGAAATCAACGGCTGCCTAAGGGGAAGAGTTCTGACAACCTTTTAGTTTCAGGAAAATATTGATTTTTACCATAAAATGGAGAAGAAGATTTTTTGTGCGACAAGCTTTATTATCATTGTAGCCATTATTGGTACAACCACGTGGTTTGTTGAGGATGTGACTCCTGCCCGTGAGTTGCTTGTTTTGACTACTCCAGTGCCTGAGGAGCACTACTTTTATACCCTTCCGTATCAAGAATTGAAGCATCGTCAGTCTTATTTGAATAATACTTTCATCCAGATGTTGCATCATACCCATGTTGCTACAAATGCTACGAACTGTTGGATATGTGGTATGATGCCAGCTCATCAGAAGAAAGGAGGAACGCCGTTTATACCTCTTCCTTTCTCTCATAATGGCTCTTGTAGAGCATGGTACACTTTGCTTTTTGTCACACGGAAACCTACAGTGGGACGACTACTTTTTAGACTTAATAGGGAATGTCATCAAGATAAAGAAGGCTATCCACAAGCGAATGGGACAATATGGGAAAGGGAAGAATATCGACCGGATAATGAATCAATCCCCTACATCTTCACAAACACCAGAGACACTGCTGGAAATGAACAATTTGTGATTCAAGTGGCACAAGCTCAAGCGGACCTGTGTGTTCAGAGTGTGGGTCATATTCCTGTTGGTGTTAGTGACTGTATTATTGTGTTGAATATAGATGGATTAAATAATAGTACTTTCTTAGCTTCCCATAATACATACTTCGTATGTGGGAATAAGGGTTATTATCGCTTACCAGCCGGCTGGTCCGGAGTATGTTATGTAGCGTTCTTATTACCCCCTGTATTTTTAGCGCCTGCATCCTATCATAAAGATTTGAAGTTATTGAACAATGTGACTGTAAATAGGTATAAACGTACTTTATCTATTAATGATGTTGACCAAACTGACACTAGCTTACAGCAGTATGTTGATTTTAACTTAGGATTGTTTTTCTTTGTTGGAGCTGCCCTCAATAGTAGGAAGGTTCGAAGATTAACAAGAGTTGTAGAGGATGTAACGAATCAGGCTGCTGTTGCTCTTGGGAATCTTACGGAAGAATTACAAATCACTAGAATTGTTGCGTTACAGAATCGTATGGTATTAGATGTTATGTTAGCTGACAGAGGTGGAGCATGTAGAATTATCGGAAGTAGTTGTTGTGTATTCATTCCTGACCACACGCCATCAGTCTATAACGCTATTAATAAATTGCATAAAATCGCAGCTGAAATCCATACAGAAAATGGCACTTGGACCTTTTCTGGATGGTTTTGGGCATTGATCACTACATGGGGATGGAAAGTTTTACCTGGTCTCTGTATTATTGTAGCAGTTCTGTTTTCCTGTTGCATCCGTGTTCAGTGTGGTCCTTTACTCTGTTCCTTATGTGTGTCATTCTGTATTCCTGATAAGAAAGCTATTGCCAATGTCACCTATCAAAAACATTTAAACAAAGAGCTGGAAGAGATGATGAAAATTGACATATATGATGATTATCCTAATAAGCCGAATGTCTTCAGTGAATGCTGAAAGGGTCGTCTGTTGAAAACTAAAACAGCGATGTGATTAAGCATTCACTAAAGACATGAATTCTCTCCAGTTAAAGCATGTTTCTTGTCTTATGTTGACTAATGTCCGGACTCCATTTTGTATTGTCTTGTCTTCACGTGTTTTGCACGAGAAGAGTCCTACCTTTTCGCTAGTTGCTCTTGTAATCTGCCTAGTAACAGCCTATAAATAGCTCCTTTGTCCGTCTGGCGCATGTCCAGACTTGACCACATCTGTTATCAGTTAGTCCTTGTTTGACCATGTTTTCGCGGGCTCAGGAAATTGTTAACTCCGCCCACATATTGATCCTGTATCGAAAATGTCCATAAATGGTAATGAATTTTGCTCTATGTTGTATCCACCCACTTATGAGCCCCTCTGTTGTGTATAAAAGGGGACCACGTACGCAAGTTCTTTTTGCTACTCTATGCAATACTGAAGAGTGTTGTGTAGGTTGTAGGACCACCCTTAAGGGTTAATCAACTCTGTCTTTGTATTTGCAGTTTCCGTGCCAACTTCCTTCTAGCTTTTGTTACAGGAGAGCGAACCCTTGTATTCTGCGGGCCTAGCTGGGACCTGTACTCATCACAGTGTGTTGCTTGTCGGAGACGTGGAGTCAAATGTTGATGGGCCAATGATGGATGGTGGTGTTGTTCCCCTCCAGCAAGAAGTTACTGGCACACAGCCACATGTAGCCCGTGGAGGTTAGGGCGTGCGTGCAGATGTACGTGTTGATGGCTTAGTGGAATAGTGGATGTAGTCCTGCAGATCTGTAGAGGAGTGTTACACTGAGGGTTGCCATGGAGTTGCTGCAAACCCGGATTTGTGAGTCTGAGGGTGTACTTGTGAATAAATAGCAATTCATCCCCCGGGACTGTTGTTGCCGTCCCTGCGGGTGGTCTTGTATCCGTGTGAGATGGCAATGAAGACGTCATGTGCTGAGGATGCTTTTGTCCAGGTTACTGTCATGAAGGTGATGTGTGGGGCTGTCGTGTTGAGGAGGTAACAGAGTCCAATAGCGTGCTGGTGGACGGAGCGAGTGTGGAGTAGGAGGCACATTACCTGGTTGTTCTGACAGGGTCTTGTAGGCTGGGCAGTGCTGTGTAGGCAGTTAGAGTAGCACACTCAGCATGCGAAGGTGTCGTGTGTGTGCTTAGGGGTTGCCTGATAGCAGGAGGATGATTGTCACGATGACATTGCTTAGGGAGTGGCTGCAGCATGAGCCTGTTGTGTGACGTGGGTCATGCAAAGACTAGAGGGTCGTGCACTGTGCATGTTGCAGGCGCATACGTACCTGCCTTTTGCACGGCGCTGGGGCTACAGTGGCACAGAAAAGCTGCTGCCTGCATTTCGAATGGGTGGAGGGGGAAGGGCAGAGCATTTCGGATGCCTGGGGGTTGCAGAATCAGGGCACTTGGTGGGGCGGTGCCGCAGGTGAGGCAGCAGCAGGCGGAAGGGGTTAGAAATTAGGCGAAAAATAGCACACACAGACAAGGTCTGAAAGGCACAGTGCAACAGGTGTATGTAAAGGAAGGAGTGTCAGGTCACTCATGGGTCACTATGAGAAAATGTATGAACAATCACCATAAATTACAGCCACTGGATCAGGCAACAAAATGCGGAGATGCGCAAAGGAGACACACCATCAGCAGACGTTCTAGTCCCGTTGTGGGGAGCAAGCTGCACAAATACATACCCAACAAGGTACTTCAGGCACAATAGAGATCATTAGACATAAAGCACTGCATGCATCTTGCCAAAGTACACATACACACAGATGCTCAATCTTTGACAATTATGCCATAGATGACGCATGCAAACTGTCAAGAGAGCTGCAGTGACAGAGATGAGGCACTTTGGATTGTGCTGAACACCTTTATTCCACATACACACACAAAGGGATTTGCATCCATGTTAACAGACTCACAGGTCAGTTGACAGAACATGTGGGACATATGCTGGGCACCCCCTTCACAACACAGATGATGTCAATCCCAATGAACTGGCACACAAGTTAAGGGGATGAGCCAAACACATCCTGCTGCACACGGAGAGGCTGCAATTCTCCATGGAGCCTGTTGTTGTGATGTCCCCCACTATGTCCACCCGTAGCATCTGCAATGTTTCAGAGGCACGGTTTACACACATTGATGCCTTCATCAGATGCCACACTCCACTACAGATTACTGTCAAGAAGGGTGACTATCATGTCATGGGAGTGATGCTACATGTTATATGCTCCATGGTGAGAAGACATGTATGCATGGTACCACAACATGCACAGAAGCAGTCCCCACACATTCCAAACCCATACCACCACAAAAAACCTTGCTGCTAACCTTACCAAGACTGACCTTTCCACATGTCCGTGCATGGAACGCTGATTCAGCACACGTTGCAATCCTCATGAGGAATAGCAGGAGGACAACGATGACACGAGCAGACAACAGGAGCTAAATACTTGGGAATGACAGACACACAAGAAGTCACCTAAAACAATTCTCACCGCACATATGGACATTTACCAAACATGAACAATGTTTGACACATGCAAATTTCAAAAAATGTCTCTCCGCAAAACTGTGTGGCATGACATCATCACTCTAGTGACACATCAGAACACACATCCAAGTCACTTTGCATTCAGTCAGCTGGACACACACATTGCAACACATGCCACTCAATGCTACAAGCTTGCACACTCATACCCAGTGACTCACCATTATGAGAAGAAGTTGCGTATGAGCTGACTCCGGATATCCTCCTCCTCCTCCTCCTCATCACTAGCCTCGTGAGCAAGCCCTTGATCCTCCACAGGTGGTTGTTCCTGCTCATCCGGATCCAGGATGAGTGGCACTGCCTTCTCAACTGCCATGTTGTGCAGCATGCAGCACACGAGGAAGATTCGGTAGACCTTCTCCGGGGCATAAGGGAGGGACCCGCCTGTCTTGTCCAGGCACCGGAATCGGCTCTTCAGGAGGCCAAACGTCCTCTCAATCACTCGCCTGGTCTGCCCGTGTGCATCGTTGTACCTGTGATCTGCAGCTGTTCTTGGGTTGCGGAGAGGTGTCATTAGCCATGGCATGTTGGGATATCCAGAGTCCCCTACATGGAAACACCATATAAAAAAACAGGGTCAGGAGATGCCGTAAGAGCCAAAGATACTGCAACACACAGGACAAACAGAGTACACCCACCAACAAGACATGCTCGTTTGCTGTGCAGCCGCAGCATCATTTGTGGCACCCTGCTATGCCTCATGATGTAGGCATCGTGTGCTGATCCTGGAAAACGTGCACAGACATGGGAAATCAGCATGTTAGCAAGACACACCACAAGGGCATTTATCGAGTGGTAATGTTTTCTATTGCGATAGGCTTGTTCCTGTGTCTGTGGTGGTACCAAAGCCACATTTGTACCATCACTGGACCCAATGACATGGGGCATCCCTCCCAGGGCATAGAAATCACCCTTGACATCTGTCAACTCCTCAGGAGTAGGAAATGTGATGAATTCATCAAGGTGCTCCAACATGGCTGCTAAAACATCACACAGGACACGGCTGAACATTGTCTGTGACATGCCACCAACATCAGCTATGGTGAATTGAAACGTACCTGTGGCAAAAAAATGTAGGGCTGCCATCACCTTCATCTTTGGGGTCAGTGCAGTAGGATACCTGTTTCACGGTTGGAGGTGTGGTGCCAGCCTGTCGGTCAAGTCCTCAATCAACTGTTGAGTGAATCTGTAACGTCGGATGCACGTATGTTCCCTCATGGCACCCAAGTCTGGCATTAGTCTTGGGACAGGTGGTGCCCTGAAAGACATTGTTTGGATGAATGAAGATTGAGAGTCGGCCAACATCAATGTCAATGAACATAGCACATGCTACACTGCTAATACACATCAGGTAACTATGGAGTCGGGTGTGTGCAATACATCCAGGACACATATGCAAGCTTGCTGGCACTCCTACAAAAAGCCAGATACACCTGTTGATTGTCAAGTCTACATGACATGCCCTGAAATGAGCTGGGGGCCAGTCTGAGTGAACAGCCAGAGATATCACCAAAGTGACACACATCCACATAGCTGCATTGGAAGGATGTCATCTCATCCAGACAGCTGACTGCAAGGCACACGCACAGGTCACATGGAATGTCATGTACATATCAAACACATTGCGATGAAGGGGTACACATGACAACTAAAAAACACAGCCATTGAGACAACGCACAGATGTCTGACTGGGAAAATATGATGCACGATGCACACAGACACAGACCCTACAGCCGTGGGAATCCACATGTGGCATGGTGTGCGTAGACGTGCTCCATGCCCATCTCCACACAGACCCATGTTGGATGCACCAACAGCAGATGCAGTTGACGGGACACTGACATTAAGCTCATGGGAACACATGACACACACCTGACATAGTCCCAAAGGGGCATGGTGATAGAGATATGTCAGTTGATAGAGTGTCCCTGTCCCTGGCATCAGGAGACAGGTGCGGGTGTTGATTACTGTGCCATCCCACTGCTGCTGTGCATGACACAGTTGGACTACAGACACACATGTGGCAAGTGGCAAGGTGATGTGTGCCACATAGTGCCCCATCACACATGATATGTGTCCACAGCTCATCACACATCAATTGTGCAACTAGATGAGATGACCTGTGCAATATCACTGGCTAACACACCTAGGGCCTGCACATGTAAGTATGCAATGACAAGTACTTGATGGACATCCATGTGCGACTCATAGCCCACCATTCCTGTCATGTGTACGCCTGTATTACCATTGTAAGCGTGTGAAATGAGTACACGTACGGGTATGCACTGTACTACTAGTGCATGCACCGTACGTGTACTACTAGTGCGTACCCGTACGTGTACTAAGGTAGTACACGTACGGGTACGCACTGTACTACTAGTGCATGCACTGTACGTATACTACTAGTGCGTACCCGTATGTGTACTAAGGTAGTACACGTACGGGTTCGCACTGTACTACTAGTGCATGCACCGTACGTGTACTACTAGCGCGTACCCGTACGTGTACCAAGGTAGTACACGTATGGGTATGCACTGTACTACTAGTGCATGCACCGTACGTGTACTACTAGTGCATACCCATACGTGTACTACCTTAGTACACATACGGGTACGCACCAGTAGTACACGTACGGTGCATGCACTAGTAGTACAGTGCGTACACGTACGTGTACGCACTAGTAGTACACGTACCCGTACGTGTACTACCTTAGTACACGTACGGGTACGCACCAGTAGTACACGTACGGTGCATGCACTAGTAGTACAGTGCGTACACGTACGTGTACGCACTAGTAGTACACGTTGCCGTACGTGTACTACCTTAGTACACGTACGTGTGCACACTAGTAGGACACATACAGGTACGTGTACTACTAGTGCGTACCCGTTCGTGTACTAAGGTAGTACACGTACCTGTACGCACTAGTAGTACACGTACGGGTACGGGTACGTATGCTACTAGTGCATACACGTACGTGTACTAAGGTAGTAGACGTACCTGTACGCACTAGTAGTACATGTACGGGTACGTGTACTACTAGTGTGTACCCGTATGTGTACTACCTTAGTACACATACGGGTACGCACCAGTAGTACACGTACGGTGCATGCACTAGTGGTACAGTGCGTACACGTACGTGTATGCACTAGTAGTAAACGTACGGGTACGTGCACTATTAGTGCATACCCGTACGTGTACTAAGGTAGTACACGTACCTGTACACACTAGTAGTACAGGTACGTGTACTACTAGTGCATACCCGTACGTGTACTACCTTACTACACGTAAGGGTACGCACTATTAGTACAGTGCATACACGTACGGGTACGCACTGTAGTACACGTACGGTGCATGCACTAGTAGTACAGTGCTAGTAAACGTACCCGTACGTGTACTACCTTAGTACACGTACGTGTACGTACTAGTAGTACACATACGGGTACGTGTACTTCTAGTGCGTACACGTACGTGTACTAAGGTAGTACACATACCTGTACGCACTAGTAGTACACGTACGGGTACATGTACTACTAGTGCGTACACGTACGTGTACTAAGGTAGTACACGTACCTGAACACACTAGTAGTACATGTACGGGTACTACTAGTGCATACCCGTTTGGATAATAAGGTAGTACACCTACGGGTACGTGTACTACTAGTGCGTACATGTACGTGTACGCACTAGTAGTACACGTACCTGTCAAACGCACTGTACAACTGGTGCCGTAGGGGTACGTGTGAAACGCACCGTACACCCGCTATCATCGCGTGTGTACGCTTCGTTTCACCATTGTACTTGTGCCGTAGGGGTACGTGTGAAACGCACCGTACACCCGCTATCATCGTGTGTGTACGCTTCGTTTCACCATTGTACTTGTGCCGTAGGGGTACGTGTGAAATGCACCATACACCCGCTATCATCGCGTGTGTACGCTTTGTTTCACCATTGTACTTGTGCCATAGGGGTATGTGTGAAACGCACCGTACCTGTGTGTGGATTTAAAAATTACATAGGGGACACATAAGGGACAAGTATTAGGCCCTAAATGCATGCTGGTTGTCATGGAGACAGAGTTTTCAGTTGGAAAGTGTCGATCATGTGTCCTGGAACAATCAGTTGGCCACAAAATACAATGTTGCAAAGTGGTTGTTGACTTGACATGACGCTCAAAATTTGAACGATGCGAATGCTGTCATTGGTGTTTGTTTAAAGTCATTGGTGTATGTTTAAAGGGATTGGAGTAAACGTAGGATGCTAATGAGTCTGACCAATCACTATGTACTCCTCTAAATGAATGCCCCTCAGCAAGACAGATATAAGGCAGCCAGAACCCATGAGAGGGAACTTGCCTGCACAACTTTCCAGTCGACAACATTGATGCTGTCTCTGCTTCTTCTGAACCATGTCTTGTACTGTGGAGAGGGCCCAGCCATTCACCCAGGAGAAGAATCAGGCCTTGTTGGACGCCCTCCTCCCACAGTACACCAGCCTGTATGGGAGACCAGGGGAGCAGGTGAGCCGAGGCACCTGTTGTGTGACTGTCAATATTGTGTCCAGGTGGGACAGACATGCTATGTTGTTTAGAGTGGGTCTCAGGGTGGGGGACATCCTGATGTCTCTCATGCAGAGTCTGATGTAGTTCCTGTGTGCACTCCTCACTTGCATTGTGCTTACTGTGACTTTCACTGCATAGTGCATGACACATTGAGCCAGTGAAATCCTTGGTGTTTTTTTTCCTATTGTCCTGAGGTGATTCAGTGCTCCCCCTGGTGTGACAGGTGACTGTACCCACAGATGTGTATGAGTTGAGTGGACCTGTGGTGAGAGTGTCCAAATGATGTGTACGACCTCATGGACATTGATGTGTGTGAATCTTCCTTTACATGTGGGTGAGTGTCTATGTGAAGTGTTGCGCCACAGCTGCATGGAGGTGGCAATATATCTACCCATCTGATGTGACAAGTAAGCCGTGCTATGTGTCTGACTTGCATAGCTAGCATGACACCTGTGACACCCCACTGGCAAGTGGCACATATGCAGAGTGAGGGTTGTATCTGCTGTTGTCAATGACAGGCGAGTGATCTGTGCTTGGGTGTGTATGTCTAGTATGCTGAGGGTGCATCAGTGGAGTGGGACATGTGACTGCTTGGCACGTGCTGGCCAACAGCCTGCTGTTGCATGTGCTGCACAGTGTGTGGCATGATCAGTGAGTGTGTCGCAACCTTCATGCCAACCGGTTGACTTTCAATGCCATGTAGTGCATTGGGGCTTGCACACAGGCCAATTTCTTATTGTGTATGATGTAATTCCTGTCTCCATCCTATGCCCTGTTCAACATTTCTAAGAGGTTCAAATGTGTGTCTCGGGGACATGGAGCAGGTGTATTGATGGTGTGTCACTTTGTCATCCTGACAGGTAACTGCCTACGAGAAGGGGGAGATTTGGAACCACATCGTCAGGGCTGTGAGATCTGAGGGGGAGCGTCGTCGCCAGCTGCCACAGGTGCGCAAGAGGTGGCAGGACATCCGGTGCTGGACCCGGCGGATCGCCCGGGTCCAGCTGGGACTCGACAGTCCTCGCCCCCACGGCGGACGCCGACGGCTGACCCCCCAAATGAGAAGTGTCCTGGCGGTGGTCTTCCCAGACCTCGATAGGCAGTTACAGGAGAGACTGCAGCAAGGAGGGGGTAGGTACATGGCTGTTTGTTGTGTTATGTGTCGCAGGCTTTTGTAAGTGCTCTGTAGCCTGGATACACTCCCAGAGTTGATATGTGCAGTGAATTTTCTGTTCCCCAATGTCACCTGTTGCTCTTTTTCATCCCTTCCCCTCCTTGACATGTGTCCCCTGGTCTGTGTGTAATCACATTTGCACATGGTCATCTAGGGTGCCAGTAAATCTAAGTGCACATTGCTTTCTGCATCATGTGGGAGGGTGGTCTGTGACTTGTGTTGGTACCTTGCCTGTGCCATGACCTGTTCACTATGTTGGGGGTCCATAGTTGTTGTCAACGATGCTGATTCTCCACATAGGAGTGTGAGCTTTCAACTGGACACCCTTGCAGCATGCATGACCAATGTTGTGGCCTCAGACATGATGTGCATGAGTGTGAGATATGCATAGTGCCATGACGGTTGAACATGGTACAGTCAGCTCATTCCAGGACCACGGAGCAGTGTGCCCACTACAGTCCCCTGAGACACCCTGGCCTCCTAATCATGTGTTTCATCCAACACTGTGCACTTTCTCTGTGTGTTCTGCATAGGTCTGCCTCTGTGGCATTGTTCCCTGGCCTTGTTTGTATTTTGCTAATGTGTGCTACCTGTGTCCACTGGACAGGGATACACCATTTTGCTTGTGTATACTCACGCTGGGCAGTGCCTGTGTGGCTATTCACAACAATCTGTTGATGGTTGTTTGTCACAAATATGTGTTTGCAGCCCCACGAGGTGATGTTGTGTAAATGAAGCTATTTTTCAAGCACAGTTTTTGTAACCCAGAATAAGAGGTGTCAGTTTTTGATCTGTATCAATCACATTGACTCAGGTATTGGGGGGGGGGGGGGGTGCGGGAGAGGCATCCATGTGCAACCCTGATTTTTCATTGCCAGGTCTGACTTGTGTGTGAGAATTGCCTGTACAAAAATACACTGTGCAGTGCCCCTGTGATGGTGGCCAGTGCTCAATGTTCGTGCTTTGCAGCCTGTGTCATTATTTTACCAACATGAATCCTGAGCATACATTTTTTGCACCTGTGTGTGGTTCTGATGCAACGCATTTTGGACATTGTGTGCTGACATCTGTGTGTACATTCTGGCTTGCCATGAGGGTGTCCCCACAGTACAGCTGGTTTTTGTTTACCAGCCAATTGCAGGCCCATTAGCTTATGCATTGTCCTGGGTGTGGACATGTGTGCCACTCCAGATGACAGGCAGTAGGTCATATGTGTAGCCAACTGTGTAAGCAGGTGACGGATGGCCTGGTGACAACTGACATAATTAAAGTTGTTACTCTTACAAAATTGTACCTTGGCACTCACAGCACTTGTCAACATTTGTTCATGTTTTAAATGTGGAAATTGGATGATTTGTGTTAAGTACACTGATGTGCCTGCATGAAAAAAGTCTACCAAGGAAGCGCACACCAAACGACATTTCAACTCTCATGGAACACACTGGCACATATTCAAAGAAGCCACTGTTCAAATTAAATGGTGTTGCAGATTCTCCATGTACATGTTCCCACAGTGGTCTTGATTTTGTGAGACTCCTTTGTTGTTGGTGATACAAACTAACGAGTCTCAAGACATCAAGACCTCCGTGGGCCCATGTATATGTACTTTCTGCAACACCATTTATTTCTAACAGTGGCTTCTCAGAAAAGGTGCCAGCTTCTTCAATGACAGTGTACATGTACTTTTATGTGCACTGCCTTGTGCGACATATTGCATGCAGCCACATGAGTGTTCTTTTCACGAAATGGCCAATTGGCACATTCAAAACATGTAGATTGTGTAAAGTATTGTGAGTCCCAAGGTACCAACATGTGTTCGTTTTGTGTTCCAAAGGACTTACAGGTCTCTGAGTGTGGTGACACCTTGAGTATTGAGGTGTGTTAGTTTACCTTGAGTGCATCACTGCTGTTTCTTTCAGGCTAAACAAGAGGTGTCATGACTTCATTGTATTGCTGTGCTCACCGGTTCACAGACACTAGCTTCTCAGTGTATTTCTCATTCCAGTTGTGGACTTTTGTGTATGTATTTTCCTGGTGTCAAAGTGGCATGGTGGGTCTAACAACTGGGCAGTACAGGGCTTACATATGTGCGGAGTAGGCTAGCTGTTACTCATGATGCATTGACTGATATGCACTGTGACCAATTGTTCTTGTGCTCATGTGTCAGATGTATACAGGTGACTGATGCATTTTGGTTTCTTCCCTTGCCCACAGCATCATCATCCGCAAGCAAGGGAAACACCTGCATGGACCTTGGGGAGGGACCCAGCGACAGTGCCACCAGTGCTGTGGAGTCAGCAGGAGCCAGTGGCACGGAGAGCGAGGGGAGTCAGTCGGAGGACCTGTCTGGAGGCGAGAGCATCTACGATGCCGACGGGTCAGAGGCTGAACTCCCTGAGGAGGCGGAGGATGCCCCAACAACTGGCAGCATCCCACCATCTGTACCCGCCTCCTCCATTGACATCTCTGCCCTCCCAGTTGCTCCCGTCCCTTCTGTCCGTGCAGGGTCCCACCGTATCTCCTTCGGACCAGGCACCGCACCCCCTGCCCCTGTCACCCCTGCTGCCCTCAGTGGAGAGTCTGTGGACACACTGCGCCAGTTGCAGGTTGATCAGGCATCAGTGCTGCATGTCCTCCCTGGACACACTAAACTGCTCACACAGTTGGTGTCGTTCGTGGAGGGCATATCATCAATGATGTCTGAGCAACGCAGGATTCTGCGGTCCATGGACTCTTCACTGACGGAAGCAGTTTCTCTCCTGCGTCACTCCATCCCCACCTACCCCGGACCCATCCACACTGACCTCTCCCATGCCTGCCCAACGCACACACAGACAGTCACGGGCACGCACCCCAACAGACACATCCAGCACACCCCCAAGTAAGGCACAGCGCACACCTCCTGGCACACACACTCAGGGGGATGTAGGCACACCCACAGGGTCTGGGGCAAACGACAGACACGCAGCCACAGTCAGAGTCCGCAGTCCTCACAACCCAGTCCCTCCAAAACCACTCCCCTTAGCTCCCCTGCCAAACTGTCACCCAAAGAGCTCTACATGGGTGAGCTGGCCCTCACCCCCACTGTGACACCACCCCGCAAGCGGGTGAGGAAGTCCCCGGGCAGGGGAGTTGAGTCCACCCCCATGTCCACCCCCTCCCCTAAGAGCGCTGCACCCCATCCCTCAGCCACCCCCCCCTCCGTTGGCCCTGGGTTCTCTTCAGGTGCGGGGGTTACTCTGGATGCCCTGGCAGCAGTGTGCAGCGCTGAGCTCACCTCCACCTTTGGCGCTGCCCCACCCCCTGTCTTGGAGACGTCCAGCCCTGCACCCACCACACCTACCAAACCCCCTCCTGTCCCTGCGGTGCCTGGTCCTGCCACAGATGATGCCCCCCCCCCGGTCGACAAACCTTAAGGTTACTTTGTGCAGGCAAGGTAGGGGTGGACACAGTCCCCTACGTCCACCCTTGGACTATAACAAAGGACTGGCCATTGGCCTTTGTAGATAGTCTCTTCTTAATTTATTATTTTTGTGTGCTGAATAAAGCCTTTTCTTTTACTTTCAACACTATTGCATTTCAGGTACTTGATGTTGGTGATGAGGCTCCTGGAGTTGTTGTTCTGGTAATGTGTTAGGGTTCTGATAAATGTTTTTGTATGATGGTCATGAGGTGGACCATGGTATCTGTGTGCCATCACAATGTCTCTGCAAAGAATCATTGGTAGTGTGTGTTCCTTTTCTTTGGATACATTGTCCCAAGGAGTGTTCCTTCCACTGTGGCACCTGACATCTTCCCTGCAAACAGTTGCACAATTGTTGTGCTGACCTGTGTCAACATCTCCTTTGTTGGTGAGGGATCCCTTCAACAATGACCATGCCTGCTCACCGATGTCTCCTGCTGAATCGTCTGTGCCATCCTTGCTAGTCACTGTACTTGTGTTTTGGGTATGTAGGAATGCCTTCAGGGACAAATTGGCCCTTTTCAGCACTATGCATGTGTGTAATCACGGCCTACCACACAAATGGTACTTGTTATGCAGGGTATTTGGGCACCTGACTCACAATTGTGGGCATTGTATCTGGTGGAATTGAACCCTATTCTTTCCATGAGATACAACATCTTGGTGGCTGGACCAGCACCTGGACATTCCTATCAGTCCTGGGATGTGCGTGACAGTGTGTGTTCCCTTTGGCTATCTTAGTTTTGTAAGCAGTTACATGACTATACAGTCTGTTGGCATGAAATCTGGGTGTGTATTGTGCTGCATCCGCCATGGGTGGGTATGCATGTGTTATATGTCCTCACACCCACATGTGGTGTGTCATGCAGTGTGTGAAAGACATCCATCCTCCTGGGAGTGGGACAATGCTGGGAGTCCTCTGCACACACCCCTCATATGTCTGGACGCTGCTGGTAGTGTTATGCACCCACCCCTCATAGGTCTGAACGCTGCTGGGAGTCCTCTGCACCCACCCCTCATATGTCTGGATGCTGCCGGTAGTGATATGCACCCACCCCGCATATGTCTGTCCACTGCTGGGAGTCCTCTGCACCCACCCCTCATATGTCTGAACACTGATGGTAGTTATATGCTCCCACCCCTCATATGTCTGTCCACTGCTGGTAGTGATATGCACCCACCCCTCATAGGTCTGGACGCTGTTGGGAGTCATATGCACCCACCCCTCATATGTCTGGATGCTGCTGGGAGTCCTCTGCACCCACCCCTCATATATCTGGATGCTGCTGGTAGTGATATGCACCCACTCCTCATAGGTCTGGATGCTGCTGGGAGTCATATGCACCCCCCCCTCATATGTCTGTCCACTGCTCGTAGTGATATGCACCCACCCCTCATATGTCTGGACGCTGCTGGTAGTGATATGCACCCACCCCTCATAGGTCTGGACGCTGCTGGGAGTCATATGCACCCACCCCTCATATGTCTGGACGCTGCTGGGCGTCCTCTGCACCCACCCCTCATATGTCTGGACGCTGCTGGTAGTGATATGCACCCACCCCTCATAGGTCTGGACGCTGCTGGGAGTCCTCTGCACCCACCCCTCATATGTCTGGATGCTGCTGGTAGTGATATGCACCCACCCCTCATAGGTCTGGACGCTTCTGGGAGTCATAGGCACCCACCCCTCATATGTCTGGACGCTGCTGGTAGTGATATGCACCCACCCCTCATAGGTCTGGACGCTGCTGGGAGACATATGCACCCACCCCTCATATGTCTGGACGCTGCTGGGAGTCCTCTGCACCCACCCTTCATTTGTCTGGAGGCTGCTGGAAGTGATATGCACCCACCCCGCATATGTCTGTCCACTGCTGGGAGTCCTCTGCACCCACCCCTCATATGTCTGGACACTGCTGGTAGTGATATGCACCCACCCCTCATATGTCTGTCCACTGCTGGTAGTGATATGCACCCACCCCTCATAGGTCTGGACGCTGCTGGGAGTCATATGCACCCACCCCTCATATGTCTGAACACTGCTGGTAGTGATATGCACCCACCCCTCATATGTCTGTCCACTGCTGGTAGTGATATGCACCCACCCCTCATAGGTCTGGACGCTGCTGGGAGTCATATGCACCCACCCCTCATATGTCTGGACGCTGCTGGGAGTCCTCTGCACCCACCCCTCATATGTCTGGACACGCTGGTAGTGATATGCACCCACCCCTCATATGTCTGGACGCTGCTGGGAGTCATATGCACCCACCCACGCACCCCCTTGGGGCTGTACACTTCTGGCCTGGACCTACACACACACCAATATGAAGGTAACATGCTGGGCCAGTCCTCTAGGCCCACATTCCTGGTGTGTGTATGTATGTATGTATGTATAGATATACTTATATAGCGCATTGACTGTCACCCAACGGGCATCCTGGCGCTTAGACTTTTGATGAAAAACCTGCACGATGTTATCAAACCAACTCCACATTTTACGCCACTCTTGGGGAAAGATGTGTTTTCACAGCTTTCTTAAAAGAAGGAAGATCTCCCACCCTCCTCAAGGCCAGCGGTAAAGAGTTCCACAAAGTTGCTGCTGAAAACCTAAATGACCGGCCTCCCAACCGAGTCCTCAGGATTGTAGGGACTACCACCAGACATGCTGTAGCAGAGCGGAGAGATCTAGGTGGAGTGTACCACGAAAACATATTCTGCAGAAGAATGGGACCTTGTTCATGAAGGGCCCTAAAAACTAAGCAGAGAGCTTTAAATTCAATCCGCTGAAGGACTGGCAGCCAGTGAAGATCCCTGAGCGCACTGATAGAAGAATCAGCACGCCGGCGTGACAGGGCCAGTTTAGCAGCAAAATTCTGCACACGCTGTAGTTTTCTCACAAGAGTCACCGGAGCTCCCAGAAGTAGTGCGTTACAGTAGTCAAGCCTACTCAAGATGGTACTCCGCACTACCTCTGGTCTGGCCTGCACTGGGAGTAGTGGTAAGATCTTCCTAAGTGTGCGGAGCAGAGCCATACACGTTGCTACTGTTTTATTAACGGATACATCCAATTGAAGATTGGAGCCAAAAAATACTCCCAAATTCCACACACAGTCTGCCGATGCACTAGTACCCTGAAAGGAGGGAGGCCAAAAGTCCAATGGAAGGGGCCTGGGGGTACGGTCTGTTAAGCAATGTAAAACCTCCGTTTTGGAACTATTGAATTGTGGCATAACCAATCTGCCGTAGAGATCATGCAACGATGGAAGACCTCTTGTGACACCGCCTCCTTACCCTCAAACGAGAAGATAAGTTGGGTGTCGTCCGCATAGTTGGTGACTGTGATGCCAAAGGATTTTATCAACTTGATCAGGGGGCGGAGGTAAAGATTGAAAAGAATAGGGCTGATGGCTGACCCCTGAGGCACGCCCTGCCCAACCCTTTTGATGGTAGATTTAAACGGTGGCAGGGCCACTACCTGGTGCCTGTTATCCAGATAAGACACCAGCCAATCAAGGGCCAGACCAGTCACCCCCACTTCCTCCAGCCTCCTGATCAAGATCGTGTGGCTGACCGTATCGAACGCGGCCGACATGTCGAGCAGCACTAAAAAAGCTGCCCGTCCTTGGTCGGCGCGCGTCCTGAGGTCATCTAACTCAGTCACCAGTGCTGACTCTGTCCCATGGGCTGGTCTAAATCCAAATTGGGCCACATCCAGGCATGCGTTGGTCTCCAGATAGCTGGAAAGATGTTTTGTGGCCCATTTCTCCAAAATTTTGATTGGAAAAGGAAGAAGGGAAATGGGCCTGTAATTGGCAGGGCAAGAAGGATCCAAAGTTTCCTTCT
The DNA here is from genome assembly GCF_964204655.1 of Triturus cristatus. Classification (NCBI taxonomy): domain Eukaryota; kingdom Metazoa; phylum Chordata; class Amphibia; order Caudata; family Salamandridae; genus Triturus; species Triturus cristatus. The sequence continues at coordinate 909,583,566 of NC_140592.1, forward strand.
TAAGAAGTGGAGACACCACTGCCAACTTCCAGCAATCCCGTACTCGTGCAGACCTGAGGGATTGACAGCAGATCGCAAATAATGGCGGGAAGAGTTCTTCCCGAAATAGCTTCCAAAATTTGTGAGGAAGTGGATCAAGGGGCGAGCCCGAGGAGACGCAGTTAGCCAACGCACTAAATTCCTCGAAAGATGGAACCGGGAAACTACTCAGGCATGCTAAACCAACCTCTCCCTCCATGACAGATGCCAAGGTAGGAGTGGGCAAGAACTGAGTGCCTGAGCTTGACGAAATGGCAAGATTGCTCAAAATAGTAGCAATCTTCTCCTCGAAGGCCTGTGCCAGCGAGTCGCACAGAAATTGAGATACAGGGACCTCGTTTGCAACACAGGCAGGACGCGATAGGTCTTTAACAATTTTAAAGAGTGCCTGAGATTTATTCACCGCCGACAGTAGAGAGTCCTCTAAAAATTTAGCTTTAGCGCATCTAATCCGTGCTTTATAGGTTGCCAAAGTTTGCCTAAAGCAGGCTCTATCTGATTCCCGGTAATGTTTCCTCCAGGCACGCTCCGCCCTCTTGCACTGAAGTTTAAATTGAAACAGTTCCTTTGAAAACCACGGCATAGCATGAGTGGGCCTATCTCTAGTTTTACGCAACGGAGCAGATAAATCAAGTGAAGCCACAATTCGGTGGCTAAGAATTGCGTAACTCGCATCCACACTGTCTCCCAAAGAAAAACCCATCGGAAGTAAGGCGGGCAAGATGGACTGCTTCAAAAGCTTGGACCATTGTCTACTCACCCTAGTAGCACCTAGGCTACCTTTATTCATTAAAGCTGTGGGGAGTGAAAGAGTGAAGTGAACCAACGCATGGTCTGTCCAACATTGAGGTTGAATGTTCTGTATGGCTACTTTCCCTATGTCTGCAAAAATCAGATCCAAAATATGACCTTTAGAGTGGGTTGGCAAGGTTACTGCTGTTGCAGCTGTATATTATTACAAGCCTGCACCAGATCTTTAAAAGCAGAATATATAGGACCATCTGGCCATAAATTGAAGTCTCCCAATACCAAGAGTCTAGTATGGGAGTTGGATAGGTCATGAATCAAGTCAATGAGCACTGATACCTCTGATAAAGGACTGGCCAGGGGTCTATAACACAGCAGCCCAGTGTATAGAACACCTCCCTGACTATTTAGGGAAAAGCCCAATAGTTCGTAGCCTGGAATGGCCTTGATGTCGAGCTGGGAAAGATGTAAAGTCTCCCTAAAAATCAGGCCAACTCCACCTCCCCTGGCTCCCACCCGGGGTTTGTGATTGATTTTATAGCCTGGAGGACAAGCTAAGCCCAGATCCACCATGTGTATGCATCCTATCCCAAATTTACAGCTGCCATAATGGGGTACGTGTGGTACGCACCGTACCCACGCATTCATGCGTGGGTACGGTCCGTACCTGAGTTGTCATGGTGCTGTAGGGGTGCGTTTGTTACGCACCGTACCCACGAATTCATGTGTGGGTACTGTCCGTAGCTGAGTTGTCATGGTGCCGTAGGGGTACGTATGGTACGCACCGTACCCACAAATTCATGCGTGGGTACAGTCTGTACCTGAGTTGGCATGGTGCCGTTGGGGTACGTGTGGTACGCACCATACCCACGCATTCATGCGTGGGTACGGTCCGTACCTGAGTTGTAATGGTGCCATAGGGGTACGCGTGGTACACACCGTACCCACGCATTCATGTGTGGGTACGGTCCGTACCTGAGTTGGAATGGTGCCGTAGGGTTACGTGTGGTACGCACCGTACCCAGGGTACGGTCCGTACCTGAGTTGTCATGGTGCCATAGGGGTACGTGTGGTACGCACCGTACCCATGCATTCATGCGTGGGTACGGTCCGTGCCACTGTTGTAATGGTGCCGTAGGGGTACGTGTGGTATGCACCATACACGTCCACTTCCATTGTTGCGGTACGCAGGGGTTGCTGGACACGCCCCCCAAAGTGACCAGACCCTGGCGGTAATGTATGGCCTCCATATTATAGGTTTGGGTTTGGGTATGGGGTATGTTTCGTGCCCCTCACCCCCACCCTGGCCCCTGGGTGTTGTTCTCACCTTCTGCGGCGTGTGCGTCGGGAGCGGTGCACCAGGTCGTAGGCCAAGAGGACCGGGATGACACGTACGATGGGGTTCATGGCGTGTACGTCGCGTACCGGGTCTCCGTTGCGTGGCGGTTCACGTCGAACTCTGCTTTTCCGGCTGTGTTTGACTCCCGTAGAAAAAGAGCCATACGGAGTGACGTAGGGACGAATCGTACTTGCTGGGCTGGAAACCGCTGCCTGAATACGTCTGGACGTCGCGTACAATCTGTTTCGGATCAGAATCGTAGGTATTTTTTCCACGTACGGTCTTTTGTACGATTCGTATGGAAATAGGCTTTCTGTACGAATCGTACTTCCTAGGTTGTAGGGACAGTTTACCGGGTGCAAGTCGTACGGAGAAAACGCTCCAAACGACGATTCGTAGGGCCTTTCCACAGGATCGGAATCGACCCCTGAGTAGTAGTATTGCTGGCCACTATTGACCACTGCAAAGTGTGTAAACATAGTCAAACCAATCATCAGTATGATTACTTCATGGAATTGATCCCATAAATCATACAAGATAAGGCAACACAAACAATGCAGGTAATATAAAACCATGTAATAGATAGTAGTTACTCCAGTATAATCTATAAAAGTACAATACACTAGTCACTAGGCCTTGATCACAATTTTGAGACCTGATTTTGCTCCCTCAGGGACCACGCCCGGAGCAAAAATCTGCTCAAACCGAAGGCAATACAGTCTTGTGTGTCTGATTTTAAAATCCTTAATGGAGTCTGATACTGTCTTAGTCTAACATCAGGCATATTGTACAAATCCATTTTCCCCCTTGTTTGCGAACAGGCAATACAAAAAGAATAGGAAGTGTCTCTCAGTTTCGGTCATTTTTCATGCAGTATGGACAATTATCAGAAACTGAACACCACAAAGACCATTTAGCAGTGAAACTGTGAAAAGGAAGAGTTCCAAGTCTACATTTGATGTATTGATTTTGCCATAATAGACGAGTATGTTGTCCTCAAAGAGTTTACATTTCAGAGTGAATTTGACTTTAAAAATATTAGCGATCAGTCCTCCTTGCCTCCCAACCCACAGTCCATTTCTTTCATACTGGGGACTAATATTTCACTTTGAGCAGATTAACTGAATTACTGTCTATGCTTTTTCCGGTTATCCCAAAAGGCTTCTAGATCCAGTGTATACAACCAGTTTTTTACACCAAGGTAACACAGTCTACTGCTTCTGTAGCCTATCCATCTCTGTCTTCCTAATCATATGAGTTTCTTGTCCTACAAATACCTACAAATAATCTTCCTCCTATCCTGCTAACATCCATTTTAACTATGGTCACACTGAAGCTTACTGCAAATTTGCACAATGTGCATCTCACTGAGATAGAACAGCAACAAAGCAGTCATAGAGAACACCCACCAAACTTGGGATCTTACCGCTATCCTTCTCACTGCTATCAACCTAAGCCAACACATTGTTTTCTTTCTGCCTGCCGACATCCTAGGTGACCCATCTGACCAAACCCTAAAAATGTTTTAAATCCCAATATCTGGAATGGTGTGTTGTTTTCTCTTGACTCCCTTCCTGGCATCACTCTCTAGTCTACCAGCAGATTGCTGGACTCTCTGCTCACAATCAGAAAGCATAGAATATGCATCCGTGTCAACAAGGATCGATGTTCTCATGTCAGCTGTGGGTCCGGAGTTACACAGTCCCGTGGCTGACAGGAACAATCCTGTTGGTGACCCAAGAGTGGGCACCACACTCACCCACACAACTAAACAGAGTAGTGGTTGCTACATTTTCAATTTAAGTGGTATCTTATGATTTGTCTATAACTTTTAACTCCATGGATAGATTTCCACCAAAATTGTTGATTGATTGGTGTATCAGCTACGGACTGACCTGCACATTTTCATGGAAATCTATGCAGAGAAAAAATGTTAAGGAGGATGTCTCACTTTAGCTCCTATAGGAAACCTTGCTTGTGCCTACAACCAAAACCCTAAACGGATTCACGTCAAATGTAGCTTAGAGGTAGAATTTTTACTTAGAAATCATTCGTTTGTTGGTGTGGTGTAGATCTCTTCAGTAGTTTTGGGTTTCAAAAAGTTGCTGAGCAGTCTATAATAGGTTAATATTCTTTATACCTGTGCTATTTAAAGTCAGGAACCAGTAAATGACAAATCCTGTCAATCACATTTGCATTTTTTGACAAATTTAATTGTCTGGAGAAGGGGTCTGTAGAATTGTTTTCTTGAAAATCACAATGTTTGATTTTCATGCCATGGAAAAAAAACATTCAACAGCCATGGTGGGGTCAACATCAACGATGCCTGACCACAGGGAAGTGCTTGGGAGCATCCAGAGTCATAAGAAATCATACCAAAAATAAAAAATGGGTGACATTCTTAGGTAAAATCTCACTGTTGCAGCAGTTATTTTGTGATCAGCAAAAAAGCCTCCATTGTGCTGAAAACTGATTGTCATTACAGTTGAGATTTTATTCAAAAATGAAAAAATGGGAAATATGACAAAATAACTTTCCCATTTATATAAAATAGAGAAAAACTCAAGGCCTAATTTACAAAGGTAAATTTACCCTTTTCTGTAAGTTTGCAATTGTTTGCTATTCAGAAAAAGTTTTACGAGTAGTATCTTATGAGTGCGGAGTCTCCACACATAGAAAGACCTATCTTTTTCTGTACTGAGACTCTCCTCCCCATTAAAGTGTTTGTACTGCCCCCCTCCCCGGTCCCTAGCCCATCTCAGAGGTTTATTTATGTGAAGCACTTTTTTCCTGAGGATTCACGCATCCAAACATGGCCCTAACTACAATTACCCAGTGGCACCTGATGTGAGGATACTCCTTTGGGAGTAAGCAGATGTGCTTAGCAAGTTACTTTAACATAACATAATATAACACTTCTGCCAAACAGCACTGATAAATGTTTGTGATAGGTTAGATTTACATTCATGACCTTATATCGATATCAGGTTTCGAAATGGCTTATTGAAATATTCAAGGCTGCTGAAACATCCGATAAATAGGTGTTTGCATATAAGTTCCCTTCTTTAGCTACAACTTTTTACATTGCACTAAGCAGTTCAACAGTGAGTAAATCAACCCCAAGCTGCTTGGCTGGCAGCCCATATGATAGATCACCTGCCCTAGTTCTTCGCAGCAGTGTAGTAGTGTGGGTTCTGGAATTACACTGCCTTCTGTACAGATGGTGTGAGGCGCTACAGACCTGAAATTGAGATGCACTTGGAGAGGGGATGATCTGAAAAACTAGATTTGGTAAATAGTTGACTGTGTTCTTGATGTTGTATGGCACATCAATGACAAATTGTCATTGTTTAGTCGGACCATTTGACCCCTCCTGTCTATGCTTCATCTATATACATGTTCCTCTCATGCTCTATGTCTGTTTATATCACTCATTATCTAGCAAAACTTCCACTTTTCAGCTGGAGCTTACTTATACATTTTCTCTCACCCATTTTGTTTTGGAAAATCCGGACATTCCCTTTTATTGTAGCATGTCATCATGAGAATTGTGTGTGCTGCTTAGAATGATAAAGCTCTGATAAACTAATAGTAATTTTCATCTCTTTTCTTCCTCGTCACATTTCTTAGTTTTGAGCTAGACCCACCTTAAAGGCAGGAATTTTTAGTGGAAAACATTGAGGAAATAAGTTCTCTCTACAATGTGTCACTTAAGTGTCGGGCATTCCTAGTTCCCTCGTGAAATATCCAAGCAACCCCCGGTCGAGTAGAAAATGGTATTTGGGAGATTAAATACGACAGTGACAAGGAATCAATCAATCAATCAGGGAATTGTAAGCGTGCTACTCACCTGTGAGAGCCTGAAGGCACTGACGGGACGGGGGGGGGTCCACAGATCTGTTTAGCTGAAGAGCCAGGTCTTGAGGGTCTTCCTGAAGGTGCTCAGGGAGGGGGCGTGTCTGATGTCTGCCGGTAGCTCGTTCCAGGTCTTGGCTGCAATGTTAGAGAAGGATCTTCTGCCTGCTTTGGCTCTGTGGATGTGTGGGGTTTCGGCCAGTGTGAGGTTGGAAGATCGGAGGTTTCTTTTGGGTACATGGAAGTTGATTCTGTAGTTAAGGTATTTGGGTCCGTTGTTGTGTAAGCATTTGTAGGTGTGAGGATTTTGAAAGTGACTCTTTTCTCCACAGGGAGCCAGTGGAGACTTCGAAGGTGTTGGCTGATGTGTTCGTGTTGGGGGATGTCGAGGAACAGTCTGACGGCGGTGTTCTGCAGTGTCTGGAGTTTGCGGAGTAGGGACTTGTTGATGCCAGCGTAGAGTGTGTTTCCATAGTCTTCTGGTGATGAGTGCGTGGGTGACTGTCTTCCTTGACTAAGGGGGGATCCTCTTGAAGGTCTTGCGGAGGATGCAGTGGGTGTTGAAGCAGCTGGAGGTGACGGTGTTAACCTGTCGGTTCATGGTAAATGATGAGTCGAGTACGATGCCGAGGTTCTTGGCGTGGGCTGAGGGGGTAGGTGGGCTTCCGAGGGCGGTCACCCCCCAGGTGCTGTCCCATGCAGAAGAGGTGGTACCGAGGACGAGAACTTCTGCCTTCTCGGCGTTGAGCTTCAGGCAGCTGTTGGTCATCCAGACTGTGATGTCTTGCATTCCTTTCTGGAAGTTGAGTTTGGCAGTGGTGGGGTCGTTGGTGAGGGAGAGGATGAGCTGGGTGTCGTCGGAGTAGGATACGATGTTGAGGCCATGTTGTCAGACGATGGCTGCGAGGGGGGCCATGTAGATGTTGAAGAGGGTGGGGCTCAGTGATGAACCCTGTGGGACTCCGCAGGTGATTTTTGTGGGGTCGGAGAGGAAGGGTGGGAGTCTGATCCTTTGACTTCTTCCGGTGAGAAATGATTGGGTCCAGGGCTGTTCCTTGTATGCCTACGTTGCGTAGTCTGGTGACTAGTGTGCAGTGGGAGACGGTGTTGAAGGCCGCTGATAGGTTGAGTAGGATGAGGGCTGCAGAGTGGCCTTGGTCCAGGAGGGTGTGGATGTCGTCTGTGGCAGCGAGTAGGGCGGTCTCTGTGCTGTGGTTGCTTCGGATTCCACATTGGGACGGGTCGAGGACGGCGTTCTCTTCAATGGATCTTGGCAGTTTCCTGTTTACTGTTTTCTCTACAACTTTGGCTGCGAAGGGGAGGAGCGAGATGGCCCGATATTTCTTGAGCTCGGTGAGGTCAGCTGTGGGATTCTGGAGCAGGGATCTGACTTCTGCGTGCTTCCAGACGTCTGGGAAGGTGCCTGTTTTGAAGGTGGTGTTGATGGTGCGTTGTAGTTCGGGTGCGATGGCGGCCTCAACTCTGTGGTAGATGTAAGGGGGGCAGGGGTCAGTGGGGCCCCCGAATGGATGCTTTTCATGGTCCAGGTGGTGTCTTCTGCCATGATTGGTGTCCAGTTGGAGATAGTGGGCTGGCTGCTGTTTCTGGGGGTGGGGGCCGTCTGTGGCGCCTGGTGGATGGTCGATGAAGTTGTCGTAGAGGTTTTTGATCTTTAGGTGGAAATAGGTTCCAAGATTGTCGCAGAGGTCTTGGGATGGGATGATGTCTGTGGCTTTGCTGCGTGGGTTGGTGAATTCTTGAATGACACTGAAAAGTTCCTTGGAGTTGGTGGAATTGGCCAGGATTTTGTTGTGGATGAAGTTTCTCTTGGTGGCCCAGGAAGAGAAGGACTAGTGGTAAAGAAGAGTTCTGGTAAGTAATCAGGGTATTACTAGTACATCCCTCTTTCTTGTCTCTGTTCTTTCTTATCTGGCATATCAAACTATGAACCCAGACTTCTGTGGACCCAGATCAACTGTTGCATCATACTGACTGCATCCCTTTGACACTGAGGTGGAACCACAGGAACAGACAGGAGCAAAATAGGCCATGTATCTCCAAGGTAAGCAAACATTCGGGCATATGCAACTTACAATGCCAGCAAAGCTGTACCAAGAAAGGCTGTAACCCACAATCCCAAAGTTGTATCTTGGGCCACAAACAATTGAATACGATGTGCTGGCACAACAACATTAGACTCCAACTTAATCTCACTTCTGAGAACAATCCAATCACATATACAGCTTGTATTCACACCTCAATCAACCCAAGAACCATACTAAAGTCAGCACCACAACAATATAGCAATGACACAAAAATTTAATATATTTTCAAAAAAGACAGTACAATATGTGCATGCCCAATCTTTTAATAATCACTGCAGTGAACATCTCATCCAGTGTGCCGGTAAACAGATTAATACATTAAAATACAAACATAATTAACACAAAAACAGGGAGAGGCAAAACAATTGTCTATGTGTAAAAACTGATCAGTTCGATCTGTGGTTGAAAATACTTCATGTGGTGTCCAAATTACTATCTACCAAGTCCATTGTCCTAACAGATTCAGTATTTGCAAATTACCTCAACGCGTTTCGGTGGACGTAAAAAGGCATCAAACACTACTCACTCAGATCTAGAAAAGAAAAGTGCTCGAGCAGTCAAGAACAAATCAACACCCTAAGGTCAATCACACCAGCTTCCTCCGAGATGGCATATAGAAGAAAGTGCATCAGGACACCTATATGGCAAGAAGCAGGCCAGGAAGCTAAAGAGCACAGAGAATCAAGGTACAAAGTAGAAAGCAAGCACTGAACCAAGTCCATGCAAGTGTCCTGCAGGACCATGACGGAAATAAGATCAGAAGCCCATCCTCAAACAGAACCATGAGCCCAAGACTTCACCTAAGAGGACCCCATGGAAACGAAGGGGGGGGGGAAGGACTTACAGGCACACCAAGTCTTTCACCACTCGACAAGAGGCAAAGCTGAATGAAGTGTTAGGCGCCAGCAACCACCCCCACAGGGTCACACCAACAGGCACTTAAATTCCAAAGCAATAGAAGATGAACCAGGACTCGTGTATTTAACCTAAAAAGTGACCTCTGACCAAACAAATATTGGGTCCAGCTGGGAGAAGAAATAAAGAAAACAACGGTTCTTTTCCCCCTGGAGACACTAAAAACTCAAGGGGGATGCAGAAAATGTTGGCCTCGTTTATGCCCCATTTATTCTCACTGGTGACTCTGAAGTTTCCTGTCTTGGGGGTATGGCCACCTTATAGATAAGTACTGGTAGATGACAAGACACGAGAGGCAAGAAGCAGAAGAAAACAGGCAATTTACCTTGAATTAATCAGCGTTAGGACTTAATTCCAATCTGCAATACTTTTGTGTCTGTGTTGACGTCTAGCCTGCTGTAAAGATGAACACTTTCAGTCTCTCTTGTTTCCATGCCTCCCACCTTTCTGACTTCTCGGTTGAGGATTAGCAATGCCCCAATGCCGGATCAGCAGACGACGTTTTAAAAGAGGTCGCCAACAAGTACGTCTCACACAGGAGCGTTCAGCCGAGCAGTACTCTCTGAAAGCTGAAACAACGAACATTAATTACAAAAGCAATCATAAAAGACAAGACACATTAGGCTCAGCCTCGAGGGACTTTGCACTTGGGAACCCTGGTCTAATAAGCCTTCATACGGCTCTGGACGCTAAAGTAAATAATATTAGAAATGTGAGCAATAACAGCCGGATGAGGGGGGTTATTGTGCGGTTTTATTGTTGCACTTAATGACACAATCAAGAAGTTTCCACTCGGGAGACAAAAAGAAGTAAATAAAAATGAATACTTTCTTGACAGGTTGCAAATGTAAGATGTCAATAAGTGCAAGTACCTCCTTCTTATCCAAAAAATTATGGTTGCATATTTTCGAGTTGCTAAATTAATCTGACTGGCGTACAGTTTTACATTTCCTTAACACAAAGAGGAATTGGTGTTTTAGTTCTTGAAAGGGTCTACAAAAAATGGTCAATGTGAAAATTAATTCTATGGGTGTAGTACAGCAGAGACCATGCATCCTTCCTTGTTTTGTGTGGCTTCTGTCGTGAACTCCCAGAGTTCTTAAGAGCGAGGCCTTCTTCCAGTATTTTCGTAGTATCGTGTTGCCCTACGTGTGTTCAGGGGCAGTCACATGGAGCAGCACCACATCTTCCTATTGACCATCTGTGATGAACAGAAGGGACCACCTGTGAGATTACCAGCACCTGGAGCAAAGGACATATATCTCCTTCATGTATCAATAAATTCAACCGAGCAAATTTTCACACTCCAAGTAATGATCTTTTGCGCACGTTATTTCTTATTCAGAGAGCGCTGTCCATGCGTTAAATTGTGGAACCTTTAGGCACTGTTTGTTCTGTAAATAGAGTGTGTCAAATTTCACTGACAACGATACTTGGGATCCTCGGGAGTCTAAAATGCAGTCCCATGCAGAGTCTTGAAAGACCACTCTCACCTAATATCTTAAATGAATGCAAAGAGATGGGGTTGCTAAAATTCCAGAACCCTCTAATGGATGCAACAAACAACCTACTCTCAGGTAGTGGTATCTGCTTCCATTTGAGTGGTGGGGCAAATATTTTGAGCCACTTACAGGCACTGTGAGAAACCAGCAAAGCTCTCAATAGTGCTTCGTTATAAACAGTGCTTACGGTGGACCACGATTGAGAGCTCGGGGGCTGGGGCTCAAGCCAAGGCAGTGTGAGTTTCTGCCTGTAAAATTGATAGAAAACATTTTAATCAAAAATGAAATAATGTACTTACCCACTGCCTTGTGCTCCTCACCGCTCCGTAGTCCATGGCGCCAAGGCAGGGCAGGGTCCCAGAATAAACTCCTCTATCTAATCCAGATGCTGCTCTGATGATGCCGATAATATTAACCAGCATGAGAGAAGCACCAGGCTTGGGTGGAGCGGGCTGGCTCAGAACCCTTACAGACAATGGGCCTGCTCTCCACCCAGCTATCTAACACAGCTCGGGTTGGAGAGGTTTAAAGTGCACGTCAGGCTGGCTGTCGCAGGACAGACGGCCAAAGTGACATGCACATTTTAAATTGCAGTAGCCATCACTCCTCCCTGCTGCAGCCAATCAAGAGTAATGGCCCCGCCCCACCCCGAGACTCTACTCGGGCTGGTTACATTGAAAAATAAAATGGTAATAAAATAATTTTATTACCATTTTATTTTTCATATTTGCGCTTGCAGCAGGGGGGAGCGATGCTCCTCCTCCTACTGGAGGAACCGCTGCTGGTCTCAGGGCAAATGACAGAAGAAGGGGACGGAGGAGGAAGAGGAGACATCTATCTACAGGAGTCCAAAAATGATGCAGGTTATCTCAAACTACTATAAAAAGTAGTACTGCCCACGCCTGGCCAGCCATAGTAGACACACACCAAGTACATGGCCTTAAACACAAAAAGGGACTGGCAGTAAGTAAATTGTTGTACAGAAGACTGGATGAATCCTGATGACCAATAGTAAACAGTTTAGCAGTCAAATTTACAGCTTGCTTGTATGTGCAAAGAGGCAATCATGCTGTTCACGTGATTTAGAAGCCCTTTATAGTAAAATTCATCAGGATAGGGCTCTAGAGATAATGTGGGAGCCACTCTTTGTACTCCATTAAGTGGTCGATTGGACCATGACAGATACAAATAAAAGATGTAATCTATGAATCTGGTCCATTCAACTATGTATCCCTTATACAGATTGTCATTGTTGTACATTTCTGAAAATCTGAAACCTAAAGATTTGCTACACTCAGAGCAAAATTTGCTCCCATCACGACTCCTGTCCTCTGTATATTTTTCTCTTAAAAGTATTATATTTTCCATCATTGCCGATTTATCTATCTCCATAATAAACTCTCTAAGGACAATTCCTGTGTTTTCTTGTTGATTAATGGAGCTTTAGGAGCATGGTGAGAAACATTGCTCCACGTATGTATTTTAACTGTGTTATACTGAGAAAAACAGACAATCATGGATCTTATTGAAAGGAGATTTGTGAAATCTGGTGTGAGTTGTCATAAGGTATAAGAAGACAAGGTGGCGTTGATGATTTTGAAAGGTGGAATTATGTACACTGTGGAGACAGTTTAATGCTAGTAATGTAATATAATGACTAAAGAGTTGCTATATGGTGGGAACTATGTGGAATGTATACATTATTAGTCATAATTATCCTCATGAAGGCTTAACTAATGAGATAGCCAAAACCATGACATCACTGTTGATACATGGAAAATGACTGGAAGAAGAGGAGCCTCTGAGGATAAAATGTACAGGATATACATATGGTGAAAACAGATTTTACTGGACCCTGGTTTTGACTCACAATGTGAAGAATTATTTAACATGTATAAAAAGAGGTATGTGTCTGTCAGTTTTTAAGAAGGACTTATCGTAGGCCAGATGTTTTCCAGATGTAAAAATGTATATACAATGTAGCTACAATAAATAATTTGAATAAATAGATTTCAGTTATTTAGTCCCATATCATTTTTACAGTGAAGTCCAATACCATGTTTCTTTATCGTTATATGCTAAGAAATAGTCAATGCACACAGATTGAGGATGTCTGAATTAACTGCAAAATGGTAAGCCAGCTCTCACTCAAATTAAAACTAACATAGACAATCGAAGAAGTCCGCATTGATGAAGAAAGTAAGAGTCACTTTGCACTCCAAGTAACGTATTCATTAACTCTACACTTTTTTTCTAATCATCATTACTGATTGTAAAGTTACACCTGGGTGTAGACGTATATGCCTGCAACCCATCAAATCAGGAGATGGGGCCTCCTACAAAAGGAGTTATGAGTGTGAAGTTGAATTGAAATTGAATTGAGTGTGAAGTTGCTGCTAGTTATTTTGCACACATAGGTAGATATTTCTGCCACGTGGTAGAGATTTCCCTCTGGGAAAGTAATGAAAAAATGTAGTACGTTAATTTTTATTTAGAAATGTCTAAAAAAATATTAAAAAGTAAAATATCAATGTTGATTACATTTCTATTTTCAATCCAGAAATAAAAACACAAAATGTTAAAGCACATTAACTTAACAAATCAAATGTGTATCAGATAATCAAATTAAATATATATATCAGATACCAATAACATTTGTTAAAAACAATATTAAAAAACTAAATCACACCTCCAATAACTTTTTTATTTTATTTAGGATATAAAACATTTAGCTTACAATTATGTTTATTTAATTTCAAAACATTTTTAATATAGGTTTAATGGTTTTATTTAATTGTTAATTATGTTTATTATGTACTTTTAAAATAATAAAATCATTATTTATTAATCTGTTACTAAAGAGAAGGGTTGGGGAGTTGAGCAACTGCTTAGGTAGCAACAGCCACCTACCAGGTAAATCAGTTACATGAGTCTGACCAAGTGCACATCATCACACATCACCTTACTTACAGCCAGACAAATAGAACTTACTAGCAGTTCCAACCTCATCCAATCTTATGTATGCAGACAACGCAGTTCTGCTCAGTCATACTTACGTAGGTCTCCAACACAACTAACGGGAATGCAGAACTATGCTACAGAAAACAACTAAAAAATCAATCTTAGCAAGACTCGGTCAATGACAATAAACAACAAAATAAATCGGCAGAGGAATTGGTTTCTGAATGGCATCCAACTTGAATCATCGCAGGAATATAAATACCTAGGAGTAATAATTGATAAGGAAGGAAATTTCAAATGTCAAAAAGAGAAAATAAGAAGGAGAGGGCTGGCAATAGCACTTTCAATTAAAAATCTTGCCTTTAGACTGATGGGGCCGACAGTGAGCCCGCTGCTGAAGGTAGTTCAGGCCAAACTACTCCTGGAGATCACCTATGGCAGTGGAGCACTGCGGGGAGGGACGCCAAGACACTAGATAGCATTCTAGTTAAAGCCTATAGGATCATGTTTTGCCTCCAGCATTACACTTCACCGGCTCAAATAAGGTTGGAGTTTGGCCTCCTACACCAATCCCTGGCCAGGCATGGGTCTTATGTTATCTGTTGGCACAAAATCAGAAACACCACTCCAAATACGCTGAACCAACTGCTGTGGCACGAAATCCAGCATAGGGACACATCTCTGGAAAGCACCAATCTCACAGATCTCTGGAATACTCAACTTGGTCATTCAACCTTCAAGAAACTGGCATGGAAATGCGTAAAACAAATTGCGGTGGTAGAGGATAAGGCAACCTTTGGAGATAGATCCCATGCCTGGATGACCTTGAACTCATACAAATTACTTGCACCACAAAAGTACTTTAATCAGGGCTATTCGAAAGAGATAAAAATGAAATTTGTAAAGCACAGATTGGGTATCCTCCCATGCACACAGCATCTTCCACCATGGCTGAGGGCCACAACTCAAAGTATCTGTATGCTGTGCAACTCCAAGGAAGGAGACATCTCACACCTAATCTGCACGTGTAAGGATCTACATCAGGAACGGTTACAGCTAGTAAAAGATCCCCTTAAGCAGCTAGGTATCCACACCAGGAGACAAGTGGTGTTGGCTTGCTTTAACCCGGGAAATATTCAGCTAAACTGCAGATTAGTAAAATATTTAAAGCTGGCCGAACAAAAAACACTTAATAGTGGAATAGCCATAAAAGCAAGCCACACAAGTAAGAAGTTTTAGCGGTACAACTAACTGACGATCCGGGACCGGTTTATCTCAAAGGACAGAGCATCAGCACTTTCCTTGCACAAAAAACTATTGAGAAAAAACTAACAATAAGAACAATACTCTCTATAAGGCTCCTTAATACGCCCACCCAGTACCAGCTGGGAACAGTGAATGCACTGCACTTTATCCAGTGAACAAATGAACCTTGCCATCGCCTGCATAGCTAACTTTCTTTTTTATTGTACAGCAAATTTGGTCTCTGTTTTATAGTTTTTTATTATTGTACAATAACAATTTTAACATACATTTTTTAAACAAATGTTGCAATGGTTTTAAATAACTATGCATAATAAAATAAACTTGAAACTTGAAACATCATACTGATCACCACACACTCAAATATAACACTCCATTTCATGCCTGTTAGTACACACTCTGCAGTGCTTCATCGTCTCAACATCATAGAGTGCTTCACACAACAACATTTTGATGCAGTCTTCCTCACAGAAACTTAACTCAGACCCACATCTTTACATGTCCTAAAGGTCCTTATGACCGTCCTTTGTTGTCGGTGCACCTGAGGACTCTTTCAGGTGCTTCCTTCCTGCTTTATCCCAGCGAGATCCGATCCGAGTCTTAGTGCTCCTCGGAATCCCCTCCGGAATCCCCTCCGGCGCGTCGGCGTGTCTGGAACCTGCTCCATCCTGTAAAAAAAAGAAAAGACGGCATTTGGAGGCGTTGTCTAGCAAGCAATGCAATAATCAAGAGGGAAAAATGCTTACCCTTTGACAACAATGTGGTAAGCCTTGATTTAAAGAATATTTTTACTTCGCTCTTCAACCTTCGGAAGAAGGAACACTGATTAAACTTGCCATAAACTTTCTGGAGGCAACAGTGTTGTTGACAAATACCACTCAAACATTTTCGAACATTATGAACCAAGTTATTTCTGCATATAGCAAATGAGAATGTTTAATGCATAAGAAAATTGACCGTTTGTGAAGAAAACAGACACTAGCTTGCGCATTGTGAAAAGAAGCAGGAATTATTCATTCAGGTGTCATTGAACAGTTTATTCTTTTTATTTTAGATTTAAATATTTGTTTATCATTTAAGATACTACAAAATGTATGTGGATATCAGAAAACACCTGGCAGGTATGAAAATCATTGTGTTTGGAGAATATGTTTTAGGACAATAGAAGGCAATTGAAACCAATGTCTAAAATTTATATAATTTATGTTTGCAGAAACAACATATAAATGCTGGAATGCCTTGGTGATATGTAAACTTACCTATCTGATTGATATCTTCCATGAAGGAATGTATGTTTTCAAATAACCCCGGTAGGAATCAGATTAGTTAAGAATTATATAGAAAGTCTTGTTGGATTTTAACATTCCAGTGACTGCTTGTTCTTTCTTTTAGCTTGTATCCGTAATAATTCAGAATCTTTCCTGATAACATACTCAATTCCTGAGATCCAGAATTCCCTGAGAGGCAAACCAACTCCTGCACCAGAAGTAATCAGCTTGAATCCAGTCTCTCTCTCTTTATGTCTCTCAATCCAATCCCTCTTCCCCCTGGAAGCTTGTTGACTAGCAATTCTGATAAATACATTGCCGCTCACTTAGCTTCCGGAGGGATTGAAGAACAGTCTGCGAGTTCAAGTGAGTGGCTAGGCATAACAGAAGGCTAAGCCACAACAAATTATATTGTTCCTCTTTTGACAAAGACTATCGTGGAGTTTGATCAACCCTCCTCGATACTTCACATTTAACCGATATCATTTGTAGATTAATGGAGGAAATGCAACAGTTAAGGCAATTAAATCATGCACTTAGGGAGAAAGCAAATCAGAATTCACTCAATGGAGAGACCCGAGTGTATCAGCTACTCGTTTAATTTTAGTTCCACCTAAATTTGGTCCAACTACCTTTTCCTACTCCTGGTGCTTCTAGTCAGGGCTCAGATCAAAATCTTCAGGTTTCTGTAGTTACACTGAACTCAGTTCTTTTGGCTAACCATGAACGGTTTACTGGTGACAGTGGTCGTTGACATCATTTATGAGCCATTGACAATTGCATGTTTTATGAAAGCCACAGATTTTTAACACTAACACTGCCAAAACCACTTTTATTATTTTATATTTAGGCGGGGTAGCAGCAAACTGGGCAATACCGTTAATTGACAATAACGATCCCATGTTAAATATCTTCGTCGCATTTAAAGATGCTATGTCTCATCTTTTGCTAGACACGTATTCATTCAGTCAAGTGATAACAAATTGTTAAACTTGTGACAGGGTTCCAAAGACCTATTATCCTATATCACAAACTTCAATAGATTGATTTCAGAAACTCATTGGCCTGAAGAAAAACATACTTCCTTATTTTATGGTGGGCTCTGGGATGAATTAAAGGACTCCTTAGCGCATATTGTTGATTTGCCTTATGATTATACTGAATCATTAGAATTACCTTTATTATTTCTGCACAACAGAGACATAGCCTTTCAGTTCTAATTGATTCAGGTGCTACAGGTAATATTTTTGATTTAGGATTAGCTAAATAATTGGGAGTTCCACAAGTAACTAAATCGGAACCTGAACCTGTCAGGGCAGTTGATGGATCAGCACTTTCATCAGGATTGATTAGATTCCACACACTTCCTCTAACCTTAGTTAGTGAAAATGGTCATACCAAAAGAACTGTTTTTGACACACCCACTTTTGGAGTGATACTAGGAGTACCTTGGTTAGAACTACATAACCCTAACATAGATTGGGCGAAAAGGACTATCACCTTAGATTCATCGTACTGTCAGACTCATTGTTATCAAGAAGCACAAGACCCTATTATTCCTTTACATTGTGCTAGTAGTCAAACTACAGTCTCACCTCAAATGACATAGTCACCAGAGTTACCTAAAGAATATGAAGATTTCGCTGATGTTTTTGACCCCGTTCAGGCCACGCAATTACCACCTCACAGAGTGTATGATTGCAGGATAGATTTAATGCCTAGTGCAGTTTTACCATGCAGCAGAATGTATGCGCTTACCGAACCCGAGACTTAGTATTTAAAAAAATACCTGGATGAATTATTGGAAATAGGATTCATCAGACATTCAACATCCCCTGTTTCGTCGCTGCTTTTTTTTGTAGCAAAGAAGTCTGACAATCTTAGGGCCTGCATAGATTACCGCGCGATTAATAAGGCTACCATAAGGAATCGCAACTCACTACCTCCTATTCCAGTCCTCGTAAATCAAATTAAAGGTTCTGACATATATACCAAACTAGGGGCCAGACGTAGGTAAATTCAATTTTGTGAGTCCTTAATAGCGATTTTTACCGAATCTCTATTAAGGACTCTCAAAATTGAATGTAGATAGGAATCACAAAAATATTTCTTAATAATTATTATTCCTTAATTGCGAATCGCAAATTGAGATTCGCAATCAAGGAATCCCATCCCATTCATTTCTATGGGCCACGAGGCCCATAGGAATGAATAGGATTTGTGCCCGCAATTTGCGAGTCACCGAGAGGCACTCGCAAATTGCGGTTGCAATTTCAAGGGTTCAAGGGTTCCAAAAGGACACCCTGTTGCACCCCTGAAATGGCGTAAGGGCATGTATGTGTGCCACATGGCACTTTGTACAAAGCCAAAAAGTGCATTTTGAAATGAAATCGCAAAATACCACCAACTTGAAGTTGGTGGTATTTTGCGATTCCTTAAGGCAAAATCGCAATTTGTGATTATCTAAATGCTTGCGCAATATAAGAATCTCAATTTTGCGATTCCTTATTTTGCGAGTAGGTTTAAATTTACCTGCATTACAAGCAGCCAAATAGCGATCGCGCTCGCTATTTGGCTTCCTACATCTGG
This sequence comes from Triturus cristatus, assembly GCF_964204655.1. NCBI lineage: Eukaryota > Metazoa > Chordata > Amphibia > Caudata > Salamandridae > Triturus > Triturus cristatus. Next base: position 909,602,149 of record NC_140592.1, read on the forward strand.
ACCTAGAACTCCGTGGTGCCTATCACCTTATTCATATAAAAGGAGAGAAATGGAAAACTGCCTTCCATACAAAATTTGGCTCTTTTGAGTATGCTGTCATGCTGTTTGTGCTTTGTAATGCCTCCGGCGGCATTTCAGTATTTTATAAATGAAGTTCTTCACAATATTTGGGACATCTGAGTTATTGTCTATATTGACGATATATTAATATTTTCTAAAATAAAGGAAGGACACATACATCATGTCCAATCCATTGTACGGAGACTCAGAGAAAACTTGTATGCAATGTTGGAAAAATGTGTTTTCCATGTTAAATCAGTGGAATTTCTTGGATTTTGGCTCTAACTAGAAGGAATAACCATGAAAGAAAGTAGAGGCCATTCTGAAGTGGCCCTCACCCATCTCTGTAAAATATGTACAGCGAGCCATTGGAGTCGCGAACTTTTATTGATGGTTCATAGCTAATTTCTCTGAAATAGTTACTCCCATTACACAATTACTATGAAAAGGACAGGTTTTTTATTGGACCACTGATGCTGAGCAAGCTTTCAAGGCCTTAAAAAAGGCATTTACTACAACCCCTATCCTAATTCACCCTGACCCTGATCAGCTGTATTTTGTGGATGCGGATTCTTCTCAAAGTGCCTTAGGAGGAAGTCTTATTACAGAAACATCCGAACACAGGTCACTTACATCCCGTAGCTTACATTTCACTGAAGTTATTGCAGACAGAACAAAATTATAGAGTGGCAGAACGCAAACTTTTAGCTATGAAAGCAGTATTTATTTGAGTGGAGACATTATTTATTAGGAGCAAAATGTTAGGGTCTGCCGTCAGGATCATGCTCAATCTCATGAAAATGCTGAGTAATATTTGTATCTTTACATGTTTGTTTGTTCTGCCTTTTGATGCTTTGCTTTGAATAGCCAAATTGTTCTTGATTCATTGGTAACATTCATTTTGGGCTAAACTGTTATTGTGCCTATTGGTAACTCATACACGTGATGCTGCACATGATGGAACTATTATTGCCAAAAGATTTGGTTTCTGCTTCATTTCGTGTTTATGCACGTGTTACTGTTCAGGAGCAAGTTGCCGTTAAATAGCACGTTGCGCTTAGGCAGTTGACACGGGGCTTGAACTAAACATGTGCGTTCGCTTGCACGTTTCCTTGGTGAACGCTTCGGTAACCTCACGGCACGTGTACACAGTGTGCCAGGAACCCCACCCAGTCAAAAAACTATTTAAACCCTCTGCAAGCAGCAAACGCTGCTTGCGCTCGTCCTACGATACCCGCTTACCTGAAGTCCGAAGTCATCCCGTCTTCGTCTGGAGCTTCCCTGCGCATCCCGTCTTCGTCTGGAGCTTCCCTCCTTGGATCGCCTTTCACTCGGCGTCTTCCTGCTTCCGGATCCAGAGGTCGGGTTCCGGTCCTCTCTCATCAGTCTTCCCCCTCGGCAGCAGTCAGGAAATCCAGCACCCAGCCATCCAGCTTCGCTTCTTAAAGGAGCCACGTCCTGAAAACAAAGGAAAAGACAGTGAGTAGTGTTTTGCGCAAAACGAAGAAAAAACCAAGTAAGTTCAAATCATTTTTATAACAACGTGGGGAGAAGAGAAAGAACAATACTTATCTCTGCAAACTCCTTCCTCAGCCAGGCAAGAACTACTTTTAAGACCTGAAAGAGGACACATAGAGACTTTAAGGAAACAGATTAAACAGAGACAATTTGTGATAAACAGTTTTTTCTCATTTTGGTAATCAGAGTTTAGGAATACATATATATATATATGTTATATGTGAGTTTCCAAAGGTATTAGAGTTAAGGTAAAGTTTGTTTATGTTACAGAGATCATTCAACATATAGAAAAGTCTGCATATTTACCAAGAGATGTTCTGGCAGCTATAAGACCAGAATTAAGAGGTAAATGAATGTCATCTTAGTTGATTAGAACTTGACTGTATTGTACGTTGTAAACATTCATACATGTTTATTTGTGTCTTGCTATCCAGACAAGAAAGCACCCGAGGCAGCTAAACCCTCACACCGGTAGAAGAGTGGCGTTTTTCTCTCTCTCTCTTTTGTTATTTTGTCCACTTCCCCCTTCCCTTAAGTGTTTGCATTCAGTAAACCATAATTCGAACTTGGTTTGCTGGAAGTAAGCTCTTGGGGGCAGCCGAGAAAAATCTTCACGTCTCTCAAGGTGACACCCCGGACTTCAGGTGAGCGAAGGTTTGACAGAAGCGCAAGCCTTTACTAAACCTAAGGGGTTTTGAGAGATATGGATTTGGAAGACGAAGGAATCGATAGTCGCGCAATGACTCAGGCCTTAGATGAAGATATAGAAAGGGGTCACACGGTCACTGATATGATGCAGAAGATGCAGTTAGAAATTAATAAGTTAAAGCAGGAAAATGTAGTATTGAGACAAGAAGTAGTTCGTTATAAACCTAGAGAAACCTTATGGGATTTACCTTTTTCCCCTTCTGCACCAAGATCTTTTGACTCAGACAAAAAGACTAAATCTTTTAGGGGCGGTTTGGATTCAGACTCTAATGCACCTCCAGTACAAGTTACGGTTTCAGTTCCTAATGTAGTTCCATTATCTGCTCCAGAGCGTTTCTTTGGAGATAGTGATAAGTTTAACATATTTCTCAGTCAATGCCAGTTACATTTTATTTGTAAACCACAGTTATTTCCCAGTGATGCAACCAAGGTGGATTTTGTGCTTTCTTATTTAGGAGGTACAGCGGCCAATTGGTCTATACCCTATATCAACAGGAATGACCCAATTCTGCATAATTGGCCTCAGTTTAAAGATACTATGACCAAATTGTTTGCGCGTCATGCGTACATTCAGGCCAGTGATAACGAACTTTTGAGTTTGAAGCAAGGAAAAACAGATTTGTTAACCTATGTCACAGCTTTTAATAGGTTATTAACCGAGACTCAGTGGCCAGAAGAAAAACGCACCTCATTATTCTATAGGGGTTTGCGTGACGAATTAAAGGATGCCTTGGCCCACATTGTAGATCTCCCAGATGATTATTCTGAGTTTGTGGATCTAGTGGTAAAATTAGATCATCGTTTGGGGGAACGAAAGGGGGATAAATCACGTTATGAGCCACGGTTTACAGTGTTAAAACAGGACAAGAAAGAATCTGACTCAAAGTCAGCAGAAGTTGAACCTATGCAAATAGGAACAATAAAAGGGCCTTTGACCATAGAGGAAAAGGATAGAAGGCGAAAACTGAATTTGTGTTTATATTGTGCCCGGTCTGGGCATTTTGCAAAAGAATGTCCAAATAAACCTAAGGGTCCCAAAAAGGTTAATGCTCTTTCACAGTGTACTTCAGAACAGGAAAACTAGACAACTCGTCAAGGAAGGAGGTCACTTGCTCGAGTAGGAATTCTTTGCAGACCTCCAAGATAACTAATATGGTGCCAAAAATACCACGACATTTTGTCATTCAAGTAGTGTTAATAATTAGCACTCATATACGTCATTCAATTCCAGTTTTACTGGATTGTGGGGCAACCGGTAATTTCATAGATATTAAGTTGGCTCAGGATTTACAAATACCCACAGAATGGAAATCTCACCCAGAATCAGTGTGTGCAGTGGATGGTTCCGCACTCTCCTCAGGTATGATAACTAAAAAGACGAGTCCTCTTGTTATGGTTTGTCAGAATGGTCATACAGAAAAAATATCTTTTGATTTAATTGACACACCTACTTTTGGCCTTATTTTAGGGGTACCATGGTTATCTTTACATAACCCTAAAATAAACTGGTCGTCTAGAACAGTGACTTTAGATTCCTCTTGTTGTAGGGAATCATGTTATCAGGAAGCATCAAATGATTTTATGACTATGTTACATTGTGCAAACACAGTAACCTCTATTCCTACTATTCCATCTGAATATCAGGATTTTAAGGATGTGTTTGATCCTGTCAAAGGCTCCTTTTTACCGCCACATAGGTCATATGACTGTCGCATAGATCTAATACCTGGAGCGCCTTTGCCCAGTAGTAGAGTATATGCTCTCACTGAGGAAGAAACCAAATATTTGAGAACATATTTGGATGAGCTTTTAGCATCTGGATTCATTAGACATTCAACATCACCTGTGTCTTCGCCATTATTTTTCATCCCGAAACCTGACGGCAGTCTCCGCGCTTGCATAGATTATCGCGGATTAAACAAAGCAACCATAAAAAACAAGTATCCATTGCCTTTAATCCCTGTCTTGTTAGATCAGTTGCGTCATTCAACCATCTATACGAAGTTAGATTTAAGAGGCGCTTATCATCTTGTTAGAGTGAAAGAAAATGATGAATGGAAAACAGCATTTAAAACTAAATTTGGTCTGTTCGAATATACTGTGATGCCATTTGGCTTGTGCAATGCGCCTGCAGCATTTCAATATTTTATAAATGAAGTGTTGCATGAGTTTCTTGATGTGTGTGTGATTGTATATATTGACGATATTTTGATTTATTCAAGAGATCAAGAACAACATATTCACCATGTCAGAGCAGTTTTAAACAAATTATTAGAGAATCATTTGTTCGCAAAATTGGAAAAATGTATTTTCAATGTTGATACTGTCGACTTTCTTGGATATTGCCTGTCACCTGCAGGTATTATGATGGATCCAAAAAAGGTGAATGCTATTCGAGAATGGCCAGAACCCACGACTCTTAAAGAAGTGCAAAAAGTATTGGGGTTTGCCAATTTTTACAGGCGCTTTATTCCTCAGTTTGCTGAAACAGTTGTGCCTCTCACCAAGCTTTTACATAAGGGTCAGGTGTTTTCTTGGTCCAGCCAAGCAGCTCAAGCATTTGAATCCCTTAAACAAAAATTTACCATTGCTCCTCTGTTAAAACATCCAGATCCAGATTTTCCATTTTTCGTTGAGGCGGATGCCTCACAGGTGGCAGTCGGAGGAGTACTGTCTCAAAGAGATGCTCAAGATGGGCAGTTGCATCCTGTAGCCTTTTACTCTAAAAAATTACTTCCTGCTGAACAGAATTATACAGTAGCTGAAAGGGAGCTTTTGGCTATAAAACTGGCATTCTCAGAATGGAGAAATCATTTGATGGGGACAAGATTCCCAGTCACTATTTTTAGTGATCATAAAAATGTACAGTTTTTTAGTTCAGTAAAAGCATTAACACCACGACAAATGCGTTGGTTGAATTTTTTTAGCGCTTTTGATTTTGTAATCACTTACAGACCAGGTTCGCAACAGGTACAATCAGATGTCTTATCACGATATGGGTATACACAGGATTTGAAAAAAGATTTGACAGGACCTCCTATTATCTCTCCACAAAAGATAGTAGCGCGATTGGTCCAACAAGAGTTTTTGACAAAGTTACGAGCTGAACATTTACAGATAGATGCACAAACCTGGTTGAAAGATTCTCACCACTCAATACAGGATGGTTTTCTCTACCATAAGACTATGTTGTTGGTGCCTACTAAAGAATTACAAGATGTGGTTCTGGAGTGGCATCATGATTCTTCTCTGGCTGGTCACCCAGGATATCAAAAGACGCTAGATAATTGTAAAAAACATTTTTGGTGGTCTTCCATGATTGCTGATGTTAAGCAGTATGTAAGTGCTTGTGCCATCTGTGCTAGGAATAAAGTTTTGCATAAGGCTCCTATGGGTTTATTACAACCTTTATCTACTCCACCCTATCCTTGGCACACAATCAGTTTGGATTTTATAACCAGTTTACCTAAAACTAATGGTTTTACAACTATTCTAGTAGTTGTGGATTATTTATCAAAGATGGCGCATTTTTTACCATTGAAAAAACTGCCAACTGCAGTAGAGCTAACAGACATATTTCTTAAAGAAATAGTAAAATTACATGGTTTGCCCACTAAGATTATTTCGGACAGAGGGGTTCAGTTCACCTCTAAATTTTGGACACATGTGTGTAAAAATTTAAAAATGGAAATTGCTCTTTCCACTGCCTTCCATCCAGAAACAGATGGTCAAACTGAGAGGGTGAATCAAACGTTGTTGCAAACATTAAGATGTTTAATGGCAGATTTCACGTCAGAATGGGATAAAGCTTTACCTGTCGCTGAATTCATTTACAACAATAATGTACATTCAGCAACACAATGCACCCCATTTTATTGTTTAAATGGTTATCATCCAAGGATTCTTCCAATAACTATGAGTCCTTCTTCGCCCCCAGGAGTTACAGAAAGGCTTACCTCTCTGTTAAACATTCAAGAAAAAGCAACAAAACATTTAAATAACTACAAGAAAGTAATGAAACAACAGGCTGACAAACATAGGAGTGACATTCAGCAATACCAAATAGGTCAGAAAGTATGGCTTTCAACCAGAAATCTAAAATTATTAGGCGTCAGAAAGCTATTACCTAAGTACATAGGACCATTTCCCATAATCAAGCTACTGACCCCTGTGACTGTGCAATTACACTTACCTCCAGAATATGCCATTCATCCTACCTTTCATGTCTCCTTGTTGAAACCATACAACCCAAATACTAGAATGGAACCCCCACCCCCACCACTTCCTATTGATGGACATTTGGAGTATGAAGTCCGAAAGATACTGGATGTTAAACGTATACAAGGAAAATTGTATTATTTAATCGCCTGGAAAGGTTATGATGCTTCTGAAAATTCTTGGGAACCAGCATCCTTTGTTCATGCTCCTAGATTGTTAAAACAATTTCATTTAAGATTCCCACATAAACCACGTCCAGTAGGGAGGCCTTTGAGGGGAGCGACTGTTAGGGTCTGCCGTCAGGATCATGCTCAATCTCATGAAAATGCTGAGTAATATTTGTATCTTTACATGTTTGTTTGTTCTGCCTTTTGATGCTTTGCTTTGAATAGCCAAATTGTTCTTGATTCATTGGTAACATTCATTTTGGGCTAAACTGTTATTGTGCCTATTGGTAACTCATACACGTGATGCTGCACATGATGGAACTATTATTGCCAAAAGATTTGGTTTCTGCTTCATTTCGTGTTTATGCATGTGTTACTGTTCAGGAGCAAGTTGCCGTTAAATAGCACGTTGCGCTTAGGCAGTTGACACGGGGCTTGAACTAAACATGTGCGTTCGCTTGTACGTTTCCTTGGTGAACGCTTCGGTAACCTCACGGCACGTGTACACAGTGTGCCAGGAACCCCACCCAGTCAAAAAACTATTTAAACCCTCTGCAAGCAGCAAACGCTGCTTGCGCTCGTCCTACGATACCCGCTTACCTGAAGTCCGAAGTCATCCCGTCTTCGTCTGGAGCTTCCCTGCGCATCCCGTCTTCGTCTGGAGCTTCCCTCCTTGGATCGCCTTTCACTCGGCGTCTTCCTGCTTCTGGATCCAGAGGTCGGGTTCCGGTCCTCTCTCATCAGTCTTCCCCCTCGGCAGCAGTCAGGAAATCCAGCACCCAGCCATCCAGCTTCGCTTCTTAAAGGAGCCACGTCCTGAAAACAAAGGAAAAGACAGTGAGTAGTGTTTTGCGCAAAACGAACAAAAAACCAAGTAAGTTCAAATCATTTTTATAACAACGTGGGGAGAAGAGAAAGAACAATACTTATCTCTGCAAACTCCTTCCTCAGCCAGGCAAGAACTACTTTTAAGACCTGAAAGAGGACACAAAGAGACTTTAAGGAAACAGATTAAACAGAGACAATTTGTGATAAACAGTTTTTTCTCATTTTGGTAATCAGAGTTTAGGAATACATATATATATATATATATATATGTTATATGTGAGTTTCCAAAGGTATTAGAGTTAAGGTAAAGTTTGTTTATGTTACAGAGATCATTCAACATATAGAAAAGTCTGCATATTTACCAAGAGATGTTCTGGCAGCTATAAGACCAGAATTAAGAGGTAAATGAATGTCATCTTAGTTGATTAGAACTTGCACTGTATTGTACGTTGTAAACATTCATACATGTTTATTTGTGTCTTGCTATCCAGAGACAAGAAAGCACCCGAGGCAGCTAAACCCTCACACCGGTAGAAGAGTGGCGTGTTTCTCTCTCTCTCTTTTGTTATTTTGTCCATTTCCCCCTTCCCTTAAGTGTTTGCATTCAGTAAACCATAATTCGAACTTGGTTTGCTGGAAGTAAGCTCTTGGGGGCAGCCGAGAAAAATCTTCACGTCTCTCAAGGTGACACCCCGGACTTCAGGTGAGCGAAGGTTTGACACAAAACACACCATTACCATATTCATAGACCATAAAAACCTGCAATTCTTTACCTCAGTAAAGGCACTCACCCCTAGGCAAATGTGATGGTTACTTTTCTTCAGTGAATTTGATTTTCTTATTACTTATCATCCTGGCCAGAAACAGATTGTGTCTGATACCTTATCTAGACTAAAAGAAAATGACAATAAAGATGACCAACTACCACCTCAAAGTATTATCCCCCCTGAGAAGGAAGTAGAAGAATGACAGGCTGATACCTTTTTATCAGAAGTTAAGAAAAGTTCTCGAAACATTGATCAACAAAAATGGCTACATAAAAAACAGAATATAACTCATGATGGCTATTTATTTTTATAATAACAAACTCTGTATTCCACAAGATACCTTAAGACTACAAGTCATCAAGGGGAATCACAATTCTAGTAAAGCAGGACACCTTGGTATGAATAAGACTCTGGAATTATGTCTATGAAATCTCTGGTGGGATACCATCAGTAAGGATGTGCAGGATTACATCAAGACATGTCCAATCTGTTCACAGCACAAATCACAACACATAGCCCCAGCTGGATTATTGCAACCATTACCTATTCCCTCAACACCATAGCATACTATTAGTTTAGATTTCATTACAGATTTACCTAAATCAAAAAATTATACAACAATTCTGATGATGGTTGACATGCTTTCCAAAATGAGCCATTTTATTCCTTTGAGGAAATTACCCACAGCTTCAGAATTTTTACATCATATTGTAAAACTTCATGGTCTTCCAAGTAAAATAATTTTTGACCGCAGACCCAATTCACTTAAAATCTATCTTTCATCCACAGACTAACGGCCAGACTGAAATGGTTAATCAGTATCTAGAACAAAGCTTTACATTGTCTAACATCCACTACAACATCACAACCACCAGTCTTGTGCAGTCTGTTTGCTTCTGCTCCCCCATCATAGACAGCCTGTTTTCGCCCCAATGTTTCTTAACGCTGTCTCGACTGAAACCAAGGGTCTTCCCAGTGGCCCTGGTCAATGCCAACAACCTACATGTGTAACTCACCAACAAATTCCTGTGGCCCACAAACAATAGCCACACAATCAATGTGCCCACTAGTTAGAGTTTGGAACCTGAGGTTCCCCGGTTGGCATCCAGTCCCTAAGCAACTGTGAATGCTGCTGCCACACGCACCCAAGAGGGCTCTGATTGCAGCCCTCGAAAAACTACATTAGATGAACTGCAGTTATCATGCCCACCAGTAATACAAACATCCAGTCAATAAACTCAAATTTCGAGCTTTCAAAGGTGCTGTCCTTGCTGCTTCTAGTAAAGCTCCTATCTCAGTGATCAAGCCATCCCTTAGAAAAATGGTTACAGATAAACTCCAGCCGTCGCATCCCCTCAGTAGGAGGGAAAGGAAAAGACTCCAAAACCAACAAAATAAAACAAACAGTAACACCTCTTCTGCAACTTGCAACCTGTTTCCACTGTTTGTAAACAAAAGAACAGAGCCTGCTCAACCCAACAGGGAAGAAAGTGCCCCCTACAGCCATTGCATAACTCATCTCAGATCCACCGAGACAGCCCAGGCTCTTCCAGCACTAAGGCACCACAAGGCCCGCTCGGCAACAAGCAGAGTCAATCGTCCAGTGAACATGCGCAGCTGACCAATCAAGACTTTCCTGCTGAACAATGCAGGCCTTCCACCCTGGTCAGCAACAGCTCCGTTTGGGCCTAGAAGGATAGTCTTCAAGTAACAATCATGAAGACCCTGGAAACTACGAATCCCCAGTCAGAACTACCAGAAAAAATTGAGCTCTCCCAAACAGCTCACAGGATGGGCCCCAGCAGGGAACAGTATTGGTGTCAACCCAGGTAGAACAGGATCCACCCAGGTCCCGAGGCTCACAGCAGGAAGCAGGACCACAACCTTTAAACTTCACACTGTTGTTCATTTTGGAATATCACTCGCAAGAACCTTGTGACATTTTAAATAGGGGGAACATTCTAAGGCTACTGAAGGCTATTCCTGGACTGAGTGGCTTGGAGTCACACAATATCACATCAATTTAATTCCTCCCACCCAAAGGTTTCTAAATCACCAGAAGTTACATTAGCAACATTTGCCTCACCCACTCTTGCCCAGTTAATACTATAAAGGTCAGAGGCATTCAATGAATGGGGTATTAAGATCAGCTGCTTTAAAGTGAGTGGTTATCGATCTGTCCTGGATAAACAGCAGACCTCCTCAGAGACCTGCAGGGAGAAACCCTATTCAATCAAAAACAAATGCCCAGGGCGTAGCCATTACAAATTGCAGTGAACAAAGAGCAGCAACCGGAATCATTGGAATTGACTGTCCACAGTCCTGTACTGCAGAAGTTCTGACTGAATTGACTCTAGGGCACCCCTGTGCTCTAAGCTGCTTTTGCTCTCCCTGTGCTCTCGGAACATCAATGATCTGCCTCAGAAACCTCGGGGCTTTGATCTAATCTTGTTTCTAAATGGCCATGATATCTTAGCTCTGCAAGTAACAAGGGCTGAGCTGATTCGTCGAATAACAGGCTTTATGGAGCCCTGGAAGCTGGCTCCTAAAGAGCACAGTTATGGTAGATCAAAATACGGCTTATCAATACATAGCTCACTTAAAATGAAAGGGAACATTGATCCAAAAACCCTACAAGAGAATTGGTTGCTAGGAATTAAAATGAGCAATTGGAGATTAAAGCACCCCCTCTTGCTACTCAATGTCAACATGAATCCTTGCACAAGGGAGAAGAGGTCGAACTCAACTGCTTAATGCTGATTCTATGCAATCTAGTTAGGGATTATCCCCAGGCAGACTGTTTGATAACCAGAGATTTTAACACAAACCTCCTCCAAGATCACCATGAGGACTTTGATGGGTCTCTGCCAGGGAGCTTTCAGAACATCACCAATTAATCCAGGTCAAGGGACTTTTCACAAAGTTCATTAGGTGAACCTCTGATTCTGCAACTTAACAGTGTGGGCTATAAAGTATTGAATGGCCAGTTTCCACAAGACATACGATTGAATTGGTCAAGAACTGATGGAAAACCTCTTCTTACTTTGATTATACCATCCGTAACACGGAAATGCTTTCTATCGTACAAACCTATTGTATTGCTCCATGTACAGAGAGTGGCCATCATCAACAGATCATCACCATGAATTCCAACGTATCTCATCATGTCTCAGCTAGCATTACATGTAAAGGAATAAACACTGGGAATCTTAAGCACCTTAAATAGCGTGATATCGTTAGAGATACTATCATAACATGTTTATTTGTAAATCGCACATTCACCCATAGGTATCTTAGTCCTGAACAACAGATGGTTATTGTTACCCAACTCAATGGTACTCCTTTTATCGACCTCAAATGGATAAAAGACTGAGTATACCCGCCAGGATGTGAACCTGTGACCATGAGGTAGAACACAGGCTCCTGCAGTGGTCGCATTAGTCCACTGAGCCACCAGTCTTGGCTTGGCAGAATGTACACAGTTTCTAGCTGACGCTGGGGCAGGTAATGGGTCTCCAATTAAAAAATAGATGCACCTCATCACCTGACTGGTTGTTACATTTCTTCAACCTACTCACAGAACAGTTCCTCCAAGCCAATTTCAGTCTCAACAATGATTCAGGATCTTAAGAAAGACCATAACAAGGCCTTGAGGGCTGTTTGGAAGAATTCTGGAACAAAGGAATTGACTGGTGTATTTAGTTGATGCAAACAATCCACAGGCAAGCAATTTTTGCAGAGAATCAAAAACCTCTACCGTACTTCTGTACAACTCTCTTATGTGCAAGTAAGAATCCTAATTGCAGGAATTCTAGGGCCCTGGTGAATAGAACCAGCGGGTCGGGTTGTGCAAATATCACCGAATTGGAATGAGCATCTTTCCTCACCAGGCATTTTTCGACAAGCGAGGATGAAGACTGTTTGCCGGTCCACTCAACCATATAATATTGAAAGCAAGGGCGGACGGGGCCCAGGGCTCATTGACTTGCCTCAGGCCCTTTTCAAACAGGACATCCCAATTTGGGAATGATGGCTCTCTACATTCTTTGACTACTTCGACTACTGCCTGGGGAGTTCTACAATATCTGAATCATGGAGTGAGGCTATAATTCACCCAAATTATAAATGGGCCGCAGAACAGACCCAAGTAACTATAGGTTAATTGTGCTCCTCAATAACTAAGTTAAATATTACGCCAGCCTGCTTCTGGATGATCTACGGCTGCAGGTAGAATCAAAGGGGCTTATTCGAACAAAACACATTCTACAGCTAAACCTGGCCCACTAACCAACCTGTTAGCAATATCAATCTTGATGGACAAGGCAACCTCTTCCCACTCTTTGCTGGATTGCTGTTTTGTTGACTTCAAGGCAATGTTTGATGGAGTGCCAAGGGTGGCTCTCTGGTCCAAATTAAAGACGTGGGGAATCACCTCAACACTCTTGGAATCTATACTACAGTTTCATTCCAACACCTGCAGTCACAATAAACTAGGGGATGGTGCCCATCATTCCAGGAAAATCTCCACCTCACAGGGTGTAAAGCAGGGGTGTGTGTTGGCCCCCCACTACTTTTTAACCTGTTTATTGCTGATTTGTGACAATCCCTTGAATCCATCAACTTGATGGAGCAAGGACTCGTAGAAAACAGACTTGCTTGGAAGCAATCTTCTCGGTTAACTTTCTAACATGGTATTAAATACATATTGTGTAAAACTAATACGCACCACATCAAAATGAGGGCTAGAGAAGCTTGCTTATGTGTTTACTAATGTCAGTAACTCGAGCAAAGTTCTAAAATGGCTGCTAACGGGAAATATTTATTGCGCATGCGTCAACTGCATCTACGCAGTATGACGAGCTGTTGCTTGGAGGGAAATTCTTGTGCATGAGCAGAAAATACCAATATCGCAGCTTGAAAGCTCACATGCATGGCATCTGCTTTGCTGAAAGTAAACCAAGCTATTTTACTAATGCTAATGCAGAGAAAACATTAATAAATAAATGGGATTAGAGTACAGATGGGTGGTATACAGTGAAACCATTTATTCTTGAAAATAATATTTGTCTTTCTTATTAGTGCACATTTGGGCCTCTTGTGTGTGTCCAGAGTTTGTTAGACATGTGACCTCCGCGCATGCCATTGAAATTGAGCCGGAAGAATGACGATACTCTTGAATGCAATCCAAGGACACAAAAGTTACATACCCTGGAACAAGCACTAAATACCTCTGGATGAATGGATGTTCATGACAAATTAAAACAAATGTTTCTAATAAGATGTGAACATGGGTGGGAATAAAGTTTTGGAATAAACATTAAGGGGTTGGATCTATGAACAAAGGGTTGATAGACTAAGATGACATATAAGCATGGTGTGACGATCTTCCCCCCCTTGCCTGTCCAATCAGAATTTGTATTGTTACGATATTGAAACATTAATGGGTGGCACATGAACATCGAAGGGTATAATTGAGGTAGTCTTAGTTAGTTAATTAGATGGAGATTTGCTGAATGCTGCAGAGCTTGAGATGCTGTTGGAGTAACAAGAGATGCTGATGAAGAATCGAATGCAGAACCATCTATCTTAACATAATTGAATAAGAAAGAAGATCACGGAAGAATCTTGAGGAGGAAGAGAGTGTCAGAGAGGGGTGCGGCGTGAGCGTTGGTGCTAGAGAGGTCATCTATCTTGTCCTGAATCCTGTCCTGAAGCCTTTGTTTCCTGATCTATCCCAGGGGACCCTTACCAGCCCTTAGGTCAGAGGATTGGTCTTCACACCATCCTAGGTAACTATAACTTTGTGAATTTGCAGATGTACTCTTTTCTCTCTGTCCTCTCCTTTCTGAGCATAAGTCAGTACAAAAGTATAAAGTATGTGATGGATGATTGATTAACTGAAACTTCTCTCCTATGAGTGACGACGACTGTACTGTACTTTGAAAGTGTTTCACATGAGAATAATTTAGATAAAAATTTTAAAATGTTCCCGAGTCTGTGGTCATTTCATTAAAAATAAGAAGATAAATTCATGTCATTTCACCATCAACTAGTTCAACTAATGGTCCATCGACAAGAGGAAAAAACTTTTTGATCAGTGAAAGATTAGTTCAGAATAAGAGGTGACTAATCTTGAAATATTAGTAAACAAAAACTTTGACTCCAGCAGTTGTTACTAGACTGTTTGTATGTGTGTTTATGGGCCCAGGTGAGTATATGGTATTGAAGTATCCGTTGCCGGTACGCCGCTGGATCAGTTTTCAGGTAGCAGAGATATGGTTATTATTGACTAGTTTGGTGATAAATATTAATTATTGATTATTGATTCATGTTTAACAAAAAGAGTTAGCGTCTTGTTTTATGTTGTCCAGAAAATTTCCCGGGAAAATGAATAGTGGGTGGTGATAGAAGCCATACTGCAGTGAGGTTACTCGTCTGTTTGAATAGCACTGAGAAGCTACGCAGGGCTGGCAGTGTGAAATTAGGGACTATTTCGTATAAAGGTTGAGTGTGAATGGTAGCAAAAAAGGTTTGCTGGTGAAACTTTGGTCTTATATCACCTAGTAAGGGTAACACTGAATGAGTAACAGGTTCTCTTGAGCTTGAATGAAGGGTAAACAGAGGTTTTTTACTCGCAGTGTAAGAGAAGGAATTCTGAGACTCCAGAACAAGTCGGAAATCTACCCTTTATTTAGCGGAACAGGCAGAGTAGAGAATGTTTTTATGTTGTTACTAACGTATTTCATTTTAAGAAAAGTAAAGAAATGAGTTTTCGTATTACCTTGTGAAGGGAGGGTCAGTTGTCGGAGTTGCATTGACGTCACAGAGAGCCGCGCTGGGATCGGTTGAAACAGCGGGCGTGTGACCGACGCGAATTGTAAAGGAGTGGTCAGTAGTAAGGAGCAGAGCAAACAACATTGAAAAGGCCGCGCTGGTATTGGTCAGACTGCGAGCGTGAGCTGGAATCTGATTGGGTGATTGAACAGAAGCTGCTTTAGGATTGGTCGAATAAGATTTGTATGTTTGATTCTCATTTGCCTTTTGGTGCGAGTCGCCCTGACAGAAAAGCTCGAGGATTTGCAAATTATTGTTTTGTGCATCGAGTGTCTAGAATGTATGGAGAAAAGAGAAAAATGTCATTAATAAAGAAAATTAAGAATTTCTTTAAGAAGAATAAGCCTGTGTTGACTAGAGAGGGAATTCCTATTCCACCACCTAAAACGCCTGCTTGATTTATGATGATGGAGAGAGGATATCATACATGTGTATGGATGGAGAATTGGATAGAATACACAAAGAGTGATTGTGTTTTAGTTTTTCATGAACATGGTACGTTTAATGGGAGAATTCTTCAGAATTTGAGAATGAGGATGAATGATTTAGAACCAAGACCTAGGCTAACACAGAATGAGGCTTTAGAAGAATGGGAGACTGAGTCATATGAACGAGAGAAAAACAGGAGTGGTAGATATATGGGACATTTTCCCCGATATTTACATGAGTCACGTGAGGGTCAGATGAAGCAATGGAGAAGAGCAATGGTATCAGAAGGTTTATATCTAGTGTTAATGACTGAGGAAGAGTCAGGGGGCAAGTGTAAGGAGAAAACA
Organism: Triturus cristatus; assembly: GCF_964204655.1. Classification (NCBI taxonomy): domain Eukaryota; kingdom Metazoa; phylum Chordata; class Amphibia; order Caudata; family Salamandridae; genus Triturus; species Triturus cristatus. The sequence continues at coordinate 909,618,025 of NC_140592.1, forward strand.
AAACACATGAAAGTGACAGGATATGGTGAATCTGATGATGAATTTTGTTGGAGAACATTTTAACTAAAAACCCTCTACCGTATCAGGAAGGACCCAGTAGAGTCACCCCGAGTGCGCCAGTCATGGGAACACCCTTAATTCCACAAATTTTACATTATACATCAGTTAGTAGGGTACTTCAAGATAAGGAAAAAGAAGCGTTAAATAAAAATAGATAGGAATTAATACAGAAAATAGGCCAATTGAATTTAAACCCTGAAACATTGACAATAGCAGTAACTATAGGTCCCGTTGTTCCTCTTTATGGAGACAAAATAAATTGCCCAAAACCACAAACTGTAACAACTCCTTTGAATAATCCTAGAAAAAAATTGTAATAACTGACGCCCAAGCCAGTGACTGTGATTCAGTGATTTCGCTAATGGATCTACCAATAAGAGAATCAGTAAGTGAAGCCCCAAAAAGAGTTACACCCAGCAGTTCAAAAGAAGGAAGGTCTGTGGTATCCTTAGGAACCAGAAGTTCAACAGCGGTAACACCAGAAGATCTGGAGAGATGGGCACAGGGAATAGGAAAACAAAGTTCAACTCCAAAGATTTTAGATATTTACAAACTGAAAGTAGAATTGGAAGAGATGATAGCTGGAAATGTGGGAATAGAAAGATTGAACACTTACAATGAAGAAAAGTTGTTGTTTATATGTAGGAGTATAACAAGAAACGCAAAAGTGTTTCATGAGAAATTGACAGAGCTTGCTTCAGAGATGGGAATAGATATAGGGAGATCAAAAGTGCCACAGAAACCATATTGAGTGGAGTTTACTGACAAAGATTTAGAAAATATGAATGTGTCCTGTAAAAAGCTACTGGTAAAGGAGTTGATGAATATTTTGCAAAAGTGGGGAGACATTGACAAGTGGAGGACAAGTTGGACAAGAAAGAAGGAGGAAACACAGGCGAAAGAAGCCTCCTCTGCATATTTATTAAAAGAATCAGGAAAGGTAGAAAGAATGTGTCCCATAAGAGAAGTACTTGGAGGTGAATATGTTCATGTCCCATGGAGTCGACAAGATATATTGTCATTTACAAACAATTTCCCTAGATTAAGAGAGAAACCAGTTGAATGGTACAACCAGGTTGATAGGTTTGTGAAAGTTTTGAAGATTCTGTTGAAGGATCTGGATGGTCTGGTTGATATAGTGGTACCTGCTGATTTATGGACGGAATGCAAGATTACAGTTCATTGGCCGAGTGAAGAGTATCCAAGAGATTCAAAAACAGGAGCACCCTCAGATGATGTGATGAAGAAATAGCACCAAGTAATTACTTTCTTGAAAAGCAAAATCCCTCCCAAAGAACAGGCTTGGTAAAGATAGATAGAACAACTCCAGAGGCGAATGAATCTGTTCATGCATATTTTGAGCGACTGTTGCAGGTGTTCAAGCAGTATAGTGGCTTTGGGAACATTGGAGATAAAGATATTGGTCATTTTGTGTATCGGTTTGTATACGGTTTGAAACCAGAGATTAGTCAGATGATTCAACAGCACATGTTATGTTGACAGGGGAAATCCATAGATGATATTCGGAAGTACGCAAAGTATTGTGGAGATCATATTGAGGCGAGGAATAGAAAGTTAAAGAGAAAATGATGTCAGCACAAGTGAAATTGGCAGAACAACAGGAACTTAAATTGAATAGTCAGGCTGATGGTCAGATGAAAGAACAGAATCAGAGTGATAAAATGACGAATGGTGGTAAATCAAGAGTTCGAATGAATAGAGAGGATGCAAAGAAGAAGTTTCCTTGTCATGGGTGCGGAAAGCTTGGACATTGGAAAAACGAGTGTAAAAATATTCACAATAATAATGGGCCAAACCAAAATTTAAATCCGCAGATGCAGAATGAGGTGCTTATGAATCAACCGCAGCAGGTAGTTAATCAGCAGTGTCAGGTGTCACCTGCCCCTATGCCAAATTTTGTGAACCAGCAAAAGTACAGTGCGGACACCGGATTTCAAGGAGGAAGTGGTTAGAAAAATTCTGTGATTTCACAACACCTTTTACAGAATAATGATGAAAATTAATATGTGCAATGACGTGCCTGACGGGGAGGAAGAGGAGAGTGTACTTGGCGCATCCTTGCCGGTAGATCAGTCAGGTCGATTTATTGATGGGAAAGTGGAAGGCAATGATATCACTTTTCTGTTGGATACTGGTGCTACCCTACTGTGAGAACAGCAGACATCCCAAACCTACCCCTCTCGGGAGAAGCGATCCAAGTTGTCGGAGTATCAAATCCACAGATTAGGACCCTAATCATAGAACCCATGGAAGTGCAAATTGGAAATTTTACAGACTTGCATAGATTTGTAGTTTGTGATTCTAGTCCAGTAAATCTATTAGGACGGGATCTGTTGTGTAAAATGAATTGCACAATTTATTGCACACCGGATGGTGTTACTTTTCAAACTCCTGATGAAGATATTGTATGTAAGATAATGCTTGCTAAACAAGGCACCAAGGTAGATGAAATGTATTCTTTAATGACAATAAATGACTTATCAGAAGAACTGAAAACAACCATGGATCCAGAAGTATGGGATTTCACTGGAAAATAAATAGGACTACAGGCGAATGTAGACCCAGTGAAGGTGACTGTGAAAGAAGATGCAGTTTATCCCAACACCAGACAATACAAAATTAGTCCAGAAGTGAAAGCAGGCGTGCCTTTAGAAATTACCGAATGATTGAACAGGGAATTTTAAAGGAAATAATGAGTAGTCCTTGTAATTTGCCTATAATATGACTCAAAAAGCCTAGTGGGAAATACAGGATAGTGCAGGATTTGAGAAAAATTAATAAAATGTTAGTGCCTTGTTATCCTGTAGTGCCAAATCCAGCAGGCTGGTTTCCAGTAGTTGATTTGTGGCAGGCCTTTTTCTCCATTCCTTTGCATCCAGACAGCCAGTATCATTTTTCTTTTAAATTTGAATATCGTATCTTGGCATGGTGCCAAGTTCCTCAAGGGTATTCAGAAAGTCCCTCAATTTGTAATCAAATACTGAAAAAGTATCTAGAGAAGTTAGTTATGCCCAGAAATTCAGTCCTAGTACAATACAAATTCAAATTCAAAATAAGCTTTATTGGATTATTAAAACAACAATCATAAAAGCACAGGATAATATAAAAATTACTAAATAATTTGTCCAAGAAAGCAGTTAAGAGGGTTACAAAACAGAAATTGTATGACAAATTAGTCAGCCATCAGAACAGAATAGTTAAAAAACCATACTTTTCCTAGCAGCAATTGATTTTAGGATGAACATAGCAGTAAAAAAACATATATCTATCTCATTTAAGGTAAACAACAGGCTCATAGCTGAAGTCAAAGTTCGAGACCCGTATTTTTTAAAAAGTGGTTTGAGATAGACAATGCGCAAATGCGTGTATAGGTCACTTGTAAGGAGAAAATGTGTAACACTCTGTTTGGTGACTCCATCACATGGACAAAACATAGTTGGATATTTTCTTAAATATGGAAAAGCCACAAAATGATGAACAATACCTAATCTCAATCGGGTCAATACGAACCGATGTGAGATTCTAGTAACCTTTAATAGGTATTGTTGAAACCCTACAGTGTGCGCCTGTGAGTAATAAAAAGCCACAGTTGCTAGCTGCATATTCTTAAAATGACGGCGTTGAGCTTTTTCCCTCAGATAAAAATGTTTGAGTTCTGATTTAGGGATATCGGTCGCGTAATTCGGATCTTCCAAAATATTCACCTGGAATAGGTCCTTAAATGTAGATACCACGTATTTTAACCAGGGGATTTGTAGGCATTTATCCAGACAAAGGCAGTCCTTTATAATACTTCTATTGAACCCAGTCTCTTTCTTCATCCAGATTGATCTCCATAGCATTAGAGGTCTCAGCCCTATCAGGTCAGTCAAATAGTTCAACCCCATTTCATTATGAATTAGAACAGTGGGGGCAGACAAAGGTAAACATAATAGCTTTTTTTTAAAAACATTTTCCTCCACCTGAAGCTCTCCATGAGGGCAATGGCCCCAAACCCCTGCTCCGTAGAGCGCAACCGAAACACATTTATTTCTGTAAATATGTAGCATATCAAATATGCGCTGATCCCCCAATTTAATGGCAAATTTAAAAACGCCATAGGCGCTTTTGGCCATTTTGGCCTTAACATTTAAAATCTCTTGGTGCCACACGCCATTGCTAGAAAACATAATGCCAAGGTAACAAAATGTATTCACAAAAATAATTTTTGGGTTCTCGATATAGAAGGATTTCATATTTCTTATTTTACGTCCACACGGTAAAATAAAAGTCTTAGAATTATTAAGTTTTAATTTCCTTCCTTTTATAAAATCAGAGAACCTATCCATTAATTTTTGTAAACCAATGGGAGTTCTTGAGAGGAGTACAGTATCGTCAGCATAAAGCAGCACAGGTACATCCTGTCCCTCAATTTGCGGGGCATCACATTTAACCTTTTTAAGATCTGCTTCAATGGCATTGATAAAGAGAGAAAAAAGAAGGGGTGCCAACACACAGCCTTGCCTAATGCCAAGGCTCACCGCAATTTGACTTGTGCATTCTCCTGCTTGACCATAGCGTATATTTGCAGGTAACTTAGTATAAAGTCTTGCCAAAAAATAAATAATAGCCTGGGGGGCACCTAGATCCAATAAGGTTGACCATAATAAACAATGATCCACCAAATCAAACGTGCTACTAAGATCTGCAAAGCAGAGAAAAAGAGATCCCTGCTTTGCGCGCGTGTACTTCCCAATAATGAGATCCAGGTTTATACATTGTTCCAGGGTCCCCCGGCCTTTCCTGAACCCATATTGAGATTGAGCCAGGATCCCGTTATCCTCCGCCCATTCTTCCAACCTAAGTAATAACACCCGGCTCATAGTTTTTAATGATGAGTCTAAAAGGGATATGGGGCGATAATTTTTGGCTTCAGATCTGATTCCCTATTTATATATTGGGATAATTATAGACCCCCCCAAGTCGAGGGAATCTTTTCTCTACAGCCGCGTTAAAAACATTAGATAAAACAGGGCCCCATATTATCCTAGCAGCTTTATAAAGGTCAATTGGCACTCCGTCTGGGCCAGGAACTTTCCCACCTTTGCTATATCTTAAAGCAGTTACTACTTCAGGAGGTGTAATATTAAGAGGAATAATAGGCCACACAACGGTAGACGAACTTGACGTGCAAGAAATGTCACTATAATTAAACATAGATGTAAAATGAAGAACCCAACTTTCCTTGCTGACTTGAGATGTAATAATGGGTACATCATCATTCCTTAAAAATGGGCTATTGACCGTATCCCAAAAGAGCTTACTATTAGATAGCTCCACAGCAGCGGTCAATTTATCCCATGCTTCTTCCTGAAGTTCACGCTTCCTACGCTTTAGATGCTCCTTATAGACTATTCTAAAATTAGTAATTATTAACCTATTCCGGGGGCTACACGAAAGAGCTTTCTTTGACTTCTGTAAAGCCTCGGTGCAGGCTTAATCGAACCATCCCCTTTTCTGCTTATGTTGCTTAGCATTGAAGATGGTCAAAACTTTGTTAATTATTTCGTTAATTTTGCTAAAGCATTGTAAAATAGCTAAGTAGCCAGCATTAACCTCCAGACACTTGCTTATCTCAGGTAAACAAGTGGTGACAATTCTGTTCAAATACATGTCCGAATTGGTGACGTTCCACTTAATCCTGTAGCCATTAGGTCTACATAGAACAACATCATTTACAATAGTTTCGGTCATCTGCTTCTTAAAGCCCCATATGGACAGACATGAAATGATACAGTTATGGTCACTAACAGATAAGTTCAGAGTCACCGGGGTTCCACAGAAAACATTAATATTCGCCGAAATTACTAAATGATCGATTACAGTACTGGCGCCCCTACCAGTAAATGTAGGGACAGGATTGCCCTGGACATCTTTTGAACTCTGCAAAACTTCTAAGTCATATTTAGCCATAACAGAGTTCAGCATCTCTCCGTAAGAATTATGTGGGAAATGGACCTCCACCTTATCGCTATCAGTGGTATACCCACAAGCCTCAATTAGGGATAAATGACAGAGAGGAGTATTAAAATCACCCGCCCAGATAAAATTAATAAAATTATCAGAGCACAGTTTATCAAGGGCACCCATTAATTCCATGACCGCAAGTGATCGTGTCTGATAAAATAAATTGTTATAATAATTGATAATCAAAACATTGCGGCCATTCTCGTGCTGTAACCATAAGACTTGAGAGTGGTATCCAATCATTTCATATGCCTTAACAACCAAAGGCAATTTGATTGACAGTAATATTAAAAGGCCACCCTTTGCACGACCCGCCAAAGATTCCTGAGCTGGGAGATTAAAAGAAACAAACCCATCCAAGTTGATTTGTTCCTTGGACCAGGTCTCTTGCATACAAAATAAACTACCAACGAACTCCCTCCAGCCAAAAATATCCAACTTACGTTGCCACCAGGACAATCATATGGTGGCTGAGGTGATAGTCCCAAAAGCCTAAGTGCATTCTCAGTAAAAATTGGACTAATTGGCGTACTGGTGGGAATAGATTGGGAGCCAGAACAATCATATGGTAGCTGAGGCAGTAGTCCCAATTGCCTAATGCGTTCTCAGTAAAAAATAAACTTATTGGCATTCTGGGTCCCATGTCCTCGACTACTTCCGAAGGAATATCCCCAGCTCCCTGAGTGGGTAGGTCTATTTTGTTGGCGGCCTTCTCTAAGAATAACCCCTCTAACGTTGGGGCATATTTACCAGTACTCCCATCCGGGGTCAGAATATTACTCCTATCTGGGGGACCCGGGGCTAACTCTCCAAAAGGGGTTTCATCCTGGGATGGTATATACCATCAATCACAGTCTTCCAAACCTGACAAGCCCTCAAACCGATTAAACAGAGATGTTCTTTCGCTTAACCTTCCATGAGGGATACCGGGCATTAACATACGCGGGAGACTCTTATTTTGTTGTGGGGGCGGGTAAAAGAATGTAAGTGGTAATGAATTAATATGGGAGGTCAGATTATTTAGGGGCCAAGCGCAAATATGCTCTACGGCCCTTCTATCTCTGAAATTTAAAACAATACAGTCTCCCTTCACAGATTTAACTTGGGGGCCCACCCATTCCACCCGTCGTGCAAAAAGGATTTCAGCCGAAACCGACGCTGGCAACGGCCTATGTCTGTTTAACCAGTGGATGCACTTATATTTTAGATTCAAAAACTCCTCCCGTTTCCCGTCCATTAATGTCGGGACCCCGTAAGGACAACGAATGACATAGGGGGTCGATTCAGGCGGGAGATTTAAATGTTGCCTTCGATCAACTGGCCCAAAAGGTTGGATACCCCATTGTCCTTTAGATTTAATAGTAGCAACATTAGCAACATTACCTCCAACCCAACACCCATTCCCACCCTTCTCTCCAAATATAACAGGTTGCGCCCCAATGACCGTTGAGCTAGGAGTAGGGGTGGGCGGAATTTGCATAATCGCGTTACGCAAATCTCCGCGAAACGGTAAAAATCTCCGCGAACACGCAGAAATTCCACGAACGCGCGGAATTGCTTGTTCTCGATGCTTTTTTCCTGTTCACAATTGCTGTTTGCGTGCTCGGGGAGAAATATCTTGCGAACACGCATTTTGAGAACTCGAACAAGCAAAAAATTTCGCGAACACGCGGAATGCAGAATTTTTGGCAATTTTGCGTTCTCCGCGGAACGCGAAATTACCCAAATTCCGCAAATTCCGCGAGCGGAACATAATTTACCGCCCAGGCCTAGCTAGGAGGTACAACCAGGGGTGTTGGAATTACTTGGGGTAGAGAGACTGCCCCTGCAGTTCCTCTTGGTTGGTTGATGTTTGTCTCGAAGCATCCTTATTAGGGTCTGTCACGCTCCACAGAGAGGACAAAGCAGGGGTGTAAGTTATGCAGAATTTTATTGGCAGTGTACAAGGGGAAAACGATAGGGTGGCTCTCCTCTTTGGGCAAGGGTTGGCTCTTCGTCGCGGTCTCTTTGCTGTAGGGCCTGTGGGTTTCCTGGTCTCTGTTCGGGTCCTCTTCTCGTGGCTAGTCCCGCTGGACGTCCCCCTCGGTAAAACAGAAAAGGAGAGGCGATTAGCTTCCCTGCGTCAGTGTGGTTTTATGTATCTACCCTTGCCAACTCCCCACTGGGATTATTCACTCCCCGGGTTGCCCTGCGGTATTGGTGTATCTTGTTCTCTCAGTATCGACCCACCCGATTCACGTCCCTGGGCCCTTTCATCAGGGAACTCCCATTGGTGACGAGTGAGGTCTCCCCTAAACTCTGCGGCACTTCTTCCTTTTGAAAACTCTGCTCCCACACACGAGGATCCAAGACCCCTCTACTGGCCGTCCCGGCTGCCTCCACCCGCTCCCCTTACAACCCTGAAAAGCCAGACTCCATCTGCCACCACCCAAACAGTGAACGCCCCGTTTTCCCCGCTACTCGCCTGAAACCGGAGCCTGATGACGGGGTACCAGTCGCCTCATCCGGAGCGCCTTCCTCGGGGTCCGTCTTGGCCCTTGCGGTCTTCGCTGTCTTCTCGTGTTCGTTTTCTCTTTCCTGTCGATCTCCCTCGAACTCCTCGTATTCCTCGCGTCTCTCTCCTCATGTCTCCTCATGTCTCTGCTTCCGGGTTTACGTATCCTTTTTGGCTCCGCCCCTCTTCCGCTTCGCGAGAGTCAGCACCAGTCGCCTCGTTGGAGTGCCCCCGGGGCACTCTCGCTGGTCTTCCCTGGTTGGCCCGTCACAGTACCTCTCCACCCGGCATGGCCGATCGGGCCATGAGGAGCCCGGGCAACGCGAGAGGAAGTCCACATTAGCCTGCTGAGCACCTGGGCGATGGGACACCTGAAAGGAAAAAGGTTGCAGGGCTAAGAACCATCGAAGAACACGGGGGTTGGTGTCTTTGTGTTTCGCCAGCCAGTCCAGAGGGGCATGATCAGTTAGTAGGGTGAACTAAGAGGTAGTATTGCAGGGCCTGGATCGCCCACCGGATTGCCAAACACTCCTTCTCTACTGTGGAGTAGTGTACCTCTCGGGGCAGGAGTTTGCGACTAAGGTATACAACAGGGTGAGAGTCGCCGGATGTCGCCACCTGTGAGAGGACCGCACCCAAGCCCCTATCCGATGCGTCTGTTTGAAGCGTAAAGGGGCGCGTAAAGTCAGGACAAGTCAAAAGGGGGTTGTTGCGCAATCGGGACTTAAGGGTATCGAAGCTATGGGCTTGCTGCGGGGTCCAAGTCCAGATCGTATTCGGATGCGATTTCTTAACATATCCGTGAGTGGGGCGGCCTCTTCTGAAAACCGGGATATGAAGCGTCGGTAGTAGCCCACGAGACCCAAGAACGACCTAAGACCCCTTTTTGTGGTAGGTTTCTCCAATGTATAGCGTCCACCTTATCCACCTGTGGTTTGATGTGGCCGTCTTGTATATGGTAGCCCAAGAACTTAATGTTGTCAGTCGCCAGCATGCACTTGTCTGGGTTGGCAGTGAGTCCGGCTTCTCGGAGACTGAGGAGGACTGCCCTGAGATGTAATAAGTGAGTCTCCCAGGATGTACTAAAGACGACTATGTCGTCTAAATAGGCCGCCGCATACTCACGGTGGGGTTTTAACACAACGTCCATAAGGCGTTGAAAGGTGGCTGGAGCTCCGTGTAACCCAAACGGAAGGACCCTAAATTGGTACAAGCCCGAGGGGGTGTCAAAGGCTGTCTTTTCTTGTGCGTTTGGTGTTAGTGCTATTTGCCAATACCCTTTCGTTAGGTCAAGTGTTGTCATGTAGCGGGCCGTCCCTAACCTGTCAAGCATCTCATCGACACGGGGCATGGGGTAGGAATCGAAGCGTGACACGGCGTTCAGGCGTCTATAATCAACACAGAAGCGCACCGTGCCGTTCGGTTTTGGTACTAGGACGATGGGTGAGCACCAGGGACTACAAGATGGTTGGATGATGCCAGAGGAGAGCATGTCGTTTACCTCATTTTCCACTACCTGTCGTCTGGCCTCTAGGATTCTATAGGGTCTCTGTCTGACTGGTCTAGCCCCGTCGGTTAGGATGTCATGCTGTACAAGGGACGTTTTTCCGGGGTTAGTGGAGAACACGTCCTGATACTCGCTGAGGACGTCTAGGAGGGCGAGGTTCTGTTCAGGGGTCAGTTGGGAGCCTTTGGGTATGGTCTCAGGGATTGTAGCGTTACCCACTGAGGGAAAGGAAATATCCAGGGGTTTGCTGTCCATGATGAATAGGGCTGTGGGAGGGTTGTGTGGAGTGCCTGAGTCGTCTACCCATAGTTTTAGCAGGTTGACGTGATATATCTGTCCCTTTGTGCCGGTGTGGGGCACGGCTATCCTGTAGGTGACGGGGGTAACTTGGGCGAGGACCACATAGGGCCCCTGCCAGCGGGCTAGGAGCTTGTTGTCGGAGGAGGGGAGAAGGAGTAGCACCTTATCACCCACTGCGAAGTGTCTGAGGGGGGGAACAACCTTTACAACACAACTTTTACAACGCACTACCATTACAACGCATTTTTTACAACGCATAATCCATTACAACGCATGACATTACAACGCATGACACTACAACGCATTTTTAAAATCTACCTTTACAACGCATTCCATTACAACGCATACTACCATTACAACGCATACCATTACAACGCATAATATTACACTATACTATCCAACACTTACCCTACTGATGCACCCCCTGGAGTTAGAATAGTAATTTTTACCCCTATACTATCCAACACTTACCCTACTGATGCACCCCCTGGAGTTAGAATAGTAATTTTTACCCCTATACTATCCAACACTTACCCTACTGATGCACCCCCTGGAGTTAGAATAGTAATTTTTACCCCTATACTATCCAACACTTACCCTACTGATGCACCCCCTGGAGTTAGAATAGTAATTTTTACCCCTATACTATCCAACACTTACCCTACTGATGCACCCCCTGGAGTTAGAATAGTAATTTTTACCCCTATACTATCCAACACTTACCCTACTTATGCACCCCCTGGAGTTAGAATAGTAATTTTTACCCATATACTATCCAACACTTACTCTACTGATGCATCCCCTGGAGTTAGAATAGTAATTTTTACCCCTATACTATCCAACACTTACCCTACTGATGCACCCCCTGGAGTTAGAATAGTAATTTTTACCCCTATACTATCCAACACTTACCCTACTGATGCACCCCCTGGAGTTAGAATAGTAATTTTTACCCCTATACTATCCAACACTTACCCTACTGTTGCACCCCCTGGAGTTAGAATAGTAATTTTTACCCCTACACTATCCAACACTTACCCTACTGTTGCACCCCCTGGAGTTAGAATAGTAATTTTTACCCCTACACTATCCAACACTTACCCTACTGTTGCACCCCCTGGAGTTAGAATAGTAATTTTTACCCCTATACTATCCAACACTTACCCTACTGTTGCACCCCCTGGAGTTAGAATAGTAATTTTTACCCCTATACTATCTAATACTTACCTTAAATGTAATTTAATATTATGCGTTGTAATGGTATGCGTTGTAAAGGTAGTATGCGTTGTAATGGTAATGCGTTGTAAAGGTATTTTTAAAAAATGCGTTGTAGTGTCATGCGTTGTAATGTCATGCGTTGTAATGGATTATGCGTTGTAAAAAATGTGTTGTAAGTGCATGCGTTGTAAAAGTGTGCGTTGTAACGTCATACATCCGTCTGAGGGTGGTGTGTCAGTCGTACGTCTTTTTTTGTTTCTGCTGGGCTGTATCGAGATTGACCCTAACCTGGTCCCAGAGGGTCGATAATAGGGTTTTCAACTGAGTGGTGTACTCGAGGAGAGGTTTTCCCTCATCCTCTTCTTCTTTCCACCTCTCGGCTGCCATGTCTACCAACGTCCTGGGCTTTCTACCAAACACCAGTTCGAAGGGACTAAACCCGGTAGATGACTGTGTGTGGGTTCATATGGCAAAAAGGGTTAAGGGTAACTGTCGGTCCCAATCCCTCCCGGTCTCGGACACTGTTTTTTTAAGAATAAGTTTCACCGTTTGGTTGTACCTCTCGACGAGGCCGTCCTTTTGGGGGTGATAGACAGATGTACGGATTTGACGTACCCCTAGTAAGGAACATATCTGGGCCATCAGACGTGACATAAATGGTGTCCCCTGGTCGGTGAGGAGTTCTTTGGGAAACCCAACCCTGCTAAAAAAAGTGATCATCGCTTGAGCTACACTGCTTATGGTCATGCTCGTGAGGGGGAAGGCTTCGGGGTAGCGAGTCGCATAATCCACCAACACGAGGATATACCGGTAGCCCCGGGAAGAGGTGAGTAAGGGCCCCACTAAGTCCATGTCTACTCGGGAGAAGGGCACGTCTACAATAGGAAGGGGTTGTAAGGGTGCTCTAAGAACATGCGGGGGATTGGTCACCTGACACGTTGGACAGGCTGCACAATACCTCCAGACGTCGGAGAAGACCCCAGGCCAGTAGAATCGCCGTAAGAGATACTCCTCTGTTTTCTCCCTCCCGTAATGACCCTCTCCTGCCTGATTATGGGCCAAATGGAGCACTTGAGCACGAAACGACAAAGGAACCAGGAGCTGTCTTACTGTCTCTCAAGACTTAGTTAGTTTTCTATACAATAACCCTTGCAGAACCACAAAACAAGGGCCTACCTGGGTATCCTCGTCGACCGAAGCTCGGGCCCAAGCGTGTCCCAAAGCCGAATCCTCTCTTTGTGCTGCCCTAAAGCTGGGTGGTGGTGTAGGTGTCTCGTCTGTACCTAAGGAGGAGGAAGAGGGCATGTTAGACAGGCCGTTCAATACCTTTAGTATCCCCTGTTTTCTTTTCTCGCTACGGGTTTTTTTTGCCTTATACACACACGGTTTTATCTCTGCGTTGTATAGGGGAGCGTCCTGCAGCCAGCCCCGTGTGTCTTTTTCCTTAATGGCCATAGAGAGCAGGGTGGGCAATCTATCATAGTCTGTCCCTATTATCATTTCCTCCACCATTCGGGGAACACCCCCTACTCTAATCTGGTCTGCTTGTTCGCCGCTACCAAGAGTCACCACAGCAACGGGGTAGCTCTTTTGGTCCCCGTGGACACAGGTTATGGACACGCTCTCTCCTTCTTGCCACTGGCGGGCTTGCACCCGTTCTAGGGAAATGACCGACAGTCTACACCCGGAGTCGATTAGGACCTTGATGGTTACGTCATTCACCGTAAGGGTCAGGTGGTACGCTTCCTTGCCTTCTACTGCCAGAGTATCCTTCCCCTTGTATACCCTACTTCCATGGGTTCAGCACTGACAGGCTTATGAGGGCAGTTACGCGATATGTGCCCCCACTCGGCACAATGGAAACATTGGGGTCCTTGGGTTCCCTCTTTAGTAGGTTGACGGGGTAAAAACCGGGGATCAAGAAGCGGGCGAGGGACAGGAGTCGTGGATGTTGGTGCGGCGGCCCTCCAGCGATGGATGATGGCTGTGGGGAGCCGGGGCATGAAGGGCCTTGCTTCTGGGTTCCCCTGATGCACACATGCGGGTTCTACGGCGTAGGGCACTGTGAGATTTGGATGTTGTCGGACCCACACCCGGGTGGGCATCGGGAGTCCCTCCACGAATTGTTCGAGTAGAATCTTATCAACCACCTCTTCCATGCTAGAGGAATGGGGTTGAAGCCACCGGGTCTCAAGGTCTTGAATACGGTAATAGAAAGCTTGGGGGTTGTCCTGGGTTTGCCACTTCTCCCTCCGGAACCTGGCACGGTATTGTTCCTGGTCACATCCGAGTCTCTCTAGGATTGTTTTCTTTATGGTTTCATAAGGTGTAGTTCCTCCTGGGTTCGCCTCCTGATAGGCTGTCTGCAGCTCGCCGGACAGCAAGGGAGCGATATATTGGCCCCACCGTTCCGTAGGCCACTGGGCTGTGCTTGCCACTCGCTTCAAATTTGTGAAAAAGAAATCCGGGTCCTCTCCTGCCCGGTATTTCTGTAAAACTGAACTTGGCACGTTGGGGTGTACTTTTGTGCTTGCAATTGTCTCGGTCAGTTTCTGAATGGCCGTATCCTGGACCGCTTGGTTTTGTACCATGAGGCCGGCCTGAGCCTGAAGGGCTTCTTGTAGATGCTCTCTGTCGCGCTTTGCCTCTGTGGACTGCGCTTCCATTACCAACTGCAGGTGGCGCTGTCTTTCTGCCAACTGTGACAGCATTTCGTCCAATCCGATGGGTTGCGACATCGCGCTCGGGTGCGGCTATCCCACTTCTGACACCACTGTCACGCTCCTCAGAGAGGACAAAGCAGGGGAGTAAGTTATGCAGGCTTTTATTGGCAGTGTACAAGTGGAAAACGATAGGGTGGCTCTCCTCTTTGGGCAAGGGTTGGCTCTTCGTCGCGGTCTCTTTGCTGTAGGGCCTGTGGGTTTCCTGGTCTCTGTTCGGGTCCTCTTCTCGTGGCTAGTCCCGCTGGACGTCCCCCTCGGTAAAACAGAAAAGGAGAGGCAACTAGCTTCCCTGCGTCAGTGTGGTTTTATGTATTTACTCTTGCCAACTCCCCACTGGGATTATTCTCTCCCCGGGTTGCCCTGCGGTATTGGTGTATCTTGTTCTCTCAGTATCGACCCACCCGATTCACGTCCCTGGGCCCTTTCATCAGGGAACTCCCATTGGAGACGAGTGAGGTCTCCCCTAAACTCTGCGGCACTTCTTCCTTTTGAAAACTCTGCTCCCACACACGAGGATCCAAGACCCCTCTACTGGCCGTCCCGGCTGCCTCCACCCGCTCCCCTTATAAACCTGAAAAGCCAGACTCCGTCTGCCACCACACAAACAGTGAACGCCCCTTTTTCCCCGCTACTCGCCTGAAACCGGAGCCCGATGACGGGATCCCGGTCGCCTCGTCCGGAGCGCCTTCCTCGGGGTCCCTCTTGGCCCTTGCTTCCGCAGCGTCGCCGTCTCCTCGAGCCTCCACCCGGCTGGCTTCCTTCGCGGTCTTCGCTGTCTTCTCGTGTTCGTTTTCTCTTTCCTGTCGATCTCCCTCGAACTCCTCGTATTCCTCGTGTCTCTCTCCTGATGTCTCCACTTCCGGGTTTACGTATCCTTTTTGGCTCCGCCCCTCTTTCGTCGTGAGAGTCAGCACCAGTCGCCTCGTTGGAGTGGCCCCGGGGCACTCTCGCTGGTCTTCCCTGGTTGGCCCGCCACAGGGTCATTTCCACTGATGGCACTGCCCCGCAGATCGACTCTAATTTGGGATGAGGCAAAGGCTAATTCCAGGCAAGAAAGCCTATTATCAATACGATCAAGCCTGTCCTGAATCGGTGAAACAGAATTTTTTAATACCAATTCTAGTCTATGCCAAAAATCCTCTCCCAGTGTATTAAACGTATTACCTACCGGGGCCAAGAAGGTGGGCGAATCTTCATATGAATCCCTTCCTTGGTCTCGATAAACTGGGACTACAGGCACTGCTAGATTATTATTAGGAAGGCCAATTTTACGATTTTTAGGCAACTTGCCTTTTTCTTTTTCCACCCCCCGTTTCCTTTTAGGACATATACTCTTCAGTACGGGGACAGGTGATGGTTTAGACGATCCCTGCTTAATAACAGAAGTAGATCTAGTTCTAACTGGAGACAAAAAAATAGATGGAACTAGTAGATTTGTACAGTTAGGTTGGCATAAGGTATTTCGGCTAGACATGCCTTCTTCCTCAGAAATTGGATGACACCTTTGCCTAGTTTCTAACCTTTTCTCTAGCGGAGCCAATGAACTCCTGCTACCCATCATAGTCCCTTCAGATATACTAGGGATAATTGCATGCGGCGGACTGGGAGACTTAGCAAATGTAATTAATCCCAAGGAAGATCGTTTTTCAGCAGCTATATCCAAAGACAGTCTCTTTTCAGTAAGTTCGATTTCGTGGGCTAATAATGTTGATGCTCTTATGATAAAATTATCTAATGTCCCTGCTACTGATCCCTCAAAAGAGGATCTATGGCCAGTTCTCCCCGGTAATAAATTCATAATTACAGAAATTAAGACAGTTAAACCAATCGCTAAAGATTTAAAAACGATAAGTTGTACATGAATCTATCCCAAATGGAAAATGTTGGGGGATAGGCCCGTCCCGTCCTCTACCGTTCTCGAACGGCCTCAAACGGGCCCGCCCTTGGCCCGGCCTTCGCCCGGCGACCGTCCACGCGCGTCCCGCAATGCGCGTCCAGGTCTGGGATATATACTAAGAAAGGGAGGGCCTTGGGAAGAGTCCTCAGCTGTGCGAGCCCCTCGGGTTGCTGGTCCTCGCAGTCCCGAGCCCACAGGCAATGCAGGAAAGTGGCAACAAAAGTCCGGTAAAGCAACAATGACCGCTAGGAGCGGCTCCCGCGAAGCGGGGGCCGCGAGCAATGAAATACAGCTGGCAGTAGTGGGAGGGCCTCGGGAAGAGTCCGCAGCTGTGCGAGCCCCTCGGGCTGCTGGTCCTCGCAGTCCCGAGCTCACAGGCAATGCAGGAAAGTGGCAACAAAAGTCCGGTAAAGCAACAATCACCGCTACGAGCGGCTCCCGCGAAGCGGGGGCCGCGAGCAGTGAAATGCAGCTGGCGTTAGTGGGAGGGCCTCGGGAAGATTCCGCAGCTGTGCGAGCCCCTCGAGCTGCTAGTCCTCGCAGTCCTGAGCCCACAGGCAATGCAGGAAAGTGGCAACAAAAGTCCGGTAAAGCAACAATCTCCGCTACGTACAATACATTGATGACTTACTTGTGGCATTGAAATCCCGAGAAGACTGTGTTACCGATTCAATTGAGTTGCTAAACCATTTGGCTGATGGGGGACACAAAGTGTCTCCAGAGAAATTGCAATTTTGTCAAAAGGAGTAAATACCTGGGTCACAACATAGAAAGAGGAGTGAGAAAAGTGACCCCTTAGAGAATTAAAATAATCAAGAAAATGCAGTAACCGCAGGCGCAAAGAGAGATAAGAATGTTTCTCGGAGTGGTTGGGTACTGTCTAGGGGTGGGCGGAATTGGCGGAAGGCACTTCCGCCAATTCTCGCGAGAATGCAAGCAATTTCCGCGATCACGCGATATTTCCGTGATCACGGGAATTGGTGCTTCCGGCCTGCCGCTGCCGCCCGCTACAGGTTGTGTACGTTGCCAGCCACGGCGCCGACGTCCCTGGGGTCCCTCGAGTCAGCTGTCCATCGTAGTGGGGGAAAGGGCGGAAGATGTTGCCCACCGCTGGTGTGTGGGGCGGGGCTTCCATGCAGTTCACATGCCGTGGGCCAGAGACGCCGCGGGCCAGAGACCGATCAGAGCAGCTGGTGTCAGGAACTACACGGGGATTGCGCGACAGGTAAGGACCACAGCTAGTTTTTGACGGTAGATATGGGGAGAACAGCACACCTGCCCAGCCTCGACCTAGCTCCCGAATGTATTGTGCCGATGAATGCGTTACTGAATTTGAGCTTCAACTCGGGCACCTGCTTTATTTATATCTGTAAGTGCTTGGCCAGGCAACAATTTCCGTTCCCTCCCGGAAATTGCGACAATTCGGCATTTCCGCGTTCCGGTCGGAACGCGGAAATGTCGAATTGTCGCAATTTCCGGGAGCGGAACGGAAATTGTCGCCCACCCCTAGTACTGTCGGCAGTGGATTGTAGGATTTTTCCTGCTAGCGAAGCTATTGATTCAGATGACACAAAAAAGAGCGAAGGATCCGATTGTCTGGAACGATGAAAGAGTGGAAGCATTTGTAAAATTACGAAATTGTCTCTGCGAGGCCCCTTCTTTAGGTATGCCTGATTATACAAAGGAATTTGCACTATTCTGTTGTGAGAGAGTTGTGCGCTTTCAATTTTGACCCAGAGACATGGATTAAGCCGATGTCCAGTACCATATTTTTCTGCTACTTTGGATCCTGTGGCTTTAGCTTTACCTGGCTGCTGAAAAGCAGTAGCTGCTACCTGTATGAGTCTGGAGCAAACTGAGTCAATCGTGATGGGACATCCAGTTGAAGTTTATGTTCCACATTCAAGATTCTTTTTTAACAAGAACTTGAACACAGCATCTTACCCCTAGTCAGATGACTAAGTATGAAAGAGTAAATCTTGGAGCAGAAAACGTGACAGTAATAGGATGTACAATGGTAAACCCTGCTACATTATTGCCAGATCTACGTTGTGAAGAAGTGAAAGATGAAGTAGATCATGATTGCTTAGATGTGACTGAGATGTGTACTAAGCTCTGCCCTGATATACAGGAGGAGACCCTGAAAGAGCCAGATCATGAACTATGTGTCGATGGCTCTTGTCTAAGGATTGAAGGATGAGGACTGAGTGCAGCCTATGCTGTCTGTAAAATATCTGGGGTCATTGAAGCATCCTGTTTACCGGGAGTCAAGTCTGCACAAGTAGCCAAATTGGTGGCCTTAATAAGGGCATACAAAATTGGGAACAAATGGAAAATAACCATATTTACAGACAGTCAATATGGTTACAGGGCTGTGCATGACTTTGGGAAGCTCTGGATGCAGAGGGGTTCCTGACTTCTTCAGGATCCCCCATACGAAATGGGAAATTTGTGAAAGAATTGTTGGAAGCAATACGGTTGCCAAAAGAAATAGCAGTGGTCAAGTGTGCTGCTCACCAGTCAGGAAATGACTATGTGGTGGCCGGTAACCAATATGCTGACCAGATTGCTCAATATTGTGCGAGAAATAATGTGGCATTCAATAAGAAAATTGAAACAAGTGGAATCAGCTGCCAACATATGTTGTTCTCAGCTTTAGAAACATGGGATGAGGTGAGACAGTTGCAGGATGAGGTGGAGGTAAGCGAAAAGGAAAATTGGATAAAATCAGGTTGTGAAAGGAGGGCAGATGATGTTATATGGGTGTAGCCTGATGGCAGACCAGTCGTGCCAGACTGCTTGCTCTCTCAAATGGCAAGAGTGTATCATGCAAACACCTATGTGGGCAGGGATGCTATGATCAGACTATTTAGACAAAATTGGTATAATCCAATGTTCAGGGTAGTCGCAGAGAGACTTTGCCAGAGATGCTTAATTTGCCAACAAATAAATCCAGGCAGGAAGACAGTAGTCAGTTGGGGAAAATTAGAAAGGCAGAAGGACCATTCACAAGACTACAGCTCAATTTTATAGAATTACCACCAAGCAATGGAATGAAGTACATCCTTGTCATAGTCTGTTTGTTTTCACGATGGGTGGAGGCATACCCCACTAGGAGAAATGACAGTCTAACAGTTGCTAAATTGTTGTTGAGGGAGTTGATTTCTCATTTTGGTTTTCCTGTAACTTTGGAATCAGATAGAGGTCCTCATTTTAATAATGAAATAATTTGATTAATTTGTGAAGAATTCAAAATAGAACAAAAACAGCACTGTGCATACTGCCCAGAGGCTTCTAGAGTAGTAGACCAATTGAATGGCACAATTAAGTCAAGATTGGCAAAGGTATGTGCATCCACATCACTGAGTTGGCCAGACGCATTGCCTCTAGTATTGATGGGACTCCGAAGTATTTCTAACAAGAAAACAGGATTGAGTCCTCATGAAATACTCATGGGAAGGGCAATGAGACAAGCATTCATTTCAGGACATAAATTGCTGAATATAACTGATGAACTGGTATTGGACTATTGGCTGTCCTAGTGTGTTCTGTCTGTCACCAGGTTGGAGACGACGCAGTTGCCAGGCAGCCAGCACAGGCGCATGATTTGAATCCTGGAGACTGGGTGGTAGTGAAGAAACACACCAGAAAGTCATGCCTAGCACCCAGGTGGGATGAACCACATCAAGTCATACTGGTCACTACTACAGCAGTGAAGTGTACAGGTTTATCCAATTGGATTCATGCAAGTCACACAAAAAGAGTTCCAGGCCCCATTTTGAAAAGACCACAACTGACTGAAGGTTGTGAAGTTGAAGAATCTAGATTGACAGATTCTAGAGTGACAGACGAGGAGCAACCGAGCACAAGTCAGGACGGCTGGATACCAGTGGTTGACATACCTGAGGTGGGTATTCAAACAAGAAGCAGAACCAGATTAGAAAGACAAGAAACTAGTGAGGACCAGATAGGTATAGAAGAACATGCTCAGGAAGAAGTGAACAAAGCTACTCGAGACCCTGAGCAGGACCAGATAGGGAAAGAAGAACATACTCAGGTAAGCAGATCAAACAAAAGATCTGAGCAGGGACAGACAGGTATAGAAGAACGTGTTCAGGCAGCAGAAGTAAAAATTGTAGTAAGACCTGAACAGGACCAGTTAGGAGAAGAAGAACAAGTTTGGGAGGAAGAAGATCAATTTGAAATAAGACCTAAACAGGAACACAAGTTTCACAAGTTTAAGTTTATTATGTTTTGGCTCTCAAAGAGGGCCACATAAAATAAAGACACAATTATACAACAATACTTACAATAAAATCACAGACAAACAGATGAGAAGAAGATACATCATATACACTGGTCTGACAATTGACAGATATTTCTCTATATTTCATTCAATAAATATTTAAAAAACCTAAAAAAAAGTTAAAAACTTTAAAACAGAACATTTCATTTGGAGGACAGTAAAGTGCATGAAAAAAAGTGTTTACATTTAAAATTCCTAATTGTAAACAGATAGGTTTCAACCATTTGTAACGCAATGGGCGTAAAACAGGACAGATAAACAGAACGTGATTACGATCCTGTACAGCATTATGACAAAGATTACATATAGGAGATACACCATACCATTTAGCTAAAAGTGGATTTAGTGGAAGCAAATCTTGTCTTAACAGGTACCAAAACCTACGGACTCTGTGGGGGATATTCCATGTGAGGTATTGTTGTGGCAGCTTTAATGTATATGTGTTTAAAAGAAGCTGCCTTTCCGATTTTCCTTGTTGGGCAATCATATCCAATTTATAACTGAGCTCCCAAGATGCACTTTTTAATTTAGATTTTAGTTCGGAGGGAGTAAGTAGGAACAGAGTACTTACATCCAGCTCTAACAGAATTACTGCTTCTCTAAAGTTTTTTACTAACAGGGAAAACTCATTGAAACTGCCCAGAAGCTCATTTTTTATGGCTTCCCGTAAGGAATCCTTTTTACCTCTAGCTATGCAAGCTACCCACCTTACCAGAGCTATCAGCCCCTGTACCCAACAACTTCTGAGTCCGAACTCCAATCTACATGAGGATACAGAACAAGCTGTATTAATGGAAGTAATTCTTCTTAATATCTTTCCTTCCATTCTATGTAAAAATCCCCAGTGTTTTAACTCTACTAATTCTAACCCATACAATAAAGTTGCAGGGATCTTTGCCCTAAATACCTCCATAAATAGTGTAAGGTGTCTCTTCCCTGTAGCCTTGTACAAGGAGCATAATCCCATACCATGGGCTAATGCTTTACGCGAGTTATGATCTGTATGGAGTTTCTCACTTAAGTTTGCCGATATTATTTTACCCAAAAAGGTGTAGGTTTTTACCACCTCTAGCTTATGTCCGCCTATGGCCCATCCGTAATTTACAGACCTACATTTTTTCTTTCCAAAAATACACATGATTTTACTTTTCGAAGCATTAATCTTCATGAAATTTGCTTCTGCAAATTGATTTAATGCACATAAGCGGTTAGACAAGCCCTTCGGAGTTAAATCTAATATGAGGATATCATCTGCATACATTAGAATTGATACAGGAGATCCTCCAATTATCGGGGCTATCCCACCGCACACTGAAATGGAAGAAGGAAGGTCTGCCGTATAGAGAGAAAACAATATAGGGGCCAATATGCACCCTTGTTTTAGCCCATTAGGTGAGGGGATAGATTGAGACAAACCTCTTTCTCCACCTTGTAATACCTTACACCACGTGTTCGAGTGGAGGGCTTTTACAAGTTCGAGCAAATATAACGGCATCCCTAGAATAGCGAGTTTTCTCCACAGGGTTGGTCGGTCGACCTTATCAAACGCTGTGGAGAAATCAATGAATGCCGCATATATTCCACCACCGCGAACACGTACATATTTATCGACAATCACCTGTAATGCTGTTAAGTTATCAAGTGTACCATGCTCTTTACGAAATCCAGTTTGTTCCAAAGGTAGGATGTCATTCGCTTCCATCCATTCGGAGATTAAAATCAAAAGACATTTTGCAAAAATTTTCCCTATCGAATCTAAAAGAGCAATTAAACGATAGTTCCCAAGGCTATCCCGCTCTCCTTTTTTGAATATCGGGATTAATATACTTCCCCTCCACGAATTAGGGACTGATCTCAGTAAAAAGCACGCACGGAATACTGGAAGGAGAATCCTACTCCAGGATGTAACGTCTTGCTTTATTATAGACATGGGCAGCTCATCCGGGCCCATAGCTCCGGACGCACTCATACTCTTTATCACCGAAGCGATCGTTTTCTCAGATGGGAGCTCTATAATAGGCTGACTATTTAGGGCTAAATCCCAGCTATCCCCCTCTACATTATTAGAAGCATACAAACTGGATATAAATGATATCCAGACATTTTCGGCAATAGAGATAGGGATAGGGGAAGTTCTTACCCCACATCCCTTCCCTATTAGGGTCCAGAATTCTCTAGATTTATTAAAGGCCGATGCCTCTCTTAACCTGATCCAGAGAGAATCTTCTTTTTCTCTTTTTAATTTGATTCTAAGTCTAGCTCGCCTTCTTCTTAATAAGGCTATCTTATACTCATTTTCCTTAGTTCTACTAATGAACTGTTGCCTTACGAGTTTATTTATTTCCTTATTTAGGGGTAATAATAAACTAGGAGGGAGATATGGCTTTTTAGGTTTACTTAATTTCCTAGCTCTCATGGTAAGGGTTTCCTTAAGAGTTTCAAAACATGAAAATTCCCTACCCTGCCAATCATCTAGATCAAGTAAGGTTGGGCAAGAATATTTTGTACGTCTTTCATAGTTGAAGGGTCCCAGAAACACCTTCCAGACTTGCAATGAATTGAAACACCTTTATTAATTATAGACCATGATTCAGTATCTGGGGTTTGTAATGAAACTATTATATTAATCACATTATGATCGCTCAAACAAGATTGAGAGACCATCATGTCCTGAACATAAGAAAATGAATCATAATCCGTAATTACATAGTCCAAAATAGATTCACCCCTACAGGAATTATGTGTAAACTTAGCCGGAGTGTCAGAGGGCATCCTACCATTTACAATTAACCCCTCTACATAACTAAGTTCTTCAAGTAATATCTTTCCTCTTTTGTTAGTTTTCATTTTACTAGGAAAGATTGCTTGGGGTATATTGTATGCTTCTTCCTTAAATTTACTTCTAAACAAGTCTATACTCGAAGTGGACACTTTACTATTTAGGTCACCCGTAAGTAATATATATGGGGGGTGATCGAGCTCCAGTAGTTGTTTGACATAAGAAAACATTCGCTTCAGAACGGTATTAAAAATCTCTTCAGGTGGGATATATGCATTAAGAATTACAAGAGAGGACCGTCTACCTGTGGACACTAAATTATTAATAGTAATTGATTGAAAAAGATTACTAGTGTCCTTATAATGGGAAAATTGCCATTGTAATGAGTTTGATAAAAAACAGGCTATTCCTCCTTTCGCGTGCCCTTTTCTTGAGGGTGTGGCTGGGGCCTCGAATACAAAATAATTTTTCCCCCCATAAAGAGAATCTTTGCACCATGTTTCCTGAATACATAGCACATCTGCATTCAGAGAGAACAGATAATCAAACTTCTGAGGACAATTATGTAATCCTGCAGCATTCCAGGATATGATTTTTAATTGACTGTTAAAGATGTAGAAACGGTCTTAAGTTGTTCGATGTGTTACTGGATAAAACTCCAGGAAGCCAATTCCATTGTTGATTATCTTCTGTCATGGAAATAAGAAGATTTTCAGGGGGAGAAGGTACCTGAGAGACCATACGCTTTCCTCTAGAAACCCGTATCTTTAGATCTTTATATTGAATAATTGGGTCTTCTTGCCCAAGTCCCAGCTCAGAAGCTCCTTTTCTAAAGAACATATGATTTCCATTATTAATAAAGGGCAGCACATCAATCCCTCTACGTTGAAATGATTCCGCTTGTTGGAGGACAAGATTCGCAATTATTTTTGAACAGAATTTTACCCTTACGCGCGGACCATTTTCAAACCCCATTATTGAAACCAAATCAATGTCGCTTGACAAAATAAGTTTTAAGCATTCAATGTCCTTGAAGGAATTCAGCAACCATGATCTATTCATATTAAGGTCTAAATCGAATAAGGGGAGAAAATCCAGTGACAAAGTATCCACACATGGGTTGGAAGTTTTTAGTGTTACAGTAGATGAATTAGTGGTCACATGCGCTAAAGGCCAAAAAGTAGATGCCGATGGATTAAGTACTATTTTTTCAATAGGCCTATTACTTGTAACTTCATCCTTTGGTTCAAGAGGTTCTATCCCACCAGCCTCAGAACAAAGGGGTCCTCCATCCAAGGTGCTGACACCGGGGGGGCCTTCAGCTAGAGGATCGGTGAGGCCACCAGCAACCTCAATAGATGAAGTCTCCTGTATTAAACTATCTAGAGTTCCTATAACATCAGTTACTTCTGTATTTACATGCTCTTGAAAGATCATTTTCCTCTGTCTTTTCTTCTTATATTTGCGAACAGGTTTCCTATTTTTCCCTTTAATCTTTCTGCTTTTTTCTATTACTGTCCCAGTAGTCACCACAATACCTTCAGGTTCTTTTTTATCCTGAATAAAAATAGGAAAAAATTCGCTTCCAGCGGTTGGGTTAACCACTGCCGATTGTTCTTCCTTCAAAATCGGTTCTAATTCTTTCCTCAAAGATGCAGAGATTGGTAAAGAAGAGGTTGAGGGCTCATGAATATCTACTTTTAATACCAACCCCGCAGATACATTTTTTCTTAATGCAATGTTACTATCAATAACGTTCTGAGCAATAGGTTCGATAGGAAAAATAGACCTGTTCACAGCATTTTTGGCAGTTAATACTTTCAATATTTCAGTAACTGAATCCATAATACAGTCAGTGCTCCCAACGAATTTATTCAATAAACCTAATATGGAGGTCAGCAGATGCTCAAGTGCTATCAGAGAATCAGAAATTGGTTTTTCATTTTTTATATATTCAGGTGCAGTAAGAGAGCAGATACCTGATAGGTTAAGTTGAGGAGATTTCAAATCGCTCTGCAGTGAAAAAATATCATTAGATGTCATAGAGGGGGTGCTACTATATAGCCGTAATCCTGAAGGCGTTGCTCCGTTTAAGGAAATACAAGGATCAGGCTGTTTCACAACCCTCTCACCCATATAACGACCACACAATTCTAGATCAATACTAGACGGAATAGAGATTTCTTTTATATCCTCCACCTTCTCTTCTGTAACCTTAGGAGTATTATACTGAAAACCTTTCAAATCTGCCTTCAGTAAGACTGAATTATCTCCTTTGGGAGGACATGCTAGGATGTCTACATCTTTAGTCAGGAGTAAGGTGGGAGAAACTTTTTCCGTAGCTGACCTAGAGTTAGTGTCGAAGGCTGCTTCTATCTGCGGTTCCGTCGTAGTTATTGTCTCATTGTCAGTAGTGACTGGAACTTCCATATATTTATTCTCTGGTTTTTCCCATAGTTTAAACAACTGCATCTGTCCCTTCAATTGTAGACTATGTTCAAAATTATTCCTCAGGGGGTTGGACCTAGTTTTAATACATGATCTCCCCCCTAAGACTCTTCCAGAGCGTAGTTTTTTGGCTGTCATTTTGTATCAAGTAAAAGGATAAAAGCAAAAAACTAATACACAATAAATTAACCAATGATATACTAAGAATCAACTTAGGAACAGATAGAAGAAGAAGAGCAAGATAAAGCCACAATAACAAGACCTGGACAAGAACAGATAGAGAGTAAATCTGAAGAAGAGGAGGAACGGATTGTGCCACTGCTGCAGATCAGAGCATATAAATTCTCCTTACTTCCATAGACAGAGTAATTCCACAGTCATATGCACATACACTCACCATACGCTAGGGCCCATCACAATAACATTCATCCTATTACTCTATCCACACTGAATATACGAGAGAACTCCTAAATCAATCTGCATCTAATCTGAGGTCAATGCAACCTAATTGATTTGTCTCGAGTCATGATTTAAACAATAAGAACACATTTGAGATCTCAATAAATTGACAAAGAAATAACCACCCGACACTGTAATTCAAACAAAGGTTATTTTATCTAAATTAGTTCAAATGAAAGTCATCTAATAGCAAAATCATTATTCTCATACTTACCTATTCTAGCTAAATGTCGTATTTAGGTCAGGACAGGTCCCTCAAAGAGTCTCCCGAGTCACCGTCCTCTTGATCAGCATCGATCCTCTCGAGCATAAGTTCGGGAAGAAGTGGCTTAGACCCTCACTAGTCTAACAATATTTATACTAAAACTTACACATTAAAAGTTACAAACAAGCTCTAAACGTCCGTTGAGCAGAACGAGCAGGAAAGGATGTTGGCTCGCAACATTTAGAAAAAACCTCCGCTCTCGAATATCTCAAAAATAAAAACACAGAAAAAGGAAGCACAAACTAAATCCGCAACATTCATGGATGCTCTTCTCCGGAAATATAGTGAAGCCACCGCAAGTTTATCAAAATGTTCATTGTGACAATTGTTCTCTTCCAAGGATATCTGGCGATGAGCCCAGAGCTGCTGTCCTTTCATAACTTTTAGCTTCAGACAGAGGCCGAGGTCATGTTTCAACCATATTCAGCGAGGCCTCTCTTCGTATTTCATCTACTCAAATGCAGGCTGTAAATGTCGGCCATTTTCCAATAGGCCAAAATGGACAATCTTAATTAAAAGAAACACAAAACAACGTTACTAAATCGTATTGATTATACAGTGTTAATTCCCACTAATACCCTTATGTGTATGTAATTATCTAGCCTTTTGCGACATAAAGAAGCATTAAAGCATATTATTTTAAAGCGCAAACACATAACAAATACCACTTTAGCCACACTTATTTAATTAATTTGCTCACCAACTTAGTTCACTTATTAATTAAGCCATGCAATTGCATTCCCACGTATAGTCCTTTCATTAGTAAGGTTGATTAGTCAAAACACTCGATGAAATTTAATATTTAATATTTATTCGTTAGTAATTTTAATTGTGACATATCGAAATATAAACTGAAGTTTGAGTTTAAATAGAAAACCCTGCTCCAGCAATCCCCCCTTTGGTGATATATCATCACCACAAAAATCCAACCCAAAATTTAGTCCCCATTTCTTAGGAGAAATTCAAATGTCTTTTTGCATTTATACTATACTCCGGTTTCCCTTTCGTCATCCCTTTTCGTTTCTAAATACATGCTCTCTCTAAATTCTTCTAATTCTATTTCTTGTGGGTCTCTTTTTGACTTCTTTTGTCTCTTTTCAATATTTTCTCTTACTATTTTCTTTTTACTCCTCCTATTCCTACAACATAAACACCCTAATCTAAAGATCAATAAAGCAACAATCACACATGTCAATGGAAATAATATCCTACCAAAAATGGTACTACCTATTTTAGCAATGAAATTCTTAACAGCAATCATCTTATTAGCCATTTTAGTCCAGATACTTTCAGCTTCCAGTGGTACTAATTCTTCATGCAAATCAGTAATATTTTTGATATAGATCTTCAGATCTTTACTTTCGTCAGGAATGTAAGTGCAACAATGTTGAACTTTCAGCATTCCACAGACTCCACCCTCTTTTGCCAATAAAATATCAAGGGCAAGTCGATTTTGCATTGACATGGCGCATAAGGCAACCATCTCTGTATTCACCAACAGAAACCCTCCAGCGGTGCTTGTCGATAAGCGATCCACCACTGTTGACAGCTTCCGAATTCCATATGCATTTAATGAAATTCCCACTGCTGGAATCAAAGCTCCAAAAATATCTCCTATAATCTCTGACCAAGTTTCTCTCCTAAAGCGTGTTAGTAGATTAATTTGTTCTGCATCTTCTATTCTATCTATATGGAAAATCTTTGGAAAGACCAGGCCAACATAACATGTGCCATACCAATGGTCAGGCAACCTGTAATAAGCCTTATTTCCACAAATATAATACACTCCTGGGAAAACTGGATCTTCTCCTCCTATGAATCCCCATCCTGTTGCAATAAAGTATGTATCATGGCACTCACTAGTCCCAACAAAATGATAATCATATTGGGATTTCCTTCTGGTAATGCATAGTTTACCCTTCTGTGGTGCATCTAAAGCCAAAGTTGGACTGGCCCCATTTTTCAACTCTTTTCCCATCTCAATGTCCCACACTGTCTCACTCATTTTATATCCTCCTGCCTTTTCATGCATGCTCACTCTCCTTTTCTCTACCATGTCTAGGAAAGCTTTTTCCTCCTCTTTCAAACTACAAGTTAAATTGTATCTAAAAATATAATCTAATGTTAATTCTTCAGTTTCAATAAAAATCTCACCAAAAATGTTAGCTTCTTTAGCAGGGTTCAGTTTTCTATCCATAGGCAATTGCCCAAAAATGTTATCCTTATTAGACATTTCATAATCTATTTTCCCTAACAGATAAAAAACACTACTTAACACACTACATGAAATCCCATACGTAGCTGGAAGATGATGATAAGTAACTCCCTCTGAAACGGATGCAGGCAATTGCATACAGACGTAGCAATCCCTTACTTCCATTGTCTTTACGTATTTGTACAACAATTTAGAAAAAACAGTGCTAGAAAAATCATTAACCCCTTCGACGCGCATGACGGAACGGTTCCGTCATGCACGTCGGTTGCGCTGTGCGCATGACGGAACCGTTCCGTCATGGCCCCGCCCACGCACGGAACCTTCAGCGTGGCGCGGAAATCCGCGCCGCGCTGAAGGGGTTAATTGACCTATCTTTGCGTATGTACATATTACTAATTCTAGTTGGTACTACTTTCTGTAAACTCTTCCCTATATTAGTCACATTCTCAGTATGTATTCCAAAAGTGTCTATTGTAACTCTAAAAGTAACTAATAAAGCAAGTACACTCCATAGTAGCATTAATAGTCCTGTACAGCAGCAGCACATTCTACACCATCTTTTCAAAAAGGTACAACTACTTTTATTATTTTCTGTGTTAGCCATTTTACTACTTTGACTGTGTCTTTTGACTTAGCCTCTACTACTCCACTACTGATTCTCTAGAACACTAGATTATTTCAATCTATTATTTTTTAGTTTTCTTCTTCTTCACTCTTCTCCAAGTGACTCTTTTAGTTCACTCAATTTGGATTTTCATCACTTTTCACTTCTTCTTCAGCAACATCAAATTGTATCAGATCCTGAACATCCTGAGCATCTGACTCTTCTCCAATGTCAGTCAAGATAACTTTCAGGATTCCAACAGTTTTCTCCTCCTCAACCACTCTCCGTAAGGTCCCCTCTGGATTTCCTTGACTCTCTGCCTCTTCTTCTTCTTCAGACAGTGCCACATACGTCCATTCCGGTGACCTATACTTCTGGTTGGGCTTTCTGATTCTCTTGATCTCCTCTGGTTCCTTTGATTTCTTTTGTTCTTCCCCTTTTGCTTGATTCTGACTTGACACCTCGTTCACCTGTTCAGCTTTCGATGAATTCACTCGTGTCAGTCGATACCTCAGCCTCTTTATCTTATTAGGCCAAAGATCTCCCTTTACACTTCTTTTCTGTTTCACTTCTCTGTTGTTTCTTTCTCCGATCCAAGTTCTCTTTCTCAGAACTCGACCCTCTGGTATCTCATTCTCACTCTCATCAGATTCTGTCTCATTTGCCTCTTGTTCATCAACGATTCTCTCTTTTTCCACAGTCTTCTTCTCCACTGATTGAGATTTCCCTCCTACTGTCCCTCCTCGGATCTCCGACACGCAATCTTCTCGCTGTCTACTTGTCCCTTCACCTAGCTTATCAGGAATGTTCCCTACACCTCCTCGGGGGTCTTCCGCAATCTGTCCCTCTCTATCTTCTTCTGACCCTACTTCTCTAGAAGTAATCTCAGGTGGATCCTCAATCTCTTCATCTGACTCAGGTGTAGTCTCTGTAGAATCACTCTTTTCTTCTCTTTCTTTCTCTTTTCCTTTTTCACTGCTCGTCGGAACTTCAGGCACCCTTCCAGAATCTGAACTCTCTTCTGAGGTTCGCAGTGTTCCTCTTGAAGCTTCTCTTGGTAAGAAAAAAGAATCACCTGACTCTCTTTCTGACTCTCTTTCCACCCTTTCAGGATTCTTTTTCTTCTCACTGTTTCAGTATCTGCATCATCACTGGAATCTGACTCTTCAAAGTACTCTTTCCCAGTCCCATCCTTTGGATTTGGAACTCTCAGAGTATGACTTGCATGAACCCAGTTTTTCACTCCAGCACACTTCACAGCAGTCGTCGTAGTCAGAATGACTTGTCTTGGCATTCCCCACCTTGGAACCAAGCAATTTCTTCTTCTGTGCACTTTTATTCTCACCCAGTCCCCTGGACTCAGATCATGGGCTTGCTTCTTTTCAAGTGTAGTGGCGTCTTCTCCAACCTGGTGAAACTCAGAATGAACTGCGTCAGCTAGGCCTTTACAGTAATCCAAAATCATGTCATCAGTTATAGTCATCAGCTTGTTGACAGGCACAAATGCATGTCTCATTGCACGTCCCATCAATATTTCATGTGGACTCAACCCTGCAGTTCTATCTGGAGTAGATCTAATAGTCATTAGCACTAGAGGCAAGACATCAGGCCATTTCATTCCAGTAGCTAAGCACATCTTGCCAATTCTGTTTTTGATTGTACCGTTCATCTGTTCAACAACGCCAGAAGCCTCTGGCCTGTATGCACAATGTAGCTTCTGCTGTATGCTCAATGCTTCACAAATTAAACTCATGAGCTCATTGTAGAAGTGTCCCCCTCTGTCTGACTCAATTGTCACTGGGAACCCGTACCTAGGAATCAACTCTCTTAACAGCAACTTGGCCACTGTTATTCCATCATTTCGCCTAGTCGGATATGCTTCCACCCACCTTGAGAACAAACAGACTACCACTAGAACATACCTCAATCTATTGACTTGGGGCATTTCAATGAAATCTATTTGCATTCTGGTAAAAGGACCTCCTTCTCTGCCTATTGTTCCTAGGCTCACCACTGTTTTCTTATCGGTATTGAATTGCTGACAAATCAAACATCTTTGACAGATGCTCTCTGCAATCAGCCTGAACTTTGCATTGTACCAGGTTTGTTTGAAGGACCTAATCATAGCATCCCTCCCCAAGTGTCCCTGGCCATGATACATTCTTGCCATTGTTGACAACATGGAATTTGGCATGACTGGTCTTCCATCCCTATAGATCCAAACATGATCTTTCTCTCTTAGTGCACAACCTGCTTTGATCCAATCTCTAATTTCCTCATCTCCTGCTTCATCCTGCAACTGTTTCACCTCATCCCATGTTTCCAGGACATTAGTAAACATCACTGAACAAAAAGACATTTCCTTCTCTCTTCCCTTGTTAATCAAATTATCGTTCTTTGCACAATACTGTGCTATGTCATTTGCGAACCGATTACCAAGAGTAACAAAATCATTTCCCTGTCCATGAGCAGCACATTTTACAACTGCTAGTTCTTTAGGCAGCTGTATCGCCTCAAGCAACTTCCCAATCACTTCAGCATTCTTTATAGGAGTTCCACTCGAGGTCAGGAAACCTCTCTGTAGCCAAAGCTGGCCAAAGTCGTGAACAACTCCAAATCCGTATTGACTATCAGTCATCACAGTCACTCTCATATTTTTCCCAATCTTGCAAACTGTTGTCAATGCTATCAATTCAGCCACTTGAGCAGACTTAACTCCCTTCAAAGATGAAGCCTCCATAACTTCTGAGACTTTACACACCGCATATGCTGCACTCAGCACACCTTCTTCTGTTCTCAGACATGATCCATCCACAAACAACACATGATCACTCTCAGGCAGTGGCAGATCTCTTATGTCTGGTCTCGGTTTTGTACAGTAATCAAGCACATCCAAACAATCATGATCAACATCATCTCTCACACTCACATTTTCAGCATCTGGCAACAGTGTCGCTGGATTCACATTCACACATCTCTCAAGAGTCACATTTGATGCTCCCAGAATGATTTTCTCATATTTAGTCAGCCGACTATGTGACATATATTGAGTTCTGCTTTTTGTCAAAAGAATTGCCACATCATGAGGTACAAACACCCTTACAGGATATCCCATTATTATACCCTCACTCTGTTCCAAGCTTCTGCATGTAGCAGCTACTGCTTTCAGGCAACCTGGTAAACCCACAGCTACTGGGTCAAGTGTTGATGAGAAGTACGCAACAGGCCTTCTCAGACGTCCATGTTTCTGGATTAACACTGAAAGTGCACATCCATTTCTTTCACTACAGTACAGTTCAAACTCTTTCTCATAGTCTGGCATTCCAAGAGCAGGAGCTTCACATAATCTGCTCTTTAACTCTTCAAATGCTGCCATTTGTTCTGCATTCAGTTCCAAGGGGTCTTTTACCTCACTTTTGGTCAATTTAATCAGTGGCTTTGCTATCAGAGAAAAATTACTTATCCACTGACGACAATAACCCACCATTCCCAGAAACACTCACTTCTCTCTGGGTCATTGGGGCTCTCATTCCTCTGATAATTTTGATCCTATCATTGGTCACTTTCCTTAGACCTTTCTCAATATTGTGACCAAGATAATGCACTTCTTTCTTGCAAAATTGCAATTTAGCTGGTGATACCTTTAACCCTCCATCTGCCAGATGATTCAGTAAAGCTATGGTATCTACCTCACAAGCTTCACGTGTCTTTGATGCCACAAGTAGGTCATTGATATACTGTACTAGTACTGAGCTTTCAGGCATGATCAAACTCTCCAAAGACTTTTTCAGCAACTGATTAAATATTGAAGGACTCTCTGTATACCCCTGTGGGATTCGGCACCATGCCAAAATACGCTGTCCAAACCAAAATGCAAAAATCGGCTGGCTGTCATGATGCAATGGAATTGAAAAGAAAGCATGGCACAAATCAATTACTGTGTACCATTCGGCATCATGAGGAATCTGATACAAAATCACTGACGGATTTGGCACAATGGGACAGCATGATACCACAATTTTGTTAACTTTTCTCAAATCTTGCACTATTCTGAACTTCCCATTAGGTTTCTTCAGCCCCATTATAGGTGAATTACATGGACTACTCAGTAACTCTCTCAAAACACCCTGCTGAATCATCTTGTCAATTATAGGGGTTATTCCTTCAATTATCTCTGGTGTCAATCGGTATTGGGGGATATTAGGATAAGTGATTCCCTCTTTCAATGTAATCTTTACTGGATCTACATTATTCATCAATCCCACATCTTCTAGAGTAAAATCCCAAACTGCTGCTTTTATTGTATTTCTCAACTCTTGAGGCAAATCCTCTGGATTAAATACAGCATATGTTCCAACAATCTCACTTTCTCTATTATCTAGAGTCATCCTGTACAAAACATCCTCATCCGGTGTCTCAAAGGCTATTCCATCCGGAGTACAAAAAATTGTGCAATTCATTTTACACAATAAGTCCCTACCTAAGAAGTTCACTGGACTAGTGTCGCACACCACAAATCGGTGCATATCTGAAAATTTCCCTATCCTTACCCTTACTGGTTCAGTAAGACGAGTCTTAATCTGTGTATTAGCTACACTAACCACTTGTATTGCTTCGTCCGAGAGAGGAAGATTTCTTATATCTGCTGACCTGACAGTTGATCTCGTCGCTCCTGTGTCTACTAAGAAAGTAACACTTTCCCGAATTTTTCCCATCCACAAATGGTCCTGCCTGGTCTATTTCTAGAGTTGCTCCAAGTATACACTCTTCCTCCTCTCTTCGGCACCGTCAGTAGTCCCCTTCAGACTCACTCCCCTCATTCTTTAACCAGTATTGCTGTACTGGGTTAGTACGTCTTGGTTTGTTTACCTGCTCATCATTGTAGAATCCTGAGTCCTGGTTATATTTCTGGGACCCTCTATTCTGTGGCAAGGGCGGTTTTGGCTCTTGATTCTGCTGCTTGACAACCTTTTGCTGTTGCTGCTGATGATTACACCCCTCGTTCTGCACCTGTTGATTCAAGGATTTATTCTCATTACTCACTAATGGTGGATTCGTACACTCGGATCTCCAATGCCCCAATTGTCCACAGTTGTGACACGGGAATTTCTTCTTGGCCTCTTCTAAATTCCCCTTTCCTTTTCCCGTACCATATCTAGGCCTATTTCCTGAATTATTTGCTTGTTCCACCAGCTGTGCTTCTTGTCTTTCTGCAACTTTCACCTGTGCCCACATTGCTTTCTCCTTCAGCTTTCTTTGCTTTGCCTCAATTTCATCACTGAAGTACTTCGCATGTCTCAAAATCTCATCAATCTTCTTACTCTGCCAATCAACTGTGTGCTCACGAATCATTTCACTGATTTCAGGTCTCAAGCCATATACAAATCTGTATACAAAATGACTCAAATCCTTATCACCCAGGTGTTCATCTCCACTGAACTGTTTAAAAGCCAGTATTAACCTTTCATAGAAAGCATGAACTGATTATTTTGCTTCCTGATGTGTTCGATCTATTTTAACCCAATCTGTCTCTTTAGGGGGTACCTTATTCTTCAGGAACACAATAACCTGCTCATATTTTCTCATAACCTCCGGGTCTGGAGCTCCTGTTCTCGGATCCCTCGGATACTCCTTAGCAGGCCAATCCACAACTATTTTACACTCTGCCCACAATTCTGCTGGAACAATTATATCAAACAGACTATTCAGGTCAATCCACAGCACTTTTGACAATTTCACAAACCTATCTACCTGCCTATACCACTCGACGGGCTTTTCTCTCAGTCGAGGGAAATCATTTGTAAATGACAAAATATCCTGTCTAGTCCATGGGACATGTACATATCCTCCTCCAGGAATTTCTCTCATAGGATAAGCATCCACTGTTTTTTCCTTTTCTCTCATAGGAAATGCTGAGTAAGTCCTGTCCACTGAATCTTCTCTTTTCTTGTACCACCTATCCTTCCACTTTTCCACATCACCCCATTTTCGCAATAAGGAAATCATTTCCTTAATCTGCCCTGTTCTGCCAACACCATTTAGATTCTCAATATCTTTATCAGAAAAATCCACTCGGTAAGGCTTCTGCAAAGCTTTCACCTTATCCATGTCAACTCCCATTTCACTCGCTATACCCTTTAACCTATCATGTGTACTCTTAGCCCTCCAGGTGATACTCTTGCACATGAATAACAACTCTCCATCATGATGATTTTTCAACATTTCTGTAGGAATTGTTCCTGCTATAAGTTCCTCCAATTCTATGCGCAACCTGGCTACATCAATTGCCTGAGAATCTGTATCCTTCTTTTGGAGAACTTTCAACCAATCATTCAAATCCTCAGCCGTTATTTCTGTAGACCTTTTCACTGTACTCGCTTGTTCTACCATCCTCTGTGGTTCCAAAATTGATCCTTCCATCATAACATTTCTCTCTACACAACCAGTATTCAATCCTGAATTAGGCTGTACATCTGACTCTCCACCATATATGTCATGTCTCAACTGTCTCAAATGATTTTCTCCCGTCCTTATTCCTGACTCTCCCGAAGAACCAACTAGTCCATTTCCTACATATGGAACTGTCAAACCATTTTCACCCATTCTTTGCTTATCAAAAATAGGCATAACCGGACCTATGGTTACAGGCACTGTAACTGCTTCTAGATTCTTGGTTAATTCCCTAATTTTCTCTGTCAACTCAGATGTGGTTCTTGCTAACTCTCTTGTTTTCTCGTCCCCAATTGCATTCTCTCTCTCTCTCGCTCTCTCTCTCTCTCTCTCTTTCCGTGAAAGAGCTACGACTTTTCAGATCTGGTGTCGCAATTTCTTGTTTTAACGATTCGCAAAGTATCTCTTATGGGAGTAGCAACTGGTGTTCTCTCTTCTGGTTCTGGTCTATATGGAGGTGGTCTCTTATAGATCATGTCATCCATGACTTCATCCTCATAGTCATTAGCCCCATACCTTCTCAATTCTGCATCAGGTACCTTTTCCGTACCTTTCCTCCCTTCCGTTTCCTCAACAGTTCTCATTGGATATAGTCCCTCTGACATACTAGCATCTCGCCATCTCCTCATTCGATCATGATGAGTTTCACGATCATATTTCCTCCCAAAAATGTACCTATAATTACCTCCACTCCTCTGCTTTTCTCGCTCCTGCACCTCATCTTCCCATTCTACCAATGCCTCAAACTGTGTCGGCCTTGGTCTAGGCTCTAGACACATCATCTTTTCCCTTAAATTTCTCAACACAGCCAAATTAAATGAACCATGTTCCGGGAATGCTAAAACACCATCTTCTTTAGTGTACTTAGCCCAATTGTCTAACCAAATACAGGTATGATACCCATATTTCGCAACCATGAAGGATGCAGGGGTTCTTGTCGGAGGTAGCAATTCACCTTCTCTAGTTATTATGTCCTTATCTTTGTCGAACCACTTCTTAATTTTACCAAACAAGGATTTCTTCCTCTTTTCCTCCGTTTGGTAATACATTTTTGCGTTTACCACAACTCTCTAGTCCTCTCTACAACTGTACGATCTTTTGTCCAATAACAGCGCGACTCACACCAACGCACCAATCCCGGAGCGTCTACGTCACCCTGTACTCCTTCCAATCCCTGCGCGGCTCACACCAACACACCAATCACAGCGCTTTCGCTGTTCTAACCCACTGTCCAATTACAGCGCGGTCTTTCTGACGTCAGTAGTCGCTGCAGTCGCTTCTACTCCTGTCTCCTGTCACTCGTCTACCCCTCCTTTACAAAGCCTTCTTGGTAGACTCTGTTTCGGATTCTACAAAATCTATTAGTTACAACATATAAACATCTCCATTGTCTGCTTCGCTAACCACAGAATAGTAAAGACCTTTCTCACAAGAATCCCGCTTCTCTCCAGAACAGCGCTTACCTCTGCTCCACTACGGAATTATTACTTTCGTTGACACAGTAGCACATCCCTCTACTCTGCCCTTCTAACATTCATTCATTAACTGTTTCCTCCCAGAATGCTCCTAAGAGTTTCACAATCAACTAAATGCTCATACATTCACACACTTTCACACCAGAAAATGTAGCACATTTACACAGAATCCTGCCCTTCCCGAGAACAGCGAACAATCTGTCCTGCTACAGAATTATAACACACATTAACCAAGCAGCGCTTACCTCTGCCCAGTCCTTCAAACAAGCTCAGAGAATACCTATTACTCCTCCAGCGGTAAGCTTTAACGGCAAACCTTACGGATCCCTGGGACTTAAGACCAGAGTTTCATAGATAACCTTTGCTACCATACACACTCCTTTTATACAAAAGAATATATCTCTAGTAGTAACACACGGCGATGTCACTGATTCCGAACCCAGACAATGCGACGCGCAACTTCAATTGTTACACGCTTTTCCCTGCATACGTACAGGGCCAACAATCCCGTCTTTCCCGAGAGCAGCACACACTTCCCTCTGCCCTACTACGGAACCGTCACCAGCTCCCTACGTTCCAGAAGCCGTACACACTACATATAACTCAATACGACGATTTCAACATTCAGTATTAGTACATGTATCAACATCAGTCAATAAATCCAAAAAGCCTATGTACAAGCAATCTATCAGATCAAGACAATAATCAAAACCATCATACTGCTACCAGGAAACTGCTGCAGATCAGAGCATATAAATTCTCCCGACTTCCATGGACAGAGTAATTCCACAGTCATACGCACATACACTCACCATACGCTAGGGCCCATCACACTAACATTCATCCTATTACTCTATCCACACTGAATATACGAGAGAACTCCTAAATCAATCTGCATCTAATCTGAGGTCAATGCAACCTAATTGATTTGTCTCGAGTCATGATTTAAACAATAAGAACACATTTGAGATCTCAATAAATTGACAAAGAAATAACCACCCGACACTGTAATTCAAACAAAGGTTATTTTATCTAAATTAGTTCAAATGAAAGTCATCTAATAGCAAAATCATTATTCTCATAGTTACCTATTCTAGCTAAATGTCGTATTTAGGTCAGGACAGGTCCCTCAAAGAGTCTCCCGAGTCGCCGTCCTCTTGATCAGCATCGATCCTCTCGAGCATAAGTTCGGGAAGAAGTGGCCTAGACCCTCACTAGTCTAACAATATTTATACTAAAACTTACACATTAAAAGTTACAAACAAGCTCTAAACGTCCGTTGAGCAGAGCGAGCAGGAAAGGATGTTGGCTCGCAACATTTAGAAAAAACCTCCGCTCTCGAATATCTCAAAAATAAAAACACAGAAAAAGGAAGCACAAACTAAATCCGCAACATTCATGGATGCTCTTCTCCGGAATTATAGTGAAGCCACCGCAAGTTTATCAAAATGTTCATTGTGACAATTGTTCTCTTCCAAGGATATCTGGCGATGAGCCCAGAGCTGCTGTCCTTTCATAACTTTTAGCTTCAGACAGAGGCCGAGGTCATGTTTTCAACCATATTCAGCGAGGCCTCTCTTCGTATTTCATTTACTCAAATGCAGGCTGTAAATGTTGGCCATTTTCCAATAGGCCAAAATGGACAATCTTAATTAAAAGAAACACAAAACAACGTTACTACATCGTATTGATTATACAGGGTTAATTCCCACTAATACCCTTATGTGTATGTAATTATCTAGCCTTTTGCGACATAAAGAAGCATTAAAGCATATTATTTTAAAGCGCAAACACATAACAAATAGCACTTTAGCCACACTTATTTAATTAATTTGCTCACCAACTTAGTTCACTTATTAATTAAGCCATGCAATTGCATTCCCACGTATAGTCCTTTCATTAGTAAGGTTGATTAGTCAAAACACTCGACGAAATTTAATATTTAATAATTATTCGTTAGTCATTTTAATTGTGACATATCGAAATATAAACTGAAGTTTGAGTTTAAATAGAAAACCCTGCTCCAGCACCACAACGTAACGAAAATAAAAGAACTCTTGAGAGAGACAAAGAAAGTGAAGTTAAAAGGGTCAGAAAAGGCGATAACTGGCCAGGTGGAGTCAAAAGGTTAAAATACCATTTGAGAAAAACAAGTGAAAAACCTGAACAAGTGAATAAAGTTACTAGTCAAACTCAGTCAACACAGTCAATCATGAAAAACACTCGAAGAAGTCCAAAACTGAGAATCTTGAACAATAAGTTCAACGGTCCTGAGTGGACCTACGTGATATTAGAAGGATTTCAAAATGTGGATTTGAATGAAGAGACAGACGAAGAAGAAATAAACGCTGAACAGATTGATGAAGGGGAAGTGAGGCCTCCTTGAAGTACCAAAGATTTGAATTCACAAGTAAAGAAAAAGAAAAGAAGAGGAATCTTCTTAGACTAAAATGGCTAAAGACAGGGTTGCTGAAAGACCAAAACAAAGTTGTACTAAAAAATGCTGTAGGGCTTGCATATATAGCATTTTAATAGTGATCATAGTATGGCTATTCCTAACAGTAGCAGCTCCTTATCTCATGATAATAGACAAGAAGAATGATACAGATACTAATGAAAAGATAGCTACTATGAAAGGAGATAGAGTATAATTAGAAGCAGCAGATGAGATAGATTTACATCACACAATTTCAGATAATGACACGTCTTTAAATGTATTCACAAAGTTGTTGTTTCAGTATGTAGACACAATGGAGATTAGTTATTGTTATGTTTGTATGAAATTAATAGCTTCAGTGGCAGAAGGAGTCACATACCATAATTTACCTTTAACATATGGTATTTCATGTAGCGTACTGAAAAGTCTATTTTATAGAACAGGAAAACTTCAACAGTATTATTCAAAATTTGATGTAGTATTTTCAGAAATTCCTATTCGAAAGAATATGAATCCAGTGCTTAGTAGTCCAGACGCACAGTTTATGGGTGAAATTTCTTAACAATGAAGTCAATAGCTATAGTGAAGGCACACAAAAATAATTGAACATGCACATTACGTGAAGAAGAGAAAGTATTTTTGAATTTAGTTGATGAAAGGAGACAGGATTTCCAAAGAAAAGCTGCTGAACAGAAAACCCATATACCACCACGGGCTGAGAAAGAGAGAATTTAGCAAAACCAAAGGGGATGATGGACGGAGTGTTGAACATTGCAAGCACTTACCCCCAGTCAACTGATCTGGGTTTAATCAATCATCATTCTTTAGCTCACTCCGCCACTCCAGTTCAGACATGGCCATATGCAAATCAGTCTGACCCTGTGCCTCATGAGAACAGTCCAGCCCGAACTGCCAAGCCATGTCTTCCCTCAACCGGAAACAAGCATCTTGGGACCGGTTTCTGACTAATCAGCCGTCATCAGCCAGGCTAGCTTGAATCCAGTGGCAAAGTGAGCAAGGGACCCACGTCTGGGCATACCCTGTCAACTTAGGGCGAACAAAGCAAAACCAAAGGGGATGATGGACAGAGTGTTGGACATTGCAAGCACTCACCCCAGTCAACTGATCTGGGTTTAATCCATCATCATTCTTTAGCTCACTCCACCAACCCAGTTCAGACTTTATACAGCTGGCAAAGTTCATGCTGCAATGTCCCTAGACTTTGTAAAGACAGGGAAGAACGGCCTCCATAGATTAAAGTCAGACTATAATAACGTATTTATTGGTTCCAGCGAATGGGAATATAACTTCCTGATTCTGGGAGCTTGGGGACTAAAAGAGGGATCTGATCCAGTATTTCCTGGGGTTTACTATGTGTGTGGGACTAATGCTTATTATAAATTACCTGCACGGTGGTACGGAAGCTGCTACTTTGGGGTTGTATTTCCAAAAATATACCACGTAAAAAGAATCAATGGAATCAATGAAAACACTAATGAACTAACACGAAGAAAGAGAGCACATTTTTCAGAAATAATAGGTGACATATTTGGTGCATTGATACCTTCAGTGGGAGTCATTCTAAATTAACTTTGAATCTGTCACTTGTCAACAGTAGTTGAATGTCTCTCGACTGATACTGCTAGGTGTTTCTTGATGATTAACACAGAAATGATTGCAATTAGGTCTATGGCTTTACAAAATCGAATTGTGCTTGATATATTATTGGTAAAGGAAAGCTGAGTCCATAAAATGCTGAAAGTGCAACATTGTTGCACTTATATACCTCATATTAGCAAAGAAATCAGAGGATATATTAAGCATATTACAAAACTTCAAGAAGATTTGAAACCGCTGGAGGTTGACAGTGTATGGGAAAGACTAACAAAAGGTATTTCTTCAATAGGGACTTGGTTTACTAATCTTTGGAAAGGTTTTATAGGTCAAGTAGTCTTTCCATTAGTAGCTATAATAATAATAGTTTTAACAATAATGATATGGTGTAAATGTTGCAGAAACAAAGGGAAAGGAAGAATATATGAAGCGAATGGAAAGGGAAAGAAATGAAAATATGAAGAGATTCAGCTAGAGGAAATGAAAGGGAAGTTATACAAAAGAATGAAAGATTTGAAAAATCAAGATTAGAACAAGAACGAAAAGGGAGGAAAAGAAATTGAGATATGCTAAAGTTGGCATCCAATTGGGATGGGTGATTTTGTGATGGATCAAAATGCCATCAGAGGAGATTGATGGAGCAAGGACTCGTAGAAAAGTGACTTGCTCGGAAGCAATCTTCTCATTTAACTTTCTAACATGGTATTAAATACATATTGTATAAAACGAATACGCACCACATAAAAAAAGGGCTAGAGAAGCTTGCTTATGTGTTTACTATCGTAAGTAACTCGAGCGAAGTTCTAAAATAGCTGCTAACGGGAAATCTTTATTGCGCATGCGTCAAATGCATCTACGCAGTATGACGAACTGTCGTTTGGAGGGAAATTCTTGCACATGAGCAGAAAATACTAATATGGCTGCTTGAAAGCTAACATGCATGGCATCTGCTTTGCTGAAAGTAAACCAAGCTATTTTACTAATGTGAATGCGGAGAAAACATTAATAAATAAATGGGATTAGAGTAGAGATGGGTGGTATACAGTGAAACCATTTATTCTTGAAAATAATATTGGTCTTTCTGACTTTCTTATTAGTGCACATTTGGGCCTCTCATGTGTGTCCAGATTGTGTTAGACATGTGACCTCCGTGCATACCTGTTGAAATTGAGCCTGAAGAATGCTGATACTCTTGAATGCGATCCAAGGACACAAAAATTACATACCCTGGAACAAGCACAGAAGACCTCTGGATGAATGGATGTTCCCGACAAATTAAAACAAATGTTTCTAATAAGATGTGAATACGGGTGGGAATAAAGTTTTGGAATAAAATTTAAGAGGTTGGATGTATGAATAATGGGTTGATAGACTAAGATGACATATAAGCATGGTGAGATGATCTTCCCCACTTGCCTGTCCAATCAGAATTAGTATTTTTACGATATTGAAACATTAATGGGTGGCACATGAATATCGAAGGGTATAATTGAGGTAGTGTTAGTTAGTTAGTTCAATGGAGATTTGCTGAATGCTGCAGAGCTTGGGATGGTGTCGGAGTAAGGAGAGATGCTGATGAAGAATCAAATGCAGAACCATCTAACTTAACATAATTGAATTAGAAAGAAGATCACAGAAGAATCTCGAGGAGGAAGAGAGTGTCAGAGAGAGGTACAAAGCGAGCGTCGGCGCTAGAGAGGTCATCTATCCTGTTCTGAATCCTGTCCTGAAGCCTTTGTCGCCTGATCTATCACAGGGGACCCTTACCAGCCCTTTGGCCAGGGGGTTGGTCTTTAGACCATTCTAGGTAACTATAACTTTGTGAATTTGCAGATGTACTCTTTTCTCTCTGTCCTCTCCTTTCTGAGCATAAGTCATAGCAAAAGTATATGTGATTAATGATTGATTAACTGAAACTTCTCTCCTATGAGTGACGATGACTGTATTGTTCTTGGAAAGTGGTTCACATGAGAATAATTTAGATAAAGATTTAAAACATTTCCAGAGTCTGTGGTCATTTCATTTAAAATAAGAAGATAAATTCATGTAATTTCACCATCAACTAGTTCAACTAATGGTCTATCGACCAGAGGAAACAACTTTTTGATCAGTGAAAGATTAGTTGAGAATAAGAGGTGACTAATCTTGAAATATTAGTAAACATAAACTTTGACTCCAGCGGTTGTTACTAGACTGTGTGTATGTGTGTTTATGGGCCCAGGTGAGTATATGGTACTGGAGTATCTGTTGCTGGCACGCTGCTCGATCAAACTGTCATCTCCCCAAGATTGGTGGCAGATGGATCAGGAACTTGTTGTATGCTGATGACCTTGCTTTATTTATGTCCACAAGAGTAGGGTTACAATGCCTACGTGACAGCTACACACCTACACACTTATTAATAACATGGAAGTGAATTTGAAGAAAACAAAGATATTGACATCTGGGAGGAAAAAGTACCTGGAAGGTGGCTCGCTTCATAATGGCAACAAGATTGTGGCAGAATAATCATACAAGTACCTGGGAGTACAGATTGATGCTATGGGCTCCTTTTTGAGGCACTGTAAGGAAGTTGAAACAAAGACCCTGGACATCCAGGTGACTTTATCGAAATTATTCGTCTCACAACTGGGGCCAAGCTTTTCTTCCCTGATGAAAGTTATGGGGGCCAAAATGTCCCCTTCATTGACCAATGGCAGTGAAATTTTATTGGGCAAGGATAGCAGTCTAGTACAAAAACTCATCACAAGAATATACAAATGAGTTCTCGGCTGCCAGAGTCCTCATCCACCGCCCAGATTAGGTTAGAACTGGGCCTCCATGGCCAGCAGGCAGTCGGTGCTGATGCCTATCTCAACTTTTGTCATAAGCTCGGGGGCAAGAATGGTTGTTTAGAGGCATTGCTATGGACTGAAACTAGCTCTAGTGGGCCAAGTCAAGCGCACCATTGGTTCCTTGAAGACTATCAGCATCTTCTGAAGGTGAATGAACTCTGAGCCATCAATCTGAGTCAATCGGCATTTAAACTGGGAATAAAAAAATGTAATTGCCTCTGGTCATACCTCTCTGACAGAGCCTTTCTAGCCAAGCGTAAGCACGCTATTGCAGTCATCAATACATACCGGCCAGCATCCCTTTGCTATATCTTGCCTGTGCGTATTCAAATCTTCTGAAGACAAAATTTATGGCCCTCAGGCTGGTGGAGTGGCCATTTTTGAGGCATCTTGCCAGCTTGCATCAACCCATGGAGGGAACATTCTGTATGGGATGTGCCCAGTGTGAAGAATCTCTCAAATGTGTTGTGTGCCTCTGCCCAGCTTTGCTGGATAAGCGTAAAATCAGGCTACGGCAAAAATTGGGTGTTCATACCTGATGGCAAGTCACATCACTTCACTTTTAAACTTTTTTCGATCTTTTTTGTTCGGATCATAAAAGTACATAAAAAAATACAATTTTGAAAATACAACCAGTCACAATTCTTTCCTTAGACAAGCCTCCTTTAAATCATATTTA
Organism: Triturus cristatus; assembly: GCF_964204655.1. Lineage (NCBI taxonomy): Eukaryota > Metazoa > Chordata > Amphibia > Caudata > Salamandridae > Triturus > Triturus cristatus. The sequence goes on from NC_140592.1 coordinate 909,662,816, forward strand.
CAGTAAATTCCATATAAAACATTTTTAAAAATCAAGGCGTTTAGTTAAAAAATTGCTTAGTATATAATTAAGTGCCAATATATATTTTGCAGTTTTAAAAAAAGTAATAAAACCAATAGGCAAATAAAAGGTCCTCATAATTCATTAATTCTCCGCCTGTTTCCTTTTACGCATATATGCCCATAAAAAAGATGCAACTTCAAAGCAGACAAACGGCTTCGGGAGTGATTTTAAAAAATATAGTGCAACCCGGCATTGACAAAATTTGTGCTTCTTTGACATAGGTACAATAAAGGGCTTCCTTTCTTCAGCATACAAGCTACAGAAAAGTACCAAATGAAAATCATTTTGTGATGACTTAGAATCATAACTGCACAGTGGTAATTCAAAGTGCCTAAATCTTCTACCTGTATACCCCAGCATTAATGGTATCAAATTTAGTCAGAATCGCGATAGGATAAACTTATGATGAGAAAATGAGACCTCTACTAAATATGAAAACTCACCCTCCGCTAGCGGGGGTGTTAATTGATACATCCGAACCATCTTTGCACCATAATTCCTCTCTCTACGGTCATATTAGGCCCTCAACTTGAAAGTCTCAACCAACCTCGCCTTGGGAAATGTCCGGCATGTCATTGGTAGCTTAAATAAATTCAACAAACCCAAGGCACTAAATTCCTGCTCAACATAGCCTAAACATCGTCTCCATTCTGAGGATATATATAATAATCCTTTGGGTTAGGGGGGTTGGATCCCTGCGCCAAATCGAGAACCACAACATGACAGGTGCCAGGCGAATTGAGTCAGTGATATAAGGAAGGGCCGATTCTATATGAGAGATATCATTTGAGTACGATTGAGGAAGGGAAATTAGAGATTTCAGGAATGTATTTTCGGCTATCTGTAGAGTCTCAATAGGGGCCATTCCCCATACACCTATCCCATGCACCGCAGCTGAAACTGTTTTGGCCTGGTAAATCTTTTTTATGGGGCCAATAGGCCTGGCACCCAGCCTCCTAGTGAATGATTTTAACGCTGCTAGACTTCTCTTTGTCGCCATTACTCTTCCTTCCACCAACTGTGTCCAGGATTGATTGTTATAAAAAAGGACTCATAAATATATAAATGAGTTTCCCACCTCAATTCTTTTCCATCTAAAAGTTTGGTACTTTATCTTTTTTTTCCTGCTCTTGCGATTAATACAAATGTCTTAGCATGACTGACTACACCAGTTCTGCAAAGGAGTATGGCATAATCTGCGTATGCCAAGATAGGTAGCTGTCAGGATTAAAAAAAGGGAACATCCCGGGATTCACCCACCAGCGCATCCGCCACACCATTTGCATCAATAGAAAATAAAAATGGTGCGAGGACGCAACCCTGTCTAACCCCTCTTTAGATGTTAAAGGGGCGGATAAGCTCTACTTTCCTCCCATCCCACACAGATGCAGAGGCATCGGAATACATTTGGCGAATGAAGTCAATAAGAGGCTGGTCCATTCCCATCTCTAACATGATGTCCCATAGCTTCTGGTGGGAAACTCAGTCAAACGTTGCCGTTAAATCCATAAAGGCTAAATAAAGTTTCCCACCCTTAACCCTCACATGTTTGTCCATAATAAGGCAAAGATTTAAGCACTGATCAATAGTGCCCTTTCCCTGTTGAAAGCCATATTGAGACTGCATTAAATAATTCCTGTCTCACGCCCAGGATTCAAGCCTGGACAAAAGAAGACAACACATAAATTTGGCCGCTGTGTTGATAAGGGAGATGGGTCGGTAATTTTTAGGATTACCCTTATCTCCCTTTTTAAAGATTGGGACAATTAGGCTCGATTTCCATGATGGCGGGGGGCACAGTAACGCTATCTTGTAAAAGACATTTGTGAGCAAGGGGACCCAAAGTTCTTGATCCGTCTGAAAAAAGTCTATTGGGATGCCGTCCGGGCTTCGGCGCTTTCCCCTTGTTACAGGTCTCTAGTCCACACTTTACCTTCAACAGGGTAAATACTAGATTTACTTGGGGGTTAGGGCCTACTGCGTTAGGAGGGTTTGGGTGAGCAGAGGAGAGGGGAAAAATGCTTGAGTAGTGTGCCACCCAATCATCTTCCCCTATATGTGAGTCTAGGACAGGATCTCCTTGGGTCTTGAAATAGGGAGCATTAAGTATGTCCCAGAACTCTTTACTATTCCCTGATTCTGAGGCATCCTCTAAACTAACCATCAATACAATAAAGGCCTGGATATAAGAGAGTCAATAATTTTTTCTCTTAGGACCTGCTTCTGCCGTGGGAATACCTATCTCCACCCGATCTCTGGCACCCTGTCCAGTTTACTACAGTCCAAGAACTCTCAAGTCAGATATCTTAAAAGAAGAAGAAGTGCTATCAGTCAATCGGCAACAATGTACATCTTCCCCCGCAGCTTGTGAGTGAAGGACACTTAATAAAAAATAGGTGAAAGAGTGAGAGGGCACCTCACGTATGCAACACCAGGGAGGCTACCACCAGGTTCTCGCCAGTATGCCCACGTATATCATCATCGGTTGCCCACTTACAGAAACAAAGAATATATAGTGTCCAATGGAGAGACAAAAGAGCAGAAAGGAAGAGCTGTCCCAAATCAAAACCCTGTGATTCGCAGAGAACGGCGTGTTCTATGCAATTAAAATTGAGTTAAGACTCACTGTTAGGTTGCCCTCTTTATTCGCAATTGTGAGCTTACTCAGAGTAAAAGCACAACATGTTTCCAAGAAGGCCAACATGTTTCATTGCCATGTACTTATGTTGTGGCAAATTCGTCAGGGCATGGGGTTCAGTCACTCGCCTCACTGGACAATGACTTTTGCGTTGCGGATAGGCAGGTGCAGGCTAAGGGCCTATTCTGTGTAATAATAGGATCTAATGGAAGTCGCAGCTCTTTCAGCTGGATCTTGTGGGTGAGCATTGATTCAGCCCTAGTAATGAAGGCTTCCAAGGTTCCTGCCACTCCCTTACACTTGCTCATTATGTATTTGAGTGTCAAGCAAAAAGACGCCTGTCTAAGCACGAGTAATTACAGTCAAATATAAATATGGAAGACTACGGTACCTGAGGGTGGACAAATCCCATTCTGTTTTCACGATGTTCGAGGGGGGGCCCAGCCTCAACAGGGCTCAGACAGGGGTGGACAGGCTTCACCCAGACGGGGTCCGGGGTCCGGGCGCGTCCCCGTGTGCGTCCCGTGCCTAGGGCCCGCATTGGTGTTTTTTTGTGCCTCCAGGTGCTTGGAATGCTGTGAGGTGTAGTTTACCCCCATAGGCTCTCTCTGGTCCCCAGGCACCGTGTCTACTCCGGGCCGCGGGCTGGTCTCAGTGTTTCCTAGCGTCTCCAGGCACTTGGAATGCTGGGAGGTGTAGTTTACCCCATAGGATGTCCCCAGTCCCCAGGCACAGTGTCTACTCTGCGCCGCGGACAGCCGTTGGTGTTTTCTAGCTCCTCCAGGTGCTTGGAATGCTGGGAGGTGTAGTTTACTCCCATAGGCTCTCTCCGGTCCCCAGGCAAAGCGTCTACTCTGCGCCGCAGGCCAGCATTGGTGTTTTCTAGCGCCTTCAGGCACTTGGAATGCTGGGAGGTGTAGTTTACCCCGTAGGCTCCCTCTGGCCCCCAGGCACAGCGTCTACTGTGCGCCGCAGGCCAGCGTTGGTGTTTTCTAGCACCTTCAGGCACTTGGAATGCTGTGAGGTGTAGTTTACCCCCGTAGGCTCTCTCCAGTCCCCAGGCACAGTGTCTACTCCGCGCCGTGGGCTGGTCTCGGTGTTCTCTAGTGCCTCCAGGTGCTTGGAATGCTGGAAGGTGTAGTTTACCCCATAGGTTCTCTCTCGTCCCGAGGCATAGCATCTACTCCACGCCACGGGTCAGTGTTTTCTAGCACCTCCAGGTGCTTGGAATGCTGGTAGGTGTAGTTACCCCCGTAGGCTCTCTCCAATCCCCAGGCACAGTTTGCGCATAGCAGCTCATTGTGTGCCAATGTAGAGTCTGCAGACAGACTCCCTTCCCTTGAAGGCAAAATTCAATTTTCTGTAGCCACATACTTCTATGGGGTCCCCAGTGAACGTTTTGATTGAGATGTCAGCTTTATCGAGCCGTTCCCCCAGGTTAGGAGCAAATTTCTCCTTCCATACATCATTGTTCACTATCGTGTACGGGGATCCCGAGTCTGCCACAATACTGATCTCGACTCCTCCGATTGTCATATCACAAACAGTTTTTTTTGTCCTTGACTTGTTCGTCACATCAACACTTGAGACGCATCCCTGCTTCATCTCCAGCTTCGCCACACGAGTCGGGCGCTGTTTCCTACGTTCCCGGAGCCACCGCTGAGTCTGATGGCTCTGGAGAATGTCCTGAAGGTGGAATCGGGGCGCAAGCTAATTTCCCGTTTATATGGGCGCATGCAAAGCGATCATCCAGTGGTGACCCCGGTGGCGCGCGATTTGTGGAGCGCTGCATTGGGAATTGACATTATCAACGCCCACTGGGACCTATGCTGCAGAATGCTTGAGACACTATCCCCTAACTACAGACTCCGGCTGATCCATTTCAAGTATATACATATGATATATCGCACCCCACGCAGACTTCATCGTATAGACTTAAGAGACACGGACAATTGTTGGAAATGCACTGCGTGTGGCGCTGACTTCTTGCATATGGCGTGGGAGTGTCCCATGATCGCCTCCTTTTGGGCAGAGGTGCTGCGTCTAGTGTGCATCATTACGGAGCTTCCGATCCCATGTACCCCTCAGGCTGCGCTGCTGGGGATCCTGCATATGGTCAAGCCTAAACATCGCCGACTGCCGGCCATGCTCCTCCTACTTGCTAAGCGCCAGGTTGCGATACACTGGGGGGCTACCACAACGCCTACTATTAGGGAGTGGCTTAAGAGTGTAGTATACTGTCAGACGCAGCTCACCCTATTCTGGGAGCTCCTGCCACCACGCACGCGCCCGCGGGACATATGGGACCCTTTCTCACAGTGGTTAACTCACACACCGCTCACTCCGTTGTAGTGCACTGACCCTCATGCCGGATGGCTGGGGGGAGACAGATGTCGAGATTGATGGTGGGTTGCAGTGGCTGACACTGAAGATGTGGGCGATGTTGGGGGTGTATTGGGGGCTGGGACGAGGGGAGACTCTGCTCTTGATTCTTGCTCTGGCACCATTGTGTGGATACCTATCGGCAATATGGACATCATTGTATATGGAGGTAACTGTTTCGTCTATACTGGATCCTATACATTCTGCAGTGTATTATGTTTGTACTGTTGTTGAAATGCAAATAAAAAGAAATTAAAAAAAAAAAAAAAAAAAAACACTTGAGACGCACTCGTCATCTACATTCAACACGAACATGTTAACATCTTCGTCATCTGATGTGTCAGTATTGTACCTTTCCACATTTTTACTGAGCCAGTATTCCTTCTGTGACACACCTTCTGGAAGTGACCCACTATCCCACAATATGTGCATTTCACACTCCGTGCAGGGCACTTTTTGTCATCAGCCATGTGATCTTTGCTGCTGCATCTATAACAGCGTTGTCTGTTGCTGTACTGTGTTCTTTCTTGTGTTGGTTTGTAATTTCTGTAATTTCTATTGGGTTTATTTATTTTTTTAGATTCCAACGCTCTGTTTACTCTACTACCCTAATCTTTTTCCTTGTTTTCAGAAATTACAGCCTTTGCACACCGTCCTGTTAGTTCTGCCTTCTTCGCAATGTCAATTATGTTTTGTAGTGGGTACTCACCCTTTGCCTACAAATTGTCCTGGATGTTAGCATTTGACCCTTGCATTACAATCTGGTCCCTTATGAACTCATCATGTAAGTCTCCGAAGCAGCAGTTGAGGGCTAGGTTCTTCAACGCTGACACATAGTCATCTATTGATTCCTCCTTGCCCTGATTTCTATGGAAGAATTTGTATCTATCCACTCCCACACAGACCGTGGGTTTGTAATAGGTATTTAGGTCATCAATAGCATTCACAAATACATCTCCTTCACCATCTCCCCTAGTCTTCTTATTAATGCTATTGTATACCTTTATACCTCCAGCTCCCAGACTATGTAGTAATATTTTGTGTTTTTTATCTGCCTTAAAGTCATCGTCGTCGTCAAAATTGGATATATAGTTCATGAAATATTCCCTCCACTCCTCCCACTTGATTTCAGGTTCACCCTTACCTGGGAGGAAGGCTTGTGGAGGTGTCAGGTTCCACAGATACCCTGAAGCCATTTTTCCAATCTGCTTAACTATTCGTTAGTAACTTTTGCTATTACCTTAAAAGTATTATAACCCTTTATTTTTTGTATTCCTCAAAGTCTAAGATGCGTGTATAATAGAGCTTGTTGTCTTTATTTTCACACATTTAACTTCATCCTCAGACTTCCTTTTGCAAGAATGCTTTCAGAGTTACTATCGAATGGATTGAACCAACCTGTCCATTTGTTCTCTTTTAAGAAGAGTGCGAGTATCAAGGACATGATCGTGAATACGCGTCCTAGGCCACAGAGGGACGTTGGTAACTTGCGAAGTCACAACCAATTTCTCCCACCAGTTGTGGGTCATTATTCGTGTGGCTACTGCAGAGCTTGTCCAGCTTCAATCAATGGAAAAAGCATAGACATTGGTTTGAATCGCCCCTGGGAACTGAGACAACACTCCACATGCAATACAGAAGATGTTATCTATTTACTGAAATGCCCCTGTGAGATGCAATATGTAGGCATGACAACTCGAAATGTGAAAACTCGCATATTAGAGTATATGAGCACGATACGTTGTGGCAAGACCAGTACAAAACTCACGGCTCAATTTTTTAGCACAAACACAATGAAAAGGATCTGAGGTGGTTAGTACTGGATAAACCATTCATTCCGCCAAATATGAGCGATATTTCGAGCTTCCTCCTATTGAGAGAACAGAGATGGGTGGAAAGACTGAAAAGCAATACTAAGGGATTAAATGATGGGATCCCCTGGTTCCAATTGTATGGAATCATGAAGCGATGAAATTGAGAGAGACAGACACTTGACAGATCAAGATTGGTTTTCCGCTCTGTGGGATATATTAGAGAGAGTTGGTTCTGCAAAAACCCTTCGAGACATTATATATGCAAAATGGTAACCTGTTTTGCACATATTATTTTTCCTTCAGTTGATGAAACATATGTGTTTGGGCAAAGTCAAACCTCTTTATTAATCGTTTGAGGCTTTGCTCGTATGTGTAGGAGAACTTAGTAATGGCTGCCAAGCGAGCTGCCCCGAATACACAGGCTACAGCTAGGGCCTCTTTCTATGGCTATGGATCAGAGAGCAGCCTGGGAAGGATGCGAGCGTGGCTGATAGTAATGGTGGATATCACGCATGTTGGCTCCTTATATAGAGGCTAAACAAAAAAGACCCGTATCGTCGGAGGACGTACGAGGGGAGATCGGAGACAGTGTCTCTTTGGAGTAGTGAGTACATATTGTTAGTTGTGGTGGTAAAAATATCTTGGATGTATTGTTGCTTTCAGATTACTCCTAGCGTTATTATCGGTGGGACTCTGAGCTGTATTTTTAAGAAAAGCAGACGATATTAGTGGGGTGAAGTTTGTTTTACGATATTTGTAGTCAAACAGAGGTTGATGAGTGTGAGTTGGTGACAGACGACTGGGAGAATTATTGCACTAATTTTGTTGCACTAATATTGCTGCCCCGTTTTTTGTCTACCTTGCTCTCCCCTATACTTGATGGTGCACAAACATCCAGAGTGTGACGACAAGAGCACCATCCCCCGTAGTCCCGGGTTCAGAATAAAAACTCGTAGACTCTTGTAAGTACAATGGATTTGTAAAGAGAATGGCTCAGTGGAATCATAGATTTGCAAGGAGATGCTGGCAATTGATTTTTACTCACTGGGGTTCTAGAGAGACTAATGGCTGGGCAAATCTTTATTTTAAACGTATATGCACTGTGAGTATACTTGTACGTCTTTAATCTAGACTTTTTGCACTCACGCCACGGGCTGAGGGGTTCACGTGTGGGGTGATGTCCGCATGTACAGGGGATTAGGGTTATGTTGAATGAACGGGCTGCAATGAGGGATATAAATTACTTGAATAGATGCATGGGAAATTCAATAAGAGAAAAGGCTAATGAGAAAAACTACGAGTCTGGAAATCACGGAGGGTTTTCCCTCTTTTGTTTTGTCTTGTTGTAGAATTGTGTATCCTCTTGGAAATCTCCAGACAGAGTGACGTTGGGGCAAAACCCAAATATACAAAGTAAAAAGGTAAAGAATACCAGATTAGGGGTACAGACCAGTAAATAGGGACCAACACCCTGACGAATGCCAGAGGTACCCTGTTGGGCGCAAAAAGGCTGGCAGAAACATGTTGGTTTTTGCAGTGGGGATAGAAGGGTCGTTACCTTCCCTGAATACCCCATACCGTTGGTTTTAATCCTGCCAGAGGTTGACAAAAAAATAAAAACTGTGGGTTAACCTCGAGACAGTTTTACATTTATATCTGCACCTCTCTTGGTCCCTTCTTCCAGGAGAAGATTTGTTTTCCTTTCTATTTGAGTTACACTTTTGTGTTTCGTTTTGATTTTCTTTATTACACTCTACCCTCACCACTATTCTTCATCTTCTTACTAAAAAATTGCGCTCCATCCAGGGTGTTGGTCTGCACCTGGATGTATGATGCGGCCCAATGATGAAGCATGACACTATCAAGTGTGTGAGGGCAGTATTAAGACATCTTTTGATTTTCCCACATTTAGCGTCTAGTAAAGTTATATGTGTTATATAGTGTTTCTCTGTCGTGTGAGATAAAATTTCGGTAAGGGAGTCAGAGAAAGCTCAATCCCTTGTCTCTTCAATTTTGTGATATCCAGTGTAGCACGGCCGCTGAGCCGTAGAGACGTTAACAGGAATTACCTGTATCTAAAAAATCCCCAATAAGGTTCTATTAGAATCTAAAATGGAGGAACAAGGCCTCTCCTATGGAGATGAGGCCGCAGCCAGAATTTTAGCATGCCCTTCCCTTTTGGGGGACACCGCACTTACACAGGCACTCACACAGGTGGAGGGGTGGGATTCACTGACGGAATTAAAAAGGACACAGGTTAAGACCATTTTACATGGGGCAATACTCACTGAGTATTTGAGAGCCAATGCAGCACCGGGGGTCCTCCTTGTAGTCAACGAACCTTTAATCTTCTTGGAAGATGCCACGTTTAGAAAAAATTGGTTGTTGATTGCTTGGAGATGCTCCAGAGATTGGCTAATTCTTATTATAGATACAGCCAAAAAAATCTCTGACGATCTTTTGATCCAAATCCAAACAAGTGAGGACAATTTGAGAACTTAAATTCAAATCTCAGTGTTCAAAAAGAAATTGAAAGAGACGAACAAAGAAGTGAAGGAGTATAAAGATTACTTGGTCAATTCTAAGGTACAAAAACTACAAAAAGATCTGAAGAATTCTCCAGGGAAAAAGTCTATCCGTATATAAATGATGAGTATGTGAAGAATAAAGAAAATCAAAACACACAGAAAAAGCCAACACGTCAGAACTCAGACAACTCTAGTTCGGGAAGTGAGAGCAGCGATAGTGACTATAGACCCAGATACAGGGGTAGGGGCTGGTCGAGGGGATATATGCGACCCTACCAGCAAGGACCACAGATGGGATTTGGTTGGCCTCCCATGTACCCTCCGATGGGCCCACCCCAATTCTTCCCGAAAGAGTATCCGCCTTTTTTAGAGAGAGGCAGGGGGAGAGGCAGGGGGAGACAGAAACCACAGAGAGCACAGAGAGTACAATGGGAAGATATGAACCAGAGGATAACTCGCAGCATGGCCCGAGAAGGGGAACCGAGTACCAGCAGGGACCAAGTCTAGTTATGAATTTAAGCAACAAGATTCTGACACCTATACAAGGAAGGGTGTTATCGAGAGGTCTAGGATTTGTGCCTACTAACCAACCCGACACGTTTAAACTTAAGTGTGAACTAGCTGGGTTTTTTCGTAGATACGTCTACGAATATTCTTTGAAGGAAAGGATAATATTGAACAGGAGGACGATACAGGATTTAGGAATAAGTCTACATTTGTTCCTACCCTGAATCAGTTACCTCCAGAAGTGGGAGTGTTTGAACAGGCAGTCTTAAGAGAGGTAGACCTCTTGGCAACAACAAGAGCCAATAAAACCTTTTTTAATCTATCCTCATTGGAGAACCAGGCCCTGAATGAACTAACGGATGACGTGTCAGTTGTTATAAAACCTGCTGATAAGGGTGGTGCAATAGTGATCCAAGATCTAGACACTTACAATTCTCAATGTTTGCTTCTGCTGAATGACAGAAGGAATTATACAACTCTAGATAGGGATCCAACGGAAGAGCTAAGGGTTCAGATCTCCTCGCTTGTAGAAGAAGCATTGGCTAATGATTGGATCAGTCAAAAGGAGGCACTATTTTTGTGCAATCAGTATCCTATTGTACCTTACTTCTACACTTTACCTAAAGTGCATAAACCTGTACGACCTCCACCGGGGGGTCCCATCGTTTCTGGTGTGAATTCAGTCTTGGAACCTCTATCAAAATTTTGCGATTTCTTGTTACATCCCATTGTACAAAAGATGCCTGCGTATTTAAAAGATACCCGGGAGGTATTAAATCTCATTAAGAACTTGGAATTCGATAGAGACAGAGATCTTGTAATTGGGTTGGACATAGAATCTCTATATCCAAACATCCCCCAACGAGAGACCTTGAGGGTGATCGAAAACATTCTTTTTGCAGAAGATTGGGAATTCCAGACCCCAAGGGCATTTATACTTTGCCTCTTGGAATTGGCACTCACAAAGAACTTTTTTAAATTTGGAGATCAATTTTATTTACAAACCCATGGTACATCCATGGGGAGTTCCTGTGCCCCCAGCCTGGCTTGCCTCTATGTCTCTAAGTTTGAGGAAGAAACAATTTTTCCATCTACCAATCTCTTTCTGAATCATATAAGGGATTGGCATAGATATATAGATGATGTCCTTATCATTTGGAGGGGAAATAGAGTTTCGGCTGAAACTTTTTTAACCTGGCTCAACCAAAGGAATCCGTTTCTCTTTTTCACTGGAACGATTACGGATGATACTCTTACTTTTCTTGATTTGAATATCAAAGCAGAGGGAGGGACTCTAACCAGCAGTGTTTTCCATAAAGAAACTGATAGAAACAATCTATTATCGTTTCATAGCTTCCACCCTCGGTCATTGAGGGAAAATCTACCCTATGAGCAGTTTCTGCGTCTTCGTAGAAACTGCTCACATGTGGCGGATTACAAAAAGGAAGCAGAGAATCTGAGTGCAAAACTCAGAAATAGAGACTATCCTGAGATTGTAAACAATAAAGCACAAAAAAGAGCTAGGAATTGCGACAGAGATGTTCTATTGGAAACCAATGTAAGAGAGACAATGGAAAGGAGCATATGTGTGACGACATATAATACAACATCTAACCATCTAAAGAAAATTATACAGAAAAAATGGCAAATTTTGAATTCAAATGGATTGAACCAACCTGTCCCATTGTTCTCTTTTAAGAAGAGTGCGAGTATCAAGGACATGATCGTGAATACGCGTCCGAGGCCACATAGGGACGTTGGTAACTTGCGAAGTCACAACCAATTTCTCCCACCAGTGGTAGGTCATTATTCGTGTGGCTACTGCAGAGCTTGTCCAGCTTCAATCAATGGAAAAAGCATAGACATTGGTTTGAATCGCCCCTGGGAACTGAGACAACACTCCACATGCAATACAGAAGATGTTATCTATTTACTGAAATGCCCCTGTGAGATGCAATATGTAGGCATGACAACTCGAAATGTGAAAACTCGCATATTAGAGCATATGAGCACGATACGTTGTGGCAAGACCAATACAAAACTCACGGCTCATTTTTTTTAGCACAAACACAATGAAAAGGATCTGAGGTGGTTAGTACTGGATAAACCATTCATTCCGCCAAATATGAGCGATATTTTGAGCTTCCTCCTATTGAGAGAACAGAGATGGGTGGAAAGACTGAAAAGCAATACTAAGGGATTCAATGATGGGATCCCCTGGTTCCAATTGTATGGAATCATGAAGCAATGAAATTGAGAGAGACAGACACTTGACAGATCAAGATTGGTTTTCCGCTCTGTGGGATATATTAGAGAGAGTTGGTTCTGCAAAAACCCTTTGAGACATTATATATGCAAAATGGTAACCTGTTTTGCACATATTATTTTTCCTTCAGTTGATGAAACATATGTGTTTGGGCAAAGTCAAACCTCTTTCTTAATCATTTGAGGCTTTGCTCGTATGTGTAGGAGAACTTAGTAATGGCTGCCAAGCGAGCTGCCCCGAATACACAGGCTACAGCTAGGGCCTCTTTCTATGGCTATGGATCTGAGAGCAGGCTGGGAAGGATGCGAGCGTGGCTGATAGTAATGGTGGATATCGCGCATGCTGGCTCCTTATATAGAGGCTAAACAAAAAAGACCCGTATCGTCGGAGGACATACAAGGGGAGATCGGAGACAGTGTCTCTTTGGAGTAGTGAGTACATATTGTTAGGTGTGGTGGTAAAAATATCTTGGGTGTATTGTTGCTTTCAGATTACTCCTAGCGTTATTATCGGTGGGACTCTGAGCTGTATTTTTAAGAAAAGCAGACGATATTAGTGGGGTGAAGTTTGTTTTACGATATTTGTAGTCAAACAGAGGTTGATGAGTGTGAGTTGGTGACAGACGACTGGGAGAATTATTGCACTAATTTTGTTGCACTAATATTGCTGCCCCGTTTTTTGTCTACCTTGCTCTCCCCTATACTTGATGGTGCACAAACATCCAGAGTGTGACGACAAGAGCACCATCCCCCGTAGTCCCGGGTTCAGAATAAAAACTCGTAGACTCTTGTAAGTACAATGGATTTGTAAAGAGAATGGCTCAGTGGAATCATAGATTTGCAAGGAGATGCTGGCAATTGATTTTTACTCACTGGGGTTCTAGAGAGACTAATGGCTGGGCAAATCTTTATTTTAAACGTATATGCACTGTGAGTATACTTGTACGTCTTTAATCTAGACTTTTTGCACTCACGCCACGGGCTGAGGGGTTCACGTGTGGGGTGATGTCCGCATGTACAGGGGATTAGGGTTATGTTGAATGAACGGGCTGCAATGAGGGATATAAATTACTTGAATAGATGCATGGGAAATTCAATAAGAGAAAAGGCTAATGAGAAAAACTACGAGTCTGGAAATCACGGAGGGTTTTCCCTCTTTTGTTTTGTCTTGTTGTAGAATTGTGTATCCTCTTGGAAATCTCCAGACAGAGTGACGTTGGGGCAAAACCCAAATATACAAAGTAAAAAGGTAAAGAATACCAGATTAGGGGTACAGACCAGTAAATAGGGACCAACACCCTGACGAATGCCAGAGGTACCCTGTTGGGCGCAAAAAGGCTGGCAGAAACATGTTGGTTTTTGCAGTGGGGATAGAAGGGTCGTTACCTTCCCTGAATACCCCATACCGTTGGTTTTAATCCTGCCAGAGGTTGACAAAAAAATAAAAACTGTGGGTTAACCTCGAGACAGTTTTACATTTATATCTGCACCTCTCTTGGTCCCTTCTTCCAGGAGAAGATTTGTTTTCCTTTCTATTTGAGTTACACTTTTGTGTTTCGTTTTGATTTTCTTTATTACACTCTACCCTCACCACTATTCTTCATCTTCTTACTAAAAAATTGCGCTCCATCCAGGGTGTTGGTCTGCACCTGGATGTATGATGCGGCCCAATGATGAAGCATGACACTATCAAGTGTGTGAGGGCAGTATTAAGACATCTTTTGATTTTCCCACATTTAGCGTCTAGTAAAGTTATATGTGTTATATAGTGTTTCTCTGTCGTGTGAGATAAAATTTCGGTAAGGGAGTCAGAGAAAGCTCAATCCCTTGTCTCTTCAATTTTGTGATATCCAGTGTAGCACGGCCGCTGAGCCGTAGAGACGTTAACAGGAATTACCTGTATCTAAAAAATCCCCAATAAGGTTCTATTAGAATCTAAAATGGAGGAACAAGGCCTCTCCTATGGAGATGAGGCCGCAGCCAGAATTTTAGCATGCCCTTCCCTTTTGGGGGACACCGCACTTACACAGGCACTCACACAGGTGGAGGGGTGGGATTCACTGACGGAATTAAAAAGGACACAGGTTAAGACCATTTTACATGGGGCAATACTCACTGAGTATTTGAGAGCCAATGCAGCACCGGGGGTCCTCCTTGTAGTCAACGAACCTTTAATCTTCTTGGAAGATGCCACGTTTAGAAAAAATTGGTTGTTGATTGCTTGGAGATGCTCCAGAGATTGGCTAATTCTTATTATAGATACAGCCAAAAAAATCTCTGACGATCTTTTGATCCAAATCCAAACAAGTGAGGACAATTTGAGAACTTAAATTCAAATCTCAGTGTTCAAAAAGAAATTGAAAGAGACGAACAAAGAAGTGAAGGAGTATAAAGATTACTTGGTCAATTCTAAGGTACAAAAACTACAAAAAGATCTGAAGAATTCTCCAGGGAAAAAGTCTATCCGTATATAAATGATGAGTATGTGAAGAATAAAGAAAATCAAAACACACAGAAAAAGCCAACACGTCAGAACTCAGACAACTCTAGTTCGGGAAGTGAGAGCAGCGATAGTGACTATAGACCCAGATACAGGGGTAGGGGCTGGTCGAGGGGATATATGCGACCCTACCAGCAAGGACCACAGATGGGATTTGGTTGGCCTCCCATGTACCCTCCGATGGGCCCACCCCAATTCTTCCCGAAAGAGTATCCGCCTTTTTTAGAGAGAGGCAGGGGGAGAGGCAGGGGGAGACAGAAACCACAGAGAGCACAGAGAGTACAATGGGAAGATATGAACCAGAGGATAACTCGCAGCATGGCCCGAGAAGGGGAACCGAGTACCAGCAGGGACCAAGTCTAGTTATGAATTTAAGCAACAAGATTCTGACACCTATACAAGGAAGGGTGTTATCGAGAGGTCTAGGATTTGTGCCTACTAACCAACCCGACACGTTTAAACTTAAGTGTGAACTAGCTGGGTTTTTTCGTAGATACGTCTACGAATATTCTTTGAAGGAAAGGATAATATTGAACAGGAGGACGATACAGGATTTAGGAATAAGTCTACATTTGTTCCTACCCTGAATCAGTTACCTCCAGAAGTGGGAGTGTTTGAACAGGCAGTCTTAAGAGAGGTAGACCTCTTGGCAACAACAAGAGCCAATAAAACCTTTTTTAATCTATCCTCATTGGAGAACCAGGCCCTGAATGAACTAACGGATGACGTGTCAGTTGTTATAAAACCTGCTGATAAGGGTGGTGCAATAGTGATCCAAGATCTAGACACTTACAATTCTCAATGTTTGCTTCTGCTGAATGACAGAAGGAATTATACAACTCTAGATAGGGATCCAACGGAAGAGCTAAGGGTTCAGATCTCCTCGCTTGTAGAAGAAGCATTGGCTAATGATTGGATCAGTCAAAAGGAGGCACTATTTTTGTGCAATCAGTATCCTATTGTACCTTACTTCTACACTTTACCTAAAGTGCATAAACCTGTACGACCTCCACCGGGGGGTCCCATCGTTTCTGGTGTGAATTCAGTCTTGGAACCTCTATCAAAATTTTGCGATTTCTTGTTACATCCCATTGTACAAAAGATGCCTGCGTATTTAAAAGATACCCGGGAGGTATTAAATCTCATTAAGAACTTGGAATTCGATAGAGACAGAGATCTTGTAATTGGGTTGGACATAGAATCTCTATATCCAAACATCCCCCAACGAGAGACCTTGAGGGTGATCGAAAACATTCTTTTTGCAGAAGATTGGGAATTCCAGACCCCAAGGGCATTTATACTTTGCCTCTTGGAATTGGCACTCACAAAGAACTTTTTTAAATTTGGAGATCAATTTTATTTACAAACCCATGGTACATCCATGGGGAGTTCCTGTGCCCCCAGCCTGGCTTGCCTCTATGTCTCTAAGTTTGAGGAAGAAACAATTTTTCCATCTACCAATCTCTTTCTGAATCATATAAGGGATTGGCATAGATATATAGATGATGTCCTTATCATTTGGAGGGGAAATAGAGTTTCGGCTGAAACTTTTTTAACCTGGCTCAACCAAAGGAATCCGTTTCTCTTTTTCACTGGAACGATTACGGATGATACTCTTACTTTTCTTGATTTGAATATCAAAGCAGAGGGAGGGACTCTAACCAGCAGTGTTTTCCATAAAGAAACTGATAGAAACAATCTATTATCGTTTCATAGCTTCCACCCTCGGTCATTGAGGGAAAATCTACCCTATGAGCAGTTTCTGCGTCTTCGTAGAAACTGCTCACATGTGGCGGATTACAAAAAGGAAGCAGAGAATCTGAGTGCAAAACTCAGAAATAGAGACTATCCTGAGATTGTAAACAATAAAGCACAAAAAAGAGCTAGGAATTGCGACAGAGATGTTCTATTGGAAACCAATGTAAGAGAGACAATGGAAAGGAGCATATGTGTGACGACATATAATACAACATCTAACCATCTAAAGAAAATTATACAGAAAAAATGGCAAATTTTGAATTCAAATGGATTGAACCAACCTGTCCCATTGTTCTCTTTTAAGAAGAGTGCGAGTATCAAGGACATGATCGTGAATACGCGTCCGAGGCCACATAGGGACGTTGGTAACTTGCGAAGTCACAACCAATTTCTCCCACCAGTGGTAGGTCATTATTCGTGTGGCTACTGCAGAGCTTGTCCAGCTTCAATCAATGGAAAAAGCATAGACATTGGTTTGAATCGCCCCTGGGAACTGAGACAACACTCCACATGCAATACAGAAGATGTTATCTATTTACTGAAATGCCCCTGTGAGATGCAATATGTAGGCATGACAACTCGAAATGTGAAAACTCGCATATTAGAGCATATGAGCACGATACGTTGTGGCAAGACCAATACAAAACTCACGGCTCATTTTTTTTAGCACAAACACAATGAAAAGGATCTGAGGTGGTTAGTACTGGATAAACCATTCATTCCGCCAAATATGAGCGATATTTTGAGCTTCCTCCTATTGAGAGAACAGAGATGGGTGGAAAGACTGAAAAGCAATACTAAGGGATTCAATGATGGGATCCCCTGGTTCCAATTGTATGGAATCATGAAGCAATGAAATTGAGAGAGACAGACACTTGACAGATCAAGATTGGTTTTCCGCTCTGTGGGATATATTAGAGAGAGTTGGTTCTGCAAAAACCCTTTGAGACATTATATATGCAAAATGGTAACCTGTTTTGCACATATTATTTTTCCTTCAGTTGATGAAACATATGTGTTTGGGCAAAGTCAAACCTCTTTCTTAATCATTTGAGGCTTTGCTCGTATGTGTAGGAGAACTTAGTAATGGCTGCCAAGCGAGCTGCCCCGAATACACAGGCTACAGCTAGGGCCTCTTTCTATGGCTATGGATCTGAGAGCAGGCTGGGAAGGATGCGAGCGTGGCTGATAGTAATGGTGGATATCGCGCATGCTGGCTCCTTATATAGAGGCTAAACAAAAAAGACCCGTATCGTCGGAGGACATACAAGGGGAGATCGGAGACAGTGTCTCTTTGGAGTAGTGAGTACATATTGTTAGGTGTGGTGGTAAAAATATCTTGGGTGTATTGTTGCTTTCAGATTACTCCTAGCGTTATTATCGGTGGGACTCTGAGCTGTATTTTTAAGAAAAGCAGACGATATTAGTGGGGTGAAGTTTGTTTTACGATATTTGTAGTCAAACACAGGTTGATGAGTGTGAGTTGGTGACAGACGACTGGGAGAATTATTGCACTAATTTTGTTGCACTAATATTGCTGCCCCGTTTTTTGTCTACCTTGCTCTCCCCTATACTTGATGGTGCACAAACATCCAGAGTGTGACGACAAGAGCACCATCCCCCGTAGTCCCGGGTTCAGAATAAAAACTCGTAGACTCTTGTAAGTACAATGGATTTGTAAAGAGAATGGCTCAGTGGAATCATAGATTTGCAAGGAGATGCTGGCAATTGATTTTTACTCACTGGGGTTCTAGAGAGACTAATGGCTGGGCAAATCTTTATTTTAAACGTATATGCACTGTGAGTATACTTGTACGTCTTTAATCTAGACTTTTTGCACTCACGCCACGGGCTGAGGGGTTCACGTGTGGGGTGATGTCCGCATGTACAGGGGATTAGGGTTATGTTGAATGAACGGGCTGCAATGAGGGATATAAATTACTTGAATAGATGCATGGGAAATTCAATAAGAGAAAAGGCTAATGAGAAAAACTACGAGTCTGGAAATCACGGAGGGTTTTCCCTCTTTTGTTTTGTCTTGTTGTAGAATTGTGTATCCTCTTGGAAATCTCCAGACAGAGTGACGTTGGGGCAAAACCCAAATATACAAAGTAAAAAGGTAAAGAATACCCGATTAGGGGTACAGACCAGTAAATAGGGACCAACACCCTGACGAATGCCAGAGTGACCCTGTTGGGCGCAAAAAGGCTGGCAGAAACATGTTGGTTTTTGCAGTGGGGATAGAAGGGTTGTTACCTTCCCTGAATACCCTATACCGTTGGTTTTAATCCTGCCAGAGGTTGACAAAAAAATTAAAACTGTGGGTTAACCTCGAGACAGTTTTACATTTATATCTGCACCTCTCTTGGTCCCTTCTTCCAGGAGAAGATTTGTTTTCCTTTCTATTTGAGTTACACTTTTGTGTTTCGTTTTGTTTTTCTTTATTACACTCTACCCTCACCACTATTCTTTATCTTCTTACTAAAAAATTGCGCTCCATCCAGGGTGTTGGTCTGCACCTGGATGTATGATGCGGCCCAATGATGAAGCATGACACTATCAAGTGTGTGAGGGCAGTATTAAGATATCTTTTGATTTTCCCGCATTTAGCGTCTAGTAAAGTTATATGTGTTATATAGTGTTTCTCTGTCGTGTGAGATTAAATTTCGGTAAGGGAGTCAGAGAAAGCTCAATCCCTTGTCTCTTCAATTTTGTGATATTTACTATTTGTGAAGACAGTTTCTCATTTCCTCATAGTGCTCTAAAATTGAGTGTTAACTGTATGCTGCAGCAATAGAAACAACACCTGCTAGCTCCGCTTTATTTGCTTTTCTTTATGTTTATCATTTCCTTGTAGCGTCACGTTGCTGCATTAGGCGTCACAAGCTGACTGCAACGCTGACTTTACTTTTCAAAATGGCCTCTATCACGTCGGCGTAACGTAGACCTCGGTAGTGTGCCTGGAAATCAGCTGGTTGCATTCTAATCAGTCAGGCACCTACGTCACGAATTCTGTTGAGATTTGCCAGTTGCCTGCCGCTTGCAGATCAGTTAAACTGAAACAACAGCAATCCTTGAATTTCACCACAATTTCCATTTGACAGTGATACTTTCACTCGTACTGCATATTTTTTATTTTCCTTAATGCGTCAACTTTTCTTCACATTTCACATTTTTCGTCATCAGAAATTTAGATTCACCTCTTTCCTTAAATTTCTTTTTCTTCTTCCTTTAGTCCGCTTGAATATCTTTACGATTGTTATTATATATTTTTCTGGTTGACTGACCTTGTGGTTTCCTTTGTCTTCTATTCCTCAATTCTCCTTTATTTTATATATATTATTTTTCCTTTCCTTTACTGTCAATTGTCACGTGTAGATTCACCTGTTGGTGCTCGTCGACATAATTTGTAAAGATACTCCGCACCATGTGGGTTTA
Source organism: Triturus cristatus (assembly GCF_964204655.1). Classification (NCBI taxonomy): domain Eukaryota; kingdom Metazoa; phylum Chordata; class Amphibia; order Caudata; family Salamandridae; genus Triturus; species Triturus cristatus. The sequence goes on from NC_140592.1 coordinate 909,682,709, forward strand.
GTTATCTTCTTTATTGCAATGCACCAACACAGGCTCCATGGAATTCGGAGCGTAACAAACGCCTCCACTCAGCCGGTCACCAGCTGTCAACTGTCAACATTCCAGTGACGACAGCTGGTGACGTAGGGAGCAGGGGTACGGTGTCCGTAGTGGACACAAGACAATCATAACAGTAAGCCCCTTCCCCTACAACCCCAGTGTAATTCCGCGTTCTGCCTGAGCAAGATATCCAAGATGGCTGCTGCGAAACAAACACGGGACTATGAGGGTGGCAGTCTAGTGATGCAATATAATGTGACTGCCTCGGCCCTAGAAGCGTCCCAAGAATGAGGAAGGGGTGTGGACGAAGACGCGGAGATTGAGGAGGAAGCCGGCGAAGTGGAGGATGAGACACCGGAGAACAAGACAGCTGCGAAATCAGGACGGGAACTCCTCGGTAAAAACAGCGTTGGAAGTCAGGAGGGGAGCCAGAAGACGCCGCCTCCAACACCGGAGAAGCCAAAGAAAGACCGTCCAGAGGCACGGCTGTTCAGTCCAGCCATCCCGCGGAGCCAGAGGACACTGTGACTCCCTCTGCCATGACCCCGGAGGGCTGTGGCCACAAGCAAGTGTCTCTTTTGCAATATTTTTCCCTATGGAGGAGGTGGGGAGGGGTGAATGGAAGCACCACCTCTTCACTTTAGACAGCAGAGCACGGGAGCACGGTCACTGGGGTGCTTGGGTGACGGTAACCTATGGCTTTGTCATACCCCACTCTGACATTATTGTAAATATCTTTGTTTGAGGGAGAGTCCACCTAACCGCTGGGACCTGGACAGGAGAGGAGACCCCGTGCTGTACACCAGGAGAGGAGCTGGGACTGTGACAACCCTATAGATTCAGTGGACATTTTTTTTGTTTTGGCTACCTACCTTGCCTATTTTTCTTTCTTATAATGGCTCAATGTGCCCGCTATGTGACGGACACCTTCCCCAAAAGTAGTGAATATAGTGGCGTTCCCCGATAATAAAGGACACCTACCTATACTAACCCTCTTCCTTGCCCCTAGTGACCACACCCACCAAATCTTGTGTGGCCCATTTACCTTCCCACTTTGGAAATGGATTTACACCATCTCTTGGCTGGAGTAAATATTTACCATTTCCAGAGTGGAAGGGAGTGGAGGGGCAACTTCCTGCACAAAAACAATCCTGAGAGGCATACTTCTCTTTCTATGTGTTAAGTAACAAGGAGAAATAAAGATATTTCTCCTCGTTATGCCTCACCTGAGAAGGTGTATCTTTTTGGTGCATTCCCAGGTCTACCAGTTCTGGCAAACCTGGGAATGTGTCAAAAACAATGGGAGTTGTGTGGCAACACTCACGCAACACCTTGGTAATGCCTTCCCAGGGCAGAGTAAGGCAACGCAGCACTTTGCACTGAGTTTCCTTACTTCAGATTTCAGGAGCCACTAAGGGCCTTGCAAAGTGGCCTTGCATGGCTTCATAAATCACATGTAAGATTTATGTCGCTCTTGCACCACGTTGCGTGGTGCAAGAGTGAAAGAGCCGGCTCACAAAAAGGCCCCAAAGCATCTCCTTCAAGAAACCATGTTGAGAGAATTTCTTGATGTCAAAGCTGAGTGATCATTGTGAAGTTATGTGTAATTGTCTTTGACTTGCAATGGAAATATGATCTGCTCTGATATTGAAAAATTTTAAACCGTCTTTTCTGTTGCTTTTTGGAAACTTTTAAAGACTTGTGACTAAAGTCTCTTCCCTAATGAAACAAATACTCAGAAATGCAAAGGAAATAAATATACTGGCTGATTATGGTAGAGTTATAATGTTTTGAAAAATGTTGGTTGCAAAATTAATTATAATTTTTATTAATGTTTCTTGAAGCTAAATAATCCTGCATTGGGACACCTGAGCATTCTAGCAAGGTGGCCATTTTCGCTCATTTGCTTTCTGGATGTCACGGCCCCGTGGAACAATCGGCAGATCTGGGAATCACGAATGTATGACGTTACGACGCATACATTTACAATGCATGCCTTTACAACACAGTTTTTACATCGCAACCTCCTTTACAACGCATACATTTACATCGCATTCCACTACAACAAATTTCTTAAAACTACATTTACAACGCATTATACCTTTACAACGCATACCATTAAATTGCATTTAAGGTAAGTGTTGGATACTGTAGGGGTAAAAATTACTATTCTAACTCCAGGGGGTGCAACAGTAGGGTAAGTGTTGGATAGTGTAGGGGTAAAAATTACTTTTCTAACTCCAGGGGGTGCAACAGTAGGTGTTGGATTGTGTAAGGGTACTATGCATTGTAATGGTATGCGTTGTAATGACATGCGATGTAGTGCCTGCGTTGTAGTGACATGCGTTGTAGTGTCATGCATTGAAGTGACATGCAATGTAATGGCTGCATTGTAGGGACATGCGTTGTAAAGGATGTTGCGATGTAATGACTGCATTGTAAATGTAGTGCGATGTAATGACTGCGTTGTTAAGGTTGTTTCCCAGGAATCACAGGTAACGTAACACAGTAAAGCAATAGAATATTGAGTGTGCTGAAAAGATACCAGGTGTACTTCTGAGAACCCTGTGAGACATTCCAAATATGAACCTATTACCAATATGTGGAGCTCTCCATAGCCGAGAACTCTATAGAAGGGCAAAAGGATCTGCTCTGCAAATGCACATTTGTTGTCTTCACAGGACTGAGGGCCCGATTCACAAAGGTATAGTTCATCATCAAAGTAAGTTTTCAAACAAATAACCTGCTAGGAATTCACAAAGCTACACACCCATTTTCATGTGTGGTCTTTTCCACCATGATAGCTGAGTTCTCCACACCTATAAATCCCACTATGGCCTAGAAAATGGCATTCCAGTTCGTGGTTATCCTTCAAAGCCAGTAAATGCCATGAAACGTGTGTGTTTGGGGCATTCAGAAACTACTCTCATTCCATGCCTTCAAGGCACAAAGGGGTAAGAATCACCCCCAGATTTGGTGTGGGTAGTGGGTAAGGTTTTCTCCATGGGCAAGCATATGTAAACAACACATTCTGGTTACATAGTGGATCCTATTTCACATGTCCATATCAGTGATTTGACGGTGAGCTGAAATTCTCTGTGTATTTCTGGATCTGGACATCCAAGCCTTCGCAATCCTTGTCTCCCAGTGCTAAGGGAGACACCTTCCAGTAACCATGTTGCTGCCAACACCAGGTAGCCCCTAGGTGGAAAGTGCCTTCCAGAAAAGGCCCTAAGGGAATAGGAGGAAAATCCCCTAGGGCAAAAACCTTTTTGATGACAAGCACTTTTTGCAGGATAAAGAGAAGGCCAAAACTTCTGGGGATGGAAGCAGCAGGAATTGGAGAGAAGGGGACAGGAGGCACAAGACGATGTAGGGCAAACAGGGAGCAAATCAAGATAGAAAAATACCCAAAACATGAAAAGGGAAAGGAGCAGACACTACGACTGGAGCACTCAAAGTGTTGCAAGTCAACCAGTAACCAGCAAGCTGCCCCTTTAATAGGAGAAGGACAGGAAGTGCCCAGTGCACATACCTTGAATTGAGCAGCTTCCCTCAAAACCCTATGGAGGGTGGTCATTTTGGATTGGGCAGGTTTAAGGCTTCCCTGAGGCTTGAGTGAAGCACTCTGGGAAGGAGAACTAAGTTGGAAACTCTGTTCCCAAGTATGGCCCCAGGGAGAGTAATGCAGGCCGTGTGGTAGAACCAGCAGGCCATCCACCATGATGTGAGTTTCCTGGAAGGGGGCGGCGGCCCACAAGCACACTTGTTCTCCCTCTTGCCTGTAGGTCACTATGCAGACTGTGCGCCTTCTCCCGCTGATGACTCTTTTTCTGTTTTCACAAACTATGAGTTAATAGTAACTTTATGACTGTAGAAACTCCGCAATCTGGGAGGAGAACTCTGGCCATAAAAAGATAGGACAGGCCCTTTTAATGTGCAGCATTCTCCACCTCTACTGCAGAGTCTCCACAGTCATAAAGAAAGTTTTAAATTGTAGTTTGTGAATTCTGAAAGAGTAAACTTACACAAAAGTGTAAGTTTACCTTTGTGAATCAGGCCCAAATTGTTCAGGAAAAAAATGTGCCTCTGTGTACAGGGTACAAAAAACAGCCTGAGCCCATTGTAGCAGCACCTAGAGGCTTATGAAATAAAGAACCGAGGAAAGCGACCTCATTTAGGGGCATATTTACAAGCCCCTAATGCCTCAGAGCGTCACTTTTTCTAGCGCTCCGGTGGCATTGCTCTCTACCCCATATTTACAAGGTGGCATTAAGTCACTTAACATGGATTAACGCCACCTTGTAAATATGCCCCTACCGCATCAGTCCGCTGCGGCAAAGGTGCAGCAATGGGTGTGGCTGTGGGTTTTCACCCGCCAAAAACTAAGGCCGGATAAAACCTGTCTTAGGATGGTGATACAAGGAGAAATTATTAATTTCTCCTCATGTTTTGCTCTTTCAATGTGTGCTGCATTCTGTAGCACACATAGAAACAGCAATTCGCCTTTAAAGATTGTTTACTTGCAGGAAGGTGTCCCTTCCCGCACATACAAAATTGACCTTGCAGCGCAGACGACCTTGCAACATGGCGCAAGGGTGTCTGCGCTGGAGCTAAGTAGCTTTTTTAGCACCAGGGCTACGGGAAACACAGGGGTGCACTATATTTTTTTAATACAGTGCATCCCAGGGTTTTAAAAATGTCGGAGCACAGTGTTGTTAAATTTGGCGTAACACCACGGTCCGACATTTATTTTAGTAAATATGCCCTTTAGTTTTCTTTTTATGTCTTGAGGATTTTATGTTTGAAACAAACTGAATATGACCTGTAACTAAAGTAAAAGATAACAGGTAACCAAGAAAGAGCTTTTAAACAAGATTATAAAAAATTATATTTGGTTTTTTCATGACTTCACGGCTTCAATTTTGTTTAGATTCCATAAAGAAAAGTGATCTAGGGCAAAGAGAATACACAACTGAACTGTGACGCACTGCAAAGTACAATAATGAAGAAAAAGAGCACAATTTATTTCAGCCAGAGAAGGGGGTGACAGGCTGTATGTGATATTAGTGCATGCATAAATATCATGTCTTAAATAAGATTTGCACAAATAGTGTCACAGGCACATACATGTCAATCACGGGTTTTGAGAGAAAACAAACAACGGTCATTGCGGGTCACAAAAGAGGCCAGCCATGGCACGACTCTCTCAATCTTTATCTTATCTACAATATAATGTGTAGCCTATAAATCGAATAACATGAGGGCAGATGTCAATCAAAAATCATCAGAGGCAGCAATGTCTATTTTTTTCATAATTAAAGCCAGCCAGTGTGTACAGGTCCAGTAAATGTTTGTTTTCATAAGTGAATGTGTATAGTAGTCCCACAGACAAGCAAGTTAGTCAGAAACAAATTGCTTTTTAAGATGTTTATTAAAAATGTATTAGCAGCACTGTAGTAAGCATTATATCTGGCTTGTAAATCACTCATTGCAAGCCACGTTACACATAAGTCAGTATGCAACATTTGTAATTGGACAGGCTGACCACAATAGAACTCAGGTCTGCAACAGGGACCAAGTTAGGCCCGCGGAACAAAAGTACCCTAAATCTTGGTTGTGGAGCGATGCAAAGTTCTGCTTCAAGGAGAGTCATGCAGCATAGGCGATGCAAGTTCATTGCGTGGAGATGCGTCACAAGCAGGGGTTACAAATTGCATGTACTGACGATGTGAAGTCCGTGCAGGGAGATGCATCATGCAGCGGTGGTTCTGAGAAGCTGTGGTGGTGTTGCAATGTCCTGCATTGAGATCAATCACTCATCGATGGTTCTAAAGGTCTGTGATGCGAAGACCTGCTTCATGCATTTTATAGGATGTGGAGTCTTGTGAAGCGATGTGCCCTTAACATTAGGTCTGGCTGGGACCACAGATGGGCTGGCAGTGCATCTCCAGGCCCCCTGCCACGGGTCCAGAACTGGGGTGCCAGCACTTGGGGGGGCAGGGATCACAGCTGGCAGAGTCAAGGTACTGGGTTCAAGGTTGTTGGAGTCTGTTCTGTCCCTGAGGCTCTTATCAGGAGGCCAGCCAACTAACCCCTGTAGTCACTCTAGTGGTCCTGGGTTCAAGGTGCAGGTCTGGTCCTTCACGCAGGCAGAAGAGCACAAGAGTAGCAGAGGAGCAGTCCTTCTTGCTGCAGAGCAGCACTGCACTCCTTCTAAGCCTTCCACAGCTCCAGAGGTGTGCTGAAGAGTTGGGTCTGAGGGTCCTTTATTTATACCTGGTGCCCACTTTGAAGTAGGAGAATGTTCTGGAGGTTTCCACCCCCAGATGTTTTTCTGGGGTCACAAAAGACTAGTGTTGGACCATTTGTGAAAGTGTTCAGGCAGAGTCTTTGTGATGTGCAAGTATGGTAGGTTATAGCTCCTCCACCTAAACAAGTTAGAGATGGCCCATCATGCCATCACCTGTGGCTCTTTTTTATACTGTCTGGGAGCAATAAGCAAAGAACAACTGCTAGCTACTCCTAGTTATGTGACCAAGTAAACATGCCGCAGGCACCAAACGGTTGGAACAAGAAAATGTGAGGTTTCTAATAGTGGCATTTTCAGAATTGTGACTTATCAATTAAGGTGGGCTTTAAATTATAAATCTTTAGACACCAAACTTGAGATTTCTGCTTGGTCCCTATTACAAATTATCAATTATTAAATGTAATAAGTTAACCCAATGTTATCCCATGCGAGAGGTAGGCCCTACAGTAGTGAATACCATATTTTACTATCAGGACATGTAAAAGTACATATCCAACCTTTTAGATACACTGCATCTTGCCCTATTGGTTGTTTAGTGCCTACCCCAGGGGCGACATATGTAATAAACAGGAAGTTTTAAGCTTGACAAAAGGTTTGTTTTGTCAGGTCAAATGGGCAGTTTAAAACAGCACACACAGGATGCAATGGCAGGCCTGAGATGTTTAAAGGGCTATTTAAGTTAAGTGGGTGGCACTATGAGTGCTGCAGGCCCACTAGTAGAATTTAATTTACAGGCCCTGTGTCCATGTGGTGCCACTTTACTAGGGACTTACAAGTAAATTAAATATGCCAATTGGGTGTAAGCCAATGTTACCATGCTTAAAGAAGAGAGCACAAGCACTTGAGCACTGGTTAGCAGTGGTAAAGTGCGCAGAGTACTAAACACGATAAAAACAAGAGGCTTCAAGGCAAAACTTTGGGGGAAAACGACACCAAGGATGTCAGGTCCAGCAAAAAGGCAAAGTGCAACATGTGCCCTTTTCAGAGGATGGTTATAGTTTATTTGTTTACTTTACTCATCCATATTTCTATTCATCAAGATCATTTATTTTTCTGAACATCTCATATTTATATCAACAAGTTTGACCAGACAATTAAGAAACATTTATCCATAGAACTCCGCAAGTTAACTACTTTAAATGTTTTCATTTAATTTAACATTATTTCCTACTGGGTTTTATTTTAAGTTCCTACCTCCATTATTTCTATGGAAGAGCGTGGCAGTACCAGAGATTAGTTGTGTGTAGTGCCAGACTTACTACTGTTTTTTAGTAGTAAAATATACTTGGAGTTTGTGAATACCGAAAAAAAGTTAACTTACTCAAACATATACCTACCCAAAAGTGTGTTACATTTGTGAATAAGGCCTATAGACTGTATTACTTGTGGTGAACGCCAGTCCACCCCAACTAATAAATCATGTTTTCATACTATTGATTACAAATTCCAAAATAGTGACATGATGTTCTGCTCCTAATGCAAATTTCCTAAAAATAAAGTTAACCAATTACTACAAATCAATTTGACAAACCCCACATTATCATATCAGTCTTTAGGGCAATGCTACATACAAAATGGATCTACCACTGAATTCGAGACAGGAGTGTAGTGGCAAAGACCAGACAGTTTCCTTTACCAAGGTACTTCTAGTGAATTGATTGAATGTTTCAAAGAGGCGAACCAAATTGGAGCTCCTTATTCTAGTTTAGAAAGTATTATAGAGCTCTGTATCTGTCGCTTTGGATAGGAAACTCTTTTGGCAAGATAAATAGTGTTAAAGCAAAACAACTGGCAAACAACAGACACAAATAATTGATAAGCTTATGGCTCTCATGCTTCCTGTATCTCTCAACAGAAACAATGTGTGTGCTTAAACTATGCAATGAAGAATCTATCAACTAGCACCCCTCTCCTGTGAAAGAATTCAGAAATGGGCAGCATTGTATAGCTAGTGGACATTTTACATAATTCAGGTATAACTGTGCAACCCCCTAAGATAGGCTATTTTATGACACAATAGTATCCCTTCCCTCCCAGCAACGTAAATGGGTGCTGTCCCCACAAGCAACAGACGAAGACTCAGACAAAACAAAAACCCCAGAGCACAGCCTTCTTGTGTATGTCAGATATGATCTCACACTTCTCAAAGACCATGGAGTTAGTGAAGCACCTGTCTGGGATTGTAACAGAGCTCTCAAAGCTGGGAGCAGTGAGAAGAGACTTCTCTGCCAATTCTAATGGGTAAGCACTGCATTTTGCTATTGTCATCTCATTTAAGAATATTTTCATAATGGTCCACACAGGTACTTACTAGTACACAAAAATATATTTTGCAATGAAATACATGTGCTACTGAACTTTCATGAAGGTGACTGAAGTTAGCATCCAAATCGGCCAGCATCTTATCCGCAGGCAACATATTATTCAAAGTACATTCTATTTACTAACCATTACATCATTCAAACAGCTGCGTTTAATCAGAATTAATACTATCATAGTATAAGGATACATATTAAACCTGTGAATAAATGAGTCACTTTTAACAATTAAATGCATGCATGCTTGTGTGATTAAACAAGTAAGGATCAGTTTTATACATGTAATAAATGTAGGCAGACTAACCTTATTATCATTATGGCTAGTTGTTTCAAGTCTTTAAAAGGAAAAACGTTGTGCATGACCCAACCTGCATTTTTCGAACAGCCGGGCACCAAACGGGCTATATTGAAAAGTGGGTTATTGGTAGGTGTAAGTATGCACCTAGCATTAGTAATAAATCCACTAACACAGAATAAGGTCCAGTAAAAGTCTCAGTAAATTAGCCCCTTGCTCAACCCTTGGTAGCTGACAATGAGCAGTCAGGCCTAACTTAGGAGACAGGAGTGTAAAGAATTTAAAAAACACCAATACATCAAACAAGTTAAACAACAACACACAATAAAAATCAAATACCACTTTCTAAAAATAGGAAATACATTTATAACCAGCTCGACAAAAATCCAATGCAGGGAGCCGGAGATATGAATTTTTAAAGATTAACCATTTTACAGTGCTTAAAAGCCTATAGTTCCACTCTGGGACATCTGGTCAAGCCTGACCTTGATGGAGCTCTGATCAGATTCACTAAGAGGGAGAACCCAGTCAACATTTTACCTTTACACTTAGAAACTTTTCTGGAGCTTTCTCTTCCGACGTCGCTTAGGCCAGATTCCGAAATGGTTCATCTACTTTACTTTCCGTGAGGCCTCAGTCAAATCCCAGAAGTCCGGAGCTTTCAATGGGATGAATCTAAAATCCTGGCTGGGTCGCAGTTGAAGGTAGTGGGCTTAACTCTCTCGGTCAGGTCTTCACCTCATAGAGCTTTTGGCCAAAAGTTCTCCAAATTTACGGATGTGCTTACTGAAATTCTCCTTGTAGGTTCAAAGTGTCCAAATCACCAATCCAAAGGTATGGAATCTCCTAGATGGTCTCTAGGATGTCTGGACCAAAAAAGATGTCCTGTGATTTGCTGCCTCGAGCCTACCGTCTTCCTTGATAGATCGATGTTGCGACGAGCGACTGCAAACCCTGAGACCGGACACGGCGAGCTGGCTGCTGAACTCCTTGCTACAGGTGGCATTGCGGTGGCTTGCTGTCGCTTATGCTTACCGCATAGCTTGGAAACACTGAGAATGATGGTGTCGGTGGCTACGGGGGAAACCGCAGATGGCGGTGAGAGGAGGCAAGACAGGGAACACCAGAGCCGCTGGAACCTCCTGCGGCAGACCCATACTACCGGCAGGCTCTCAGCCAACGGGAGCTAATAGAGTCACAGCAGAGTGCAAACAAGGCAGCGGTGCTGGTACGGGGGGGAAAAGAAAAGCAGGACACTGGAGTAAAAAAGACAACTATAAAGCCAGCAACTCAGTTAGAGATGGACCTGCACAACCCACTCTAGTTTCTATGTTTGCCAGCCTCTCTTCTTCTGACCCCCATAAAAGAAAAACGAATAGGGTAAATGAAGCCTTGGGTGATGGAGGGGCAGGTAACATAGCACACGGTGAGGTATCAGGAGGTGCCGCTAGTCCTCCTGATTCATTGACCTCCTGTCCTGAGACTTTAATAAATGAAAATCAAAAGGAGGAAAAGAGCCAGCTGGGCATGGAGAGGACTGGAGCACAAAATACGGAAAGTGAGACATCCAGCCAGATTAAGGAAAGCATGGGAAAGGCAAGATTTGAGACTTCCTTTGGTGTCGGGCTCCCCAGTATTGCGTTACGATGTAGAGGAAAACTACCACCTGATGCAGTAGGCGAGAGGTTCTTCTCGCTAATTGATGAGTCAGACCCCTCCGGGCAGGAAAATACCTCATCCAGCAGTGAAGGTTTCTTAGAATCTGGCAGTAGTGCCTCAATAGATATGACCCAAACAACACAGAGGAAGAAGCTTATGGGGAAAAAAAGGAAAAACAGCCAGAGGCAGTATGCCGGCAAGCAGTTAAAGTGGGATTACGCTGATACCCGCTTGTATCTCAAGAAGAAGGACCGTAAGAAGGTCCGAAAGAAGAGCCAAACATGGACACACAAGCAAAAGAACCCACATTAACAGTGATTTTTATGTCCATCAAACAGATGCAAGAAGAAGTTAGGACTGATGGGACAGAGCCAGGGTTGCAACTAAAAAAGTACAAGCAGGACTCTGTAAAATAAATAAAAAATGTGGAAACATTGCTGAGCGGTTGACATCTGTGGAAATGCGGACGGAGACTCTCGAAGTTGAGGTGGAGTCTCTGAAAGCTCAGAACACCGGCCAGGAAATCCTTTGTCTGATGTAATGCTCAAACACAAGGGAGAGGACGGTAGTAACCCCAGACTGTACATAGTGAATGTTTTGAAGAACACTTTCCCAGAGCATGTGAAGTTAGACTGGGATAATGAAATCCAACTTGCTCACCGAGTCCCATTAATGATGAAAAAACAACCTCAATAAAGACCCAGGGCTATATTGGTATTCTTTGGGAATTTCCTGCTGAGGCAATTGGTGTACGACCAAGCCCATCCTAACGCTCCAAAATCTTATAACGTGTTCTCATTTTTTGTTAAGGTGGGCTTTGCCCATGCAACTGTGGAACGGCGTTGGCGTTTATAGCAGTTAATTTCTCCCTTTCAAAAAGTGGTGGCAGAGAACTTCTTTCAGAACCTGGCTAGACTTAAAAATAAATATAAAGGAACCTTTCATAGCTTCTCATCTGAGATCCAAGCACAGGGCTTCCTGTAAGAAATAACAAGACAAGACAAAGGGAGGAACCCCCTAAGTGAATGGGTTATATATCGCAGGACTATGCAAGGCTATTTAGAAACAAATGAGTATAGGCAGTCGGTATTGATATTGTATTTTTATTATATCAAAGGGGACAGTGGGGCAGTCTGTCAGATTCACATCGCTTAGGCTATGCCTGATTGCCAATGTTTTGCCCCATGCCTCCATGGCAGCAATGTTGATGATCCTTCTTTATTAGTGTTGCTATCGAATTAATTATCGCATTGGCAATTGCCTATTGTAATGTGTGGGGATTTTAATATTAATCTCGCTAGTGACTGGGGACAGGTGAAGTTACACAGGAAGGAAACCTAAAGTTTTCCAAGCTTTGTGTAATCTTTGTCAGGTGCACGGTTTGAGAGATGCCTGGGCTAAAATGAAACACTTGGAACATGGTTTTACATATTACAGGGCCTCTCACCAGAAACATGTAAGGCTGGATTACTTTTTTGTTTCACATCTGATTAGACAGAAGAGCATAATCAAAAGCTTTCCCAGATATCTCTCAGATCAAAATCCATTGTACTAAAGATAGATGGTGGGGGCTCCAGGAAAAGTCTTCCTCTTGGACTTTCGAAAGAGCGCTGTTGGTGGACGAGGCCTATGTGGGACATATGAGGGAGTGGATCCCAGAATTCCTACATAGAAATCTAGGAACAGCCTCTGTGGGCACAGTGTGGGACACATTAAAGGCAGGGATACGGGGGCAAACAATTCAATACTCAATCAGAAGGAATAAAATGGAGAAAGCGTGCCTTCGATCTTTACAACTAAGTTTGTCCCAGGCTGAAGCCAAGTTGATCACAGCCCTGCAGCAGACAGATGGTGTAGAGGAAGCTCATCTAGATGTAGCACTTATTAAAATCAGCATGTGGGGAGAAACTGCTGAAGAAGACCATAGATAAAGCGACAGTGCACCAAGAGGATATTATGCATGAGTGCAGTGAAAGGGTTGGCCATTTACTCGCAGTTAGGACAAGGCAAGAGCTCACTCGGTGTGAAATTAACGCAGTGAGGGATCCCCTGGTAGGATTAGTATCAGATGCGAATGAAATTCGAGCTGCCTTTTTCAAGTTTTATCAGCCTCTATCTACAGAGGATCAGGGGGAAGAGAGTCAGAAGGAAGAGCGAATAGTGAAATATCTGGAGCAGGCTGCTGGGGTGTCTTTATCAGTAGAAGAGAGGTTCCAGCTTGAACAGCCACTAGATGTGATGAGATTGTCGTAGCCATGTCTAGTTTGCCAAGAAGAAAGGTGACCGGACCTGACCTGATCCCCACAGAATTTTATAAGGTCTTCCAGGAACAACTGAAGTAAATTATGATGACTATGTTTCTGCATATTTCAGAAGGTATGAATCCACCATCATCATGGGCTATGGCAAAGATTATTGTCTTTCCAAAGAAAAACCAACCTAGCGGGTAATTGGGTTCCTATAGACCAATAACCTTAATAAATAGGGATGGGAAAATTTACTCTAAAACCCTTGCCTCTCGTCTATCACTGGTCATTTATAGGGTCGCCTCCTTGAGGCAACATGGTTTTATTCCGGGCAGAGGCACCATAGAACACATTGGAAAGAATATTACACTGTTTGACGTAAGACAAGTGTCAGGAGATCCTATGGCCGCAATCTTGCTAGATGCTGAAAAAGAATTCAATAGAGTCTCCTGGCAGTTTTTATGGGCCTCTATACATGGGAAAGGGAGAGGGGATCAATTCATCAATGCCGTTAAAGCCCTGCATAAGGAACCCAAGGCCAGAGTGTTTATAAACGGGGAATTGACGGAGGCCTTTAAAATAACGAGAGGAATGTGACAAAGGTGTCCCTATTCACCACTCCTATTTGCGATACATATTGATCTCTTCTTGAAATATTTAGAGTTGGCTGTAGACATCCCCACGTTATTTAAGTCGGAACAGGCAGATAAGGTGTTGGCCTATGCCGACGGTATTGCGCTAGTTACATCACATCCAGAAAAGGCTATAAGAAGAATTGAGGCCCAGCGATATGGTGCTTCGTCATTATATGCCCTAAATATGAATAAAACACAGATAGTCACTAATGAATTTGCATTGCTTGTGGATTACAGGGTAGTTAAAAAAGCAATATATTTAGGGGTTATGATAACCGCTGAAATGTACGAGGTAGAAAACTAAAATTTAGAACCTGCTGAGATTAAAAAAGCATTTTAAAAAGTGGATAATTTTCACCTCACATTGATTATGAGAGTAAACCTAGTCAAAATGGTGTTGTTTCCTAAAATGTTGTACTTTTTAAGACCAACCATCCTTTTTTTACAAATTTCTGGTTAAAAACGTTTGAAAGCATATTTGCATAGTTCATCTGGGCATACTCTAGACCCAGAAGATCGATTAAATACCTGTCTTTACCCAGGGAGCGTGGCGCTTGGCTCTACCGCATTTTAAATTATACTGATGGGCGGCCTCCATAGTGCAATATTCAATACTTCTGAAGGTGGATATTTGGATGGGACAGTTAAATTACATCTCCCCCTTTTAACTTGTGATCGGCCATGATGCAAGAGGCTGTCTTTGGCGTCAATTTGATTATGGATACTAAAAAAGGGTGCGTTTTAAGACACTGCTCATGGCTTTTAAAGTATGGTCCTCTGTACAGCACCCAATGGGACTTGGGAAGCTAAATTATTACATGCCCTTTTGACAAAATAAGAATCTGCCTGATATTTTTAATGATCTTTATTTTGATAATTGTATAGAGGAAGGTATAATACATTTAGGCTGCCTTTTTTCCTCATATGGCATAATGTCATTCGAGGAACTAAGAGCGAAATTTGGTCTAACCCATAAGGAATGTTTTAAATATCTACAGGTTAGAGATCTTTTGCAGAAGGGAGGAGGGAATGAGAACTTTGAGAGTTGTGAATTGGTGGACAAAATAATGCAGCCCGTCTCACCCAAAATTGGAATGTTTTATGAGCTGTTGAACGAATATATGAAAGATGATTTGGGAAAATGTTCAAACAAGTGGCAAGGGACATTAGGCATAACAGATACCGATTTTCAAAGCGCCTTATTAAATACTTTAACAATTTTGATGCCTGCTAGCCTCCAAGCACAGTACTATAAAACTTGCTTTGAGTTATATTATACTCCATATCGGATTGCCAAGTGGGGTGAGGAGAAAGGTGTGCACTGTACACGGTGTGCGGACTATAAGGCAGATTTAACTCATATGTTTGCCACTTGTAATGCGTTTGGGCCGCTTATTAGAGAAATTAAGGACATTTTAAAGAAGAATTTGCTACGCCAGGTGAGTGTAACTCCTCCGCTAATTATGGTTGGTATAACCAACTTGGAAAGAAAGGAAGGAGGGGCTCTTGTATGCATAGCAATGGCAGCGTATGGAATATGTATAGCCTCAGCTTGGCTGGACCCTATCCCCTCCGCATTCCATCAGTGGTTAGATCGCCTGTTGGGTACTCACAATCTTGAGAAAGCTATATACAGGCAGAGGGGGCATAAGGCCAAAAAGAAAGGGGCAGAAATTTGGCAATATTTTGTCAACTGGAGCGGTAAATCATATCCATACAGCGGGAATATCTTCTATTGTTGTGTATGGTAGAACTGGGAGTCCCTTTCACAATGTCTATTGTTACAGATATTCCACGTGTGACTGGAAATTGAATTTAGACAATGTTATGCACATGCACTTTATGGATGGTTGATGACTAAATGATTGTAAGGTGGGATTTTAAGGCTACTAGATTTAACTGCACTGTGACACTTTGAGTTTGCTGCTATAAACTGGAATTGATTTAATTGATTTATGATATGAATTGTGCTTAGAGATTTGGTATCCTAAGATGGAAATGTATTTCATCCATACTCCACATTAATGTATGAGTAAGAAATTGTAAATGTATAATAAAAATCCACGCTGAATATCTTTTGTGGTGGTTGCAATAGAGGGAAGTTGGGAGAGGGCATGGTCACGGGGATATATTTAAAAAATGTGGGGGGGGAGACATTGTTTTTCTTTTGCTTACTCAATAGAAAAATATATTTTTTTTAAAGGATGTCTGGACCACAATTCCCACAATCACCTGGCAAAATCCTTAAAAGTCCACTGGACGCACTGCAGGATGGGGACTCATGGTAGAGATGATGCAGGTTGTCTTTGCAAACCTGTAGCTTCCCCAGGGCTCTAGAACCAGATTTTGCACCAGGCACATGCATTCAGAGGGCAGGCCTTTGGGTGGAAATCCAGATTGCAGCAGGGCAGTCTGTGTTTTTCCATGTAGTTTCAGGAAGCAGATCTGAGAGACTAAGCAGCTCTCACCTATGTATTCAGTGTTCTATGGAGACAAACACAGGGCACCTCTGTCCAATGAGATGCTGGGTGCCACCCAAAGCATGACAACTTCCTCCAAAGTGTGGCATCTTCTTGTCCCACAAAGTACTGCACTTCCGAAATCCAACATGAATGATTTATCTCCAGAAGAGTTAGAGCTAGCTTAATCAACCCACAGCAGGGCTCATTTCCATTAGCTTGCCTCCCCCTGACCTCTGCAAATTCTTGTCCTAAGCCTGCTATCTGCCTGGGGCACAGGATGTGGGGGTAGGTACACTTGGCATTCCTTACTAATCTGCTCTCTCTTTGATCTCAGTTTGATTTACCCAGCCCCATCTGCAGGTCCCATCCTCCCCAACTGCAGAGCTCTATCCATCAGATAACCTCTGCTCCTGCTAAGCCACTTATCTCTTAATCAAAACAGCTTGGCTATGCCTATTAAGGCTGACTAGCCAGCAGAGACCACTGCAAGGCTGGATATTGGCTTACGGAAAAGAAAGTTCCCTAACTTATCTTCTGAACTAGTTATGATAAATTCAACAGTGGCATGCTGTTGGATTCATAAATACCAATATTTCCTTGAATTATATTTTTTGCTCCTTTCCTAGCAATATTTATAACTAAATAATATATTGCAATGTTAGTCTATGGAGCTAAGTATCTACTATGGGGAAATATTAAATAGCCAGTTATTCCCCCAGCAGGGCATATAAACCATCTTCTATAAGGCCCCTGCTTATAGTTACATGACGCCACCTCCCCTGGTACACCTAGGGAAGATCCTGGGGGTACCTATTATGTACAAATAAGGTAGATTATCAATTTTAAATTGCCCATTCTACCAAAGTCGAGTTTGCACACAATTTTACTTTTAAAGACAGTCCGCAGGACCAGGCTGCCTTTAAAATGACAGCAGCCACTTAGCAGTGCACACATGCAAGTGCAGGAAATCTGCTGGCCTCTAAACTTACATACCCTATTACACATTTGGGACTTATAGGTAGTTTGAACCCCCTAGCTCTATTATATACCAGGAACTCATAGGGTCTGTCAATACCAATTGTGAGAATTTCCTTTTAAAGACAGGCTGCAAGGCTGGACTGCCTTTAAAAGGACAGCGGGCACACAGCAGCACACACATGTATGTGCAGGAAATCTTCTGGGCCTCTAAACCTCCATGCCCCATTATATGCTAGGAACCTTTGAGAACATTGCAACCCACGACCCTTGTAGTGGAGGCAGCGTTTTAGATATATACATTGCTATGTTAGCATAAGCGCGTTAGATGTTAGAAACGCCATCTTGCTACTTTTTGCTGCTTTTGCACACAACACTGCAGATACATGTTATTATTTGAAAACTGCTTGCTTGCCTTTTCTTCACATGGGAACTGTCTGTTGTTCACATCCCTAGACGTGCACTGCGACCTTGGTCTGAACATTGTGTGCAGAGATGGTCTGAGCCACCAAACAATGTATGTTTTTTGAGTTCAGGTTGATCGGCCCACTCTCTAGCCATAACACGCACACAGCTGCAAATGTCTGAAAGTCGAGAGCCTTTAATATTGCAGTTTGCATGCGTTAGACACACATTCTGGAGAAGAACTTTTCCAGGCGCAGAGCAAAGCTGATCCTGTGATGTGATTCACCTAAGCTGATCTTTACAGTATGGGGTTACCCATTCAAACCTAGAGACCTTCTATTAGTATAATAATACTAGCTCACTAGTGAAGGGAGGGTGGTTGTATTCCACTGTCATTTGTAATATGATTTCTCCCTTCATTTTCTATGGTATTGTAACAATGCTGATGGTTTTAATTTTAATCATTTGTCTGCTTATGTTAGCCAAAGTACTGCATCTTAGGACACGTAGTTTATAAAATAAACATTTTAAACTTTACTGTGTCTCTGATTACTCTTGTTGTGGACTGATGTGAGAATAATAACAAACAGGTATTTCTGATTCCCACTATTCCTGAGAGTACTCTAAGTCGCTTGTTCTGGGTTGTCTATACATTGGGAGCTCTGAGAGAATACGGATAACGAATGGGACAATGATGCTAGTCGGATTGGGGTTTTGGGTACTGAGGTGAGTTTTTGGTACACCGCTATTCACTGAGGTCCTGGTTTCCTGCGCATAGTTCTGTGCATGAGCAGAATCCCTGCAACACCCTATTATCTACTAGGGACTTATAGGTCCTGTAATTGGCAATAGTAAGTGTACCCTATTACATGTACCTTTTAAACATGCCACTGGCCCTGGGCCTGGTTAGCAAAGCCTAGGATACAGTCAAAGTCAGTTATCACCAGTATCATTGTTACGTTTCTGGCTTCCAGTAAGCGAACGCTGCCATTTGGTATTTGGAAATTAACTGAAAACGTAGTTCAGATGAAGTTTCCCTAAAAAAACGACATTACTCATGTTTCCCACGTTACACTTCCTGTTTCCTTCCCGATTGCTTATTGGAGGAAGGACCGGCAGGAACCATGAGAAGATTTCCTGCGGTCCGCTTGCTGCAGATTATTTTTGAGCAGGGAGAGGAAGCGGAGCTGCATAGAGTCTGCAGTGTGGTAAGGGTGCTCGCACCGTTCTGTGTTGCTCAAAGTACTGTGTGCACGTACTCGCCTGTTTGGATTCGAGATCATCGGATCTCCATTTTGAATGGTAGATTGTTCCTCGAACGGGAACTGCACAGAAGGTGCAGCTGCACCATTCTTGAATTGTGTTTAGGATGCAACGGCGTTCCGGAGTTTGAGATCAGCTGATCTCTTTGTGGTGTCATTCCCTGCAGTAGGGCAGTAGTACTAAGAACCTAAAAATATAGTCTTGGCTGAGACTCAATCATGTTGAAGAGATTTGCTTTATACAGACATTATGGTGTGGAAATATGGATTTTTATGATCAGTTATGTCCCCTATCTTGGACCCCAACGGTTTCCTGTATAAATCATAAGTACATGTATGATCCCTCCAGTTCCAGTTATGAAGACGCAAACACATGTGCGTCCACCGTCAACATGTCCTCTTTCAGATCCGCCATGAATGGGCCGGATATTCCATTCCTAAGTATGAAAGGCCACCGACTTTATATGGCTCATTTATCCCATTTTTCAGTCCAGGCAAGTAGGCCCTGATTCTGCCATCAAGCCTTTTCTTGCCTTCTGCCTCTGAAAGCTTCAGTCTGAGCCTGCATCTGTGACCATGAACTTTGTCCTACTCCCTGCGCGGCTAACGGTGCCTGACTCCAGCCTGTTGCCTGCCAAAAACTGTATTTCACCTTCGAAATTATCTGCTCCGCTCCCCATCCAATGCATTCCTGTCTAGTAGTTCAAGTAAACATTCTTCCAGCTACCGAGCAAAGGGCCCGGCTTCTCTGTCTTTATGCAAGTAATTCATAGCCCTGTTACTATGGAAGATTTCTGCTCTCGCATCTAGTGTAGACACTTAGACGCTTGTACACGCACTCACTGTCAGTATAGAATAGATTTTGTTCGAGAGACCTTTCCTTTTGGATAACATAGTTCTTTAAACATAGGATGTTAGATATGATTTGGGATTAGGTTGACTTGACCCCCCAGACTTCCTGTCTCCATATGTAGAGCTAAATGTCAAGTCCCCTTCACCCCCTAGTTGCACGTCAATCACACGTCATGCTGCTGCGCGCGCATCTCTGCCAAGTATTTCTGCTGACATTGCGAAATTCTTTCATGGAACCACCCTATTGTGACATCATACCTGATGACGTTCTTTAAGTTACGCCTAGTTACACCCACTTTAGTTACGCATGTATGTGTTATCAATTGTTACGCCTCCTGCATCTGTTTCACTGTAATGCCTATTGTATAAAAATGATTACTTGTCAATAAAGTAGGGTCCTTCACTTCCTGAACCTTCGTGGTGATGGAATATGGAGCCCATCAATTCGAATTGATCTTGGAATAAAGCCCGTTCCGAACCTCTAATACCACGGATTCTGCCTCTTATTTTTCTGAGCTATTATTATTAATTTTCCGCATCAAATTAAGTTCCGGTAATTAAATTATTTACCACATATATGGCGCCCGAATAGGGACACTTTCTCATCTCACGCGCCGGCGGTGCGTTGCAGGCCCGGTCTCCTGCCACAGCTGGACGGACAACAACGCGTACCCACAGGATTTCCTGTATCTCCCTCCGGCCAAGCGGGGGTAACTGAGGCTGCGATCAACACCCAGACGAGGCGGTGAGAAGTGCGAAGTATCCCGACCAGAGCCTAGCTGAGAGAGCAAGATCCGAGGTATACAGAGGCCCACCAGTTTCCGAGGTCCCGAAGTTTCGAGTCGAGTCCAGTCCGGTTCAAGTCCAGTTCAGTTCAGTTCCGAGGCCTTCCGTTTCGAGCTACCCGGTGAGTACCATTGTCGGGGAGGCGTTCTGACGTGCACATAGTTTGCGCCGGTCAAGACGGGTTTGGGTACACAAATCCGGTCTGCACTGTTTCAGCAGTGTATCTGTACTGTTTAGCAGTATATCAAGTATGTCTAGTATATAATTCAGAATTACCTAGTTAGTATCGAGTATTATGCTTAGTGACTAGTTCCCTAAATGGCCATCATTGTTGTTCATTAAATGTTAAATGTTAAATGTTTTAAATACGTTCTGCATACTGTGGTGTGAATGACTGTTCATTATTGTGTTTTGCTGTATTAAACGTGTTCAAAATTAGGTATCAGATCAGTTCTCAATATGCCGCTCTTTTCGAAATTAAGACAGATCAAAACTAGAAAAGGGGTACTCGAAGAAGCTGTTCCCATTCCTCCTAGGGACACTCCAGGGTACTTCATGTATCATAAACATGGCCTAGACGCCATATTATTTCTTGATTTATGGGTGGACTACACCAAGGAATTACCAGAAAGTCAGAGGTGGCCCGCAGCTGGGACCTGGGATGCAGATTGCATCATGAAAGTAGAAGAAGAATTATGGAAAAAGAAAGCTAGACAGTCACAGAAAGATGCCATTGAATTATGGCGTAAAGAATCATATAGACGTGCAGAAAAAGCGCTCAGACAGGAAGAGAAAAGTAAGGAGAATTCAAATAAAGTTCGAGAAAATCTATTAATTGAAGAAGGTACTCGAGTAAAGTCAGAACAAATAGACAGACAAAGAAATGCCCTTATGAATGGTATGTATCCCCTTCTGGCCGAAGGGTTACCTAAGGCTACTCCGGAGATACCAAAAGACTTGCCACCCCCATTGTTTCCGATAAAAGTACATCCCAAAGGGCATCCCAGAACCGCAGAAGATGTTTTTCTTTCCTCTTATTTAGACGACGCAGCTCCCGAGTATGCTAATGCTGCGCCACATAGACCGCCTGCCGAGGGGGTTCAACGCCAAGACCCTCCTCCGTCTGTACCTCCGCAACAGCACACTCCGACACAAGTTCCGGCAAGCACATCTGTTTCTACATCTGTATCCACACCTATGGTTGCTATATCACGTTCAACAAAACCTTTCATATCCAGCACCCCAGGTGGTGCTACCGGAGCTACATCAAACGTTTTTTCCACGCCACCCAGAGTAAATAAACTTTCCTTTCAAGAATCAGCCCACCAACGTACGCCCAAACTAGTAACTCCCAACACGCTCAAGGAACTTCTAATAGATTGTAGATATGACCCTGTGCCCGGAAAAGGGGACGAAATGGTGCTGGCATCATTACGTATCCGACGAGCTGCAATATATTTAGGGAAGATACCAGGAATGACTGCACATTTAGAAAATATATATCACTTTGTCCAGTCAGGGCGAGACCCTGAGAGTATTAACAGAGCCATGGAGTACCAAAAAGTGGAAATACAGGGGGAACTGTTACGTTTCCTCATAAACTGTGTGATCAGAAATCAAGACCGACCAGGGGTAAATCTGGAAGAAATGCAAATTCTTACCACATGGAGTAAGAATATATCAGAGGGGAGACATGATAAACGATCATGTATAGTAGCTATGTGCCGAAAGATCCGCAAAGAAATAGAACGAATACACGAAGAAAGATTAGCAGTAGACGAACCTGAACAAACCGAGGACGAGGAAGAATTAGAACTGCCCACAGGACAGTTAGAAACCGTGGCCTATGTAGGTAGAGGAAGATCTTGCAATAATACTAGATGCTTTACTGATCCGATACGTCCGATACGTCCAGAGAATAGCAGAAAATTCCAAACTCCTATAATAAATCTAAGGTCCCCCGAACATTCGTTCCAAGCCGCTGACAAATTACTTCGAGAACGAAGGGGTTATCATATACTCGATTCTATGGACGAACAAGAATTAGCCAGGTCAGCCGTACACTGGGTTGATAGTCCTGGAAAATATGGTGATGATACACTAGCGCATACGTTTTTGAACCTCACCCCAGATGAACAGCGTTTAGCTGGTATCTATATGATTCAACAACTCCTTATATTATATAAAAGCCAACATTCCGATCCTGGTCCCTTACCTGATATATTGACTGAATTACTCACGAACAAATGGAGAGGTTCAGGTACTGAGTTAATTAGAGAAATACTAGAATCAAGAAGGCAGTACATTCTTTTTGTATGTCCCGAACATGTCTCACTGCCCATCAAGGAAAGAACGACGTATTATATGGATAGACAGAATCCCTTACGCGAAGTCCACCCGATAAAAGGTGAGGACAATCAGTTTAAACGTGTGTTTGTATACACACCGATATCTAAAATAGAACTATTAGAAATGAAGAAAGTGGTACCCAGTCATGACAAAGACCCAGCGGGTTTCCACCGTGAAATTAAAGATATGTTACTCATGGGAGAATATACCTACCCCGACATTATGACAATATTGAAGGTATTAATGCCTGCGGGCATTTACGAAAAACTCAAGGAAAAGGATTGGGAGGTGGGAGACCAGAAGATAGATTGGACAGCATTGGAAAACGAAGAAAAAGCTCGAGGTCCAGGTTCAGGGCTCGGGGACAAGACCAAAACACTACCAGGTTTACTAGTACAGGTACTGCCACGTTTATTAACTACGAAAAAGGAAGACTGGGGTGCAATCTCAGCCTGTAAACAAAAACCAGATGAAGACACTAGTGATTTCTATGCCCGATTCGAAAAATGTTTTAGTATAAATAGTGGAATAAAAGCAAGTAGCGAATCATATCCACATCTGTTTGTGACAAAGTTAGTTGAAAATTCCTTACCCCAAGTTAAGAATAGAGTATTGAAATTCGAGAGTACCTGGCAAGGTAACACTCCGTCACAAATGTTACAAATGCTACAGTACCATCACAATAGAATTAGGGAGGAACAAGAACATGAACAAAGACGCATGAAAGACACGAAAATGAAAATGCTAGTTTCCCAGACAGTTCCAGCTGACGGTCATAAAAAGGGTATGACACAGTCCAGTGTTTCAGCAGGTCCTGTAAAAGGGACGTGCAACTATTGTAAACAGCCAGGTCATTATGTACACGATTGTCCCGTTTTAAAACATAATATCGCCATAGGCAACACAAAAGAAAGACCAAGACCACTTAGACAGGATCAGAACCAACAAGGAGCCCCGCAGCATGCACAGTCCATGCCAGCTCCACAACAGTCTATGCCAGCTCCACCACCGCAGCCTATTGCTGCCACACAAACAACGACACGACAGATGTATCAGACCGCACAGTATGACTATCCTGATTATCAACGATACTCATGAAACAGCCTAGAGAGGGAAGTTGGCTTACCCCTTATTGAGGTCCCTGTAGATAAAGAAGGACCTTATGTACACAGTGAACTATTAGGCCAAGATAGAAAATTTTTACTTGATACAGGGGCAAGCCGAACAACAATAAAACGTAGTGAAGTTCCAGGGGCACCCCTCTCAGGCACACAGAATATTTCCCTTGGCTTTTCAGGAAAACCTATCATTAACGAAGTATCACAGCCTCTTCCACTTACGATTGGTCCCTTGACACGAACTACGGATTTATTGCTTACTAAATCATGTCCAGAAAACCTGTTAGGCATAAAAACATTGAAAGCTCTAGGAGCTATAATATGTTGTTCTCCGGAAGGAGTAAGATTGTTTTTACGTGATTTCAAAGGGCACTATGTGTCCCGAGACATGGATGATCGACTGCAGACTTTACCCACACATTTATGGGCACAAGGCCCTACAGATGTTGGTTGCATGAACATTACACCATATCGAGTCACACTGAAGGCAAGAGTGGTACTACCACGAATGCGACAATATAAGTTACCCCCAGATGCTGTAGTGGCTTTACTGCAAATCATTGACGAGCTTATTACCCAAGGAGTGGTTGTGGAAACCGACTCCAATGTATGTAATTCACCGATAATTCCGATTCTTAAACGAACTGATCCAAGAGCCCCGCCAGTATATCGATTGGTTATTGATCTGCGCGAATTAAATAAATGTATTGTACCACAATACCCCGTAGTCCCAGACAATTCTTCATTACTGACAGCCATTGATTCCGAAGCAACATTCTTTACTGTAATTGATCTCAAGAATGCCTTTTTCAGCGTCCCAATAGATCCGGAAAGCCAATACTTGTTCGGATTTAGTTTAAATGGACGAAGCTTTAAATTCACACGCGCACCTCAAGGATTCACAGAAAGCCCCAGCATCTATAGCCAAGCACTGAAACGAGAACTTGACAGTATCCACATGCCAGTCAACACTGCCCTGCTTCAATATGTCGAGGATCTGCTGATCACCGCTAGAAGCGAACCTGAATGTGAAAAAACATCACTGACGGTTTTACAATTTTTGGCTGAAAAGGGGCACAAGGTGTCCCCTTCTAAGCTGCAATTCTGTGTCCAGCGAGTTATTTACCTAGGGCACTCGCTGTCCAAGGAGGGAAGGCAGCTTACACCAGATCGCATTCAGTTAATTGCTAACATGCCAATACCCAAGACACAAAAGGAGGTGCGGGCTTTCATAGGCCTCACTTCATATTGTAGGCAGTGGATCCCTCAGTATGCATTTCTAGCGAAACCACTCATTCAGTTGACAACACAGGAGGCAGCCACATCGACTGTTCTCCCTTGGACTCAGGAACATACACAAGCTTTTGAAAGCCTAAAGAAAGCTTTATGTCAAGCACCTGTTTTAGCAACACCATGTTACAATAAACAGTTTACACTCTTTGTTACAGAACGCGAAGGTACTGCCTTGTCAGTACTCACACAGGAACAAGCAGGATCACACAAACCATGTGCTTATTTTTCTAGTACATTAGATCCCGTAGCTCAGGCTCTGCCTGCGTGCCTGAAATCGGTGGCAGCGACAGCTTTAGCAATCAGACAGAGCGATGCCATAGTACTAGGACACCAATTGACAGTACAAGTACCACATGCAGTAGAGGTTCTCTTGAACCGCACACAAACACAACACTTGACTATAGCACGACTCACTGGTTACGAATTAACATTGTTTCAGCCACATATAGAAATCAGACGTTGTAGTACATTGAATCCTGCCACACTGTTACCTGTAAATGGAACAGACCCACTTGCACATGATTGTATTGAAGTTATCACTATCACGACGAAACCCAGACAAGACTTGACAGACGTCCCATTGTCAGACCCAGACCTGACGTTGTATGTAGATGGTTCATGTATGAGAACAAGTACAGGAGAGTTAGTGGCCGCTTACGCAGTCACAACAGACACTGAAGTCATTGAAACAAATCGCATAAATACCTTGTCCGCTCAAGCAGCAGAGCTTATCGCTCTGACACAAGCCTGTATTCAAGCTACGAATAAAAATGTCAACATATACACTGATTCACGTTATGCATTCGGAGTTGTACATGACTTCGGCGTGCTGTGGCGAGAGAGAGGTTATTTAACTTCTCACGGTGCCCACATTCAGCACGGACCCCTTATTCATGCCTTATTAGATGCAATACATCTGCCCACTGCAATATCAATTATGAAATGTAAATCTCATACGAAAGTTACTGATATCATTTCTCAAGGCAATGACCTAGCTGACAGAACAGCTAAACAGACTGCTCAAACTCAAACATCTGACATGACAAAGACAATAGTCCCGACACCAACATATTGCATGACGGTTAAGGATCCCGCTCTTGACGTAATTGACATACAGACACATGCTACACCAGAGGAAATAAAGAAATGGACTGAATTAGGAGGGATCCAAACGGATCAAGGATGGATGACGAAGGAAAAATCTGTGTGGTTCCTTCCTGATTCAATGGTTCAAGTTATAATTAATACTGTACATAGTCCAGCGCACCTAGGAGAAAAAGCTATGCTAGACAGCATTCAACACATTTGGTTCAACAAACATTTACGAGCAGCAGCTAAACAAAAAGTTCGTACCTGTATGATCTGTTGTCAGTTTAATCCAGGTAAAAGCATTCCCGTAGAACAAGGTGGATTTCAGCCTCCTGATCACCCTTTTGAAGTCCTCCAGATGGATTATATCCAGATGGAACGATGTCGAGGATTCAAATATGTTCTCGTAGTTGTCTGTGCTCTTTCCCGTTGGACAGAGGCATACCCGGTTTCAGATTACACTGCCCCGACTACTGCCAAACAGTTGGTTCGAGAATTCTTCCCACGGTACGGCTTACCACGTGTTGTCTACTCAGATAACGGCCAGCCGTTCTCATCCGAACTAATGAAACACGTTTCACTTTTGTTAGGCTATCAGTGGAAATTTCACTGTGTCCGACACCCCGAGGCAGCAGGTCTCGTGGAACGACATAATCAGACCCTGAAAATTAGATTGTCCAAAATATGTATAGAGAAAGGTGTCGACTGGGTAGTAGCCTTACCAGTTGCACTCTTTTACATGAGAATGGTAGCACACTCTCGAACAGGGCTATCCCCTTATGAGGTGGTCTTTGGCAGACCACCAAATATGTGGGGGACGCCTATACCACGCAAAATAACTGATGTTGACTGTAATATGCTGACAGATTACCTGGCTTCCTTGATGTCTGCACTACAATCTTGTCGTTCACAGGTAGCTGCAGCCTTTCCCGACAACACCGAGGTGAAACCCCATGACGTAGTGCCCGGGGATTTGGTGTTAGTGAGGAACTTTGACCGGAAGTCTCAGCTGGATCCTAGGTGGAAATTGCCTCAACTCGTACTGTTAACAACGAGGACAGCCGTGAAGATCGAAGGTCGAAAAGGCTGGATACATTCAAGTCATATCAAGAAATTTCATGGACTACCGTCCGATGTAAACGACACACCTCGCGTGTCTTCACCGATTGACTCAAAGCTTCCTTTGGTTGAACTGAATGACAAGGAACAATATAAACTAAAACTACGGTCTAACAAGTCAGACAATTTGATTGTTTAAGTCCTCTCCAAGGTGAATCGGTCGAATTTGTATCTGACATGTATTGTCTAGACCTGAATAGAGAAAGAATCCGAAAAATACAGTTGAAACAACATGCGTACTGTAAATCACTGCGTAGTCATTGCACAGTGACGTTATTAATTTTGTTTTTCTTAAGTCTATTAATAATCACTGCAAGTATATTGTTGCACATATATTATCCTATTTTTAAACATATTTACAATGTTACTGCTGAACATTCTTTTAGTGAATTACCCCCGCATGAGTTGTCCTATAGATTTGCGCTGCGCAATAACACTTTTATTAGTATGTTACATCATTCCCATCAGGTTAGCAATGCTACAAATTGTTGGATATGTGGCCGACTCCCTCCCTATCAGAACTATAAGGGAATTCTGCCTCTCTTTCCATATCCGTTCACACACAATGGCTCCTGTGGAGCATGGTTTAGTTTAATTAATTCCCTAGATTCGAATTCTGCAGTTTATCAAGACAACTGGGTATGGGGAAACCTGAACTTAGTTTTGCTCAAAATCTGCTACCCTGACAAGAAGGGACTTCCCAAAAGAACAGGAACTGATCTAGAAAATGAAGTATATGGATTAGGGAATTTCACGCTTAATGTCATGATCCTGAATGTCGAATCCGAAGCTGCACCAATTTTGCCCGCCATGTCAGTATTTCCAGTTAAAGGTGAATTATGTGTAAGAAAGAATGGTTCCATACATATGGGCCATAGTAGATGCACCACTGTAATAGAATTCAGTGATCAAGGCAAGTCTACATTTAGAGCTTCTCGCCATTCCTACTTCATATGTGGTCAGACGGCATATATACGTTTGCCTCTAGATTGGGATGGTACCTGCTACATCGGATTCCTTTTGCCACCTGTTTTCCTAGCTCCTCCTGATTATCATAGAAATACTCATTTAGTACACAATAGAGAACGGAGAGATCTCCCAATAGTCGACTACACTGAGACAGCATGGGAAAAATACACAGATTTCAATAAAGGTCTCTTTCCCTATATAGGTACAGTTACCAATAGTAAGCTGATACGTAGATTAACCAGAACCCTTGAAGCAGTAGTGAACGAAACTATTTCCGCCTTAGGCAATTTAACAGAAGAGCAGTCTGCTATGCGGATCGTTGTGCTTCAAAATCGTCTTGTCCTTGACGTCATCCTGGCCGATAGGGGCGGAGCCTGCAGGGTCATCGGATCAAGCTGTTGCATTTTCATACCAGAAAATTCGCCATCTGTATATAAAGCCATAACTCGCCTTCATAAGATTGTAAGCCAGATACACCAGAATCCAGGCACCTGGACTTGGTCCGGTTGGTTTTGGAGTGTATTATCTACCTTTGGATGGAGGGTCCTATCCTTCCTAGGTATTGGCTTTCTCATACTATTCAGTTGCTGTCTATGCCTACAATGTGGACCAGCGATTTGTGGTCTGTGTGCCACATCGTGTATTCCACCACCAAGATTTCATTCATCCCAGAAGAAAAAAGAAGAACAAATGATGCTATATGAACAGATCAATGGATTGATGAAGATTGATATCTCTTAAGGGCAAGTAGGGGACAAGGAGGGAATGTGGAAATATGGATTTTTATGATCAGTTATGTCCCCTATCTTGGACCCCAACGGTTTCCTGTATAAATCATAAGTACATGTATGATCCCTCCAGTTCCAGTTATGAAGACGCAAACACATGTGCGTCCACCGTCAACATGTCCTCTTTCAGATCCGCCATGAATGGGCCGGATATTCCATTCCTAAGTATGAAAGGCCACCGACTTTATATGGCTCATTTATCCCATTTTTCAGTCCAGGCGAGTAGGCCCTGATTCTGCCATCAAGCCTTTTCTTGCCTTCTGCCTCTGAAAGCTTCAGTCTGAGCCTGCATCTGTGACCATGAACTTTGTCCTACTCCCTGCGCGGCTAACGGTGCCTGACTCCAGCCTGTTGCCTGCCAAAAACTGTATTTCACCTTCGAAATTATCTGCTCCGCTCCCCATCCAATGCATTCCTGTCTAGTAGTTCAAGTAAACATTCTTCCAGCTACCGAGCAAAGGGCCCGGCTTCTCTGTCTTTATGCAAGTAATTCATAGCCCTGTTACTATGGAAGATTTCTGCTCTCGCATCTAGTGTAGACACTTAGACGCTTGTACACGCACTCACTGTCAGTATAGAATAGATTTTGTTCGAGAGACCTTTCCTTTTGGATAACATAGTTCTTTAAACATAGGATGTTAGATATGATTTGGGATTAGGTTGACTTGACCCCCCAGACTTCCTGTCTCCATATGTAGAGCTAAATGTCAAGTCCCCTTCACCCCCTAGTTGCACGTCAATCACACGTCATGCTGCTGCGCGCGCATCTCTGCCAAGTATTTCTGCTGACATTGCGAAATTCTTTCATGGAACCACCCTATTGTGACATCATACCTGATGACGTTCTTTAAGTTACGCCTAGTTACACCCACTTTAGTTACGCATGTATGTGTTATCAATTGTTACGCCTCCTGCATCTGTTTCACTGTAATGCCTATTGTATAAAAATGATTACTTGTCAATAAAGTAGGGTCCTTCACTTCCTGAACCTTCGTGGTGATGGAATATGGAGCCCATCAATTCGAATTGATCTTGGAATAAAGCCCGTTCCGAACCTCTAATACCACGGATTCTGCCTCTTATTTTTCTGAGCTATTATTATTAATTTTCCGCATCAAATTAAGTTCCGGTAATTAAATTATTTACCACAATGGTGTGGATAACTCCTCCATTTTTCATTTGTTTCTTGACTTTAAATATATACTGGAAACCCAATTGATATTAATTGGGTTACTAAGAAGCCAAGGAAAAGAGATTCAGTGTGTTGTACTTCTGAATATGTTCTGAACCTAAGAAGGATACACAAAGGATTAAAGGTTGTAGAATAACTCTCTGTTATTTTCATGTAACACTTTAACAGGGTGTCAGATACAAGAGGAATCCTTCTCCTTTCCTGTGACGTTGGGCAGAATGAAACAGTCGATAGGTGCAGTTGGAAAACTGATGAGATAATGAATGCATTAGTATAATAGTCCTCCCGATTACAATCTTGGTGACCATCATATGGTTCCTATTTCACTTACATTTTCACAGGAGCAAACGATTACAACTATGTACAATGGATCAAGGATTCAGGTCTTAATGGGTCTTGTGAAGAATCTTTGGATTATATTTATTCGTATGTTATTTCACAGGTATCGATGACAGTATATATAAATATATGCTATGTCAAATGTTGTGTAGAGCTTAACATTGAAGATACTCATTGTTGATGATTTCTCTTAGGTCTCCTTACCCGCTGATCCCTTCCCTTCCTTCCCTCACTTGATCTGATCAACATTCCGTGTTTATTACTATCAGAATTGAGATCAAGAGGTGGACCCATCTTTGAGCATCAAATCAACTCTGTGGTATCCACAGGCTGACAATTATTCAGCAAAAAATGGGGGTGAACAGGGCAAAAGGACGACTTTCTAACAGGCTATGTCACGCTCAATGCATTTTCTCCTTAAAACTGCATTTGATTCCAGTTACTGAAATACCACGTTATATTAACATTCACCCTGTAAGTCATTCATAAATAGTTTACTTAAGTAGTATCTTGTTTAGTTGATGCCAACCAGAACTCAGCTCAGTTATTTGTCTGAAAGTGTGTGTAAGTGAAAATGTTTGTCGGATGCAAGCTAGGCTGACTCACATAGCTGCACATTTCTATTTGTCAGGTGAGCGTGCCTTTCAGGAACATGTTGCCAAAGAGACACACTTAAGTCAGTTAAATGTAATCACATATATGAATAAGTAACCATTCTTTTCATCCTTACGATCAATTTATCTCTGAAAAATGTATACTGATGTTTATTAATGGAGCACAACACTCACTAAATGTAATTTGCCTGAGCCTAGTGCACATAACCAGTGCAACCATCCAACAATTTTGGCTTTGAGATTTCATAGTTGTAAAGTGCTTATTTTGCTTATCTAAATCCATTTTAGGTATGTTTTTCTTGCAGTTTTGCATAGGTTAAACATGATCCGGGAGCATTAGAGCTCTTTACAGCTTAATCACAGTATGTTGCACATTTTTTTTATCCGAGCGCATTGGAGCGCTTTACAACAGAACCACAGTATGTTACACATTTTTAGGCACAGGAAGATTAAGGGATTTGCCCAGAATCCCGTGATATTAAGATGATGCTGGTGTTCAAACCACTTTCCCAGTTCCACTGGCAGCAACTCTAGCCGAGTTTGACCACATCTCCTGCCAGCTATGCAAAATGTTCTGGGACTTGGGCCATAGATTAACACGATGCCCATCCATACATTTGTTGGTCACTGGTTATTTTGTGATGAGCTGTTTTATATGGGACTCGCTGTCATTTCAAAGTTTATGCTGACAGTTTTTGTTAATTGAAATTGTAATGATTTGGAGCATTGTTTGCAAATAGATCGGTTAATTATTCTTTCCAAACAGCCAGGTAACATTTGCAGGATACAATCCTAAATTTGTAAATATATTAAAATTCCTTGAACAGTCAATTCAACCTGTCATACTTTCCTGGTGCAGTAAATTTGATCATGTGCAACATGATAAAAAATTATTAAATCAGATTTTAAGCATGCCACAGCTATTTAGACTGCAGTGTAAGAAGGCAGTAGCACAATGTATCGGAAGAGTTTTTTACTGACACAATCCCTTTGTTTGCCTCGGTACCTCGTTTTTCAACCTGTAATTTAATCCTGTAAGGATTAGTTTATTGTATCATCTTCCAAGGAGAAATGTATCAGATACATAGAGATTAAGTATGACAGCTAACCTTTTAGCTACTAAAAGAAATGAAAGAGGGAGGCGCAAGTCAGATTCTTTTATTTTTTTTAATGGCGAGCATCTTTCCTTGCAGTTTGAAGAGCATTCTCTACTTTTCAACAAGCCTTGCTTTAGTCAAGTGCTTTAAAGCCTTGTGCACAGAAACTCTAGCTCTCATGCAGAAATGGCTATTACATAAATTGCTGTCTTTGAGCACGGTGGCTATTGTATGGCCACTCCCTTCGGGTGCGGGACAGCCTCATCCCAAAACCTCTATTTGTGTCCAAATCTGCTTCCCCTCAGCCCCTGCAGGGTGACTAGCATGATGCACAAATTAGCCCATACTTTTTAGAGATCACACTTCCTGTCAGTTCCTCCATTACCACCTTGCCCTTAACCGGGGAATGGCCCTGTCGAGTGTGCCACAGAGCATGCCGATCCATAAATATTTATGGTGTTCCATTAGAGAGAGCCAAGTCAAAATCTACTCTCAGTTCTTCAAGGATCTTGATCCCTCACTTCTCATCTAATTTAGGTTTTGCAGCCTCTACGTCTCCCCATTCTGGCACTTTCACAAGCCTGGACCCAGCCAATAATGGGGTTTCCATTGTGAGCTTGTTTGCCATGGCGCCAATTTCTTGGCCTCTGCCCAAGAAGTAATCCCCACCTTCCTGACTTGCAATGATATCCTGGCCCCTTTCTTCAGTATAGAAAACAAAGGGCTGCCTTTCTTGCCATAGTCAGCCTAAGTGTCAACCAGTATTGATAGTTTATCCCTGGGAGCTTAAGACTGGCCATTTGCGAATACTATG
This sequence comes from Triturus cristatus, assembly GCF_964204655.1. Taxonomy (NCBI): domain Eukaryota; kingdom Metazoa; phylum Chordata; class Amphibia; order Caudata; family Salamandridae; genus Triturus; species Triturus cristatus. Next base: position 909,715,737 of record NC_140592.1, read on the forward strand.
CGTGGCACCTACTCAAAAACAAGAGGCCCTGTTAAATATTAGCTGTGGAGTGCTTGCAAAAGTCTAACCGGTGGCAGTCGCTTGGGTCGTAGGCTAGTGCATCCTTTTTTGCTCTCTGTGCTACTCCAGACAAGGAGCAATCATATGATAATCAGCCCTGGTCCTGCTCCAAAAGGGATAGTCCAGGACATACTGCCAGGGCCATGTCCTGTCTGAAAGAGATGAGAAGCAAACATAGACGGGTTTTGTCTTTGTTGGACCTCACTGGTGAGGTGCAGCTTAGATACCAAGGAACAGCAAGCACTGCACCAAGGTCTGAGCATCAGGAGTTACACTGGAAACCAAAATGCTATAGGTGGAATGTCTGCAAAAGCCATAGCATGTTCTGTGCATTGAGTCAAATAGTAGGTATAAAACGATAGAGTATGTGAATAGAACTATTATAAGCATCAGTTATGAAATTGCTCACGGCGCATGATAACTAATGTTGTTGCCTTGTATTTCAAACTCATTTTATTTTCCCCATTTATTTGTCTGCACACATGGTCCCTAGCGACCGATTGGCCATTAAGCCACTGTTACAAGTGGACTGCAAATTAGAGGGAAGGTCTGCCATGTCTCCATGAGCCTATTCTGGATTTGGTATGGTTTCATTATTTGTACCAGGGCTGATTTTGTTGTAATTCGGGCCTAATTGTCCATGTCACAAAAACACTACGTGCTGTAAAAACGCAAAGGCCGCATATTTCGTCCTTCGAAGGTTTTAGCAGTTGCGCCTTCCTGTGTTGAATGCAACGCTCTCGATGAGTAGGGTCGCCTGTCAGCACGGTTCCACATGTGCCCTGCCAGATATCGATCAGAAATGAATTCAGGTACACGACTCGTCGGCGGTGGGTGCCTTGTCAGCTCGAATAGACGCGCTATGCCAGGCAGAGGGGTAACTGGCCTGGCGTTTCCGAAAGCCTGGCAGCCCGTTACTTTTCTCCCCAGAAATGAGTACTTCAGTGCCTCGGATATAACCTGCAGCCTTGCTTTGAATTCTCGGCCTAAACGCCCTCCAAGCTCGCATCTGTGTAAACTTTATCTGTCACTGCCATTTGCTTCATTGGCTGCGCTGTCTCTTCTCTTCAGATCTCAAGTGCTGCGGCTTCTATTGTTGGGGAATATTAAATTGCCTTTGTGTCGTCAGTTTACATCAGCTTGAGGTATCAGTTCAGTGTTCCCTTTCTCTCCCGTTATTATTCTATTTCTTTCGAGGTTTTTGTACAGGCGGTCGGCGTTTGCTCCACTGCTGTATAATTTCTTCATCTGTGCACCCCATTTTCTGGGAATGTCGTGTTATTCATTACCAAGACAGATGCTTGCTTAGCACATGCACCTATTTCTATCACAGCACTCACCATTTACCCTCGGGGTCTCTTTTTCACCCATGATTTCCCTCGGTGGCTGACACCTTGTATTAAATTCTGTGCAGGAGCACGATGGCCCGCAGGGCTCTTGTACCTGTGTTTCCTTCATATCAATTGCTAGCGTTGTGTAGAAAGTTCCTGGTTTATTTTTACATTTATGGACGAGTTCCTTCTTTCATGGTATCTACTGTTCAAACAACAGAGATGTTTTCTTTTTTTAGAACTTGTTGCTACATCTAAAAAATGTTGCTGATGTCATGACATTTCCACAATGTGATATTTAGCATTAACCATATGTGATTACAAAAAAAGCCGTCATCACAATTCTCTGCAAGTGAGCAAGATAACACAATGATTTAACAGGTGTTAACCTGCACGTTTTTTTCCGAGCTTTAAGGATGAAAGTCACAGAAAAAAGTGCAACCACCCCAATTTTCACTTGTCCATAAGCGTTCCTCTGAAGTTTTCATTTTTCACCAATGAATGTATGGCCCCGGATCACTAAGGACCCTTCAAGTTGCAAATTGGCGCTCCACAGTGACACTAATTCGTCTGCCCACCATCTAGTCCCATGACATTAGCCCCCACCCCGGGTCTCTGCACAAGCTCTAGCTAGGGGTAGCATGATAATAGTTTTTGGGATCCAGTAACTGTAGCCAGGGGTGCTACCTGAAGGCGTCCAGAGCCTTAGATTAGATGGGTATCATTCCATGCCTATCATTTGTTGTGTATCAGGGTTATGTGTACAGGCCAGTTACAAGATAGGGGATGGCTGCTGCCCACTGTGGACCACTCCATACTATAGTATAACTTCTTTGTTTATAGAGCTGTCTGGAGGTGGTACATATGGTTTCCTTCTGTAGCAGCTTCCTGGAAGGTGTGTCTAGTCATCCGCATGTAGCCCATTGGCCAGAGTAATGCTTTCTGGAGAGAGGACATTTCCAGGTTCTTTTCTGAGAGGGATATTATCCCGCAGCTTGTCTAGATGTTAGTTGTGAATCGGTGGGATGCATTGGCATTGCTTCTTAATTCAGGTGTTTGAAATGGGACATATATGCTTGAGCTTTCCTTTAGAATTATTAATCACCTCAGCATCAGGTTTTAGTATTTTCTCTTTATCATTTGACCCTCCTGATGTGGCTCTCAAATACCCATTGGGCTTCATAGCTTTCCGCTTCAAGATGCATGTACGGAATAAGGAAAGCCTTTGGTGTCCATGAGCCTACAACCATTCCTCTGGGACAGACAGTGGTCACCTTCAATCATCAACACTTATCCTCCTTGAGTGAGCAGGGGCTATTCCAGAGCCTCCTGGTTCAAGGAAGCAAGATATCCTCATTTTCTGTGACTGAGGCCACTAATCCTGAACCCAGGAAACATGCTTACCTTTCTGGAGAAAGTAAAAGTACTTTACAAACTCTGACACTATGTCCTCGTGTTTTTATTTTAGAAGCTACAGTCTCTATCACTAGCTATTGCTTTTGATACGTTTCTGTACTGTTTTAGGACTCTGTTACCACTATGATCATTACCATTCATCACAGAATAAAGGAGGAAGCACTGTTAACAATGAAGAAAGATGGCCTATAGCCAGTCATGAGATACAGCTTACGCAATACATCAAAAATAATATTATACATTTCTTTCAGGAGAATTCACACTTGCAGAAAGCCTAGCCAAGTAAATGTTCCAAACTAATAACAAAGAAGTTTTGTTTTTTAAAATTGTTATTGATATGTAATAAGAAAACACATACAAATAGACCAAATTTGCAGAAGGTCTGAGATACAAACAGAGGCTGAACACCCTAAAACCAGAAAAGGGAAACCATAGAAAATGTCAGTGAAAGAAATATGCACATGAGTAAATTTGGTGAAAAACAACCATCTTCCAAATAAAATACAGCAAAATGGAGATTATGGTATATGATGTGGATGCAATCACTGGAAAGATAGTAAGGTAGGACTCAATGAGTTTGGAAGAGCTAGGGTGTCATGGAAACTGTATCATAAAATCACTGGGTGTCCTAGAACACAAATGTGGGCTTGTAGATATGCCTCATTATCCCTTGTTCTCTCAACACTACAGTTCAGCATATTTATTTTTAGAAAAATGCCCCAAACATTCCTCTATGATTAACCTTGCAAGTAAATCAGTTTGCACTGCTTTGATGGCTATAGTAAGAGGACACTCTTCTAGGTAACATTTATGCTTTGTAAATCTTTTTGACATAACATAACATTGTTACAATGTTCATGCTCATCCAGTGAAGACGAACAGTGGATAGGGTTCATAGCCATGGTCGTAGGTCTACTATATTGTGTTGCACTACTGTTTTAGTATACATTGTATTGTAATTTCTTCACTTTGAGTTCCCCTCTACAAACATTCTGATATATTCAGAATAACTACTAAGACGTTTTATACTCACAACTTTGATTAGAAATTCATGTCTTGAATGCAGCTGTGATCGTTTTGTTGCACTCTAACTAGATTCACTCAATATCACTTCACTTGAGCCGGACCTTAACCGATTTTCCACATTTGTCCTGGGAGCATAGGAGGATTAGTGATGGCAACTTTCCATTTCAGATTGTGTACTTGGTACTTTGGTTAGTAAGGACCCCTAATATTCTTACGTTTTGAGTGCTTGCTGGCCCCTGCAACAGATTTATGGGCAACAAGCTGTTACCTTACTCCAGTGATGCTGTAATACTGCAGAACTTTACATGTGGAAGAAATACATCACACAGGATGGTGGCAAAGAGGTCAAATCAAGAGTAGATTTCATTGTAATGGAAGTTGTTCATAGGTTTTTCAGGCATTATAAATGTCACCTCTTTCTTGTCACATTCCATACTTCATGTAGACATTCAAGTTAATGCCAAGCCTTTGACTTACACTTTGATACCCAAGTATATTCCTTACACAAACATGAACACAACAAGAAAAATGAGATCCTTTGAGGCTGAGGTAGCAGTTAAAATGTATTGGAATGCTCCAAGATGAAAGAAGGCATTCAGCAAGATGTCCTTCATCTGGGGATAAGAGACAGGGTAGAAACAAGGACGAGTCCCAAGCTTCATGCCTTTTTAGATGGTTGCTGTTGAAATTCCAACACAGAATTTTCAATCCTATCTCTAATAACTCGAACAGTTCTGCAACCACAATTATCAGATTCATGTTTGCTAATTCTACCTCTATTGAACACTATCTGGCTTGCCGCATTCCTTGCTCAACCAGTGTTCTGATCTCTTTGTTGGCTCATAATGTTTCAAAGCCAACAGTTAGTTGTGGTTTCAGAAAAAGCACCACCCTCATAATTTAGAAACACATTATTCTAGCTATTAAACTGCTTTTATTCTTCTTTATTGACATGTAAATATTACATTCTTAATGTTTTCAGTTTGGAAGGGTAATAGATGTAATTTTATAAATTACTGGTTATGATTTATGCAACAATTTGACTGCTGGGAGATAGTGTGCCTGTGCACCTACTTTGCTGGGCTATATTTATAAAATTGCTCCGAGGGTTGCCAAAATTGTGGACTTTATCAAGCTAGTTAATCCCTTCCATCTTTAGTTCTTTGTACATACATCCACACACACACACACACAAACACAAAAATACACTCACAGATATACATTCATCCATATGGCAACAATCTACTTTATTACAGCATGCTTGTATGCAAGGCTACACACCAGTGAAAAGTTTAAAATCTAAAGTCAGCAACTGTAATAAGTGCGATGAGTCTTCCATAAATCTCAGCTGTATCTCTTGAACCGCAGGATCCTCCTCTCCCTGCACAAAGTCTCTAAGTTGCTATTAGACACACAGCCTCTTTTTGACACTTTGGGTCTGATTAAGATGCAGGTGGACTGCCACAAACAAACCGTCGGTGGTGGGCCTAAACGCCGACAGCCATTCGGTCAGACTGCCAGATTACAATTGAGGTGGTCTGAACCTAAACAGTTCGGGGGAAGACTGCCACCACCAAAAGGATCAGTGATCCTGTTTGAGCTGTGGTTGGAATCGCAATCTTGAAGGGAGGAGGTGCTGAGGTAGGCACTACTATCGGGATTAAGATATCCCTTTCCGACAGCCTTTTCATGTCGGAAAGACAGCCATTAAAAGGCTGTCAGAAATAGATTTTGGTGGGCTCCACACAGGGCCCCCTTATATCGTGGGCATATGTAGTGCCCCCATGCACCATGTGCCATGCACTACACAGTGCATGAGGTGCAGGAAGTGCTCCTTTACACAGTGGCTTGTGCTGCGGCCCTCTTCGCCAGCAGTAGCAGCTGTGTAAAGGAGCACTTTGCAACTTCCAGCCCGGCGGTGGCATTCTAATACGGTGGTTGGTCTGATGGCTGCTTGTTGGGTGGTCACCTAATCCCTGCGATAGCAGTTAGCGGTCCGACCAGTGTCGGATTGGTAATGCGGGCACTCGGGCAATGCCTGAGGGGCCGGTGTCCGAGTTACAGCGGTGGGCCACTTTTTTGGGCAGCCTGGGGGGCCGATTTGGGCTGTCTGTGTTGTTCGGATGCTGCCAGCGGCCCATTGGGTGCCTGAGTGGCCTTTCTGGAGGCAGATGGGCGATCGTTACCTCCCTTTTATCAACGGGCAGAGGTGTCACTCCCTTTCTCTCCCTGGGCCGGCCAATTAATGTGTGCATACCGAGCGGCAGGGGGCCTGAGCAGAAGTGGCCTCACTTGTTTTCAGGTGTGTTTTACCAGTGTGGACTAATCCGTGCATTTTTTTTTTCACTAAGTAAAGTTAAGAACATATTCCTCTGTCAGAGATTTACCCCCCTTCTTTTTATGAAACTTGCCAAAGCCGTGTTTTGCGAAAAGGCAATATGCAAATGTGGGTCACTTTTTTTTTGCGTGCCCGGGCCTATTTATTTAGTCCCAATCCAACCCTGGGTCCGATCGACTGATATCGTAACCAGGCCCTTTGTGTATGATTAGCTGTTGTTCAACTGGCCTATTCAGCCTCTTCTTACCTCATCTGAGCATCTTTGCAGTTTTGTCTTGCTCTATGTCACTTATTAATGGTGCAAGATGTGCTCTGCTAAGACAGGGTTTTGCTCAGCTGCACACAGTTTTTAAATGGGGGGATCTTCTTCACACTGTACCGAAGTATGGCTTGCTCCTCTACCCATGCAAGTGAGGCAGGGGTAGCTTTGCTGCACTCACATGAAGAAACTACAACACACACCGCTCCCGTAAGAACACCGAGGATCTGTTTACAAACAGCCCCTAGTGTGAGGTTCTAGCAACCCAAGTGTGTGTACATACTTGGAAAACAAACATATTATTGATGTAGTGCTGGAAACTATGTAATGCTGTTTGGTGTCAGGGGCACCATTGGTCAAATTAGTGACACTGTTCTACACTGTAGGGTTTTGTCTTTGCATCCGTGTAATGATAGAAATTAGCTTAAATCCTAAGCCAACTTAAACCAAATAGTCTAATCAATGGGTATCAATATAATAGAACTCTTTTCCATCCATTTTTTGATTGAAAAGTTCTAGACTTAACAGTGTTTGAAACTATATTCTTTACCCTTAGGAAGAGTGTGCCACTGTTAGAAAGATTAATGGGGTTTCTGGTTGGCTAGGGTATGCACCTAAGCCAGGCAGAACCCACAACTCTAGTCAGGGCAAGGGAGTTACACACTAATGATAACCCCTGCTCACCTCCTTGGTAGCTTGGCGGAGCAGTCAGGTTTATACCAGAGGCAATGTATAAAGCATTTGTGCAACACACACACACACCCCAGAGACACACTAGGCACACCACAAAAGAGACTGCACACAAGGTTATATAAAAAATGTCTTTTGTTTTGTATACACTTAAAAACACATTAGACCATAAACCACTGCGTAGCATGTAGAACACTTAGACCACATTCACATAACTCACTAGTCACTTTGCCATGAGGCAATGATCATCGGGAAACATCATGAAAGAAATGAGGTACAGCATCATAAACTCTTATGCATCATAATCACTTTGCCACCATTAGGCAATAACCATCATATCATAGGTAGCGCACCTAAGTGGTAAAACATGTCACCTTGTTCACCATGAGGCCCCAGGTACAACATATTAGGCCCAATATCGATTTGCCTGCGCACTCCAGGCACAGGCAAAGGGCGGTAATTACTACCCAACAAATGAGACAGAAAATTGCCAAAGCCTTCGGCACCTCTGTGCCGAAGTCATGCTGCCAGTGAAGCATCCACGGTATCCTCAGTGAATGCAGGCCCCAGGCATAAGGAAATGGGGAGTTCAGGAGCACCTGCACTCCTGTTAGGGGCAATCGGGGTAATTTTCAAAAACAAATATGCCGCCGTGGGCAGAGAGACCTCACGTGTTCCCCAGCATCCGTAATTTGAAACAAGTGCAGCTGCCCATGAACGCATGTGGCAGCTGCTGCAGACCAACATACTTTAATCCCTGAGGAAATACCCCCACTGTACCTTCACCCTTTGGGGGCCTGGGAGAACTTACGGGTAGCCCTGAGCCCTCCGGGCTGCTGGGGAAGGCCGCTGAGCTTGATGCAGCCTCCCCTTCTGCGGGCCTCCAACCCGCAACACCGTCTCCTCATCAGTGCCTCTAGCCAGTATCTTTCTGCAATCTTTTGTATCCCTGAGACTTTCAACAGGAGGCCATCACACACGAGCCTTTGGAGATTCTTCATAAGCAGGATACCACAGCAGGGTCAAAAGAGTCAGTCCTTTTCCTCCACCACAGACAGAAGCAGCAACTGCAGGCCAACCTACCCCTCACTCAGAAAAGGTAGCACTCCTCACATAGTTCTTCCACTCTTCTTTTTGGCAGGGTCCTCTTGTTCCTTGAAGTAATCAAAAGTCCTGGGGTTTTAGGTCTAATAACTATACTCCAAAATGTTTTTGTTTTCTTTGTGGCAAGGGTCTCTGAACCCAGTCCAAACCAGTTCTGCCCTCACTGGTGCAGCACGACCACAGGGGGCGGAGACAGCATTGTGCAAAAGGAGACACAGCCTATTCAGGTGAAATCACAACTCCTCCCGCCACTCTGAATGCAGAGCAGGTCTATTCAGGCCTGTGATGAGTCGCCCAGGCAAGGCAGGGCACACCTCAGCCCCCCTCAGTGGCTTTCTAGAGTGAATGCACATCTCAGCTCCTGTCACTCACACACCCGATGCTGAATCTACAAACAGCCAGAAGCACAAAGATTGATAAAGTAAGAAAATGATGCAATATAACAAGGGCACCCCTAATTTAACTTCCTATATCAGGGTTTACAGTGACTTATTATGAATGAAAATATAGGAAACTTATCTAGACAAAATAGACTTATTCATACATACATAAAAGTGCATTACTAGTCATATAAACAAATCACAACCCCAAAGTGATACAAATCATTATTATTTATTATTGATACAAATATATAATCTCGTGCAGATGTAAACAGCGTATCTATTCAGCTTACTCACTGTCTGATGGGTCAATAGATCTTATTCGATTTGTTTCTTATATCTCAGTTTATTTCCAAATTTTGCATTTAATTATTCTTATGTCAATCACTACAAGTTGTGCATAGATTTACACATTAGCGATTTTATTTAGATCATGTACCCATATATTTTGCAACAGACATGGGGAGAAAAACTAGAAAAACAAGAAAAAATATATACAATGGACATGAATTATGAACATATTATCCTTCCACTTTAGTCAACCAATTACAGTGCAGTAGATTTCATAAATTGAACAGGGCTAGACTTAATCACACTACGCGCGTTTCGGCGTTTAGCCTTCCTCAGGTGGCCATGATTTCTTAACTCCTGAAATGTGATAAGAAAAAAACACAAGCTATAGTATTTATATACATAATTGACTAGAATACACATACCTTAAAAGAAAAATGCCTACTCTTACTATTTACAAATTTACAAATTAAGTCTCAAGTTCAATAGTCTCATGGACATTGCCAAATAAATCGTGGCCTATCTACAATATTCAATGTGGGGGGGGAAGGGGGAGGGACCTGCAGTGTTATCTCTGCTCGCCTAAGTATGTTACCTGTTTTTCATAAGTGAAATAAATGGATCATACATGAACCTTGTCATGTTCGGGCTACCAGTTTATAGTAATGGCGGTCAGTGCAGTACTCACATATTTCAATATGGCTAGCCTCCTATCCAATAGTATGGGATACAAAGTCAGTGAAAAAACGGTGAAGTAGATCACGTAACCTCCCGCGAAGTAGCCAGCAGTGAACCCAATGAACTCTGAAATTGGGAAATCGACTAGTGTTAATACTGAATAATATATGACAAGTGTTAACATCAAGATAATCAGTCAATTGAAATAAAGGAAATTGTATGTTCGGCACTTACTAATGATATAGAACGCGTCTCGGTCAAAAGCCCGTTTGTTGGTACCCCGAGGTCTAATGTATAAGTGGTGATTCCATATGATCGTGTGGCAACCGAACCTAGAATGGGGATGTAAAATATATATGAGCACTTATAGGTAGGCTGCAACATGTCGATGTCAAGGGCATTTCAAGTTTTAAGGAACCCTAGCTGTGGAGTTGGAAATTGTCTGAATTCAGTTACTTTTGTAGGTGCATCCTAAAAAATGAATGCTGATTGTCGTGACTTGTAGCTACCTGTCTCACCCTATCAAGGGGACCACTACAATTAGTCCTCAATACACTATCCCACTGTTTCCATTTTCTATTTGCACTTTGTGCATTCCTTGATGTAAAGTTATGCATGTATCAATCATGCTCGACTCATGAAAGGGACCACTGCAATACGTCACAAATCCACTGCCCCACTGCTTGTATTTTCTATTCACTTCTTGTGCATACCTGATATAGCGTTTTGGCTGGCACAATCGTCAGGGGGAACAGCATGCAATCTAATGTCGCAGGTGCAGTTTCATTACGCGATATCTTTAGTCGTCCCTCAGCGAGTTATGGGGCTCTTTCCGCTTCCGTGGTCAAAGTTCAAACGGCAGTACGTCGCCAATGTCCGCTATTCAATAGCGACGCTGGTCTGCGATTGGTGCCTGGTATAAGAATCTTGATTACGCCCATAATGGCGCATCCAATGATGCGTGCGGAGTGAATACAAATAGCCATGTCAATTGAATAAAACCGCGGGCGCCATCTTATACTAGTGTTGTTTCCATCGTTTCCAAAATGAAGCGAACGATAAATTAAAGAGACTGAGATGTCTTCTCAATTACATGGATGAAAATCTGGGGAAATTTACAATAGTTGTCATTTCGCCACAAGTTGGAAATGAAATAGATGCATATGATCTACCAACTAAGTACTATAGACCTCTAATGTCGTGTAATGTAGATTACCATGCATTAGACCAAGTCATGTGAACTACTATCCACTCCAAAGAATGATATCAACAGAATATTAACATCAATCATCCTATTGGAAATTACTAGATACTCAACATAATTCTGAAATGTTTGTTCTTACTGGGGTCCAGGGCCTTAAAGGGTGACATTGAGAAAGTGGTATATCAAGTCATAACCGAATTTTAGAAAGACTGAATTCTTTCGACCATCGGATCTAGGTATCGAAAGACCTGACCAGTGACATATCGTAATACGTCAGATAGCCTTCCAATTACAGATATCCATTGACGCCTAGAGTATGGAGAACAAAGCGTATGAAAAACCATTACTGCTGAAGGTGATAATCAGTTAATTGTTGTAACGGATTGCTTGACTCCACGGAATTTCATTGTTTAGACGTTTTTTGTAGGTGTCTAAAGAAAAAATCCCAAACACCTCCCTTCGTTTGCGAATTTCAGTCCCTTTAGGTCCATTAGTATAAATCTTCTCTAAGATCAACCATCGTATGTCTTCCGTGGTGTGGTTCAGATCCACGTAGTGTTGTGTCAAGGGTGCTTGCAATTTTTCAGTCCTGATGGCGGACCTATGTTCTGTTAAGCGTGTCGCCATTGATCGCGATGTCTCACCTATATAAGTTTTCATTGCAGGGACACATCAATGCATAGACAATGTTAGTTGTCTTACAATTTGTTAGACTTTGTAAGTCTATATTGATCCCATTAATGGAATATTGCTTAACCTCCAAGGCAAATTTGCAGGCAATGCAAGACATACATTTATAGTTGCCTTTCAGATTGGAAATTCCACTCAAGGTGGTTTGTGTCATAGTTGTTGGGGTCTTTGTCATACGCGATCGTGTTATTAGATCCTTAAGGTTTTTGTTCTTCCGATATGCAAACATTGGTTTTGCTATATGGTCAGATTTTTCTCTTGTGGCGTTCAGGATGTGCCAATTGGAATTGACAATCTGACGTATGGTGTCATTCATGGTCGAGTGTTGTGTAATGAATACCAAACGATCTTGTTGTTTACGATTCTTTACCGTGAGTAAGGATTGACGGTCATAATATCGTGCTCTTTTATAAGAGTCACAAACCAATTTTCTGGGATAGCCCCTTGCGATGAATTTGGCTCTCATGTCAACCGACTGCCTGTCATAATCAATCAGATTGGTACACTTCCTGCGAAGACGCAGGAATTGTCCGAAAGGGATGGTGGTCTTTTGGGATCTCGGATGATAACTAGAAAAATGCAACAAAGTGTTGCGGGCAGTAGGTTTCGTAAAAAGGTCAACTGAAAGCTTTTGTTCATTGACTTTGATGGTAACATCCAAAAATTCTACACTACATTTGTCTCTGATTGATACAAAGCGAATATTTGTATCACAAAGATTGAGCCATGATATAAACTCAGTAAGTTCCTCGTCCGTTCCATTCCAGATATAAAAAACGTCATAAATGAATCTAGACCAGGTAATAGATTCACTGAATGGTGCAACATCATTGTAAATATACTTGTGCTCATAATGTGCCATGAAATTATTTGCCACTGTGGGGGCACATGAAGCCCCCATACTGACTCCTTTGGTCTGTTGAAATAATGACCCATTAAATTCAAAGGTATTTTCTTGCAATACAATATTGAGGCAATCCAAGATAATTATTTGGCAATGTCCATGAGACTATTGAACTTGAGACTTAATTTGTAAATTTGTAAATAGTAAGAGTAGGCATTTTTCTTTTAAGGTATGTGTATTCTAGTCAATTATGTATATAAATACTATAGCTTGAGTTTTTTTCTTATCACATTTCAGGAGTTAAGAAATCATGGCCACCTGAGGAAGGCTAAACGCTGAAACGCACGTAGTGTGATTAAGTCTAGCCATGTTCAATTTATGAAATCTACTGCACTGTAATTGGTTGACTAAAGTGGAAGGATAATATGTTCATAATTCATGTCCATTGTATATATTTTTTCTTGTTTTTCTAGTTTTTCTCCCCATGTCTGTTGCAAAATATATGGGTACATGATCTAAATGAAATCGCTAATGTGTAAATCTATGCACAACTCGTAGTGATTGACATAAGAATAATTAAATGCAAAATTTGGAAATAAACTGAGATATAAGAAACAAATCGAATAAGATCTATTGACCCATCAGACAGTGAGTAAGCTGAATAGATATGCTGTTTACATCTGCACGAGATTATATATTTGTATCAATAATAAATAATAATGATTTGTATCACTTTGGGGTTGTGATTTGTTTATATGACTAGTAATGCACTTTTATGTATGTATGAATAAGTCTATTTTGTCTAGATAAGTTTCCTATATTTTCATTCATAATAAGTAAGAAAATGCACACTTTCTAAAAGTGGCATTTTCAAACACAGGATTTTCCTATGTTGACCCTATTGCAAGTTACGCATGTTAAATGTTACAGTGCAACCCCAATGATAAGCTAATGGGACAGATAGCCTTTCAACAGTGAAAAATGAAATACACAGTATTTCACTATCAGGACATGTCACACACACTAGTACATGTCCTACCTTTCACATACACTTAACCCTGCCCATGAGGGTACCTTGGGCCTACCTTAGGGGTGCCTTACATGTAAGAAAAGGGAAGGTTGGGGCCTGGCAAGTGGGTGCACTTGCCAGGACAACATGGCAGTTCACAACTGAGCATGCAGACACTACAGTGGTAGGTCTGAGACACATTTCATGGGCTACTCATGTGGATGGCGCAACCAGTGCTGCAAGTAAACTAGTAGCATTTGATTTACAGGCCCTGGCACACACCGTACACTTTACTAGGGACTTACCAGGAAATCAATTATATCAATAATGGATACACAATCATTGTCACAATTTATATAGAGAGTGTATACACTTTAGGGATCACTGACAGAATATCGAGGAGGAAAATATCGACCAAAATATCGAGGAAAAAATATAGAATGCCAAAATATCAAATCCCTATCTACAAACAGGTAAGTACAAAAATATTGAATCAAAAATATTGCTGTAAAAAATATAGTTAGTCAAAATATCGAATTTTTTAAATGTCTTAAAAGTAATGTAAAATAATGAAATAATATATATAATTAACTAAAACATACTTAAAAATACTTAAATAACTTTAAAATTAATAAATAATTAATGTACATTAAAAAAATAAACATACATTTTTATATTTTAATACATATATATATATGAACGTAATATTAATAAAAAAATATTCAATATTTTTAGCGTAGGATAGCGGGAGGGTAAAATTTACTATTACCACTCCAGTGAGTGCAACAGTAGGGAAAGTGTTGGATAGCGGGAGGGTAAAAATTACTATTCCCACTCCAGTGAGTGCAACAGTAGGGAAAGCGTTGGATAGCGGGAGGGTAAAAATTATTATTCCCAATCCAGAGAGTGCAACAGTAGGGAAAGCGTTGGATAGCGTAGGGGTCAAAATTACTATTCCCGCTCCAGTGAGTGCAACAGTAGGGAAAGCGTTGGATAGCGTAGGGGTAAAAATTACTATTCCCAGTCCAGAGAGTGCAACAGCAGGGAAAGTGTTGGATAGCGGGAGGGTAAAAATTACTATTCCCACTCCAGTGAGTGCAACAGTAGGGAAAGCGTTGGATAGCGTAGGGAAAACATTTACTATTCCCACTCCTGTGAGTGCAACAGTAGGGAAAGTAATGATTTAATATTTTAATAAAAATACATTAATTATCAATACCAATAAAAAAATTATTACATTTAATTACCAATTACAAAATATTTAATAATGTATTAATTCTAAATACCAATAAATATTATTTATTAAAAATGAATTACCTGTTAATAATTAACAAACAATTAATTTCCAATACCGAAAATTAATAAATTATAATAAAAAAAAACAATTAATAATTAATTGACAGTAAATTATCAATACACAAAAATATTTTCAATAATTAATTAATTACAATTACATTTCTTCCCACCCTATTCCCTTATAAACCCACAACCCACTACGAAGAATAAATTAATACAATTAACATAATTATCAATTATCAAATAATAAAAATGAATTACCAATTAATAAAAAATAATTACCAATTAATAATTAGTTAACAATATATTAACTATCAATACCAATAAAAAAATTAATTTACTTAATTACAATTAAATTACTTCCCACCCTATTCCCCTATAAACCCACAACCCGCTATAGAACTAAAACGCAAAAATTAAACTAAAAATTATTAATAATTCCTAAAAATGACTATTTCATTTACTATAATTAAATTACTTCCCACCCTATTCCCCTATAAACCCACAACCCGCTACGAAATTAAATTGTGCAAAAAGTAAATAACATAAAATTCATTAATTTAAAAAAATTAAACATACATTACAAAAACTAATATCCACTTTAACACATATACTAACATACAAAACACTTAAAGAAATTCGATATTATTAAAAATTCGATATATTTTAATGCCTATATTATGTCCTTCGATATTTTGACAGTCGATATTACTTACCTGCATTTCGATGTTATTAACCACTCTGGTGCCGATTCCGATCCGGGTTGGAAAGCACGCCGACCGAGCCAAATCCGGAGTGTTTTCCGACCGAGCCGGAGTCCTGCAGTCCGACAGAGCGAGTACGATGAGGCCGTATGCTGTCAGACTCGGTTCGGTCGGACTGCCGTAGAAGTCAATGGGAGCCGGTCGTACGACGCGTACATGGGCTCCCATTGACTGAATGGGTACGTCTCGCGCAAAGGCACCCCCTACAGTGGGTACGCATCGGTGCCATCCGCACCGTACATGCCTGTGTTGGGGGGACCCTTGGGTCTCCTCATGTGTCCGAGTCGTAGGGCTGCGGTTGACAGGAGCTCCAACGCGGACCTTCAAAGGCAACCACCCGGACGTTTTGCGAGCCGGACACTCCGGCTCGCACAGCCTGTACGACGCGTGCATCGTACTGGCTCGGTCGTGAATCGCATCCATTGCACACCACGGTTAGCCTCCGACCGAGACGTACGGATCGGTTCGGACCCGGAAACGACTCGGTCGGTGAATTTCACGTAGCTCGCATCGTACTTGCCCGCTCGTACAGCTGTACGAGTCGGGCAGAAAACACATGTACGGCTCGCAGTTTTTCCGTCCGGATCGCGTTTGGTGCCCTTCCGACCCGGATCGGAATCGGACCCTCTATATTTTTTTTTCGATATCGTGTCTAGTTACCACACTTTAGCACTGGTCAGAAGTGGTAAAGTGCCCGGAATCCTATAGACAACGAAAACAGGGTCAGAAAAATAGGCAAAAGGAAAAATGTTTGGGGTGAGGTTTAACAGCCACCATCATCAGTCAAGGTGGTGTAACCCCATTCCTTCCCCATCCCTCGCCCCATCCCATCCCATATCCCATCCCATTCAAGGAATTTCTGAAGCCCATGACTACCCAACGGGCTTGCCAGCACTAATGGATCTCCCAGGCTCTCATGCATCATGTTCTAAGTATACAGATTTGTCTTACGTTATTTCCTGAAGCTGAGCAGGTTCTCATTCAGCCTGAGTGCTAGGCGTAAGATGTTCCATAGTTCAGGGGCTATGCATGCAGGTAAGCATTCCCCCACTCCTGGCTTTCTTCACTTTGGGAATGGAGATTGAGCTGAGATTGCTGGATCTTAGCTCTCTCAAGGGGCAGTACATTCAGATCACTACAATAGGAATGTTATTGATTTGAAAGGTTTGTCAGTGCTGTAACTAACTCAACAAGCTTGAGGCCAGAGTTGGAGGTGAATATCTTCGTATGCTTGATTTTGTCCATCATCCTTTTTTCCCATCCTGAGGCTTAGATCAAGTATGTGGTCCATCACTTGAAGGTACACACCTCAGACTGAAAGATGAAGGCATTATGTGTATTTTCCTTGTCCTGGCTTTTATGATTGCCTACACATAATCATAAATTGCAGGTAAATTAATGATAGCTACATTGGTGCTCACTTAATGTGCTTGTATGTTCCAGATATTTTGAAAGCACTTGGCTCTGTGGGGGTGTCAGGTACCATCAAATTATGCTGCTTTACACAAGTCATGCAAGATACCTTTGCTGAAGGTTTAAGGAGAAAACGTCTCTTGGCCATAGATTTCTCTCTCAAAAAAGTCCGCTAAATCAGTGGATTATGCAATTTAAGGCTAAATGAAACTGGTTAAGATCAGGTGTGACATCCTGTCATATAACAGATGTTTATTTTTGGATGACTCAATGGTGCATATTGTGCTGACCTCAGGTGCATGGCAGACAGAGCAGACCCACCAGACTTTGAACCCGTGACTATTTGTTCAAACTGGTAATTCTGCAGTGGGTGCATTAGTTCACTGAGCCAACAGATGTGCATATAACTAGGCTGGTAAAGAAAAATCACAGTGACACCAGGTGCACTATGGCTAGTATGGAAGGTGCCTTATGTCCCTGTCTATAGCAGAACATACAGAGGTGTGCTTGATACTACTCAATGGTTTTAAGCTTGATTAAAACATAGTTACATGAGGTGAAACCTTGGGAAAGCAAACACCCCTCAGCTGCTGATGCAGTCGGTGCTGCATTGAATGTTAGAACATTGCGAACTGGCAAGGAACTGTCAAAGAGGAGCTCCATTTTTTGATGACTGCAGGGTGGTCTTATAATTGAAAAGCCTATGGAGCTTTTGCTCAGCAACTGTACCTCATTTGGGGGCACGGTGGATGAGAGAGGTATATGGATCACCATACATTGCAGGAAACAATGAGTCAAAGTGTTTCTGAAGTGGACATTTGTGTTCCAACTCCTAAAGGAGGTGTGACTTTATGTTGATGTAGTTTTCACCTATCATCTGAATTCCAGAATGGTGGAATCCACCACTGGGGACTCTGTTGGTGCTGTTGTTCCCACTACAACCTCATAACCACGGTTAACAATGCCTCCAACTGATTTTGATTTCGGGGAGTAATATTTTATCTCTTTACCTCGGTCTCAATCTTTTGTGACATGACTGGTGTTTTGATGTGTTTTCATCTAAATTAGAAACAACAGAGTGCAATCTTGTTGTGGACCATGATTATTGGGTTGCCTATATTCACCATAAATTTCCTTTTTGATTATGCCTGTGTCACTTTCCTTTGCACAAGACATATCTTGCATGAATGTAAAACTAGATGTGTGCCTTATTCACTGTGCTATCAATGTTCACAGCATGGCTTACAGAAACTGAATGGATGCACCTTTATGCTGGTTTCTGGCGAGCATTTTCCACACAAGTGAATAACTAACTCTTGTTTTTCTCATGACTGACATTAGTTGTGCTAGCTAAGTACTCATTCACGTCTGCTCTCTCTTCTTTGTGTCAGTGTGTGAAGGACATTAACATATGGACCTTGCAAAGAGCTTCCGGACCTGCCATCCTCTTGTGCCCTGAAAAACAGTAGAAAGATGTTATATTTATTGAATATAGATAATCCCAAATTGCAAATAAATTAATGTTGCCAACATTGGTGCTTTCTTAATATGCTTGTAGGTTTCAGATAGTTTTAATGCTGTTGGCTGTGTGGGGGTATTTAGGTATAATCAAATTATGTTAGATGGGTTACTGTGTGTAAGAAATTGGGTCATTAGTTGAGAGAGTTCAAAGCCCTACTCAAATAATAAACACAATCCTTGTCAGGGTGAACTACAAAAGTTATAAATAAACAGGTGCTTAACCCGCTAGGAGCTTGGCATAAACGCAGTCAGGCTTAAGTTAGAGACAATGTGTAAATTATTTATGGAGCACTCAAACAGCAAAAAAACTGAAAACACAACTCAAAAACTCCCAAAACAATTTTGAAAAATTGAGTTAATTTTAATGAATAAAACAACACAAAAACAAAAATCCAATTCGGTGAACTGGAGTTATGAGTTTTTAAAGATTTAGGTGAAAATAGCAGCACAAAGCAGCACTCGCAAGTATGTGGTCACTCTGGACCTGATGAAAGTCACAAGTTCAGGCCAATCACGAGGCAGCATGGGTCGAATAGAGGGACCAGATTTTTCCCGGTAGAGGTTTTAACTTCTCAGAGTCCAAATCCACATGAGGAGCCACATCTGGAGTTTCGCGCAGGTAGAGCCTGTAACAAGGTCGATGTGGGCGTGCGGAATAGGTTGCTGCTGGAGCTTCAATGCAGACAGTCACTGTTTGGTGTGAAGAGCAGGTCATCGATGCAACATTGCGTTGGTGGGAATCACAGAAGGCTATTTCTAGGTGTGAAGAGCCCACACGTTGTCGTAGGCAGTCCAAAACTTGTGGATTTTCTCCTGGAAATTTAGGAGAAGTACACTCTGATGCCAGCCAAGTGTTCAGGACCTAAGGGGCACCTCTTGAGAATCTGGTCTCACTTCAGGAGAGGCCAGCAGCAAGGCTCAGGCAGTGCCAGGTTGTGCTGGTGAGCTGCATAGTTACAGGGAGGTTTCTGAAAGCTTGTGGTGAACATGTAGCTCAAACAAGAAGTCAGCTAACTGACACTTGGGGTCACTTCTAGAGAGCCTAGGTTCAAGGCAAGCAGGTACATTCTTCCTTCTTCAGACAGCAGGGTAGTCCTACTTCTGAATCTTCCACAGGTGCACAAGTTTTCTGATGGGAGTTTCTGCGAGTGCTTTTTTTTATACCCAGTGTCTGCCAGTGCATGGGGGATACCCCTTTGCCTAATCTTCGCTCTTTCCTGGATTTGAGTCCAAACTGTCTGGACTAACAAAGGGCAGGCAGACCTAGGTGTGAGCTGCATTTGTCAGTCAGTTAGAAGTCAGGAATGGGGTTAGCATAACCTTGAGGCTACCCTTTAAAGCTCAGGAAGGGTCGAGTCCAATCCCCAGGACTTCCTGTTCAAGGGAAAAATACCCTGCCCCACACCCAATGTCCTTTTGCCCCCATGTCTGGAAGGAATCCACAATTCACCACAGGAGAGCCACTCACAGTCATACGAAAGGCACATTTGGTTTAGATAGAAAAATTTCAACTTTCTAAAAATGTAATTTTCGGAAGAGTAACTTAAAATCCGACCTTACCATCAAAATGAATTTTAAATTACAATTCAAAAAAGTGGAAGAAGCATTCCTCTATCTGTTAGAAATTGAGTTTCTGGTTGGTTAGGGTATGTTAGGCAGAACCCACTACTCTAGCCAAGGCAAGTAAGTAACACACCAACAACTCCCGCACAGGTGCAAGAATTTCTTGCTACCATGGACCGCCTGTTTAGGCCTCGGGCTTCCGCCGGCGCGCCCTTGGGCCCCGCGGTCTCGTGTCAGGATCCTGTCAGGCCGGAGGCTCCGACCCTGATGCCACAGGATCCTGCGCTGCTGGCTCCGGCCCCAGCGCCAAGAGGTCCCACGCTGCTTGCTCCGGCCCCAGGTCCACCTTCGGCTCCGCCTCCGGCGCCACAGTGGATGCCATTCATTCTGCCCCTGCCCAGGTTTCAGGAAAATGTTGTCCCTACCTGGGATCCACATTGGGACACGGCGCCGGTTTGGCCCTGTCCGGTGTCGTTCCCTGCCACAGCCCACACACAGAATTGTATACAAATATAGGTACTGTTGTACCTAAATCATAGACCCAAAATGACATGGATCATAAATACTGTGCATATTATGCCAATCCTGAAATAGTACTTGTTATCTTTTTATGTTTGAAAGCTTTATTAAAGAGTTGATGACAAAAGAGAGATATCAGCATACATTGCAATAATACAGAAACCATTGAGAAACTTAACACTGCTAATATCACTATTAGAAACCACAAAGCATTTTAAGAGAATTTTTAACATTGAAGGAGGCAATGGGAGGGATAGGATAAGGGAGGAAAAGAGGGGGAGAGGGAAAGGAAGATATAAAGATAATAATATAAACCATACAATATCTAAAAATTACGACACATATTCAAATTGTAAAAGTCGTAAAAAATCAGCGATGCGAAATTACCATCATAAAACAAGCAATAATATTAAACAAAACTTATACTGAATAGCAAAAGGAGAGAGTTCCAGACGTTCAAGGAGGTTTAAAATGTTCTGCATTGAGACATATAGGTTTCTTTAGGGCCAAGCAGTCCAAATACGTGGTGAGAGGCAACCAGAAAAATCAACATTACGAGCAGGTTTACAAGTGGAGGCAAAGGAGACGTCCAATCTGTGAAAGTGGCATAATGAATTCCACCAGCCTTGTAAGGAGATAGAAGCTAGAGATTTCCAGTTGGAAGAAATATGTTGGAAGGCAAGCGCAAGCGTCAGGTCAAAAAGACCGTGTAGATGAGCAGGGAGATTCAAGGAGTCAGAAAGGCTACCCAAAAAGAGAAATGAGTGTGTAAAAGAGGAAGGAAGAGGGAAGATACGAGAGAGGCATGACCACACTTTCCCCCAAAAGGTAGAGACAACAGGGCACAGAAAAAACATGTGGAAAAGGTCAGCATCAGAAGAAGAACAAGTCCAGCATTTAGAGTCAGAGGAGGGAGAAAAGCGGGATAAAGAAAGAGGAGAAAGGTAGAGCCTGTGATACAGATAAAATAAGGATTGAGTAAGAGAAGCAGAGCGGGAGATTTTTAGAGATCTGGACCACAGCTTATCCCAAAGAGTAGTTGACCAAGTACAACAAAAATCCGTTTCCCAAGAAAGCTCCACTTTAGATTTGACACGATTGGGATTAGGAGATACAAGAGATTTATAGATGAGAGATGCTTTAGGGAGTGTAGCAAGAATATTAAGAAGAGAAGGAGGAGGCGACGATGATGATGAAGAGGGAAGAGAGTAAAAACGGTCAAGGATAATTGCCATGAGGGTTGTGAATTTCCGCAAAAAGGAGCGAGGGCACCGAAATAAAAGTTGAAATTGGGGAAAAGAGCAAGGGGATACACCATCAAAAAGTTGGTTGACCCACATTACGCCCTTTACCCTCCATGCTTTCCAAAAAATGGGTCTATTTTTTAAAAGGATAAGAGAGTTATACCAAATAGGAGAATTTAAGAAGGATGTACGTGTGACCTCGGAGGGAAGAACCAAAGGACTTAAAAGAGAAGAGGTATGTTTGACTAGGGGGCAAAGAGAGAAAGGATTCCTGGAAGAGAATCGCATCACCTCGGCAAAGGAGAAGGGTAATAGTAAAGATTGCTCAATAAGAAGCCAGAGGGGCGTGAAAGGAGAGAGAGTTGATGAGATCCATCTCGAGGCCTGACGTAAAGAAAAGGATCTATGATAAAGACGGAAATCAGGGAAGTTAACCCCACCATTAGATTTAGGCTTACGGAGGGTGGCAATGGAAATTCTGGATTTCTTACCTTTCCAGAGAAAACGAGAAAGAAGAGAATCAATTTTTTTAAAGTAAAATGTAGGGATGTGAACCGGTAGCATAGAGAAGGTATAAATTAAAATAGGGGCGATCATCATTTTAATTGAATCCAAACGACCCCACCAGGAGAGAAAGAGGGGATTCCAGGCTGAGAGCGACTGATCAATCCTGGAAATAACTGCCGACAAATTCAATTTAACCGAGGATGAGATGGAATTGGAAAACAGAATGCCAAGGTACTTAATCTTGGAGCTACTCCAGGCAAAACCAGTAGCAGAGAAAAGATGGGGAAGACAGGATGAGGTGAGAGGGAGAATTTCGGTTTTGGCCGAGTTGATCTTATAACCGGAAACCAAAGAAAAGGAGTGAAACTCGGATAATAAGGGGGGGACGGAGGACTCAGGGTCAGAAATAAATAGTAAGATGTCATCCGCATAGGCAGAAAGTTTCAATTGATTAGAGCCATATGGGAAACTAGAAATGGAAGTGTTATTGCGAATGGAGGATAAGAAGGGTTCGAGAGATAAGACAAAAAGAAGTGGGGAAAGAGGACAACCTTGGCGAACACCCCTCTGAAGATTAAAAGATAGAGAGAGTTGTCCATTCACAAGTACCGAGGCCTTGGGGGCAGAATATAGGAGAGAGACAAGGGATATAAATTTGGGACCAAAGCCATGCCACCGCAATGAAGCGAACAAAAAAGACCAGTCAACCCTGTCAAAGGCCTTCTCTGCGTCAACAGAGATAGCAGCAAGAGGGGTTGAAAGTGAGGGAGCTTTATTTAGGACGTTAAGAAGAAGGCGAGAGTTGTCCGAAGTAAGCCTGCCCTTAACGAAGCCGCATTGCTCTTTGCCAATGAGGTGAGGCATAAGGGGGTCTAGGCGCATTGCAAGTAATTTGGCAAAGATTTTGTAGTCTACATTGACTAACGAAATCGGTCGGTAATTTTTACAAAACTGGTGGTCGCGACCTTCTTTGGGGATCAGACAGATGGAAGCATCTTGAAAAGTGCCTTCAGCCTTGCCAGATGAGGAAAATGATTGAAAGAGGGTTAAAAGTTTAGGTAGTAAAATGTCTGAAAAATGTAAATAAAATTCCACAGGAAAGCCGTCAGGGCCAGGGGTCTTCCCTTTAGTAAGGGCTGACAAGGCTGCCGAGAGTTCATGGAGAGAGAGATCGAGGTCAAGGTGTAGGGAGCTTCTCAAAATAACTCTGAATAAGGGAAGGAGTGGGAGGACACTCTGGGGTATAGAGATTCTGATAGAACAATTGAAACTGCTCAAGGATTTCTTTGTCTTTGTGGAGAAGAGTGCCAGCAGAAGAATATATAGAGTCTATAAGAGTGCGCTCCTTACGGGACTTGAGATAATTGGCCAAGAGCTTACCAGATTTATTGCGACCTCCGTAATACCGTGCACTACTGCGAAGGAGAATCGAAGAAGCATTATCTGTAGTTAATTTGTTGAATTCTAACTTAGCTCGCAGGAGATCCGGTGACATAAATTTATCAGAAGAAGTGTAGAACTGGTGCTCCAGAGTTTTTATATGAGCCAGGGAGGATTTCCGCTTTTGAGTAAACTGTTTCTTCTTCTGAAAGACAAAGTCAATGATGAAACCCCTCGCGGAGGCTTTAAAGGAGTCCCACAGAGTGTGAGGGGAAATACTAGGGTCTGAATTAAGAGAGAAAAATTCCTCAACGAAAGAGCGAAAAGAAACAGAAAAATTGGGATCAGTGAGGAGTGCACTGTTAAAGCGCCAACGGGAAGGTTTAGGCTGTGGTGGGAGTAGGTCAAAATCTGTCACGATGGGAGCGTGGTCCGAGATGACAATAGGTTCAATGGAAGAAGACAGAACGTTCTGAGATAAAGAATTAGAGAGGAAAATATAGTCAAGACGAGAGAAGGATGAGTGAGGAGGAGAGAAAAAGGAATAGTCCAACGTGTCAGGGTGTGAAAGACGCCAAGAGTCAATAAGATGTGATTGTGAAATAGTATTAAGAAATTGTTTGTGGGGTTTATGTGGTGTGAAACGGACTGTGGATTTGCGGTCGAGGAACGGATCCACAATCTGGTTGCAGTCACCACCAAAAACAAATGATACATCCTTATATTGAACACATTTCTCTGTAATCAAAGGCCAAAAAGAACAGTCTGCTTGTACAGGTCCATAGACATTAAAAACAGTCAAAGGAATCGAGTTTATCAATAATTTAGCCAGTACCCAACGACCTTCAGAGTCCGTCTCCTGGGACAAAACCGTACATTTAAGCCTCTTGTGACAAAGGATAGCAACTCCATTCTTTTTGTTGTCAGAGGGTGAAAATAAGACTGTACCCACCCAACTTCTTTTTAACTTCAGAGATTCAACATCATTAAGGTGAGTTTCTTGCAAGAGAGCAATATCTGGATTGTAGGAGGCCAAATGGGACAAAACTCTCTGCCGCTTAATGGGGTTAATAAAACCTTTTACATTCCATGTAATAACTTTGAATTAACAAATAACATAGAATCAAATAGGACAGAAGAAGTAAAGAAGAAGAGGCATACACAAAAGACAAATCGAAAAGGAGAAAACTTTGAGAAATATCGATGAAATAGGTTGAGAAGAGAGGAAAAAAGGTGAATAGAAACAAAGGAGAATCGAAGTTGATCAACCAGTACAGGGAAGAGAAAAGGATAAAGGAAACGGGAAAGGAAAGTAAGTACAAGGAGAGACAGCGCATATCCCAAAGGGACGACTGAGGAGAACATACCTGAGGGGAGTACGAAATAGGACAACGGGGAAATGGCGACACTCAACGAGACAGATCCCCCAGACGGGAGACCAGGCCGGATCGCACCGGAACAAAGAACATAACCGAAGAGCCAGGTTGAGAGGAAGTCGGTCCATCTAGATAAATGAATAAAGAATGAGTAACATTTGAGAACATGACGACATACTATGACGAACCAAGGGTGAAAATTCAAATGTTGAAGGGCAAAAACTGGACACAATTCTTAGACAAAAGTATGAGGGAATTTGAAGTTAGAAACATGTGAGTAAGAAAAACATATTTATAATCTAATACGTAGAAAATTAATAAACGGAAAACAGAGACAGGGACAGAAATGGATGACCTGTAAGGGAAGCAAAAGTTAGACATTTCAAGTAATCTGAAAGTGTAAAACAATTAAACAATCAGCCACAAGAAGAGGAGGAGGTCTCCATAGCAGAATTAGAACGGATATGAATGAAATTTTTGAGTTCAGCAGGATCCTGGAAGGTCCAAGTCTGATTCTGTAACGTGACTTTGAAAGTGCATGGGTGAAATAAACCAAATCTAGCACCAAGGGACCTCAACGGAGCTCCCAGGGACAAAAATTCCTTCCGACGAGAGGCAGTAGCATTTGAAACATCTTGGGAAAGATATACTCTCTGACCCAACCAGGAGATCTGACGCTTGGCTCTGGACGCTGAAAGGACAGAGAGAAGATCTGTGAACTTCAAAAAAAGGATAATGACTCCCCTTGGCCTGGTTGACGTGGATGAGCGAGGACCAAGTCTATGCGCTCTCTGAATATTGAGGGAGGTGGTGGATGGCATATCCAAAAGCTTCGGGAGAAAGGAGGAGAAAAAGAGCACAGGGTCGTCCCCTTCTAAAGATTCCGGCAAACCATAAATACGGAGGTTGTTCCTCCTGTTCCTGTTTTCCAATTCCTCCGTGTGTTGCTGTAGCGCCAGAACAGATTTTTCTAAAGAGGAAACCCTCTGGGAAGTAGAATAAAGGTCCGAAACCTGTTGCTCCACAACTGTAACTCTGTTGTCTATAGATGACCATTTCTCCTCAAGAAACTGCATCTTACTATAGGTCTCCTCAACAAAAGGCCGAAGGGCACAAATTTCCTCAAAAAGCATCTCCATGGAAATAGGGGATGATGGCTTCTCTGACGAAGACGCATCTTGTTTGAGGCGCTTAGAAGATGAAGCTGACGGAGGTGAGGATTTGTTTGAAGGAGGCTGTGTTGAGGAGGAGCGAGGGAGGGTTACTCCCGCCATTGGTGCTACCTTGGGAGGAGAGTCCGTCGTTGTATGAGGTGAAGAGGTTACCACAGGAGAGTTCCCCGAAGGGGTAAAGACGAACTTTGGATTACGTAGCTTGCCCATAGAAGCCAATCAGAAATGACAAGCAGCAAACAAGAGGACGACTGTGAGGTAAGACCAAAAAAGTGAAGGAATTCATAGAGGTGGAGTAGTAACCATAGGAGAGCTTGTGGAGTGAATAAAGAAATGTTCCAGAGTAAGCAGAGACAAGCCAGTGCCAAACTAAGCAAAAATGAAGAGTGCAGGGTCAGTAACCAACCAGGTCATGGACGTCCCCCGTCAGAGGCAGTGATGAGCGCAATCAAAAAGGAGGCAGGAACATAGCAAGAAAGTCATTTATCAGAAATTACCTCATTCCATCCACGTGGGGCAGCACAGGCTAGAAGATATCCATGTGGCATGGCAGCGCCCAGAAAGGATGAAACAGCATTCAGGAGGCGTAGAACCCCAAAAAAAGGGCAATGTGGAGCAAATGCAGCCAAGCCAGCAGAAAAACGAGCATCGCGCCTTAAACAAAATGGCGGCCGCTCTCTGAGGAGAGAACGAATGCGGCGAGAAAAGGGGCACCCCGGCCCTAAAAATGCATCAAAAAGCGCTCACCAGAAGCGCGCTGCATTCCGACATGAAAATCCAATGTCTGTGGTGGTGAAATGCTCTCCGGAGAAGAACCGGGACAAAGGAGAAGCTCCGGTGCGTCGGAGGTCCCGCGTCAGGCGGCCATCTTGGTCGGCGTCCTGGCCACACCCCCAGTACTTGTTATCTTGACAGTGCAAGAATTCAAACAGCATACATAAGAAAATCAGGGCATGAAATGCAACATATTCTAGCAGAATGGGCCCCCAGTATGGTACATCAATGGGGGGGGGGAATGAGGATGCACCCAATGCTGACTCTGTTGAGGAGCCCTCTCTTGTTTCCCCCATGTGCAGGTAGTGAAAGGTGGCAGCCCGCAAGCTCATGGTGCAGCCGCTGCCACCAATGCAGGGGCTTCCATGCCAAAACGGGCCGGGCCGCCCACGGAGGGATTCTAGCCTTTCCTGCACATCTGATACTGCAGGGCCGGACTCCACTGACATAGGTGCGAGTTTCCTCGCAGCCTTGGCAACATTTCCCGGGGTGTGAGAGCTGTGCTGGAAGCTGCCGTGGTGGCATGCTGATTGGGCAATGCCCCACGGGCCACATAAGAAGTGAGGAAGTGAAACCTGGTGATCTTAAGGAGAGAATCCATGCACCAACACCCATTGCCTGTTTTTTAGAAGCACCACTACAAAATATCGATGCATCGCCGCTGACTGAACTGAAGAGTGGTTCCCACTCAAAGCATCAACCTCGGCTTTCACCAGAGGCCCCAGCTTGCCATCGCAGTACCTCAGAAAAATCTCTGCAGCGTGAGTCCTGAGCACCGTGTCAATGACATCCATGGCACCCGCTCCAACTCTGATGCAGCACCTGCTTTGCGGCTGAGGAATTAACTCAGCACCTGCTTTATGGCTGTGAAGTCGACAGAGCACCTGCATTGCCACCGTTGCATTGATGCAGCATGTCTTGACTTTCAACACATGGTCCCTCGATGCTGATTCTTTATTGACAACGCACAGCAGTAAGGAACTGAGTCCAAATGTCAACAAACCAATTGCATCACCTCCCCTTCCAGTAAGGCACCGACACATTGCCTCCCCTGCCATTAAGGAATAAATGCATCACCTCCCCTGTGTAGTAAGGAACCAACAGATCGCTTTGCTTTGCTTTTCCGGCGCATCATCACCTACCCTATGCCTTGAATGGTCATTGATTTTTGACACATCTGAAGTACTTTGTGCTAAAACTAACACATCCATTGATTTCTAGAGACTAAACTTGCTGAATCTTTTAGAATGATATTTTGACTTGTGTATGTTGGATTTTTATCATTTTGGTCAGATAAATATTGGCTATTTTTCTAAACTGGTGTGGACTCCTTTTGTAGTGTTTTCACTGTGTTACTGCATGTGTGTGTACAAATACTTTACACATTACCTCTGAGATAAGCCTGACTGCTCGTGCTAAGCTACCAAGTGGTGAGCAGGGGTTATCTTAACTGTGTGACTCCTTTACCCTAACTAGAGTGAGGGTCCCTACTTGGACAGTGTGCAAACCACTTCCAACTAGAGACTTCATTTCTAACAGGCAAACTGGGCCTCTGCCCACCCCCAACTCTCCTCCTACCCTGATAAGGGACATGGGAACCTCTACCCATCCCACTACACTAGGACTTATCTGGGCTACTGCGAACCACCCCCGCCTTCCTTGGTTGGGGGAAACCTGAGCCACTCCATTTAAAATCACTCCCAAATGACTTTCCAGACCCCCCTGGCACTCACCTGGAGGTCTGCCTCCTTTCAAGTTCCCTGGCATCAGAAAACATTTACTCAAACAGGTGTTGGTGTAGTCCTGGAAATCAACTACGGAACATGTGCTCTGTGACAATCAGATTGAACAGCCCTTCAAAATTGTTTGCTGTGCTACTCTTCACCCATCCCTCTAGTGCTTTGCAACAATCCTCCACAAATTCCCCGCAAGATTGGTGAGACAGTTTCCTACTGCCCCTGATCCTCAACCTATACTCTTCAGGGTAAAGCCATACCCTTTTATCAGTATTTCTTTCATGGGGGGTACCTCTGCCTGTCACTCCCTTATGAGGCCAGTCAGGCATCCCTCTCATCCTTAGGAATATAGCTCCCCAGGCCAGTCCCCAATCTTCCCCAGGACTCCTGTGCACTTCCAGAGCTTCCTCATAATCCTGCAACCACTAATGCATGTCTTTCCTCTCCTTGAAGCTAGGCACCAAGTCTGTGGGTATGTGTGTGGTGTTTCTAACACTAGATTCACAATTGTAGACACCATTGGACTCCACCAGCAGTGCTGGCAAGTCCAGACTTTCATACGACGCCCAGGAACAGGTTTTTCCCTGGTGAAGGTCCAATCAGCCCCTGCCATACTCTCCTCAACTAAGGCTTTCTCAACCACAGCCTTTCTCTCCTCCACAGCCAGCTGAGCTAAATGTACCCTCAGTGTCCTTCTCCTACCATCTATCTCTGAGCTCCTCAGGGGACAGAAAATGGGAGGTGACATTGCTCCTGGCACTAGACCCAGCAAGGGACTCCCTATCTATGGGGTCCTTCATGTCCACTGGTGTTCCTGCCCTGTCACTCTCCCTCCGGCTCAGACTCTTCAGGTCCAATGCCTTCCAGAGGTGTGAACTGGGAATCATCCCACTCAGAGTCCTTACTAACCTTGGGGTCCTCCTCAGGGTCTCCCTCTGAACCATGACCCCCTGGTTCTCTGTTGACACTTTTTCTTAATCTCTTTCAAAATAGAACAGAGTTCAGCGAAGGTCTGCTATTGGCTTCCTTGCTCACAGCTAGTCCATTCTCCCTACAAAAAACCTTTAATTCCGGCACAGTGCAATAGAACAGGTCATCAAAGATTAAGCCTACACAGATTTATATACAATATAGGTTATATTGTACATAAATCCGAGACCCAAAACGACATAGATCATAAATATTGTGCATATTATACCAATACTGTGAATTACCATGAAAACCATAGGTACATGGACCACTAAATGACATAAATGCCAGTAATGCAGAAATCATGAAACACTACCAAAAACATCCACAACCATAAGCCCATGTGGGCACAGACCTCCCGCTCCCCTATTAGAGGGGTAGCTGTAATCCTTGGGAGCCTCGGTGCAATAATTTCGATGCAGCTATGAAACACAGGCCACATGAGCACCTGTGCAACTTCTATCAGTAAAATGGTATTAGACCAGAGGACTCACCCGGTAATGCTCATTCCAGCAGGATGGACCTCCAGTATGGTACGTTAACTGGGAGTGGGGAGGGCTGCCACCAACTCAGCCTCCCTTGTCGAAACAGGCTGGGACACCCGCAACAGGAATCTAGCCTTTCCTGCACACCCGTAACTGCTGCAACCGGGGGCTGGGCTGGACCCCATCGACATAGGCATGAGCCTTCTCGCAGTCTTTGCAACGTGTCCCAGGGTGTGAGAACCCTATTGGGAGCTGCTGTGGCTGTGTGCTGATTTCAGCACTTGCAGGTACAAAACTCTTTCTGGAAAGCTCAATTTTGTTTAGCTCAGTTAAGCGCTCACCATGCTCCTCGTTGTAGAACCTGAAGGCAAAAGCCGACACCTCACTTTCTGGCAAGAAGAATAAAGCACTCAATATGCATTAGTGTGAGAAACCAGAGGCCTGATGCAATGCCCACCACGTTGATGAAACTGAGGAGAACAAATCCAGCTCAATCCTCTGGGGCAAAGGAGCAGGCTTCAGCGCTCACCTGGTGCTTAGCTCCTGGGACAGCACTCAGGGACACAAAGGAGCAGGAAAGCAGGCAGGCAGACCAGCACAATCAGGGCACATGCAAGGTGGCAGTCCCTTGTGTAGCCTAGTAATTAGTAGGCAGCAGACCTGCACAACAAAGCAAGAAGTCCATAAGGCAGTTCCTCCTGGCAATACAGCAGTCCCTTGGCAATGTGCAATTTGTAGAGCCAGCAACATCTGGTTAAAAGTCCCACACAGTGTCTACAATCATGGGGTAAGAGCCCCTGTACTTATACTCAAAATGCCTTTGGTGTAGAGGTAACTTCAATAAGAAACTTAGAAGTGCAGAACACCTCCTTTCAAACGAGCCCTGGCTCCAGACGTACAGATAGGTGGTAAATGAGCCCTCTGGGTGAGGGCAGGACACAGCCTATACAAATGTAAGCGCACCCCACCTCCCTCTGTCCCAGCCCAGGAAGACCATTCAGTATGCAGATGTAACCCTGTGACACCCCAACCCTACCTGTGTGATCGCTGTCTAGAAAGTATGCACAAAGCCTAGCTGTTGCTCTTCCCTAGATGTGGATTGGAGTCAGGCTGCAAAGTAAAAAGAGTCATTAAAAGTGGCATTTGTACAATAGTAATGGAAAATCCATCTACACCAATAAGCAGGATTTATCACCACTATTCCAAACATGGCAACGCCACTCCTTTCTGATCAGAAATTACCACTGACATGCATATAAGGGAATTGCCAACGCTAACCTATGAGAGGAGCAGCACTCACTGTAGTGAAAAATGAAATGGGGTGTTTGTCAGTACCAGAATATTCCACACAATAAAGGCACATGTCGTACCTTCTACCTACATAGCACCCTGACAATAGGGCTACCTAGGGCCTATCTTAGGGGTGATCTATATGTAGTAAAAAGGGAGTTTCAGACTTGGCAAGTAGTTTTAAATGCCAAGTCAAAGTAGCAGTAAACTGCGCATGCAGACACTGCAGTGGCAGCCTGAGACAGGTGTGAAAGGCTACTTCTGCTGGTGGCGCAACCTGTTCTGCAGGCCCACTAGTAGCATTTAATTTACAGGTCCTGGGTATATGGGAATGGGCTGTAAAAGGGACTTTTTAGTAAATCAAATAAGCCAAAGAGGTGTAAACTAATCATGCCATCTTTTACATGTGTGAGCACATGCACATTAGCACTGATTAGCAGTGGTAAAGTGCCTAGAGTCCTAACGCCAACAGAAAGAGGGTCAGAAAAATAGGAGCATGAAGGCAAAATGTTGGGGATAACCCTGAAAAAAGGGTCAGGTCCAACACTATCCATTCCCAAACTGAAGTTATCCCTTATTAAGTGTAATATGGTAACCCAGTATTAGTGCATGGGGGAAATAGCCCTACAACTGTAGAAAATTACTTTAAGAGGATTCCACAGTCAGGACATGTAAAACTTAATACATCTGTTCTGCTTTTGAAATACCAAGCACCCTGCCCTAGGAGTGACTAGGACCTTCCTTAGAGGTGACTTGTATGTATTAAAATGGAAGGTTCAGAACTGGCAAAAAGTTTATTTTGGCAGGCCATAAAATGGCATTTCAAAACTGCCCTAAGGGGACGGGTATGCCCAGACATGGGTCCTGTGTTAGCCATTCCAATAGAGTTAAGCTATCCTGGCTGATTTGAGGTGATATCCTGATACCGATCCGAGGATGCTTGTTTCTGGTTCAAGGAAGACCTGGCTTGGCAGTTCAAGCTGGACTGTTCCCATGGGAAGCAGAAACAAGACTGATTTGCACATGACTCAGTCCAAACTGGAATGGCATGGTGGGCAAAAAATGATGGATTCAGGTCCAGATCTCTGGACTGTGGGTGAGAGTTTGACATTGTTCATCATTCTGTCCATCATTTGTTCGTTTTGCAGGAGTCAAGCTATGCTGGCTGATGAGGGATGATACCCCGAAACCGGGCTTAAGATGTTTGTTTCTGGCCCAGGGAAGACCTGGCCTGGCAGTTTGGGCTAGACTGTTTCCATGGAGAGCAGGATCAATGCTGATTTGCATGTGGCTGGATCCAAACTGTAATGGCATGGTGAACAAAAAAATGATGGGTTTCGACCCAGATCTCTGTACGGGGGAGCATTTGAAATTGTTCAGAATTCTGTCCATCATTTGTTCTTTTTGCAATTATTGCTCTATGTGGGATGGATATGCCTAGGTCTGGGCCCCACGCTGCCATACCAGTGGAGTCAAGCTATGCAGGCTGGTGAGGGTGATACCCCGAAATCGGTCCTAGGATGCTTTTTTCTGGTACAGGGAGGACCTGGCCTGGCAGTTCGGACTGGATGTTCCCATTTGGAGCAGGGTCATGATTAAATTGCATATGGTTGGGTCCAAACTGGAATGGTGTGGTGAGCAATAAAAATGGATTTAGGCTCAGAACTCTGTACTGGGGGATAGTGTTTGAGATTGTTCAGCATCCCGTCCACCATTTGTTCTTTTTACAGGTATAAGTGGCAGGCCTGAGACATCTCTTACAGTGTTACTTTAGTGGGTGGCGGTTAGAAATGGGGGTCTATTGTTGGCAGGATGTTACCTTGTCCAACTAGGGACCCTTCTTCCTAGTCAGGATAAGGGAGATACACTGCTAAAAGAATCCCTTCTCACCCCACGGTAGCTTGGCACGAGCAGTTAGGCTTATTTCAGAGGCAGTGTGTGAAGCATTTGCACATAACTAACAGTAATACTGTGAAAACACTAAAAACACCACAGCAGTTTTAGAAAAATAATCAATATTTTATCTGTGCAAACCAGACCAAAAACAATACAAATCCACCATACAGTTCTTAGGAATATCAATAATCGCCGTAAGGGACCAACAACCTACTGCATCCTAGGGGTCCAAACGTCGACTTTTGTAATAATTGGCAGCCCAACCAACAGCGATTTATCCCTGTGTTACTGTTTGTCTAGCATGGCTATTTATCTTTTGAAAAATAACTAAGAATTTTGAGGCTCCAAGTGGAGCCACTTGTTCTATATGTAATGAACCATGTGATTTTCACTGTACCCTATATACTTTTCTTTCTATCCTCACTCCAATCACAATACTCATCGTATTACCCCTTCTACCCTTTCTCCCTTCCTGGGGCACTACCTTTTGTCATTGTTTCAAAATAACTGTACAAATTGAAGTGGGTTCAGTGTGATTAAACATCACTGATTACTGAATATTTTATTTGTCATTCTTAGTATTTTCTTTTTCTTCTGTAGCATAAAACACACAGTTCCCAGTGCTGGTAGCAGATGAACTTGAAGTCTTTGCTGTTCCTGAGACATCTTGAACAGGGGGAAAGCTCTACCTCAAGCCCTGTGAAATACTCAAACAAAGAAGTTGCAGAAAGTTCAGTCCACCCCTTTCTCTGCTCAAGACCAAAGCAGCAACTGCAGACCAACACATCAAAGCACAGGGAAAAGTGGTAGTTCCTCCTCACAGCTTCTCCAGCTGTTCTTGGCAGGTTTCAGAGTGCAAAAGAGTTCTAAAGCCCCAATATTTATACCACACTACCCTTTGTTCTCTTGTGGCAGAGAGTCTCTGTGCTTAGTCTAAACCTCCTCTCTGGCCCAGCTTCCTGGCAGGAGGTAGAGACAGCATTGTGTAAGGCAGATCAGGCATATTTAGGTTCAAAGAAATCTCCTCCCACTATTCTAAATGCAGCCCTGGTATAATCAGCTCAGCCCTGACTCATCCAAGTAAGGTAGGACACACCTCAATCCCTCAGTGGCTGTCTACAGTGAATGCACATCCCCAGCCCCTGTCACTCCAAAGCCAGACAGTCAATCCACAACCCAGCATTGGCACACAGTATGGTTAAGTAAGAAAAGGCCTACTTTCTAAAAGTGGCATTTTCAAACACATAATTTAAAAAACATCTTTACTAAAAGATGTGTTATTAAATTCTGAGTTAAGACAGCCCAAACTCCATTCCCCTATCTTGTACCAATGGAAAGTTATGCTTGTAAGATGTTAGAAAGTCACTCCCATTCATCCCTATGGGACAGATAGCCTTTCAATAGTGAAAAACGAAATACACTGCATTTCACTATCAGGACATGTCGCATACACCAGTACATGTCCTACCTTTCACATACACTGCACCCTTCCCATGGGGGGAGCCCTGGGCCTACCTGAGGCGTGCCTTACTTGTAAGAAAATGGAAGGTTAAGGCCTGGCATGCACTTGCCAGGTCGACATGGCAGTTAAAAACTGTGCACAGACATTGCAATGGCAGGTCTGAGATGTACATACATGGCTACTTCTGTGGGTAGCACAATCAATGCTGCAGGCCCATTAGTATCATTTGATTTACAGGCCCTGGGCACACCTTGTGCACTGTATTAGGGACTTAGCAGTAAATCAAATAGCCATCATGGAAAGACCAACCCTTAAGACAATTTACCTTAGGCACACTTGCACTCTAACACAGGTCAACAGTGAGAAAGTGTGCAGAGGCACTACACCAGCAAAACCAAAGTCAAAACCAGGAGGCCAGAAAGGAAAAAGACAGGGCAAACACACGAAAAGATGGCAGGTCTAATAGTGTCACATTGGGGGCTGCTGCCCACTGGTAGTATTTAATCTACATGCCATGGGTACATTCAGTACCATTTACTAAGGGTTTATAAGTAAATTAACTGTGCCAATTAGGTGTGGGCCAATTTTACCATGTCTATGGGAGAGAGGACAAGCACTTTAGCAAAGGTAAAGTGCACAGAGTCCTATGCCAACAAAAACGAATTCAGTAGAAATGGGGGAGTTAAGGCAAAATGTTTTGGGGTAATATCAGACAAAGGATGTCAGGTCTAACACTATGCAATCAAATTGTTTATTTGATGGTCATCGAAATCAGACTTAATCAAGTTATAAATATGATTGAGTTTAGAGGTGCTTAAATGATGTAAGTTTTCAGCTATACTCAAGTTATGTATGTTACACCTTTGTTTTTGTGGTTTGCTTTAAATGCTTTACATGCTCGATGGGGTCTAACAGCGCCAAATGAAAACTAGAAACTAGGCTCAGAAGGAAAGATGATTGGTGCTGCTTAAACGGAACATATCTTGGCACAGCTGGTAAATGCTAAGAATACTGTGTGTCGTCATGATAAAAGATATATATTTTCTATAGATATTCAATGAAAAAAAATCTGATAAAAAATGAAAAATGTATATATTTGGACCCCGATGCCAGTAAAAGAACACTGATTTGTATTTTATGAGTATATTATATTTACGGTGGGAACGGAATAGAGAAAAGTAGATTTTCCTTCCCAATACAGCGTATCCGTATTTAGATTGTGCGCACGTGCCGCATTTTCTCTCAGCTGCTGAGAGATCGCTTCCTAACGCGATTTCACATTACAATAAATAACTCGTTTACCGCCCAACACATCTGGTGTTTACTTTGATAATGCAATTGACTTCCAAGAAGTGCGGCGTCGTGCAACACATCATTACTGTCGCCCATTATGAACACTGGTACCTAAAGCTCCGAGCTGTCACTTTGAATCGGTCTCCTGACTGATTGAGTCGAGAGCCTCACATTCACAACAGGTCACGTCGCCTTGATCAGCCTCCAGATTAATGGACCTGACTGTTCGAAGTAGGTTCACGCGAGCTGACTGCCCACATCCAATAAGTCAGCAAACGAATCCGTCATCATCTCAGTAGCGGTGCCACAATTTGCTTGAAATTGGTGTTCCGGTTGGGGATGCCAAATTAAATCAAACAGATCATTACAGACGTGAAAAATGGCGCCCTCGCCTTAGAAGTCCAAGGAGCGCGAATTTACACCGAGCGGATTTACAGAATACACTTCTGTTTTTATCATGCACTTTTATTGAACAAAATCAAGGCATGACAGAAGGTCACAAAAACAATGTTTCTGTTTCACATGAGCCTCGTGTTTCACACATGGTCTTCATTGATCATTGAACCCTCCTGGTTACACTCCAGAGAGTGAAAAAGAATCTTATACTTGATGCAGGCATTGTTTTTTTTCTCCAGAGCATTACATAATTGTATTGGACCTGCGAGAAATTTCGTTGACACATCACAATCTTGCGCAATTTCCAGCTTTTCACTTTGTTTCTGGCATTTCGCGTTATGATAGCTGGATGAAATACCTCTGAGATTGAGCCACACTGCGTAGCTGAGACTTTAGCCCTGATTACGAGCTTGGCAGTCCCAAGAAGACGGTGGGGAATAGTTTTTGCATATGTGTCGATGCAGGTGTGTATATTTTGACGGTGCAAGTGTTAAATGTACACATATGCATAACACGCAAAATAATAAATACTATCAGTACTTTCCCATTGCTGCTACGGATATGTGCCCAGTCCAGGCAATGGGTAAATACTGCAAAACTGACTTACCCGTATTTTGGTGCCAACAGGGTTATTTTCTTCAGGTTCAAGACGCTGCTGTGATGGAGGGCCATGGAGGAAGGGATCCACGTGGGAGACAGAAGGGAAGAAAAGGAAATGGGTGTGTATGCATCCCAATTCCTTTGATTCCGCTGACTAGCAGCAGAGAGTCTTCCCGCCACGGTCGGCTCGACAAAAAGCAAACTTGTAATTCCGACAGCAGTGAACCTGTGCCACTCTTTGGTAGCTGCTTTCCCCATGCGGCCGTCAAGGTGAATGGCTGGCGGTGGCGGCGGTGTTCCAACCGCCTTTCATTCTGCAAACCGCCAACATCGTAATACGGCATTGGGACTGCCAAATAGGTGGCAGGGTTTCTATAACCATTTTGACAGCAGTTCCCTTACTGACAAACTGTTATTCAGGCCCTGTGTTTGTGTATAAATCCCATCACAGGATCACTTGAAGAACGTGAGCAAACTGAATGCGAGCGGATGTTGTTTGCATCACATGCAGCTTTGCAGGTCTTTTTTTGTGCAACAGTTGTCCTTGTGCTAAAAGTGGATGCAGGGACACATTTTGTGCTAACAAATAATGCAAAATGCTGTCATTTCACATAATTATGCATAATTTTCTTTAGTTTTATAGACATTTCACATAATTTCCTTTGCTTAACGTTTATGGAAATTATCAGGTGTGTGATCCTGAGACATCTTGTAAATTCCCATAAATCGTGGTGGAATGCTTCTATTGGTGAGGATTAATGTGCTAATAAGTGCCTAAAATATTCTTCCAGATGGTTAATCGCCATAATCTATTGATATTTTATAAATATGGCAGAAATGACCGCAGTTATTAGTGGACCCACAATTTCTGCCATACTGTACGGGAACATCATCAAATAGGAATCCTTCAGAACATATGAAAGGAGCCCGTATACACTATATAGAGTGTAACAGGAGGTCTATACTCTTCTTTTTGTGTCAGGATATCTACAGACATTACTGCCACTTACATCCTTAACAGGCTTGCCACTTCTGCCAGATTTTTAGGGATGTTATACATCAGAGGTTAAGACACTGATTACAAGCTGGGGATACATTTGGAAGCTTGTGCAAGTAAATGTTTACACATGAGTTGAAATTCGCCGTGTCTTTTTCCCCAGCAGATTTCGGCAGGTCAAACTTGTTGAAATTAATTTGTGAAAAAGACAATAAAAGGGCAAAACATATTGTATCTCATGCTTTAAAATAAGTTTCTGCCTCATAAGATGATGTATTTACCACACCCAGAAAGTACCTCTCACATGGGGAATGACATTTTGGTGCCGATTCCGATCCTGTAAAACCCGGGTACAAATAGTCGTACGGAGCGTTTTCTCCGTCCGACTCGCACCCGGGGAAAACACCTTACAAACTTGCAAGTACGATTCGCACAGAAATACCATTTCCGTACAAGTCGTAAAAAACACTGACCGGCAAAAAAATACATACAAATCTGATTCTGTACGGCGCATACGCGACGTCCGGACGGAGTCAGGCAGCGTTTTACGGAGCAGCAAGTACGATTCGTGCCGACGTCACTCCGCAAGTAGCATTTTTTATGGGAGCCAAAAACTGCCGGGAAATTGAGGACGATGCGAACAAGGAGCACCGGTGCGCGACGGACTTCGATGGACCCCAACCTACGCGTCATCCCGGCCCTCATAGCATACGGCCTCGTGTTCAGAAACTGACGCAGACGCCGTAGAAAGTCAGAACAACCCCCAGGGGCAAAGGGGGGGGGTGCAAGGAGCAGGAAACATACCCCACACCCCACAAAATACTAATACATCCTGCACATTAGTTACCTCCATGGTCTGGTCACTTCGGGGGGCGTGTCCACCAATCCCACGTCCCGCCACAACGGAAGTGGACGTGGACGCGTACCCGTCACCATGCCCCCAGAGCGTGGGTACGGTCCATACCACCATTGCAGTGGTGATGTAGGGGTACGCGTGTACGGACCGTACCCACGCCCCCAGAGCGTGGGTATGGTCCGTACACGCGTACCCCTACATCACCACAACAATGGTGGTACGGACCGTACCCACGCCCCCCAGAGCGTGGGTACGGGCCGTACCACGCGTACCCCTACGTCACCGCCACAATGGTGGTACGGCCCGTTCCCACGCTCCCCAGAGCGTGGGTACGGGCCGTACCACGCATACCCCTACGTCACCACCACAATGGTGGTACGGCCCGTACACACGCTCCCCAGAGCATGGGTACGGGCCGTACCATGCGTACCCCTACGTCACCGCCACAATGGTGGTACGGTCCGTACCCACGCTCTGGGGGGCCTGGGTACGGGCCTTACCACGCGTACCCCTACGTCACTGCCACTATGGTGGTACGGCCCGTACCCAGCCCCCAGAGCATGGGTACGGGCCGTACCACGCGTACCCCTACATCACCGCCACTATGGTCGTACAGCCCGTACCCACGCCCCCAGAGCGTGGGCACGGTCCGTACACGCGTACCCCTACATCACCACTACAATGGTGGTACGGACCGTACCCATGCCCCCCCAGAGCGTGGGTACGGGCCGTACCACGCGTACCCCTACGTCACCGCCATAATGGTAGTACGGCCCGTACCCACGCTCCCCAGAGCGTGGGTACGGGCCGTACTACGCTCCCCAGAGCGTGTGTACGGGCCGTACTACGCTCCCCAGAGCGTGGGTACGGGCCGTACCACGCGTACCCCTACAGACCCATTACATGTGGATACAAGGCATACACACGCCACTTATGTAGGTGTACGGCTTGGTGCAGCACATCAGCTATAAATTGGGGGTGGTGTATGCCCAGGACAGCAGTGTACCACAGCAAGGGCGCAAGTGGGTGGGTGGGTGGGTGCAGAGGAATACCACCAGTGGACAGGGACATGTGAGGGGTGGGTGCCCATCACTCGCAGCAATGTACAGAGACATGGGGGTGGGTGCAGAGGACTCACAGCAGTGGACAGAGACATGGGGGTGGGTGCAGAGGACTCCCAGCAGTGGACAGAGACATGTGAGGGGTGGGTGCCCATCACTCCCAGCAGTGGTCAGAGACATGGGGGTGGGTGCAAAGGACTCCCAGCAGTGGACAGAGACAGGGGGGTGGGTGCTCATCACTCCCAGCAGTGGACAGGGACATGTGAGGGGTGGGTGCCCATCACTCCCAGCAGTGGACAGAGACATGGGGGTGGGTGCAGAGGACTCCCAGCAGTGGACAGAGACATGGGGTGGGTGCAGAGGACACCCAGCAGTGGACAGAGACATGGGGGTGGGTGCAGAGGACTCCCAGCAGTGGACAGAGACATGGGGGTGGGTGCCCATCACTCCCAGCAGTGGACAGAGACATGTGAGGGGTGGGTGCCCATCACTCCCAGCAGTGGACAGAGACATGGGGGTGGGTGCAGAGGACTCCCAGCAGTGGACAGAGACATGGGGTGGGTGCAGAGGACTCCCACCAGTGGACAGAGACATGGGGTGGGTGCCCATCACTCCCAGCAGTGGACAGGGACATGTGAGGGGTGGGTGCCCATCACTCCCAGCAGTGGACAGAGACATGGGGGTGGGTGCAGAGGACTCCCAGCAGTGAACAGAGGCATGGTGGTGGGTGCAGAGGACTCCCAGCAGTGGACCGAGACATGGGGGTGGGTGCAGAGGACTCCCAGCAGTGGACAGAGACATGGGGGTGGGTGCAGAGGACTCCCAGCAGTGGACAGAGACATAGGGGTGGGTGCAGAGGACTCCCAGCAGTGGACAGAGATGTGGGGGTGGGTGCCCATCACTCCCAGCAGTGGACAGGGACATGTGAGGGGTGGGTGCCCATCACTCCCAGCAGTGGACAGAGACATGGGGGTGGGTGCAGAGGACTCCCAGCAGTGGACCGAGACATGGGGATGGGTGCAGAGGACTCCCAGCAGTGGACAGAGACATGGGGGGGGTGTACATCATTATCAGATGACCACAACTCCATGGGTGAATGTACGTATCCCTAACTTTGGACAATGATGATAGTGCCATAACAACCCATCACTGACAGCAGTGTCCCACTCCCAGGAGGATGGATGTCTTTCCCCCACTGCATGACACACCACATGTGGGTGTGAGGACAAATAACACATGCATACCCACCCCTGGCAGATGCAGCACAATACACACACTGAGATCATGCCACAAGACTGTATAGTCATGTCACTGCCTAATAAAGTAAGAGAGCCAAAGAGAACACACACTGTCACGCACATCCCAGGACTGATAGGAATGTTCAGGTGCTGGGCTAGCCACCAAGATGTTGTCTGTCATGGAAGGAATAGGGTGGAGCTCCCACAGATACAATGGCCACAATTGTGAGTCAGGTGTTCAAATACTCAGCAGAACAAGTACCATATGTGTACTAGGCTGGTATTACACACATGCATTGTGCGGAAAAGGGACAATTTATCCATGAAGGCATGGCAAAATACTCTATACACAAGTACAGTGAGTACCAAGGATGGCACAGACGATGCAGCCGGAGACATTGCTGAGCAGGCATGGCCAGAGTTGAAGGGATCCATCACCAACAAAGGAAATGTAGACACATGGCAACACAACAATTGTGTAACTCTCTGCAGGGGAGATGTCAGGTGCCACAGAGGAAGGAACACTCCTTGGGACAATGTCTCCAAACACAAAGAGCATACACGACAAAGAATCTTTGCAGAGACCTTGTGATGGCACGCAGATACCAGGTTCCACCCCATGAGCAGCAGACAACAACATTTCCCTGAAACATAACACATGCCCACAACCCCAACTCCTGTAGCATCAGCATCAACATCAATACCTGAAATGCAAGACTTTTCAAACGAAAAAGAAAATGCTTTATTCAGCATGAAAATAATAATGTGTAAACAAGACTATTCACAAAGGCCAATGGCCAGTCCATATCATCAGTCCTTGGGGGGGGACACATGGCCATGCGTCTCCCCTAGCT
The DNA here is from genome assembly GCF_964204655.1 of Triturus cristatus. Lineage (NCBI taxonomy): Eukaryota > Metazoa > Chordata > Amphibia > Caudata > Salamandridae > Triturus > Triturus cristatus. The sequence continues at coordinate 909,757,719 of NC_140592.1, forward strand.
TGCCTGCACATCACAAGACTGTGTCGTCGACTGGGGAAGGACCAGGCACCACAGGGACAGGAGGGGAAAGTGTAGGTGTGGTGGGTGCAGGGACGGACGACTCCACCACAGGGGGTGGGGCAGCGCCAAAGGTGGAGGCGAGCTCGGCGCTGTACACTTCTGCCAGTTCTTCAAGCGTCTGCCCTGCACCCGGAGAAACAACAGGCCCCAAGGAGGGGGGGGGGGGTCGGAGGGATGGGTTGCAGCGCTACTGGGGGAGGTGGTGGACGGGCTGGGGGACTTAACTCCCCTACCCGTGGAGTGCCTTGACTGTTTCCGGCCAGGTGAACTAGTGGGGCTGAGGCCCAGCCCAGCAAAGTAGGCCTCCTTCTCCGAATCTGGGGCAGGGGAGCCAAGGGGAGTGACATCGGAGGGACTGGGGAGTGAGTCATGTGGACGAGGACTGTGGCTGCGTGCCTCCCTGTGTGCCCCAGACCCAGTGGGTGTGCCTGCTTCCCCCTGAGTGTGCGTGTCAGGAGGTGTGCGCTTGCCCTTACGTGGTGGTGTGCTGCTTCTGTCTGGTGGGGTGCGTGTGTGTGGATGTCTTGGTGTGCTTGGGACAGGCATGGGTTTGGGACTTGTGGATGGGGCAGGGGTAGGGGGGGACGCAGCGCTGTAGGTGACTCACTACTGCCGTCAGTGACGAGTCCAGGGACCTCAGCAACATCCGTTGGTCAGACATCGCTGATGACATCCCCTCCATGTACAACACCATCTGGGTCAGCAGTCTGGTGTGGCCATGGAGGACAGTCAGGATCGATGTCTGCCCAACTTGCAACTGCCGCTGAATGTCCACAGACTCGGCAGTGAGGGCAGCAGGGGGGACAGGGGCAGGGGGTGCGGTGCCTGGAACAAAGGAGACAAGGTGTGGCCTAGCAAGGACAGAAGGGACCCGAGCAAGTGGGAGGGCGGTGATGGGAATGGAGGGGGCGGGGACAGATGTTGTGCTGCTGCCAGGTGTTGTAGCAGCCTCCGCCCCCTCGATCAATTCAGCCTCGGACCCATCAGTGTCCTCTGTGCCACTTACTCCCGCAGACTCGCCAGCACTGGTGGTACCGGTGCTGGATCCCTCCTCCAGGTCCGTGCAGGTGTCTCCCTCTGTGTCCTCCGATGATGCTGTGGGCAAGGTGAAGATACAGAAAATAATCAGTCACCTGTATACATCTGACACATGAGTCCAAACAAAATACGTCACAGTGCATATCAGGCAATGCATCATGAGTAACATCTAGATTACTCCGCACATATGTAAGTTGGTTAACCCACCATGCCACTTGGAAACAAGGAAAAATAGGACACAACAGCCAAAAACTTGATTTAGAAGTATACTGAGAAGCTAGTGTCTGGGAACAGCTGAGCACAGCAATACTATGAAGGTATGCCACCTCTTGTTTACTGTGAAAGAAACAGTATTGGTGCACCCAAGGCTAAATAACAGACCTCCAGTGATGTTACTCTGGGCATATTCTTCATTCATGTTCCTCTTGACCGCCCTGCGCAGATCGTACCACCTGGCTTGGCATTCATGCCTGGTCCTTCGGATGGGCGCAACAGCCTTCACCTTATCGACAATCCTCTGCCACATGGCAGATTTTTCAGCTATGCTGGTCTGTCTGACCAATGTTCCAAACAGCTGTGGCTTGACAAGGAGGTCCAGCTCCGCCGTTGTGAACTTTGGATTCTTGTCTGTGGGCATGGTGTGGGGTGTGGGTGTGGGTGTGGATGGTTCTGGGTGTGTGTGTGTGAATGTGAAGAGGGGGATGTTTGTGGAGGAGGTTGTGTGAAGGTGTGTGAGTGAAGGTGTAGTGGAGGTATGAGTAATGTGGAGTAGTTTCTCAGTGGGGTCTGGCAGCAGTGGGTCTGTTGCAAAGGCTCATGGGTTGTGTGTGTGGGCCCTTTTTATTGGTCCATTTTTGGGTGTGGCTGGGTTTGAATTTTGGTGGGTGTGTTATAAGAGGTGGTTGTGATTTGGGGCCTCTGTTTGCCTGTTTGGATGTGCCAGGTCAGTCATTGAGATGTATTTTGTAATGTAGACGTGTTTTGTGGTGTTGTGCGAGTCGAATTGACCCTCCTTGTGCTGTTTTACAGTGTCCTGGTTCTGTAAGAGTCTTTTTCGCGTAGGTACGATCCGTACATATGCGATGCTGGGTGAGGGTGCTGGGGTACGGTGTTGGAGTGCAGCGCGTACATGCGGTGGTTGTACTGTGCATACATGTGCGGCCCTGGGGTACGGCGCGTACATGCGGAGGTACGGCACGTACATGGGGGGATGGCGCGTACATGGGGGGGTATGGCGCGTACATGCGGTGGGGGTACGGTGCGTACACGTGCGGCCCTGGGGTACGGCGCGTACATGTGGAGGTACGGCGCGTACATGCGGGGGTGATGCACGTACAGGGGGGAAGGCATGTACATGGGGGTACGGCGCGTACAGGTGCGGGGCTGGGGTACAGTGCGGACAGGGGGGTAAGGCGCATACATGGGGGGGTACGGCACGTACATGGGGGGTACGGCACGTACTGTTGCGGGGCTGGGGTACAGTGCGGACAGGGTGGTGTACGGTGCTGACATATTTGGGGGTGGGGGGGCTGTACAGCTCGTACACGGGCATAAGTTTACCTGTGTACATGTGTGCTACTGCGTTGGCTCCGTACAGGCCATTTTACGTGCGATTGTGTATTCGGACGGACGGACGGGATTGTACTTGCACGCTCGGACTTGTGTTTTACGATTTGCACGTAAAAATGTCCGGCTCACTCTCGTACACTTTTCCCGACGATATTCGGACGTAAAAACTTTCCGACGCACTCTCGTAGACTTTTCCCGACGCTATTTGTAGTTATTTTTCACGGACGAATCGTACTTGGCAGTTTGTACGGTACTTGTACGAGTCGTACGTAAAAAAATACGGATACGGGTCGTACACAAATTATTTTTAACGGATCGGAATCGGCACCTTAATGTGTGTGGTAAACATATCCTCTCTCCCCAGTTAACTTTAACACTGGATTGAAGTCATCAACAAATCTACATACGTAAGGAGTGAGCAGTTGTTGGACAGAAAGTGCATACTCTTCATGTGTGTTATGATATGGTAAGAAGATTTAAATGTGTTTTTCATCTAAAATAAATGTAAGGCAGGTTTTCCAGTTCTTAATTTGTGCTGGTGGTTTCCACTGCTCAGTACCAGCACTTATTAGACAAGGCCGGTACTACAGATTTCTATCAGGGTGCAGCAGAGTTGCAGATCATTTATAAAACATAAATGCAGGTGGCTGGGCAATGTCTTCTTCCAAAGCCGTCTTCCAAGCTGGAGTCATTCTCACCCATTTGTCACTACGCCTGCGCACTGCATGAGCCTCCTCATTGGATGATTATAGCTGAGGGCTGACACATGGCTGAGCTGTGACGAGGCAGACATGGAAAGCGCGGGCCTGGAACGAAGTTCGGCCTCTTTTGCAGGGTGCTGCTTCTGGACTGGGCCTTTCTGACAGAATTCAGTGTGAACTTGCAGGTGAGTGAATTTCTTTCTGTCTCCTCCCTCTTCCATACAGGGCCTCGTTCAACAGGCTTGGGTATGCAGGAAGAGAGAGTGAAGCCCTGGCAGCCGGGCATGGTGCGTGCAGGATGTGTTCCCACTCAGCCCATGCTCGCCAGCCCACTTTAACCGCACTGCAAAGATATCGGCTTCAAGATCATCATCTTTTGCTCAGGCTGAAAATATCTATACATGCAAAATAGGAATAAAGTGTGCTGACAATTGGGGAATTAGTCAGCATGGGTAATTTTGTTTCACCTGGAAGAGATTTTAGGCACACAAACATTGCATATCCAAAAAACGTTGGGCCCTGGGACTTATTTTTTTTTTTTTTTTACAAATTAAGCACTGATGTTCTTCTCAATGCATGCACCCAGGATCTGGAATAATATTAAAACAGGATATATCTCTTTAAGGAACACAGCCACCCTGATAGAAACTTTGGGCCTGATTACAAGTTTGGCGGTGCAGGACGACACGCCACCACCCTGCACCATCAAACTTGACTGCCGGCCACCAGCCAGATTACGAGTTTCTCCGTAGTTTGGAAGGCGGTCCTTTGGCGCTCCCACAGTGGTGCCTTTCAAAAAAGCTTTGCAATGGAAATGCCAAAGCAAGTTCCTGCACGGCATGGACTGTCAAGTTCATGCCGTGCAGGAACTGGGCCTGCATGCACGCTGGGGGGCATACCATATGCTCACCTGCATGCATCCCATGGGCCATGAGGCACTAGGGGGCCCTACAACTGTGTTTCTTCACCGCCACCCTAACAAATGTGGTCTCACCACCGTGGTTAGGTTCGCAGTGAGGAATCTTGTAATATGCTTGGCGGTGCCGTTGCATATTGCTGCCTGAAGACCACAGCACCACGGATTGCAGATTCCTGGTGGCTGCGGCAGTCCACTCATGGTCCGACCGCCATACTCGTAATACGGCGGTCAGACCACTGATGCCTGCTAAACTTGCAATAAGGCCCCTTGTCCTCTGCAGTGCTTAATTTTATCTCTGGTTACATGTGTGGCCCAAAATAACTGATTTTTGTGGGCTAGCCTTACATTTCATGGATAGACTTTGATTCAGAGCAGGAGAAAGAAACACACAAAAAGGTAGAAAGGTTTTGGAAAAGAAACACCGAAAAGTAACTAAGGGATATGGCAGGGAAGAAAAATAAACTGCAAGTGTTTGATAAAGAAGCAGGAAGTGTTTGATGGTGGGCATAAGAGACATGAGGTGGAATTAACTACTCAGCCGCCAGTCGTAGGCTTTTGAACAAAACTTTGGGCTGGGCACTTATTCTTTTTCAAATTAAGCTCTGGTCATCTGCCTCACAGAAAAACAATCTTGTGTCATGGCACAGGCTTCTCTCCTTTGTTCAGCACTCTATTAATCCCCAGCTACATTTGTGCAAAACAAATATCACTGCCTAACACTACATCTCATTCACTACTTGTTCTTTAAATGTATTTGCATTCCAGGGATGTCAGTATCTTGTGTCCACCAGTTCACAAACAGCAAACAAAACTAAATTTGGAACCATCAAGCACAGACATTTTGGGGCAGCTATTCCTGACTTTTAATTAAACCCAACCCAGAGCAAAAGAAACAATACTTCCTTTAAGAAGTCACTGTTGGATAAATAGTATTGAACAAAGATTATGTCGCCAACATGTCTGTAAGAATATCTTAACCTGGAAAAATGATGATGATATAGCAAAAGAAAGAATGTAAGGAGGGGTGTAGTGTTTGTCAGCAGAATGTGGGGTTGCAACAAATGAAAGGTATTGTGTTTCTTCATCAGCGAATGCAAGACTGTGGCAGTGCGACGTCCACGACAGGGGCATGACGAAAGAACGGATACTGAGCTCTGGACACGGTTGCATACATTATTTATTTTTTATTGGCAGGAGCGCTAAAATACACTAATTGCATTTTCAATAGGCAGTGGCAAAGCCAATAAGTGTCACTTTGGCAATGCTTGCTGAATTACAACATCAAAAATGGTAGCCTGCCACTCGCTGATATTGGTTTTGTCAATGAGTGTACAACTGTGGCAACAGCATGAGGGACACCTGATACGATTGCCTTTGTCGATGCTTGTGTCACAATTCAACAAGCACTGGTAAAGCCAATTGTGATGAGCGGTGGGCAGCAGTGGAAGTCAGCAGTCACTGGCAACTATTTTTCTTGTGTTCAGCCTGGAAATAGGGGGAATGAGCTAGGGACATAGACTATAAGTGCGTAAATCGAGAAAGCCAGGGGAATGAAAAAAGGGAGAGCAGGGAGACAGACGAGTGAAAGAGGGGTAGTGGGGAGAGAGCAGGGAGGAGGAATGAGCCGCAGGGCAGTAAAAGGATCTTTCATCTGGTGAAGGTGCCTACAAGGGAATTTGGTAGCACTCTGTCACAGCAGAACTCCAAATCGGATAGCTCCACAACACAGGCCATGAGAGTGACCAGAGGTTCACTCCTTAATGTTAGCCATAGTCAAATGTGTAACAAAAGGTTACCCCACGGCTTTGGCCCTTCTCTTTATGATTTTCTTATCAGATCCATTGTCTTCCTGAGAGGTGCCCAGCCCTCCCCTTCCAGTGACCTCTCTCTAAATCAAAGAGCACCCTTTGAATTGAGCAGGAGAGCCTGGCTCCCCTTCCTCTGGTGAAGAGTCACCCAACTCACAGGAATACAGCAATCCACAAATCTGTGGGGGGGATGCCTTTACCTCCTCCAGTCAGCCCAGGGCCTCCCAAAATGGAACGCAGAATCTTCCATGTAGTGAACCATTCATAACCACACATACAACCAGCACATGAATACAATAAACACACACTGCACAGAACTACAACTAGCTTAATGTAGACCAAATGTGAGTTAAATACACTGCAGCGGAACTTTACAAGAGTGAGCCTGTAGGCTTACTTGAGTGATACAGGTAAAATGTCAGTTTCACTTATACTGATCACTACATGGCATGCTGCCACCACTGCACTTGTGCTGCTTAACTCCTGGTAAAGGGAGTAGCCTTTCACCACTATGAGTGTAGCACTGTGGGCACTCCCCACCCAACAAATCTACAATCTGTAAGACACGCCTATGTTGTGGTGCACACATATGAGCCATGTTGCAGCTGGGGCACTCAGGGCAGGGGTACACATCCATCACCATGTGAGGCAATTTTCTGTCCCAACACCATAGAAATATGCAAAACAAAAATTGTTCCCTGCCATCCGATGTGGGAAAATACACTAGTCAAATGGAGAATAAACTAGTCAAATCAAAAAAAGGGTGGAACAAAATACTTCAGGGTTGGGGCAAACACCGGAGTAAAGGAGGCATTTCTTTGCCACTCAATATGGTGACCACAACTTTTTGAGCTCTACTCCTGAGCCATGTAAATCCGTTATTTATTGGGTACATCTGTGGACTGATGATTTGTGTGGCATGGCACGTGACTTTCGTGCCGTACCCGAGAAAGGCGATACGCGCCCACTCCTAATAGTACCATAAGTAACATGTAGAACTAGACAACAGGCATAGCCTGGCAAGTGGGCAAAATATTGTGTCAAGAAAATAGTGATGTCCAAAATATTTTGGAAAGAAATCTCGAAGGTAGGAATTTTTAAAGTGTTGTTTTTAATATTGTTGTAAAACTATTGTTTCTAAATTATCGCTATATAGAATATCATGTTAATGGCTATTTTTTTATAGTATTTAATTAGCGTTGTGTGTTACATTTTGTGTTATTTTTTTGTTTCTAATTGATTTAATTTAATGTGTGAATATTATAATTATTTTCTACTTATTAGAGTAATTTCTTATTTTTATAAGATGTATTAGTTCAATCAATGTCAATAATAAACTTTATAAAGCTCAATAGAGCCATAAAAGTTGACAGTACAAATATAAACAATACATATTAAAACATACAATACACATATAAAACATGTAAGAGTTATCACAAGGCACCCTGAGGCACAAGGATAACTTCCCTCTAAAAGCGAATAAGACCATGACCTGCAAGAAAATCTCTAAAAAGACCTACAAAATTGGGCTAAAAAGGGTCCGTCATGCCACCTAAGGTATCAAAGCTAATAGAAATTGATTAATTTAAAACCAAAAACGTGAAACAGATAGAAATTCAAATCTAAAAACACATTAAAAATGAATACGAATTCCTGGCCTGTGCACAAAGCATAAATTCATCACTTCAATCCGGCAACCTCTTCATAATCCTATTGGGAAACTAGCTACATGGAAACAGATAAGCCGGCTCGTCAGTATTGGTAAATAAACCAGCGCTGGTCTTATTTGCTCAAAAAGTTGGTCCTTTAATAAAGGCAATATGTGCCAAAACCACTAAACTCTGTAATAGTCACAAAAAAGATAAAATGGATCACATAAGCAAGGCCCTCTACCTTACACCTTGTGTCTACCTAGTGGGACTGCAAGGGACCAATGCAGAAGGTTGAGTCTGAATCCGGTCAGAAGGGATCGGTGTTGAGACAACGTGACAGTAGCCAAATAAGGCTTCATCGAAGGGCAGGTTTTTAACAAGATATAAGACCGAACTGTAGGTTTAATGAGTTCCTGCGCCTCCCTTTCGTCATCCATCATACCAACAAAGTGCTTCTTTGCCCAAATCAAATCCCTCTTTATAAATTTAGGTGGATGTTCAAATGAGTTGGGCAATTTGCACATAACATCCTTGATATGTTTAATCCATGAGATACAGAAGTGCCCTGTCTAAATTCAGACAGTCCTCAGCAATTGCACGGTTGAGATCGAGCACCGGGTTACACCATATTTATTAGTTTATAGGAGCAAGGTGTTTGGTTTATAGAGGGAATAAGGTGTGGAGATTTTTAAAATATCTTTGTATTACAATTTTGTAAAATTTGCTGATTGCTTTATTAATTTGTTGAGTAATTTTATTTTTAATATGTTATAAGTAAATATTTGTTGAAATATTTTAAAACTTTTAAATAAAACCATTTTGTATTGTAATATCGATTTTGTCTTATTATTTAATATTTTCCAAATATGTTTTATAAAATTGCTAGATAATTCATTTAAAAAAAAGTAAATAATTTTTTTATTTGATGTTGAGATTATTTTTAATGTTTGACTGTTACTAACTTTTTAAGGTGTGAACATATTTATACATTTAGTTTGGCTTTTTTTAATTGTGGTCAAATGTTAAATTTCAGTGTCTTGTTTTATTAGGTAGTAATTGACAAGTGTTTTTATTTTAATATTACTTTTTTATTTTGCAAAAGTTATTAATTATTACACATATTCTTCCTATATGTAGAATATTGCACATTTTATATTAGATGAAATAATACATTGTAGCTTCTTCATTATTTGTTAAATTTTATTTATACATTTTTGAATTTGGTTACAAATAATAATAATATATATGTTCACTTGATTAATTTTTCTCCTTAGTGTGTTGTAGAAGAAATAAATTAACTATAACATATTTTGTTTATAAAGTATAGATATACTGTTATGTTAATTATCTTAAATGGTATATAAAAACACATTTTTAATTCATAGTTTTGTATATTTTTATAGCCATGTTGTTTATATTTTGTTTATATACATAATTATTTGTTGAGTTTATTATTATTTTTGATGCGTGTTAGAAAATGATGATATATTAATTGCATTTAATAATAATTGTATTTCTGTTATTACATAATTTTATATTAATGTATGTGTATTATTTCAATTCTCACATTTTGATGAGTTTATTTTAAATAGAAATTTTTTTATGGAGTGGTAAATATCTATTGTGCTATGGTTAGTGTTAAACACCTTCAAAAATTAATTTAAATTGGACTGGTGTCCAAAACGTTCTTGTAAATGGCTTAGATTGGAGTTGGAATAGTAGATTTTACCTTTTTAGTGTCCAACATCTTCACCAAAATAGTTGAGATTGAAGTGGCTCCATCTGTCTCTTTTAGCATATAAAACCACTTTAGTTCCTAACACCGTTTCCTAAATGGCTTAGATTGGAGTCAGAATAGCAAGTGTGGCCACTTTGGTGTCCAATACCTTCCCCTAAGTGGCTCGGATTGGAGCGAGACGGCAAAAATGGACCACTTTAGTGTCCAGCACCTTTCCCTAAATGGCTTAGGTTGGAGTGGGAATAGTAAATGTCACCCTTTTAGTGTCCAAAACCTTCCCCTAAATGATTTAGAATGGAGTGGGAATAGTAAATGCCACCCCTTTATTGTCCAACAACTTGGCCTATGTTGCTGAGATTGTAGTAGGAATAGCAAATGTGAACTCTTTAGTGCCCAACACTTTCACTTAAATGGAATACATCTGAGTGGGAACTTCCCTAAATGGCTTAAGCTGGAGTGGGAAAAGAAAATGTGAATACTTTAGTGTTCAACGCCTTCCCCTAAATGGCTTAGATTGGCGTGGGAATAGTAAATGTCACCCCTTCAGTGTCCAAAACATGCCCCTAAATTGCCTAGATTGGAGTGGGAATAAAAAATGTCACCCTTTTAGATTCTAACACCTTCCTTTAATGGCTTAGATATGAATGGGAATAGTAACTGTCACCCTTAAGTGTTCAGAACCTTCCCCTAAATGGCGTAGGGCCTGATTACGAGTCTGGTGGTGGTTTGCGACCCCCAGAATCACCGTGTCGCAGGAGTGGCGGCCAATCATTTTGCAGATTATGACTTACAAAATCATATTTGGCGTGGACCGACTGCTGCGCCCTGGCGGTGGCGCAGGAGCGCCACAACGCATTATGCTGTGCAGTGACTGGAGCAGTCCTTCTCAGCATATTTTGAGTTCTTGCACCACCAGCCTTTTTTATAGTGGAGCCCTGCAATGAAAAACCTGGTGGTGCAAGAACCAAGGGGGCCCACCATGCCATGGTGATACATTCAGGGGAGCCCAACATGTTCCACCCATCTGTTTTACCCCCAGTTCCAGCATGGCATGGACATCACCATCCATGCAGTGCTGGAGCTTTTTGGCCGTTCCTATGGTGGTGCCTGTTCTCAAGGCACCGCCATGGGAATGGCCAAAGGACCACCAACCGTATTACGAGTTGGACTTTTTCAACTCATAATACGGTCTGCGGTCCTTGCGCAGCGGTGCAGCGGAGCCGGCGTTGAGCCAGTGCTGCTGCGCCAAAGTCATAATCAGGCCCTAAGATTGGAGGGGTGATAGTAAATGTGAACACTTTAGTTGTCCAATATCTTCCATTAAATGGCTTAGATTGGAGTCGGAATACCTTCCTCTAATTGGCCTAGATTTGAGTGGGAACATTCATTGTTATCCCTTTAGTGTATAGCATAACCCTCAAAATGGCTTCAATACAAGTGGGAGTAGTAAATTCACAACTTTAGTGTATAAAGTGTTTATTCTCATATGTTATGTTACAGTGTGGGTATTAGATGCAAAACATAAGTATTACATTTTTCACACACATCATTAGTATTACATTTTATTTTTGAAAAAAAGTAAATGACACATTTTCTAATTTTTGTATTACTCTTTATTTAATCTTTTATATTGTATTTAATGTATATATTTACATTTATGTAAACCAATCTATTTTTATAGCAAATGAAAAAATGTTTGTTATTTTTTCACAATATTTCTTGTATTTACTGTGAAATATAAAACATGTTACATATTTGTTTAGCATTGCTTCACATGATGGTTTTTCAACATGTTTGCAAATATAGTGCAATCTTTTTAACCATATATATTTGATATATATAGTTTTATTTAAACATGTTTTATGTACTTTTTTAGAGTATATTATAAAGAGTAATATATATTTTTTATAGTACTATGTACATTATAATTTACATAATTATATTTTGGTAATACATTGATTGACATTTTTCACACATTTTCTATTGGGAGATAATCTTTTATTTGTTTTCCTTTAGCAGCAATTTTTGTAATTTTGCAACACTAAGGGCCTGATTATGAGTTTGGCGGATGGGATATTCCATCACAAACGTGACGGATATCCTGTCCGCCGTATTACAAGTTCCATATGATATAATGGAATTGTAATACGGCGGACGGGATATCCGTCACATTTGTGACAGAGTAACCCTGTCCGCCAAACTCATAATCAGGCCTTAATTGTACTTTTGCAGTCTATTCCTGTCATTTTTCATTGGATTTGGTGGAAGCAAGTCACGGTTACCTGCTGCTTATAGTTTGATAAGGTAACACCTTTTACAAGTTTTTCTATAGAATTGTGGGAGTAGAGGTGATGAAGGAAGATGCTGTTAACATTAGGTATAGTGTTAGCTTGTCATAGTTTGTGTTCTTTTATTTCACAAGTATTGTGTGTTAGGTCTACTTAGAGTATGGTAGTAGTGTTATGTTATTTTAGATATTGTCATGGTATATTTTGTGTTTATTATATAGTTTTAATGTTATGTTGATGTAGTATTCGTAAATAGTATTTTGTGAGTATGGATATTGTGTGCTTTTTATAGGGGTTACTAATCTGAAGATATCCCATGGACCTGTGTTTTGCGTTTTTTTAAGGGAATAAATAATTTTGGTTTCTAGCAAACCAGTATTATTTTTATTTTCCATTGATATTATGGGTTTGTGGAGGTATTTTCTTCTTTCAATTTTCCATTTTTGTATATGATTTTGTATTATGATTTACCTCGGACTTTTTCCTTTTTGCATTTTTGGAGGTTTGTTGGAAATTATTTTAGCTTTTTGGTAGATTGTATTTTGAAAACGTGGACGTGGATGAAGATGTACAGCTATAGAATGGTAAGCCCAATGTAGGTATTTATTTGTGAGTGTGAAATGTTGCATTTTATTATCTATGTGGATTTTTAGTTACAATGTGATAGTTTAAATTGTTGTGTGCTGGATTGACTTGGTTCAATTGTGTGTATATTTCTCATGTTGTGCTTTGTAGTTGTTGATGTGCTGATTTTTAAATAATTGTTAAACATTATTTTTTATTAATCAGTCTTCTTTTCTATGTTATTTCTATGTTTATTAATTATGTGTAGAAATAAATTGTTTAATAATTATTTAAAAATTGGTAAATTATGGTTGTGATTACCTTTGTTAAGGTTTGTTGATTACTGTTAGGTAGCTTAATGCTTTATATTAGTGATTTTGCTATTGATTCTAAGTAGTGTACTCGTTTGTTCTTAAAAGAAATTCCAACAACATGGTTGTAGCACGTCATACTTTCTACTTGTCTGTTCACTTACTTTATTTTAATTTGGGCTAGTAATTGGTCGAGTCTTAATTTGTGCGTGCTTTGTTCTTTTTGCAGGAATTTTACAAATTTGTAGAGTGTAGTTTGTGTTCTCTCTAGCGTGGGTTGGAAGGCATTGTGCCACCCTTCTGTTGTTGGTTTTGACTTCTAGAGCCATTGTGCTGTCATAGGCATTTCACCATTACATTTGGAATTTGGGTTGGTGTCTGTGTCCAGAGTGGTGCATGTCTGCCCACCCAAGTGTCTTCAAAGTAGTCAATTAGAGGTCTTAGTTTGTGTTCATTTTGTTGGTAAAATGCACATTGAATACGTAAGTTCTAGTGGTTAAATACCTCTGTTACAAGGACATAGGCTACTGCAATTTTTTTTTAAATTTCAAATGCAAACAGGCTGTTGCATATTCTACACTTAAGACTCAATTAGAAGTCTGGTGGTCCACAAACAAACATACTTGTGGGAGCAGGGTGGTGATGGTCTTCCAACCACCCTATTACAATTAGGGCGGTCGGAACACCATTGCCCCACCTCCAAGGTACCGCCATTCCCTAGTGGTGTTGCAGTAGTCTTGAGGTCATAATATGCTTGGCCGGACCATCCTGGTCATGCCAAGCATATTACGAGTTTCTTCTACACCACAGTTTTCATGATGCTTCCTCCTCCATGGAAACTGTGGAAGAGAGGAATCAAAGGGTGCCCTACAGGGCCCCCTTGTGACTCAGGGCTATGAGGTGGATGCGGTGCCCCCCTGTGTGCATGCACCCCAGTTCATGCCGTGCAGCAACAGTTTTTGGCGTTCCCATTTTCTGAGGCACCGCCATGGGAACGTAACAAAAAAGCCCGCTAGACATGAGAAACACTAATAATGTGGCCAGCGATGGGTTTGGCGGTGTGGTGGCGGTTTGGACCTGGTGCCGCACCATCAAACGTTTAATCAAGCCCTTAGTACAGTTTGTTGGAGAGATCGCCAATGCTTTGGTGAAAATGGTAATAGCAGCCTTGAATGGTTGTGTGTGGGTATAGTTTAAGTACTGTTTGTATCATGGCTTGTTCAAAGTCAATTATTATTTTATGTAGGGAGTAGTTGTTTGATTTAATTTTAGAGTGGTTTAGTAGTTTGCAGTAAGCGTTGCTTTGTTTATTAGTTGGCAAGGTGCACAGAGGGGTATATGAGTATTTTGATATTCACCATGTATGGTCGATATCTGAGTAAATGGTTTAGGGAACATTTTGATGTTCTGTCCATAATCCATTTTTGACATTGGCTTAGACGTAATACTTTATCTGCTGTAGCAAATATAATAATTAGTTTGTCGTTATTAAGATTGTCATGTAGGAGAAAGGGTTCATCATTATGTATAGTGGTTAAGCGTTAAAGGAATTGGATGTCTTGGTATCTTCTAGGGGCGGCAGGAGTATTAATGGTGGCTTTCTCAGTTCGTGCTATTAAGCATTTTAAAGTAGGTATAGCTGATAGATGTCCTGTGAAGTGTTCAGGTACTTTAGGGAATAAATTTGAATTTTAGTAGTGGACTCTTGGGAACTAACACTTTGCCTCTTTTAAATCTTGAAAACATGTTGTCAGATGTTAGAGAGAGACGGGCCACGCTGATAGTTGAAATGGGCGCTGGGTCCCCAATTTATTACACTTGATTCAAGGACAACCAAACAAGGAAATAATTAATGGTGTGGAGTTGCCCGTCGACGTCAGTCTTCAGTCGGCGTCTGATTAGGCTCGCGGTTCTTCTCCCTTTACTGTCAGGGTGGACCAGGATTCCGTCTCTCGTTGGGTCGTGACGCGGATTCGGGAACAAAAAAAAGACAAAACAAAACAAGGCACTGGTCAGTGCTCAGGGTACCACAGCGTGGGACTAGGGGTACACCTTTGTTGGAATTTGATACACGATTAGTGATGAGGTCAGCGCGAAGGGTAGGGAACAGTACCGCCACCAAGAACAACAAAGGGGGGGGGCAGGGGCATATGCACCGACAAGGAACTCTCGAGTCTCCCCGGTAGGTCTAAAACCTTGTCCCTTCTCTAGCCTGCCGTCTTTCTTGCTCCCACCCCACTCCCGATCCCCTGAACTCTGGCACGCACCTGTTCAAGCCACGACCCTCCCGCGGGGCCGTGGCTGGGCGCTGCGTCCTCCTCGGGGTTTCTTCGGGTCTCTCCTCTCGATCCGAGTCCCGGACGGGCTTCGTTCAGTGGCTCTCTCGTCTCCTTCAGTCGGCAGTCGTCTTCTTCCTGGATCGACGTTCCCCCTCGTCATCGGGAGGCTCCTTCTTGTTGGTCCCCGGGTCACGGGACTCCGCCTCCTTGAAGAAAGGGGCGGGAGGAAATGGCCAATCCTCGTCTTCTTCCTGATTAGGCTCGAGGACATCGCGAACATCAGGGGGCTGGAACGAAGAAAGAACGGGCGGATCAAGGGGACTCCCAGGTGAGGTCCTGGTGGTACGGGGCGCTCCCCGACACACCCCTCCCCTAGAGTCATCCCGTTCGGGGAGGACAGGAAAACGGGACAGGAAATCAGCGTTAGCGTTCAGGGCCCCTCTTCGGTGGTGAATGTCAAAGGCAAAGGGTTGTAAGGAAAGGAACCAACGCATCACTCTAGGGTTGTTACCCTTGTTCCGAGCCAACCAGACCAAGGGTGCGTGGTCGGTAAATAGGGTGAATTTACCTCCCTCTAGGTAGTACCTCAGTTTCTCCACTGCCCATTTGATGGCCAGACATTCTTTCTCGAGGGTAGGGTAGGCGTGCTCCCTATGAAATAGCTTGCGGCTGATAAACAAAATCGGGTGTTCCACTCCGTCCTTTGTTTCCTGTGAGAGTACCGCTCCTATGCCAACCTCAGAAGCGTCGGTCTGTAGGAGGAAAGGTCGGGAGAAGTCGGGCGAAAGAAGCACGGGGCTGCGTATGATGGGGGCTTTAAGATTGGAAAAGGCTTGTTGCACAGCAGGGGAGGGGGATAACAAGTCTTTGTTCTTGGCTTCCTTTTTTAGGAGATCGGTAAGGGGTGCCGAGAGGGTAGAGTAATGGGGAATGAAGCGTTGATAATAACCTAAGAGTCCCAAAAACGCTCGTACCCCTTTTTTTGTGGTAGGAAGCGGGCGTCGGTTATCGCTCTTACTTTCTCCTGTTGTGGTTCGATACACCCGTTGCCTAGGAGGTACCCCAAGTATTTAACTTTGGAAAATCCAACTCTTGACTTCTTCGCGTTTATGTGTAGACCTGCCTGTTCCAAGGCCCCCAGAATCTGCTGGACGTGGTCTAGTAGTTGCTCCCAATG
This sequence comes from Triturus cristatus, assembly GCF_964204655.1. Lineage (NCBI taxonomy): Eukaryota > Metazoa > Chordata > Amphibia > Caudata > Salamandridae > Triturus > Triturus cristatus. The sequence continues at coordinate 909,773,823 of NC_140592.1, forward strand.
CGTACTGTAAATGACTATGTCATCCAGATAAGCGGACGAGTACCCCTGATGGGGTTTTAGGACATGGTTCATATGCCTTTGGAAGGTGGCCAGGGCACCGTGTAGCCCAAAGGGCAAGACCGTGAACTGGAAAAGGCCGTCGGGTGTTGTGAAGGCCGTTTTCTTCTGATCTATCTTACGTAGTGGTACTTGCCAATACCCCTTCATGAGATCTAGGGTGGTGATGTAGTGTGCATCCCCTAACCGTTCTATGAGTTCATCGACTCTAGGCAGAGGATAGGCGTCAATAGTGGAGATGGCATTCACCTGTCTGAAGTCGATACAGAAACGGTTACTACCAACCGGTTTCGGAACAAGGAGGATGGGGGAGGACCAGTCACTGTGGGAGGGTTCAATGACTCCCATCTCCAGCATGTTGTGGATTTCCTGGGTCACAGCCGCCCTACGATTTGCTGGTATTCGGTAGGGCCGCAGGCGAACCACTTTCCCTGGTATGGTGTGTATGGCGTGCTCAACTAAGGTGGTCTTCCCGGGTTGATCCAAGAACACGTGGGCAAACGGGAGTAATCTATTCAACAAGGAAGACCGTTGCGAGGGGTTTAGGAGTTCGTTTACCACTAAGTGTTCTAGTGTGCTGTCTGTGGGTTTAGGAAGGTGGACCAGATGGCTATCGTGGGTGGAAGGGAGGGGTCCTAACCACTTTTTTAGCAGATTAATGTGATAGGATTGGGTCCGATTGGGTCCGATTGCTAATCGGTAGGTGGTTTTCCCAAACACTGCCACTACTTTAAAGGGTCCCTTCCATTCCTTCTGTACTGCGGTTAGGGATTTTGGTAAGCTTACCAAAGCCCAGTACCCCAGCTGAAGGGAACTTCATTTCTTTCCTTTATCGTACTGGGCTCTTTGTTTTTCTTGTTGTTTTTCCAGATTGGTGTGGGCTAGGTCACGTAATTTAGCAAGATGTGACTTCAACAATTGGCTATATTCCAGAAGGTCACGGGCGTCGTTGGGTCCCTCCTCCCATGCCTCCCTCATCATCTCTAGTAAGGTTCGGGGTTGTCTTCCATATAACATTTCAAACAAGGAGCAACCCAGACTCGATTGGATTTGTCCCCGTATGACATGCAAGGCGAGTGGGAGGAGTTGGTCCCAACGCCGTCCATCTAGGGCCAACATCTTTTTAAGAGTCAGTTTTAAGGTGCCATTGTACCGTTCTACTAGACCATCTGTTTGAGGGTGATAGGCGGAGGTTCTTATCTGGTTGATTTGTAAGAGGGAACACACCTGTTTCATCAATCGGGAAAGGAAAGGGGTTCCCTGATCTGTCAGGATTTCTTGAGGAAACCCGACACGGGAAAAGAATTCCAGCAGGCGATCGGCGATAGCCGCAGTGGTGGGGGCGCGGAGCGGAAAAGCCTCTGGAAACCCGGTGCAATAGTCCACCAGCACTAGAATATATTGGTGTCCCTTGGTGGTCTTGGCTAAAGGTCCTACCAGGTCCATTCCGATGCGTTCAAAGGGTTTCCCTATAATCGGTAGAGGCTGGAGTACTAGCAGTTGAGGGGTCTCACCTTCCTTAGCAATTCTGTACAACAACCCCTTGGTTATCCTAAATAAGGGGTAGAGTGGTGGGCTATTCTGATCGCTGTTTCAGGCTTGTTGCCAAGCGGTGGCAAGGGTTGGATCGCTTTTCTGGGCCCACTGGAAGCGTGTATCCTGCTGCCAGGGTTCCTGGGTAAGAAGGGTCGTCTGACCCCCTGTGCTTTTGAGAAGGGAATGGTTTAACCTAGTTTGCTCCTGTATAAGGGCCAAGAAAGAGGGGTTGTCTGTGCTGAGGATCAGGTGTTCGGGGAGTGTGGTCAAAACCCCAACGGAGATTTTGGAGGGAGAGTTGTTTTGATAGGTCAGGGAGACGGTTGCTGTGGGATATTCTTTTACATCGCCATGGACACATCGAATATGTGCCTTCCCCCCTGGAGTGACTTGATGTTTTTCCACTAAACTCGCATGTATTACTGATTGCCTACACCCCGTATCTAAAAGGGTTTCGATGGGAGTCCCATTAACTATAACTCTTACGTAGAAGCAGGGCCCCACTTCTGCTGTGTAGAAGAGGTTGCGGGGTATACAACTGACATCCATGGGCTCATCGGTGTGTTTCTTAGGACAGGTTCTGGCGATGTGGCCCCAACCCCCACAGTCAAAACAATGGGGTCCGCGATGGGGAGGTAGGTCACCTCGCGGGGAGGGATCTTCTCTGCGTCTCAGATAGGTTGCAAGGGTTTCCGAGGGGTGGTGTGTGACCGGGAGGCTCTTTCTGTCTCCACATGTGGTAGGCGAGGTTGGGCTCTAGAATACGAGGCCGCCATTTCCACAGCTTGTTCAGGTGTAAGATTGGAATGCTGCTTCAGACACCTCTGTGTGGGATAGGGCAATGCCTCTACAAATTGCTCAAGATAAATGGCCTCCATGATCTCTTCCTTAGTGCGTTCGGTGGATTTCAACCATTTATCCGCTGCCATTTTCAGCTTAAAGAATAGTGTCTTGGGGTTATCCCCTGGAGCCCCTCGTTCTTTCCGAAACCGCACACGATAGGTCTCTGAGTCCATCCCGAGGTGATCCAGGATTATAGCCTTCACCTCTTCGTAGGGTGTAACTCCACCCGCATTGGCAACCTGGTAGGCTGCCTGGGCCTCACCGGACTAAAAAGAAGGGCCATTTAGCAACAGGCCAACCTGATGTCCGTGCGGCCCGCTCGAAGTTTAGGAGGAATGCATCAGGGTCCTCCCCAGAGACGTATTTTTGTAGGGAGACCGTGGGTGCAGAGGGGAAAATCTTACTTCCTCGAGGTGATCCTCCTCCCTGGGCTGATTCCTCCCCTACACGCAGAAGGGCGTCCATTTGTCCCTTTATTAGGTCCTTAAACAGGTCCCGATCCGCTTGGGCAATGTTCACTTGCCTCTCCATAGCCCATTCCAATTTCATTTGTCCCTCTGCTAAATGTTGGATTAAGGCCTCCATCTATTCGTGCAGAGGAGTAAGGCTCCTATCTGGCTCGCCACTTGTCAGATGTTAGAGAGGGACGGACCATGCTGATAGTTGAAATGGGCACTGGGTCCCCGTATTTATTACACTTGATTCAAGGACAACCAAACAAGGAAATAATTAATGGTGTGGAGTTGCCCGTCGACGTCAGTCTTCAGTCGGCGTCTGATTAGGCTCGCGGTTCTTCTCCCTTTACTGTCAAGGTGAACCAGGATTCCGTCTCTCGTTGGGTCGTGACGCGGATTCGGGAACAAAAAAAAGACAAAACAAAAGAATGGTCAGTGCTCAGGGTACCACAGCGTGGGACTAGGGGTACACCCGTGTTGGAATTTAATACACGATTAGTGATGAGGTCAGCGTGAAGGGTAGGGAACTGTACCGCCACCAAGAACAACAAATGGGGGGGGCAGGGGCATATGCACCGACAAGGAACTCTCGAGTATCCCCGGTAGGTCTAAAACCTTGTCCCTTCTCTAGCCTGCCGTCTTTCTTGCTCCCACCCCGCTCCCGATCCCCCGAACTCTGGCACGCACCTGTTCAAGCCACGACCCTCCCACGGGGCCGTGGCTGGGCGCTGCGTCCTCCTCCGGGTTTCTTCGGGTCTCTCCTCTCGATCCGAGTCCCAGACGGGCTTCGTTCAGCGGCTCTCTCGTCTCCTTCAGTCGGCAGGAGGAAATGGCCAATCCTCGTCTTCTTCCTGGTTAGGCTCGAGGACATCGCGAACATCAGGGGGCTGGAACGAAGAAAGAACGGGCGGATCAAGGGGACTCCCAGGTGAGGTACCGGTGGTACGGGGCGCTCCCCGACACATGTCTTACTTCAGTGGCATTTGGCGGGTGGCTGTGCTCTCTCGTGTTGATAACAAAATCCTTTTTCATAGTAGCCCTCCCATAGCAAGCATTAGAGTAGTATTTTGTACATTTCCAATTAACATTCTCTGTGCAAGTGTTTTCTTGGTTGTAAGTGCAGCCCACATACGATAGTAATTGTTTGCCTTTCTGTGATGTGATATATCTTGCTCTAGCTGTCATTTTGTATGAAAACAGTGTAATAATACAGTTAAATAAATTGTAATAATTTTACTTTTGCTATGCTAATGTACATAAAATATTATGACAACTGTTTTGCATTTTATAGTTACATTTGTGTTGTTGATTATAATTGGAGTTCGTATGATCAGTTTTCCTTTGAGCTGTTCCAATGCAGGCCAGGTGGTTTGTTTCCTGTTGGGGAAATAAAGTTGTAATTATTATATTTTAAACACGTATTTGTGAGTAGTGTATAGGTGTTGAGGGCTTTTAGTTTTATTTCTTATGTTTAAGGTTTAGCTGTTGTTTAGAAGTGCTTTGATTTTATTTACTTATTACGTACTTTTCTCCAGGTGTTGGATTGTTGAATTTTAGTAGTGGTTCTGTAGGTTGTAGATTGTTTTGCACTTTTCCTATAGTACTTAATGGATTTGTTAGTTATTTGTACTTTAATGTTTTAAAAATAAGTTACTTTTATCTTTGGTAATTTGAATGATTTACTTGTTGTGGTAGTTGTATATTTATTTCTAGTTCTGTTTTTTGGTTTTCTGTTGGCAATTCCACAGAGTGTCATTGTCTTGCAGCTTTAGGGGTCGATTACGATGGCGGAAGGAAAGGCTCCGAATGGGAATGGGCGAATCCAATTTGGAACCTATGTTTCCGACTGAATCGGATACCTTTCTGAACGACTGATTACGATGCAAGGAAACTATTCAGGCTGCCCGAATCGGTTCCGATCGGCTTTCAGACAGACCGAGTCGCACAGCTCTATGGACACTGTTTCAGACCGAGCGATTACGATGTCCAATTCTGACAGCCGTTTTGAATCGGTTTGCTCGACACGAAACGGCTGTCGGAATCTGACTTTGGGGGCCCTTAGCAGGCCCCCTTCACAAAGAGGCCTCTGGTTAGGGCCCGAAGGGTTACCCATGAGATCCCTCTTTACAACCATGTACAGTGTGGCAGGCACCATGGGGTGCCCGTCACAGGGTTCAAGGTTTCCCCAATCACCCATTTTTTCAATGGGAGCCTGTGTTCTTGTTCTGAACACAGGCTCCCATTGAAGTCAATGAGAGTCCGATCGAACGATGTTCGTAAGCATCAATCGGTCAGTCAGACTCACAGAACCCGATTCGGTCGGAAACGATTCCAAAACCGATTTGGTCGGAAGAGTTTCCGAACTACATCATAATCAACCCTTTAGTGTTTTTGGTGTGGTAAGTGTTGAAAATGTCTACTCTTTTTATAATGTATTTTTAATTAATAAATATTTGTATTGTTTAGTTTGTTTACAGGTGTTTTTATTGGTTTCTGTTTGTTTTGTTTCAATTTTTGTTATCAGTTAGTACCTTTTATGGTGAACGCTCATTAGTGTTTCTGTTTAAATGTTTATTATATATTTCAGTTTTTTTGTGATATTTTGGATTTTTTAATGTTTAATTGTATTATTTACTGTTTGTTTTTATTGCAATAATCATGTCTTATTTGTTAATTATTTTATGTATTAATGTGTTTAAACTTTATTTTAATTATATATTTAGGCAATGGAGGTAGACAACTTGTTAATTTATGTTGAGCTTAATTTTATTTGTTGTTTAAAGTAAAATAGAGTTATTATAGTATTTTGTAATATTTGGCTTTATTTTTGGTGATATTAGTGTAGTTAATATTATGTGTTTCGATATTTTTGAGATTTTATTTATTATTTAAAGGTAATTATATTTTTGTTTCTGAGATTTGGGATTTTGGCTCTTATATTTTGGTTACTGATATTTGTGTTTGTGTTAATGAAGTGTAGAATGGTGATATTTTTGTAAACAATATTTTTTGAGATCATTTTGCTAATCAATATTATTTTCAACAAATTGTCATTGATCAGGCCTGGAGTGATGGATGGCAGTGAGGGCCTGGGGCACTAGAGCAGCCAGCATCATGGGTGGGAACAGGTTGCAGGCGCGTCATCCTGGATTTGCTCAGTTCAGTGGCCCACCTATGTGTGCCACCTGACTGACTTCATGGAATGGGGTGCTGGAATGTGAACCTGATGCCCAGGCTGTGAGACCCTGAGAGATACAGACCAGGGATGTGATAGGGGTGTTAGTGGCCTACCATGGAAGGCTCTGGGAGGGTCTGTACAGCGGTCTATTTTACCTAAGCAGGGCTGAATCAGAACGACTGCGCCTGGACACAACAACATTGGGGACACCTCAAGGCCTTGTTCCCCTCTTCCTTTGAAGTTTGCAGTTGCGGATGACTTGGCCTGGAGGGCTGATGATTGCAGCCAGCTTCTGACCACCAGAGTGCTGGGGTTGTGTGCTAGGGGTCTCCTCCACTCCATTTCCCCTCGCAAGGACAGCCTCCTTCTGGAATGCTGAGTTGGTTGCAGGCATCAAGCCCAGATTCAAGCTGTGAAACAGAGCAATCAACACTGCCAAGGGGCCTTAAGAAAGATTTTGGTGCTGATTATGCCCTCTGACCCTGGTTCCTGGCGTAGGCCCCGTTGCTTCCCATCTTTTTTCATTTGGATTTTGGATCTGAATTGGTGGCTAGCCTGAACCTTGAGGTATTGACTGCCTGAAGAGTACTCCTGGCGACTGCTGACTGGGCTATCTCTTTGAGACTGTGACTGAAGGGCCCACTCTTTCTCCCTTCGGGGCATCCCCATCTTCCCCCATCCAGTATTGACACTGTGAACTAATAGGATGGTGAAAGACAAAACAGGCCAACCCAGCTCCATGCGAAGATAGACAAATTTGCATGAACTTTCAAACCTGCAGTCCCATCTGAGGGGTAAAAGGTCAGGATGATGGGACGGGTAGCACTCTGGACTTAGGGATCCTTCTTCAAAATATTTGTGACAACAGATTATCGCGTGAGAGCAAGATTGAGGAGGTGGGCTTGATTTCTCCTTATTATGGCTACATCTATGACATGTGGTGGACCGTATGAAGAAGATGGAGGGCAAACTCACCGGAACAGAAGAAGTAATGCTAGGTCTGCGGTCCAGCGACTCGCAGCTGCAGGCACCCACCTAAGCCCTAGAAGATAAAACAGAAGATGTGGATGGCCGATCATGGTGTACCAATATAGGAATTGAGAGGATTGGGATTGTGGAGGGAACAGAGGGCCCAACCCCATGAAGCTTGTGTCGGTTTGATAGTTGTCTTGGGTTCCAGCAGACAACCTGTCTAACTTCTTTCTTGTAGAGAGGGCCCACCACTCTGTGGTCCAGAAGCCTCCCTCTGGGATTTACATCAGCCCCTTAGAGCATGCCTTCTTAGTTATGCTGGTCGGGTCGCAATCCTCAGGACTGCAAAGGCACCATCTACCATGATTCATCTAAGATAATGAAGCTCCCAGACCACACTCTTAAATTCCAACAACAGAGCCAATCATACACAAGAGTAAAAACGGACACCACATGGCATGCAATCAAGATACATGTTGATATTTCCAGGGAAACTTAAAGTGATCCACCAAGAAAACTACCACTTCTTCAATTCCCCAGCTGAAGCCTGGGAGTGGATGGAGATGAGGCCTCTATTGACATTTCACTCGAACTGCAACACAGAAATAGGGGAGAGACACTCCTACGAATACAAACGATATCCAAGAGAGCAAAGTTCTGGACACCACACATGAGAAAAGCAGACCAAACCTTTCCTTTCTGTCACACAGCTCAGCACTATGTAGAAAACCAAGCAGCACTGATGTGTATACAGCAAGAGTGAAGCTTTGTAGTGCAGTCCTCCGCTGCACCCTTGCACTAACCTTGAAAAGCAAAAAACACTGCATCAGGTGGAAGCTCCAAGAGGAAACGGGAAGAAGACAAGAAAAGTGGGGGAAGAGAAAACTGCTCAACTGTCCACTCTGGTTCTGCTCTTGACTGCCCTCTGGAGTGTTGGCTGCAAACTGCAGTGTCACATACCCGATAGAAGAATCACTATCCCCGGGAACTCCCGGAGTCTTGAAACATGTGTACAATGAGTGGCGTTTCAGGAACATATAGGTGTGTGCAGGTTCATGATGTCCTTCCGTGGAATTTGTGACAGATGCAACAAACTCGGGGAAGATGACTGACAGTAGGGCTTAGGATGCAGTTAAAGCACTTGAAATCAGAGCACAAGAAGGAGTCTGGGACTCCTAATTCATGCCCTAGTATAAGGCAAATCCAATCCTGGAAAGGCAGGGGACACAATCATTCACTCACTCACTCACACTATAGCCTTTTCCATACATACAACACATACACATCAACCAAAGGAAATAGAAATGTAAGCCACCAGGCATACCGATGAATCGCTTGGTATTAAATGGTTTAAGGAATCTTGAAGTCCATTAAACATCAAATAATAAGCTCTTGGTAATAAGGCTCAAGGTAATAGGGCTCATGGTAATCAGTAAGCCTGGGCAAAGCACTACGCTACGCTCGCGTAGTTTGCGAAGTTTGCGCTACTTCGCACTACGCGAATTGCACGTAGCACAGTGCGAACACGCGTAGCGTAGTGTTGCGTAGTGCAGCGGTCATTTTTTGCTTGCTCGCAGTCCTCAACGTCAAGTTGGCGACCGCGAGCAAGCAAAATGACATCCCGGCGAGACTTTTTCCTCGTTCGCGATCAGCAACATCAAGTTGGCGATCGCGAGCGTGGAAAATAAACCTCCCGGCGAGATTCTCAACGCGAGGAGGTCATGTTTCTCATTGCGAGTGGTCGCGTATGCTCGCGACCGCTCGCGATGAGAAACTACCAGTCTACGTTGAGAAAGCTGCTCCTCGAGTAAAAATCTACTCGAGCAGTGGAAAACTACAGCTCGCACTGTGCAAGATGCCGTTTTCAATGATTGCACAGTGCCGGTTGCTTGTCCGCACTGTGCAATCATTGAAAACGACATCTTGCACAGTGCGAGCAGGGTACTACGCAGTTCGCGAAGTGCTACGCGTAGCTCGCGTAGTGCGAAGTGCACTTTGCGTAGCTTTGCGTAGTGCTACTTCGCGAACTACGCCCAGGGTTAGTAATCAGGCTCAAGGTAATAAGGCTCAAAGTAATCGTACATCTGCAACCATGCAAGTAACAAATCACATGCAAATTTGAGAGGTAAACGATGGTTTTATCAAGCACTAACTTAGAAGCAGAAGACTTGATTAAAGCGCTGTGCATGTGAACCTTGTAGAATGGCATTGCCCCTCAATGTGCTAGTGCGGATGTTGGGAAACAAGCTACTTAGTATAAGTCCTTGGCAAATGCAGAACACGGCTCAGCGCTAAGTAGGGGCCCTGGCCGGGAAGCAGAAAAATGAAGTAGACTGGAACTGAAGGGTGATCGGTGAGAATTCCTGAAATGCTGCAAGTACGTGAGCTTGATCGGTTGTCAAGCAAGCGCAGATCCAAACGCGCCCCTGAATTGGCCAGCGAGACTCCTGTGTCTCACGTGACCTAGAATCCGCTAACCGGGTGACTCCACGTCAGGGTGTCTCCGAGCCACACGTAGGCAAGTGTGTGGTTGGAGGCATGGCCTCGCCAGCTGTGAATCGCCGTAACCTATTACAGCCCTCAAAGGGCTGAATGGATGGCAGCGCACCGGCGAATCCTGACACTACCACCCATAACTCTAAGTCAAGATTGGACTACTTATTCATGCTTGTAGCCAATGTCCATGCAGTGACGAGGGTAGAACTGCACCCTTGGGAAATATTGGTCCACTCACTTGTTCTACATTGCTCGGCTAGGATGGGTGGTTCCAGGGATGGGGTGGCTGCCTTAAACCTTAGGGGTTTTTACATGACAATTCTGTGGCCTCCTCAAAGATGATATCTCAGATTATTTTAACAATATTGTACTAATAGCATTGTCTGAAACCTTATGGATTCTGCTGGCTCTAACTGCGCCATACAAATCAAGCCGAGACTGGCCGGCTTGCAAGAATGTAGTCTTCTCGAGGCCAAACTGATGCTGTGGGCCCTAGGTAGAGGGGTATTATTGAAAATATATCACTCACTGTTGGTGAATGGCCCAGACCCTGCTTTGCACGAACTACAGGAACAATTCTAGGCCCCTTAGATGATACAGAATTAATAAAGGCTAAAATGGCCCAAAAGATGTTTGGTTAAATCATCTAGATCATGACTAATTCAACCTCACTCCCAAGCAACCATTTTGATGCCACATGCAACAATCACTGTCGGCTGCAAGTGGCATTTCTGTAACCCTAATGCTGAAGACTGTTCTTCTAGAAATCGAAGGTGAACTTGGGGTCCAGGATTGCTCGTACGCTGATTGGCTGGGGCTGCCTTTTCGTGAAGTGCGACATTGTGCAGACGTGGAAGGAAGGATTACCTCCAGCACCATGTGCTTGGGAGAGAGGGATGGACCTCTGCTCCATTCTGGAAAGGGAGAGTTACAAGGCCTAGGGCTACACCCATAAGCACTCTAGAATCTGGTGGCAGAGAGGGGGGTCTACAACCTGTTATCAGTTCATTCATTCATTAAATCTTTATTTGACTATCAAGGAAAACAGCCATAAAAGTACAGACAAAAATAATACATCTAAAAGAGAATTAAAAGCATATAATTACAATGACAATTAGTTCATTTGTTACACTATAATGTAATACTTTTCCTCTCATGAACCGATTTCAGGAAAAGCAATATTATAACATGTTAGAGGATCACCTAGTGTCACAAAAAATGTCATTGCTACTCTTATCCGTAACAACTTTTGCTGAATGCCAACAGTGCTGTGTTGCTTAAGTTACAGGCCTCAAAGATGTTTTCCCAGCTGTGAAAATGCCCTTTATGTGTTATTTGCCCTGTAACTCAATGTGGACTAATGTATGTAAAAGCGCCTAGATTTGATGTTAATTACATATGTAAGTGTCTTCTCTGTCCTTGATATCCCAAAATTGCATATGCTATGTCAATTGCCTTTCTGTCTTTTCCACTGACATTTGCTTATATCTTTGAGGTCCTGACGGCAACAGCAATGTTCTGCATGCTGAGCTTGTACTGTAAAAAAACAATAAACATTTTATTAAAAAAGAATAGGGACCACAGCCAACAAATGAGAAAAATAGTATTGAAATGGACAAGAAAGGCATTGAATCAACAGATAAAGCCCTCTTGAAGTATATGTAAAAGTATTGGTTTCAATGCTGGTTTAAACAGATAAGCAAGAACCACAAAAATGGCCAGACCCGTGAATGAAAATCAGCCAGGAGAAGCATGATGTCGCATAGTCCTTCCAATGAAGACTGAGCAGTTTCCATAGGTATGTTTTATAGTGTTGATTTGTGCAAAAACTAATTAGCTAAATTGTTTATTCAGTCACAAACACGTTCAAAAAGAACAGATGTCTCGGTGCTTCGCCTTGCACAACATCTCAGATAGTCCAACAGACATCTCAGTTGCATCAGCTTGCCTCAGGCACATCTTTTCTTCCAGCAGGCATCTCAGTCTCTTCATTCTGAAAAAGCACATCGGTGACTTGTGTGTCCCTGGCATTCATGTGTGCAGCATTGCAAAAGCAGTGCCAAGGGTCACTGTCATGTCCTCCAGGAAAGGACATTGTTATATAAGTAGGTCAGCGGTCTAGCTGATCCAGACAGAAGTGAGATGCCAGGAACTTCCTGGGTGGAGACAGGAAGTACTAGTTTTTCCTCTCACTACATTGAGGGAAGCAGAGAGAGTAGCTCCACATCAGTAGGCCATGTATAAAAGCTGAGAAATTAATAAAGATAAGTTATTGCCTGATGCCAGGTGCAGTCTTTTATGCAGAGTGTTATGCTTGCCAGTGCTGTGAAGAGAAACCAATCCAGAACAGGACAACTGGCGACGAGGGTGGGATCGAAGATCACGCCTGCAGATAACGGAGGCAAGTAATATAAGAAAGTACCAGTGCTGAGGAAGCACAAATTACCTGCAGCTAGCATGCAGCATTAAAGAAAAGCAGGAATTCTCTGAACTACAAGCCATGCATGCTGCAGCCGAGTGGTGGCCATTTTGAAGTCAGGCAAGTTGAGACACAGTCCATTGAAGTCTATGGGGTGGCCATTTTGAAGTCAGGCACCCTGAGACAAATCCACTAAAATCAATGAGGCGGCCATATTGGAATCAGGCAATCCAAGCCTAACTCACTGAAGCCTACTGAGACAGCCATACTAAGGGCAGACACCAGGCCTGGTTGGCTTTTGAAAGGAATACACATAGCTGGGGGCATCAAAGCTGGAACAGTTCTACAAAGAAAATTTGATACTGCCAGAAAGAATACAGTGATCCAAAATCAAAGAAAAACAACTATATGCAAGACCTCTACCGAAGAGGGCCAACAAATAATACATAAAGTATAGTGAGCAGTCCTGTGGCATTATCATACTAGCACATTCCATCATGATGTCGGTGGGAAAAGAAACACAAAAATCTAACCCCTGCATTGAAGTGCCACCCCCAGTGAGACAGACGGGCACCCAAGGTTTGGGTCCCAAATGGAACCGGTGGCTGGAGTCACTGGATGATTTTCTTGCAACAACCGGTGAGCGAAGAGACGAAAAACGTCTGCTACTACTACTTCAGCTGGTGGGGCATGAAGGCCGACGCCTAATCAGAAAGTTTTCAACTAAGGACACAGAGACATAAGAAAAACTCAAAGAGACACTATGTGCCCATTTCAGCACAAAGAAAGAGGTGGATCAAGAACGCCTCATCTTCAACGCAGCACGGCAGGAACCAGGTGAATCATTAACAAATTTCATTACAAGGTTACAAAGTCTGGTACAATACTGCAATTTCAATACATTCACAAATGAGGAAGCAATTCGACTCAGGGTAATTGAGGGCTGTTCAATACCAGATACGAAGCGCAAGATCCTTCAAAAGCAGCTCTCGCTAAAAGAAATCATTAGGAGGGCCGAAGCTGGAGAGCGGGCCAAAGCAAGAGAATTGCAACTCAATGCAAGAAAGGAAGACAAGAAAAATGAGATGTTTCTCATGTCAGTGAGTAAAGCCCAAGAAACCAATAGAGCCAGAAAGAGTGAGGGCAAAGACAGACCAGAGGCAAGATGTCACAATAGACAAAGTGAAATGAAATACTCAAATTCAACAATTCAAAAGGCAGTGGAGGATGGCAAAGAAAAGACCGGGACATTCCGGGATTGTGACAGCCAAACTGAAATAACTTCAAGGAGTCATTCATCAAACTTTCCAGAATATTCTGAAGAAGCATCAAGCAGTGGGACAGATCACACAAATGGAACAGACGACACCATGCCCAACAAGCGTGAAGAAAAAACACACTACAGAAGATTGGGCAATTCGCACCAACTCTGGAAACCGGTATACAAACACACCGGAGCCACTCACTGTTCATCGAACTTCTTAGACTTTTCTGAAGAAGCATCAAGCAGTGAGATATATCACACACACAGCACAGACGACAGTGCGCCCAACAAGCGAGAAGAAGAACCAAACCACATAAGACTGGGCAATTTGCTCAGATACCGGAAATGGGTATGCAAACGCACTCAAGACACCCATGACAATAAGGAGAAAACTGAAAGGAGACAATTAACATCACATGAGAGGAGCAGAGACAAAATGCACTGGGGCCAAACAAAAGAAATAAACACTTGGCTATCAAATATTCCCTCCGTTGCAACAGTACATAAGACACCTCGAGAGATATAACCAAAGAAACGTCCCAAAGACAGCTCTGACTCAAGGAGCAGTTCATCACAGTCCATCAGCTCAAGAGATTCACCAGTGAGAACACACCCAAAAGGACTTCCTCAAGAGAAATCAGCAGAAGATTCATCTGATTCAGAAAGCATGTCTGCACAATCACTCAGTGTAAGTACGAAAGGGTTCCCCTAATTACTTTTAGGCCCAAGAGGAGGGGAGAGGGTACAAACAAGAAAAGAGAGCCTCTTATCTGACCTTTCTAATAGTTACTTGTATATAAACATTCCCCAGAGCAAAATTACATTACACAACAACTTACTCTTTCATCTTTTTATTGTTTTATTTTTTATATCACAAAACATTCATTTTGTCTTTTTTATATATGATTTATATACCATTTAGGTATTTCCATAAAAATGTTTCCACATTAAATTGGATTATAACAGTCTGTACAATGAATTGAGACACTGAAAAACATTTTTTTACTCAACTTCTACATTTTGAAAAAAACAATTTAAAGAAACATTGGAGAAACCCCCATAGAGACAACCATCACACTATCATTCTCACCTATCACTCTACTCTCGCATACAATCAGGCACACCACAAAAAAGTTTTTCTGCTAAAAACCACATCTGATATAAGATCCTGCTTAAATTCTAGTTCATAAATTTTCAGAAGCCTTAAGAGGTCATAAAACGTCTTAGTCAACACATTGACATGTAGTTATTCTGTGGATCTATCAGATGTGTAGTCACTGGCCTACGCACGTTTCGGAGACTCAATACAAATTTCGTGTCTCCTTCCTCAAGACCAAAAAGTTTTTAGAAATGTCTTTATCGTCTGTGCGGCAATAAACAGTGGTTCTCTGTAATGATGTAATAATAAAGAATATATGTATGAAACTGGGTAATGTCAAATTGATAATTTTAGTTCTCACTTTTATATTGCGAAGCTCATGATTAATTAGAGCTCCTACAGCCAAAGTAAATTCTCATATATTTAAATAGCATCATTTTATCATCTCCAATACGAATATTCCAGGAATCTGAGAAAAGAATTAAGAAAAAGTAATTCCCAAGATTTTGATACTCCGAATGTGTTCTAAGAGGAAAAGTGCCATGTGCTAAAACAATCTTTTCATAAAGTGCTCAGTGAAGATCAAAATCAGATTTAAGAATTACCCATTATTTCTCCAAGAAAACATGCACAAAATCGAAAGAATAAAGAAGATATTTAAATAAAAACTGTCTACATGCGTGATGTAACGTAGAATACTATCTAGTTTAGGAAAGGCTGGTCCGTATTTGGACTCGCATCAAGTAGACAGATACTATTTGGCTATAATTCTGTTGTCAAAAATAGAAAAGAGTTTGAGTTTTCTATATATAGTCTTTTATTTTTACCAAGCTGACTTCAGAATAAGGTAATATCTTACCCTCTAAATTTGTTAGGCTATAGAGGGAACAGTATGTATTGGCCAAATAGACATCTGATTGTTCTTATTTTCTTTTTTCTTCTTTGGGAGAAAATGGCCACACTTTCTAAGGGGCTTTCATAATTCCATCTGAAACACACAGTTTCAGCAATATATTTATCAATGGTCAGAAAATGCAGAACATCATAAGATAATATTTGTTCTAAGTTCCCGCTAGGGTCTTACCTAGATGGTTTGTGAACATATTTCCACAGGAAAGATGAATAAAGACTTCTTATTTTCTCCTATAGGAAATCCCAATTAGGAGGCTTCCAATATATAAAACTTTGTTCTACAGTGGAAAGATCAAAAACATGATCTTTTAGACTTGATAGGTTATAAGTGATAGCCAAATACATGTATCCAGCAAATATTATAAGTCTTTATCAGTAAATTTTGATGATCCAGAAGGATATATTTTACTGATACAGAGCATGTGGCAATTTCTCATATCTTATCATAAATTGTGCAATGCTGGTATATAATTGTCAGAATAAGTTTCACACAGGAATCATAAGACTTAATTTTCCTTAGACGTGAATCGCATTTGTACTTTATAATTTTCTGTAGCGCTGATACTCAATATCATACATAGCGATACCCGCACTTTTATTGTAGAAGTGTCTTGAATGATTATCATATTAAGATGGTACTGAACAGGACGCTCTAATGATGATCATAGTGACAAAAGCTTTCAATCTCCCTAAATACGTCTTGGTTCTCATAAAAACACCGTTACTTTACGATAGTTGCCAATAAACGATGCTCCTGTATTGTTCGAATTAATAAGAGGAAAGTTATACTCTATACAAAAGAGCAAGGTTAAAGGTTTAACCATATAACTGACAAAGTAACTGGGACTGCTGATATTCTTACCTCACGATGATGAAAACGCTAACGCCTTTTCATTCTTGCCAGCTCGAAAAAGCCCGAAGGCCATCTTGCTGACGTTTTTTATTTCGTAAGGTGAGATCACGTGCCTCTACGTCAGGCTTACGACTTGATGGTAATGTGCGGCACGAGTGCCGCGAACAAAAGTTATTACAATTTTCGCCATCTTTGAATGGTGCACAAGATGGTCTGTGTGCCTCTTATATACATCCAAAAGTTCTATGTGTATGGTTCGCAAATGGTTTTTGCCTAATATTCCTCAATATGGTGAAAGATAGCCCTAGTAGGTCAGTAGGGTATTATTTTTGAGAACAAATGTCCACATATCATTGCCGAATTATTGGTTATACTGAAAACGCAATTAGCATGCCATAGTGCCCTATACATTTGGAAGGAAATAATATAAAATTTAGTACGTCTGCGCTCACACGATATATTTATGTATAGTTGCTGCAGAATAACATTCTCAGCATGTACATGAGTGAGTGGACGGCATGCAGCAATATGCTGCTATGGTCGCCATCTTAAGATGTTAACGCACCAATTTATACAACAATGAAAAATGCGGAAAAACCTCGCACTGATATGCTGCACAGCACAGACATAATTATTGCTTAGCTGTAGAAGATAATGCCAAAAACAAGATATGGCACTCTGAAAGGAATTCATATACCTCAGATGTTTGATCTTAGTGTTGAAATGCCCAAAGGTCTAAGATCTATGTCCTACCGATATACTACCCGGCTTAGGGTAATATCTAATACCATGAGAGCTCCTCATCTGGAAAGATATTAAAAAGAGGAGAGGGGCAACACATTTATAAGTAGAAGTGAAAAAAGAAGAACAAGGGAGAAGAAAACTGCATTGCACAAATGTTTATTCTAAGATCGTTATTTACAGATATTAACCATAATCATGGCAGAAGGTGCCTGTAGCCAAACTATGTGAGTCATCCTGTAACTAACCAAATGATTTCCTCATTCAGGCCTTTATGTACAGTATCAAGGCAGAAAATCGAAAATGTTTCCCGTTGTTTCCTAGTTTTGATTGGATCTTTTCCTGGTGTTACTTTGACTTTTTCTAAGATCAACCATTTCATTTCTGTTTCCATATGCTGATGGTCTCGCCTGTTGTTTGCCAGTTCTTATAGCTGATTTATGTTCTGAGAATCTCATCCAAAATTCTCTCGAAGTTTCCCCTATGTAGCCCAAGCCACAGGGGCATAGAATCAAATAAATGACATTTGAACTCCTACAATTTGCCATCTGTCGTAATTTTCCTGATTTCTCTCCATATGTCCAAGTTTGGGAAACTATAGCAGAATCACAGGCATGGCAATTGCCACATCTGTGATTGCCTAGAGGTAGTGATGTGCCGTCCAGAGTGGTTTGCCTGATCTTACTTTGAGGTAGAAACCTACTATGCACTAATTTGTCTTTTAGGTTAGGGTTTCTTCTAAATGCTACTATTGGTTTATGTATCGGGGTTGTATCTTCATTAATGTTCAGAATTTTCCAATTTTTATCCAGTATCTGTTTGATTTTATAGTTAATACTGGAGTGGTCCACCACACACACAAGTTTGTTTGAAGTTTCCTTAGAGCTGTTATTAATAAGGGCATCTCTGTTATAATATTTGGCCCGTTTAAGTAATTGGCGTATGAGTCTCCTTGGATAGCCTCTAAGTAAGAGACGATCCTGGAGTTCTTTGGCATGTGTCATGAAGTCTGCGATATTAGTGCAGTTTCTCCTAATTCTTAAAAATTCTCCAAAAGGAATGGAGTCTTTTTGGCATAGTGGATGGTAGCTACTATGTTCCAAGATGGTGTTTTTGGCTGTGGGTTTTCGGAACAGACTGACTTCCAATTGACCTTGTATACCCATAATCCATATATCCAAAAATTCCACTTTATTCGCAGAATACTTACCAGTAAATTTCAGATTGTTGTCATTCAAGTTAAGCCATGAGATAAATTCCAAAAGATCGGACTCTGAGCCCGTCCAGATGAAAAATATGTCATCTTTGAAACGATGCCATTGGGCTACGTTTTCATAGAAAGGGGCCAGCTCGTTACATATGTGTTTGCGCTCGAACTCGCCCATGAAAATGTTGGCTACACTTGGGGCACACGACGCCCCCATACTTGTACCCTTGATCTGGTGGTATAAATCCTGCTTAAATTCAAAGTAGTTGTGTTGCAATACGATCTTAAGGCAATCTTAAATGAACCTATCAGGTCTATCCCCAGGAGTCCTGGCCAGGAGGGCTGCCACCGCCTCAATGGCCAGGTCCTGGGGAATGTTGGTGTATTAGGACTCTATGTCAAGGGTGACAAGTAATTGTGTGTTGTGATTAAAAGGTTGATGTTCTAGTGTAGCTATCATATGGCCTGTATCTTTAATGTAGGATGTATATTGGGTGGTTAGAGGACATAAAAAAGCATCAACATACTTTGACAACGGTTCTGTACATGAGTTTATAGAGGATACTATTGGTCTGAGTGGTGGATCCAGAGTATCTTTGTGAGTTTTCGGAACTCCATATAGTGATGGTGTAACTGTATTGTTTCTATTAAGAAAGTTTAATTCTTTCTGACAGATACAACCATCAACAAAGGCTTTAGTCGTTGTGGTGTCTATTAATATCCTGAGCTGTTCTAGGGCCCTCATGTTGGACTGTTGGTAGTGTTCTGATACTTGTAACATGGAATTGATTTTATCTATATATTTGACTGTATCCATCACTACAATTCCACCTGCTTTGTCACATGGTTTAATTGTGATATGGTCAGGTCAACAGAGTCAAGATCAAGAAAACTCCAATGCCGTCATGAATAATATACCTTCACCTCTGATGGGGACAGCTCGGCTGACTCAAAGAGCTTGCAGAATAAGAACGAATGTAGGGGACATTACCCAAAAATGTTGGGGAAAGGCTGTCTCATCACTCTGTAAGAAAGGCAGAAATATGTTGACAGAGACATGTCATTCTCAAGGAATGGGGGATGAGAAAGGAACATGCATAAGCCCGGATGGTCAAAGACTTCAACATTCTCAAACGCAACTGGGATTGGGTGAGGCAAACAGAACAAGTAAATGGGTCCCAGAGCCGACCCTTGTTCTCGTGAAGCATCAAAACAACAAACACCTTTCTCAACAGAAACCCCACTCAACATCCACAGAACTAACAAACCAATCAAGGAGCCCAAAGGAAGCTCACCTCACCAACGAACACTTCCCTCAACAGACATCACCCGCAACATCTGCAGAGCCACTCTCAACATTCGCAGAGCAAAGAAACCAACTACAGAGCCCAAATGATGCACTAAAGAGATTGACTGAATTTCTCTGTAATTGGGGGGGAGCTGTCATGTCTTCTAAGAAAGGACATTGTTTTATAAGTAGGTCAGCAGAGCTAACAAACCAGTCAAGGAGCCGAAAGGATGCTCACCTCATTAACGAACACTCCCTGCAACAGACATCACCCTCAACATCCGCAGAACCACTCTCAACATTTGCGGAGCAAAGAAACCAACTACAGAGCCCAAAGGATGCACTGAAGAGATAGACGGAATTTCTTTGTAATTGGGGGGGAGATGTCATGTCCTCCAGGAAAGGACATTGTGATATAAGTAGGTCAGCGGTCTAGCTGATCCAGACAGAAGTGAGATGCCAGGAACTTCCTGGGTGGCGACAGGAAGTACTAGTTTTCCCTCTCACTACATTGAGGGAAGCAGAGAGAATAGGACATGTGGAGAGTAGCTCCACATCAGTAGGCCATGTATAAAAGCTGAGAAATTAATAAAGATACGTTAATAGCCTGATGCCAGGTGCTGTCTTTTCTGCAGAGTGTTATGCTTGCCAGTGCTGTGAAGAGAAACCAATCCAGAACAGGACAGTCACAAGGGGCAAGCCGAGGCTCGCAGCTGCTACACTTAGCCACCCCTGAATAACGTTCATGGTCCTTGCCGCCACATCGGGGGGCACCGATGGTGCTTACAGGGATTGGTTGCGGTCTGTATTACAGGAGGTTAGCAGGACTGCCGCTCCTCACATTGAGCACAAATTTAAGTCCCCAGTGCGGCTGCCATGGAGAGTTCTCCCACTTGACAACAAATTAGGTGAAACTTTGACTTATTAAAAACAAAATCTAAAACTAATGATCTTAACCACATGGCCCTGCCAAAGTCTAAGGAAGTGACATTGACAGAAAATCTGCAAAGGTGTACCTTAAGCATGTCCCTAACATATTGCGCTCTGTCCTCCTAAATACTGCACTCGTTTAAGCATATCCACTGTTCAAATTATTATGCAATGAGTCTGAACATGATGGCAGTAATGCAGACTTCCTGGATGAGAACTCCTACTCAAACGTGCTCCTTCTTCATACACCAAATGGGTGTTCTGCGAAGTATTCCAGCAGACTTTCAAGTAAAAAACATATCACAGGCCATATTATTGTCGCTTAAATATCAAGAACAAAAATATTGGGAAGATTAATATATATGGTAAGCATATAGTGAGATGTGAATCTTCGGAGTGAAAATGTAATAGATCTACGCATATAGGAATGCATATAGAGCAGGCATTCAGCTCATGCCTGGGGTGGAGAGGGTTGCTCTAAACTTATATTTGGATAATGTTGATTCTAGGCACTAGAAAAATTGTAGCAACGAGGACCACGCCAAACATGCATGTTTTTTTACAGTGACAGAGAGGATTTGCTCAAGGGAATCTCCCTACAGTCGGGTGAGGTGACAGAAAAGACAGTCCAGCCTCGTTGGTCGGCAAGCCCTAGTGGGATCATGCCTCATATCCCAATCAGGTTGCCACCTTACACATGGAAGGGGCAGAGATGAATAGGTTGCTGCTCTAGCCACACAAGAATGAATTGGTCCACCTTATGTTACCCTTCTCTCTTACTCCCTCCAGGCGAGGCAATGTAATTTCGTAGCTCCCAGAGAGCCTTAATCTTTCTAGTATTAGATGAGGGAGAACAATGTACACTTTCATTATTAGATTCGATTGACATTTCAAAAAATGGACCTGGTTAGAACTAGGGTTGTGCGAAATTTGTGTAATTTGATTTTGCATAATTATACCAAATTTCTGAAGAACTACTTGTAATTGCATGAGATGCAAATCCAACATTTCGAGCTGCATGTTAGCACAATATGCGTCCTCGTCTCACTTTTTAGTAGGAGGATGCATTTAGGCAAAGCAACATGAACAGCGGCCGCTCATGTTCTGATGTCCTTCTGTGTTTATTTACAGCATAAAGTCTGCATCACCAAGGGAATCAAGATATGTCGCGAAGCATCAGCCTTGTGCTTTTCTATAACAACCACGATGACCTTGGCGAGTCTTGGGAAATTCATTCATCTGATTAGAATGGCTTTAAAGGCAGCAAACTAACACAAACAAACCAGGGCCACCAGCGAGGTATAGCAAGGGGGACAATGTAGCCTCCCCTCAAACGAGCGAAGAGCCCTGATCCTACTCTCCCGTCCTACAGAGTCCACACCACATCAATGGCTCTAAATGGAATGGACAAAGAGAACGATCCACAGACTGCTGTAGCAGAAAACCGCTAAGGCCGACGCAGCTGTCTAAGAAATTCTGTGCAAGGACTTATGATAAAGACCCGGTGCTGGCGCCCCGAGTGGGTGCAGCGGAGAGGGGATATAATACTTTAACAAAAAACTTTTTAACCGGCAGCCTTCATAGTTTTAATGAGATACATTTTTCATTTAACAGTTGTATGCTTTTTTACTGTAATGATTTTAATTAATTGAACAGTTAATAAATAATAAAGTATTAAGTACAGCATAAAGCACATTTTGTGGTCATTTTTCACTGACAATGAAACATAACTACACACAGTGAAGTGGTGGCCAAATTTGGGGAATTTTGAGCAACAAGCGTAACGCAAAAATTCCAAAATCACAAGAATGATGCTGCCATCATTTAAATTTCACTCAGGCCTAAATATAAGTTGCACGAGTTGGATGTGATCATCATTATCCAATACATATCTGACATCAAGTGTGTTTCGGAGTCTGACAATTATCACATATGCCACGTTTTAGGGGAATAACATGTGGATTTTGGTCCTTAATGCAACACATCTGCATGTTACAGCAACTACTGTCCACTTTTCTGTCTCTATATTCTGTCATGTTTTACCTGCTGAAATTTAACAAAGGGTGAGGTCTTTATCACTCCCGATAACTACCTGCTGCAGTAAATACCACACATCTTGGAATTCAGAACCTTGCACAAACGGGCCAATGTGGTGAAAGGAGACTTACCCTGCTTTCACTGTTTCAGCCAGGGCAGCAGCAAGAGGAGCAGTCCACTCTCACGTTTCCAAAAGTCCTTGTGAGTAGATTCTCAACCATATGTTCTCTCAGTTCGTTACCAGGAAGCAAGGAAGGCCCGCACTGCAGTTGAGATGAGATGACCAGGGCACGGAGGAACTAGAGAAACTGGGGGGTAAAATGTGGCCTGTGACGAGGAAAAGGTGGATCACATGAACGTGACCTGGCCTTTACACAATGTTTAACTGAAAGAGAAGGCGAAAAGGAAGAGAGAAAAACCAAGACACAGTAATGGGTAGGGATTGAGAAGATAACAGGAGAAAGCTGGTATTGACCTACAATCAGCAAATGCACAAATGAGTCTGCAATTCCCCAAAAATGGATGTGTGTTCCCCCTCAAGCCACTAAAAAATTCCAAATGAATGTAACCGGGCCATTAAGAGAAGGGTGTATGGAAGGATGTTACATTGTACACTATACTGTACTAATGGAATTCAAGTGTAGGGGTGTCAGAAATGAGCACTAGAGCTCTGGAGTATGAAAACTGCTACTGCAAATACTTTTACTTGTTCCACCCAATTCAATGGTACCAGAAACAAGACCTAGAGTTATGGAAACTACAGGGAAAAGGAAGGAGAACAGAATAAAGAAGGTAAAAGGAAGAGAAGGAAAAGCAACTGTGTTCTGAAACTGAAAGAAGAAGTTAAAGTTTTCGGTCAAGATCCTCCTGGAACAAAGGGAGACACGAATTATTGTGAGAAATGCCTTATTTGGGACTGTTTGTCATATCTGTGTAAATTACTAATGACATATTAAAAATAAAATAAGCTTTTACTCATAGACTCACATCAATAAATCTGCCTAGAGTTGTACTATTTCCAAAGCTTCGAGAGCTAGTTAGAACATTAAACATTTAATAAAAGAGATTGCAAAAAAATTAGAAAATCCAAGTTAGAGATCATAAGTTATAAAAACAATATCGAAAATACACCTCATAGAAGAGCATTGGTAGAGATAGTCAATGCTATTCTAGGAGAACTATGAAACATGAGGATATGTGACAGTGTCCTCTTTCATGTGTTGGAACAGACCTAGGCTTTCTGATGACAGAAACATAAGTGACCACATGATTTGTAATCATGCGAGCCTTGGGCAAAAGGAGTTCATATAACTTTGCATCAACTCCATCAACACTAAAATGGAGTTAAATTAAGGAAATGAGAAATGCTAAATTTTTATTGACATGTGCTACATTGCACGTACGTGTCTACATGGGGTGTGCTATTTTGCTCCTTTGCGTTTGTGGATAACTGTGCAGAAGAAATGTATTTTCTCATTTTGTACACAGAAGTTAATGAAATAAAATGGAACACCACTTAAAAGTAGATACCATTTAGTTAATATCAATTTATTAAATACTACAAAAGCACTGCTGGGCATGACCTGGAAATTGGTGTCTATTAACCCTTTTGCTACCCTATTCAAGTAAATATACATCAAGAAAGAATGGCTACACTACATCCATATGACATATGTGTATATCAATAGTGGATATGGGCCCTCACATTTAGCAGCCGTTTTTCTAAATACTGTTTTGTCCTCACACCGGAGAACAATCTCCTTCATGTCTGGGTTTGGGGAATGTAGTTTGCCAGTGTCCAATCTTTTCTGGACATCGGCAAACTGTAGAATGAGACCTGGTGCTCTCTTCTGGTCCACCTCATTATTAGGCATGTGACATTACTAGGAACATCACGCAAAGAAATAGGATGGACATGTGGAAGATTCTTTAGCCCCTCCCAGGTGTATCAAAGAATCAAGCTGGTGATTAGGGCCAAAGTAGGATCGTCTATTACTGCCCTCTGCTCCTCCCTACCCATTCACACCAGTTTTATTTGAAGAGTTTTATATAGCGTTGGCTAGACCCAGAGATATCAGAGCACTTTACATGAGGAACATTGAGTTACAAGCTACGAATACATCCGTTACAAGAGCATAGTAAAAACACAGGCAAAAAACAATGTTACAATAGTTCGTCGGAGGGAGGGAGAGGAAGGACACACAGCGGGGAGAAAAGGAGAACTGTGCCCAATGTCCGGCTGGGTAAGTGATGGCCGAGGGGGAAAACCAGGGCCGATCTCCTCTATAGCTGTCTAGCAGCTCCACCGGGCATCAGCCATGTTGCTCAGGTCTCCGAGGTCAGGGATAACAAGAATAACAATTTTGCATAGCTACATTTAGTTACAGTTGCATAGTAAAACATATAAGGACAAGTCCCCAATGGAGGATGGATGGAAATGGGTAGGGAAGTAGAAACAGGGGGATGGGAAGCAGATCAGTTCTGGCAGACCGGCAGTGGAAGACAAGTACCTCATGGGAGTCCAAAAAGATTATAGAGTAAGCGGGCCCAAACCCAGTCGGGGTCACATAGTGCCAAATTCAATCAACGCGTTGGGTCATCTCTGTAATTTGGGGGACCTCAAGGTGGGGGTGAAAATAAGGGAGCCTCGTTAGTGGCTGGGGTGAGAGAGCATCCCAGAGGGGGCCATACAGGGGCAATGGACAGGCAGGCGACCAAAGGCGTGGACCGGCGGCAAGCAGTGATCCAGGAATCGGTCGAGGCCAACAAGATGGTGGGCCCAGAGTAACAGTCACAACAACCTCGGCACAAAATGGCAGTCCCCAGATCAACAGAAAATGCAAGCCAAAGAACAGCTCCAAACTCCCCCACAACCAAGCGTATTCCGTGTAGTCTATTATTGCACCATCTTCACCACTACGTTCATGTGGCCCATAGGAACAGCGTCAATGCCCTCTCCCCACCAGGTCCCACACCCAGCTATCACCGACAGGGGGGAGCAAGTCTTCAGTGCCCACAGGCCCAATCAGCTCCTTCAATTGTCAGATAGCAGCCCATGCAGCAATTTATCGCCAGCACGTCCAGCAGGCCACAAATACTACTAGGCCCCTCCTCAGCTGTCCAGCAGCTCCAACGTGGTCACCACACTCTATGCTGCACAGCAGGCGAAGGCCCCCAGGCAGTCTGAGCTCCTCGCAGAGTCTGTCTGCCTCAGCCACAGCTCCTCTAGTGCCCGCAGAGGTCGCTACGCTCACAACCAGGATCACACTCACAACTCTGGTTAGGAGGAGGGGGGGCTCACCTCTGCTTTCATGAACAGGTCCTGCAGTTCTGCCGCGGACGGCAATTTTTTTACGGCACCCAAAAAGTGCCGGGAAAGCAAAGTACGTCGCGAAACGACCAGATGAGGGGGCCCGGTACGCACCGAACCCCCCCCAGCCCCCGTAAGTACACGCCGAACCCCCCTCAGCCCCCGTAAGTACGCGCCGAACCCCCACCTGTGTATGTACACCAGTGTACGTACGCACCGTACCCCCACCCGTGTATGTACACCAGTGTACGTACGCACCGTACCCCCACCTGTGTGTGTACACCAGTGTACGTATGCACCGTACGCACCATACCCCCACCCGTGTATGTACACCAGTGTACGTACGCACCATACCCCCACCCGTGTATGTACACCAGTGTACGTACGCACCGTACCCCCACCCGTGTATGTACGGCACGATCCCCCAGCGCTACCTGGGGGTTCACGCCGTACATACACGGGTGGGGGTACGGTGCGTACGTACACTGGTGTACATACACGGGTGGGGGTACGGTGCGTACGTACACTGGTGTACATACACGGGTGGGGGTACGGTGCGTACGTACACTGGTGTACATACACGGGTGGGGGTACGGTGCGTACGTACACTGGTGTACATACACGGGTGGGGGTACGGTGCGTACGTACACTGGTGTACATACACAGGTGGGGGTTCGGCACGTACTTACGGGGGCTGGGGGGGTGTTCGGCGCGTATGCGGGCACATGTCTCCATTGTTGCTATGGGAGTTCGGTGCGGACGGTGTTTTTTCCATACGGTTGTAACATCAGACGCACAGGATGGATCGTACTTGCGCGGTCGGACTTCACTTTTCACATTTGTACGGTAAATCGTCCGGGGACGTGTCGGACACATTTTCCGACCCGAGAACGTGTGGGGAATTATTCCCAATGCGATTCGTATGGACTTTTTCCCATACGAATCGTACTTGGCAGTTTGTACGGCACTTGTACGATTCGTACGGTAAAATGACCGGATACGAGTCGTACGGGGAAATTTTTTCCAGGATCCACATCGGCACCTTAATGTAACTGAGTGCCGCCATTTTTCTCCTCCCTTATTTATGGCAATTTTGCATAATACACACCAAGTGTTGCAGTTACTGGTTACAAGTGTTTTTTTTAATCTCCCTAGTCTCCCTCACCTTGCTAAACTTATGTGCATTCTTCCTCGAAAGTGAAGTTGCCCTTTGAACATTACCTGTAGAGACACTGTTGTTTGCTATATATATTATCTACCCTGGTCTCAATTGGGTTTACAAGTATCCTCCTTTTGTCTGTTTCCGCAACAAAAAGCAAGACACTGCTTGGATCTTTTCTTAGACTAGAGACAATCCAAATAGTAGCTGACTCCTTTCTAGGGCACATACTCACAATTCTGAGCCCTAGCAAGTTGCCAGATGATGTTTGGAATTTTTCATACCTTAAAAAAATCAAAACAGAGCTTATTTCCTTACTGGTGTACAGGTACATATGTATTTCCGCGGTCCCAAGTGCCATTTGGGTTTTTTCTTAACCTCAGAAAGAAACATCCAAACAGCACCCAGATCCTCTCTGGGGTGCAGACACACATCAAAAAGTTCGGGTTTTGTTTGGGTTTTATCTTAGTCTCATAAAATACATCAAAACAGTGCACGGCTCCTCAATGGGGTGCAATCACACACCACAGCTTTGCACCCAAGCAAATATCGTAGGCTCTGCTTGGGTTTTCTTTTAGCCCCAGATAACAATGTAAATAGTGCCCAGCTCCTCACTGGGGTGAGATCCACACACATCTGTGCCCCCAGTGACGAGCCCTCGCTCCCTGACTTTTTTGTTAATCTCTGAACAAAAATCGAAACAGTGCCCGCTCCTCACTGAGGCACAAAAACACATAACTGGGATGAGGAGACACCTACCAACCCCAGACATTTCTGTCTACTAGACACCTGCAGGAGCTGTGGATGGTGTGGCCTGTGAGAATGCCCCAAGTTCTCCTTACTCAGAATTCCCTGCACTGGCAAAGCATTGGTTAAAAAAGGAACAGCAGAACTTCCACCACC
Organism: Triturus cristatus; assembly: GCF_964204655.1. Taxonomy (NCBI): domain Eukaryota; kingdom Metazoa; phylum Chordata; class Amphibia; order Caudata; family Salamandridae; genus Triturus; species Triturus cristatus. The sequence continues at coordinate 909,801,482 of NC_140592.1, forward strand.
CAGTGTTCCCTTACTTCTACCAAGAAAGCCATTATCTCATATGTGTAGGTGGGCCTATCATAATTGACAGGAACTGACTGGGAAAACATATATCCATGCCAATGTAGTATTAATGAGGCTTTCACATGGCCTCAATTTTGCCCTGCCATGTCCTGTGGAATGGACCCACCCAAATAGTACGGTATACATTTTATCACACAAAGGAGAGCCAAATGAACAAAGGTTATGATCTTGCATGATGGAAACTGGAAAGAATTATGATGTTTTGGGGAAAGATTCTAACAATCTTAGAAAATATCACGTTCAGAATGTTCTATTTGCCAGCCCGTCATGGCAAATGAGGTCTGGTTTCCACCAATGAATTCCTTAAGTGATACACAATTAGCAAGCCCGTCAAGGCAAATGAGGTCTGGTTTGCACCAATGAATTCCTTAAGTGATGCACAATTAGAAAATACATAGGGGGATATTCTCAAGAACGTGTGATAATCATCGCAAAATTAGCTAAACGCAACTTTGCATATCGCAGTCTATCGCGGGAAAACAACGCTGTGTTAACGTAGTATTCTCAACTCGGTGGCACCATACGATAGTCCCACGATAACGCGTCAAATGACCGCGTTAAAATCAACGCGGCACCGCAAAGATACGAAACACGAACGCCAAAAAAGTTGCGATGAGGACAATCGCGCCACAAAAATCAACGATAGCCAGCGACAGGCCTGCAATTCCCACACGTCATGAGGGAAAATGCACTACAAAAACAGAACAAGAAAAACACACCAAAAAGAAAATAAACTGCGTAGCAACATGTATGCACCCGGACCGAGTGCCCAGGTCAACGTGAACCCCACAAGCCCCACAGACCACCAGCAAGGAACCTCGGGGTCGGGGTAGGCCAAGGAGAAGAGGAAGAGTAAGACGCGGTTTAGTCCGCATGACAACTGGATCGTTGTCACGGAGGTGACAAACACCAACAACTGTCCGTCACCTCCACCAAGTCATTGGCAACACAAACGGAAAAATGGTATTCCATCGTGAATGCAGTCGGAGTGTCGAGGAGGCTAAGATGCGCTGGCATGATGTGAAAAGCCAAACCAAGCAGAAACCCGCTGCCAACAGGAAGGCAGCAACGGCGAATTAAGGTGGGAGTCCTGCGCCACAGGAGGAGCTGGAGCAAATGGTGGTCACAGTCATCAGTGTGGAGACGGTGCGAGGAGTCGGGAGTCCGGACACTGCTCGACATGACCTGACACAACATCAACAGGGTGAGTAACGAACAGGGACTGGGCAGATGGGGGGTGATGGGCACAATGGCACACATGCACAACAACGTGTAGCACACCGCACACCCACAATGACCCTGGGTCATGTCCCTGATCCCCGTGGCACACTGCAGCACACATACAAACCTCAAGTAGGCCTCCATCCACCATGTGCCCAAAGGGGTCCCACCACACATCACCAATTCCACAACACACACATGCACCATGCAAAACACAGCAAAGATGCGTATTTTTGAGTCACACTACATGATAAGCAGCATGGCTGGAGTACAATCACCATGACATTGTGCATGCCACAACACTGAGGTGGCTGAGTGTGGACCACATCCGTAAGGGAGCAGGTCACACTCTGACACATCCACGTGCACAAACAACCACTGACATCAACAATACATCTGCAGACAAACAATGCACAAGAGTACAAAGACCATCCAAGAGCACAAATGACCCAAGTCGCCAACATCACAGCACCGTAAAAGCACACAAGTCAAAGGCACCCTGCCTCCAAAGGATATGGGGCAGCAAAATCAAAGCTGCAGGGGGACTCGCCCACAATGCAGCACACACACATATCAATGACAGCACATCCACATGGACGACAATGTGGTACACAGTGCAACACTTACACTGCAGAACAGAGGACACAACTGGGTCCGCTTGTGCGTAGAAAATGGCCAATCACAACTGGCATAGCAGGAAACTGTGAGATGAAAATGTACGTGTACAACTTCACCTATGTCATGTAGTCCAAATGTCCACTGTCCTACATCAAATAGTCCGCTTCTCCCAAACAGCCATAATGTACATTGTCATGCAGTCTGTATGTAAACTTGAGCAATGCGTCAACATACATGCCAACGGAATGTCAAAAAGCATCTTCCCTTCACATTGCAGAGGGGCAAAAGACACCTCCAGCAGTGCAGAACAGACAACTCTACAGGGACGCTGAAGAGGACCTCCACACTTTCGACACCGACGCCCTACAACAGTTCATGGACATCTTAGGCAATCAACCTCCAGGAGAAGGGCAGCCCAGCTGCATTGAGGATACTGCACCCCCTGCACAGACCACACAGCTGGACGCACCCATCACCACGGCTGGCTCCCAGCAGCCCACCGGTGCACACATCGCATTCCAAGGCCAGGTGTCAGACTGCCAGAAGGAGGTGGCTGAACAGGTGCAGGTGGGGTTCTACCTCATGGAAGCTGAACTAGATCACATACGTGGGTATCTAAGTACAATTAGGGACCACCTACACTCCCCAACGAAGACCCACACTGCGACAGAGACACATGCCTTTGCACATTTCCAGTACTGAACCACACTCAGAGCCACGGGATAATCATCCACATCCCCACACTGGATTGGTGTACGCTGGCCCAGTTCACTCCTCTTACATATTGACTGGGGGACGACAAAACTACATGTGCAAGGTCTCACCCGCTGCCTGCGGTGACATGGCTGCGTCCGCTCTACACGGCACAAGGTAATGTTGTAGGGCCCGGGGCCCTAATGCATACATCATGTGCACACGGACACACTCAGATATATTGTTGAACTGGCTACAGGCACGTGCGCTCGACACCTTTATTGCCAGGGTCACATGTACAGTGACGCCTGTGCTGGATGTGTGTTGGGTGAGTGTAAGCCAGCCCTCATGGAGTCGTTGGTGCTGGCAACAACTTGAACAGTGATCACAATTAAAGAGGAAACAGAAAACACCACCAAAACATAAAAAACAGTGAAGCATCATGGTGGTAGCTAGAGAAAGTTCAGTGTTCACCCAATATGCAACCTGAATGGTCCATGAGTTGTGGTGCACTGAGTTAGTGGCATCTGAAGAGCTGAGCAGGGTATCACCCATGCACAGTGTGAGCAACTCTGATAGTCTGGCAGTAAGACACCTCTGACTCTGGCACCTGTTGTTTGGAGTTGGTCCTGGCAGCAGTGGCGTGTGCATCCTGCGGTGATGCGGCGTCCGTGCAGCTCAGGACTAGATTTGATGTGTGATCCCAGGTGGACCGCAGTTGAAGCCGGAGGCAGCGGACAGCGCAGAGCCACAGACACATGGCATTGATGACCCCCAGTCCATCGAGCCAGAGGCCATCCAATGTTCTATCAGACAGGGTCCATGACTTGAGCTGCACAGAGTTAGTGGCCCCGGATGCACTGCGGCCGGCACAGGCACACCTCCACGGGACGGTGACTTGCGGTGCAGTGAGATAGGGCCACGAGAGCTGAGCGTGTCCTCGTCGATGTCAATGGTGAATGTCGAGGAGGGTTGCGGGGGACAGTGAAAGGTGTCCTCCAGGGCATGATGTAGAGGGCAGACGCCGGCCAGAAGCGGCAAATGGAGGAGTGGAATGCTACAGCCTCGTTCTTGCCACAATGTCAGTATCACCGACATGATGATGAAGACAACCCCCAGTCCATAGACTCAGTCACCACCAAAGTTCAACCAGAAAGTGTCCATGGATGTCGGGGAACAGACTTAGAGGCACCGGAGTGAAAGGGGATGCAGTCTGCGATGAGGCCTGTACAATGATATAAAATCTGCCATAAATAAATCAAGACTGAGTTCCCCATGTGTGACCTACTCGACCGTAGTGTAGGCCCGAGGCAGCGGTCAGCAGGGGCCCACAGCCACGTGCCGTTGGCCCGCGATGCACAAAGTTAGTGGCACCAGAGCAGTTGTTGGCAGTGTTCGACCACCTCTGTAACGATGATCCATTTCCCCTCCGGACAGAACCGCGTCTTCCTCTTACTCGTCTCCTTGCGTACAATGATGTGAACTCTGCCATACACAAATCAAGACTCAGTTCCACATTTGTAGGCTAATTGACCCTTGTGTAGGGCGGTGGCAGCGGTCAGCGCGGGCCAACCACTGTTCAGCAAGCTCCTCCTGGAACTCTAACACACAACGTTGAAATGGCATGTGGGGATGACTTGTGGCTGACGGAGGTAGAAGCACCAGAACCGAGCGGGTGTTCAGCCAGCAACGATGCCCTGTCCAGCTTGGTACAGACTGGATAGGATTTGTTTGAGGCCTGTTGGACTGCATCGTAGGCCGAAGGCGTAGTCATCAAGGGCCCACAGACACGTGTGGTTGGGATGCTTTGCACAGACTTGGTGTCACCACATCGAAGGGAGTATAGGGATTTAAACTCTGCATTGATATGTATACTCCGCCATTGTATAATCAAGACTCAGTTCCAAATGTGTGACCTACTTGACCGTAGTGTAGGCCGGAGGCAGCGGTTGAGTACGTCAACGAGAAAGGAGTACAGCAGTCCTGTGTCACGGAGGCCGTGATGGTCTGAGGAGGCTGCCAAGGTCACGGGCCTTGGGCTTGGAGCTTGCGCCGGCACGTGGTGGGCCCTCTTTGACACACGCCGGTGTCAGCAGGTGAGCAGTGAGGCCTGGCTGTGCAGGGGCGGGCAAGATGGGTTCGGGACCAGCGGCCCGGGGTGCAGCAGGCACACAGGATCGCAGGCAACACTGCTCACGGCGACAGCGTCAGTCTCGTGGCGGGGTGGGAGGCGCCGCCCTGGCAGACACGTTGGGCATTCCGGAGGAGAACCAAGCCCAGAGCTACTTGCTTTTTATTCACACCCCTACGCTGGCCTGGCGTACGCCGGGCCAGCCCACTATGCACACGCTTAAAGGGGGGGACATCACAAGCTACATTTCCTCGATCTTCCCCACTGGCTGGGGTGACATGGTTGCGTCCACTGTCCACCACACTCCAGACCCCAGCGGTGCATATGGACATGGATATGTCTGTGGTCTGCATACTGCAGTCTGTCCAGCACATCTCTGCCACACTTGGCATTGGGTACATTCTCATTCATGTGTTACTTGACTCTTTCGCACATGCCTGGTTCCCACCTCTCCCCGCATTCCGCTATTGTGTTTCTGAGGTGCCATACTGTTGAAGGCTCATGTACATGGCTAGCCCAGGTTGCCACAGAAAGTTGTGCTGTCGTGTCTGGTGGGTGGGCATGTTGTTTGGCATGTTGTATGTGATTTGGAACGTGTGCATTGCCAGAGTTGTGAGTTGCATGATTGTGGATTTGAGGTGTGTGGTGTGTTCATTGGTACTTACCAACGAACAGTGCATTCTCATTGGTGCGAACCTGGAAGCGCTGGTTGATGATGGACTGATGGAATGCGGGTGCTTTCTGTTGTAGTGATTGTGTGCAGTGTCGGCAGGGGGCACAAGAAGGACATGTGTGCTGTTGATTGCCCCCAACACGTGCGGGAATCCAGCTATGGTGTATGGTCCTTGCTTGGTCTTCACCTGTTCCTGCGCATTGTGGGGGACGTATAGGTATTGGGGTACCAAGCGAATGATAGCATCCAGGACAGGTGTGAGGTACTTGGTTGTGGCTGTCTGTGAGACTCATCCGACTCTGGCGGTTGCTGGTTGGGAGGTACCAGAGGCCAACAGGTGCAGCACAGCCAGCAGCGTTGTCTGAGGTGGGATGTTGGTTGTCCGCTGTGTTGGTACAGTCAGCCTGTGGGCAATGATGGTCAGGATGCGTGGGATGGTTGTCCTTTTGAACCTGTAGTGGGCAATGACATTGTCTGGTGTTAGGTCTGTGAGACTGGTGCGTTTCCTCAAGGTCCGCTGTCTTTGTCCACGCTGCCTCTGTGGTGGTCCGGGGGGGCGAGGGGAGTCCGGGGGGGGGGGTGGCGAGGCGGGGGTGGTGGCGGTGGGTGTTATGGCCCTGTTGGGGCTCTGAGCTGCATGATCAGTGCCTCAATGGCATCTGTTGTTCTTCAGGTGTGGCTCTGGGCTGGGTTCCTTTTGATGGTGCAGGTTGTCGTCCGACTTTGCACCAGGTCAGAGCAGGTGTTAGATTCCTGCTGCTAACGTGCCTTATCGCATGTTTTGAGTTCTTATCGGTGATCTCGCACGTCGTTGAGAATGTTGAGATGTGGTATTGTCTCAGCTTTTTGCTCTGGAACTCCTACTCTGCATCTCATTAGCGACGTTTGCCGGGGTCATCTGTGGCGATGTTTTTTGTGGATGCTATCACAGGTAAACTGGTGATATCTGCTGTTTGCATCAGCTTGTGAATGGGGCGATAATTTTATCACGACTTTGGCTGCGATAAAGTGCTGTTAACTCGGCGATAAGTCCTTGAGAATATGCCCCATAGTTTTTACACTTTCTCTATACTCCTCAATCAAATACCTGTCATCAAATGACACATGCACCTTGTACAGTGAATCGGTACAATTTCATGATCTGCCAAAATATTACATATTGGATTGTACAGCCGATATTGCCTTGAAGAACCCACACATATTTGGTATTGCTGGACTCCAGATATTCAGGCTTACACTTTTTGGTTAGAATTCCTTGATGTTTGTTTTGCTATTTCAGACATGAAGCAAAATACTGGGAAATAAAAAAAACATTTCTCATTATGTCTTCAGGATGCAATGAGATATGGATGCAGAGTCTGCACTAATATAGAACCCTGAATGCAGCAAATAAATAACGTAATAGTTTGTAAGGATACATAATGCCGAATTGTTTTTCAAAGGGTTCCAGCTCGGAAGAGAAAATGTTAAAAGGTTCAAAGATAATTTGCTGCTGTGCCTGGCTAGAATTGCTTCTCTTATGTCATCACTGTTACCTTGGGACCCTTCAGCAATCGGCAGGCAGGTTAGGGAGAGCTAATATCCTGAAACATCTGCACTCTCTGTACCTTAGCTAAACCAGGTGGTAACAACTGACTCAGTTTACGATGTTTTTGACGTTCTTATGTTTCATTAATGTATTTTAAATGTAATAACAGCGTTGAAATCAAATAATGGCAGGATGTACCCACAGTTAAAGGTTACTAATAAACTATGTGCGTAGGAAGTAAAACACTTTAGTGTGCATCTAGCTACAAAAGCGGGCAGAAGGCTAAGGGAAGAAATTGCATCACTTTTCTAAGTGAGGGAACTTAGCACTATTCATAGTTATGAGGATGTTTCCAAAACTTACCATGCCATGCTTCGATGACTGTATCCATATCAGTATCATAACTGCTGTGATTCTTTCACAACATGCACATGATTTATCCGAGCCAGGAATCCTTCACAATTGTTTGAAATGTGGGTGCAGAATTTAAAAACACATGTAACTACATTTGATTGCCGAGGATATTTCTGATTGGTGCCTGGAATGCTGAGTGCACAGCAATCACCTAGGGATAGTCTTCACAAATGTTGTATATACCTCGGGAAACTTAGCAATAAAAGGCATAGATTGAAAAAAAACTTCTAGTTGAAAAATGTGATAAACAAGATCCAAAATTGCTATTAGTCTAAGGAGTAAGCTGGCAGGATTTCACAGTGAGATGCAAGCCTGGATAATTGAATGCCCCTGGATAGCCAGTAAGCCCTTATATTTTACATCAGAAGTCCTCCATTTCCCAGACAGACCTCATTTATGAGGGTAAAATTGAGAGATATGACACAGCTGTCTCACCTTCCTTGTTATTAGAACCTGTGGCTTCCAGTGCATGCTCTTTGGTCCCTTATAGATGTGAAACTAGGAAACCAATATTCTGAGTAGATGAGTCAAACAAGTCTTACAAGCAGATTACAAATTAAGTAAACCCAGACACTGCCATTTCATGTACATTTTCATATACCTTGGCCTTTGCCACTTCCCCAAAGGCGACACTCACATTTTTTATCAGTGATTACCTATTTAGAAGAAATAAATTGGATGATACCAAATATTTGATTAACAAAGCCTTCTTCTGGCTGAATGTAAATAAACTGTGCCCCAATTTGGTTTGATCTGAACTGAACATGGCAAAGTCGGGTTTTCAAATCAGCCCTGGTCCCAACACATTGGAGGAAGACTGTGTGATTTGTCCTTTAAGACCCATTTATTGGAGAAGCTATCTTGATGTCTTTAAATTGACTACTGAAGGATCCACTTCTACTAACATGCTTCCGATGTTTTTTTCCAGACTGTCTCTGTAGAGGTAAATTGGTCTTTCTAGTTGATGAGATAGAGTCGGTTTTCCAAATCAGTTATTTTTTCCTCGCTCTGATTTGATCTGCCACATTTGTGAACTTACTCTATAGCCAGTAAGGTATACGAGTTTAAAAATTCATGGAGTTCTAATCTTGCCTGCAATATTGCAGTACTGGCAAACAAATAGACTTCAACTGACTGTGACACCTTTGTATGTCTTCTGGATGTTTAGCTAGCTTTTAGTATTCCAGAAAACCATATGGTGTTTGGAAGAGCTAACGAGGGTCTTTTACAGAGCTACTAATTGAAATATTCAACTTATTAGTTGCACAGTGGTTTCTTGTACCTTTCAGTCTCTTGAGGTTAAACTCTGTAATTCGGATTCTTCCTTTATGGTTAGAACTTACTATGGGTGCGTTGATTCATCCAAGTCACTTGATATCTCTTTGGACAGTCTTTGGTATATGGGGACTGGAAAGATTGAATATTGTTCCTTCCACCTAATTGGTGGTGATATAAACAAATGGAACCTGATTCACAGAGGTAACACAAAGGTAAAATTACACTTTTGTGTACGTTTACTATTTTTTGGTATTCACAAACTACAAGTTAAATTTTACTAATTGTAATTTTATGACTGCAGATACACTGCAGTCAGGGTGGAAAACTCGACACATAAAAAGATAGGACAGGCCTAACTTTTTATGTCCAGAGTCTCCATAGCCTCTGCAGTCCTAAAATCACTGTAAGTAAAATGTTACTCATAATTTGTGAATCCACCAAATAATAAACATATACCAAAGTGTCAATTCACATTTGTGAATCAGGCCCAGAGAGTGAGAGAGGCTCTCCTTCTGCCACTTTGATGATCTGTTCTTGGCATCTCTGCAATGATTAAAAGCAACTCTAAAATTGATAATCAAAGAATGTTTTTGATAGGTTTCCTGGTCTATCATGATCTATGAGCCTTTAAAAACTGTGTTGCCAGTGATTCACTTGCTTACCTATCTTTGTCAGTAAGGAGGGCAAAGCATACTGTTCATTATGTTTTGATCAGAGCCAATTTTTTATATGATTTCTAACATTCATCTTATGCTAAGAAATGAGATCTACCACAATCTGCTCAGTTATTTTTAAGCCAGTGACTCAAAACATACCAAAAGAACTGTTGGATGCTGTTCTTTGTGTGTGCCTTTTTTGAAAATTATTTTAAAACTTAAAATAGTGGGATGTTGACATGGAACAGGTAAAGGTTACATCCCAGGAGGCTTCGTACTTTCATTTATTCATGCACTTTCTTCATGCCTTCATACATAACTTAGGCCCCTCCTACCTGAACAATTGCATCTCATTCCACCAACCACCAGATACCTCCACTCTGCAGGACTCCTACTCGCACACATCCAAAGCATACACAGAACCAAATCAGGAGAATGGGCCTTCTCTTCCAGATCACTGACAGAAAATTGGCTGATATCCAGCTTGGCTGATAAGCGGTGAAACCCCGAAACCGGTCCTAGGATGCTTGTTTCCAGTCCATCGAGGACCTGGCCTGGCAGTTTGGGCTGAGCTGTTCCCATTGGGCGCAGGGTCAAGACTGATTTGCATATGGCTGGGTTCAAATTGGAATGGCATGGGGAGCAAAAAAACAATGGATTTAGGCCCAGATCTCTGTATTGGGGTGAATGTATGTCATTGTTCTGCATTCAGCCCATCAATTGTTGTTTTTGCACTTTTAGAGAGTTGGCATTTTCTGCCCTAGCTTTATGGTGCCTGCAGCCTGTTACTGGGTCACATGACTGGGTGTAGTTCGCAGCTGGACTTTGTTTATTCCTCACAGACAGCCACACAATAGAGGAATTGGGTGTGCCTGGATGGGTCATCAATTGGTCGGATGGGGTGGGGGGAAGCTGGACAGAGCTTCACTTCCAACTGAATAGGCTGCACCCCCCCTTCACACAAAGTACCTGTCACCACTACATTGTTCATGCAGCCAGCTTGGAGCCAGAAAACTTCAAGGACTTCAAATGAAATTCTCTGGAAACATCTCCTACTTAAAGAAGGCACCAGGTATAAATAGTGGACCGTCAGACCCAACACTTCAGTACACCTCTGGACCTGTGGGAGACTCAGAAGGACTGCTGTGCTGCTCTACAGGATGGACTGCTACTCTGTTGCCCTTCTGCTCTGTTGCCCTTCTGCTCTGCGGCTTAACTGAAAGGACTGGACCTGCATCCGAAACCCAAGACCACTCGAGTGACTCCAGGGACTAAATGGCTGGCCTCCTGTTCAGAGCCTCAGAGACAGAAAAAACTCCAACCACCTTGAACACAGCACCTAGACTCTGTTTTCTGTTAGTCTTACCCCCCCCCCAAGTGGTGCTGCCCCAGTCCTGGACCCTTGAAAGTTTGCTTAAAGGTGCTCTGCCAACCCTACTGTGCTCCTGCAGGCAGAACCCATGCAGCGTGATGCATCTCCTTGTAGCTCCACTTCGGAACCGCCCCTGTGCAATGCACTCCTGATGCATGCCTTCATATAGCAGCCCCCAGCCTCCTCTGAACTGCTACTGCATGATGCATCTTTTACGCAGGCCTTCACATTGCAAGCCCCTTGTCTATGGCATCCTCAACAATGATACAGGAATTTGCATCCCAGCCCCGCAGCTTCCCCGGAACCACTAGTGCGTAATGCATCTTCGACACAGGACTTCACATCACAAGGCTCTCGTTGACGGTATCTTCAAGGACGACGCAGGACCTTACATTGTAGCCTCGCAACTTCTCTTATTCTAGGATTAACCAAACATAGAGTGACATCCTAGCCCACTATTATTGTATGTAGATGATGTTATGGATATTAATCTTCAGAATAGGCAAGGCCCTCCAGTGGTTCCTCACCTTCTATGTTGAATACATTTCTGTGCATTTTATAAGGACTTGAGGAGGACATTTTTATCTCTGATTTTGAAACATCTTGGCCTGAGATTTTGTAGATGTGCCTTCTGCACTTTTAGTGTTACGGTCTTTTATGGAATGTTTGTAACAAAAGTCTTTCCTCTATATCTTGTTAGCTGTACTTTGTTTTTATTTTTTATTTTTTGCCTTTAGTAATCAAATGTAATTGTAATATATTTCTCTACTGTCCTTTTATGATCTGCTGAATTATTGAATAATTTTGTGTATGCTGCAAATTTGAGTGTTTTGAAAGGGAACCCGCAGTTCTAAATAACTTTTGAAAAAACATACCAACAACGAACTGAGAACAAAGAACTTCAAACCCACTGTGGAACTTTACGAGAAAAAATTCAAGAACCAAGAGTTCTGTTCCTATATAGATATAAGCAGCGAGAAGAAACAGAAGAAAATTGTTCATGTTCAAGGCTTCGTGCAATTTAGTTGGCTGGTGGAGTTTTTATAATTCATCGGAATTCCTTGCAGAAGTATTATTGCCACGCAAGAGATGCAGCAAATTCAAATTCAGCATCCTGTCTTTATTTTCTGCTGAATCACACTCCCTAGATAAGAGATCTTTGCCAGCAAGTTGACTGGCTAGAGTAACTTCCCGGTGTTTATCCTGCCCAAGGAGGGGCTTGATGGCCATTTCTGATCCATGTTAATCTGAAGGTATTGCTGCATTGGCTAGTATGCTTTAAAAATTGCTCCAGCTCTGCTCTATGGCAATTGACTTTGAGGGTGAATACTGGAGGCCTACAAGCCATGACCTGGTGGCATGCTCTAAGTGCAATTGGTGGCATGCTCTAAGTGCAACTGGTGGCATGCTCTAAGTGCAACCCCTGGGCTTCCGAAGACTTGGTCCTCAGAATCAAACAGGTACTTCTCAAGCGGCCACACCAAGGTTGTCCTTGTCTCAGCAGTTCGATAACCATTGAGTCACAGCGGGGGATAAGTGTTTCACTCCTCTGGGACTCTAAGGGGCACATTTGCTGCTCACATTTATTATATGCTGCTGCTAGCACTGTACAAGTTAAACAAGGTGTAGTGAGCTACCAAAACACAATCCAGTTGCCATAGTTTGGGTGATTTCAGAGGATTAGAGTAGCCTTCATTCACGGGTGTTGCTCGCACTGTGAGACAGACTTTCAGAAGAATTATGGAAATCCCACAAATTCTCCTTGCAGGAGTGACGTAGGTTACAGGTGAACTGAACACATAGCTAAGGCGCACACATACCATGGAAGGAAAAAGAGGTGTGTGTGAGAAGCAGCATCACCATCTTCCTCTCCATCCTTTCCCATGAAGGAATCGCATAAAAGCATATGGCAATTTCCTCCACGTTTTTCATTATGATGAGAGCCCTGTGGACAGGCAAACAGATGAGCTCCATTACCGACTCAATAAACGTGGAGCTCAAAGGAGAGTCTCCGAGGAAATAAAGAGCATCGATGAGCGCGTTCCACTGCCAGCTCAGCACAAAGCAGGAGGCTCCGGTCGGGTCAAAGGTTGACCTAGCTCTCCCATCGAGGCACGCGTTATAGAGACACCGAGAAGAATTATAACATCATCTCCTGTGGCCATTGATGTGTCTAACTTGCGCCTTTTGTGTATCCACAACTATGTCCAAACGATACACAAGTCAGTAGAAGAGAGCAGCAACACTCAAGAAGCTTGCACACGGCTCAGAGATGTACTCCATCAATGAGTTAAAAAATAAAGCAGGCTGTGGATTTGTGTTTCCAATGTACTCCTTCCTCTTGCCATTGTTTGCCCGTGCTATGTAAGATTATTAAAAAATAAATTAAAAAATAAAAATCTGTACCGGACCGAAAGCCAGCCACGTGTTAGTGATTTTAATCGTCCTAAACGTATAGCGCGCATAAGGTCTAGAAGCTTACAATGAGTGAAGGGAGTGTGGGGGGGGGGGGGGCGTTGTTGTGGAGAGTTCACTTGGGATCAGAGGCATAGCTATCGTCAGTCCAGTCGGAGAGGGCCGCCGAACCCCACCTTAAGGGGAGTTTTGCTACCTAAGGTGGCAGAGAAGGCATTTTCTTTCTTGGATCAGGGTTCATTGCCCTCTTGCTACCCCACTGACAGTCATCGCTCGCTGTAGGACAATTAAGGTGCTGCGGTGGCTACGAATGACACTATCACACAAGATGTTATACTAATGTTACGTGTTAAAGATCAGTCTAACTGGAAATAAAAACAACTATGTACGATTGCCTGTGTTACATATGTTTTGTGCTATCCAGTATCATAAACTTAAAAATACTATTAGCCCGATTCACAAAGGTAAAATGAGACGAAAGTCTAATTTTACGACTTTCGGTATTCACAAAGGGCTTTTACTACTTTGTGAATACCGAAAGTCGTAAAGTTAGACTTTCGTCTCAGTTCACCTTTGTGAATCGAGCCCAAACTTGTGTAAATGTTACGAGAGCGTTCCAGTTGGCTTTCATACATTAAACCTACTAGTTTACTTACAGAATAAAATATACATTTTCCAAAATCCTTACTCTTGCGAGGCCTGGGCCGGATTTCCCTACAGACCGCTCAGCAGCATGCTTTGGAGCACTAGGGCCCCGCCCAGGGGGCTCGATGCCTGCTGCCCCTCACGGGAAAACGCCGTCATTGTCACATTGATGCATTATCTCGCCACACCAAACAGAGTGGCAGTGCACCAGCATGGGAGATAATGCGGTGAGGTGGGGATTTCTTAGGTCTCGCGAGCCAAAGGCTCGAAAGAGACATTTTATAACTGGGTTTTTCAAAGTGCTGCCGTGGCCTAAAGCTACAGTGCACGTGAACGTGCACGCGCGCAGCCGCCAATCACTGCTGCGCGCGCACCACTCGCGTGCTTGTCACACAGCGCTCCCGTCCAAGCGATCGCGATCACTTTCGCTTTGATCGCGATCGCTATTACTTTCGTTTTCGGCCGCGCGGCCGAATGCTTGTTTTAATATGTCCGCATTATGAGCACCTATCGGAACAAGGCAGGATATTTGAGACCATGTGTGCCAGCACTTGGTTTCTTTTTAACTTAGAGTACCCCCCATGACAAAGTGCCTTTATGTATTTAATATCACCGGTGCTTTCAGGCCCCTCCCACCTCCCAACACAGCCTGGGAAAGCGCCTTCATTTGTTTAGCATCACGGGCGCTTTCAGATCCCTCCCGCCTCCCAACACAGCATAGCTAAGCGCCTTTATTTATTTAATGTCACCGTCGCTTTCACTTTGGGCTCGTCTGCTTTTTGGCTGGCTGATCGCACTCTTTCCGTGCACATATCCACCTTTCATAGGCCGCTGAGTGCAACACACATCGGGTGTGCCGGAGCCCTTCTTAGCGGGTGTCGTGATGTCACCGGGTTTCCTAGTAATGTATCTTTCCCTGATACACAGCCGGTTGACGTGTTTGCAGCAGCCTGTTAAACGTGAGTGTCCAAAGCTTCAGTGCGACCAGGCACAGTCCCGCCACACCAGGGGTGCACGAAGTTGTGCTGTTGGAAGCGACCCACCGTACCCTTGGTTAATTCGGGGGCGCCCCGCGCAAGAATGTGAACTTCTCGGACATTTTGTTGAGCCTCCAACCTTCCTGCGATTCAGCCTCCCTCACTCCCTCAGTGGGGCTGCAGACAGTCTCCGGGGGCTAATCCAGCCGGGCGCATCCTTGGCACTGCAAAGCTGCGATTGGCACAGAGCTGGCCTGCGGCCAGCTGCCACCTGGCTACACAGAGCTGCTGCCTCTAATCCCCCTGGGCCCCGCTTCCCACAGTGCAGCTGCACGATGGGGCTCGGGCTACCACTGCCGCGTGTCGCCCTTGTGGGGTTGTTGCGGGTGCTACAGGCAGCGTCAGGGTGTCCAGGGCACAGCCGTCACGCGTGGAAGCTCTAGTGTGGGCACCTGGGGCATACCTGCACACAGCCAACGTCGGCGGGGGACTGAAGGCTTTTCTGACCATGGTGTGACACTATATCTTAGCCAGGTGCTCCAAGTGTGCCTGGCAGCTTTCACAGCCTTATTTGGCTCCCGTTTACTCACCACACTGCCCGCCATTTCTAGGCCTTGTCTAAGCGTCCTGCATTGCTCTCGAGTTCTGAAACCGTTAATGGAGTCTTCGCATTTCCTTCGTAGATCTCCAGTATCAAGACTGTTGGCGTGGTCACAACCCCTTTGCACTAGATTTCTTCCCAACGTAATTTGTTCTGCTGAGGGCCCGTGCTCTGTTCAGCATAGTTTATGTGGGATTTGTGTGCATTTTGGAAACAGCGTCAGTCAATTAGTCCTTCCCTGTCCCTGTGAGGATTTCAAATGAATGCGCAGCAGGTGGGCCCGCCATAAATCCAGAGCGTTTGCTAAATATTGATCAAGCTAAATAATTTGCCCATCAAAACCAGCAGGCTTGCTCGGTGAGTTCAATGCTCGCTGCTGACGTCTGCAGCAACCTCAAGGTCACAATGCAGCCACTGGGTCGCATCTTCCAGAGGTCAGTAAAATGTATAAAATTAAATTGGCAAACAGTAATGTTGGCTATTTATAGCACTAGAAGAGGACTGGCAGCTTTGACTGCTGCTGGGGTAGTAAACTTCAGCACTTACCAGGGTTCAATGGGCCTATCAGCGTTCTTGATCCCGGTGCCACTGCACCTGCTGCACCGATGCTAGCTTCGCCCCCGACTGAACCACTCATTAAAAAGTGTATTCTTGTTATTTCCTTCGTAGATCTCCAGTATCTAGGCTGTTGGCGTGGTCGCAACCCCTTTGCACTAGATTTCTTCCCAGCGGGATTTGTTCTGCTGAGGGCCCGTGCTCTGTTAAGCATCGTTTATGTGGGATTTGTGTGCATTTTGGAAACAGCGTCAGTCAATTAGACATTTCCTGGCCCTGTGAGGATTCTCTCACTTTATCCCGTTTCTTTCTGCCTCTACTTTCTCTTTGCTCCCTCACTGTCCCTCCTCACTGCCTCCTGTTATCTCTTTTTCTTCTGCCATCGCTCTCTTTCTTTCGCTCATCTCCATGAGCCACTGGCGCTCTCTTGTCCTCCTCTCCCTTTATCGACCCTCTCTCTTTCTTTTTGTTTTTCCTTCTGTATTTCTTGCTCTCGTTTTCTCGCTCCATCCCACAAACTTAAGTATCAGCCCCTTGCACCAAGTTCTTCCTTTCTCCCCTTCCCTCTGCGCCTCACCAGGTCACTATTTTACCACATTGCAAAATACCTTTACATCGCATTTTCGAAACTTTGACCTATTGGTGTTGTAAATGACAATGCCTTTTATTATTGCAGGTTTTTTTAAACATATAAATGAAAGGCATTGTCATTTACAATGCCAATAGCTCAAAATCTCGCTAATGCGAGACCTATTGCATTGCAAATGCTTGTTTTTGTTTACGAGCGAGAGAATTGGACTGGGAGAGCCCCAAGGCCAAGGAGGGGTGGGTGCCCGCGGCACTGGGCCCGGCGGTGTCAGATTTAAGGCTCCAGAGACCAGGCTGACAGGCAGGGGCGTAACAAACACCCCCGCAGCCCCCGCGGTGCGGGGGGGCCCCCAGACTTCAGTACGTGAAGGGGGCCCCCTCAGCTCATCTGAAGCGAGCTGTATGTCTCTTGCACTAAAGCAGCCTCTAAAAGCAGCCTGCTCGGAGCTCTTTCCGCTGTCCAGGGACTGAAGAGAAATAATGAAACAACTTGCATTGTTTCTCTTCAGTCAGAGTCCGGAACAAGGGTGGGGGCCCCTGAGAGAGCATTCCCCAAAGGAAAACAACCTCTGAGAAGGGACGTTAATCTCAGAGCATTGAGACAGGAACTGGTGGCTCGCCTGGCTGCCTCTCTGGGATAGTTTCCCTCGCTGGTTGGTACACTACAGCTGACTGGGCTGCCTGCTCTTGCTAAAGGAGCATGGAGCATGGAAGCCACAGCCAGGGACAAGAAACCCAACCCCCTACAGACGGCCAACTTCTGATCCAAGCTGTTCTTTTGGTGAGTGACAGAAACCTCTCGGTCAGTCAGCAGTGGTGAACTGACACATGCTGCTGCCACGAGGTGTTTAGCTTCTGTCAGAACTGTCGAGCTCTTGTGAGGCCGGGGTATCCTGACTAAGGCCCCACCAGATGGTTTCATGTGCAGTACAGTTGACGGGCTCACGGGATGGGAGGGGGTTTCCAGACCTTAAAATGAATGATGATTTCAGTCACCACTGATGTTTTCCGTTCTTTGCCTGTGGAGGATGTGTGTTATCAGTGGGTCGTCTTCAGCGTTCCAGCCTTGGGTCTAAGTAGAGGTGGGCAGTGGCACGCAAACAAATGAATAGGGGAGAGTCGAGCCAAGGGTCTGGGTTGGCTTAGAGCCCTTGCACGAGCCGAGTCCTGGAAATGTTACCGTCATTCAAAATATAGTACATTCTCTTCAAAATTAAAATAGTGCATTTCTTTGACATGAGACAGGTTTGACATTAATAAGTTACATTATAGGTTTATATTGAGAGGTAATGAAGAAAGGGGGGTGATACAAAATATTTGCCTGAGAATACAGCGTGGTTAAGTGAGGAACCTGAGATTCATCCCAGGCTTTCTGGTTTCACTTTGTACAAGTCAACCACTAAAGGGGTATCGGTTTTCTTTTTACCACAACTGTTAATGCTTTGTTTTAAACTTTGTGAGCTACGGTAGAGCGAAGGTGGCAGACAGAACCATGTGAAAACTTGGCTTGTTTGGGCTCAGGTTCCACGAGAACCTGCAGCTGACCCAGAGCCCGGCTCCAGCTATAAGTTGCCCAACCTCCTCTAGGTCTAAGTGCTTCAGTGTGCGACGCTCCAACACGGTGAGGTGTACCAAGTGCCTAAGTAACAACTGTGAAAAGAGCTCCTCGGCTAGCAGCCTCTCGAGTATTTTACCAGTTGATTTGGAAAAAGCTCTGGTATTAATTACTCTGCTGTAGTGTTAAAGCGCACAGTAGCGGTCAGCGCAGCATCTTGCATAGCGAAATGAATAATTGTATTGCATACATTCTTTTTTACCTCTCACTTATACCTGCTCAGCTTTGTGTAGATAACAGTGGTGTTGAGGTATCCTATTGCCTCAGGTGTAATTCGGATGGCTAATGAATGACCGACTACATGCATGTAAGTCCCGTTTTCAGACAATCTGTCTACCCAGTTAAAGTTGCTGTCTACACCATATTCCCCCAGTTTAACATTTTGAAACTTGCCTGCCATGTGAATGTCTACCTTTCCGTGACATAAAAGGCGCAACTCATTTCCTGAGGGCGTTCATTCAAATCTGGAAGTAAACCAGGTTTGTTTGCTATGCAATCAGTTATGAGACCCAAACTTTTCCATCTCTTTCTCATAAAAGCTTGGTCAATCAATCAATCAAATCATTTGTAAAGCGCACTACATACCCGTGAGGGTTTCAAGGCGCTGGGGGGGGGGAAAGGGGGGGAGCTGCTACTACTGGTCGAAGAGCCAGGTCTCGAGTCGTTTTCTGAAGGTCAGCAGGTCTTCGGTTTGTCGTAGGTTGAGGGGGAGGGTGTTCCAGGTCTTGACGGTGCGGTGGGAGAAGGACCTGCCTCCGGATGTGGCTCTGCAGATGCGCGGGAGCGTTGCCAGGGCGTTTTCAGCGGAGCGGAGTTACCTGTTGGGTACGTAGAAGGAGAGTCGACTGTTGAGGTACGCTGGGCCGGTTTTGTGGAGTGCCTTGTGTGCATGGACCAGGAGCTTGAAGGAGATTCTTCTGTCGACGGGGAGCCAGTGCAGGTTCCTCAGGTGGGGGGTGATGTGGTCGCGGCGCTGGATGTTGAGGATTAGGCGTGCAGATGCGTTCTGGATTCTTTGCAGTCTGTTGATGAGCTTGGACGAGGCTCCGGCGTAGAGGGCGTTTCCGTAGTCGAGGCTGCTGCAGGCTGGGGCCTGGGTGACTGTTTTCCTCGTGTTTCTCGGGATCCATCTGTAGATTGTGCGGAGCATGTGGAGGGTGTTGAAGCAGGTGAAGGAGACTGCATTGACTTGTTTGGTCATGGTGAGTTTTGAGTCGAGAATGACTCCCAGGTTGCGTGCGTGGTTGGTGGGGGGTGTCCCCAGTGATGCGAGCCACCAGGAGTCGTCTCATGCTTAGGGGTTGGGCCCGAGGATGAGGATCTATGTCTTGTCTGAGTTCAGCTTAAAACGGCTTTCCTTCATCCATTCGGCTACGGCCTTCATTCCCTGGTGGAGGTTGGATTTGGCGGTGAGGGGGTCCTTGATGAGGGAGAGGATCAGCTGGGTGTCATCGGCGTAGGAGATTATGTTGAGGTCGTGCTGTCGGGCGATGCGTGCTAGTGGTGCCATGTAGATGTTGAACAGCGTCGGGCTGAGGGAGGATCCTTGTGGGACGCCGCAGATGATCTTGGAGGCTTTGGATCGGAACGGGGGAGGCGGACTTTCTGAGTTCTGCCGGTGAGGAAGGAGGTGGTCCAGTCCAAGGCCTTGTCACGGATCCCTGCGTCGTGGAGGCGTGTGCGCAGTGTGCCGTGGCAGATGGTGTCGAAGGCGGCGGAGAGATCCAGGAGGATGAGGGCCGCCGTCTCGCCATTGTCTAGTACGATCCTGATGTCGTGTGTGGCGGCGATGAGGGCGGTCTCGGTGCTGTGGTTGCTGCGGAATCCTGATTGGGAGGGGTTCAGGATGTTGTTGTCTTCGAGGTGACGGGAGAGCTGGATGTTAACTATCTTCTCGATGACCTTTGCTGGGAACGGAAGCAGGGAGATTGGCCGGAAGTTCTTGAGGTCGCTCGGATCCGCCTTGGGTTTCTTCAGTACGGCGTTGATCTCTGCGTGCTTCCAGTTCTCAGGGAAGGTAGAGGTCTCGAAGGAGAGGTTGATGATGTTGCGCAGGTGGGGTGCAATGGACCTGCCGGCTTTGTTGAAGATGTGGTGTGGGAGAGAGTCAGACGGGGATCTGGAGTGGATTGTGCCCATGGTCTTGATTGTGTCCTCGACGCTCACGTTGGCCCAGGGAGTCGTGGTTGGTGGGGTGCGGTGGGTCTGGCGTGACGAGGCCTGTAGGGGTTGTCCGAGGGTTGAAGCTGTCATGGATGTCAGTGATCTTGCGGTGAAAGAAGGTGGCGAGGGAGTCGCATAGGGCTTACGATGGCGGGATGTCATTGGCGCTGGAGCTGGGGTTGGAGAGTTCCTTCACAATGTTGAAGAGCTCCTTGCTGTTGTGTGCGTTGTTGTCAAGGCGGTCTGAGAAGGAGGTCCTTTTGGAGTTCCTGATGAGGTGGTGGTGGTTGGGGATGGCGTCTTTGTGGGCAGCGCGGCTGTCCGGCGTCT
This sequence comes from Triturus cristatus, assembly GCF_964204655.1. Classification (NCBI taxonomy): domain Eukaryota; kingdom Metazoa; phylum Chordata; class Amphibia; order Caudata; family Salamandridae; genus Triturus; species Triturus cristatus. The sequence continues at coordinate 909,822,018 of NC_140592.1, forward strand.
TGTTGCTGTGCCATATGTTCTCCAATTTTCGGTAGGTGCGCTTTGAAGCGAGGAGTTCCGGGGTGACCCAGGTGGCTCTTTTACTGGTGTCTCTGTTGGCGGGCATTTTCAGCGGGGCTAAGGTGTTGGCTCAGTCGTTCATCCAGCGTCCGAGGGTGAGTGCACCATCGTCGGGGTTGGTGGGGTTGGTCGGTGGGTTGAGTGCGAGGCTTGTCTGTAGTTGTTCTTCGGTGACTTTGTCCCAGCAGCGGCGGGGGATCTGTAGGGGGCGGTGGTGTGTGAGGGGTCATTGTAATTGCACATTGTACAAAGCTCACGCATTACATTGTTTTCTCTGTTTTATCTTGACTTGCATAATAAGGTACTTGTAGTGGTCTCCAGAAGTAGGAGCAGTGTGACAACCCCATTTGTTTTAACTTTCCACTATCAATGATTTGAAAACACAGCGCTGAGAACTGAAGCATTTCAGTTTGGAGAGAGTGAGTTAACTTCCTTATCTCTGGAAAAAGAAACATGCCACTGAGAAAGTTCTCTCAGAGATGGAACCTACATAATATCAAAAGTTGTCTCTTATCTGGGCGATGATCTTTGTCGCCAGCTCTGTAAAAAGAAAGTCAAGCCTCCATTGTGTTCCAACTGAAAGTTGTAAAACATCTGTTCCCCATGCACAAATTGCGTCAGATATGGAAGGTTTGTTGGATGTGTGCATCCTGAAGCAGTTGGACTGTTAAATATGTATGATGGTACTTTATTTTGTATTTACATTTAAATTGCACTTACCACCCCTGAACAAGGCATAGAAACGCTTTGTGACGAGTATAGATAGTCTAGAGGAGATTAAGTATTTTTAGGTTGCAGGGATATGATTTCAAAGAACGAGAGTGTGAGCTGTGAAATGAGGTGTGACAATTGGCATAGATAGAGTAGTAGAAAATCTGCCAGGCAGACATGAACCTTTAGGGAAGATGAGGGTTGACAGTAAGGAGAGGTAACAATAACTTTAACTCAAGGTCGGGTGTTGATGCAGGCTTTTAGGAATATAGTGGGAGGAGTCTTTTCCAGATAGTTTGCGACCTGAGGGTATAAAACAGTAGAAGGAACCATCCCTATTTGCATGTTTTTGTAGAGTATTGCCTTGTATTGTGTTATGGGATGCTGCGCCTCCGACGAGGCAGCACAATGCTGACAGGACCAGGAGAATGTTGGCACCTCCAGGAACAGGATCTGCTGGGACGCATTGGAAGGTAAACAAGCATTTGCAATGCAATTGGTCTCACATTTGTGAGAGTTAGAGCTATTGACGTTGTAAAGGACAATGTATTTTACCTATGCATTTTCTGTTTGGAGTGGAGTGAATGTGTGTGGTGTCGAGTGGACATATGTGGTTTGGATTGGAATTGTTAGTTGTGGAATTGTGTTGTGTGGATTGGATCTGTGTAGGGAAATAATGTGGCATGGTGTACAGTGTAATTATGTGGTATTTAGTGTACTGGAATTATGTGGAGTGGGATTGTGTGTCATGGAGTGGGATTGTATCTCATGGAGTGGGATTGTGTGTCTTGGAGTGGGATTATCTGGAATGGTATTTTGTGTTGTGGAGTGGTATGTGGTGGAGTTGACTTATGTGGTGTGCTGTTAAATATTGTAGCATGATGTGGAATTCTGTGGTGTAGATTGGATGTATGTGGTGTGTTGTGTAATTGTGTTGTTGGTTTGAATTATGTAGTTTGATGTTGAATTATGTGGTGTGGAATGGAAATGTGTAGAGTTGAATTGTGACGTGGAAGTGTGCGGTGTTGAGTGAAAATAATGTTGAGTGATATTATGAGGCATGGTGTGAAGTGTAGTTATGTGGAGTGTTGCTACGTGGCATAGACTGTATTTATGTGGAGTGTATTTATGCAATATGGAGTAGAGCTTAATTATGTGCAGGTTAGTTATGTGGTGCTCAGTGGTATTGTGTGGGGTGTAATTATGTTGTGTGATGAATTGTGTGGGGATGAATTGTGGAATTGTGTGATGTGTGGAATTATGTGGCATGGTGAGGTGTACAATTGTGCGGAGTGGCATTATGCAGCATGTTGCAGAGTTGTATTTTGTGGAGGGTAATTATGTGTTTTGGAGTCGAGTGTAAATATGTTGTGTGGAGTGTAATTATGTGGTTTGGAGTGGTATTAAGTTGTGTGGAATGTTATTATGTGATGTGGAATTATGTGGTATGGAGTGATTGGAAATATGGGTTTTTTAATTTTTAGGATTGTAATTATGTGGTATGGAATGTTGTAGAGTTAAGTTATTTATAGTTGAATTGTGTGGCATGGAATTATAGTTTAATTGTGTGGCATGGAATTATGAGATGTTCAAATGTGCTGTGTGTGGTAGAATTAGGTGGCATAGATTTGGACAAGCTGTCCATGCTAAGGCTTTTATATCATGGGATATAAAGTTGACAATTGTCTATTTTTCTTTGGAAAAATAATATTCTTTACCTTTGGGTACATTTCTGAACAATTTGTTAAGCTAAAGTGTATTGTTGCATTGTGTGCGCATGCAGGGAAGAATGAGTGTCTGGCAGACATGCAAAATATCATCCTAGGTCTCAGTATTAACTTCCACACATCTAAGCAGTAATTCCAATCCTAGATTGAGTTACCGGTTTGCTTTACAACAACAGTTACTAAAACAAGTAAGTGCTTTGCTAGCCTGTATAAGTAGCAAAGATTTTAAATGGACTTTTTTTTGTGCAAGGTATTACTTTTCCCAGTTCACAGAAGGGATAAAAAACATCTCCATATAATAATACGGTTGACAGTAGGGTGCGATAGCAGAATATTGATATGTGTGGATCCGGTGAGGACTGTGGGCAGCAAGTGCTTGATACGCTATTTGCATAAGAAAATACTATATATTTTTTTATTGTTATCCTCCATTAGTTATTAGTAAGGAATGGGGAAGAGAAGCGTTCACCGACCGCATTTGGTTAGTCTTACGGAGACAAAGAATGCTGTGGTCTGTGGTAGATGCTGCCCAGAAGTCATAGGTATATGTATCAGGAGCTGCCATTGAAAGGAAGTGGAAATGCCGGTATTGATGGCTACTGTGCGGTTTCAGACTTCGCTGGGCTGACTGGTGCGTCTCTCTGGCGTTCTCTTTGGTGTTTGTCCATGGGGTACTTGCTGACTGGTGCTACACATGGGATCAGGTTTGCCTTTGACAGGAGGTATGGTTTAGTGGGGTACATAGTGTAAATTAATGTTGCCGTGAGGAAACAAAAATCGGACCCTTTGTACATTTAATATTATTGTGTGCACCATGCAGAGGATGAAAAGTAGCAGGAACAGCTTTGGTTCCGTAGAGGCTGGCAGGAAGAACTGTTTTGGGGTGGTCAGTTGAAGAGATGGTTTAACATGTTTTAAACTTCCACAGAAGCATTGGGGAGGGCAGCAGCTGAAAGGCTCTGTCTGTACTGGTAGGCAGTGGTTAAATGGGGACCTGTCATCTGTCGGTGGTGGACAGGGGAGCAGTGGACGGCGGTCACGGGATCACAGTGATATACGAGGGGTGGTTTTAAAGGTGGGCTAAAAAGCAAAACTGCGGGTTTCGTAGGGGTGAGAGTAGAGTGTAATGGACTCGTTAGTAGCAGGCAACTTTGCTGGAGGGCGCAGCAGCAGTATTTACTGATGTAAGTAAATCGCCCGATGAAAGGGCGGATGTGACCAATGGAAGAACCAGAATCCTTTTTTATGGCTGGGGTGAGCCCCTGCTGTATGGCAGGTCGCTGGCCTGAGACTTTTGACTGGCGCGGAGAATGGGGGGCCCCCTCCATGTACTTTGCAGGGGGGCCCCCTCAAGTTTCGTTACGCCACTGCTGACAGGGAGGCCCCTGAGGGATGAAGGTTACTGGGGACAGACGCGCTGTGACTCATTCGGACTAGGGAATGGCGTACTGAATATTTTAGTAGTAAATATCTAACTTTTTCACATTTAGATTTTCCGTTTGTACTGAAAGTGTGTGCTTAAATGTATTTCCCGCATATCGCTGAACATTGTGCCATGTCAGTTTCAACCAGAACGTTAACAACTTATTGGAGCGCCTAGAAACAATTTCTGTTGTGCAGTACTCAAATCATAATGATAGAACACTGTATCCTCGACATCTGACCCTGTCCTCCTCACTCTTGTCATTCAGCCACACCCCTTTCTATGTTCTGCTCACTCTTTCCACACTTCCTTCCTGATATTTTCCTTTCTTCCCTTCAATCCCTTCCCTCTCTCTCTCCACAACCTTTAACCCTTCTCTCTCCTCGCTTTCTTGAGCTTATCCTTCTTCTTCCTTCCCCCAAACTGTGGGCCATATTATCGCCTCTTTAGCGGCAGGAAACTACTGCTAAAGCGGCGATAATGGGCTTGATAATATGCCCTTGTGAATTCCCCTAGAAGCCCAGGTTCTGATGTGAACCTGGGCTTCAATGGGAATTCACAAGGGCATATTATCAAGCCCATTATCGCCGCTTTAGCGTCAGTTTCCTGCCGCTAAAGCGGAGATAATGTTATCACCGTTCCTTGATAATATGGCCCTCAATTCCCTCCTTTCTTCTCCATACCCTTACCTCATACACTTTCCCTCATTTGCTCTATTATGTCTTCTGAGTTGCCTCTCAACCTCTCCCACATAGATTGCATGCCATGTTTTAAATATCTCAGCAGTCCAGTGGGGCATTTGTTTTGAAAGTGGTTCCACCAACATGGTGGGGGCCTTTCCATAAGAAACACAAAGCCGAAGGGGCGTGGCTACGTCGTGCTGCAGAATGGCCGCCTTCTGAAAGGGCTCCGCAGACCAGGCTCCATTATCCTTAATCACAACCTTAAAACTGAATCTACATATGCCGAATAACGTCATCAATTGCTGATCTTCAACGAACTGCGGGTGCCAAGTTTTGCAGTCGGAGATCGAGCCAATGTCGAGTTAATCAGCCCGACTCACCACGGCTTGGCAGGGGAGACATCATGGCCGCCACGCAACGGCAAAGTACGTAACTAGACTGGCGAGTCCCCGGGGCTCCAGGCGAAACTGAATGTGCCGGGTAGAACATCCAGAGGAGCCGGAGGCAAACATCTCGGATGAGATCCAAGGTACGGACCCTAACTGCGACCCGTGACTACTCCTGCTGCAGGCGCAACGCTCCACATTGGAGGCAGGGGCTCCGGAGTGTATTTGGGCCGTGCTCTGGGCCTGATGCTGTGAAGCTGATCGGGCCGCTGAGGGTCGGAGCCTGTTGGACCATCGTGGACGCAGAGTCCATTGGACGAGCTGGCCAATAAACAAAGGGGGCCCCCAAAAACAAATATAAAGGTAGAGACTTAGGGGAGGAAACCAGTTCAGTGCAAAGAGAAATAAACTCTACCCTTTATATGAAAGAAGTACACAGTATCAATGAATTTTTTAGAATACAAGCTAGAGACACTCAAGAGGAAAGGAACATAGAAAATGTATGCATACATATATATACAACCACTTCAATTTATGTTTAATACAAATTCTTTTTATTTCACTAATTATGATATTTTATATATACAAGGTTAGCACATTAGAAAGATTTTAGTGCAACAGAGATCGGAGAAAACAGGTTCCCACTAAGAAACAGCAAAAAAGGAAACTAATCGCACATACATTCATTCACAACCAACACACCCATTCATCCAAATTCATACACATGTACTGTTTATGCTGGTGCAGAATAAATGGCACAAGGGAGGTCCCAACCCTCAAAGGGTCTTCACAAAAAATACTCAAAAACACAAGTGAGTATGTAGGCCTTGGTGGAATCAAGGGTTTCAGAGGAAACCAGTTTTTCTTGATGTTAAATCCGGTAAGGAGAAACAAGAGGGAGGGGCCCTTGTGCAAAACGCCGACGCGCGTTTCGGTGAAAAAACTCCAGATGACGGAGTACCACCTTCTTCAGGGCAAAACAGAACCACACAAATCAAAATCGGGACCTGAACTAAATACGGATACAGCAAATACTCCAAAATTAGTGGACAGAGCGAAGCCAAAGCGCCAGGATTCGATCTTTGCGGGGAGGGAGAGGCGAGGACACCCCCTTCCAGTAGGCTCACCGCTAATTTCAATGCCCGACCCAAAAGGAGCAAAAACGCCAGATGATTAGGGTCAGAAAAGGCAGAATCGCCAAATGATTAGTATCGGGTACGCCAAATGAATAGTATACCGGGCGGGGCCGCAATAAGCTCGGGATAAGCTTCAATGTTCAACGAGCGTCTGAACAGATTAACCGACGTCTCAAAGGCGGCGTCCTGGAGAAGCGGTTGCATTGGACGAGCTGGCCTGCAAGAAGAGGAATCCCGGTGAGACTACGAGTTGCGGTGAGTGAGGGCCGGGTTCTAAGGCGGTGCGGGGCTGCGCACACTTCTCCTACACTGGCTCGAGCTCCATTCGGTATTCAGTGCTGTGGGGGCTGCGCTGTAGTGGACGGTGTGCTCAGGCCCACGCCGCCACGACCCCAGCCCATGCTGCCACATTGCTGGGATAGTGCGCAAATTAGGTGCCCGAGTGCGTAAGGGAATCGGGCAGGCCTCTATCTTCCCCTTCGGACCTCCTGTGCCGACCTCCTGTGCCTAGGTGTTGAGCGCGGGGGTCTGTTTTGGGAGTGTGGGTCCCTCTTGTTCTGGGCCTGCTCGGGTGTCAATGAGCGCATGGGTACTGGCCTCCATCCGCACAACAGCGAGATAGCAGGTTCTCCCCCAAAGGAGACGAGCTGGGAGCCATGTTGGGAGTCGCACACCTGTGCAATATACTCATACCTACAGAACTTGTGGCGCATAACGCAGCTACAGCAAACTACGCAATTTATAAGTACAGGAAAATACGGAAACAGTACTGTCACCTTGCATTGACTTCAAGATATCCAATAATCCCTCTCTCTCCCCTTGCATACACAACGCCTGATTCAATGGAGAAGGCTGACCCCAAACAGGCGAAGCTGCCCTTTGAAAATAAGCACCAGACCAGAACGAATGACGCAGGACCTGAGCTGGACACTGCGCAAGGGTCCAAAGAACACATGGAGCAACAGGAAGAAGACCTGGGCACTAGCTTGCTGGTCATACGCTCCAGTATCAAACAGTAGATAATAAGATAGATGCTCTCACCTCCAGTCTTGAAATAGTAAAAAAAACTAGTAGACGTTCAGGAGGGCCAGCTTGACACCCTAGAGAACAGGCTGTCGGATACCCAAGATTCCCACGCTGAATCCAAAACGCAAATCCTCAACATGGAAAAAGTGTTGGGTGTGATAAAAGCTAAAAATGAGGATTTAGAGTCGCGTTCTCGGCTTAACAACCTCTGTATTATTGGGCTACTGGAATCCACGGCAATCCCGAAGATGGAACCCTACATAGAAGATTTACTACGGGTCCTATTTGAGCAAACTCTCTCGCAGGTTATGATTGTTGAGAGGGTGCATCATTCATTATGCCCTGGACCCCCGCCTGGTGCCCCACCATGCCCAATAATCACACAACTTTTGAACTATAGGGGCAGGAATGCAATACTCAGAGCAGCTAGAGACAAGAGCCCTATCACTCATCAAGGAAATCTCTTTCCTTTTTTCCTGACTACACGCCTACTGTTCAAGCAGCACGCAGAGTTTACACCAGCAAAACGTATCTTGCAGAACGCCTCCATCCCCTATCCTATGCTATACCCAGCCAAGCTTAAAATCACATATGATGGAAAGGTGCAAATTTTTACTGACGCTAAATCAGCCCTTAAATACACTAAACACATATGTGCAAGGAAGGCGCCAGCGCATTCCTCTCTACCAAATGTAGCGGAACAGAACTTAAGTGACAATTATTAATTCGCCTATCAAGTGAAACTGCATTTAAACACGTAAGTTAACTTATAATTGTGTTAATTACAATGATATTGTTCATTGTTTCGGCCACAGTAGAATATGTTCCACTGTTCATGATAATGTGAGAGTGTTAGCTCTTACTTTGACAGATTCCGTATCACACGCCAAAGCCTGGTCACCCTGCCTCGTGGCAGGTCATAGCCGGCGTCCCAAGCCCCACAGGGATATCTCCCATGTGCCTTTGTTTTGTTGAAAGGGAGTTTCTAGGGTGGGTGGGGGGGGTGGCTACAAGTCACAAACTGATTGGGAGGTTGTTGTGGGTGGTGGGTGTGACGGGGGGAATATAGTTTATCCAGATGCATAGTTTTTCACTGAGCAGAATATATATGAAGTGCAAAGCACCTTTGTTTCTCTTACAGCTCAGGTTTTTTTTATCCTTCACAAGCTTTACTGCAAGGAAATATTGCTTATTTTATAACTTGTGATGTTCTAATGTGCGACCTTCTTACACTTACACGTCCCATACACCTTGTATACTGAGTATTGACAGAGACCAATTTTTTTTACATGGAACGTGCGAGGGCTTAATGATTTTAAGAAAGCACGGCTGATCCATACATACTTAAGCAGGCACCGCATAGATGTATGCTTCCTCCAAGAAATTCATCTGAAATACAATTCTGACCCTAAACTAAAGAATATATATTGGGGTGAGGTCCACTCGGCCCCCTACTCTAATTACGGTAGGGGGTTTGGGATATTGATCAGACGTGGTCTTGGCTGGACCACAACACAAATACAAAAAGATCCGGATGGGCATTTTCTTATTTTAACTGGCACCCTCATGACAACTAAGATCACATTAGTGGCAATCTACGGTCCGAATGTGGATGACCCACAAATTTTACTCAATGTGTGGGCTAAAATAGTGGCACTAGGAGTAGACACGATAATTTGGGGCGGGGACTTTAACGTCACTCTCAAAAATGACTGGGACAGAATAGGTGCTGCTCGCAACCCACACCCTAAGGCAGCTATGCACCTCAACAACATTATCCTTGAGCACGGTCTTATGGATATCTGGCATAACAGGAACCCAACCACGAGAAAGGGAACATGTATTACTTCGCAACATAATGCCTGGTCTAGAATAGATTACTGGTTAGTCACATATGATATTACGTCATGGACCATAGACACTCTACATCTTGAATGCACGCTATCCGACCACGCCTCAGTGGTACTGCACTGGTGGGTACCTCAAACATTATCCTGCACATTCAGCTGACGCCTACCACCGCACGAGCTCCTGGATTCTGTATTCAGTGAAGAGATCAGAACAGACATTACACAATATTTCTCCACTAATGAAGGGTCGGTGGACTCAGCCTCGATGCTGTTGGAAGTGTTCAAGGTAGTGATCCAAGGGGCCTGCATATCCAAGCTATCAGGGGTGTTGAGTTCTATTATAGTAAAACTGGAGTAAGAAATCAAATCCGCGGAGCAACTGTTCTTTCAGACTAGGCAACCCAGACACTTTACAACCATATGTGGGAAAATCACAGAATTTGAAGACAAAGCAGAGAGGGAGACCCGATTCTTGGGGAAACACGCAAGAGCATGCAGTTATGGGGAGGGGGACAGGCCTGGCAAAACTCTTGCTAATGCACTAAGACAGCGCACATCTCCTGCCTTCATAGCCAAATTATTAGACAAATGCTCCATTAGAGGGCAAGGGGCTACACATGAACATCTTACTAAATATTACTCTTCACTATATACAGCAAATCAAAAAACACCCCACCCCGAACTTAGTGAATATTTAGAATCATTAGAACTACCCTCGTTAAGTGACGCCCACAGAGAGTACCTGGACAAACCTTTAACAATAGCTGACATCACACAAGTAATTGGCAGTTTACCTGGCGAAAAAGCACCTGAGTTGGATGGTCTGACCACCACATTTTACAAGACTTATGCGGAGGAGCTGGCGCCCCGACTGTTGGATGCCTATCAAGAGTCAATGGAAGTAGGAATCCTCCCACCGACTATGAGGGAAGCAGTTATTATTGCCAGACAAGGCATCTAATATTTGTGACTCATATAGAGCCCTGTCATTAATTAACGTGGATGCTAATATCCTTGCCAAACTAATAGCCAACAGGCTAGAGCCACTAATACCGCTCATAGCTAGACCAGACCAATTTGGATTCATTCCGGGTAGGTTGACAGCTCACAATTTGCATACTCTCTTCGCCACGGTACACCAGCTTGACCCCAAACTCCCTGCCATTGCAGTATTTCTTGATGCTACCAAGGCATTTGATTCCTTGGAGTGGCCTTTCTTGTTTACAATACTACCAAGATTAGGATTCAGTCCCAACTTTATTAAGTTAATAAGCCTGCTCTATACCAAGCCCACTTCCCGACTCAGAGCAAATAATCTAATATCGGAACCATTCTTTATAACCATAACCCGTGGAACCAGGCAAGGATGCCCACTCTCGCCACTGCTGTTTGCAGTGGCGATGGAGCCTTTGGCAGCCAGACTTCGCCAGCACTATACTGCTCGTGGTCTGAGATTCAAAGACAAAGGACTGATAATATCAATGTATGCAGACGATATAACGTTATATGTACGTAAACCAGATGAAAACCTTAACACCGTGCTGAGAGAGGTTCTTCGCTTTGGGGGAGTGTCTGGCATACAGATCAAATTGTCGAAATCCTCTGACTGAGGCTCCGCTGAAAACTGACTAGGTATTCCCACTTAAATGGGCTGATGGGGCTGTCAAATACCTGGGGTTGTGGCATAGTAGGGACTTACTGGAAATATGGCAAATGAACTTTGGCAAGTTACTAGACTGGTTGGAGTGCAAATCGAAAATTTGAGCTGCCCTGTCTCTGTCCCTAGCTGGCAGAATCGCTATCACCAAGATGATAGTTCTTCCTACAGTTTTATATCTATTCGTTAACATACCCATACCTTTGACCAAGGCCTTTTTTTAACTCCCTGCTCTCTTTGGTGATTGCATTGGTTTGGGCCGGCAAACAACCTCGTGTGAGCTGGGAATTGCTGACTCGCCAGCTATCTGGAGGTGGTATGGGTGCGCCTGACTTTGAACTCTAAAGCCTATGTGCTCAAGCCCAGTTCCTTCACTTCTGGGTACGTCCCACCCCATTCCAGCCACACGTAGCCATTGAAACAGATGTGGCTGACCCTACTTCTCTGCACGTGGCTGTGTATAAGCCATACCACAGACTGACCAATGAAATCAACACACTAGAAACCTTGCGTTGCGCACCATACACATTTTCCCTTTCTTAATGATGGGGGCTCCATAACTCGGGCACGCAGCATGGGCATCTCACAGTGGGGGACTTGAACCCACAGGACACATTTTGTGAGCCGCCACAGCAACGAAAAGACACTCAAATACAACTTCTGAACTTAATCCTTTATTTTTAACTCCGAGCCACTTGCAAGACGATGCACTCCACATTCCCAGCCCCCTGGATATAATTCAGCCACTAGAGCATCTATTTACCACACCTTCTCCTCATAGATTAATCACTAGACTATATAACCTCACGTAAACAAACACCCCATGGATTGCACATAGGGCACTGTTAGACCTGTTAGCCCTAGGGTGGCCTACCCGTTTTTTTGCCCTTGTTGCCTCATTTTTTCCGCCATCTTTTTGTTGGCCCTAGGTCTCTGGGTGCCTTACCACTGCTAAACAGTGCTGAGGCGCAGGTGCTCTCTCCCAACAACATGGCTGCCACAGGCCCCTGCTACTGCGGAGTGGCCATTGCATACACACACTAGTGGTTAGGAGCAGGGTGGGACATTCTGATACAGTATCTTTTTCCGTCCCGCCTTTTTGTCCCATAGAATATTATGTGGAAGCTCCTGGAACCTTCCAGCCCCGGGAGGGATTATGCTTTGCCGCCTTTGCAGGAGGGTCACCTGACCTGGGGGTATAAGAGGAAAGGAAGGAAACCTGACTAGTCAGTTGGGGCACCATTGGACCTGGGGGAACCTCTGCCGGAGCGTAGGCGGTTGAGCCTAGGGGAGAAACCTACACTACTGGGACTGACTGAGTCTAGGACCTGCTGTACCCAAGTTAGATGGGGACTCTGCCTGCCTGCTGATCTTGCCTGGTGAGGCGGCAACCCAGGGGACCATCTCCAGTGTGCTGCAGGGACCCATCCTGCCTCTGATGCCTGCCAACTCAACCCCCTTCTCCCCCTTCTAAGCCTACCAGGGAGACCTGCCATCTTCTTCCGTCCCCACCAAGATAAGTGCTGCCCTGAAACTTGGGCTGTCGTGGTGTGCTCTGCAGGACCAACAGGTAAGGTGCTGTGCTCATCTAGCGCTGTGCTGCCAAGACTGTGGCCCCAAGAGAGAAGTTGCTTGCTGTTAAGCGCTTAGTCACCCCCACAGCGCTCTCTCCCTGCTCCAGAACTGGATTGCGACTGTGCCCCCCCTTTTTGCCTGCAAGGGGTGCCTGGTGGATGTGGTGCCTTTCAAGCGCTATGCCGTTTAAGCGCTAGGCCCTCCAAGCGCTATGCTCCTGTGAACCCTGTGCCCTCTGAGCGCCGTGCCTGCTAGGCACCGTGAGCCCTCAAGACACCGCCGCTGCCCTGGTACCTTTGGGTCCGGCGCTAGGCCCCTGGAGGTGCTAGCTGTCATCACCGCCGCGGGCTCCTAGTCTGCAGGCGGAGCGCGCTGTGTCCATCATCACTGCCGCGACCCCAGCACCGCGATCGTTGAAGCGTATCCTGCCTGGATTCACCGCTGCAGCCCGGCACTGCGCGAGGACCCCGCTGTGGCCCTCGAAGCCTGGGAGGGCCGCCGCGAATGAGGAGAAGGCTGCACTGGGCCTTACCACGTGATGGGGGGCCGGCCACGTCACAGACCGCACCCCCACCCAACTCGCGCACCCATTGGCTGGTGTAGTCGTGCCTCCGGGAGGCCACGACCGGATTGGCTGCCGGGCTCGGAAGCGAGGACGGAGCCCGGCGGCTGCAGCAACCCCGAGGGAGGGCTCCGAACCGGCCAGAGCATCCCTGCGGGGGCCCCACAGAGAGGGGGAGCCCCCGGACTTCCCCCCGATCCAGAAGAGATCGCGAGGGCCGAACGCGGCCCTGGACACACCAGGTAATCACCAGGAGAAGCGGGGCTGCTGCAGAGAGGCCCGCAAGCGCTGTGGCAGCCCCACGTTCGCTCCTCTCCACCAGGGACTCGCACCCGGGCCCGGAGGCCACACTTGGGCTGACTGTTCCGCTGCTGGGGGCTAGGGGGCAGCTGAGACAGCCCCTGAGGGGGCGGGTTGTGCATTATTCATACTCTGGCCAGGAGCCTGAATTAGCCGGTACGTGGGAAACACCTCTGGCCAGCCAAATGCAGTACCGGTTACCCTGGGAACTACCCGTGAACCCCTGATACCTTGCTGTGATGAACTGTCACCTGGTGTGAGCCCCAAGTGCACTCTAAATTGCCCTGAGTTGTCCCGCAAAGCTCCCCTAAATAGAGTTACGCCCGGATTGGGAGCCATATTGAACTGTTTGTGGCCCAAGAAGGTTAATAGTGTTGTTATCCTAAATGAATTTATGCCTGGTTGATTGAAACAAATTAACTGATGCACTGATTTAGATATTTGGGGGGAAATTAGTGTTACTCTGTGCTTATCTAATCAAGTTAACTGTTGCTCTGAAGTGCCCTGATTGATTTAATGCAATGAATTAATTGTTCCCCTATCCTGCATCGCTTAAGGTAACTGAATGGACTGATTGTTGTTGGTGCCTTGAAATTAACTGTGTTCATCCTGAAATGAATTGATACCCTGCGACTTGAAGCAGATAAAGGAACTTGTGTTTTTACCAAACTACCTGTGTGGTGTCCTTCATTGTGTGTGCATGGCTGAGTCCGCGTAAGTGAGTGCTGCAATAGTGCTTTACACATTGCCTCCGGGTGCCTTCCTACCTCGCGCCAAGCTACCGTGTAGGAATTGGTGACCCCTGTTCTAACATTGGTGGCAGCGGTGGGATTGGGACTTGCGCTTGTGCAGCACCCTACAGGGATTCAGTGTGCACCGCAATTGGACACCTATCCTAACGCAAGCCTATTGATTGCCCTTCACTGTCTGCTTGAGTGTATAGGCTCCTGTTTTTGACCTGTTGCCTACGTCCTAGTGTGTGTTTCTCCCTTGAATTGTCTGTGGCCCCACCTGTCAGGATGAAGTTCGAGCTGGCCAAACTAGAAATTTAGACAGTGGCGCAGCTGAAGGAGTTCTGTCAGGGGATGGGGGTGTCCATCAGGTGAGGCGCCAAGAGAGAGGAGCTTCAGAAAGCCTTGAGGGCATGGGTAGTTGCCCACCCGGGAGGGAGAGGGGACGAGGGACAGGGGGAGCCGGGTGCTTCGGGGAGCCGGGCACTCGAGGGGAACCGGGCACTCCAGGAGAGTTGGACCTACTGCAGGTTGACATTAGTGACAATGTATTGCCAGGGAGACGTTCCAGGGCAGGCAGTAGTGTATCAGCAGGGAGTGTGTCGGTGGAGGAGTATGAGGACAGGAGGGAGGAGAGGCAGTTGAGATTAGAGCTTGCTAGGATGGAGAAGGAGAGAGAGGAGAAGAGGCTAGTCATGGAGGAAATGAAGCTTGTGCATGAGCTCAGCCTGAAGGAGTTGGAGTTGAAAGCATTGCAGCTAGGGGCGCAAGGCAACAGGAATGGTGGCAGCGAACCTGTTGAGGTTCCACAAGAGCCTAAGTTCCATCTACCGAGGGAGGTGGTGGCCAGTTTTAGTGTCGGGATGACGTAGATAAGTGGCTGGTTGCGTATGAGGTGTCCTTGGTTGCCCATGGGGTGCCCGAGAGTTACTGGGGGGGTGGCCTATACCAGTACATGCCTCCCGTGGCAAGGGACACACTCTTGGCCTTAGACAGAGAGGAGCGAACCAATTACCCTGTCATGAAAGAGGCTCTGCTTAGGAAGTTTGGTCTCACCCCAGAGAAATATCGTCAAAGGTTCCGCAACAGCCATAAACTTCCCGCACAGAACTGGGTGGATTTTTGTGATTATGCACGTAAGGCATTAGAGGGTTGGGTGCGTGGCAGCGAAGTGAGCGACTACGAGGGGCTGTACAATCTGTTTTTAAGAGAGCACCTCCTCGATAAATGTTTTCCAGAGCTACGTCAACACCTGGTGGACCGCAAGCTGACTGACCCTCGGAAGCTTGTGGAAGAGGCAGATACCTGGGTTAGCACCCGGGTGTCCCAAAAGGGACCTGGGGGAGACACCCAGAAGGGCAGACAGGACGCACCCCAGAAGAGAGAGGGGGGGATAAAAGGAAGAAGTTCTTTAAAGGCCCCCAAAATAGACTTCAAGGGAAGGGGATAGGTTCCCTGCCCCAATCTGGATCACCGAAACCCACTTACCCTGACAAGAGTCAGCAGCCCAGAACTGTCTGGTGTTACGAATGTGGGGAGGTTGGGTACTACAAGGGGGATCCCAGTGTCGCAAACGGACCCCAGCCCCCACAGGAGGTAAGAGCCCCGGGGTGGCTAGCGTAGCGCTGGGTTAGGAGTTGTCCCCAGATGAGGGGGGTGAGTGGACAGGCCTGACCCTGGTTTCACTGGGGGATAGAGAGATGGTCCCAGTGACACAGTTGCCCTTGAACACTGCCAAGTACCGGCAGAGGGTACGGGTTAACGGGGAGGAGGTGGAGGCTCTGAGGGACATGGGTGCTAGCATGACGATGGTAAGGCGTCAGCTGGTGTCCCCAGAGCAGGTGATTCCTGAAGTATTTCACCCGGAGTCATTACCCCGTGGCCCAAGTTCCCTTTGAGTGGGGAGGAGTCTCAGGCCAGTTGAGAGTCGCCGTCAGACCTGCCATGCCAGTGGATTGTCTGCTCGGAAACGATTTGGAACATACCGCCTGTAAGGAGGTGGAGTTCAACGCTCATGCTGAGATGCTGGGGTTACCAGGATGGACTTGCGTAGTCACGAGGTCCATGGCTGCCCGGAAAGGAACTCAACCCGGGTTGGAGCCTGGAACAATGGCCCAGCCCAATGCTGGTCAGGAGGACGTTGTGGAGGATGCACCCTGCGAGATGGATGGGGAGCCCGAAGAGGTGACCCCGGAGTCCGCGGCGGTGGATGTTGTTCCCGTGGGGGACTTGCCGACCCCTGCAGAGTGGCAGGTGGAAGGAGGGCCTACCCGGGAGGAGTTTTGTTGGGCACAGAGGGAGTGCCCCACGCTTGAATGTATGCAGCGACAGGCCGAAGCCCAAGCGACGAACCAAGAGACCGGCAATTACCATTTTTACTGGGAGGATGGTCTCCTCTACAGTGAGCCTAAGGCTCCGGTGCATGGGTCATCTAGGGCCATAGTGGTCCCCCAATGCTACCGGGCCTTTCTGCTAGAATTGGCACATGAGATACCACTAGCAGGACCCCTGGGCCAGGACAAAACCTATGCTTGGTTGGTCCCACATTTTTACTGGCCCAGAATGCGAGTTGCCTCTGACACCTTTTGCAAGACCTGAAAGACTTGTCAAGCAAGTGGCAAGACTGGGACCAAGTTGAAGGTCCCTCTGGAACCGCTCCCAGTTGTCGGTAACCCTTTCGAGCGGGTAGGCGTTGACATTGTCGGGTCGATGGACCCGCCGACTTCTTCGGGACATCGGTTCATCTTGGTGTTAGTGGACCACGCCACCCAGTACCCGGGGGCGATCCCTCTGAGGACCATCACTGCACGTGTGGTGGCGCGGGCCTTGATGGGGATTTTTACGCGTGTGGGATTCCCCAAGGTCGTGGTGTCAGATAGGGGCACTCATTTTATGTCGGCCTACATGCAGGCCATGTGGAAGGAGTGTGGAGTGACCTACAGGTTCTCCACTCCTTACCACCCCCAGACTAACGGGCTCGTAGAGCGCTTCAACAAGACTCTGAAGGTCATGATCCGGAGTCTGCCGGAGGACTTGCGATGGAAGTGGGACATCCTCTTACCCTGTCTTCTGTTCTCCTACTGAGAGGTGCCGCAGAAGGGGGTCGGTTTCAGCCCCTTTGAGCTGCTCTATGGCCACCCCGTTATGGGGCCCCTCAGCCTTGTGAAGGAGGGGTGGGAGAAGACTTCTGCGAAGCTTCCCCGTGACGTGGTCAGCTACATGCTGGCATTCCACAGCCAGATGGCCAAGCTGTGGAAGGAAGCCTCAGACAACCTGGAGGCTAGTCAAGCCGTCATGAAGGGGTGGTATGACCGCAACGCTCGGACGGTGGAGTTGGATGTTGGACAGAAGGTGTGGGTCATGGAGCCCGGAGGGCTTAGTGCCCTCCAGGACCGATGGACTGGGCCGTACGACATCGTGGAGAAGAGAGGCCAGACCACTTACGTCGTTGACCTCAAGACTCCCCGACAGCCCCATAGGGTGTTTCACATCAACCGCCTGAAGCCGCACCACGAGAGATCAGAGCTTGCTCTCCTCATGGTGACGGATGGGAGAGAGGAGGAAGAGAGCAAGCCCCTTCCGGACCTTCTGGCGACTCAAGAGAAGGATGGATCGGTGGAGGGAGTGGTCCTCTCCGCATTCTTGACCCCTGAGCAACAGGGGGACTGCCGCCAGGTCTTGGAGCAGTACACCTCGTTGTTCTCCCTCACTCCTGGGATCACGCATCAGTGTACCCATGACGTGGACACAGGGGACAGCCCGCCCGTAAAAACCAAGTCTTACCGACTGTCCGACAAGGTCAAGACCAGCATCCAGGGGGAGGTAGCCAAGATGTTGTAGCTGGGGGTGATTGAGCCTTCCAGCAGCCCTTGGGCTAGTCCGGTGGTGTTGGTGCCGAAAGCGGCCCCACCGGGCACCACACCAGAACTCCGGTTCTGTGTGGATCACCGTGGCTTGAACTCCGTGACCAAGACGGATGCTCACCCGATCCCTAGGGCGGATGAGCTTATCGACCGACTGGGAGCAGCTCGGTATCTAAGTACCATCGACCTGATGTCAGGATACTGGCAATTTGCCATGGCCGATGGAGCAAAGGAGAAGACTGCGTTCTCCACCCCCGAGGGCCACTTTCAATTTCGGATGATGCCCTTCGGGCTCAAGATTTCTCCGGCCACTTTCCAGCGGTTGGTCAACCAGGTGCTTTGTGGCCTAGAGGCCTTCTCATCTGCCTACCTGGACGACATAGCTGTCTTCAGCAGCAGCTGGGAGGACCATCTCTACATGCTCTACAGCGGGCTGGCCTAACCATCAAGGCTAGCAAGTGCCAGATTGGACAGGGATCTGTCGTCTACCTGGGACACCTGGTGGGCGGGGGTAAGGTGCAACCCCTCCAGGCCAAAATTGAGACTATCTTGGCCTGGTAGCCCCCCAAAACCCAAACGGAGGTCCGGGTTTTTCTCAGCCTCACCGGTTACTACCACCAGTTTGTTAAGGGGTACGGAACTATCGTGGCCCCTCTGACTGAGTTGATATCTAAAAAGCAACCCCGTAGAGTCATCTGAAGCACGCATTGTGTACCGCTCCGGTGCTTCGGACTCCGGATTTCAACAAGGAATTCATCGTGCAGACAGACACCTCTGAGCATGGCATTGGAGCTGTGGTCTCTCAACTGAATGAGGAAGGCCAAGACCAGCCAGTGACCTTTATTTCCCGAACACTACTCCCCCGGGAACAGCGGTGGAGTACCATAGAAAGCGAAGCTTTCGCCATGGTTTGGGCCCTGAAGAAGCTGAGGCCATATCTTTTTGGCTCTCACTTCCTCATTCAGACCGACCACCGACCCCTTCGCTGGCTCAAGCAAATGAGAGGCGAAAACCCCAAATTGTTCAGGTGGTCCATTTCCCTCCAGGGGACGGCCTTTCGGGTGGAACATCGACCCGGAGTGGACCACGCTAACGCTGACAGTCTCTCCCGGTTCTTCCGCCTTAGTGAAGAAAACTCCCTAGAGGCTGGGTAGCTCTCCCCACTTTCGGCTGGGGGGGACGCATGTTAGACCTGTCAGCCCTAGGGTGGTCTACCTGGTTTTTTGCCCTTGTTGCCTCATTTTTTCCATCATCTTTTTGTTGGCCCTACGTCTCTGGGCGCCTTACCACTGCTAAACAGTGCTGAGGCGCAGGTGCTCTCTCCTAACAACATGGCTGCCACAGGGCCCTGCTACTGCTGAGTGGCCATTGCATACACACACTAGTGGTTAGGAGCAGGCTGGGATATTCTGATACAGTATCTTTTTCCATCCCGCCTTTTTGTCCCATAGACTATTATGTGGAAGCTCCTGGAACCTTCCAGCCCCGGGAGGGATTATGCTTTGCCGCCTTTGCAGGAGGGTCACCTGACCTGGGGGTATAAAAGGAAAGGAGGGAAACCTGACTAGTCAGTTGGGGCACCACTGGACCTGGGGGAACCTCTGCCGGAGCGTAGGCGGTTGGGCCTAGGGGAGAAACCTACACTACTGGGACTGACTGAGTCTAGGCCCTGCTGTACCCAAGTTAGATGAGGGACTCTGCCTGCCTGCTGATCTTGCCTGCTGAGGGAGCAACCCAGGGGACCATCTCCAGTGTGCTGCAGGGACCCATCCTGCCTCTGATGCCTGCCAATTCAACCCCCTTCTCCCCCTTCTAAGCCTACCAGGGAGACCGGCCATCTTCTTCCGTCCCCACCAAGCTAAGTGCTGCCCTGAAACTTGGGCTGTCGTGGTGGGCTCTACAGGACCAACAGATAAAGCGCTGTGCCCATCTAGCGCTGTGCTGCCAAGACTGTGGCCCCAAGAGAGAAGTTGCCTGCTGTAATGCGCTGAGTCACCCTCACAGCGCTCTCTCCTTGCTCCAGAACTGGATTGCGACTGTGCCCCCGATTTTTGCCTGCAAGGGGTGCCTGGTGGATGTGGTGTCTTTCAAGCGCTATGCCGTTTAAGCGCGAGGCCCTCCAAGCGCTATGCCCCTATGAACCCTGTGCCCTCTGGGAGCCATGCCTGCTAGGCAAAGTGAGCCCTCAAGACACTGCCGCTGCCCTAGTACCTTTGGGTCCTGCGCCGGGCCCCTGGAGGCCCTAGCTGTCATCACTGCCGCGTGCCCCTAGTCTGCAGGAGGAGCGCACTGTGCCCATCATCACTGACGCGGCCCCAGCACCGCGATCGTTGAAGCGCATCCTGCCTTGATTCACCGCCGCAGCCCGGCACTGCGCGAGGACCCCGCTGCGGCCCTCGAAGCCTGGGAGGGCCGCCGCGATCGAGGAGAAGGCCACGCTGGGCCTTACCACGTGACGGGGGTGCCGGCCGCGTCACAGACCGCACCCCCGCCCAACTCGTGCACCCGTTGACTGGTGTAGTCACACCCCCGGGAGGCCGCGACCGGATTGGCTGCTGGGCTCGGAAGCGAGGACGGAGCCCGGCAGATGCAGCAACACCGAGGGAGGGCTCCAAACCGGACAGAGCATCCCAGCGGGGGCCCCTCGGAGAGAGGGAGCCCCTGGACTTCCCCCCTATGCCAGACGAGATCGCGAGGGCCCAACGCGGCCCTGGGCACACCAGGTAATCACCAGGAGAGGCGGGGCTGCTGCGGAGAGGCCCGCAAGCGCAGTGGCAGCCCCGCGTTCGCCCCTCTCTGCCACGGACTCGCACCAGGGCCCGGAGGCCACACTTGGGCTGACTGTTCCGCTGCTGGGGGCTAGGGGGCAGCTGAGACGGCCCCTGAGGGGGCGGATTGTGCGTTATTCATACTCTGGCCAGGAGCCTGAATTAGCCGGTACGTGGGAAACACCTCTGGCCAGACAAATGCAGTACCGGTTACCCTGGGAGCTACCCGTGAACCGCTGATACCTTGCTGTGATTAACTGTCACCTGGTGTGAGCCCCAAGTGCACTCTAAATTGCCCTGAGTTGTCCCGCAATGCTCCCCTAAATAGAGTTACGCCCGGATTGGGAGCCATATTGAACTGTTTGTGGCCCAAGAAGGTTAATAGTGTTGTTATCCTAAATTAATTTATGCCTGGTTGATTGAAACAAATTAACTGATGCACTGATTCAGATATTTTGGGGGAAATGATTGTTACTCTGTGCTTATCTAATCAAGTTAACTGTTGCTCTGAAGTGCCCTGATCGATTTAATGCAATGAATTAATTGTTCCCCTATCCTGCATCGCTTAAGGTAACTGAATGGACTGATTGTTGTTGGTGCCTTGAAATTAACTGTGTTCATCCTGAAATGAATTGATACCCTGCGACTTGAAACAGATAAAGGAACTTGTGTTTTTACCAAACTACCTGTGTGGTGTCCTTCATTGTGTGCGCATGGCTGAGTCCGCGTAAGTGAGTTCTGCAATAGTGCTTTACACATTGCCTCCGGGTGCCTTCCTACCTCGCGCCAAGCTACCGTGTCGGAATTGGTGATCCCAGTTCTAACAGGCACTAACACAATGGAGGACCGATCTCGAAGAACTGCCTACAGATGAGCAATGGTCATTTTGTTGCTCACAGCTGAGATATTTATCCCTGAACTATAAGTTGGGACTCATCCATTTCAAATTTATGCATAGGGTATATCGCACCCTCATGCAGTTACACAAACTGGGGCTACGTCTGGATTCGCGCTGCTGGAAATACAAAGGGAAGCCGCAGCCTTTCTACATAGTTGCCCGTCCATTGCTGAATTTTGGAAAGAGGTATATGATACCATACAAGCAGTCACTGGATTGTCACTGGAATGCACCCCACTGATGGCACTGCTAGGATATGTAGGGGAAATCCCACTGGCAAAACGTTGTTTGGTGGCCATGATGTTGCTACTTGCAAAGCGTAGACTAGCTATACACTGATGTGCCCCTAGAGCCCCCTGGGCTGCTGCGTGGGTGCGAGACATTGCCTACTTTCAGGAGCAGTTGGCGGTATTCTGGGATCTAATGCCTATGGCATCTCAGCCATGTAACAGATGGGAACCTTTCACCACCTGGTTCAGTGGACGGGATGGAAACCTCCCAGATGGCTCTAATCAGGTACCGGCTGCTTCTCTGACAAGGTCACCCTAATAATTACCTCAACACTTGTTAATTGGTATAAATATCCCTTACATATATGGGTTTGCTCAATTCATGACACGGTGGATCAGGGCCATCCTCCCCTCCCGTCAATGTCGGGGCATCAAATTCTCAGACTTGTCCAGCCCGCAGCAGAAATTGATATGTTCCAATTGCCATAACTGTGTCAATTGTGCTGATGATTAACTTGGATTGTTCCCTCTTCTCCCTTTAAAAGAACAAGACGCACTTGAGAAATGTACTTGCTTTTTATTTAATATTGTTGCTTCACAATGTATATAATGCTGTAATTTTGAGTAATGCTGTGTAGTGTCAATGTACAAATGTGCCAATACCATGTATATGTCTGACCAAAATTTCAATAAACAAAAAGAAACGCAAAGCCAAATGGCTGCTATATCTCGGCCCCTCCAAGCATTTATTTTTGTGTCTGAGTGTCAAATTACAGTTTACTTTTAAGAATCGGCATATTTCCCAAGCCAGCCTTGGGCAGTAGAATTAATTTTCAGCAGGCCTAAAAAGGATGGGAGCCCAACTCTGCTAATAGATTATCAGATTATGTTCACTCTTCCTTTAAAGAGCTAATTTACTTAGAATGAGCGTTCTGCTACCTTCCCTTGTCCTTTGGTCTCTCTTCCTCTAGCCTACCCAGTCCAATCCTCTTTTGCCTCCTTTCCTCATAATGCTCGCTCATACTTTACTTTCTAAGACATTGCCAGATATCACTCATCATTTTCCTCTTCCTTTTTAGGTCTCGCCTAGCGACGCAGCGCATGCGCTGATTCCTGGCGAGATCTATTGTCATCGCTTTAGCTTGTAAAGCGAGGGTAGAAGCTCCACCCATGCTTCTGATTGGCGCCAGTCAAAAAAGCGCGCTTTTCATTGGCAGGTAGGCATGTTTTGTTACCTCCGTGTCTCCTGCTTGCTGTGCCTGCCCGGACAGGAGATGTGCACGCCCATGGCGTCTTTTGCTCGCAGCGTTTCAGGCATATGTGCGAAGTGCAGGCTTTTACCTTTTTTCCCCACGCGCACGGAGTCTCTGGCAATCTGACGCACCTTTGTTTATTTTTTCCTTTCTTTGGTGACATGCAGCATTTGAGCTTGCATGCAAGTCGTGAAGGGGCCTGGGAAGTAGCCTGTCTCTCAGCTCCCGGCCGATGCCCCCCCCTTTGGAAAGCTCACCCTCGGCTCCCACCAGAAATCGCAGCAACTCTCTCTCTGAATGTGGGCAGGGGGCAAGTAGGAGTATGGTGTTGCGGCTCTTCAGAGAGTTATGCCCAGGAGTCTGTAGTGGCTCCTCGGAGAGACCTCGACTGATCCCCCTAGACCGCAACAGAGACAGATTGGCTGGCGAAGTGATGTCCGGCCGATCCCACTGGTAATCCAACAGCATCTCCTTCACTGCAGTGTGCGTCAAGGAGACCGACGGCGGAACACGGGTGCAGGTAGTACGCGATGGTTCTGGATTCCCTCCAATCTCCAACTCCTCTTCCAACTCCTCAAGGCTGCGGGCCTCGAGCTCCCGGAAACGGCAGAGACGAGATGGCCAGCCACGGAGCCCACGCGGGTTGAAGCACCGAGAGCCCCAGCAGACCTGGCCGGGACCCAGGCGGCAGCCCAAATAGTTTAAAAGCCGCAAAGCGACCAGCCGGAGGCGCAATCGGTGCTCTGGGTTCGTGGGGGATGTGTCAACCAGCAGCACAGCAGTATAGGTGGAAGCCATGATAGCTGCGTTGCAACCCCCTGGACTGCTCCAGAGACCGCAGCCCTAATTCTAGTCAAAAATACACTCCTCTATTAGCCACTAGACTGAGCAAGGTAATAAGTGATCTAGTACACCCAGATCAATCAGGATTCATGCCCAAAAAAAACACTGCCCTCAACCTGGGAAGACTGCACGGAGTCTTGGGCAGAGTACTGACGATTCACGAGGACGCCATTATAGTTTCCCTAGATGCCACTATGGCTTTTGATACACTGGAGTGGCCTTATCTCTTTGCAGTGCTTGCCAAGTTTGGATTTGGGCCAAATTTTGGCTGCTGGGCGCGACTGTTATACAGTGCGCCGATGGCTCAGGTAGTTGTAAACAACAGGAAGTCAGAGCCGTTTACACTCAGCCGAGGGACCCGTCAGGGGTGCCCCCTTTCTCTCCTACTGTTCGCCCTGGCCCTTGAACCACTTGCGGCGTGGATCCGTAAGGATGCTATGATTCGTGGCATGCGTTGGTCGGCACACTGGGAGGACCGAATATCCCTCTATGCGGATGATATTCTCCTCTATCTCACTTCCCCAAGAAGATCCTTAATAGCAGCCTTTGATATATTGGATGTATTTGGCAGGTATTCCGGGTTTCGCATTAACTGGCAAAAAATCACACTTATATATCCTATGGGGGACTGCTCCCCTCTGCCCAGTAATTGCCTGATTCCCATAGTTTCAGAAGGCTTCAAATACTTAGGCATATTTATTTAGCTCGATCCCTTAGTCCGGTACTCCCGCAATATACTCCCACCACTGCAGCGACTCAGGAGCGACATAACTCACTGGAAGTCACTCCCGCTCTCACTTTTGGGCAAAGCGGCATTATTTAAAATGATGTCATTGCCCCGGTTTTTATATGCGTTACAGAATTCGGCTCACCTTGTCCCTAACTCCTATTTTAAAAATGTCGAAGGGCTCCTGAGGGATCTCTTATGGGGAGGGAGACCGCGTATCGCTATAATTAAACTGACACTTAGCTGGTACGATGGGGGAATCGGCTTGCCAGAAATTATAAAATACTACTGGGCCGCACACCTCACGGCTATCAATCACTGCACATATGATCACCTTGACAACCCAGGGTTCCTAATTGATCGCTGGCTTTTGCCCACTGGGACCTTTTTGAGGGCATTGTATTTGACGCCAACTAAATACCCACGTACCGGCCCAACTGACCACGCAGTCAAAGTTTGGCACTCTGCTACTAAATCACTAGGCTGGCAAAACAGGTTGACCCTCGCCACACCTCTGTGCGATTCGCAAAAATTAGGCTATATGGGAGACTCAAAGGGTTTTGATAAATGGGACTTAATAGGCATTTCTAATGTCAGAGACCTTTGGTGCAATGGGGGTGTGAAATCCTTTGAAAGTTTACGAACACAGTATGCCCTGGCAGACTCAGAATACTTTCGATACCTTCAAATTAGACACTCATTGCTTGCATCAATCCCAGATGATTCGACTCCACCAGACACCTCTCCATTAGAGGATAGACTACTTGATGGCTACTTGCCTGACAGAGCCATCTCCCTAACATACCGTAAACTTATCAATAATATCGATGACCCCCTATTGACATTGCAAGACAAATGGACTGAGGATGGGATAGAGTTAGATGACGAAATCTGGCAGGAAGCGGTTTCCTCTCCTAAAACGGTCGCTATCTCAGCACGACTCAGCTTGGTGTAGTTGAAGATCCTCCATAGAATCTATGTAACAGGGCCCCAGCTGGTTCTGATGGGTGGGCTAATGGATGGCTATTGTAGGAGGGGCTGCACACAAATAGGCACATTCATGCATATACTGTGGCACTGTGAGCAAATACAAGAATACTGGCGTACCATCCATAAGGTCATGAGTGATGTACTGGGAGAGGCGGTCGGGCCAGAGACGCCCAGGTGCCTCCTACACATTTGGGGGGCCACCGACCTCACTGCCTATACAATGAACTGGGTCACGCTCGGATGCATGATTGCCAAGAGAAATATCGCTCAGCTTTGGGGCGCCCCGCATCCGCCCACTGTTCAAGCTTGGGAGAAAGACTTAGACTGGTGCATTCTAAGAGAGAAAACAGTATACGTGGCCAGGGGTTGCCCCCGCAAGTGCTCCAAGACTTGGTCGCCTTGGAACACATACCGGGGCGAGATATGTACCCCTCCTCGTGTAACTGATGATGATGATTCCCCTTCTCCGTGACTTCCAATGTAACTGAAGTGCTGTAATTTATGTGCTTGCTTTCACTGTAACCCTAAATTGATTCTGTGAATTTTGCACCAATATGTCGAGAATGCCTGCTGTGCCTTACTTTGGCTGCTCGTGCTGCCCTGTGTTTCATGGGGTAAGCGGGCTGATGGTAGGGTGGGCTGGCACCTCTATCACTATGACCCATACATTGAGAGAGAACTCCTTCCTCCTAGAGGACAACACTTCTTTGGGGCAACGGGAGGCTGCAAAACAATCCGCTACTCACATTTTTCTAGGGCTCTGTGATGGGGAGGGACAAAATCCATGTGCTGGGCTCCCAATCAAAAATGGACAAATACACAACATCCGCCTCTGAACCCGGTAGGTGAGTTACTGGTTGTGATTCCCCTCCCCCAGGCCCTCTGTGTCTCCAGATTGAGCACTAGATCTTGCAGGCCATACAGGTATCACAGGAAGCCCTCGATTCCAGAATTTGGTCGGTTGGTGTTGATGTTGCCTTGCTACAACAGGATCTCCGCAATGTGGTAGGGCAAGTAACGGAGGTGAAGGGTCGAGTTTCCACTCTTGAAGATGATTGATCCGACATGAAGACCAAGGTGACTGCTTTGCTCTAAACCATTGGCACCCTTGAGGCCAGGGCTGAAGACACTGAGAAACGTTCTCACTGGAGTAATCTTTGCGATATGGGCATCCCTGAGGGAGCTGAGACCCCCTCACCCTGTGACTTTTGTAAAGAACTGGCTCCATTCCTGGTTACCTGAGGAGTCACTGTCTCTGTGGTTTGTGGTAGAGCGGTAGCATTACTCGCTGGCACAGTGCCCTCCCCCAGGGGCCACTCCCCGACCCCTCATCCTCAAGATTCCGAACTTCTGTGACCGAGATGCTATCCTTCAGGAGGCTGGCACCTGTGGTAAGCTCTTTTGTAATTCATCTCACAGTATGATTTTCCCGAACTATAACAAAGCTACTCTAATGCAACGCAAATCCTTTGTTGCCGTGACAAAGATACACAGAGTGTTGTCTTTACAATATATGTGGCTATTTCCTATATGGCTACAGGTCATTCATGACTCCTGCTCCCATTATCGGACACTCTGAAAGCAGCTTGGGTGTGGGCCACTGAGAACAGAAACCTGAGTAGATATGAACCCGCCGGAGGATGCCTCCCAGTTGGAAAGAGTCCCTCATGCTCGACCTCCACCTGCTCTCAGACTCAAAATTGCCCCAAATCCAATGGCAAATGGGGTTGTCATGGAAGATTCCCTGACATCCTCTGACCCTGACCCAGTCGTGTCCCAGCTGGAGACTGAAAATCCCTTTTCTCCTCTGTTGTCCTCCGGGGAACCTTGGACAATGGATTTTGTGGCCCCCACTGATGTAGACCTTCTGTTGGACACAAACCAACTCCTTGACATGTTGTTTCCGGCTGATCATTGGTCTTTGACCCAGGGTGCTCTATTCACAATATGACATCTACATCCAGATCCTTCAAAACAGGAGGTTCACCTCAAATACCCCACTATGTTCCTTGTCTACGTTTATGGGAAATGTTGGATGACAGATGCTTCAGGGGTAGCAGCGTGGGGTGGGGGTTGTTGGGTACTGTTAAAATGGGGCTTATGTTTACTGTTTTGCCGTTTTTTTGCTCTGCAGCGTCCCAGGTGGCCAACTCAACTGCTATCTCTTACATACCTAGGCTAGCTCCCATATGGAGTTACATCTTATCTCATGGAACATTGATGATCTGCTAGACAGAATCAATGTGGTCCTTAAATCCTGATACACAAAACTTTCCCCTTGGTGGTCACTCAGGTTTTTCATGACCCGTTGGGTAGATATGTGGAGGTAACTGGAACACTGGAGTAAAAAAGCCATATAATCTGTTGATTATCTACTCCCCTCCTCAAACGCAGGTCCTAACACTTAATGACCTCCTGACCTTGATTCCCTACGTTCCATACATGGTGCTGCTTCTTGGAGGGACTTCAATGCTGTTGATAATCCTGATCTAGATGTCTCCAGTCCCATCACCCGACACTGCCGGGCTCTCTTCAAGTCTCTCACCTCCTAGGCTGATTCCCTCGGACTTTGCGATGCAGGGAGGATATGGAACCTAAAGGCATGCACATACACACACCTCGTCAGTCGTCATCCACCAAACATATGTCCCCTATTGTCTACCTTTTCCGCCCAGCTGTTGATATCACAAGCACAATATGGGCCGCAATGCTCCCCTGGAGTATCTCAGACCACTCTCCACTACTCAACTGAGTCGGAACCCCAAAGTGTCATAAACGTCCCATGTGGTTCTTGATGTATGAAGGATTAGTGGAACACTTATCTGAGGCACTAAGCACCTACTTTGAGACCAACATGGGAATGGTTTGGAACGGTGGCACAATTTGGGTGCAAGTAAACCGACGATGCGAGGAGTTGCTAAGGCCTACCTCAAACGTATAGCTCACACCAAACAGTGAAACATTGTTGACTTTGAAACTCACATACTGCAGTGTGAGACTGTGGTCTATCCAGACGCCCCTCAGTGTAGGGGTGCCACTTGTCAGAGTACCTACTAACACTGTGACAAGAATAGTGTGCTTCTATATTGACTAGTCAACAGGAATATTGGTTCAAGGCTTGTCCCCGCCCTTATAGATAACATGGGAATCCTAGTCACCTCAGCTAAGGACATTGGAGCCAGGTCTACAGATTACTATAGATGTCTCTATGCCCCTCAGCCGCTGGCCCCCAGCCCTGAACTTGCTCATCCATTACTATAGGATGTTTCTCTCCCTCGTCTGATACAGTTCCAACAATAAACACTTGAGGGACCAATTACTAAAGATGAGGTCGTAGAAGCCATCCGTGACTTAAAAACTGGGAAAGCTCCAGGCCGAGATGGCTTTCATCTTCAATATTACTCTAAATTGAGAGACATTGTGACCCACTACCTCATCTTCTTGGTTTCTACTTAGAAGCTGTGAAACAGTGTTCTTTTCCTCCGGAACCCAATCTCGCCACTATTGTTGTCATCCCCAGAACCTATCAACCATCATCAGATTACACATCCTATCGGCCCATTTTTATTCATTAATGCAGATAATAAAATATACGCTAACATTCTGGTGATCATGCTTCTGTCAGTCCTTGGTTCTGTGGTCCAACTAAGATCAATGAGGCTTCATGCCGGGCCATAGTACCAGACATTATATTCTGTGGTTGCAGGTGGCATTGGTTCATATGGGAGAGCTCTAGGAGGTGACTGCCCTGTTGCTTGTCGAATTTGAAAAAGCATTTAATACTGTTCACTGGGGTTATCTGGGATCTTTGCTGAGCCAGATGGGTTCTGGTTCATGATTTTGGGAAATAGCTAAATTGTAGTATTCCCACCCGAAGCCCCAGGTTATGGTCAATGGAGTTCTGTCCCATGAGTTTCTGGTTGGACATGGTACCTACCATCGATGTCCCTTATCTCCGCTCCTCTTCACTCTCGTTATTGTACACTTGGATCATTTGATCCATTGTGATGCTCAAATGCGGGGTTGGAGTTGGTGCAGTGCCATCAAGGATAGGATTGTATTATATGCAGATGATGTCCTACAGTTTTTTGAGTACTCAGCAATTTCCAGCCTGGGAGCCCTTGTGATCCTCTGCATCTTTGAGGATGCTTCGGGTCTCCGGGTTAACAGAAGGAGGTCGCTCCTCACCCCTAGGCAGGGTGATAGTGCGTCAGTTGAGTGGCGACCTGGCACTCCCATCCGTTGCTTCAGTTTTAAATATCCTGTGGTATAAGTCTCTACACTACTAGACCTCACACATGCTCAACCTCACTCCCCTCTTGAAGAGGACTAGAACTAGGCATGTAGCATGGCGAACCCTCCCACTTAATGTCCTAGGTTGGGTATCGTTGATAAAAATGATGATTTTGCCCGGTTTTTTCCACTCCAAATTCCTATTGTATGGTTCACTAAAGTTGCTGCATTGCTTCGGATCTTTATATGTAGGAGACGGCCTCCCCGTATCAGTCAAGCCAAATGTTATTTGGAATATGATGGTAGCATCAGAGTGGTAGATATTTGGTAGATATTTGTCTATATTATTGGGCCTCTCAATTATTCATTTTAAATGACTGGCTGGCGGGTGGCTGGGATGACCTGGCATATCAAGTGGAGCTCTCTAGCCTTAGTCTTGATGGGGTCATGCACCACTTGTATGGCCGTCAAATTCCTCTCAACCTTCCAGAGGTTACTCGCGTGGTCTTTTTTGCAAGAAGGACTGCACTACGATTCATGGCCTGAGGCGGAGGTTTGACCTTGCAGACTCCCCATTGGTGGGGACACTGGCTGGAGCAGGTGGCATGTCTAGAGGGATTTCGCCATTGGGACTCCATCGAAATCACTGTAAAGGGTGATGTGTGGTGGGAATCTAATAGTTACTCCGCCACTGAGCTCCAAGATCCGTTCACCCTTTCCCGCACTCAGTTCCACAAGTATCTACACCCAGCTCTTGTCTACATGATGTGCCAGAGTTTAGCCTCCTTGAGGCTCATTTGGTGATGGGGAAGTTAAGAAAGGGGGTATCTCCCAGCTATACCGCACCCTTGTGTGTAACCCCATGGAGACACTAGACCCACTAAAACAGAAATGGGGGGTTAGGTGGAAGAGCTGGAGGAGGTTAAATGGCGAGAGGCCTGCATGCCCCCTAGGGTGCTGGCTATCTTTGTGCGGCTTTGCCTGGTCCAGTTACACTACCACCACCAAGCCTACATGATTCCCCACTGGTTGGGAAATGCCAGTACCTTTCTGACCCAAAATGTGCTCATTGTCAATCCTCAGTCGCAGACTTTCAACACATGATCTGGCAGTGTACTGTGATTGCCCGCTACTGGACATGTATAGGTACTGCCTTCTCAGCAGTTCTAGGCATTTCAGTTGCATTGACCCCATAGCTGGCCCTGTTGGGGATAATAGATGATTTTGGGGATACTAGAGGAGACAGGGCTCTTGTGGGATTGCCAACGGTGGTGGCCAAATGGGGCATTACACGATCCAGGAACCAACTACATCCACCGACACTGAAAGTGTGGTGTGCGGGCATGGATTGGTGTGTTAAACAAGAGGAACTGGTCTATGTGGCCCCAGTATGCCTCCAGAAATTTATTAAGATATGGGAGAAATGGTGGGACTGCTACCTACCGTCAAATTCCACATTGGGATTGATGCCTTGATTTTTTGTCTGATAACTGTGCTTGACTGCAGGTGGGGGCTGGGGGGGGCAAAGGTGAGACAATGGAGCAGTGGTTGTATTTTTGTTGTATTCAGACTTTTAGTCATCAAAACCAATAGAATTTGTTTATAAAGAATAAACGTCTCCTCTGGGTCAGGCACCCTATGCCTGAAACAGTGCTTGCACATTATCTAGACCTGGATATCCAGAACATCCTACAAGCTTAACCCAGCCAAGACAGAATTCCAAACAAGATACAGTACAAACCTGCTCAATGACATTCTCCAAGACAGCTTTGAAACCCAACTTTCACTAAACTCACCCTCAAGGAACATAGTGGCAAAATAAAAAAACAAAGGCTGATCTGGTACCAGCTCTCTCTTCTGAAGAAAGTGAAACTGTTTCTTCCAGAAAGCGACTTCAGAACTGCTGTCTCCATGGTCTCTCAGACTCCACACTGGCACCCATTAGGGACATCTTACACTCTGCGCATATCTCATCCAGGGCCTGAAGAAATATGCATACATCACCCCTAACCTGATGGAACTCCCTTACCTCCCTTTGGTGGCCCACACCATTTTCAAGACCAGCTGCATCATCTACAAAGCCATCATGAAGAGTATCCCTGCTTATCTTTTGGAAAAGCTCTCCATCTCTGGGGGTTCATGGCAGACATGTAACCAAGACACCATCAGACTGCAGACTAAGACTTGGAAAAAAGAAAAACTAAAAGACAGCAGGCCTCTTCCATCAATGCAATCAGTATCAGGAAAAAACATATCCATCAGGACTGCCCCAAAGCTGCTACAAATTAAGAAGGAGTTGAAGGTTCACCTCTTTAAAGAATACCACATCACAATGCTTTAATACTTTAATTCAACCATAGGCCATAAAAGCTGTACAATAAAACAGAGAATAAAACACATTGCATTATCCTCAATGGTTTGCAATTCATTAGCCTTGGTAGTCGTCCACCACACAATAAAGATCAAGGTACACACAATACATCCCTATTTTGCTAATTACTCTAAGATAGAAACAGACCGCATGAGTTATAGAAAAAAAACTAACATAGTCCGACATGTCTAATAGTGGAAACTGTGCATATTCTTAATTCAACGCAGCTATAGTGATATCAAGTAGTTCGGTGTTATTTCACTACTGTATGTATAAAAAGTTAAATAAAAAATACATACATCTGCAAACATGATAAAAACATTAAAATCATAAAGTGCATGGGCGACAGATCAAGCATTTTTAAACAAATGGTAATTCAGAAATAACATTGTTATTGCATGCCACGGGGCGGTAGAACTTTCAGCCTCGGAGCAGATTATCAGACAATTTGCCAGGTTTAGGTGATCTTATTCTCCAGGGACAAAGAAGGTATCTTGCGGTGACAAAAACGAAATGCTCCGAGGTATCACACCTCATGAGCCGATAATGGATGATGCCTAGCAGTCTACAAACCGGGGCTATCAGTCTCTTTCTTGGAATCACATATCCTGGGCAGAAACATTGTCTCGGACCATGTACAGTGCTCTTCTGCCTTTTTAACTACGTTTGTGCTATAGAAATAGCATTTAAATGCCTCCATACAAACATTTCTACACCAGTCCTTGTTTACGCAGCTTTCGTTTTTTCACCGTTTTTCATTTTTATGTGGTCACACTTTTTAGGCAGCACGAGCATATTTCCTTGCAGGACATCATTTACTTCATTTTTAAAAATGCTGAAGAAGCAGGCACAATGAAAGAAAGAGCAAGGAAGTGCACCAGGAGGCAAATATGCTAGGGGCTGAGTCGACTTGGCATTAGCAGTACATTCTAAAACTTTCCACTGGGCAGAGAGTCAAATTAAAGGTGTAGGATGAGTAGTAAGATCACCCAGGAATTATTGTTTAGATGTTAGCCAGTGGGGTGATTCCCTAACAGGGACCCAAAAGGTACCTTTTGGCTGAAGGCTTTTAGCATTGGGGCAACAAAATATTTAACTAGTACACCACCATATGGCCATATTGCAAGTATACCCTGGCCTATGTGTTTTTTATCCACCAAACAACCAACATGGGCAACATGGGATCCGGTTCATGAGCAACTATCATCCAGGCAGAGAGAGGCATTTGTTTCTCATCCAGCCCAGGGGTCCATGGAGGGTCTCATTCCATTGTGAATCATATCAGACATGCCAGGGCCATTTGTTTATACGATGAAGTGGTCACCTTAGCATCCTGTCCTTTAAGGATGTGCATCAGCCTTACAGGGCTCTGTATTCGTTAATCAAATGCAGCAGGGCATGTTAGTCCTAGATTTGCACCACAGGTGACACACAGAGAAGAAGAACGTTTCTACTCAGTACAGACCACTTTCTGGCCAGGATGTTACTGCTGCTCTCATAAATGGCAGCTAATTATCAATCTCCGAGGGATGAAAGGCATCAGCCATAGCAGGAAACAGACATGTGACCATTGGGTTACACAAAACATGAGGAATGAGTGCTTAATGTGCTGAGCTATCTTAGCCTACGAAGTACGACTTACCTTACTATAGATGCATGCACCTCATGGCGGGCTTGGCCCTAGTAAGCTGAATAATTTTACTACTCAGACCTGCAGCTGGGGTGGACGAATGCGGTTCTTGGGGTTTGAAAAATGTTTTTTTTCAATCAATTTTACGGTTCTTGGTGGCTCATTAAGACCCCCTTGCATGTGTTAATTATTCGTTTTTCATTTCCCAAACAGATACTCTAGATTTTCCAGTGAGTAAACATAAAATGACAACGGCGGCTGGATAATATATGTACATTTCCCACCAATTTACGAAAGTGCGCATTTTTTGTTTGTTTGTTTTTTGAACTCAGTCGAGCACGCATTATTTTGGAACAAGTGTTGCTGTGCATGGCTCTTTTTCAGCGACACAGATATGGTATCTTAAAGCAACACACTGACCATGCAATTACCGCTGCGTCCTGTGGTGTGCTACAAATGCCACTGTCAATTTGTTTGAAGGATTATCTTTCCAAATATGTCTTGAAGATCTAGCCTCTGACCTGTGCACCATGACCCCTAGATTTATTTTCCATTATCGTAATGGCAGGGGGTGTTTCAGAATGTCATTGCTGATGAGTTTGGAAAATGGCATCTTCTCTCTTGTGAGTGTTCTATCATTTCAGATGGAAAGATTTAGTTGGTTTTCTCAGTCTTCTATTGCCGATTGACTCTTTTAATCATGCTCTCTGCACAGAGCACCCGACGATCTGTCTTTCAATGAGTTTGGGGATTTAAACTGAGAGAGGTATTCAACTTTGTGGAGGGGTGCATCGCACTCCAGCTCCATAACAGTTATATTTATATCGGCTGTAGCGTGATCTGCTTAACGTTTATTAGATTGTCTTACAGTGCACCAATGTAAAAAAAATCAATTAGAACAAAAAAATCAAAGGAGCGGCAGAAGTGACACTAGCAGCGGCAGTGACATCCCCTTCCCGATTGACATCACAAGGTTGTTGACACCAATACCATCCCAAAGAAGGGAGTCACACCTTTGACCTTGACTATATTAGAGGAATTGGATAAAACAATCTTACGATGAGAGTACAACAAAAATAACGTAAAAGTCTCACAGGAGTGGATAAAATGCAAGCCTACAAGTCACAAGAGGGAGGATAGCATCACAGTTGCAACTTCTGGTGAGACCAGAATGATACATCACTAGAATATCATAGGAAGGATATAGAATGCCAAAATATCATCTATTCACCTTGAAGATATAATGTCATCAAGGTACAAATATATGGAGTTAAGCATTTTTTTCTCCATGTAATTTGTCTTGCATTTCACAGTGTACACAGAACAGCTCCATGTCATATAATTTCCAGAAAAAAGTATAAGAACTCTCCCCAACTCCCCCTTGCTCTCAACTGCTCTCTCAGTACAGTATCACTTTATTCAGCACACCTATAGCATACACGATTTACTACAATGTCCAGTTAGGACCAGGTGGTACAATCCTGCAAAGTTACTCAACTACGATTTCCCTCCAAGGCCACTTGCCAGCCATACACAACGAGTTCCTAGGTCAGCTGTTTCACAACTACTTCACAATCATTCATTCAGTCATTGCCATTCAATATCAGTGCATCCCCTCCGCTTCCAGGAGACTGCGAGTCTGCAGGATCTTTTAGTGGTTTCAACATAGTCACCCATGCCCTTAGGTCATCCTCCATGTTCTCATCCTGCCTTGTTTGTTTCATAAATACTTCCTTGGCCAACAGTCCATTCCAAAACGTCTTTCAACCACTCCCGACATTGGGGGGCTCCCTGGCTAACCACTTAATGGATATACACAACTTTGACAGCACCAGACCCAGGAGCAAAAATGTCATGCTTAGTTTCCTACCCTGTGTAGGTGGGATCAGGCCCAGCAGCATCAACCCAACATCCCGTTGTAGGTTCCACCCTGTGGCCACATTCAGTTTCTCTGTGATCTCCCTCCAATAGGCACTGAGGAAGCCACACGCAGACAGCAACATGCAAGAAGTCTGGCTCTCCCAACCCACAAAGTGGGCAAAATTCTTCTCTCGAGGGTTATATTAGATGTAGCTTTTGGGGAAGAGACATACCTGTTGAATATATGTGTGCTGTATAAGCAGCTCCAGTGGGAAAGAGAGCTTAGCATATTGGAGCCCAAACATTTCCATTGCTTCATGTATCGTAATAAATGTGCCCTCTCTATATAGGTCTCCAATTGTGTTACACCCACCCATCTCCCATCAGCCCATTGCCATGGTGGCAGTCATTAGCACAAATGTCCTGAGCGCCCAGATCTGAAAACCAGGTGAATATGGGGCCCTCCCAATCACGCTCTTCACTGCCCATTCCCATTGTCTACTTGTGAGATACACTCCATAAGGCGTCTCATCAGTCACCCCAGCCCCGGTCATCAACAACCTGGCAACTCCTCCATAGTGCATGATCCTCCTAGCAGCTGTTTTTCCCAAATATCCTCTTGATCCAGCCAGTGGACTGCATGCTGCAGATCAGCCAACATTTAGTATGCCTCCATGTCTGGTAGTTTCAACCCCCCACTGGACCAGGGCCTCCTGAGGGTGAGAAGACCCACCCACACTTGCTTCCCGGCCCACGTTAACAAGCTTTGTCCACAAAGAAATTGTGGGGAAACTTGTGTAGTGATCTGTGCAGTGTGTATAGACAGTGCAGCAGCATTACCATTTTAATCAGGGTAACCCTGCCCATTAGTGACAAAAAATCAGTGTCTTCCAAAAATGGATAGAGGAACTAATATTCAGGTTGACCAGCTCTGCTTCCGTTTGCGCTACCCTGATTCCCAGATAACAGACCTTCCCCACTTCCCAAGGCAGGCAAATGGATGGCAGATGCCCCTACTCCTTGTCCGTCAGCGTTCCCAACAGGAAAAACGCAGACATGGCGTGATTTACATTCAGCCCGAAGTGTCACAGAACTCCTGTAACGTCTCCAAAAGGATGGACACAGAAAACTCTGGTTGCCTGAGATAGACCAATGCATCATCAGCATATAGCGATTTTACATGCCGACATTCTCCTACCTAATTAACCCAGGGCTCCATCACCAGCCTCATTGTACTCGCAATGGGCTCCATCGCCAATGTGAATAGGACCGGTAAGAGCCCTGCTTGGTCCCTCTTTGTAGCTAGAACCTAACAGATACCATCCCTCCATCTGTCCTGACTCTTGCTGCAAACCCGGCTAAATCAGCCTCACCCACCCAAAAGTTTTGGGACCTAGTCGCACTGCAGCCAAGGCCATCCACAGGTCTTCCTCAAGCTCAATTTTTTGAATAATCTAATTAGGTTTAACAGTTTTAACATACACAGTGTAACTGATCAAGACCTAGAATCATGCTAAGGATATCCTTGCTATCATCAGTCATGGTATACACCCATCCAATCAAATTCCCGGCCATTCTTTAAAGCTTTATACACCTATCACTTAAAGCAGTTCTGTCTCCTTATTGACTAAACATGCTGTATATAAGTCCACATACACACATATCTATACATGCCATTTGTATATCTGTGTTTATCTGGACTATACATCTTATAATCATTGACATTGACCTGCTGGCCATAATGTCTTGCAGAACTAAGCCTTCGTGCTGGGCCATTCTACATAGGTGAGAGCTGAAGGGTACATTAGAGAAGTTTTGCCCCCTTCTGTTTTTAATAGGTGAACTTGTGAGCTGTAGTGATTGAGTTAGAGCTCAGAAAATGTTTAATTGCTTTTGCACCCCGACTGTAATAGTGAGTAGACAACCCATGATTTAACAAATTAGCTATATGCAAAGTGGCTTCTTCATGACCTGATGTCACTCTCAGATCTCCTCAGCCACTGAATAATGCTCTGTTTCATGTGCGATCCTAAACAGGAGAAGCCCAAACGTACTCACTTTAAACAAAGAGCATCTTAGAAAGGGGCACAAACATAGAGTCTTTCATTCTGTGTACCACAAGAATGAAGAAACACCCACGAGTGAAGGCCTTAATGGGCAGCTACACCTGTTTAAGAAGGCCATGAAAATGACATTTTCTTGTGATATGACTGATGTGTTTTTAATGAGTGCTTGAATGACTGTCTCTTGTCTATATGTACTAGAGATACCAATTGTGAGAAAGTGAATGATTAGTTGGGGTGTATGGTAGTACACAACTAATAATAATGGCTCTATTCTTGTTAGGTCCAGCAAAGGTTTTTATTAATTTAAACCTGAGCTCAACCCCTGGCAGCTGTGGAACAGAGCAAGCAAGGATTAATTTAAGAAAACATTTAGAAATACCAAAACAATTAAAAAGTCAACAACACAACCAAATAAAAGTTTCACTCCAATTTATAAAAATAGAGAATATTTTAATGAACAAAATAACAGCAAAGCAACAAAAATCCAATAAGGGGAAGCTGAGATATTTATTTTAGAATTTGAAAAAAATAGCACCAAAACAACGCCAATCGCAGGGCAAGTGGTCCTGCTAGACCAAAACAAGAATAACGTTCATGGCCAACTGGAATGGAGCACTGGTTGGATATGAGGACCAGGTAGGTTGGTC
The DNA here is from genome assembly GCF_964204655.1 of Triturus cristatus. NCBI lineage: Eukaryota > Metazoa > Chordata > Amphibia > Caudata > Salamandridae > Triturus > Triturus cristatus. Next base: position 909,860,224 of record NC_140592.1, read on the forward strand.
AAAGAGTTACTTTTGCACATATAAAATGTCCAAGAAGTACGAGTCTTCAGCTGGCAAGGCTGTAAACTGTATCTAAAGATGGGCTCATTGACGACAGGTTGATGGAGGACATATTCTCGGTTACGCCATTGATGAAAGTGAGAATTGATCTGATTGGGAAAAGTCCAGCGTTCTCACCCAGGAAGTCATTTATGTTGATTAGATAGTGCATCAGGCCCAGTGAAGCTTTCTGCCTTCAGACTTAAACTCTTTTCTGGAAGTCAGATTTCTTCAATGAGGCACGGCCGCAAGCTGTAGCCAAAGAGGGTACAACATCATTGGTTGCCGGTCGGTGCCAGCAGAAGCTGTGGTGGAATCAGGCCCACCAATGATGCATCTTCATTGGATCAGCTAACAGGTTGGTCATGGTCTCACAACTGTTCTCCAGGCACAAGGTTAGGAAGAAGTTTTTAAGTCCCAGACTTTTAGGTTTAGGCAGGAGGAGTAGAATCTGACACCAGCCAAGGGCTCCAGGACCTCATGAACAGTACTTGAGGGTTAGGACTCACTCCACAGAAGCCACCAACAGGATCCAGCGATACCAAAGGGGATGATGGACGGAGCGTTAGAGCAAATCAAACACTCACCCCCAGTCAACTGATCTGGGTTTAATCCATCATCATTCTTTAGCTCACTCCACCACCCCAGTTCAGACATGGCCATATGCAAATCAGTCTGACCCTGTGCCTCATGGGAACAGTCCAGCCCGAACTGCCAAGCCATGTCTTCCCTGGACCGGAAACAAGCATCCTGGGACCGGTTTCGGGTTCATAACCCTCGTCAGCCAGGCTATCTTGAATCCAGTGGCAAAGTGAGCAAGGGACCCACGTCTGGGCATGCCCTGCCAACTTAGGGCGAACATAGCGATACCAAAGGGGATGATGGACGGAGCGTTAGAGCAAATCAAACACTCACCCCCAGTCAACTGATCTGGGTTTAATCCATCATCATTCTTTAGCTCACTCCACCACCCCAGTTCAGACATGGCCATATGCAAATCAGTCTGACCCTGTGCCTCATGGGAACAGTCCAGCCCGAACTGCCAAGCCATGTCTTCCCTGGACCGGAAACAAGCATCCTGGGACCGGTTTCGGGTTCATAACCCTCGTCAGCCAGGCTATCTTGAATCCAGTGGCAAAGTGAGCAAGGGACCCACGTCTGGGCATGCCCTGCCAACTTAGGGCGAACATAGCGATACCAAAGGGGATGATGGACGGAGCGTTAGAGCAAATCAAACACTCACCCCCAGTCAACTGATCTGGGTTTAATCCATCATCATTCTTTAGCTCACTCCACCACCCCAGTTCAGACATGGCCATATGCAAATCAGTCTGACCCTGTGCCTCATGGGAACAGTCCAGCCCGAACTGCCAAGCCATGTCTTCCCTGGACCGGAAACAAGCATCCTGGGACCGGTTTCGGGTTCATAACCCTCGTCAGCCAGGCTATCTTGAATCCAGTGGCAAAGTGAGCATGGGACCCACGTCTGGGCATGTCCTGCCAACTTAGGGCGACCATAGCGATACCAAAGGGGATGATGGACGGAGCGTTAGAGCAAATCAAACACTCACCCCCAGTCAACTGATCTGGGTTTAATCCATCATCATTCTTTAGCTCACTCCACCACCCCAGTTCAGACATGGCCATATGCAAATCAGTCTGAACCTGTGCCTCATGGGAACAGTCCAGCCCGAACTGCCAAGCCATGTCTTCCCTGGACCGGAAACAAGCATCCTGGGACCGGTTTCGGGTTCATAACCCTCGTCAGCCAGGCTATCTTGAATCCAGTTGCAAAGTGAGCAAGGGACCCACGTCTGGGCATGCCCTGCCAACTTAGGGCGAACATAGCGATACCAAAGGGGATGATGGACGGAGCGTTAGAACAAATCAAACACTCACCCCCAGTCAACTGATCTGGGTTTAATCCATCATCATTCTTTAGCTCACTCCACCACCCCAGTTCAGACATGGACGGAGCATCAGACATGGCTTGGCAGTTCGGGCTGGACTGTTCCCATGAGGCACAGGGTCAGACTGATTTGCATATGGCCATGTCTGAACTGGGGTGGCAGAGTGGGCTAAAGAACGGTGATGGATCAAACCCAGATCTGTTGACTGGGTGTGAGTGTTTGATTGGTTCTGATGCTCCGTCCATCACCACCCCCTTTTGTACTGCTTTGTTCGCCATAAGTTGGCAGGGTATGCTCAGACGTGAGTCCCTTGCTCACTTTGCCACTGGATTCAAGCAAGCCTGGCTGAAGACGGCTGAAATGCCAGAAACCGGTCCTAGGAAGCTTGTTTCCGGTCCAGGGAAGGCATGGCTTGGCAGTTCGGGCTGGACTGTTCCCATGAGGCACAGGGTCAGACTGATTTGCATATGGCCATGTCTGAACTGGGGTGGCAGAGTGGGCTAAAGAACGGTGATGGATCAAACCCAGATCTGTTGAGTGGGTGTGAGTGTTTGATTGGTTCTGATGCTCCGTCCATCACCACCCCCTTTTGTACTTCTTTGTTCGCCATAAGTTGGCAGGGTAGGCTCAGACGTGAGTCCCTTGCTCACTTTGCCACTGGATTCAAGCAAGCCTGGCTGAAGACGGCTGAAATGCCAGAAACCGGTCCTAGGAAGCTTGTTTCCGGTCCAGGGAAGGCATGGCTTGGCAGTTCGGGCTGGACTGTTCCCATGAGGCACAGGGTCAGACTGATTTGCATATGGCCATGTCTGAACTGGGGTGGCAGAGTGGGCTAAAGAACGGTGATGGATCAAACCCAGATCTGTTGACTGGGTGTGAGTGTTTGATTGGTTCTGATGCTCCGTCCATCACCACCCCCTTTTGTACTGCTTTGTTCGCCATAAGTTGGCAGGGTATGCTCAGACGTGAGTCCCTTGCTCACTTTGCCACTGGATTCAAGCAAGCCTGGCTGAAGACGGCTGGAATGCCAGAAACCGGTCCTAGGAAGCTTGTTTCCGGTCCAGGGAAGGCATGGCTTGGCAGTTCGGGCTGGACTGTTCCCATGAGGCACAGGGTCAGACTGATTTGCATATGGCCATGTCTGAACTGGGGCGGCAGAGTGGGCTAAAGAACGGTGATGGATCAAACCCAGATCTGTTGACTGGGTGTGAGTGTTTGATTGGTTCTGATGCTCCGTCCATCACCACCCCCTTTTGTACTGCTTTGTTCGCCATAAGTTGGCAGGGTATGCTCAGACGTGAGTCCCTTGCTCACTTTGCCACTGGATTCAAGCAAGCCTGGCTGAAGACGGCTGAAATGCCAGAAACCGGTCCTAGGAAGCTTGTTTCCGGTCCAGGGAAGGCATGGCTTGGCAGTTCTGGCTGGACTGTTCCCATGAGGCACAGGGTCAGACTGATTTGCATATGGCCATGTCTGAACTGGGGCGGCAGAGTGGGCTAAAGAACGGTGATGGATCAAACCCAGATCTGTTGACTGGGTGTGAGTGTTTGATTGGTTCTGATGCTCCGTCCATCACCACCCCCTTTTGTACTGCTTTGTTCGCCATAAGTTGGCAGGGTATGCTCAGACGTGAGTCCCTTGCTCACTTTGCCACTGGATTCAAGCAAGCCTGGCTGAAGACGGCTGAAATGCCAGAAACCGGTCCTAGGAAGCTTGTTTCCGGTCCAGGGAAGGCATGGCTTGGCAGTTCGGGCTGGACTGTTCCCATGAGGCACAGGGTCAGACTGATTTGCATATGGCCATGTCTAAACTGGGGTGGCAGAGTGGGCTAAAGAACGGTGATGGATCAAACCCAGATCTGTTGACTGGGTGTGAGTGTTTGATTGGTTCTGATGCTCCGTCCATCACCACCCCCTTTTGTACTGCTTTGTTCGCCATAAGTTGGCAGGGTATGCTCAGACGTGAGTCCCTTGCTCACTTTGCCACTGGATTCAAGCAAGCCTGGCTGAAGACGGCTGAAATGCCAGAAACCGGTCCTAGGAAGCTTGTTTCCGGTCCAGGGAAGGCATGGCTTGGCAGTTCTGGCTGGACTGTTCCCATGAGGCACAGGGTCAGACTGATTTGCATATGGCCATGTCTGAACTGGGGTGGCAGAGTGGGCTAAAGAACGGTGATGGATCAAACCCAGATCTGTTGACTGGGTGTGAGTGTTTGATTGGTTCTGATGCTCCGTCCATCACCACCCCCTTTTGTACTGCTTTGTTCGCCATAAGTTGGCAGGGTATGCTCAGACGTGAGTCCCTTGCTCACTTTGCCACTGGATTCAAGCAAGCCTGGCTGAAGACGGCTGAAATGCCAGAAACCGGTTCTAGGAAGCTTGTTTCCGGTCCAGGGAAGGCATGGCTTGGCAGTTCGGGTTGGACTGTTCCCATGAGGCACAGGGTCAGACTGATTTGCATATGGCCATGTCTGAACTGGGGTGGCAGAGTGGGCTAAAGAACGGTGATGGATCAAACCCAGATCTGTTGACTGGGTGTGAGTTATTGATTGGTTCTGATGCTCCGTCCATCACCACCCCCTTTTGTACTGCTTTGTTCGCCATAAGTTGGCAGGGTATGCTCAGACGTGAGTCCCTTGCTCACTTTGCCACTGGATTCAAGCAAGCCTGGCTGAAGACGGCTGAAATGCCAGAAACCGGTCCTAGGAAGCTTGTTTCCGGTCCAGGGAAGGCATGGCTTGGCAGTTCGGGCTGGACTGTTCCCATGAGGCACAGGGTCAGACTGATTTGCATATGGCCATGTCTGAACTGGGGTGGCAGAGTGGGCTAAAGAACGGTGATGGATCAAACCCAGATCTGTTGACTGGGTGTGAGTGTTTGATTGGTTCTGATGCTCCGTCCATCACCACCCCCTTTTGTACTGCTTTGTTCGCCATAAGTTGGCAGGGTATGCTCAGACGTGAGTCCCTTGCTCACTTTGCCACTGGATTCAAGCAAGCCTGGCTGAAGACGGCTGAAATGCCAGAAACCGGTCTTAGGAAGCTTGTTTCCGGTCCAGGGAAGGCATGGCTGGGCAGTTCTGGCTGGACTGTTCCCATGAGGCACAGGGTCAGACTGAATTGCATATGGCCATGTCTGAACTGGGGTGGCAGAGTGGGCTAAAGAACGGTGATGGATCAAACCCAGATCTGTTGACTGGGTGTGAGTGTTTGATTGGTTCTGATGCTCCATCCATCACCACCCCCTTTTGTACTGCTTTGTTCGCCATAAGTTGGCAGGGTATGCTCAGACGTGAGTCCCTTGCTCACTTTGCCACTGGATTCAAGCAAGCCTGGCTGAAGACGGCTGAAATGCCAGAAACCGGTCCTAGGAAGCTTGTTTCCGGTCCAGGGAACACATGGCTTGGCAGTTCGGGCTGGACTGTTCCCATGAGGCACAGGGTCAGACTGATTTGCATATGGCCATGTCTGAACTGGGGTGGCAGAGTGGGCTAAAGAACGGGGATGGATTAAACCCAGATCAGTTGACTGGGGGTGAGTGCTTGCAATGTTCAACACTCCGTCCATCATTTCCTTTGGTTTTTGCTTTGTTCGCCATAAGTTGGCAGGGTATGCTCAGACGTGAGTCCCTTGCTCACTTTGCCACTGGATTCAAGCAAGCCTGGCTGAAGACGGCTGAAATGCCAGAAACCGGTCCTAGGAAGCTTGTTTCCGGTCCAGGGAACACATGGCTTGGCAGTTCGGGCTGGACTGTTCCCATGAGGCACAGGGTCAGACTGATTTGCATATGGCCATGTCTGAACTGGGGTGGCAGAGTGGGCTAAAGAACGGTGATGGATCAAACCCAGATCTGTTGACTGGGTGTGAGTGTTTGATTGGTTCTGATGCTCCGTCCATCACCACCCCCTTTTGTACTGCTTTGTTCGCCATAAGTTGGCAGGGTATGCTCAGACGTGAGTCCCTTGCTCACTTTGCCACTGGATTCAAGCAAGCCTGGCTGAAGACGGCTGAAATGCCAGAAACCGGTCCTAGGAAGCTTGTTTCCGGTCCAGGGAAGGCATGGCTTGGCAGTTCTGGCTGGACTGTTCCCATGAGGCACAGGGTCAGACTGATTTGCATATGGCCATGTCTGAACTGGGGTGGCAGAGTGGGCTAAAGAACGGTGATGGATCAAACCCAGATCTGTTGACTGGGTGTGAGTGTTTGATTGGTTCTGATGCTCCGTCCATCACCACCCCCTTTTGTACTGCTTTGTTCGCCATAAGTTGGCAGGGTATGCTCAGACGTGAGTCCCTTGCTCACTTTGCCACTGGATTCAAGCAAGCCTGGCTGAAGACGGCTGAAATGCCAGAAACCGGTTCTAGGAAGCTTGTTTCCGGTCCAGGGAAGGCATGGCTTGGCAGTTCGGGTTGGACTGTTCCCATGAGGCACAGGGTCAGACTGATTTGCATATGGCCATGTCTGAACTGGGGTGGCAGAGTGGGCTAAAGAACGGTGATGGATCAAACCCAGATCTGTTGACTGGGTGTGAGTTATTGATTGGTTCTGATGCTCCGTCCATCACCACCCCCTTTTGTACTGCTTTGTTCGCCATAAGTTGGCAGGGTATGCTCAGACGTGAGTCCCTTGCTCACTTTGCCACTGGATTCAAGCAAGCCTGGCTGAAGACGGCTGAAATGCCAGAAACCGGTCCTAGGAAGCTTGTTTCCGGTCCAGGGAAGGCATGGCTTGGCAGTTCGGGCTGGACTGTTCCCATGAGGCACAGGGTCAGACTGATTTGCATATGGCCATGTCTGAACTGGGGTGGCAGAGTGGGCTAAAGAACGGTGATGGATCAAACCCAGATCTGTTGACTGGGTGTGAGTGTTTGATTGGTTCTGATGCTCCGTCCATCACCACCCCCTTTTGTACTGCTTTGTTCGCCATAAGTTGGCAGGGTATGCTCAGACGTGAGTCCCTTGCTCACTTTGCCACTGGATTCAAGCAAGCCTGGCTGAAGACGGCTGAAATGCCAGAAACCGGTCTTAGGAAGCTTGTTTCCGGTCCAGGGAAGGCATGGCTGGGCAGTTCTGGCTGGACTGTTCCCATGAGGCACAGGGTCAGACTGAATTGCATATGGCCATGTCTGAACTGGGGTGGCAGAGTGGGCTAAAGAACGGTGATGGATCAAACCCAGATCTGTTGACTGGGTGTGAGTGTTTGATTGGTTCTGATGCTCCGTCCATCACCACCCCCTTTTGTACTGCTTTGTTCGCCATAAGTTGGCAGGGTATGCTCAGACGTGAGTCCCTTGCTCACTTTGCCACTGGATTCAAGCAAGCCTGGCTGAAGACGGCTGAAATGCCAGAAACCGGTCCTAGGAAGCTTGTTTCCGGTCCAGGGAAGGCATGGCTTGGCAGTTCGGGCTGGACTGTTCCCATGAGGCACAGGGTCAGACTGATTTGCATATGGCCATGTCTGAACTGGGGTGGCAGAGTGGGCTAAAGAACGGTGATGGATCAAACCCAGATCTGTTGACTGGGTGTGAGTGTTTGATTGGTTCTGATGCTCCGTCCATCACCACCCCCTTTTGTACTGCTTTGTTCGCCATAAGTTGGCAGGGTATGCTCAGACGTGAGTCCCTTGCTCACTTTGCCACTGGATTCAAGCAAGCCTGGCTGAAGACGGCTGAAATGCCAGAAACCGGTCCTAGGAAGCTTGTTTCCGGTCCAGGGAAGGCATGGCTTGGCAGTTCGGGCTGGACTGTTCCCATGAGGCACAGGGTCAGACTGATTTGCATATGGCCATGTCTGAACTGGGGTGGCAGAGTGGGCTAAAGAACGGTGATGGATCAAACCCAGATCTGTTGACTGGGTGTGAGTGTTTGATTAGTTCTGATGCTCCGTCCATCACCACCCCCTATTGTACTGCTTTGTTCGCCATAAGTTGGCAGGGTATGCTCAGACGTGAGTCCCTTGCTCACTTTGCCACTGGATTCAAGCAAGCCTGGCTGAAGACGGCTGAAATGCCAGAAACCGGTCCTAGGAAGCTTGTTTCCGGTCCAGGGAAGGCATGGCTTGGCAGTTCGGGCTGGACTGTTCCCATGAGGCACAGGGTCAGACTGATTTGCATATGGCCATGTCTGAACTGGGGTGGCAGAGTGGGCTAAAGAACGGTGATGGATCAAACCCAGATCTGTTGACTGGGTGTGAGTGTTTGATTGGTTCTGATGCTCCGTCCATCACCACCCCCTTTTGTACTGCTTTGTTCGCCATAAGTTGGCAGGGTATGCTCAGACGTGAGTCCCTTGCTCACTTTGCCACTGGATTCAAGCAAGCCTGGCTGAAGACGGCTGAAATACCAGAAACCGGTCCTAGGAAGCTTGTTTCCGGTCCAGGGAAGGCATGGCTTGGCAGTTCGGGCTGGACTGTTCCCATGAGGCACAGGGTCAGACTGATTTGCATATGGCCATGTCTGAACTGGGGTGGCAGAGTGGGCTAAAGAAAGGTGATGGATCAAACCCAGATCTGTTGACCGGGTGTGAGTGTTTGATTGGTTCTGATGCTCCGTCCATCACCACCCCCTTTTGTACTGCTTTGTTCGCCATAAGTTGGCAGGGTATGCTCAGACGTGAGTCCCTTGCTCACTTTGCCACTGGATTCAAGCAAGCCTGGCTGAAGACGGCTGAAATGCCAGAAACCGGTCCTAGGAAGCTTGTTTCCGGTCCAGGGAAGGCATGGCTTGGCAGTTCGGGCTGGACTGTTCCCATGAGGCACAGGGTCAGACTGATTTGCATATGGCCATGTCTGAACTGGGGTGGCAGAGTGGGCTAAAGAACGGTGATGGATCAAACCCAGATCTGTTGACTGGGTGTGAGTGTTTGATTGGTTCTGATGCTCCGTCCATCACCACCCCCTTTTGTACTGCTTTGTTCGCCATAAGTTGGCAGGGTATGCTCAGACGTGAGTCCCTTGCTCACTTTGCCACTGGATTCAAGCAAGCCTGGCTGAAGACGGCTGAAATGCCAGAAACCGGTCCTAGGAAGCTTGTTTCCGGTCCAGGGAAGGCATGGCTTGGCAGTTCGGGCTGGACTGTTCCCATGAGGCACAGGGTCAGACTGATTTGCATATGGCCATGTCTGAACTGGGGTGGCAAGGTGGGCTAATGAACGGTGATGGATCAAACCCAGATCTGTTGACTGGGTGTGAGTGTTTGATTGGTTCTGATGCTCCGTCCATCACCACCCCCTTTTGTACTGCTTTGTTCGCCATAAGTTGGCAGGGTATGCTCAGACGTGAGTCCCTTGCTCACTTTGCCACTGGATTCAAGCAAGCCTGGCTGAAGACGGCTGAAATGCCAGAAACCGGTCCTAGGAAGCTTGTTTCCGGTCCAGGGAAGGCATGGCTTGGCAGTTCGGGCTGGACTGTTCCCATGAGGCACAGGGTCAGACTGATTTGCATATGGCCATGTCTGAACTGGGGTGGCAGAGTGGGCTAATGAACGGTGATGGATCAAACCCAGATCTGTTGACTGGGTGTGAGTGTTTGATTGGTTCTGATGCTCCGTCCATCACCACCCCCTTTTGTACTGCTTTGTTCGCCATAAGTTGGCAGGGTATGCTCAGACGTGAGTCCCTTGCTCACTTTGCCACTGGATTCAAGCAAGCCTGGCTGAAGACGGCTGAAATGCCAGAAACCGGTCCTAGGAAGCTTGTTTCCGGTCCAGGGAAGGCATGGCTTGGCAGTTCGGGCTGGACTGTTCCCATGAGGCACAGGGTCAGACTGATTTGCATATGGCCATGTCTGAACTGGGGTGGCAGAGTGGGCTAAAGAACGGTGATGGATCAAACCCAGATCTGTTGACTGGGTGTGAGTGTTTGATTGGTTCTGATGCTCCGTCCATCACCACCCCCTTTTGTACTGCTTTGTTCGCCATAAGTTGGCAGGGTATGCTCAGACGTGAGTCCCTTGCTCACTTTGCCACTGGATTCAAGCAAGCCTGGCTGAAGACGGCTGAAATGCCAGAAACCGGTCCTAGGAAGCTTGTTTCCGGTCCAGGGAAGGCATGGCTTGGCAGTTCGGGCTGGACTGTTCCCATGAGGCACAGGGTCAGACTGATTTGCATATGGCCATGTCTGAACTGGGGTGGCAGAGTGGGCTAAAGAACGGTGATGGATCAAACCCAGATCTGTTGACTGGGTGTGAGTGTTTGATTGGTTCTGATGCTCCGTCCATCACCACCCCCTTTTTTACTGCTTTGTTCGCCATAAGTTGGCAGGGTATGCTCAGACGTGAGTCCCTTGCTCACTTTGCCACTGGATTCAAGCAAGCCTGGCTGAAGACGGCTGAAATGCCAGAAACCGGTCCTAGGAAGCTTGTTTCCGGTCCAGGGAAGGCATGGCTTGGCAGTTCGGGCTGGACTGTTCCCATGAGGCACAGGGTCAGACTGATTTGCATATGGCCATGTCTGAACTGGGGTGGCAGAGTGGGCTAAAGAACGGTGATGGATCAAACCCAGATCTGTTGACTGGGTGTGAGTGTTTGATTGGTTCTGATGCTCCGTCCATCACCACCCCCTTTTGTACTGCTTTGTTCGCCATAAGTTGGCAGGGTATGCTCAGACGTGAGTCCCTTGCTCACTTTGCCACTGGATTCAAGCAAGCCTGGCTGAAGACGGCTGAAATGCCAGAAACTGGTCCTAGGAAGCTTGTTTCCGGTCCAGGGAAGGCATGGCTTGGCAGTTCGGGCTGGACTGTTCCCATGAGGCACAGGGTCAGACTGATTTGCATATGGCCATGTCTGAACTGGGGTGGCAGAGTGGGCTAAAGAACGGTGATGGATCAAACCCAGATCTGTTGACTGGGTGTGAGTGTTTGATTGGTTCTGATGCTCCGTCCATCACCACCCCCTTTTGTACTGCTTTGTTCGCCATAAGTTGGCAGGGTATGCTCAGACGTGAGTCCCTTGCTCACTTTGCCACTGTATTCAAGCAAGCCTGGCTGAAGACGGCTGAAATGCCAGAAACCGGTCCTAGGAAGCTTGTTTCCGGTCCAGGGAAGGCATGGCTTGGCAGTTCGGGCTGGACTGTTCCCATGAGGCACAGGGTCAGACTGATTTGCATATGGCCATGTCTGAACTGGGGTGGCAGAGTGGGCTAAAGAACGGTGATGGATCAAACCCAGATCTGTTGACTGGGTGTGAGTGTTTGATTGGTTCTGATGCTCCGTCCATCACCACCCCCTTTTGTACTGCTTTGTTCGCCATAAGTTGGCAGGGTATGCTCAGACGTGAGTCCCTTGCTCACTTTGCCACTGGATTCAAGCAAGCCTGGCTGAAGACGGCTGAAATGCCAGAAACCGGTCCTAGGAAGCTTGTTTCCGGTCCAGGGAAGGCATGGCTTGGCAGTTCGGGCTGGACTGTTCCCATGAGGCACAGGGTCAGACTGATTTGCATATGGCCATGTCTGAACTGGGGTGGCAGAGTGGGCTAAAGAACGGTGATGGATCAAACCCAGATCTGTTGACTGGGTGTGAGTGTTTGATTGGTTCTGATGCTCCGTCCATCACCACCCCCTTTTGTACTGCTTTGTTCGCCATAAGTTGGCAGGGTATGCTCAGACGTGAGTCCCTTGCTCACTTTGCCACTGGATTCAAGCAAGCCTGGCTGAAGACGACTGAAATGCCAGAAACCGGTCCTAGGAAGCTTGTTTCCGGTCCTGAGGTTCTGTAGCGATCCGAACCCGTGAATTCGGTATCGTAGTACTAACACGATTTTGGTACCAATGAACCGCAAATGATCCATTATAGGCATGACAGTGTTTTCGCCGCGCAACTAGCGTGAATTCACTGAGTTTTAGGGCATTCTGTTGTAAAGCCATGGCATCCATTTTAGTTACGGCATCCATCTTGTTTTTTTGCCCTCACATAGTCAATGAACGGACGATGACCCCGGCAGAGTCACCTTGTTAAGGACACGTAAGCTCGAGCCTTAGAAAGGCTGACGCTGCATGACTAGGCAGAATCAAGCTGCCTCCCTTGCCTGAGGCCAGTCCTGCTATACTGGTTCTTGTGTCCGTTGTCCTGACTGAAAGGCCGAAGACGGTAGCCCTGCCCGTTTACGATCCGTAAACACCTCTTATCCTGCATTTCAATCCTTTGCACCTGGCTCTGCTCCTTTCCTTCTGGGCTTTTACAATGGGGAGGTTACGATTTTTATGATGGGGAGGATCAAGTAGAGAATGAAAAACTGTCGAGAGGACCTGATTGAATATCGAAAACCCACAACTAATCATTGTTTGATATTTATTTATTGTCTGTTTGGGATACTGGGTTAGGCATGAGAAATATTCGTGTAATGTTGCCCTAAGACATTTTTCTTGTATTTAAGAAGCAACCCACTTAATGCAATTTGAACAGCCTCGTAGATTCTGCCTCTGTGTGGTTCCTATGATTTCTGTATCCCTGCAGTAAATAAACCTTGGTCTTTGACGCCGCCATCGAGAAGCCCGTGTCTCTGTTTATTTGTGCACCGAGACAGGAGGAACTCAGGGGTCTTCGGGTGTTGTTTCCCTGACACCTCTGGACTCTTAAAAGTCCAGAACCTCAAATTGGCGCCCAATGTGGGGCGACGTCATCCGGTACCGGTCCAAAGCCTGAAAAATTCGAGAAGTTTCGTGTGAAGATTCCGGAGGGAGGTACCCCGCTTCATCGATCCCTGCATGTCGTAAAAGTGGCCCGACGATCTCTTCCACGAGGGTTCCCGTTTCCAGACGGCTACAGAGGACCGCTGCCTTGACTGTCGCCCTGTCTTGGACCCGAGGTGCAGACCTTAGTACGGCGAGACGTAGACGGGTTCTCCTTGGTGACGTCTTCCACATTTCAGTTAAGTATTAATTGGGTAGTGCTCAGTCTGGTCATTTGGATACGTTTGTTTTTGGATTTGTAGATTATCATTGGTTGCTCTTGTTAGGATAATCTTTGTATTTGGTATTGGTTCGTTTTTTGGTAGGCCTAAGTTCTCTGCGCATTTTGGTTGAAATTTGTCTTTATAATCATGATTAAGAGTAAAAATTGTTTCTTGTCCTTATTACGTTGCAACGGGAATTCCCGGTTGGAGGATTCGTGTTCGGTTCCTCCGATTGGAACTCCTACATATGAGCTCTATTGTAAACATGGTGTGGGTCCTATTACGTACAATGAAGTATGGGTCCGTTATACTAAGAAAGATGGTGTCCTTAGTTGGCCACCGCATGGTAGTTTTGAAAGTGAAATTCTAGATAATTTAGAAATGAAGTTGTTCAAGAAAAAAGCCCGGCCGGCAATGTTTGATTCTTTTCGTGTATGGCGCAAAGAAGCCAAACAGAGAGAAATTAGGAAAACGAAGAAAGAACAGAAAGAGAAAGGGTTGACCTTAATGGAGTCTGCTAGGCAGCTGCATGTCAACGAGACCGAAAAAGCAATAGAAATAGCGAATAGAAGACATAATCTGGCAATCGATAAATGCTACCCTGTCTTGCCATCTTGTCCTGCTAAGCCGGTAGAGGACCCCGAAAAGGATCCCCTGTTGTCTTATCTGTTGAGTTCACCTCCACCGTATGCACAGGGTATTACAGCACCACAATTACTACCTGTTGTACAGCCAGCTGCTGGTCAGCATGGAATAAGTGCTCCACTTCCTTTGAATCCAGCTCCTGTCTTTCCCGTGATCAATGATCCTACGGCACCCCCTCTCCCTGGGTTGCCTGTTCCGCCTATCGTTTCACAAACTGCTTTATCTACTACTCCCACCCTTACTATTTCACCTGCTTCAACTGCCCTGTTCCCGAGCCCTAACATTTTGACTCCGCTTTCTGTTCGTCGGAAGATAACCGACTCTGTGACTAATATCCTAACTCCTCTCTACAGGTCTTTAATTGGGACCCCCGTTTCTGACTCTATACAGAGACGTAGCCAGTTTCCTGGTCCCGAGGAACGAGACACGTTAGATTCGACAGCTCTTAGATGGATGTCGAAAGCTGCGAAGTATGATGCACGAAGAGTGTTAGACACATTTATGCAATGGAATGAACCGACTCAACGTTATGTTTTTGACGTGATGTGTTCTCTCGTGCGTGAAGAATGGGAAGATGATGACTTAGATACAGTTCCCTCTGATTTAATAAATATTCAGCAGAAATTCGCCGCAGGAATGGTGATAGGTTCAGAAGTAGGAAGAGCGATAGAATTAATTTTAGCTTATAGGGACGAGTCCCCTTTAAGGGCGACAAGAGACCCTGATGGTACACCGATAACTAGAAAAAGACGAGGTCAGTATCCGATGAGATAAGTTCCGCCCATATGGCGTGATGCAGTTCAAGCTGATGCGGCCCTTGGTATTGCAGCTGCCCCAGCGCAATTCCAAAGAGTATGGATACATATCCCTTGGAAGCGAGCTGAAGTATTAGCAGTAAAGCAAGCATTGCCAGATCCTCGTAAAAATCCTGCTGGTTATTATAAAGAGTTAACGCAAACAGTCCAAGCGTGTATCATCAATTTGGCAGACATTGAAATGCTATTTGGTAATGTAGTACCACAGCCTATATGGGCCAAGATTCGGCAAGAGAACCACCCAGTCGCCTTAGGAGGTGATTGGCCAGCTATCGTAGTGGCAGATGCACAACAGGTTGGCGGAGCTAAACCTGAACCCCTGATTGCTGACTTACCTGGCAGAATAATTAATCTGATGAAAACGCTGATGCCAGCGTTGCGAGTAAATTGGGATAAACTATCAGCATGTAAGCAAAAGAAGGATGAAAGCGTCTCTGACTTCTTCACTAGATTTGAAGAGGCTTTCGTAGATCACAGTGGGCAAGATATGAGTACCGAGGGAGGTCAGAGGTTGTTTGTTGATAAGTTAGTGTTTAATTTATTACCTGAGCTCAGTAACAAGTTAAAAGATTCAGAAAGTGCATGGGCAGTGTCGACGACAGCACAGATACTTGCAACTGCTCAGTATTACGAGAATAGAGAGAAAGAAGAGAAGGAAAAATCAGAAAAGAAAACGAAAGATTTAAAAACCAAAGTTCTGTTGCAACAAGCATATCCGCCTCGTTCGAATCAGTCAAATTCACAGCAGCAACCTCAGTTTCAACCGCAGCCACAATTTCAGCAAGGGACGGCCCAAAGATTTAATTATAACTTTCCCCGACAACAGTTAGCATGGAATCAGTGTGCCTATTGTAAAAAGGAGGGTCATTATAAGAACGAGTGTCCAGTACTACACCCTCAAACTAGTGGTATCTCAGCTCAGAGAGGAAATGTTGGATTTACGCAAGCTCCTAGAGGTAGAGGGCGTGGTACGATGACACCACAGACTGATCGCCAATCAAATTATTTCGACCAGCGAAATATACAACCTACGCAACTAGGTAGATCTCCACAGTACCATGTTGAAGATTATTACGATCATAATGAAGAGATCCATAGAAGCGAGCAATAGGACAGCCGAAGGCAGAGAGAGGGAGTAGTATCAGTTCCAGTTGATCAAAGTGGACCTTATGTCGCAGTAGCTACCTCAGGCGTGGTCGAACCGTTTCTGTTGGATACTGGTGCGGCAAAAAGTTCAATCATGCGTGCAAAACTTCCTGGCGCACCTTTGTCCGGCTTAACGAACATTTCAGTAGGTTTCTCAGGCGCCCCTGTTCACAATCCTGTGTCTAGTCCTTTATCTATCTCTGTTGGGCCATGCAAGCTGGAAGCACCCCTTATCCTAACTACTGGTTGTAATGAGAATCTGCTTGGTTTAGACCTGTTGAAACGCCTGCATGCGACACTGTACTGTTCTCCTTCGGGAGTACAGCTCACATTAGGCAAAAGAGTCATCTCTCCGATGTACATGTCGATGGACAAGCTCCCACCGGAGCTGCGTTCACTCCCTGATACTCTTTGGGCAACTGGCCCTAAGGATGTAGGTCTATTGGAAATTCCGCCTTACGTGGTAAGTCTAAAAGCGAATGTTAAATTTCCACGAATCCCACAGTATCGGATTTCAAATGAAGGTGAACGAGCACTTTTACTGATTGTAAAGGACTTGATACAGAAAGATGTGATTGAGGAAACTAGAGGAAACGTTTGTAATAGTCCTGTTCTGCCGATTTTGAAACGACTGATCCTTCCAAACCTCCAATCTACAGATTTGTGATCGACCTCAGAGAGGTTAACAAAATTGTGATTCCACAGTTTCCAGTGGTACCAGATATCACTGCACTATTGACGTTGATTCCTGCATCGGCATCATGGTTCACGGTAATTGACTTGAAAAATGCATTTTTCAACATCCCGATAGCCGAAGAAAGTAGAGGCATTTTTGGTTTCTCCTTAGGAGGACGCAGTTTCAGATTCAAACGCGCTCCACAAGGTTATTGTGAAAGTCCTTCAATTTACAGCCAAGCATTAAAAAGTCAACTAGATATTCTTGTACTCCCTCCTGGTGTTGCTCTGATCCAATACGTAGATGATCTTCTACTAGCCGCTGATGACAAGGAAACTTGCAAAGCAGCTACAATTTCTTTATTGCGTCATTTGTCAGACTTACATCACAAGGTGTCACCTTCTAAACTGCAATATTGTTGCCAAGAAGTGACCTACTTAGGTCATCTTTTGTCAAAGGAGGGAAGAAGGTTGACCCCAGAGAGAATCAAAGCAATTTCGCAGATGACTGTACCAACCACACAGAGAGAAGTGCGTGCATTTTTGGGTATTACGTCATACTGTAGGCAATGGATCCCAAATTTTTCTCTCATGGCGAAACCATTGGTAGCCCTGACTGGAAAAGGTGTTCCGAGCCCTTTGCCATGGTCTGATGAATGTCAACAGAGCTTCTCTGACTTACGTGATGCGCTGTGTTCAGCTCCTGTGTTGGGTACTCCTGACTACAGTAAGCCGTTTACACTATATGTCCATGAAAGAGAAGGTTGTGCATTGAGTGTTTTAACGCAACAATTTGGCGACAAACAGCGGCCTTGTGCATATTTTTCATCCACATTAGATCCGGTAGCCAGAGCATTGCCAAGTTGTTTGAGAGCCACAGCAGCAGCCGCAGTGTCTATTCGACAGTCTGCCGGATTAGTCATGAACAACATGTTAGTAGTCATGGTTCCACATGCTGTGGATACACTCATGAATAGAACGAAAACTCAGCACCTCACCAGTGCTAGATTATCAGGCTACGAGCTGACACTTTTGGCAAGTCACATTCAGATCAAGCGATGCAACATATTGAATCCAGCAACGCTGTTGCCGATTGCCCAGGAGTCGAGTGATTCAGAACCCCATGATTGTTGTTTCAGAACTGAGGAAGAGACAAAAGGTAGAATCGATTTAAAAGATACTCCGTTATCAGACCCAGACGGCACGTTATATGTCGATGGGTCCTGTTTCAAACTCCAGAATGGTGATGTAACGGCCGCGTATGCAGTTACGACTTTGAGTACGATTGTTGAGACTGCAAGAGTGAGTCAGAATTCTGCCCAAGCAGCAGAATTAATTGCATTGACAAGAGCGTGTGTTTTAGCTGAGGGAAAGAGAGTGAATGTGTTTACTGACAGCCAGTACGCCTTCGGCGTTGCACATAGTTTTGGACGTCTGTGGAAAGAAAGAGGTTTTCTCACGTTCCATGGAGCTAAGATCCAACATGGACAGTTAGTCAGCGATCTATTAGAATCCCTGACCCTACCGAATGAAGTTGCGATTGTGAAGTGCAGTGCACATCGAAAGATCACGGATGATGTTGGCCGAGGGAATGCGTTTGCTGATGAGGTCGCTAAAGAAACGGCCAAGAACATGATGAGCAGAATGTACGTTGCAACGTCTGCAAGATGGATCGCTGAATCAGGAATGTGTGAGAATACGATTGACAGTGTGAAAGCAATCCAAAATGAGGAAACTGAAGATGAGAAGAATGAATGGAAGGAGAAAACGGGTAAAATGGATTCGAGTGGATGTTGGGTTGATCTGTCTGAGCAGCAACGTTGGATGTTACCCAATGCGTATGTACTTGCAGTAGTCACGATGGCGCATGGAGCGGCGCACATTAGTTCGAAAGGGATCTGTAAAATGTTAGCTCCAGTATGGAAGAATGATGGAATTACGAAGTGTGCGGAAAGAGTGGTGAAAAACTGCATGGTGTGCCTGATGCATAATCCTGGCAAGGGAACCCCAACCCCAACTGGTCATTTTGCTCCCCCTTCCTGTCCCTTTGAAGTGATTCAGTTGAGTTATATCCACATGGACAGGTGTAACAATCTTAAGTATGTCCTAGTGGTAGTATGTGCCTTTTCAAGGTGGATTGAGGCATACCCATTAAAGGATAACACTGCCATGTCCACTGCCAAAATCCTCCTCAAAGAATATTTCCCTAGGTATGGTATGCCACGGATTGTTTGGTCAGACAATGGAAGTGAGTTTGTAGGGAAAGTTATGAAGAGTGTGTGTGCAGGTCTAGGAATTGTACAGAAATTCCACAGTGCGAATCATCCACAGTCAGCAGGTTTGGTGGAAGGGTACAATGGCACCCTGAAGCTGAAGCTTGCGAAAATTCAAGCTTCCACTGGTCTCTCTTGGCCAGACGCCCTGCCTTTAGCTTTACTGTCCACCAGAGCGACGGTACACTCTCGAGTAGGGCTTAGCCCATATGAGATTGTGTTCGGCCGCCCTGCTAATGTTTGGGGAGTCCCTAGGCCAAAGGAATTTAGGCAAATTGAATACCCAATGTTGATTGATTACCTTTATGATCTGACTGCTAAGCTGAGTCTTATTCATCAACAGGTATTCGAATCCTTGCCTAAACTGCCGGAGAGTCCAGGCCACACGTTGAAACCTGGGGACCAGGTCGTGGTGCGAAACTTCGAACGCACCCGAAACCTTCAGCCGAGATTCGTAGGCCCATTCCAGGTCCTCCTTGTAACCAGAACTGCAGTACGCCTGGCCGGCAGGAAGAATTGGGTGCACGCCAGCCATACAAAGCGTGTCCCTCTTCCACTTCCCTATGACAACTGGGTTAGACGAGGAATTGGTGTATCCGAGACAGAACCTGTTCCTAGACACATCCCATTCAGTGATGCAGAGTATCTAACGGACCGTCCACAAACTGAAACACAGAACTTTGACACTTCAGCAGAAACCGTTCCGTTGAACCCTGAACCAAGTATTGCACAAAGTGAACATTTGTCATCTGTGGAGTCGAAGATTTCTGCACCTGTGGACCAGCTATTTCCAGACCAAACCAGACCTGGAAAGTACAGATACAATCTTCGTTCTCATGTGATGAACTGATGACATTGCATTACTACATTTTTGTTTGAAAAACTGTAAAACTGTTTTGATTGCATTACATCCCGTACTGTCAGGAAGTTTGCTCTTTTTAAATTTTTGGGTTTTTTTGCTATCCTTTTACCTTGCCGTCTGGGTTACCGTAGGGTCGTAACGTGTGCCTTGTTTTAATTTACAGGGAATCAGACATTAGGTCGGTTTCTTCTGTTTATCTTGGGAACTCCCAGGATAGATAGAGGTAAGTTTTTAACAGGTACAAACCATCCGTTGCGAACGGTTATAGAAGATGGAGCTTCCTGAATTACGACGGGTTAAAGTCATAAATGTGCATAAGACCAAACTTTATGATATACTACATAGCAAATGTTTCCTAATGCAATGTGCTCTGACACTTCTGATTGTTTTTACAACTCTAGTAGGCGGAATTATTTTTGGTATTCAATTGATCTTTGCACCTGTTATGTCTACAGTATCTCCCCATATTTCTGCTTCCCCAACTATTGGTACTATTCATTCTTTCCACCCTTTTCCTGCTCACGAACAAGCTCGACGCTCTGAGTTTATAAACAACACTTTCATTCAGCTCTTGCACCAACATCAACTAGTGGTTAACACAACAAACTGCTGGGTATGTGGCCTGATACCACATACCATGGACAAGGGCATCCCTTATTTGGTTCTGCCTTTCAGTTATAATGGATCATTCTGGGCATTTCAGACCATGTTCGCCTATGCTCTAGAGACCTACCCTCCACGACCTCCACGTTCCACCCGGTATAACTCTGCTAATAGAGCCTTGGTAAAAGGAATCACTGACATGGTGAGAGATGTCAATAATACTCCGTACATTCCCAAGGATGAGTTGCGAGTTTACATGGGGTGGAACATTACAGAATATGGCATTACTCTGGGCGAGAACAAACGGAAGAGCTCAACTCCGATCTGGGTCGTACCCCACCAAGGTCAGGTCTGTTTGCAAGGGAATGGGAGGAATCAGAAAGCTCGACTTGGGAAGAGTGACTGTATTGAAACATACGTGTTCCCGTCACAATCTTCCCCAGCATTCTTAGCCGCTAAGGGTACCTATTTTGTTTGTCAAGACAGAGCATATACATGGCTGCCCGCTGACTTCTCAGGCTCATGTTATATCGCTCGACTGTTACCTCCGACATACACTGCTGCACCGGACTATCACAAAACAAGAGTTGTGAGAGGTGTATTCAGTAAAGAAGATACTGCTGGCCAAGAAGCAGGAGACTTTTTCAAAGGTTACCTTCCGTTCTGGGGGCCTATGGTCAACAGTAGAAACCTGCGTCAACTAACACGGGTAGTTGAATCCACCATTACCGAAACTGCAGGTGCCTTTAGTAACCTAACGGCTGAGCTTCAAGCGGATCGCCTCATGACGTTACAGAACCGTATGGTTCTTGATGTGTTACTTGCAGATCGAGGTGGGGTATGCAAAATGATCCAATCAAGTTGCTGCGTTTTTATCCCAGATAATGCGCCAACAGTATACAAGGCCATCTCTAAGCTACACAAAATCTCCGACTCCATTCATGTAGAGGAAGGTGACTGGTCACTTATGGGATGGTCTTGGAATCTGTTATCTGCATGGGGGTGGAAGGTTCTAATGGTCATTGGTGTTGCGTTGGTATTTTTATTCTCGTGCTGTCTCATTATTCAGTGTGGCCCTGCCTTATGTAGCGTTTGTGTTTCATCATGCATAAGAAAACCACCTGTTTCCAAAGATATGCCACGGGATAGAGTAATGCTACAACAACATATCAGTGACCTGATGAACATAGAACTGGACTCTGACATAGAGTGAGTTATTGCCTATGTAAGGGCAAAAGGACGGTCTGAGGTTCTGTAGTGATCCGAACCCGTGAATTCGGTATCGTAGTACTAACACGATTTTGGTACCAATGAACCGCAAATGATCCATTATAGGCATGACAGTGTTTTCGCCGCGCAACTAGCGTGAATTCACTGAGTTTTAGGGCATTCTGTTGTAAAGCCATGGCATCCATTTTAGTTACGGCATCCATCTTGTTTTTTTGCCCTCACATAGTCAATGAACGGACGATGACCCCGGCAGAGTCACCTTGTTAAGGACACGTAAGCTCGAGCCTTAGAAAGGCTGACGCTGCATGACTAGGCAGAATCAAGCTGCCTCCCTTGCCTGAGGCCAGTCCTGCTATACTGGTTCTCGTGTCCGTTGTCCTGACTGAAAGGCCGAAGACGGTAGCCCTGCCCGTTTACGATCCGTAAACACCTCTTATCCTGCATTTCAATCCTTTGCACCTGGCTCTGCTCCTTTCCTTCTGGGCTTTTACAATGGGGAGGTTACGATTTTTATGATGGGGAGGATCGGGTGGAGAATGGAGAACTGTCGAGAGAACCTGATCGAATACCGAAAACCTACAACTAATCATTGTTTGATATTTATTTATTGTCTGTTTGGGATACCAGACTGGGCATGAGAAATATTTGTGTAATGTTGCCCCGAGACATTTTTCTTGTATTTAAGGCGCTACCCACTTGATACGAATTGAACAGTCTCGTAGATTCTGCCTCCGTGTGGTTCCTATGATTTCTGTGTCCCTGCAGTAAATAAACCTTGGTCTTTGACGCCGCCATCGAGAAGCCCGTGTCTCTGTTTATTTGTGCACCGAGACAGGAGGAACTCAGGGGTCTTCGGGTGTTGTTTCCCTGACACCTCTGGACTCTTAAAAGTCCAGAACCTCAGTCCAGGGAAGGCATGGCTTGGCAGTTCGGGCTGGACTGTTCCCATGAGGCACAGGGTCAGACTGATTTGCATATGGCCATGTCTGAACTGGGGTGGCAGAGTGGGCTAAAGAACGGTGATGGATCAAACCCAGATCTGTTGACTGGGTGTGAGTGTTTGATTGGTTCTGATGCTCAGTCCATCACCACCCCCTTTTTTACTGCTTTGTTCGCCATAAGTTGGCAGGGTATGCTCAGACGTGAGTCCCTTGCTCACTTTGCCACTGGATTCAAGCAAGCCTGGCTGAAGACGGCTGAAATGCCAGAAACCGGTCCTAGGAAGCTTGTTTCCGGTCCAGGGAAGGCATGGCTTGGCAGTTCGGGCTGGACTGTTCCCATGAGGCACAGGGTCAGACTGATTTGCATATGGCCATGTCTGAACTGGGGTGGCAGAGTGGGCTAAAGAACGGTGATGGATCAAACCCAGATCTGTTGACTGGGTGTGAGTGTTTGATTGGTTCTGATGCTCCGTCCATCACCACCCCCTTTTGTACTGCTTTGTTCGCCATAAGTTGGCAGGGTATGCTCAGACGTGAGTCCCTTGCTCACTTTGCCACTGGATTCAAGCAAGCCTGGCTGAAGACGGCTGAAATGCCAGAAACTGGTCCTAGGAAGCTTGTTTCCGGTCCAGGGAAGGCATGGCTTGGCAGTTCGGGCTGGACTGTTCCCATGAGGCACAGGGTCAGACTGATTTGCATATGGCCATGTCTGAACTGGGGTGGCAGAGTGGGCTAAAGAACGGTGATGGATCAAACCCAGATCTGTTGACTGGGTGTGAGTGTTTGATTGGTTCTGATGCTCCGTCCATCACCACCCCCTTTTGTACTGCTTTGTTCGCCATAAGTTGGCAGGGTATGCTCAGACGTGAGTCCCTTGCTCACTTTGCCACTGGATTCAAGCAAGCCTGGCTGAAGACGGCTGAAATGCCAGAAACCGGTCCTAGGAAGCTTGTTTCCGGTCCAGGGAAGGCATGGCTTGGCAGTTCGGGCTGGACTGTTCCCATGAGGCACAGGGTCAGACTGATTTGCATATGGCCATGTCTGAACTGGGGTGGCAGAGTGGGCTAAAGAACGGTGATGGATCAAACCCAGATCTGTTGACTGGGTGTGAGTGTTTGATTGGTTCTGATGCTCCGTCCATCACCACCCCCTTTTGTACTGCTTTGTTCGCCATAAGTTGGCAGGGTATGCTCAGACGTGAGTCCCTTGCTCACTTTGCCACTGGATTCAAGCAAGCCTGGCTGAAGACGGCTGAAATGCCAGAAACCGGTCCTAGGAAGCTTGTTTCCGGTCCAGGGAAGGCATGGCTTGGCAGTTCAGGCTGGACTGTTCCCATGAGGCACAGGGTCAGACTGATTTGCATATGGCCATGTCTGAACTGGGGTGGCAGAGTGGGCTAAAGAACGGTGATGGATCAAACCCAGATCTGTTGACTGGGTGTGAGTGTTTGATTGGTTCTGATGCTCCGTCCATCACCACCCCCTTTTGTACTGCTTTGTTCGCCATAAGTTGGCAGGGTATGCTCAGACATGAGTCCCTTGCTCACTTTGCCACTGGATTCAAGCAAGCCTGGCTGAAGACGGCTGAAATGCTAGAAACTGGTCCTAGGAAGCTTGTTTCCGGTCCAGGGAAGGCATGACTTGGCAGTTCGGGCTGGACTGTTCCCATGAGGCACAGGGTCAGACTGATTTGCATATGGCCATGTCTGAACTGGGGTGGCAGAGTGGGCTAAAGAACGGTGATGGATCAAACCCAGATCTGTTGACTGGGTGTGAGTGTTTGATTGGTTCTGATGCTCCGTCCATCACCACCCCCTTTTGTACTGCTTTGTTCGCCATAAGTTGGCAGGGTATGCTCAGACGTGAGTCCCTTGCTCACTTTGCCACTGGATTCAAGCAAGCCTGGCTGAAGACGGCTGAAATGCCAGAAACCGGTCCTAGGAAGCTTGTTTCCGGTCCAGGGAAGGCATGGCTTGGCAGTTCGGGCTGGACTGTTCCCATGAGGCACAGGGTCAGACTGATTTGCATATGGCCATGTCTGAACGGGGGTGGCAGAGTGGGCTAAAGAACGGTGATGGATCAAACCCAGATCTGTTGACTGGGTGTGAGTGTATGATTGGTTCTGATGCTCCGTCCATCACCACCCCCTTTTGTACCAAGAGGATCCAGGGCAGGTCCATTGGAAACTGATCAGTTGGGCTATTCCAAGAAGGTGAACTTTTTGCAGCTTTTGTGTCCCTGTAGCTTAACAGAAGGTCAGCCAACTGACTTTTGGAGCCTACTTCTTTGCCCTGGGCTCAAGTTGGAGCACGTCCAGTCTTAGGGTTCCCCTTACAGGTCTCAACAGCAGGTGCAGTCCCGCTTCTGTCTTTTGTAAGTCTAGAAGTGTTTTGAAAAGGGTGCCCAGATATGCCATATTTATGCCCTGTGCCAGCCTGTGGCGTAGAGGGCAGTCCATTGTCCACTGTCCACCCTCTTACCCTGTTCTAGGCAGCTCTCTCCCTCCTGTTGATAATGGAGTCAATTCGACTAAAGTGAGGCAGACTCAGGTCTGAGTTACATGTCAGTACCAGGGTATGCATCCTTTTCAGCACAGTAAAGGGCATACTGGTCAAGGAAGAAGGATATCGCTCCACACTCAAATCCCATTGTCCACTGTCTGGAAGCAACTTCAGACACTGGCAGGAAAGCCTTTTGGCTTTTAGGCAGAAATCAGATAACAGATAGTTTTCTAAAAGGGGCTGTTCCTTGCAGTAATACAATATCAAACTTGACCGTTAGATTGGATTTTAAATGACTATAAAAATGAGTGCTTGGACAATTTTCTATTGGATCCTAAACTGAATTTGGCACTTATTAAGCGTAATACAGAAAACCCGTGTTAGCCTATCGGAGAGCCAGTCTAACCACAGTGAAAAACGACTTTGGAGGTTTCTTACTGCCAGGGTATGTGAAATATTAAACATGCATGTCCCACTTTTTAACTGCCATGCACATACTATATTGGGCATCAAGGCCTACATAGGGTTGACCTATTATATTTAATAGAAGGTTTTTGGGCTCCCAAAAGGGGTATTTTGACAGGTCAAATTTGCAGTTTAAACCTGCACAGCCAAGTTAATGATGGCAAGCCGGCAGTCATGGTTTGCACTGTCAATCTAATGGGGGTAGATTAGGTGCTGCAGGCCACTAGTGTAAAGGTCCTGGGTGCACTTTTTACCAGATACTAGGGACTTATAGGTAAACTAAATATGCGAATTAGAAGAATAGCCAGTTTAACGTGTTTTAGGGGTCAGAGCACCTGCAGTGGGGTCTGATTGACAGAGTACCACTGCAGAACCAAAGAAACAGCAGTAAAGTCTAGAAAAAGTGTGAGTGACCACGCAAAAACTGCCAAAAAGGAGCATTTTTCTACATCAATTTTTTGTTTGAATATCTTAATTAGTATTTTTTATTTTTTCTCAGTCTCAGCCGATACATTTATTATCAAACATCAACAGGCATCACTTACATTTTTACAACTTTTGTTCTATGACATTGCACAGTGAAAGCGGCGTATGTCTTTCTCATGATGGTGATGTCACTGTTTTCTGCAGTGCATGGATGCCTGCCCAGATGTTAATTATCTTGATCACTAACGGCCCACACATCCTGTCATCTCTGAGCTATCGCCAGGGTTGATGTGTTCAGTGTACCTACTCCCGACAACAATCTATAGTGTAACAGAAACAAGAGTTGTACAATATAAATAAACAGGGTAGTCAACACTTATACGAAAATGGTAGGCGCTGTAAAGCTCAACTCTTTAGTGTTACCCTAAATTGTACCTAAAAAATACAGATCCATATGCTTGAATAAATGCCGCTTTTGCACATTAGATATCTCTTCTCTTTTTTTTTGTCCTTTGTGTGTGTAACATTTCAACCTAATTCTTGTGTTAACCAATAATAAATCTAAGCAAACAAAAGATGTCCGTGTGTGGGGAGAACATGTACCCAATACCGTACGTAATGTGTCGTATTTGCTGTTGCCATGTCAGGAATAATGTCTCGTTATCGTGCGTGGGCTGCCACTTCCATTACTCATACGGGCGTGTGGTCACCAGGGTGTTTCTGCTTCCATGCAACATCTTCTGGGAATGGAATGTGGGGCCTTATCTGATTCAACCACTATGATTGGGAAAGGAGATAGGCGCGGCACATCGTCTACTCTCTGGCAACGGCCTAGGCGCTAGGCCTCCGCCTGCGCTGCAGGTGGTGTCTGCAGTAGGGCATCACTCTGCACAAGCGTGTTGTGCATAGTGTCCCAGGTCTGCGCAATGGGATGTTTCCCCAACCCTGCCGTTTCTTCCCTGCGTAGGGTAGTGCTTTCTGCCTGTGCCCACACCTCCAGGGATTTTTTCCAGTGTGATACCTCTGGCGGGTCTTTGTGCTTCCAACTTTTGGTTATGAGTCGTTTCGCCGTTATGAGGCCTAAATCTCGAAATCGGAAGCTCGCTTTATGTACCTTATTTCTTTTATAAAACCCCAGGATACAGACTTCCCAATTTGCAGGCACATCCATTTTAGTGCAGTTAGTTAACATTGCCGATCTCGCACCCCAGTAAGTGTGGAGCCGAGGGCAAGCCCAGAGCATGTGTAGCAGGTTAGCGCCTAAGAGACGACATCTTGAGCATGCAGAGGTGTCGATATTAAAATATTTGTTAATTTTGTCTGGGGAAAGATACGCCCTGTGTAATATGTATGTTTGTATTAATTTAAATCTTGAATTACGCGGTACATGAGTGGCGCTGGCTAATATACGGTCCCAGTCTTTATCTGTCCAAGGACAGCCTCTATCATCGGTCCAGTGAGCGCGAAGCCTCTGTAGCGGTTGCAGCGTGTGACTTAGGAGGGCCTGCATTAACCAGTGTATTACATGCGACCCCTCACCCATTACATGTAGATACTGTAATAATTGATGTGCCGGTGGTTCATTTGTTATGTCCCCCCATGCTAAAGTGAGCGTCCGTGTAATAGTTGCGTATGTAGGGAATTGGCCCTGTGGTAAATCAGTTTCTGCCGTTAGTGCTTCGAAGGACAACAATTTGCCATCTACGTATAGATCTCCAAGCGTCTCCACTCCCGCCTCAGCCCAAGGTGTCAATGCTGTGTCAGCTATAGTATCTCTTCCCCTAGGTGTCCCTATAAGCGGTAGTGTTGGTGCGTAGGGAAGCGTATTTTTCGTTAATTGAAGGCTTCTCTTATAGCATCTATGTGCCAGTTTGATATGTATCTGTGTTGGCCGGGGAGCTTTTGCTAATGGGTGAAACAATCCGCAGATCTGATTCTGTGTCAAGGCTGTTGTCTCCGTCACCGTGTCCTCCAGGTTTTTCCCACTCAGCCATTTCGCAACCCACTGTAGTTGCGCGGCTATATAGTAGAGCTCCAGGTTTGGCACTGCCAGCCCGCCGCTTTCCGAGGGTGCATATAGTTTCTGCAATGCGATGCGGGGGCGCCCCGCATTCCAGATCAAACCTCGGATCAACCCCTCCAGGTCTCTCAATAATCACACTGGGACGTATACCGGAAGGTTCGCGAAATAATACAAGAGCCGGGGCAGTGTTTTCCAGAATTGCATCTGCGCCTTTATAAAAGAAATGGCTCGGACCAGATTGCCCTCCAATACATCTCCTGGGTACCTATATATATAAATTCCGAGGTATCTGAACGTAGTCGGATACCAGTTTAGCGTGGTCTCATTAAGTATTATCCATGCCTCGGTCACATTCTCACTGAAAGAATAGGCACCAGACTTGGCCCAGTTCACCCTAAGGCCCGACACCGCTTCAAACCTATGGAACAATGTTGAGAGTGCCGAGAGTGGTATAGCGTGCAAGTCCCTTACGTACAATAACAAGTTGTCTGCATATAGCGATACTGCATGCATACCGTCGCTTAAAGGGATGCCCCAATCCGCGCCTCCCTCCCGGAGGAGAGCTGCTAATGGCTCCATGGCCAAAGAAAAGAGCAGCGGTGATAGGATCAGCTCCGGGGGGGTGCTCGTCCGCGGTGAAGGCAGCGCTCTCCGTCCTGTAGATCTGTGTTCCCTCCGGCGGCAGCGAAAGGGGTCCCTCCGCCTCAATGGTGCCACCGACGCAGCCGCATCCCGAGGCTTCTCACCGGTGAACATGTCCAGCCAGTCCTCCACACCCTCCGGGGTGTCAAAGAAGTGTGTCTTATCTTTGGCGACCACCCGCAGCCGGGCAGGGAACAACAGAGAGTAGTTCAAGCCTTTTTGCCGCAGGCGTCTCTTCGCCGCCACGAATGAGAGTCGCTGCCGCTGTACCTGAATGGTATAATCCGGGAAAAACATTACTTTGTGATTGTCGATTAGGATATCTTGAAGCTTCCTGGTTTCCTGCAGTATAGGGTCACGATCTCGATAATTAAGGATCCGGAGGAGCAAGGATCATGGGTTTGCTCCCGCAGGGGGGTCCTCGCCAGAACCCTATGAGCACGCTCCACGACAAATTGTGATGAGAGGGATCCCTCTGGCAGCAGACCTCTGAGCCATGTTTCCACATGCGAGGCAGGTTCTCTTCCCTCCCAGCGTTCCGGAACACCTACCACGCGTATATTATTGCGGCGCGCCCGGCCTTCGGAATCTTCAGCCCTGTCTTCCAGGAATTTGACACGTTTCAGCAAGTCTTGTACAAGTTTATCGGTATGCACCACCTGCGGCTTGACATCGGTCAGTGTTGATTCCAGAGCGGCAGTGCGGTCCGCCAATTTTTGGTGGTCCGCATGTAGATGAGTAAGGTCGATAGCCACCTTATCAATTTCAGATTCAAGTGAGGTGCGGGTCTGATTTATGGTTGCTTCCAGCCGCTCCACCGCCGTGAGCACCGCATCCAACTTGTTTGCCGTCTGATCCGGACTCCCCTGCTTCGCCATCTTAGGCTTTGTTGGCTGTGGTAGTGTCTGCGCACCCCTCGCTCCAGTCCGCGTCCGGGTGCCCCCCGACATCAGACGCAATGACAATGCACCTAAGCAGCCTCACATCCCCGGCGGCCTCACCGCCGCACCACCAGAGCTCACGCGGTGGGGCAGGCTTGGCCCATGAAAAATAGGTTGTGTCTCTCAAGTAGCCAGCTGACCCTGTCCGACTCCCACTTGGGGTCCCGCTATAGTCCAGGCCTTCGTGCACAGTCCCAAGATCAGAGGGAGGGTTCACTGTCTCGGTCGGCCACAGATACAGTCCATCAGTGCAGCACAGATCCCACTGCCAGTCTCAGGGGCCACCTCGTCGCAGCCAAGATCAGGAGCCCCATCCAGCAATGTACATCAGTCAGCCTCGGGAATACAGGAGGTGGGGGCCCAGGGGAGAGGCCAAACGCTGCCACCACCGCCAGTCCACCGCACCTGATGCGCCCGGCAGCAAATATTCCAGGGCCACAACAACAGGGGCAGGCAGGGCACAAAGGCAGGGTCACATGTAAGGCTTGAGGTCCAACGGCAAGGCAGCTGCTGCAGCCCGTGCCCACTGCTGTCTGCCTACCTCAGTCACATCGTCTTCCGCGGTCCCGTGGGCGGACCCGTCCCCGGGCTCACGTGGTTCCGGTCTGTGGGTCCCCTACACCACCCGCAAAGCCCACGGGTTTCCGCGTCGCCGTCCACCCGACGGGGCCCAGCCAGACGAAGACCCCCAGTGCCGCTTCGGGGTAACCTCCAAATGCCAGTCCCTCACTTGGGGTCAGCAGCGTAAGTACCTCTCTGCATGCTTTTCCCCGTGGCTCTCATGTCAGCGTGGAAGGCTCCGTGTAAAATGCAGGGTTCCAGCCAATCCAGATGGCTCCATCCGCCTGCTCGCTCGCAGCCGTCCGTCGCTGTGTCCGGTGTCTCCAGTCAAGATCCTGTCCAGCCCAGTGCTCCGGCCAGCGCAGCAGGTGTCCCAGGGTAGCCGAGGCCGCAGCGCAACAATAACACCTCCACTTTCCAGCCGCTTCAAAGGTGGTGACAGTCCTGGTGATTTACTTTCATTTTCCCCTCTGAATATCATGCACCCCGCTCGGGCGGTGAAAGATAGCTGGGAGGAGCGGATAGCTCCACAGCAAGTTCGCAAGTGCTTCATGTAAGAAAGTGGGTTTCTGTTGCAGTAACCCCCCCCTTTTTTTTGCCTAATAGCTGATGCACTTTTCCTTGTTGTGCCCTGGTCTCCTGCCAATCAGGTGCCCAGGGCCTGTGTTCCTTCCCTAAAAACTGCCTAACAGCCAAAACCCAAATTGGCAAACCCTGGCCACATGTCAGCCCCTGGTAAATGGTACCATAGGTACCCAGGGCCTTGTGACCAGGGAAGGCCTCTAAGGGCTGCAGCACTCATTGTGCCACCCTTAGAGGCCATGTACCCTAACACACACACACTGCTCTTGCAGGCTGAGTGTCTGGATACAAGACAAAACAGAGAGTCGACATGGCACACATCCCTGTGTGCCATGCCCACAACCTACACTGCCCTGGCATACATCAGCCACCCCTCTAGCTGGGTGCCCTATGCCAGTGGTGTGGGCACAGACGCAGGAGCCCTGTGCCCCTATAGTACCCAGGTCCATTCCTGGGCCCTGTAAGTGCAGTGCTGCCAGCTAAGAGTATATGGTGCTGGGAGCTTGTCAAACACGAACTCCACAGCACCATAATGGCAGCACTGAAGACTGAAAAGTTTGGTATCAAACTGCTCAGCACATTAAATCCACACTGATGCCAGTGTGTGATTTAATGTACAAAGCACCACAGAGGGCATCTTAGAGAGGCCCCCTGAAACCTAAACCTACAATCCATGTCTGTTCGGAGGCTGCCTAGGCTGCCACACAGCAGACATGTTGCTGGACCCCTGGGTAGGAGAGCCCCTGCTCTCCTGGGTCTGCAACAATGCACATCCTGGGTGAGGTGCTAAATCTCCTCCCCCAGGATGGGCAGGGGGACGCTTCAAAGGCATGCCGCCTCTGTGAGCTTCCCCAGGCCACTGCAACCCCCCACTCTGGCGGGAAGCTTGGCCGGAAACCCCAAATAAGGACAGGGGATGTGCCAGCCTGCCAACCCCACCCCTCAGGTGGGGGAGGCGAGGTGAAGCACATCTCCGGGCTCTCGCCATCTTGAAGATGGGAAGCCCTGCCCAATCAGGACTAGGCTCCTGCCCCCCTCCCACAGGAGAGAGGCAGGATAGGGGGTGTACCCACCCCAGGACAGGGACCCATTGGCCCCTGCCCTTCACCTACCTGTAACGACCCTAAATCTAGTATTTAGGGGCACCCTGAACCTTCGTTTCCCAGATTCCAGATTCCAAACTACAAAGAAGAGCAAGAAGAAAGAAGACCTGCCCTGCAGCTGCTAAAAAGAGGAAGACACCAACTGCTTTGGCCCCAGCCCTACCGGCCTGTCGACCCTCGAACCTGCTCCTGCTCCAACCCGGCATCTCTTGTGGCCAGCAACCTCACAAACCCCGGAGGACCTGGCTACCACTTGGCTCTAAGCCCCTGGGACTCCCATGAGTAGAGGCTCTACTCAAAACCTATCTCTAATCCCTGGCAGCAGCCCGGAACCGCGAACCCAGCACACTCTGCACCAGCCAAGCCTGGCCAGTGCCGGAGTGAACAAAGACCCTGAGGATGACCCCACGGCGACTGTGACCCCGAGTCCGGCACCCAAGGACCTCACTCGACACTCCTGAAGAAGCGTGCAGCCTCAGAACAAGGTGGCCCCCAACCGCGATCAACAGAGGGTAAGATTTCCCGACACCAAAAGGTACCCCTGCATGCGGCGCCCCACGGCCCCCTGTGCCCAATCCCGGGGTACCTACCTATCCTCCAACTACCCAACTTACCTCTCGAAGTGGTGGTGGCACCTGAAGAGTCCTCGTCCCCGAGCT
Source organism: Triturus cristatus (assembly GCF_964204655.1). Taxonomy (NCBI): domain Eukaryota; kingdom Metazoa; phylum Chordata; class Amphibia; order Caudata; family Salamandridae; genus Triturus; species Triturus cristatus. Next base: position 909,892,145 of record NC_140592.1, read on the forward strand.
TGCAGTCTTTTTCTAAATCGGAGATTTCCCATTGAAATCAATTGAGCGCCCGAAGGCTCAAAAGCACTCTGCACCCAGCCGCCCGAGTGGCCCTGGCAGTGAAAACTCTACACCTACCTACTTCCTCACTTGCCCTGAGTAAGTGACCAGGAGCCCAGCTCCCACAGCCGCGTGGCTTGCCAGTCAGCAGCCACCAACCAAGGCCCCCCTATCCCTCATAGGATAACACTGGGCCTAACTCTCTCTGCACCCTGCCACCCTAGAGCCGCTGAGGGTGAACCAACTGTACCTACCTGACCCTGGGGGACCCCTGAGTCTATGCCCAGAACCTCAACTCTGCCAGTCGAGTACTTACCCTTAAACCGCAAACTCTATTTTCCTCATAGGGTAACATTGACTGGCTTTTTCCTGAAATTTCTTCTAAGTGTGGACTTTTCAATACCTAAAAAATTCACCAAAAATCAGCCGAGTAACGAAAACGAAATTACTCACCTGCTCTTAGGTGAGCTCCCAGTGCTGGATCTTGGTGCCCAGCACTGACTCTGAAAAATACTTACAACTGTACTTACCCTTAACTCAATTTTCTTCCATAGGAAACCATTGACTGTTTTTCTGTGAAATTTCTTCTAAGTGTCGATTTCTGCAATCTTTAAATATTCTTCACAAATCGTATAATATCTGAAAACGTAATTACTTACCTGTTTTGGATAAAGGTCCCAGTACTGAGTCTAGGCACCCATTACTGGATTACAAAAGTAACGAGAACATACTGTACCTGTAACCTGAATTTTCTTCCATAGGGAATCATTGACTGTTTTCTTTGAAATATTTTCTGTCAACTTTTAAAATAGCTAAATATTGTTTAAAAATCATTACAGTAATTAAGTCGACTTTCATCACTTGATTCTGAGTACTGACCCAGGACTGAATCTAGGATCCAGTCCTGGAATTCCAAAAGTAATCCTAAAAGTAATCTGTGGCAAATAACATGAAACTTCCATTGAACTCAATGCATTATTGTGTTTAAAATAGTGTTGCCTATTGCAACCACTTGTAACTGTTTACAAAAGTCAATTACATCTTGCAAAAGTATTTATATAAAGCATCTCATTCTGAGAAAGTATATTTTAATTACAATTGTTGGTTCTAAAATAAAACAAGCTTATATTTTTTTATTATAAACCATTGGCCTAGAGTTCAGTTATTGAGTGTGTGAGACCATTTGCTGACTGAGTGTGTACAACAAATGCTTTACACTGTCCTCTGATACTGCCTTACTGCTCGACCAAGCTACCACTTTAGAGAGTAAGGTTATATCTAACTTTAGCCTCTGTCAAACCCTTGGGGACTGTGGACTCTGTACACCCTGTACCTATTTGGGAACAATATATACAGAGCCACTTTCTCACACTTCACAGCTCTCCCCGGCCCTTCGGTCTAATTATCTGTGAGGGGGGCCGCAATATGTAGCGCCGGCTCGAGTCACCGCCGGCGACGCCACTGCTCGCGGCCCAGTCACGGGCTCTCGCAGCCGATCGTGCCCGCCCAGCGGCTCTCCGTCGGGCGGCCCGCTGCCGCGAGTGTCCCAGTGCGGCGTGTGGGGTCCCGGCGAGGCAAAACCCCCAGCGGAGCCTCCGATTGTGCCGCGGCGGGCAGAGATGTAATTTGGAGCCCTCCGGATACCTGTAAACGGAGTTATATGCCTGACAGGGGGAGCCTCCGGCGGAGCTCTACCGAGGCACGTCGGTGGCCATTGCTGTCGCAGCCACGCCCCTAGCATTTTTCTACAATAATGATGATGGATTCACCCTTTAAAATATTCTATAGACAATAGATGCTACTAGGAGAATTAATGCTTGGCTCTTTGCCTGTGCCTTGTATCTGTAGCCTTGCTTTCCATTCAGCAACCACAGAACACATCTGGATATGGAGCAGCACACAAGCAGGGCGCCTGGGGAGGCACATTTTTGACACAGCATGCAGCTGGTGCTTACATGCACTGCAAATTTAATTTTGTCTCCCATTAAAACATAAAAGACCCATGCAGCACTGCTGCATGGCAGAAAAGGGTAAATTGGTCCCCACTTTAAAAACATGCATTGGCAAAGCCAATCGGTCTGGCCTTGGCCACCAGCAGTTTGGCTTTTTCAATGCTTGTTTTGCTTCCCCTTGTTTTTTTATAAAACATTGTTGTGATGCTGCTAGGCCATTGCCAATTCTAAAAATAAATTGGAAAAAGGCTATTTTGGCCCTGATAACAATTAATATGGATCAAAATGAATGCATGCTTTTATGTATTAATTTTGTTCATTATTTTGACGTGTTTGGTTTTTCCGCATCAGTTTTGCTAGGTGTGGGCGAACCAAGCATAACTTTTCCAGCCGTTAAATCCAGCAAGAAAAATCGCAAAAGGCCTCCGCTATTGCTCTTTAGAGCCAAGCTTTATTTTATTTCCTCCCTCCATCCTTACTATGACAATGTTTCAATCTATCACCTTTTGATTCCACTCCTCCTGAACAAAATAATTGAAAATCGTCAAATAATGATTGTGCCTAATAACCATCGTTTACTAAGCTATAAAATGGAAAGTAAATTATTATTTTTTTGCTCTAGAGGCAGTAAAGGAGGTGGCTCCGCTCGAATATGTAAACCCCAGGCATAAGTGAGTAAGAAAAGAATCAGGATTGTACAAACTGATCTAACCAATTAGTGACTTCGGTGGAGTAATACAATATGATGCCCACTGCAGAAACTGATGAGGGGCCCCTAACAATCTCGTATGTCACAGATATGCATAAGCTCTATACAAAATGAGGGGAATTGTGAAGGGTGGGCTCCCCCTGTGCCACAGAGACATTGACTACATTTGTGAGTGATTTTTGTATGGTTAGACAGCATTGAGAACTATGAAGAGAGAGCTCTTGCAAAGGGCCCTATGAAAATTAATGAACAAAGGTAATACAAGTTCCATAGGAAAGTTTTAATATGGAAGTGCCCTGCTGATTCATGAAATGTAAAAAGAGTGTTACCCAAATTACACAATGTGCCACGGGTATACTAGAACATGACATAACAAATTAAGGGGCCGATTGATATGTTGGCTGAGAGGGAAGTCTGTCGCAACAGCAACGGATTTCCCTCCCTGCCCCCACAGTGCTCTACCCACCTTGGGTTAGAGGTGCCTATCACGGTTATGGAAATCATAATGTCAATGCTGTGTACCAGGCCCTTGCTTCCACAGGATCAGAAGAACATTTCCCAGCTCCCCTTCTCCATTGCAGCCGAAAATAGAATCAACTGAATAGTGCTAATGACTTCTCAATCCAGATAAGGCGGAGCATAATACTGGATAGTTGATCCAAAAAATGAATTAGTTGAAAGAATTTCTCTCTCAAGGTTTAGGAAGTAGTCCAGCTCTATAACTAAGAATGCTGAGGTACTCAAATTTTCTCCATACAGCTGAGAGTCTTTATTTACCATGAAATACCTGCATTCCAGCGAAGTATCAGGTATGGAATCGCCCAAGAAGACATCCTCCTTACTACAAACCCTGAACTGGCTGAAGCAACAAGAACAAACTACTCCTCAATGAATTTTCCTGTCAAAACAGGGAAGCGCTGCAGTCCGACGATGCTTATCCAACTCCGTTGATCGTTGAAGTGCACAGCACGCTAGAAGCATGAGTGAAATGACCGCATTACTTCAGTTGTTTCCCTTAAACAACTAGAATGTTAACTTACAAAACGATAGGCAATCGCCATAATGGAATTCCACCTAAAGCAGTATGGATTTCCATCTACTTACATTTGGAAACACCGTGCCACTAGTTGACTCCAAGTGAGAGGAGAGTTCTTTGAATTTTTTTTTTTGTGTCTAAACTTAAAACAGGGGTAAGAAGGGCCTACCACGGAACAACATTGCCCAGTCCTGACACATGATGGGCTTTAGGAACAGGAATCATAGACTTGTTTATTTTCCATATTGCTGGTCTCTGCTAGGCTGACAATAGCCTGGGTTTGGATTTCTCCAAAACGTCCCTGTATCAGCGATTGGTGGCTACTAGTCAAGGAAACATATGAAATGGAAAAAGCATTGGCCAAAACAAGGGGTATTCGCTCTTTGACTAAATGTAATGCAATATGGGGGTCTTTGTTCTAATATTCACATGCTGAATTTTGAGAGTTGCGATGTTTTGATAATGTCATCCGTTTAACCCCTTGAGTGCCCGCCCCTTTCCCCGCCCTGTTGCATTAGCGGGCGGGGTTTATGACAAGCTGGTCTCGTCATGGGCACAGCGCAACCGCGGCCCATGACGAGACCAGCTCGTCATGGGCACTCAAGAGGTTAATGATGTATCCCTGCTTGTTTTAATTTTCTGAGATGCACCTCACCTTCATTTGAGTTTTTTCTTTCTGTTATATTTTACGTATTTAATGCTGTGTTTACTTTGCTGTCCTCCTGCTGCCAAAAAAAAAAAAAACAGAAAATGTCCCTCAGGGCTAGAGTTGATACCCAGGAACAAACTATGACCAAAATCGTAGAAATCAACCCTACGGGGCTGGAGAAATCTGGTCCTCTGGGGGAACCTGGAGGAGAACAAAGTGCACAGTGCTCCACCATCATCTTCAATAATTTGAAGTGTTAAGGTTTCAAGGGTTGGCACACTTCAAGGTTATGATTTTTGTTTAGGAGGTGGGTGCGTGTGGAATCCCCCCTCCCCTGAGATCAATTTTGGCCCCTGGGACCCCCTCCCTGGGGTCTTGCACACAAAGAGTCAACTTGCTGCGCTGTCCTACGCCAAAGTGAAAGAGTAGGAATGTATACAATACTGTGCATTACTGTCCTATCCACCTGCTCTGGCGCCATTTCAGCTGCCTAATGCCAATGTAGGCACCCTTGCACCATGGTGCAAAATGCAAAACACATAGAAAGGGGAAAAAAGGAGGAGAAATAACGTTATTTCTCCTTGTTACACCTCACCTTGGGAGGCATAAGGTTTCAGCACTTCCCCAGGTTTACATGCTCTTGTAATTCTGGGGAAGTGTCAAAATCCATGGGTATTGTGTGGGAAAACCCACTGCAACATGAATGGGAAACCTCCCAAGTGCAGAGTAAGGCAATGCAGCAATTTGCACTGCCTTTCTCCATAGCTATGAGGCCATTTAAAGCCATGCATTGTGGCTTTGCGTGGCCTCAAAGATATGATTGTGTGATTTGCACCACAGGAGCATCAGAAAAAGTGTGGCTCCTGGTGGCACAAGGGGCGCATAAATATGCCCCTAGAAGGGCTGCTATGCTTCCACACGTCTTGGTGCACACCCTTTTCCCCTGCATCGGTGGAGCAGGAAGCACCCAGACCCACAACCCCGATTAAAAGAAGAGGAGGGCGGCTCCGCGCCTGGAAACAACAGTTGTGCTGGCAGTGGGAGCCAGTTTACCAAGCAGGAACAGGAACCCCCATGCAGCCCAAGTGTTCTGAATGCCCCAAAAGAGAGACAAGGGAAATGGACCTCCAAAAATGGGACACCATAGGTTTTTGGGAAACCCCAAATCTGATTTTCACCCCTCAAGGCAAGGTATCACCATATTAGCCCCAGCATAGGTTTTCTAGTTCGCATATTGGTGTTCTATGGTGTTTGAAAAAGAAAAAGGGGCACAACTAACGATATTAGAGTGTGGTTGAGGGGCCACAGAGAGTACAGCAGATCCCCAAAAATGTTGCCACAACCGTTGCCCTTATTCTCCCAGGGGGTTGCATTTAGGACCATGGAAGGGGTTTCACCCATTTCAAATCACTCTTGGAGCTTTTGCTCATAAGCACTGGAGTGCATGGACCACTGTCTATTAGTCCTAAAGCTACAGAGGCTGCATAGTAAAAGTAGAAATAAAACCCCCACTCTAGAGTATATTTTTATCTTCAAATAGACACCAAAGCGATAAACATCAGATGAAGCTAACAGAAATTATGATTTTTGCAACCGTTTCATAAATTACTGCTTTTCACTCCAATTTTTTTTTAAGTTTTAAAAAGTTTTTAAATCACTGATTTCCTCTCTTAGCAGTAGTCTATGAGCTTTTAATGTGTGGGTCCATGGCAAAGTCAAAGTTTCAGGCCATCTGCCATGGAAGTCAGGGTCGGATGCGGGATATGGGTTGGTCCTAGTCAAGATTTTACCTTCGCACTTCTAAACTTTTCGGGTTCCTTTTCTCAACAGTGACGATTTCAGTGATATCCTCTGAAGCTTGAGTCTGGACTTGGGTTCAATGTCGAGAAATCAGTAGAGTCCAGAGGTCTGTTGAAAGCTTAGGTTCTCGGCAACATTGAAGGCTACTTACAAACTGGCAATTGGCGGTAGTCTATGAATCTCAGACTCTGAGCTCAGAAACCATTATCATTGCCTTTGGTTCACAAGATGCAGTCCTGTGGCAAGAAAGAGTCCACTCCAGCACTAGCCAAGGGTCAAGGACCTGAGAGGGATCCCTTAGGGGCTATAACTAAATCTCTCAGCTGCACCAACAGAGTCATGGACAAGTCCAGGGTGAACTGGTCAGCTGGGCACTTTGGAAGTGCAGGCTTCTTTAGATTTGGTGTTCCTGAAGCTTAACAGGAGGCTAGCTCTTGAACTTCCTTCACCGGTCCTTGGCACTAGTGAGCACAGGTCCCGCATTGGGGGACCCTCTACATGGGTTCAACAAGCATAGCAGCCTTTCTCCTTCTAAAATCATGCGTTGGGTCAGTAGGTGAGTCAGCTAGGAACAAATGTTCACAAGGAACTCATTTCAAGAAAAAGTTTATAACTGTTGCAATATATGATTTTTTGCAATGACTCTCTCATGAGCCTGAAAGGAAGAGTAATCCAATATAGATGTTTAAATTAATTTCAACATTGTAGTATTTACCTAATTTTTTTTAAAGGAGCAGGCCAGATGATGTATTAGTTAGTAATCACTTCAGCCGAAGTGAGTAACATTTATTTGTAAATACAAAAATCTTAATAAAAACACATAGTCACATAACACAACATGTATTGATAATGCTTACGCAAACATTGAGAAAATAGGAAAAGGTGACTTATGTGACCCCAGTGAAGTGACCATAACCAGCATGTATTTAAACATGAAGTGACTGTATTAAAAAAACAGATTATTGGAGTAAGAAGGACGTCTTTGTGATTCTGATCAAATATTTCAGATCAAGGACCAGAGCCTTTTCTAGTGCTCTCAAGACTATCCTTATTGGTTGCCGACGTTTCAACCCCACTATAGATAAGGAGGTCTCTTCAGAACGGGGAATTTAGGGGACTGCAAGTATGATATGGTGTTAGTGAGGTTTATAGAGTTGTGTAAGGGCTAATCGATGATTTGTATGTAGAAACATCGCTTACCTAAGGGCACTTAAGCTCCTGTCGTAAGCACCAAGTTACTGTTGGCACATGTCTTCTAATTCACCAATGGTCTACACCCTTAATTTATTGATTCCGGGTGAGTGATATGAAATAGGCGAAAATACCTATAAAAGGGGTGACAGTGGTGGTTACAAGGCGTACGGATGTATAATTGAACAGGTGAGCATGGTGACAAGGGAGTAATTATCACTCACGATGCAGAAGGACTGATTGCTTTCAAAGTTGAACACTCTGGTGTAGTCAGGTGGCAATACCTAAAGACAGGAGGGGTACTATTAAAGCAAAATCTCCATGAGGGACAATTGGTAATAACGATGACAGCAGGGGTTCTAAACTCACAATGTAATACTTATGACAACTATGGTAGCGATTGCCTCTAGTTGAAAACTGATCCGGTCCTGTACAAGCATCGGATAACAACTTCCTTAAGTCCAGGACCCAGCGTATGGAGTATTCTGTTAATGCTTGCCGTGGATCCGGTGAAGCAGGGGTTCCAGAATGAAGAATATAAGGCGTATAATGTATTAATTTAGAACATTTGAAGGTGGGTGGGATATTCATTGCGGGATGGGGAGAAATGTACTTACTAGAATCAAGCAGCTGTTCTGAATGCTCTATTCCATGTGTGATGGAAATAGAGACGGAAGATGCTACGTGCCGCATGCATGTGCGTAGGTGTATTGGGACACGGAAACGTTTATTCCGTTCAAATGGAGGCCATCTTATTAGGGTAAAAAAGGCCAGGATTTGTATGTGCTCCTATGACAGAAGATTCTAAAGATGATAGTTTATCTGCCAACATTACTAGATATGCTCTAATGTACTCAATTAAGAATACACATATTGGAATAAGTCTGATTAGAGGATCGTGAATGACCAGCCCATGGTAATGAAGGTCTGACAACAGTGTATTGTTTTGCGCTGTACAGCATTTGTGGAAATATAGATAGATAATATCACACACACTTCTGTATGATGCTCATATTATATGTTATTTACATGAGAGTAAATCACAATTCTTAGATACATGTGGGTTAACAGTGACTGGAATGGAAAACAACTCATATGGAAGTTCATACTCACAACCTGATGGCATAAGTATGGCAATTGTTTACTGTTTGTGGTGTACAGAATAAGACTAAGAAAATCATGTGCAATTATGCTGTGTTTACAGATTTTACATTATACATATTAACCCTATCGCAGCTGATAGAGGTAATATGAGTGACTCTTTTGCATTTTTAAGAATTGTATTGTGTTTTCCGATGTTACAATATGCACATTAAACCATATCAAGACCGATAGAAGTGAACTAACACAGGGATGTATAGAACCGGGCTCACATTGATTCTATTGCATGTTCATAATGGAACAATGTGTTTACAGTTTAGGGCTGCGCATCCACGGAACAATCTACTGATTGGTTATCTTGTACGTGCTACTGTGTAATCAATTCAGACTAATACATTTGCGCCATTCTTTCAGACTATTTGGCTCTAGTTGAGTTGAGTTACATTTATCAATCCATTAACATTCTAGAGTCTGCTGGATCAATTATATATCTCCACGCCTGGGAGGGATTTGAGCTTTTTCAAGAATTTGCCAGCGCAGTTTGTCGGCTGAATAGAGTTGTTCTTTGTAATGTTGAACTAGTGGAGCATTTTCTAAAAGGCATTGTATTCTACTCCTGTGCTGACCTATAAGGGTCTTAACTGGTTGTGAAATCTGGCCTATGTATATTAGGTGCACAGACACAAAATGCAATAAATTACGTGTGAGGTAGAGCAGTTTGTACGGTCATGAATAGCCATTTTGATCTCTCCATGCACAAACTCCTTGGTGTTGGTGGTAAATTGGCAGGCTATACACCTCCCACATTTGAAATAGCGTTTGATGGATGGTAATGACCACAGGTTCTCGATGGTGCCTACTTGTTTGTGAATGCTCAAGTCAGAGTGTACTAGGTGATCTCTAATATTCCTTCCTTTTCTGTATGAAAACATTGGCAGGTCTTTAAATATCTTCATAGTGTTCAGTGTGTGCCAATGAGTCTTAATGGTTTTAGCAATTTGCGTGCTATGTGGGCAAAATGTGGTCACACAAATATTTTTGTTGCAAGGAGTCTTTTGTTTTTGTTTGAGTATCTCATCTTGTTGACTGTACCAGGCCCTTTTCATCGATGATTTGACTATCCTTTTTTGGTATACTCTTTCTCTAAGTTTCCTGCTCAATATGCTCCCTTCTCAGAAGAATTCATCTTTTTCCGTGCAATTTCTATGCAATCTCAGCCGTGGGGGAGTCCATCCATTAGGGCTCGAGGATGGAAACTTTTGTATTGTTGACATTATAGGTAAAGGCAGGGGAAGATTGACACTTATGGAGATAGGCTATAATCAATTTGAGTCTGTCTTCTGTGCCTTTCCAGATTAAAAAAAAATTGTCAATATAACGCTTCCAGCATTTGATGTTCTCCTGGAATGGGTTATCTACGGTGGTAATATATATGTGCTCCAGGTTACCAAGATACAAATTAGCTAGATTGGGACCAAAAGGGCCCCCATAGATGTTCCTGAGCACTGCTGGCAGTATGTTGCATTGAACATGAAGTAATTGGTGGTTAAAGCAATTTCTAGGAGATCAGTGATAGAAGTGGTGGGAACAAGGCAGGGTGTAGGGCGTGAGTCAAGGACTGCTTTTATTACCTCAATGCTTTCCCTTTAGGGGATGTTCGTGTACTGGGATTATATGTCTAGTGTTACTAACATATCCTCTGTAGGATTGTTTTCTGATCCTTCAATGAGGTTGATCATGTACGTACTGTCTCTCACAGACATATCTAGAGCTGGGACAAATTCTGTGATGAAACAGTTTATATTCACCAACGGGGTTCTAGGATTGATCCGCAGCCTGAAAGAATTGGTCCACCTGGAGGATTAGTCGTATATTTATGGATTTTTGGCAAGGTGTAGAGAACCAGGGTTCTAGGACATTTCTTGTTGAGGAATTCGAATTCCAATTGTGTATAAAGCTTTCTTCAAGGCCATTTCTGGTTACTTCTTGGATCCGCTGCTTGATCTCTGCTAGTGGATTTTTATTGAGTTTCTTATAGTGATGTGTGTTATTTAGCTGTCTTATTATCTCGGCCTCATGATCGGTTCTCTCCTGGATGACAATGCCACCACCCTTATCTGCAGGTTTGATCATGATTGAATCCTCTTTCTTAAGGCTGAGTAATGACTGTCGCTCCAGCAGTGAAATATTGTATTGAATGAAGGTCTTCATAGTTTTCATCTTGTTGATGACCTCCAATATCGTCTTTTCAAATACAAGGCTCTCTGGAGGCATCAGGGCATTTGCAGGTATGAACGATGACCTTGGTCTCAGATTGGAAGTGTGGGGGATGGAGACGAGCTGGGTATCCCGAATTTCTTTTACCACAGTCCTGAGCAGACAATATATACAAATAAAAAATGTCATAAATAATTTCAATGCTTTTGTAATCAATCTTTGTTGTCTTTATTTTCTGTCTTCATTTAGCCAACACGTGTTTCGTGGTGTTGCGGATTAGCCCACAACTTGTTCAGGGCTAAAAAACTTAATGAACAACACCGTACCGGTTGCAGTATGCTTACACATTACAACATCACTCTACCTGTGACATAGTGCTGTTCTTTGGTAACATTATTGGGTGTGACAATGTGGAAACCCATGCCAAACAGTCCTCCATCAAATTAAAATGCCATTGCTTTGTCAGGATGTTATCCTCGAATTGTCCATATATATAGTATTATTTTACCTTATGGTTAACAGTGAGATAAGAAGTGTCAAGGATTTATAGTTCAACTAAGAGAAATGATTTGTGATTCTATTTGTGATATCAAATCTAGAATGAGGTGGCATTTTTGAAAAGTCCACCTACCTTCCTCACTTCATGTCAACTGGAAATATTCAACCTGCAATGTGTATCATGCGAATTATCAACGTCTCTGATAGATAATCCATAACCTAAATCTATTAGTCTTTACCCCATGTTTCCAAATAAGTCTACCTTACTGCCGGTACTACCACCATCCCGGTGCAGTTTTAATTCAGTTGTCAACTTCTTGTGTATCGTATATCTTTAAATAATATCTTCTAATTATATCTTTCATTTGATATATATGTTAGTGACCTCCCAAAGTATCAATTGGCCAATTTTCACCTGTATCAGTCATATTTATAATTCCATATTATTGTCCTCCCTTCGTGCTCTTCTTAATATTCTCCCATGTTTGGTAGTATGAATATCTAAAGTGGGAAAAACGTGAACATTCCACTGTTAATTTACGGCCTTAATTTATTTCATTAGCGTCCCTAGTGTCCGTGATCTAGTTTTTTAAGTTTAGTTTGATTTCTTACCTGCAGGCGAGTACGCGTGCATTGAGTGGCTTTCCAATGTTCCCATCCATCCATCAGTATTATTTAATTGCGGAAGTGAACCTTTGACCTTCCCCTCGATTTACCGGCTTACATGAAAAGCTAGAGTGCAAACCTCAAGCATAGCTAAGTGGTCATGATTTATTCTATAGAACGATTGTTTTTTTCAAAAATTTAAATTGGACAAAACTTTATTTGTTAAGCTCCTATGCTTTCGTCGATGTGTGGATTTCAATTGATCTATATATCTGTAATGGCTATTTCCATAAATAAAAATTAAGATTTTCCATGTTTGGCATCGGTTTCCACATTGTCACACCCAATAATGTTACCTAAGAACAGCACTATGTCACAGGTACAGTGAGGCTGTATTGTGTAAGCACACTGCAACCGGAATGGTGTTGTTTGTTATATTTCTTTAGCCCTGAAGAAGTCGTGGGTTAATCCACAACACGACAAAACACGTGTTGGCTAAATGATGACAGAAAATAAAAACAACAAAGATTGATTACAAAAGCTTTGAAATAATTTATGAAATTGTGTTTTTTATATATTGTGTGCTCAGGACTATGGTAAATGCAATCAGAATTTATAGTATGAATCCAGCTAGGAGGATTTAGGGTGATTTCCTCTTACCTTGGAACACCGCAACATCACACTGGGAGATATACACTGACACAACAAACAGTGAGTGCCCAGTCATTCACTCGAATTGAATTCACCCCCCTGCAGATTAGGTATCCTGAAAAAAATATTTTAGCCTAAGAGCTCTAAAGAATTTGTGAAGTTCTGTTTGTATTTTGAAGAAGTCAGTCTTCTTTGTAATCACATAGGACAATCCCTTGCTCAAAAGAGATAATTCACTACTATTTAACTGATGGTGAGAGACATTAAAGATAACACTTTCTTGATCAGTGAACCTTGTGTCTTGTGCCTCAGTAGTGATGACATCAGTTGTCTCGTGATTTTGTAGGCTTAGGTCATTTGATGTAGTTTGATGTTCAGTATCATGGTCTGTATTGTTTTCTGTTATCCCTCCGGGCCCCAAGAGTAGTATTGTCTGCGCGTCTGACGTTCGCCTGCATATTATTTCCATGTTCTCCTTTGGTTTCGATTGGTACCCTTTCCTCACTGGTCTTGGCCTAAAAAATGATTTGGTGGCTGGTTTCCTTGACCAAAGCTTGGTCCTTCTCCAGGGTTGTCTAAAGATTCTGATCCTGATGAGTAATCAGAGAATGTTTTGAGTTTGTTGTTTTTGTATCTGCCCCAAGTGACGTTCTTCCTGGCAATTTGGATTTTTCCAAACTATCACAGCCAAAGAGTTCTTTTTCAAGGTCTGCGATCTCTTATAGCTCTATTTTGCTTTGTTCCAGAGCCGTCTCTATCCCTAGCACCATCCAGTGCCTGGAACAGGTGGTGGAGATGTGTCCTCTCTAAAAAATTCCTGGGACGTTACAAACTATCAGACCCTGTGTATAATGTTGGCTTTCAGATACTGAGTTAGCATTCATGCATGCAGTTCTGTTCGCACATGTTTTTTCTTGGCTCATTCTAAACGCTCAATGAGGACCTGTCTTGGGTTAGTGCTAGTGGTTGAGTTATTTGTCGAAAAGAGAGATGGCCCCTTATTACTTTAGCTATATATTCTTCTGCATATAAGGGGGCTTCCCTATCTGACATCATCAGTCAACTTGTTATTAAGGTCTGGCAGCTAAATATACAGCTTAATCGATAGTGACAGTAAGTGATATATATTATGCACAATTGAACAAAAGGAATATATACAATCCACAACATACATAACTTTTAGACAAAAAACATATACACCATAGTTTTATACTTTTAGAAATGACAACCCAGAGATAGGTAGAGCAACTTTATAGTATAGCTCTTGCAGTAAACACTGCAAATCAATATATCAAAAACACAAGAGCAAACCCATATGTCCATGTGAACTGGGTAATTGCTAGTAAGCTATGAACAATTGCTCACAAGGAACTCATTGCAAGAAAAAGTTTATCACTGTTGGAAATATATGATTTTTTGCAATGACTCTCTCATTAGCCTGAAAAGAAGAGTAATACAATCTATATGTTTGAATTAATTTCAACATCGTAGTATTTACCTAATCCTTTTTAAATGAGTAGCCCAGAAGATGTATTAGTTAATAATCACTTCAGCCAAAGTGAGTAACATGTATTTGTAAATACAAAAATCTTAATTCCAATATACCACCAGCACCAAGGAATTTGTGTATAGAGAGAGCAAAATGGCTCTACATGACCATACAAACTGCTCTACCTCACACGTAATTTATTGCATTTGGTGTCCTGTGCAACCTAATAGTCATAAACCAGACATCACAACCATAGTCCAGACATCACAACCAGTTAAGCTACGTATAGGTCAGGAAAGGAGTATCATACTTACAGTCCTCAGAATTCTCCATCCTGAAGAGACCCCCATAGCCATAGTGGTGTTGAAACGTCGTCAGCAACCAATAAGGATAGTCTTGAGAGCACTAGAAAAGACTCTGATCCTTGATCTGGAATATTGAATCAGAATCACAAAAGACGTCCTTCTTACTCAAATAAACAGTTTTTTTATTTAATACAGTAACTTTGTGTTTTAATACATGCTGGTTATTGTCACTTCAATGGGGTCACATAAGTCACCTTTTTCTATTTTATCAATAATTGCATAAGCATTATCAATATATGTTGTGTTCTGTGAGTATGTGTTTTTATTAAGATTTTTGTATTTACAAATAAATCATATATTTGCAAAGTGATAAACTTTTACTTGAAATGAGTTCCTTGTGAACAATTGTTCCTAGCTGACTAGCTATTACCCAGTTCACATGGGCATATGGGTTGCTCTTGTGTTTTTTTATATATTGGCTCAGTAGGTGAAGCAAGTGCAGACATTCTTACACAGCCTTGTTTTGTGAGGTCCACAGGTTCAGCAGGTGCAGTCCTTCTTCTGTTCTTTCTGAGTCCAGCATTGTTCTGAGTCTGGAAGTCGGGGCTGGTATATTAATGCCAATTTCAAGTTTGTGGGTAGCGAGGACTCACTAGCCAATGGGGCTACTATTCCCATGGGTCAGCCTTACCCACTTTTACATCATTTACTCTGGGGTTGGCACTGAACAATCCCGCAATACCTCTGTTTGCCCAAATCCAAGATGTCAGGACGTGACCCGTCCCTGGGACAGAGACAGGGGCATACTGCTGAGGTCTGTACAACATAATTAACCAACCATCCTGGGTTTTCCCACCTTGGAGGAGATGCCAGTCTGTCTGTCTGCACAAATATAAGGGTAGGCTATAGTGTTATTTACATTTGTCTTTCAAATTCAGTAGCCCTTTTAGCCCCTTGATGCTCGTCCATCTGTAGCCACACCCTCTGACCATCCTGCTGGAGGAGGTTACAACTCCTCTTACCAGTAGTTCTTTTATTCCCCTTTGCTGAGTTGGCTTTACACCTCTTGGCAGGAAGGCACCAGATTGTCTCAAGTGACAACAGGTTCAGTAAGTCCGAAACAACTATTAGAACTTTGGGGCAAGAAGTTGTGACTTTCTAAAGTCATCTTTGCATTAAAAGGTATTCTAAATTCAAATTCAGTAATAAGTTAGGTTTACGGTAACAATTAATTTGATATCTTGAATTACTAGGTCTGGTGATCCAAAATGAAAGGTTAGCACTTTAAAACAACAATTTTGAATTTTCAATGTCAGGAAATGTAAACTTTAAATATGACATGTCCTGCTGTTAAACATCTGGGCTCCTGCCTTATGCGCTATTAACGCGTGACTTAAAGGTAACTTACTAATAATAAAAAGGAAGGTTTTGGGCATGGTAAAAGGGTTATTTTGCTATGTCAAGCTGGCTGTTTAAAAGTTGTTTGACTACTCTGTAATGCCAGCCATGTTTTCACTTTGTCACGGCTGTTGTGGTACAAAAAGTGCTGCAGTCCACTGGTGGCAATTAACTTACTAGCCCTGGGCATTCTTGGTATACTTGGGACTTATAGGTAAGGTAAATATGCCAATCAGGGGATTAGCCAGTTGAACATACACCTTGAGGGGTTCAGAGCACATGCACTGAGGCCTGGTTAGCAGGACCCAGTGCACTTAATAGGCCACAAACCAGCAGCATCAGTCCAAAAATTGGGGATGGAGAGGTGATGATGCAAAAAGAACCCTTTCCATACAGGTACAATGCAGGTACCATGCAAGGTATCCCCTATGATGCCACAGTACTGGTACCGGTGTCAGTAAGGAGGTATAGCGGTACCGCATTGTTGCAGTACTGTGGTGACAACTTTTTTTTTAAATGCCAATCGCCATTGTTCGGACAGTAGGCTATGAGCTGTGGGGTTGTCAGCTTGCAGTGGGTTGAGCACAGGGCCAACCCACTACTGCACATAACTGAAGACTCTGTGCAGAGGGAGAATGGATACCCATGAGGGGATGGGTGCAGGGCTGACCCTGTGAATATCCCTGGAATTGCAGTGCCAGCACCTTATACCATGGTACCCAGCAAGGTCTCAGTGAGTTACTGCAGTACCGTTACTGGTACCACAGTATCGAAAGACCATTTAAAATAAAGAAGGTTCCGGTCATAGACTAGATCCTCCAATCAACCACCATTGTGCAGCTCGGAGACCATATGCAGTGGGGGCTGGCTACATGTGGTGGGTCTGGTGCCAGGACAAACCAACCCTGCATGCGGCTGAATGCCATGAGCAGGGGCAAGACTGGGTTCCTATGGGGGATTGTATTGAGGGCCTGGTCAGAGGCTACGCCCCTCAGCCAACCTCTCACTGCACATGGCTTAAACCAAACACAGCGAGGGGTTTAGTGCAGGTTGTCCAAGAGGCTTCTGAGGACACTCAACTTTGAATATGATCAAAAAACTGAAGAAATTCACTGAAAAAACAAATGTTAGAGTGACATGATAGCTAGGCATGGTAATAAGATTTCTGCTTATGTTACAATTGCCCAGGGAATTTCTATAAAAAACACAAGTGTTAAAGTGATGTAATAAATAGAAAAAACACTCAAATTCACCTGTTATAGTTGAATCAACTTACCATAACTTGTGACCCCATCATGCACTGCTTATGACCTCACATATTACTTCACTCATTACATGTAAAATACATCACTGATAACATTGATTTTTAAACACTGGGTGCCAGATTTGTCAATCTTTCGTGCAGCGCAATGCAGCAAGCCACCTTGCTGCGCTGCATGAAAGGGAAAGGGCAGAAAGGTGTTGTATTTACTAATATACAGTGCATTCCTGTCCTTTCCTAGTGCTGGCGCACGTTGGGCTGCCTAGCGCCAATGCAGGCACCCTTGCATCATGTTGCAAGGGTGCCTGCATTGTCGGACGGATTGTTTTTGTGCAGTAAGAGACACTTCCCTGCACAAAAACAATCCTGAGAGGCATATTCCTCTTTCTTATTGTGCAGCAGAATGCAGCACACATAGAAAGAGGTATAAACGACTAGACATAAAGATATTTCTCCTCGTTACGGAGCTATTTGATGCAGTTCCAGGTCTAACACTAATGTTACAGCAGGCAATGTGCCAAAATGCATGGGTGGATGCATGGTGTCACATGGATTCATAATTATTAAAAGTAATGTGTATAATTAATTAAGCGTAGGTTAATGATATTTTCATTAAAAAAAAGTTCTATTAATTTATAAATCCAAAAAGGTAATTACAATAATTAAATAGTACATATGTTATGTTCTTAGATTTTGTAAACCTTATATTATATTTTTTAACTATTTTCAAAATTATTATTTTTTAATTGGTTTTATTTTAAGTCTCTACCTCTATTATTTCCTACAGGAGAGTGTTGCAGTACTAGTGCTTAGCCTTGTGTGATACTCGAATTACTAGAGTTTCTTTTTTGACAGTAGTAACGTACACTTGTAACCTTGGTTCCACACCCTTTTTTCCGGGGGTGGAGACATGTAAATCTTCACTTTTGAGCAACTTTATACTAGGATTTTGTGAATAACCAACCTTAGTAAAGTTACTCAAAAATGTAAAAGTGAATTACACATGTGAATTTCTCAAAAATGTAAGGTACCTTTGTGAATAGCGTCCTATGAGTCTCCATCCTGTATACAAGGAAAGGAGCATCCTACCACTGAAATCGTGACAGTGTAGTATATTTACAATTGATTTCTTCTATATGCCTGTTTGGAGAGTTCCCAGCCCTAGCAGGGCACATTTCTACCACCACAGTGAAGATGGCCTCCACAAGGGAGAGGATTCTGTATCCTGAGCAAGTGTGAGCCAAAATACAAACTACTGACACACATTCCAAACATGTAAATACAGCGAACAGCTAAGTCGCTGCCCTCTCCCCTTGAGCTGCCTAGAAAACAGAAACCCACACACCACCTACAGTTTAAGAAGATGCAGGCAACTCTACTTAAGTTGAGGAGGAGACCCTTGTTGATCATTACAAAGAACATATACTATACTCACAACTGCTGTAACTGGTGTGTTGCATGTGTTTGAAGCTCTGTTGGACTGTGTGGTTTCTGTTACTTGTACTCAAACAAAACGTTTTTGACATTTCCTAAAATTATATTAAAAACAATAAAACAAAGATGTTAGACCTGACAGCCCTAGGGAGGTCTTAGCCCGCATTTTTTCCCTTTCTGCCTCAGTTTACCGCCATTTTTTGTTGTTGGACATAGGACTCTGGGCGCCTTACCGCTACTGAACAGTGCTGAGGTGCAGGTGCTCTCTCCTAACAATATGGTTGCCATAAGCCCCTGCCATGTGGCCACTGTCCTATCCGCGCGCTAGTAGTTGGGATCAGGCTGGGACATAATGCTACTGTAACCCAGAGCGTCCTGCCTCTTGTCACCAGAGAAGCCACTACAGGGTCCCCAGAGCCTTCTAGAATCTTCCCACCCCCCAGGCTGGTGCCAGAACTTGCCGCCTTTTTGTAGGGTCACCTGACCTAGGAGTATAAAGGTAAGGGAGGGAAAACCTGAGTATAGGCTGCTGAGCCAGGGGGAAGCTACACTACTGAGACTGACTGAGCTTAGGCCCTGCTGTCCCCAAGATAGCTGAGTGATCCTGCCAGCCTGCTGATCTTGCCCAGTGTGAGGGGAACCCGGGGTGCCAACTCCAGTGTGTCTGCCCAAGACTACCATCCTTGCTCCCACTGCTACTAACTTCTGACACTAATGCCTGTCATCTACTGCCAGCGCTGAGGGAAGAAGCGCTGTGAACCTAACACCTGGATCTCCCTAACTAGCGCTGTGATCCCTGAGTGCTGAGGAACCTGCGAGCGCTGCTGCGGCTGGGAACCACCAGGTAAAGTGCTGTATCCCCCAAGCGCTGGATGGCGTAAATTTGTCACCTTCTGCTAGCGTTGTCCCAACTAAGCGCTGCCCTTCAGGAACTTGCCATATCCTGTGAACGCTGTGCTGGGGCGCTGCGGGGTGCCCAGGACCTGACTGTGCTGCCATTGCGGCGGGAGCCGCCCCTCATCCGCTAAGGCTGTGCCCCCCTTCACGCTAAGACAAAGAGCGCTGTTTGCCCAAGATCACCGCCGCTGCCCGGGTACCTGTATGCAAGGACTTTGCCCCGAGATGATCGTGTTGTCCTGAATCACCTGACTGTGCTGCCATTGCGCCGGGAGTCACCCCTCACGTGCTAAGGCTGTGCCCCCCTCCGCGCTAAGACAGAGAGCGCTATTTGCCCAAGATCACTGCCGCTGCCCGGGTACCTGTATGCAAGGACTTTGCCCCGAGACGATCACGTTGTCCTGAATCACCGCCGTGGCCCCGGGGCTGCCCAAGAAGAAGATCGCATGTCCTGTAATCCACCACGGCCCCCGAAGCGTGGGGAGGGCCACCATGGGTACTGCCGAGTCCGCGCTGGGCCTGTAGCGCGAAGAGCGAGAGTTGCTGAGGAACTGGGGCACCGGCATGCGTCATAGGCCGTGCCCCCGGGAAGCCGCGCTCCTATTGGTTCCTGTGCCCTGGGCCGATTAAGGAGCCCGCCCGGGCCTCACAGAGAGCCCCGCTGCGGAAAGCGGCACCCTGACTGACCCGGACCGGGTCTTCGGCAGTGAGGGTGGAGAGAGAGAGCCCGCCTCCCCCACATCAAGCCCCGAGGGTCGGAGTGGGCTGATTGAGGAGGAGGTGGCCTGCACATGTCAGGGCTGGAGCTGCGGTGAGGCCCACATTCTCACATGAGACAGAGCGGTGAGTGCGGGAGACTTAGGGCCTACGCCTGCGCGGAGACCCCGCCCTGAGTGCTTCAGGGGATCTTGGGGGCTTGAACCAACACTCACCTAAGCCCAGACACACCCGACCACTGTCTGGGGGACTGCCCCTACCAAAGGAACCCTGCCTGCATGGCCTCTCTACCTGGGGAATGTTACCTGCCTGGAGGTTGTACTAGACTGGGCCTCAATTCCTGTGTACCCTCCAAAGGGAGCCTGGCTGGCTGAACTGAATAGGTGGAAGGGGGCGGAGTATTGATTTTGCATATATGCCGCAGAAGATAAGTTGAATGTTTTGATGCCACACCTGCATAGGACCTGTTGTCTTTAATCGAATAGGGGCATAAGAAATGTTGCCTATGTTGACCGCGAATACAAGAAATGTTACTTTTAGTGAACATGTCTAATAGAAGTGTTACCGGTAGAGACCTGATGTTATAGAAACTGTTTATCCTTTCTAAAGTGAGAACCTTGCGTTACCTACCTTGACCAGAAGTAGATAAAGATACTTGTTTTTGCCAATGAACCTGGAGTGGTGTTGATGCAGATTGGGGTGTACAAAATCTCCCTACTTCCACGGATAGAGTAATTTCACAGTTACACGCACATACACTCACCATACACTAGGGCCCATTTCACTAACATACACTCAAATACTCCACCAGCATTGAACCTGTGGAAAGAAAACTCCTAAACACCCCACATCTACACTGAGGTCGATAAGACCTAGTTATTGTAATTGTCATAATCTAAACAATCTATACAACAATAATCAAATAGAGTACTCAATAATTGACAAGAAATAATCCCCAACACCGTATTTAAAATTATGATTCTTTATCTAAAATTAGTCAAAGAAATTAATCAGAATAAATCATTTTCTCATAATTACCTATTCTAGCTAAATGTCAGAATGGGTCATCAGGACAAGTCTCTCAGTAGAAATCTCCCAAGTCACTGTCCTCACAGCATCGATCCTCACCAACGCAGGTTTGGGAAGAAAATGGCAAAGTGACCTAAAACCCTCTCTAGGCTAACAATTTTTATAGTATTTTAAACAAAAGAAAGCAACAAAAAGTATTCATCGCATCCGCTGAACCTCTGAGCAAAGCGAGAAGGAAAGGATGTAGCATCGCTACATTTGGAAAATCTCCGCTCAGGAAAATCACAAAAATAAAAAGACAGAACAGGAACCAAAAATAAAAAGTAACTTTTAACATCCACATTTCCTCGGCGATGACACAATGAGCTCAGAGTTCTTTCTTTATGGCTCCTTTGTCCTCCAAGGCTACTCAAACATTTCTTGGTTCTTGGAGATTTGCCCAGCACTGCTACTGTCCTCACGGAAAGTTTTAACCAGGCAAGGACTGTGGTCAGATGTCTCGTGACCATATTCAGCAAGGCCCTCTCATCACAAATCACTCACTCGAGGCCAGGCTGCAAACGGCAGCCATTTTTCGTTAGGCCAAAATGGACCATCTTAATTAAAAGAGACAAAAACAACGTTACCACAGCATAATGATTAAACAGTGTTAACCCCACTAATACCCTTATGTGTATGTAATTATCTAGCTTTTGCAACACAGGAAAGCATTAGTTCAAAAGCGTTTCATGCTTTAAAATAAACAGCACTCAGCAACGTTATTTAATAAAACATGCACATTTATTAAATAGCAATACAAAAGCATTCCCTCGTGTCGGTTTTCTTCTCATTAGTACGTTGGTAAGTTTAAACATATACACAAAACAAATAATTAGTGATTATTAATTAGTAATTTAATTATGACAAATAGACAAACCAGAGCTTAAAAACCCAATAGATTTTCATCAGAAAATCCTGCTCCAGCAGTGTCTTCTTATTGCGTGCGCTTTATTGGGTCAGTGTGAGTGTGTGCTGCACAACTACTTCACCCATAGCTTCCGGCGTGCGTTCCGCCTCGCGCCAAGCTACCGCGTCGGAGTCGTGGTCCCTGGGACCTCCCGGGTCTAACACTGGTGGCAGCGGTGGGATTAGGACTTGTGCTTGTGCAGCACCCTACAGTGACTCAGTGTGCGCCACAATCTGACACCTGTTTTAAATCAAGCTTGAAATTCTCCCTGACTGCCTGATTGTGAATGCTCTTGCGTTAAGCCTGTTACCTACATCCTAGTGGTTTTCCCTGAAATTGTCCGAGGCCCTACCTAGCAGGATGGAGTTTGAGCTGGCCAACCTAGAAACATACACGGTGGCGCAGCTTAGGGAGTTCTGCCAGGGGAAGGGGGTGTTCTTCAAGGGAGGCGCCAAGAGAGAGGAGCTTCAGCAGAGTTTGAGAGCATGGGCATTGGCCCATCCGGGAGGGAGTGGGGACGAGGGGCAGGGATAGCAGGACACTCCAGGAGAGCTGCACCTACCTCACATATACTAGTGAGAATGTATTGCCAGGAAGACGTTCCAGGGCAGGCAGTAGTGTTTCAGTAAGGAGCTTGTCTGCGGAGGAGTTCGAGGACAGGAGCGAGGAGAGACAACTTAAGCTAGAGCTTGCTAGGCTAGAGAAGGAGCGCGAAGAGAAGAGGCTGGCTATGGAGGAAAGAAAGCTTCTCCATGAGCTTAGCCTGAAAGAGCTGGAAATTAAAGCCCTACAGACGGGGGCTAACAGCAACGCAAATGGTGGCGGCGTACCTACTGAAGCTCCACGTGAGTCTAGGTTCTACATGCCCAAGGATGTGGTGTCCAGTTTCAGTGTGGGGGACGACATCGATAAGTGGCTAGCGGCCTATGAGGTGTGCTTAGTAGCCCATGGGGTCCGAGAGAGTTATTGGGGGTGTGGCCTGTATTGGTACATGCCTCCGGTGGGGAGGGACACGCTCTTGACCTTAGACAAGGCAGACCAGACTAACTACTCGGTTATGAAGGAAGCACTACTTAAGAAGTTTGGCCTGACCCCTGAGAAATACCAACAAAAATTTAGAAATAGCCACAAGCTTCCCACCCAGAACTGGGTAGATTTCTAGACTATGCCCGCAAAGCATTAGCGGGTTGGGTGCGGGGCAGCGAGGTGACCGACTATGAAGGGCTGTACGATATGTTTTTAAGAGAGCACATTCTCTATAAATGTTTTCCAGAGCTGCGCCAACACCTGGTGGACCGCAAGTTGACCGACCCAAGGGAGCTTGCGGAGGAGGCGGATACCTGGGGCAGTACCCGGGTGTCCAACAAGGGATCCGGGGGGGACTCCCAGAAGGGTGGACAGGGTTTTCCCCAGAGGAGAGAGAGGGGAGATAAAAAGAAGGAGTTCTCTAAAGGCCCCCAAAATAGACCGCAAGGGAGAGGGGTAGGTTCCCAGCCCCAATCTGGTTCGCCAAAGCATACTTATCCTGACCGAAGTCAGCAGCCCAAAACTGTCCGGTGGAGGTGGGACACTATAAGGGGGATCCCCAGTATCGAAAAAGGACCCCAGCCCCTACTGGAGGTAAGAACCCCGGGGTGGCTAGTGTAGCACTGGGGGAGGAGTTGTCCCTAGATAAGGGGGGTGAGTGGGCAGGCTTGATCCTAGTATCCCTGGGGGTCAGGGAGGTGGTCCCACAAACTCAGGTACCCTCAAATACTGCCAAGTACCAGCAGAGGGTCCTTGTTAACGGGCTGGGGGTGGAGGCCCTGAGGGACACAGGTGCCAGCATGATGATAGTAAGGAGACAGCTGGTGTCCCCGGAGCAAGTGATCCCTGACGTATTCCACGCGGTTTAGATGGCTGACAACAGTGTGGGTCACTACCCTGTGGCCAAGGTTCCCTTTGAGTGGGGAGGGGTTTCAGGCCTGTTGAGAGTCACGGTGAGCCCTGCCATGCCAGTTGACTGTTTGTTGGGAAACGACTTGGAGCATACCGCCTGGAAGGAGGTGGAGTTTAACGCACACGCCGAGATGCTGGGACTGCCAGGATTGACCTGTGCGGTCACACGGTCCATGGCTGCCCGGCAAGGGAATCAACCAGGGCTGGAGCCTGGAACAATGGCCCAGCCCACCGCTGAACAGGAAGATGCCTTGGAAGATGCACCCCGTGAGATGGAAGGGGCCCCTGCTGCCATGGCCCCGGAGTCCATGGAGGATGACATTGGTCCCGAGGGGGACTTACCGACCCCTGCAGAGTGGCAGGTGGAAGGAGGGCCTACCCAGGAGGAATTCTGTTGGGCGCAGAGGGAGTGCCCCACCCTTGAGGGCATGCGGCGACAGGCTGAAGCCCAAGCATCTGGAAATGCTGCTGGAAACCACCATATCTACTGGGAGGATGGCCTTCTTTACAGTGAGCCTAAGGCACCGGTGCATTGGTCCTCAAGGACATTAGTGGTTCCCCAATGCTACTGAGCCTTCCTACTGGAGTTAGCACATGAGATCCCCCTGGTGGGACACCTGGGCCAAGATGAAACGTTTGCTTGTTCGGTCCCACACTTTTATTGGCCCAGGATGAGGATCGCCTCTGACGCCTTCTGCAAGTCTTGCGTGACTTGCCAGGCGAGTGGGAAGACCGGGACCAAGTTGACGGTCCCCCTGGAACCACTACCGGTCGTCGGAACCCCTTTCGAGCAGGTAGGCATCGACATTGTCGGGCCTCTGGATCTGCCGACCACCTCTGGACACCGGTTCATCCTATTTCTGGTGGGCCACGCCACCCGGTACCCGGAGGCCATCCCTCTGAGGACCATTACTGCACCTGCGGTGGCGCGGGGCCTGATGGGGATTTTTCCCCGGGTGGGTTTCCCCAAGGTTGTGGTGTCGGACAGGGGCACCACCTTCATGTCTGCCTACATGCAGGCAATGTGGAAGGAGTGTGGGGTGACTTATAAGTTCTCCACTCCTTACCACCCCCAGACCAACGGGCTTGTGAAGCGTTTCAATAAGACACTGAAAGGAATGATCCGGAGTTTACCTGAGGGCTTGAGGAAGAAGTGGTACGTCCTCCTGCCCTGTCTGTTGTTCTCCTACAGGGAGGTGCCGCAGAAGGGGGTAGGCTTCAGCCCCTTCGAGCTTCTGTATGGACACCCTGTCAGGGGACACCTCAGTCTTGTGAAGGAGGGGTGGGAGAAGACTCCTAGGAGGCTTTCCCAGGATGTGGTGAGCTACCTGCTGGCGTTCCGTAGCCAGATGGCCAAGTTGTGAAAGGAGGCATCCGACAACCTGGAGGCCAGTCAAGCAGTCATGAAGGAGTGGTACGACCGGAGTGCCCATCCTGTGGAACTGGAAGCTGGACAGAAGGTGTGGGTTATGGAGCCCGGAGAGCATAGCACCCTCCAGGACCGGTGGACCGGGCCATACGAGATTCTGGAGAAGAAGGGCCTGGCGACGTACATGGTGGATCTTAAGACCCAGCGGCAACCCCACCGGGTGTTGCATGTCAACCGCCTCAAGCCGCACCACGAGAGATCAGAACTTACACTGCTGATGGTGACTGATGGGAGCGAGGAGGAAGAAAGCGAGCCTCTTCTGGACCTTCTGGCATCTCAAGAGAAAGATGGATCGGTGGAGGGAGTTGTCCTCTCCCCGTCCCAGACGCCGGAGAAACAGAGGGACTGCCGCCAGGTATTGGATCAGTTCACCTACTTGTTTTCCCTCACTCCTGGAATCACCCACCTGTGTACCCATGACGTGGACACAGGAGACAGCCCCCCTGTCAAGACCAAGTCGTATCGGCTGTCAGACGAGGTGAAGACCAGCATCCAGCGCGAAGTCACCAAGATGCTGGAGCTGGGTGTGATCGTGCCGTCCAGCAACCCCTGGGCTAGTCCGGTGGTGTTGGTACAGAAAGCGGCCCCACCGGGCACCACACTTCCAATTTTGAGTGATGCCCTTTGGGTTGAAAAATGCTCCTGCCACCTTCCAGCAGTTGGTAAACCAGGTACTTTCTGGCCTGGAGGCCTTCTCAGCTGCCTACCTGGATGACATAGCTGTCTTCAGCAGCAGCTGGGAGGACCATCTGGAGCATCTCCAGGAGGTGCTGCAGGCCCTGCAGCGGGCTGGCCTACCCATCAAGGCCAGCAAATGCCAGATTGGACAGGGATCTGTCGTCTACCTGGGGCACCTGGTGGGCGGGGGTAAGGTGCAGCCCCTCCAGGCCAAAATCGAGACCATCCTGGCCTGGGAGCCCCCCAAAACCCAGCCCGAGGTCAGGGCTTTCCTGGGCCTCACAGGTTATTACCGCCGGTTTGTCACGGGTTACTGCACCATCATGGCCCCCCTGACCGATCTCACATCCAAAAAGCAACCCCGGAAAGTAATTTGGACGTACGCTTGCCAAAAAGCCTTCGACACCCTCAAGCAGGCTGTGTGCACTGCTCCACTGCTTAGGGCTTCAGACTTCACCAAGGAATTTATCGTTCAAACTGAAGCCTCTGAGCATGACATTGGAGCAGTACTCTCACAACTCAATGAGGAGGGCCTAGACCAACCTGTGGCCTTCATATCTAGTAGGCTACTCCCCTGGGAACAGCGGTGGAGTACCACTGAACGGGAAGCTTTTGGTGTGGTTTGGGCCTTGAAGAAGCTGAGGCCATATCTCTTTGGCTCTCACTTCCTTATTCAGACTGACCACCGGCCTCTTCGCTGGCTCATGCAGATGAAAGGCAAAAACCCTAAATTGTTGAGGTGGTCCATTTCACTCCAGGGTATGGACTTTAGGGTGGAACACCGACCCGGAGTAGACCACGCCAATGCTGACGGTCTCTCTCGGTTCTTCCGCCTTAGTGATGAGAACTCCCTAGAGGTTGGGTAGCTCTCCCCACTTTCGGCTGGGGGGGGACACGTGTTAGACCTGTCAGCCCTAGGGTGGTCTTACCCCGCATTTTTTCCCTTTCTGCCTCAGTTTACGGCCATTTTTTTTTTGTTGGAAATAGGACTCTGGGCGTCTTACCGCTGCTGAACAGTGCTGAGGTGCAGGTGCTCTCTCCTAACAATATGGTTGCCATAGGCCCCTCCTACTGTGGAATGGCCACTGTCCTATCTGCACGCTAGTAGTTGGGATCAGGCTTGGACATAATGCAACTGTAACCCTGAGCATCCAGCCTCTTGTCACCAGAGAAGCCACCACAGAGTCTCCAGAGCAGGGGTACTCACAAATTTTCTCTCGGGGGCCAAATTTACTGTGTGGTTTGTGGCCGAGGGCCGCACCGGTGGGGGCAGGGGCAGTGGGGGAGGGGGCGGGGCTAGAGCAAAAAAAAAAACTGTGACTATGAGGTTGAACACAGGCCCCTGCAGCAGACGCCTTAGTCCACTGAGCCACCAGACCCGGCATTCACACATATATATCTATCTATCTATCTAGCTCTGTCTCCCTCCCTCCCTCTATCACTCTCCGTCTATCACTCTCCCTCTATTACTCTCCCTCTCTCTGTCTCCCTCTCTCTCTCTATCTATTTCTCTCTCTCTCTCTCCCTCTGTCTCCCTTTCTCTCTCCCTCCCTCAGTCTCTGTCTCCCTCTGTCTCACTCACTCTGTCTCCCTCCCTCTCTCTGTCTCAGTCCCTCCCTCCCTCCCTCTTGTCTCCCTCCCTCTCTGTCTCCCTCCCTCTCTGTCTCCCTCTTGTCTCCCTCCCTCTTGTCTGTCTGTCTCCCTCCCTCTTGTCTGTCTGTCTCCCTCCCTCTTGTCTCCTTCCCTCTCTCTGTCTCCCTCCCTCTCTCTCTGTCTCCCTCCCTCTCTCTCTGTCTCCCTCCCTCTCTCTCTGTCTCCCTCCCTCCCTCTCGGTCTCCCTCCCTCCCTGTCTCACTCACTTTGTTTGTCTCCCTCTCTCTCTGTCTCCCTCCCTCTGTCACCCTCTCTCCCTCTGTCTCCCTCTCTCTCCCTCCCTCTCCCGGTCTCCCTCCCTCTCCCTGTCTCCCTCCCTCTCCCTCTCTCTCTTCCTCTATCTCTCTCTCTCTCTCCCTCTGCCTCACTCACTACGTTTGTCTCCCTCCCTCTCTGTCTCCCACCCTGTCTCCCTCCCTCCCCCTGTCTCCCTCCTTCCCTCTCTCTCTCTCCCTCCCTCTCTGTCTCCCTCCCTCCCTCTCTCTCCTTCCCTCTCTCTCTCCCTCCCTCTCTGTCTCCCTCCCTCCCTCTCTCTCCTTCCCTCTCTCTCTCCCTGTCTCCCTCCTTCCCTCTCTCTCTCTCCCTCCCTCCCTGTCTCCCTCCCTCCCTCTCTCTCCTTCCCTCTCTCTCTCCCTCCCTCTCTGTCTCCCTCCCTCCCTCTCTCTCCTTCCCTCTCTCTCTCCCTGTCTCCCTCCCTCCCTCTCTCTCCTTCCCTCTCTCTCTCCCTCCCTCTCTGTCTCCCTCCCTCCCTCTCTCTCCTTCCCTCTCTCTCTCCCTGTCTCCCTCCTTCCCTCTCTCTCTCTCCCTCCCTCCCTCCCTCTCCTTCCCTCTCTCTCTCCCTCCCTCTCTGTCTCCCTCCCTCCCTCTCTCCCCTTCCCTCTCTCTCTCCCTGTCTCCCTCCCTCCCTCTCTCTCCTTCCCTCTCTCTCTCCCTCCCTCTCTGTCTCCCTCCCTCCCTCTCTCTCCTTCCCTCTCTCTCTCCCTGTCTCCCTCCTTCCCTCCCTCTCTCTCCCTCCCTCTCTGTCTCCCTCCCTCTCCTTCCCTCTCTCTCTCCCTGTCTCCCTCCCTCTCTCTATCTCTCTCCCTCTCTCTCAATCAGTTCCTCATTCCTATCTGTGGCGCTCCCCTGTTCCTATTGTTGAAGCGCTCTGACACCTTCGGGTAAAGTCCGCGCTATATAAAAACGCATTAAATAAATACATAAAAATATATAAATCTGCCCCCCCCACCCCACCCCCCAAAAAAAGTAATGACTGCACTGCAGCCTACAAGATGCTCTTTGGCACACGATGTCACACTTTCTGGAGAGGGTAACAACCTCACAGGGCTGTGCTGCTTCGAACAGCTTGGTGTCAGGTCTGTGTGCACCACTGTCCCTCTGCAGCAATGCCCCCACCCCCCAACAACCCAGGGCTTCACGTGACGCCGCAATGCCTTTCCCTTCTGCCCTGACCCTGGTCCCACGAAATGCCCCCTGGGCTGGTGGAGGAGGGGGATAGTGGGCTCTTCTTCCCCTGCTTGGCCCGGGAAGGACAGATTGCTACAGATAGGCCCGGCCCCTCCCATGACAGAGGTTGTTTTCACAGGTGTCCAATACTAAAATACAACCATACATAAAGGGAAATACCCTCTTTCATCCTTGAACCTGGGTGCCACTGCACCTGTTGCACTAATGAGCAGCAGCGTGGCCAGTGCGTCATGGACCCTCGTGCAAGGTTGGAAATGGGGGTCCTGGTTGCAGTTTGTTTGCGTTGAATTATACAGCACAGCAATAATCATGGATCAGTAGGCCTCCTCTGTGTCCCAGTGCCACTGCACTTGCTGCACCCATAGAAGCTATGCCTCTGCTAATGAGAGCTACGTCCCTGCTCTCCGGACTCTCGGTTCTCAAGTGAGGGGTTGGGCGGCTATGGGTGAACATACCCCGTGCAACAGACATAGGGCAGGACCCGGCGGCTGTGAGAGGACAGAGGTAGAGCCTGACAAGGGAAGGCCCAGGCGGCTACGAGACCAGGCGGCTACGAGACCAGAGCCCGGACTGAAGTCACTTGCGTGGAATGGAGGCCACAGCCCAGCCTCGAAGCCGGGGGGTGATGCGAGAACGGAGCCTTGACTTCAGACAACTGCCTGGCGTCTATGAGTGACCAGAGCCCGTGCCCTAGACGCCGGGCAGTGCCCAGACTGCCTGACACGGGGCCTGCCGGGTATGAGGGAATAGAGATTGAACTCCAGGCACTGGCGTAGCCAGGCGGCCATGCAAGAATAGAGACCGAATCCAAATCGTGGAGCAGGGTGGTTATGTGACAATAGAACCTTGACTCCCGCACACTGGCCGGGCGCTATGAGAGAACACAGCCTAGGTACCAATAAAGTTCTCTTGCCACTGTGTGCCCTTTCAGTTGTACACCTGCACCCGCCCCCCCCCCCCTGTCCGTCATCTCACCCCGCGCTGTCAGCTTCCCTGGAACGCACACCGCCGCCGCACCCAAGTACTTCACAGGTCTTTTAAAGACCATTCACTTGTTAATGAGGCTTTGTTGTATTTCACCTCTTCTTAGCCCCCCTGCATCTCCACTCAATCAGAGGGGAGACGCAGGGGCGCTAAGAAGAGGTGAAGTACAACAAAGCCTCATTAACAAGTAAATGGCTTTTAAAAGAATCGCCCGGCCTCACAGCTCCGCGCTGCTGTAACCGGCGGTGTTCGCTGACAAGCACAGGGCACAGGCACTGTCTGCAAGGTCCGCGGGCCGCCAAGGAAGGCTTGCCGGGCCGCCGACGGCCCGCGGGCCGTACTATGAGTACCCCTGCTCCAGAGCCTTCTAGAATCTGCCCACCCCCCAGGCTGGCGCCAGAATTTGCCGCCATTTTGTAGGGTCACCTGACCTAGGAGTATAAAGGTAAGGGAGAGAAAACCTGACAGTCAGTTGGTGCACTACTGGACCTGGGGACCCTCCACTGGAGTATAGGCTGCTGAGCCAGGGGGAAGCTACACTACTGAGGCTGACTGAGCTTAGGCCCTGCTGTGCCCAAGATAGCTGAGTGATCCTGCCAGCCTGCTGACCTTGCCAAGTGTGAGAGGAACCTGGGGTGCCAACTCCAGTGTGTCTGCCTGAGACTACCATCCTTCCTCCCACTGCTACTAACTTCTGCCACTAATGCCTGTCATCTACTGCCAGCGCTGAGGGAAGAAGCGCTGTGAACCTAACACCTGGATCTCCCTAACTAGCGCTCTGATCCCCGAGTGCTGAGGAACCTGCGAGCGCTGCTGTGGCTGGGAACCACCAGGTAAAGCGCTGTATCCCTCAAGCGCTGAATTGCCAAAATTTGCCACCTTCTGCTAGCGCTGTGCCAACTAAGCGCTGCCCTTCAGGAACTTGCCATATCCTGCGAGCTCTGTGCTGAGGCGCTGCGAGGTGCCCAGGACCTGACTGTGCTGCCATTGTCGCCCCTCACGTGCTAAGGCTGTGCCCCCCTGTGCTAAGACAAAGAGCGCTGTTTGCCCAAGATCACCGCCGCTGCCTGGGTATCTGTATGCAAGGACTTTGCCCCGAGACGATCAAGTTGTCCTGAATCACCGCCGCGGCCCCCGGGCTTCCCAAGAAGAAGATCGCGTGTCCTGTAATCCGTCGCGGCCCCCGAAGCGTGAGGAGGGCTGCCATGGGTGCTGCCGAGGCCATGCTGGGCCTGTAGCACGAAGAGCGAGCGTTGCTGAGCAACCGGGGCGCCGGCCGCATCATAGGCCGCGCCCCTAGGAAGCCACACTCCTAATGGTTCCTGGGCCGATTAAGTAGCCCGGAGCCCGCCCGGGCCTCGCAGAGAGCCGCGCTGCGGAAAGCGGCACCCTGACTGACCCGGACCGGGTCTTTCGGCAGTGAGGGCGGAGAGAGAGAGCCCGCCTCCCCTGCGCCTGTCAGGGCCGGAGCTGCGGTGAGGCCCACATTCCCACATGAGACAGAGCGGTGAGTGCGGGAGACTTGGGGCCGCCCCAAGTGCTTCAGGGGATCTTGGGCGCTCGAACCAACACTCACCGAAGCCCAGACACACGCGACCACTGTCTGGGGGACTGTCCCTATCAAAGGAACCCTGCCTGCATGGCCTCTCTACCCGGGGAATGTTACCTGCCCGGAGTGTACCATTGAGACCTGGAGGTTGTACTAGATTGGGCCTCAATTCCTGTGTACCCCCCAAAGGGAGCCTGGCTGGCTGAACTGAATAGGTGGAAGGGGGCGGAGTACTGATTTTGCATATATGCCGCAGGAGATAAGTTGAATGTTTTGATGCCACACCTGCATCGGACCTGTTGTCTTTAACCGAATAGGGGCATAAGAAATGTTGCCTATGTTGACCGTGAATACAAGAAATGTTACTTTTAGTGAACATGTGTAATAGAAGTGTTACCGGTAGAGACCTGATGTTATAGAAACTGTTTATCCTGTCTAAAGTGAGAACCTTGCGTTACCTACCTTGCCCAGAAGTAGATAAAGATACTTGTTTTTGCCAATGAACCTGGGGTGGTGTTTTGTTATTGCATGCACTTTACTGGGTCAGTGTGAGTGTGTGCTGCACAACTACTTCACACATAGCTTCCAGCGTGCCTTCCCGCCTCGCACCAAGCTACCGCGTCGGAGTCGGTGGTCCCTGGGACCTCCCAGGTCTAACAAAAGAATTATTAAATTGCTTTTTTCTGACATTCAAAATATTTTTCCATTTATTTCCTATATGTTGTTAGTGTTCCTTGCCTCAACTGATTTCTGAGAGAGTGTTGCAGTGTCTGTGACCGGCCATGTATGATGCTTGACTTACTCCAAGGCTCGGCTTGAGTATATTTGCACCTATACTAACGTAGTAGATTTAAGTTTACCTTTGCTGAATAGAATAGTTTTACTCTTTTGTAGGTGTGGTTTATTTATTTGTACCCCACCTCCTAAATGTGAGGTTTTAATGGATATTGAATTAGCAAATAGTACTTAGTAACTTTCTAGTCACTTCCAGTCACTCCGCCTCCAACATTTACAGAAAAAAACCCAGAGCCCTCCTTGTGTGGAGAGCTCCGTACTCATGACAAAGAATTCTGCCCTCAAGAGATAGGGGATGCTGAAGTGAAGATCTCTAGCAGAAGATTCCTGATTAGTATTTATGAGTATGCTTCCTGTAGTTTTAATTCCCATTGTGAATAGGTCCCTCTATGTACAAGCATTAGGACTGCTATGCCAGGTACTCTCATGTGAATACTAAAATCATAGCTCTCACATAGTTTAATTTTACAAAAGGACTTGCATGAGTAGCATGAAAGACCAATGATAGCCATTCTTAACAACGATGTAGTAATCAAAAACAAATGCAGGTGTAAAACATGTATTTAACAAACTAGCAAGAGCAGTGTCAAACTAAGAAGTGGCTTAAAGAAACTAGCACACATCTTGTATTAAAACGTGGATCATTTAATATAAAACCTGTCCTTAGGTTTCTAACATGCTAGTGTGTGCGAGTTAGTTTTGCTCAAAGCTTCAAATCGTTTAAAAGAAAATGACCTAACTCTGGGTGTGTACAGTGGAAAACAGCCCCTCATCCACCATACTAACGTTGTCTATCACCTTTTTTTGGCAGATGGATAAATGTAATTTTTACCTCAGTGAGTCCTTTGAATCACAACCACGGCTGTCATTAACAATTCAGCGCTTTAACCGCTGGAGAAACATTTTCGAGACACCCAAATCCCGGGTTTAAGTTGCTTAATGCTTGGCTCTATATTCACATTGAAATTTTTAGGTCCCTTGTTCCTATGTGATATTAGAAACCAGGAGACATCATTGTTTTCAAAAGAGAATCAAATTGCCAAACGTATTGGTATGAGTTCTTTGATGTCAAAGGAAATAGAATGCTGGTTGTTCCACGTTTAGAATATATGTTATTTAACTAACTGCTAAATTATACATCATATAAATAGGGCAGGATTCACAAGCTGACCCTTCACCTATAGAAACCGGTTATATAAAATACTAATCATGAGTGACTTCAGCCTGTCTGGGAACATTACCAGAAAAATGGACAATTGATCTGATTGAAAATGTGGAACTGTTACACTTCAGTCAAATGGTCAAGGGGGCCCACCACATGGCTTAATATGCTCCAATGTATTTTTCTCATATGCCTTGAAGTATTCATACGATAATTATCAAAATGAGGTCACACCATTCTCTGAACACTTTCCATCGACTGAATATTATTCACATATTATGCCCTCACAGTAAACTTCTGCCCTGTCACATAAGTCAATAGAGTAAAAACATTCAGTTTCAGAACAGATATGACAATGTCCAACATAATCCACCAGACTGAAACTGCCCCAATATTATCTACGTTCTAGGTACTCTCACATCCAACATAATGTAGATGACAATAGATTAAATTGTCCACCTCAAGAAGAAAAAGTCAAAACAAGAGCCCAAGGCATCCAACATAGCAAGAAGCTGGGTAAAGTGAAGTGAAAGGAAAGTGGAACATACATGGAAGTAATCTCTCACTGCCATGCACACGTCTAATTGCATATTAAACAGAAGATTGTTCTCTAAGACAGTGAAAAGAGA
Organism: Triturus cristatus; assembly: GCF_964204655.1. NCBI lineage: Eukaryota > Metazoa > Chordata > Amphibia > Caudata > Salamandridae > Triturus > Triturus cristatus. Next base: position 909,926,354 of record NC_140592.1, read on the forward strand.
AAAATGTGTTTTAACCTACCCTTCTCACTGATGCAAGAAATCTATTGTAGGAAATACAATCTCTATGAGTTAATTAAATCATTGAAAATGTATTTTGAGCAACCTTACAACCTTGTGAAAAATGACTGATCTTTCATTCACTTCTTATTGTTTTAATAAAAAATAATTACAATTTAAGAGACTACAATAACTAACCTAGTGGAGCCTCTCTGCCCCCAATTGATATCCCTTCATTCAAGTCCCCCCCACCTTGTTGTATCATACCTCACAGATAGATGAATTCACCAAAGCCGCTCATAAGTGTCCAAGACAGCTAATTTTTCCTACTATCCCACCTGTTGCGGGACAATTATCAGAGGCCATAGCATCAACAATGTTTCCCTTGACTCCAAACAAAAAGGCCTTGGCTGCTTCCACCTTCATGAAGGAATACTTCATTCCTTCCTGCTGAACCCTTAGCACCAAAGCAGATCCCTGTGATGCTGATATGTCCCGGTGGCTCGACTTCTTTTTAACCTTTAGTAGAACTCTATTCATTAGCAAACCCTCAGACTAAAGTCAGGAATAAGCAAGAGTTGATGGGTGTGAGATAGTATCTTCTTATCTCCTTTTAGCAATGACATTTCTGAGCACTCTATCTCTTTGTTTTTTTAGTTGAAAGAAGATTTTATTAATGAAAGCAAAGGTATCCATACAGAAGTGATAACAGAAACTGCATGTCAAAACATTACAATAAAGTACGTCATAAGAGTGCGATAAATTCATACCAGAACAATACAGTAGATTGCACTACACAAAATGAAAACAGATTCATGAATAAGAATTAGGCCAATAATACATAAAAATTAAGTCCTAAAAGTATTGAGGTTGTAAAGAAATCTGGGAACGCACAAGGGATTCAAGGGGGTTTCAAAACCTCTTGCTGAGACGGTTTTAGCTGAGAACAATTTTTGGCACACATGTCAAGGTAAAGTGTAACAGGGGACCACAAGTCCAGATGCTTCGTTGCCATCTGTATAGGGTATACAAAAGAGGTGTCCAACCTATGATTATGGCAAACTACATACCACCATGCCTTATAGGAAATTTTTGTAAAATCCTTCCATTTAACAGTGATCTGCTGAAAGGCAGCCGCCAACAACAAATCAATAATTTTAGTATTAACTGTAACATTCTCCCAGCACAGTGAAAGACTCCCTAAGAAAACATGGGTGATAGAAAAGGGAAATGAAGTGTCAAAAATTAGATTAATTTGGGACCAAACTTGCTTCCAAAAACTGTCCACAAGTGGGCACAAAAATAACATATGCAATATATCAGCTTTTGGGGAGGAGCATGACCAACAGGTATCTGGGGTAGTCGCATATCTGCTACTCAGAGCACTCGGAGTAAATAAAAGTCGGTTATAAACAAAGAACAACATTTGTGTTAGGTTAGCTGCCCTGGAGGATTTACGCAACTTAAGCCATATATTATTCCAGAGAGATACCGGCCACGAGAACTGAAAATCTCATTCCCAGGCTTCCTCTATTTTAGATTTCTGCCTAACGATTTCCTTCCCTTGTAAATACTTGTATATACTAGAGGCCGAAGGTTTAGTCTTAAGTAGGGAGGAAACTGTGAAGAGGGAGTCTGGGGGGTAGAGGCATGGGACGTAGCAGATAATTGGTCAAACCTATCCATCACAGCCACCTTGAGTAAATTATATTTATGTATGAATGAGGCCGGTAGGTTGAATAGTTGTCTGAGTGAATGAAATGGTAAAAAACTTGAATTTGAGAATAACTGGTGTAACCATACTAAACCTTTCCGACGCCAAGTCTTCCAATAGAATGGTTTATCATGTATAACTAAATCCTTATTGTGCCATATTGTCGAACTTAGGAAGTAGTCAATAGTGTCCGGGGGGAGAGAGGGTTCAAAAGCCAAAGGTTTAGAGGTCAGTTTAATTATGGGAGTGGACACCGCCTGCGGTTTACGCGAGAAGGAAAGGTATTCAGAGAAGGAAAAAGGAGATAAAAAAAGACGTTCTGTTGTGATCCATAATGGGCAATTCTCCGAGGAATCAAGCAACCAAAGTGAAGCCTGTCGTAGAAGGAAAGCTCTTTGATAGACCTGAAAATCGGGAAAGTTAACTCCCCCTCTGTCTTGGGACGCATTAATTTAGCTAGAGACATTCGAGGCCTCTTTGAATTCCACAAGAATGAGGAAAGGGTGGAATTGATCTTTTTAAAGAATTTGGCAGGGATGGGAACTGGAATATTAGAAATGGTGTACATTACAATGGGTGATAACATCATCTTTATAGTGTCCAAACGACCCCACCACGATAAGTAAAGGGGATGCCATTTGGCCGTTAAATCAGCAATCTTCTGTATACATTTGTTCAAGCATAGCGCTACCGTGTCTGATATTGAGGGAGTGACGTACAAGCCTAAATATTTAATATGGGAGGGGCTCCATGTGAAATTGGAAGCATTAAAGTCCGCTTTAAAGGTGTACTTGGTCGAGTAAGCCTGTACTTCCGCCAGAAAGGCAGGAATGGAGGCACTAGGGTTGGACATAAAAAGTAAGATGTCATCAGCGTAAGCAGCCAATTTAAGATGAATGTTTACTGATTGGAAGCCATATAAATTTGGATTCTGACGTAGCCTGGAAAGAAAAGGCTCCAAGGCTAAGTTAAAAAGGAAAGGAGAAAGAGGGCAACCCTGTCGGACTCCTCTGCCTAGATCAAAAAACGAGGAGATCAAACCATTAGCGCAGATAGCCGCACGTGGATTGGAGTAAAGAAGAGAGATCAAAGAAACAAACTTGGGACCAAAACCAAACCAACTAAGAGTATAAAACAAATAAGTCCATTCAACCCTGTCAAATGCCTTCTCAGCATCCAGTGCAATTGCCGCTAAAGAGTGTTTTAAGGATGAAGATTTAGACAAGACATCAAAAAGGAGTCTTGTATTGTCCGTAATAAATCTGCCTTTGACAAAACCAGATTGCTCCTTACCTAATAGGTCAGGCAGGTAAGAATCTAGACGGATAGCTAAGGCTTTTGAAAATTTTTTATAATCAATATTTACCAAGGAGATGGGTCTGTAGTTTTTGCAATATCTATGATCCTTGCCTTCCTTCGGTATGAGACATATGTGTGCCTCTGAAAAAGACCCTGAGGATTTACCCAAAGTACTAAAGAAAGTTATAAGAGAATGTAACTTAGGCAGCATGAATTTGGAAAAGTGCTGATAAAATTCTACTAAAGCCATCAGGCCCAGGCGCCTTGTCATTTGTAAGTTTCTGGAGAGCCTTCGAGATTTCTTGCTGTGTGAGGTCCAGCTCCAGAGGGGCTAGATCCGGCAGAGGGTGAAAAGGTTTTTGGAGATTCGAAAAAAACTGAGATAAAGAATGATCAGAGGGTTGAGACTCTGAGGCATAGAGGGATTTGTAGAAGAGAGAAAATTCGTTCAGAATATCGGCATCTTTAAATTTTAAATCCGAGCGATCATCATAAATGGATTCAATGTTAAGTTTATTGTGTTTGACTTTTAAGTAATTTGCAAGTATTTTCCCTGCCTTATTTCTACCCCCATAAAATTTGGCGCTGGATTTTAACAAATATAATGAGGCATCCTCCGTTGATTTCTTGTTAAATTTCAATTTAGCATTGATGAGAGCTGTAAGATACTGTTTTGAATGCGAAGTGTAAAAAGAGTGCTCCAGTTTTTTGATGTCCTGTAAAAGGTCCCTAGTGGATTTACGTGAGATTCTCCGCGGCTTAGCAACAAAGCCAATAATAAAATCCCTCGCTGAGGCCTTAAAAGCATCCCATACAGTTGAGAAGGGCATAGAGTGGGTCTGATTCAACATAAAAAACTCATCAAAGAATATAGTAAAAGCGGCAGTGAATTTTGAATCTAGGAGGAGGGCATTGTTGAAACGCCACCTTTTGGGACCTTTAGCCTTAGGCAGGATCTCTAGACCAATTGAGACAGGGGTATGATCCGACAATAAAATAGGACCTATTTCCGCATGCGTAAGGGTTTGTGAGAGGGAGTGGGAAACAAAAACATAATCAATTCTTGACTGAGTTTGATGCGACGGGGAATAGAAAGTATACTCTCTGGTGGTCGGATTACAGAGACGCCAAGCGTCTACAAGCTTGTGCTTAGATACAGCCCGTACAAATGATTTCTGAGGTTTGTTAGGGATGTAGGAAACTCTGGAATTCCTATCGATAAACGGGTCAAAGACCTGGTTACAGTCGCCAGCCAAAATAAAATTCTCCTCCATGCAGAGAGCAACCTGTTTAGCCAACGTGGACCAAAAAGAAGGTTCTCCACATGTGGGGGCGTAGACGTTGAAAAGAGAGACAGGAACACCCTTCAAGGACAATTTAACATTCAACCATCTACCATTAACGTCTGAATCTTGAGCCATTAACGAAAACGGGAGGGACTTGCGGCAAAGAATCATCACCCCATTCCGTTTACCATCACCAGGAGAGAAGAAAACTTCCCCTACCCAACCCCTTTTCAACTTTAATGATTCAGCATCAGAGAGGTGAGTCTCCTGCAAAACAAACAATATCCGCGTCTAGTTTGGCTAGGTGGGTCAGGATTCTTTGCCACTTGATGGGAGAGTTTCAACCCTTAACGTTCCATGTAATCAATCTCAAAGGCATAAGCAATCAAAAATAGCACAAAAAGCAACCATAAAGCAAAATTTCAGTGCAGTGCATGACCAGTATAAAATAGCAAAGAGGTGTGACAAAAAAGAAACATTATGTCCAAAGACGTAGGAAAAGTAGAGAGACGAATCAAATATGCATAAAAAAATAACGTTGAGTAGAAAAGAAAAAATCGGAGAAATAAAGATACCAAATAAGCAATATAACATAAAATGTGAAGTGAATTGACAAAACGAAAACGATACAACATAAAGAACGTACACCAAAACATAAAACATACCTACAAAAGGAAAGAATGGGTGAGAGGGTGGGTGGAACCACATGGAGCAGACATACGTCCAGGGAGGGTCCAGCAGGGGTCGGGGAAAACCTTGTGACGAAAAGTCAGAACTGTGAAGCAAGAACATAAAATGGAAGTTAGTCTTGGTAGGGAACTGTGAAAATAGACAACATGAAATTGTGAACTAGGAAGCAATAAAGAACAGCATAACAAAAATTCAAAACCATTAATACAGTAGTAAAGGGCGCATAAAGCTTACGCTTCTCCAAAGAATAAAATATTGAAACTGCTCAAGCTGGCTATATAGAATCGATAAGAACAAGAATATCAAAAAAATAAAGCACTTTAGTAAAAAAAAATAAAAAAATTAAGTAATATGTGAAGAAGAGCTTCCTGAGGAGGTCGTGGCGTCAATCTTATTTGAGTTGATAAAACTCTGCAGGCGAACTGGATCTTCATAAGTCGTAGTTCTATTGTTGTACGTGACCTTGAAAAGACACGGGTGAAAAAGGCCATACCTGGCCCCCATAGAACGAAGATCTGGTCATAAATTTAGAAAAGCTTTGCGCCTGTTGGCTGTAGCCTTAGAATAGTCCTGCGCAAAGAACAGTGTGGATCCTGACCAGGTAACACGTTGAATAGCCCTGGCTGCTGCCAAAACCTTTAGCAAATCCGTGTACTCTAGGAAATAAATAATGAAACCTCTAGGTCGTTGCGAAGAAGAACCAGTAGAAGAGGCTCGCCCTAATCTGTGGGCTCGTTGTATATTCAACAAAGTTTCTTCTGGCATACGAAGGATCTTAGGGAGGAAGGATTTGAAGAATGCAATGGGGTCATTACCTTCGATCCCCTCTCCCAGGCCAAAAATGCGTAGGTTGTTTCTCCTGTTACGATTTTCAAGGTCCTCGACCTGCTTCTGAAGGCTTGTAATTTGTGAATGCAGAAAAGGAACACTCTTAGCAGTAGCGCTGAGGGAGGCAACATTGTGTTCGACTGCTGTAAGTCTTGTATCAAGTTGCGCCCAATTTTCTGAAAGAGTTTGCAGTTTGGAGTTGGTTTCCTCCATAAAGGGTCTGAGGGCCCTTCTCTCATGCAGCAACAGTTCCATGGAAACATCTGAAGATGGCTTGGGAGGTGAAGAAGGGTCTTTTTTTAACCTTTTCACGTTTGACTTGCCGGTCACAACAGGTGCAGGATCCATCGTCGAGTGTGCGGTCTCCTCCTCAGGTGAATGTAACTCTTCCAGTTTAGAAAATTGTGTGAAAAGTGTAGAGTTTTTAATGAAAGAGCGCTGTGGTAAGGACGCACTAGTATGAGTGCCTCTTGTCCTACCCATGAATTGAGAAGAGTGGTAGCGAAGTACAAAAAAGAGGAAACTTCCGCCTGAGGAGCGAGATGTTCATAGGCAAAGATACTAATAAGGAACAAGAGGTGCGCTCGGTATTAACTTCGTCAATGGGGCCACCAGAAACCACGGTCACTTAAATTAGTGCCATTCAAAACAGCTGTGAGGACCTTCCATAGATTCTACAAGAAGTATACTGACATAGCCATCATGTAAATGGATTCAAGAAGCCAGTAATTTAAAGGTGTCTCAAGAAAAAATTGTGAGGAAAAACACCACACAAAATGGCGGCCACTGCAAACATCCTCACAGTCTAAAAATAAAAATCTCAATGTGGAGAAACTAGCCCAATAAAAAACTAAGATATACAGTCAATATGGGCCACAGAGAACATGTCCAAAGGAAGATTGCATGATGATAAAGCCATTTACTTGAAATTAGTGAAGAAAAGATCGATTTTGCCAAAAAGCAAAATGGCGGCCGCAACGTTGCTGGAGCGCTCACAAGTTCATTACCTGCAAAAGAAAAGGCATTTCGTCCTATTCAGACCCGGGTGTCATTGTGTGCGGGATAGAAGCATTCCCGCTGAAGAACCCTGCCTGCCGCTTCACGAGAAACGCCGTGAAACCGGACTTCTCCGATCCGGAGCCGGGAGCCCTACACGGACGCGTCCATACTCCTTGGGCACCTGGCCACGCCCCCCCAGCACTCTATCTCTCAGTTCAAGGGATCCCAATACTGCTAGCACCGTTCCACCACCCAAACCAGTAGAATTTGGATCCATCACCATGATTCTATAGACTGTGCAAATCAATGAGGGTCATTCATCAGTGTCAGACGTACATAAAGAACTCAGAATCTCTTGCACAGTTGACCGCAGCCCCTCTGCAAACACCTCACTTTGGACCCCCAAGATCCTCAGTTGTATAAGTTGTTGCCACAAAGAAGAGAAACATTAAAACAGCAAGGAGGTTTATGAGTAATGTGAACAATAAACATACCATGAATTCTATAGCAATAGCACCCTCATTTACTACTTCTAAGTGTTACTCTGTTTCTAGCACATTAGTAATAAAAACCTATTTGGAGTTTAGAGTAGTACACACCCATATACCTGATTCCAGAACAACAAGTTCTATTTCAAACTCACATATTCACCTGTGTGTAAATGATGAGCACAGCCAGAAACGCACCCAGGCTCCCAGTTAGTGATGGGAAAATGCCTCCCAGCTTCAGTTAAGTCGGGTGAGCATCTGTGTCTATCCTTCTGACACCTGGGCTGAAGATCATCTCTGACTTTTGGCTCTCTATGCCAAGTTTTTATAAGCATATTCTGAAGTTTGTTAAAGACTTCAAGGATAAACATTCAATATTGAATAATGCAAAGGCCCTTTCAACTATTTTCAATCTGTTAGGCAATATTCTTATGAAAGGCAACAAAAAATGAGACTCAATTACCAACCTTATAGAAACTGCTATGAATAGAATCATATTTAGACCTAGTTATTTAGGGTGCTAGTGCTAAAGGATGCATGGCACTATTGCTGGAGTATTTTTATTGTTCATGTTACTCATAAAATTCCTTGCTGTCTTTATGTTTATCTTCACTTTCATAACAACTCATACTGTGTGTACTAGATTGGAGTTTCAGTTGTAAAATAGCTATGTTACAGTGTGCATTCCTTTTTTTGTAATTCTTCAGTGTGTTATTCATTCATGAAAGAGGATTTGATGATCCACTAATTGTTCCTGTAATGTCTCATGGGACTGAACGTTACCTGAAGCACATATTTTGTAAATATTGACCGGTGAGTTGTGTAGAGGTTGCGGCCCAACTGGTTTTCTGATTCGAATTGGCACGTTGACTGAGTCTTTGGTGCCAGAGGGTCAGATAGCTAAACCGTGCAACTCTAGAAAAGTCTTCCATCCCCACTCCCTGCAACTATGTATATATCAAGGAGGTAAGAAAAGCAACAGATAAAATCAAAAATTTCAATTACTAACCCCAAACAGCATCAGGTGGAATTCTTGCAATCACTTGCATTTAAATCATGAATTTCATTAACTTAGCTTTAGCAAATGGAACAATCCCTGAATGCTTGATGCAGGCAAGTGATATGTGATTGTTTACAAAATGGACAGCTGATCTTGAAATCATAGCCAATTACACGTTAATTTTAAATCTGCCATACCAAAGGAAAATTGAGGTGAATTAATATCCTAGAGACATGTGAAACCACAAGAGATGACTTCAGAGAGGATCTCCATATGGTCTTCAATGAAGATAATCAAGCAAGGTTGTATGCAACTGCCATGCATGCCTTTTTTTAATATCGTCAATGCAATGTATAGGTCATTACCACACATGCATTTACAATGAAAAATGTTACCATGTATATGTCTGTACCACACATGCCTTTATCACGAAAATTTCTTTGTAAAGGCATGGTTGGTAAAGACATGTTCATGGTAAAAGTTTAATAAGTAAGTATAAACCCCATATCCACTTCACACATTCCCCCTAAAACTAGTATACACAATTATAAATGCACATGCTGACATCAACACCAACAAACACCCACGAGATACCGACCTGCTTCGCTTACTTGCGGCACACTGTGAAAACATTTATATTATCTCTGGTATTGGAACACAGTGTGAAGTACAATGTGTTTTCTGACTTTACGTATGTTTGGTCTAGACTCACTCCGATGCAATTCGCTCTGGCGTCCACTGTGCTGGTCCGCACAATACCAAACGGCAAATAAATGAGAAGAGGGACAAAAAAGGCTTGCATATCCTGCTGAGATCCAAAAGCGAAGGAGAGGGGTGTGAACTGTATTTCCTATCATATAAAAACATAACATTAACACAAGCAGACAGCAGGACTCTTTTCATGCACTTATCTCCCTTTTATTGGTCCCAAGATAGTCTGTAGAAAGCTAGCGCACTTCAATTCGAGCCTGGGTGCTCGAGGGTGGCGGGACAGAGTGATGTACAGGAAACACGTGTTCAGTGTTGTCTGTCATTATTTAAGCCGGATGGCTTCTACGACAGACAGCGGCGCCTCTGTGTATGGATCTGTGTTGTACCCGGCTTCAAGTTAATTGTGCAATTGTTTTGTACAGACCTTGAAATCTTTTACAACGCATATGCCTTTACCATTCAATCTTTTTTGTTTAAATTTGTTTATTGTTGTTTCTCATTTTGTAGTACACACAGGCGCGGTGCGTCCATTGGGTCGTTGGGGCGTTGCACCCCCGCCCCCGCACCCGCCCATGCCCGCAGCTCCCTCCCTGTCTCTGAACTTAGTTTACTTAAGTTCAGAGACGCCGAGGGTGGGGAGAACTGACAATGCATGTCAGTCAGCATGACGTCGGACCGTGGGCGGTCCGGCGTCATGTTGACTGACATGCATTGTCAGACCAGGCAGCACTGCAGCACAAGTGCGCATGAGTGGGCATGGTGAGCTAATTTTTAGCCCGTGCCCAGTCATGCGCACTTGTGTTTTCACGGACTTGCGCATGCCCATTAGGAGCCCCTCGGTCTCCTAATGGGCAGGCGGCGGGCGAAGAGTAGGCTGTGCCCTCAGCGAATCCTGGCGCTGCAGCAGCGCCTGGATTGGCTGAGGGGTTGCCACTGCAGTGCTGACGTGCTGTTCCAGTTTCAAGAGGGCAGAGGCGCCAACGCGGACCAGGAGCAGAGGCGGTCAGGTAAGTTTTCCTCTTAATTTTTAATGTATTCTCCCGTGCGACCCCACCCCACCCCCCCCCACGCGTGCCCCCCCCTCGTGACCCCCTCGCGACTGCTCATGTAGTAAAAACCGGTCCTTTAGTTTATTTGCTTCCTTTGCAATCATTTTACGCCCCGCCACTTTCAAATGTCACCAGCCGCCCATCGCTCAGAGGTTACATAACAATGCAAGGGCTCTAGCCCCTCTTCCATTTCTTACTTCCCTTGTAACATCAACAGGTAGTCTGAGCGGTTGTACAGACCATGAAAACCAAATCCTTTTTTTTCTTTTTTTTGTCAAACAGTTTGCAACATAACATTGATACAACATTTTGAACAATACAGTTCTCTCCTCTCATGTAATGAACTGAAGGTATTTATAGTAGTGCATCGTTTCCGAATTATACTTTCTTGACTGCCTTGCTGATGGTCTACGCGCATTCACTTTGGACATTGCTGCGCTATTGTACAAGTGCATGCCTCTGTCAGACCACCCACTATCTGATGTATGAGTATTCTGCAAAATATTGTTAGACCTGGGTGTATGTTGACGTGGGGGGGGAGGAAATGTTGGATCACATAGGCCTTTCACGCAACGCTCAGCACTGCAGCTATATCTTATGTGTTAGCTCGTCATGCACTTTCCATCTGAGACTCCGCTGTTAGTTTGTCGTTTACTCAGACATAGTACCTGAGTCCTCAGAGGCATTCTGCCATAGGGCACGAACATCCGCCAGTATTGCTTCCCACTGCGCCACCATTGGTTGCTTCCTAATGCCTCTCACCGCAGCGCCAGGCTTTCGCCTAGCATATTAGCGACTGGTACCAGGATTTCGCCGAGGGGGGCTCCAGGGATTTCCCTCGTCTTGTAAGGAGGTACTTGGTTACTATTAGTCCTAGGTCAATGTAGCGGGATGTCACCTTGTATTTACTAGATCTCTTGTATAGCCCCAGGATACACACCTCCCACGACCAGATAAGTTTGCGCTCAGTACACTGTGCCAATTTTCTGGTAACTGTTTCCCAATATGTCTGTATGGATGTGCAGGACCATAGCACATGAAGTAAGTCCCCACCTAGCTCGCCACAGCGAGGGCAACTGGAAGCATCGAGATTGAAATATTTGTTTATTTTGGCTGGGGTCAAGTATGCCCTATGTACTATGTAGTATTGTATGAGCTGAAATCTCGCATTGCGATGAATACTGGTGGGGCCTCGGAGAATATCTTCCCCTTCCCGGTCAGTGCTGGGGCGCTGCAAATCTGCGTCCCAATGGGCTCGAAGGGACTCCAGTCGTGGCGTTGTATGTATTCTTAAGGATTCCGCAAACCATCTAACTAAATGGCGGCCCGCCCCCAGTTCATGCAAATATTGCACAATCAAGTGCGTGGTCAACTCCTGAGAAATCTCGCACCATGTTCCCCGCAATGCGCTCACCACCGCTGCATGTATTAAAAACTGACCACGGGGAAGGGCCGTGTCTTCCACAAGGGTGTCATATGGCAGGAGTTGCCCATCACCATACAAGTTCCCCAATGTTAGAATGTCCACTTCCTCCCATTGAGGCAGCTTCGCGCTGGTAACTGGTCGGTGTCTCCTAGGCATGCCGAGGATGGGGAGAGATTTACCATTCAATCGTTTACCATTCATGCCTTTACTATGAAATCCTTCATTAGCTGTGGTCAATTTATCAGAATAATTTCCATTAAATCCACAAGTAGTGATGTCTCCATTCTCCTCCTCACCATTAATTCGTTTAACAAAAACATAAAAACTTTGACTCAAATAAATTGATACTACTAACAATCTCAGTTGTATGAGGATGTTACGCAAATCCTACTGTCCTGGGAAAGCAAATCATAGCTCTAATCTAGTGTCCCAGCCTCCTTCATCCACTCGTAAAATCGAATGGGGAAGTGTTTTGTGTCTCAATTGATCTAAAACATATATTCTAATGTTGGGTGCATGGAAGAACAAAAAGCTTAAATTCACCTAATCCCAGTGCTAGAAGCAATCTAAACACCCACCCAAAATATTTTGTAGTTATCTTTGTCCCCTTTACAGTTGTTTTTATTTCAGAGACGCATCAAAGGCTTGCATCAAACTGCCAGCAGTCACAGCTTCACAATCCCCGTTAAACGTGGCACAGAGTGGGTCGACAGCCATAGCCTGGTGACACTATGGGAATGCGATCTACTGTGCCCAGCAAAACGGCTCACCCACAAACTACATAAAATACGAAATTAAACAGGTTTTATTTCCATCAGCTAAAAGAAACTACACAGCATAAAACATTCCTTTAAAACTCTTCAGTGCCCTCTATTGGAACACAGACTCAAAGGCACGTTCTATGCGTGCAGTCAGTGTCCTCTATTGGAACACAGACTCAAAGGCACGTTCTATGCGTGCAGTCAGTGTCTTCTATTGGAACACAGACTCAAAGGCACGTTCTATGCGTGCAGTCAGTGTCCTCTATTGGAACACAGACTCGAAGGCACGTTCTATGCGTGCAGTCAGTGTCTTCTATTGGAGCACAGACTCGAAGGCACGTTCTATGCGTGCAGTCAGTGTCTTCTATTGGAACACAGACTCAAAGGCACGTTCTATGCGTGCAGTCAGTGTCTTCTATTGGAACACAGACTCAAAGGCACATTCTATGCGTGCAGTCAGTGTCTTCTATTGGAACACAGACTCAAAGGCACGTTCTATGCGTGCAGTCAGTGTCTTCTATTGGAACACAGACTCAAAGGCACGTTCTATGCGTGCAGTCAGTGTCTTCTATTGGAGCACAGACTCGAAGGCACGTTCTATGCGTGCAGTCAGTGTCTTCTATTGGAACACAGACTCGAAGGCACGTTCTATGCGTGCAGTCAGTGTCCTCTATTGGAACACAGACTCAAAGGCACGTTCTATGCGTGCAGTCAGTGTCCTCTATTGGAACACAGACTCAAAGGCACGTTCTATGCGTGCAGTCAGTGTCCTCTATTGGAACACAGACTCAAAGGCACGTTCTATGCGTGCAGTCAGTGTCTTCTATTGGAACACAGACTCAAAGGCACGTTCTATGCGTGCAGTCAGTGTCTTCTATTGGAACACAGACTCAAAGGCACGTTCTATGCGTGCAGTCAGTGTCTTCTATTGGAGCACAGACTCGAAGGCACGTTCTATGCGTGCAGTCAGTGTCTTCTATTGGAACACAGACTCGAAGGCACGTTCTATGCGTGCAGTCAGTGTCCTCTATTGGAACACAGACTCAAAGGCACGTTCTATGCGTGCAGTCAGTGTCCTCTATTGGAACACAGACTCAAAGGCACGTTCTATGCGTGCAGTCAGTGTCCTCTATTGGAACACAGACTCAAAGGCACGTTCTATGCGTGCAGTCAGTGTCCTCTATTGGAACACAGACTCAAAGGCACGTTCTATGCGTGCAGTCAGTGTCTTCTATTGGAACACAGACTCAAAGGCACGTTCTATGCGTGCAGTCAGTGTCTTCTATTGGAACACAGACTCAAAGGCACGTTCTATGCTTGCAGTCAGTGTCTTCTATTGGAACACAGACTCGAAGGCACGTTCTATGCGTGCAGTCAGTGTCTTCTATTGGAGCACAGACTCGAAGGCACGTTCTATGCGTGCAGTCAGTGTCTTCTATTGGAACACAGACTCAAAGGCACGTTCTATGCGTGCAGTCAGTGTCCTCTATTGTAACACAGACTCAAAGGCACGTTCTATGCGTGCAGTCAGTGTCTTCTATTGGAACACAGACTCAAAGGCACGTTCTATGCGTGCAGTCAGTGTCTTCTATTGGAGCACAGACTCAAAGGCACGTTCCATGCGTGCAGTCAGTGTCTTCTATTGGAACACAGACTCAAAGGCACGTTCTATGCGTGCAGTGTTTGGTAGCAAGAGTCCCGGATGTCTGCCGTAGATGGACAACACTTTGGGGCCAATTAATAAAACCATTTATGAGTACAGTAGTACTACAGGAGCACATTTTTACAAAATCCCACTTGCCTTTGAGAAATGGGCCTGAAACTTCCAACTCTTATAGGTAAAAGTGCAAAGAAGATACTTTAATTTGTACAAACCACATATAAATATTCCAATTTTATTCCAATTTTACTCTCATTTTACATTTGTTGGGCCACATGACCAAAGGCATGTAAGAGTATGTAAAATAATACTACGGAAGTACTACTTTACTTACTCCAAAAGGCATTTGTTAATTGGCCGCTATGTAACCAGGGATTTCTTGACCAGTTGCAAGTTGACGTTCAATAAGCTTTATTGTATGGGCAGTTCACTGAAACTACTGGACGTAAAGTCCTGGAATGCTCTACCACAAGCAATAAGAGAATTTGGAGACGAAAATAGAATAGAAATTTTCAGACAATCCCATTACTATTATCCAAAAACCCAAAAAGCAAACAGCAAAACTTAATGGCTGGACTAGTCCTGTGCACATTTGAAACAATCAGTACTCCAGATCCCGGAAACATTTATAATCATTTAATATCCATGTTGCCAGACTCTGGGTACCATTGATCAACTTTACAGGCAATTTATGAAAGCTAATTAAAACAGTCCGCTTGTTATTGACCAAATGTTAACACAAATATAACCATCACCATTTCCCATTTCTTTATTGGTTTGAGGCTCTGAACGGGTTAAAGGCAGAATGTTGATGCAACAAGAATGTGTGCACCACCAAATAAAAATGTAAGAAATAAGTATATCCATTGCAGCAAACTAAAATTAAAAACCTGCACCGCTGTGTATGTGCTTCATTATTTGTATACAAGCATAAAACTAGTGCAAAATAATGTATTTTAGTTCTTTGCATACTGCCTGCTTCTGAACAATTTTTAGTCCAAATAACAATAAAAGAGTATTGGAATGACAGTGTAAAAGAGATGAGATACATTTCCCTGTCTTCCTGTAAAGCTGTGTTGTGGTGTATATCACATCCTAGTTTACATCACTCACATGGCTTGTTCTTGCATCCTTGACATTGAATCATTGTCTTTAATATTGCATTAAAAGAACATTTCGCATGTCTCGTTTTTCTGCTTCTGCTGGCTTTCCCTCTGGTAGATGCTGCGGCGAGCATGATACATTTCTGTAATTGATTTGCTTTTCTGTTATGGATGGCATGATATTGTTTTGTTCGTTCTTATGGCATTTTAAAGCCATTATGTTAAATGAGGCTTGTCTCAATTACCTCAATTGGATCGTACAAATGGGTTTGCAGCATGTAGTTTGCTCAATCTTAAGAGAAAAAAAAACATTCCAGATACTGGGTACATCAAAATGAGCGACAGAATAAAATATCGTTCCTGCATTAGATGATAAATTCACTTTACCGTAATACAGGCCCCACAATTTTGCTTGTAGTTTAATGATGCTGGAATAACAATTGCCAATGCTGTACTGTGTAATTTTATCTTAAACTTTGCCATATCTTGGACACTCTTATCACATGTTATACCAGCTCTAACATATGATACGGGGACGAGAAACAGAATGCTTGAGAAACGTTTTGTTTTGTTTTGAGAGCTGGTCAGCACTTTTTCATTACAGAACTGGAGCAAGGCACATGATTCCAAATCATCATTTTATTTTTATTTTAAAGTATATCCCTACTTAAAAAGAAATCAGAATATCTTATATCTTATATCAGTACCCAAATTAAAGATTCGCTGACCAAACCAACCGTTTGTATAGCAAATGGATTCTCTCAAACCTCTGTAAATAACACAACTGCAACAGCAGCGCAAGCTTCACTAATGCGAAATGATTTAAGCCTTGAGGAATGGACTCAGTAGTTCTGGATGGAAAAAGTCATAATAGAGTGATGCAGAGGGGTAAGTAACTGCCAGAAATCCTATTCCTTCCAACATGGCTGAAGTGTGGATTTTGCAACCAACACACAGGCAGAGGCACAGGTGCTACACAGGCACATGAGGAGACTTGAGCAGTGAAATATATATAGAGAGAGAGATAGTGCACCAGTCAATAAGCACAGAAACAGAGTTCAGTAAGGTGAGGGGAAGCATGGCAAAGCATGGTAACAGAAGATAGGTATGTATGGGTGGTATAGTGGTGCAGGAAGTGATGGAACATTGAGTCAATGGGGCTAATGTGCCATATGGGCAAGTAGACAGAGAAGTATGGGCTGCATGGAGTGGTACGGGTAGGAGACAGAGGGGCATCGATTCACATGAGGGGCTTAAGGAGGAGGAAAATATGGGGCATGAGTGGGGAAGTAAAGGAATAGCAGGAGCATGACTGAGGAGACATGGAAGAGTACAGGATGTAAAGAGGACGTCTGCAGGATGCACAGTGTACACATGCAAAGTCGAACAGTAGGATAGCGATGCATAGTAGGGAAATGAGACACAGGTAACAAGACCATTGGCAGTGTGTGCAGGAAGCACTATGGAGCAGTGAGGACAGGATGCTCAATGGTGTTATAGGATATGCAAATGGACAAGGAAAGCACAAGGGGAGCAGAAGAGGAGACTGAGCAGAAAGGCGCAAATGCTATAGAGGCTATGATAGACCGGGGGTATAGAACGGGTGTGGACCTGCAAGTGCACTTGTATAACAAATGGCACAAATGTAAAAGGTCTGTGTGTGAGCATAAAAGTAGTACAGGTGGATCAGTTGTTGTGGCACAGTGGGCATAGGTGAGGTGTACATACAGGACTAGAAGTTGCAAGAGATTTGTGTTCGGAATATGTTTTGTTGGATTTAGAACTCCGTGTACTATACCCCTGCTAAATAGGAGACAAATGCCTCTGCTCCCCCCTTTAAATTTGGTTGAATTGACTTACCCATACTTGGTATATTTAACCTTCGTATGAGACTATAAATATTAGTCAACCCTACTTACACCTTTTTACCCAGAAGATAGGGTAGGATATCTAAAAGTAGAACATGTGTGAATTCAAAATTGGGATGTTCCTCCAGTAACAAGGCCCCAAAGCTACTTTCACTATCCTGGCAGGAGTGTAGTTGGATCCTAAAGAATGCCAAAGTACAGATGATAAACTTTAATCTGTAACTGTTGACACAAACCTGCTACTAAAGTCCTTCAAAAACAATTTTTAGTATTTCGAAAATATCAATGTTAAAGAGAAAGTCCAATTAGTACTAACTGCTTAGGAAAAGTAACACAGAGAAAGTTACTTTTTACCTGCCTGAATCCCTAGAAATCTAACTAGCATTTGCCTAGTGACAGATGGTCTGCCAGTGTCTGACCTTAATGAAGAGTGAAAAATGCCACCAGTGCAGTGACAAAAGCCTGTGTGTGAGGAGATGTTTTCTCCCATTTCTGGAAAGGCAGGATGGTGTAGTAAGGATCTTCATTCACTTATAAAAAGAGCAAGCTGAGGCCTTCACTCTCACAAGTTATTGTAAACTAAAACCTGGAGGAAGGCAATCCTTGATCCGCCAGCCCACACCGGCCTTGCTGGTTTCAAACCCAGTGGGAAGGCAGCTTCCTGAAAACCAAGTGGACACAGGAGAGAGCACTGCTCATTTCCCTGTCCAAAACTCTTGGACTTTAGAAGTAAGGTGCACAGGGGTACTGTTTGTAGTGGGGCAAACAGGAACTTCTGAAACATTTAGGGAGGAGCCTGGAGTTACCTTGATCCACAAAATAGTGCCAACCATAATTGTGGCACCCCAACAAATCTTCCTCAGAACACATTTTAGACTTGCACAAGATCAGCAGAGCACTGAATTCTCCATCGCTCTGACAGAGTCCCTGCCAGACAAATTTTGAAATGTCCTCAGGGCCATCAGACATCTCTAGCATTGGCAGGAACCGCCTTCATGGCGGTTCCTGTTAATGCATTGTAAGTTTGATGGACAGCTCGGTCAACATGATGGAGCCGCACTGTAAACTTACAATCTTCTTTGTTTATTTTCCAAAACAAAACCCCAAAATGGAATTTTGTTCTGAAACCTTTAAAAAAAAAAAAAACTCCCACCATGGGAGATTTTTGCCATGGTAGGGGGGCACATTTTGCAGTTCTCACTGCCCCTTACCTCCAGGTTTTAACTGGTAGTGAAGGACAGTGAAAACTGGCCATGTGTTAGCCCACTCTTTAAATTGGGTGGGCGGACACATGGCAAAACCTACGATGGGCCTTACTCCGTCAAGCTACTAGTGGTTAATATCGGCAGCAGAGACGGAGTATTCTCCGCTGTTGACGTAATGAAGGTCCATCCGACTGTAAATGAGCCGGACTGACCTTGAAAATACACTTTCCACCAAACTCTAAATTGAGCCTTAAGTCTCAAGGAAGAAATCTTGACCAGGCTAAGCTGCCAAAAATATCTGACCAATGCGATGATGGCCCTGAGGTGAAATTTTGCTCTGAGCTTTTCCTGACCAAATCAGCAGCTTCAATGTCACCCCATTGAACACATATACAACTTCTCAGATATAGACTGCTGCCTTGCAGTGGCAGCTGGTATTTGAAGGTGAGGAGGGAGGTGGGTTGTGGGGGCTGGTAGGAGGGAAATAACTTTTAAAAAACACACTTACCTGTCTGCCGCTGCCACTCGCCATCACTGCTGCCGCCTTTCAGTTCTCTTCCCCGCTTCCAGGGCAGGAAGCAGGATGCACCCGACTCCCAGCCTCCTTATAGCCAAAAACAGTGCTGCGATACAGTGTCGTAATTGGTCTGAGCACACTGGATCAGCACTCAGCCAGAGAATAGGAGGATGGGCATGTTCTCCATGCAGGCAGTAATGCGGCCTGCATGGAGAACATATAAAGTGCACATCAATGTTTGGCCAGCCCCAGAGGGCTGCCCAAACATTTATGTGCACTTTAGGGAGTGCGAACCACTTCTCCCCTCCCCTGCTCTGTCAGCAAAGCAGCCCTGCTTCCCTCCCCTGCTCTGTCAACAAAGCAGCCATGCTTAGAGTTTATCATTTTATTTTTCCTTTAGTGACACTGCTTGAAAGTAGTGGGGTGACGCTTCTCTGCCTTAGCGGAGGAGCCGCCACTGCTGCCTTGCCCCACTGCAATAGTCTAACTTCCATTTTGCAGAGTAAGGTCCAGATTTACATACATTTTGCACTGTGTTTGCGTCACAAAAGTGACACAAGCCAGCACAAAATGTTTTTTTTTGTTATTTTCTTTCCAGTGCAAAGCTTATTTTGCGCTGGAAAGTTGCCTAAAGTAAAGCAAAGAAGCATGAAAAGCTGCTTTGCATTACTTGTGTGTCAAGGGGGTCTTACATGGGTGGTACATTAGCATTCCCAGGCAACCACCCATGCTTTTTAATGTAAAACTCTCTCTACCAAAAATTTGAGACATAGTTTTGCATCAAAAATTAACTCCACTCGAAAGCAAGCATGAAAAGAAGAAATGTTTTCATTTCTCTTCTCTTTTCTGACTTTGCATGTGTGCTGCACTGTGGATAACACATACAAAGTACAGAACATTTTAAAAGTTGTCTAGGAATAGTATTTTGCACTGGAAGGGAACCCTCCCAGTACAAAATGTATGCTAGATTCATGCACACACCCTTGCACTATGCACAAAAGTCTGTGTGGCACTTGGCAGCATAATTCTGTGCCGGTGCTAGGGAAAGGGAAGGAGAGAGCCATATCTCTGTAGATATGGCACTCTCCTGCTCTCTCCTTCTCATGCAATGCAGCATTTGTGGCTGCAGTGCTGCGTTGCATGAGAATTTAGAAAATCTGGCCCATGTCTAAAGGACAAATTCTTTACCGGCCATTCCGCTTGGTGTTTCTGACCTCGGGTTCCATTGCCTACAGTTCAAAGTGCACCTATGTCCCTGTCTTCTGCATAGGCTATCTCGGGGGCTCAGCGCTTTTTGGTGCTATTGTCACCTTAAAATATTAAAATCTCGTATTTCTGGTTCCCCTTATTGGATTTTTGTCATTTTAGTGTAATTTTTGCTATTGAAATATATTCTATTTTTCCAATTCAATTTTGTATTTTTTTGTTTAGTTTTATTTACTTATTACTGTATTGGTACTGCATAAATAGTTTACACAGTGCCCGAAGTTAAGCCTGTGTGCTATACACCATAGCTCCCAAGGTTGAGCTCAGGTGAATTTAGTGACTTTTAGGGTTCACCCTGAAGTATAGTGCTATTATTCCGTGAGGAGGGTGACCACCCACCACAAATAACCCACTAGCTTACAGCAACAAGGAAAGGAATTAGATGAAGACTGATGTATTCTTGTTCGGCAAAAACTGTAGGGAAGTCGAGCAAAAGATGAACAAATTCTACAGTAGTCCATACTCTTGTAGAACCAATGATTTATTTATTTTTAACCATATTTTATTGGCATTTGTTCAGTGTTCATACACACACTGTTGCAATCTGAAGAACTTCATAACAGATATGATTATTGCTCTGCTAACATTTGTCGATTGAGATTGACAACCATTCCCATAAACAAAACAAAACAATCCCCCCTCCCCCCTTGAGTTGCATTTTAACAGTTAGAATGTGTTGTCTGCTTGCCAGCAGCTGTCTGTGCATTTGGGTTGCAAAGGTCAGGTGGTGCAGCGCCAAACGTTTGGCCGTTTTAGGCCTGGTGGCCCTCCTGATCATTGTCTGGGTCTACTTCTAACTCTTTAGGAGTACCCGCCTCACTAATATCCTCCTGTCCAGCTATTATTAGCTCACCTACTAGGGTTTCCCAGGCTCTAGCTCTTTCCATCTTGCCTATTGGAATAATAACCTGCTTTCTGTTCCCACCCATCTCTCCAGCTCCCTTTTCCAGGTGATAATCTGCGTACCTCTTGGGGCCTTCCAGTTCCTGGCTATCTCCCTCTTGGCTAGGACATAGGCAAGGTCTTGAAACTTCCCCGTCCCCTTGTTCTTGGTTGTATGAGGAAACCACCCCAATAGGAAGTGTTCTGGTGTTTGTGGAAGCTCTTTGTCAATCAAGTCGCCTATTACCTGCCGTATGTCCCCCTAGAAGATCCGCAACAGCAGGCAGTCCCAGAACATATGGAGTATGTGTGCCTCTCTTTCCCCACATCTTGGACAGGCTGCTGACTCCGTACCAAAGTATTTCCTAATGCGGGCCGGCGTCAGATATGCTCTACGTAGCACATAGTAGTTAATTAGTTTAAAATGTGCGTTCCTGGACGCTTTTGGGGTGCGTTCTAGGATTTTCTCCCACTCTCACTCTGGTATCTGCTTACCTAGATCTTCCTCCCATTGCAGCCTCAATAGCTCTAATGGCTGTTGCTTATCCTTCTGTATTGCCTTGTAGAGGCAGGATACTGTTTTGATTCTTCCTGCTGATAGCGCAACATATCTGCACCCCGCCAATGTTCTCGGTTCTGTGCCCTCACTTTTCCAATGTATCCTAACCCTTCGCGTCAAGGCCCTATGCTTCAGGAAGTGACCCCCAGGTAAATCGTATGCAGCCTGCAGGTCCTCAAAGGGGAGGAGCGTGGAATCTTGGTATAAGTCACCCATCTCCCTTAATCCTGCTTCAACCCAGTCTTCTAGCCCAGCCCAGTGTTCTCCCTGCGGAAGATAGCGCAGCATCGTCAGCGGTATGTCAGGGGAGTAGGGAGTCATAGCGCCCACTTTCTTCAGATATCTGGACCAGCAGCGCACCACCACTTTGTTAGCAAGTGTGTCCTCTGTCGTGTTTCGGCGGACTCGCAAAAGGATTTTTGCCAAATTTGCAGTGTCCAGTGCTTCTGGGCACCATTCCCTATCTGGGTTACGATCCACTGCCAGCCATTGGATCAGACAATATAGCTGTGCAGCTAGGCAGTAGCTCTCGAGGTCAGGCACCGCCATCCCGCCCTCCCCCGTGGGGCGCTGCAGGGATGTCAACGCCACTCTCCTTATGCCTGTACCCCAAATAAAGGACATGAACATCGAGTCTAACTCTTTGAATATCGCTCGTGGATCCACACTAGTAGTATAATAGGCGTGGCAATGTTACCATTTTCAGGACCGCTGTTCTCCCAGCAACAAAAAGCAGGCGTGTGCCCCAGAAATCCACCGCCGCTTTCGCTGACCGTACTGCCTTGCCCACATTACCTTCCAAGAGGTCTGCTGCGTCGTGGTAAATTTTAACTCCCAAGTTATGTTATGTTATGTTATTCGTGATTTATACAGCGCAAGGCTACTCCAAAGAGTGTCCCGGTGCTACAGGTGACCACAGACAACCAACAAAAGCAAAATAGATGCCCATAGATGCCACCCTAAAAATAAAGGGGAAGGAGAACTAGAGCTCAAAAAGCCACGTCTTCAGGTTTCGTCTGAAGGACAAAAGATCAGAGTTTTGATGTAGTGAAATGGGGAGGCCATTCCAGAAGCGAGAGGCCGTGACCTGGAAAGATCTTCCTCCAACCCGTGAAAGCCTAAATTTAGGGATTAAGGTTAGGGACTGGGAGGAGGATCTTAAAGAACGTTGAGGAGTGTAAGGCTGAAGTCTTTCCCGTAGGTACAGGGCCCCAATCCCATGAAGGGATTTAAAAAACAAAACCATAGCCTTAAAGTAAATTCTTTTTTTCACTGGGAGCCAGTGGAGGGAAGACAGCAATTGAGAGGTATGAGTTCTGGGCTTAGTCAGAAAAATAGCCCTGGCTGCCATATTCTGGATAGTTTGTAGCCGACTTACTAAATACTCGGGAAGACCCAAGTATAAAGAGTTCACATAGTCGAGTCTTGACAACACCAGAGCCTGTACCACTGTTTTTCGATGCGATACAGGGAGAAGTGGAAGAAAGTTTTTCAACAACTTCAAAATCCCAAAACAAGTACCAGTGACAGATTGGACTTGCGTCTTCATAGAGAGAGCAGAGTCCAATGTAACCCCCAGATTATTTACAAGTGTCACTTCCGAGAGCAGGGGAGACATATCCTGTGGCCACCAGGAAAGCCAAGCTTCATGGGCTTGGGAGCCAAAAAAATAATCTCCGATTTATCGGAGTTACATTTTAATTGGTTATCATTAAACCATGTAAAAATCTTCCCAAGGCAGTTTCTTACACATTCCCCATCAAACTCCGAACCCTTCTCACTGGTGAACAACAACTGAGTGTCGTCCGCGTTTGACACTATTTTGGATCCATGTATTTCCACCAGAAGGGCGAGGGGGGCAATGTACATATTAAATAGTGTAGGGCTAAGGATAGATCCCTGAGGAACCCCGACATTCAGGGCAGGAATTTCAGCTGAGATAGGGGGTGTCCACACCGTTTGGGGAAGGTTACTGAGAAAGGATCTCATCCATTTCAAGACCAGGCCTCCAATCCAGCCCCTCTCCAACCTTTGTAATAAAAGTTTATGAGGGACGGTATCAAAGGCCGCGGAGAGATCGAGCAGCACCAGAACTGCACTGCCACCCCTATCCAACACAGTTTTGACAGTCTCGGCCATCTCCAGTAGAGCAGTTTCTGTGCTGAAATTGGCTCTAAAGCCTGATTGACTGGGGTGAAGAAGGTTGTCCGCTTCAGAAAAGTTTGTAATAACTTAATTTACAAATTTTTCCAGCACTTTGGCGAAAAAGGGTAGCAAAGAAATCGGCCTATAGTTGCTAACATCGTCGGGGTCAGCCTTAGTTTTTTTTTAAAAGGGGTAACATTTTGGCACTTTTCCAAGCTTGGGGCATAAGGCCCTCCTGCAAAAGAGAATTTAAAATGGTATTCACAATGGGGTTGATCACTTCTGCAATGGCTGATAGATTTTTAGCAGGACAAGGATCAGAGGGCGAGCCAGATTTAAGACTTTTCATGATAGAAAGGGACTGATTAAGGCTAATATTAGGGAATTGCATAAGACCTACGTCTTGCCTGAGATCCTGTGCCTTATCTTCACAAGGTTTACTCCTAAAAGAGTTTTGAATGTCATGGAAAAAGGTAGCCATCCGTTTGGTCCAATCACTTGAAGGAGTAAACAGGCATCTAATGGGAGAAGGAGAGGAGAAACCTTTCACAACCGTGAAGAGTTCCCTACTCTTATTAGCCGCCTGTTCAATTTTTGTCATTAGGAACGATCTTTTCTCCTTACGTACTTTGTTATAGTGATCCTTCAAGGCTCGGCTATAAGTGGCTTTATCTGTGGGACTATAATGTCTACGTCATATCCGTTCCAGATGTTTACAGGCGCTTTTACTTGTTTTTAAAGTGATAGTAAACCATGGGGCTGACACTCTTGTAAGTTTTTCCGCCTTCATTTTGGGGGGTGCCAGAATCTGAGCCTGATGATTTAGCCAGTTTTCCAGAGATGATACATCTTGTTCAGGCTGACCACACAGCAGGGGAGGATGCAGACTTAAGGCACTCTGAATTGCCTCAGGTGTCATCAGGTAAAAAGCTCTAAAACTACTCTGGGAAAGAGATTTGCCCATAGACCCTGCTTTATTTAACTCTTTCCTGATATTAAACTTTATTAAGTAGTGATCTGTAGGCCTGGGCTAAATTTGCGTTCTGCTCGCGGAAATTGCGATAATTTGACATTTTCGCGTTCCGCGGAGAGCGCGAAAATGTCAAAATTTCCGTATTCCGCAGCTTAGCGATAATTTGTTTCTTGCTCGCGCTGTAAAATAATACATTCTCGCGCTCGCGCGATCGCCTTACCTGAATCCCCGCGTTCGCCGACAAGTTTTCCCGATCCGGTCGCGTTCTCCACGAGATGTTGGATTGTTGGTAGCCATTTGCGCTGTCTCGCGACAGTTCGCGCCCGCAGTAACGTCATGCGTCGCGCGATCACGTCTTTCTTCTCGCATTCATGCACCGCGAGAAGAGTGAAAACAAGATGGCCGCGCCCGCGAGCAACCGCATGGGTAAGTTGGCGAGCCGCGACCACGCAGAAAATACCGCGAACGGGTGGGAAAAAAACTTCTGCATCTTCGCGATATTTCCACGTGTTTGCGGAGATTTTTAAGATTTTCGCGATAATTTGCGAAAGTCGCTTTCGCAAATTCCGCCCACCCCTAGTGATCTGGCCACGTTAGAGCAAGTGGGGCCTCGGATACGATCTTCACAGAGGAAAACACTTGATCCAAGGTGTGTCCTTTTTCATGGGTGGCTTGTTTGAGGTAAGGGGTAAGATTAAAAATATCCAGAGATTCATACAATAGTATGGTATCAGGGTCCTGTGCCTTATCCATATGAATGTTAAAGTCGCCCAAAACAAGACACTGGCTATGATTAGCCGCAATGGAAGCAGACAACTGGCCTATAGATTCGAGAAAACCATTGGTCGGGCCAGGGGGCCGGTAAATCGGAGCTCCCGCGATCGTTTGATGGGTTGAGACATTCAAAAGAAAACCCAAACTAATCCATCTAAATCAGGTAGAGCTAGAGAGGTACAGCTGAGGGAGCTTTTAAAAATAATGGCTAAACCGCCACCCCTACCTAAAGGACGATCTTTCCTCATAATCAAATACCCTGCTGGAATAGCATTGGCAATCGTCGGATTAGAGGCTTCGGTGAGCCAAGTTTCGGTTAAAAAAATAACATCAGGGTTAAGGTCAGTTAGCATATCATAAATCTGAAACTCATGTTTCCTCATAGAACGTGTATTTAACAGGAACATCTTTAAATGATTGTCCTTGTGTTCCTGAGCTGACCCTTGCAACGTGGGAGAAAAAATATCACTAGGTGATTCCGGATCAAGTTGTGGAATCCAACAGCAGTCTTTTGCACCCCGAAACCAACTCACTGTCAAGGGCATGGCAGTGTGGACAGCACACTACATACCTGCAGACGTCGTGAAGATCTTGTGTACTTGTGCAAGTATTGTAGGCAGCTAGGTACCCACCGCAAGCGTTCCACAGTAAGCGGTGGGGGGGTATCCGGTGCCAGTGAATACAGGCTGGATTTTTGCCAGTTGACCTGAAGGCCAGCCACGGTGCCAACGCGGGCCAGCATGGTGCGCGCACCCATGTAGTTCACCCACCGTGTCACGCAGAAAGATCAAAAGATTGTCCGCGTATAATGCTATTAAATGCTGTCCTGTCCTGTTGCTGTTTCCAGGCCCCTGTAATCCTTGCCGCTCCTGGCCCTGCACGCCTCATGCCCCTCTCCACCTTCTGCCTAGATGAGGTGGTTCTCCCAGTGCGCACTCGGGCTGTAGGGGCTGTGTATAGGAGTCGCACCCACTTCAGGAATCTCTCCCCCAGACCCATCTTGACCAGGACCTCGTGTAAATACTGCCAGTCTAAGCTGTTGAATGCCGGGGGGCGTGGTTTCGGCGCCTTAGAAGATGGCCGCCGCTACGATGAGCTCCGCAGCGATGTGAGACGCCGCAGCTGTTCCAGGACACTTTCTCCTGCTGTCGGAACGCGGAAACTGCTTCCGACTTCATTGGAAGTACTGCCCCGGTCGTTAAGCTCCAATTCCTGGCATATGGTGAGCGAGAAGACACTTTTTCGACTTCATGACGGTTACGATTTACCCGCGGCCGCCATTTTGTTTTTCATGAAGTAATCTCCTCACATTTGCCGCACTGCTCCGCAAACAATGCAGACTCCCAACGAAAAATCTCAATAATGAAGATTCTGGGAAATCTTATTGGAACACTTATGGGAACGCATTTTCTGCCTTTTCACTGCCATGACTAGCTTTTTGTTCTCTCAGGCATGTTGCTGGAAGGGGTCGGAGCTCCTCAGGAAAATAGTATGAACTGGTCAGTCATATGAATCCTCCGCTCTCAGCTGTCGTCTGCTTCTTTTGAATATTACTCCTTTCTGAACAACAACTTGTCATTACTTTTGACGTTTTTTATGCCTTAGACCATATACGGGCATAGGGTGTTCTGCTTTCAGTGACTTCCTACCACTACACTTCTCTCACAAAAATTTTTGCTGTGGGGGGCTTTTTCTCAAGTCAGTCATGGCAACCTCCCGGACTACCCTCAAGGATACTCCGCAAACCAGCGATACTGCTCTGGAGGACTTTAACCCTTTTAACATCCTGCAAGAGGGAACAGACGATAATTCTGGCGACCCTGTTACTTCGAAGAACTCTTCTTCCTCTATGACTCGGTTAGGTACCAAACAGGGTTCAAAAATACCGTCATCGGCTTCCTTCACGCCTAGGAAAAGAGGGAAAGCGAATCCGCCATCTCCCACCAATTCTTCTTCACCTCTCTCATTGGAGCTTATCCTTGAGGAGATTCGTGCCCTCAAACCATACATGGAGGAAACTAACACCCGTCTATTGAGTTTGGAGGATAACTGGTCCCACACTGTGCAAAGGGTCGACGTTCTGGAGAAGCGTGTTGATACTGTTCAAGACCTCGCTGCTCAAGTTCCTCATATTCACAAAGAAGTCGATCACCTCAAACAACAGGTCGAGCAGTTAGAAAATCGCAATAGGCGCAACAATTTGCGCATTTATGGCCTGGCTGAGGGACTTGAAGGTTCTGATCCGATATCTTATTTTAAGACTTTCCTCCCTACACTTCTTGGTTTTTCAGCATCTCCTCCATTAAATATTCAACGGGCACACCGTTTGGGTCAGAGTCCTCATGCTTCATCTTCCTCAACAAAACCTAGAGGAGTTATTTTGTACTTCTTAGAATATACTGATCTTCTTAAGGTTTTGCACGCTGCCAAACAGAAGGGAAAGATCACTTGGAACGGATCTAATCTCTTTTTTGCCCAAGATTATGCCAAGGTTACGGCTGATCGACGCAAGAAATTTTTGGATATGAGGCCAGTACTTCGCAGCATGAATGCCCGTTATGGCTTATTCCATCCCTGTCTGTTCAAAGTAACTTACAACAACAAAACAACCAACTATGAGGACCCTGAGGTGCTTCAAAAATTTCTGAACTCATGTAGTGGAGTATCTATGGACATCTCTAAGCCATGATCTGATTTGAATGCTTTAGTTCCAATTGCTCATAGTTTGTTTCTTATTTGCCCTCAAGTCTGATTTTTCTTTATGTGTATACGTTGGAGTTATGTTGCTTCCCATGTGAATTAGTGTTAATTATTGTTCTTATTCCCCTTTAACAGGTTGCGGTTTCTGTGTTCCCTTACCTTCTTCGTTTTTCGTTCATCCTGGATGATGTCTTGCGTGTGCCCCTCGTCCTGCGATCCCTCATCCGGCGTCTGGCCTCCTTCGTGTGGCTCCACCTACCCCAACATGATTGTTCGTTTGTGGTATGTTTTTTCTATTTTTTGTATGTCATCTCTATTGTTACTGTTCTTATTCTTGTTCTGTCTCTTTCCTTCCCACTATCTTCGCTCTCTCCCTCTTTTTCTCTTTTCTCCTCTACTTCATTTATATTCTCGGCTTATTTTTTATGCTTCTTATGTAATTCATTTCTTTCTTTGCTGTCTTATGATCGTCTATATGTCTTATTGCTATCTCGCTACAATAATACCTTTTTTCTGTATTTTACTGCATTCTTCACATGTTTTTTGCTTGCATGCATGGCAACCTCTTTAAGAATTGTTTTTGCTAAGTTTAGAAAGATTTAAATGTCGTTAAACATTATATCTTGGAATGTTAAAGGTTTGGGTTCTCCTATCAAACGTCAACGAGTTTTGTCACATGTTGCAAATTTAAAAGGAGACATTGCTCTTCTGCAGGAAATCCATATACAAGATACTGAGATAACTAAGCTACGGCGAAATTGGGTGGGCCACGTTTTTGCATCTCCGGGCTCAGGAAAACGCAACGGGGTTGCCATTCTTTGCCATAAACGCTTGGATGTCCATCTCATAAAGCAAGATAATGATTCGGATGGTAGATGGGTTATGACCTCTTTGCTGATTAATAAGGTTCCTCTCACTATTTTTAACGTTTATGCTCCTACCACACACGATAAATTGTTCTGGCCCCATATTCTTTCTCTTTTAATGCAATGCACTGATGAATATTTGGTTTTTGGTGGGGATTGCAATATGGTTGTAGACCCCTTTATTGACAGGCATTCTAAATCCAGATTTGTCCCCTCCGCTGCACATTCCCAATTCACCTCCACTATTTCTCAAAGAGCTCTTGTAGACTCTTGGAGACTCTGCCACCCCACGCTCCAAGAATATACTTACTACTCACCTGCCCATTCCTCACAATCCCGAAAAGACTACCTTTTTATTTCCAAGGCTCTACTTCAACACACTTCCCGGGCGGACATAGGATCTATATTGATTTCTGATCATGCTCCCGTCTCCTTGAGTTTGGATCTACTCCCTCCCACTAAAGGGTCCAGACGCTGGAGGTTTAATAATTCCCTTTTACTGGATCCTAAATTCACACCAGCCTTTCTCGAATTTGCCTCCTTATTTTTTGAAGAGAATGAATCTCCTCAACTGTCTCCTCAACTTATATGGGATTCCTTCAAAGCTGCCTCTAGGGACTTCATCATATCCTTTGTTGCTCAAAAACGTCGTGCAGCCTTTCTTTCATCTCAATCACTCAACTTACAAATTAAAAAGTTAGAACATCTTTATTACATGTCAAATAGCCAATCCATTCTAAAAGAACTCATTAACGCTAAGCTTTCTTTTAAGAAAGTGTCTACTGACTCTGCAAATTTGTATTTGCTTAAATCGAGTGCTAAATATTACACTGCACAGAACAAATCCGGTAATCTCCTGGCTAAGTACCTCAAGGTTAAAAAAGAACGTACCAAAATTGAATCTATCACATCGTCATCTAATACTGTGCTCCATAGGGACGAAGACATTCTCTTGGAATTTTCCAATTTCTACAAAACATTATACACCCCAGAGTCTTCACCCCTTCTATCTGATATCGATCAGTATTTAGCCTCCATTTCTCCTCCTACTTCTTCTTTGAGCGTGGATTTTTCTTCCCTAGAGTCTGATATCCAAGATAAAGATATTCTTAAGGCTATTCAGTCACTCAAAAAGGGGAAAGCTCCGGGTCCGGACGGCTTTACAATAGAATTCTACACACATTTCTCTAATTTACTTATTCCCAAATTACTTAAATTATTCTTATTCTTTATTGCTTCCCGGAGTTCTGACGGTTCATTTCAAGAGGCTCTAATTTGTCTTCTCCCTAAAGAAGGTAAAGACCATTCCCTATGTAAAAATTACAGACCTATTTCTTTAATTAATTTGGACTATAAAATTTTCGCGAAAATTCTTGCACTTCGTCTGGATAATATTCTACCCCACTTAATAGGCAAGGAACAATGTGGTTTCATTAAAGGTCGCCACCTTTCGGATAATACTCGTCTCTTTTTCAATGTTCTCAGTAAGTCTCATTCCCATCCTTCCTCACTAGCAGCCGTGGCTTTGGACGCTGAGAAAGCTTTTGATAGATTTAATTGGCAGTTTATCTTTTCAACCCTTACCTGGTTTGGTTTCGGCCCTAAATTTCTATCTTATGTTTCATTGCTTTATTCTTTCCCAAAATCATTTATTCTGGCTAATGGATTAGTTTCTTCGTCTTTCCCATTACTCAGAGGAGTCAGACAGGGTTGTCTTCTTTCTCCGCTTTTATTTATCCTGACCCTAGAACCCTTCTTATCTAAAATCCGGATGAACAAGAACATCACTGGTTTTCCTTATGGTGATCAGCAATTAAAAATCTCGGCTTATGCCGATGATATTCTTTTATTTATTTCTAACCCCCAGTCTTCTTTACCGGCCTTCCTCTCAGAAGTCTCTACTTTCTCCTCGGTCTCAGGGTACAAGCTGAATGTAGACAAATGCGAAATTCTTCCATTAAATAAGTATTGTTTCCATGCTGACTTTGTATCTTCCTCCTTTCACTGGAGTCCTGCGAAGATTAAATATTTAGGCCTATGGTTCACTCCATCTGTTAAAGATACTGTAGCGCTCAATCTTAAAAATCTTCTGTCAACTTTATCCGACTCTACAGCGCGATGGCACCCCTTGTTTTTATCCTGGTGGGGTAGATTGGATTCTATAAAAATGATGTTGGTTCCTATAATTTTATTTTTCTTGTCCAATCTTCCTGTTAACATTCCCAAATCCTGGTACAAAAAAATATATACTATTCTCTCGCAATTTTTGTGGCAAAAGAAAAAGTCTAGGATGTCTTTTTCCAAGCTCAAACAACCTAAGCACTTGGGTGGTGTCAATTTCCCCGACTTTGCATCTTATCATACCTCCTTCTTCCTGAAGAACTCCTCTGCAGTACTATCACAGAACGCAACAGATTTGCTGTCCTTGCCTTTGTGGCTAGAAATTGAATCTCATTTCATTACCCCCTTCTCTTTTGATGAATTTCTGTCTTTATCTAACACTCCCCAAAAGTTTTCCCTTCCCATTCTTATGCATATGCGTAAAATATTTCATCCTATTATGTTAGATGGTTTAGATGTCCGAAATAGGTTCTTACGTTCTCCGATTTGGTATAACAACCGTATTAAGATTAAAAACCGGACTATTTTCTGGAAGGATTGGTTCAATCTTGGCCTTAAGTGGACACATCAGCTTTTTCTAGGTGATACCTGTATACCTTTCTCTACATTACAATCGTGCTATTCCCTCCCTCCTTCGTATTACCCTAAATATATATTACTGACCCTAGCTGCTCAAAGTTCTTACGATAAACTTATGACTTCTTCTGTGCAGACCTCCCCCTCTCCAGTTCCAATCTCATTCTTAACAGGGAACACTTCAGCTTCTCAAATTTATAACAAATTAAGATCCACTGGTCAGTCTCGTAATAAATCGGCAGTTGAGTCTAGTTGGGAGTCTGATTTATCTACATCCTTTTCCACTTCAACTTGGGATAAAATTTGGATTAAACTTCGGAAATCTTCTAGGGCAGCAAATATCACACAAACACTGTTCTTTTTATATAACAGACTCTTACTCACTCCTGCTAAACTACATCAAATTAATCATCTATCTCCCTCTACCTGTTGGTCATGCCCGGCCCCGGTTGCAGACCTTATGCACATGCTATTTACTTGCCCAGTTATTCACCAATTTTGGTCTAGGGTTTGGCAACAAATTAATAAAATATTTCATACGCAAATCCCATTTTCTTTTGTCCATATTTTTCTCGGTAGTGTTGCAGAAGTTTGGTCCTCTTCCACCTCCCTTAATATCCTCATTATTGATTTACTTATTGCTGTTGCCTTTCAACAAATTACCAAATCATGGAAAAATGCCTCAAATGTTTCTTTTCAGGCCTGGTGGTATGGAGTTTGTTATAACCATCGATTGGATAGAGCCTATGTTCACCCGATTACATTAGCCATTAAACGTGACTTACTGTGGCTGCCTGTGACTAACTTCCTAAATGTGTCTGCTCAATCGTTGCCATCGCATACCCCAGTTATAGAAGAAGTTTCCAAGCCTCCATAGATTATAATCAGTTCAATATGTTTGTATTTTGTGCCTTATTCTCGATATATAATTAAGTTTCTAGTAGTGAGATCAACATGATATTTGTGTTGTATATTAGACCAATGTTTTCAGTGATATAAGCATATGATATTTCTATCTGTTTACTTTTCCTCCTCTCTCTCTTTCTTTCTCTTTCCTACCTCCTTTTTCTTCTCTCCTTTTCTTACTTTTTCTTTCCTTATTGTACGCAATATTTTTTCTACTTTGTACCATTGATTTATACTGTATTGTATTATTGCTCTATCTTATGTTTATTTCCAATAAACTTTTCTTTAAACTCAAAAAAAGCTGTTGAATGCCTTCTCCATGTCCACTGCTAACACTGCCACTTCCTGCTTGTTGTACCCTTCAGAATCCATTACCGCTAGGAGCCTTTTAATATTTATGGCAGTGTTCCGCCCTGGGATAAATCGTGCCTGGTCCGGGTGAACCAGATGGGGCATGTGTGGCAGTAAGCGAGTAGCGAGGATATTGCTCAGGATCTTATAGTCCATGTTCAACATAGACAATGGCCTGTAGGCCGTGTAGTCATGGGGTGCCTTCCCCAGTTTAGGTATGGGGATAATAAGGGCCTCTCTGGCACTTTCGGGTAGCTCCCCTAAGTCTCGGGCCCCCTGGTACACTGTGACCAGGTGAGGGGTCAGCTCGTCAGCATATGTGGCATAAAATTCGGCCGGCAGGCCATCTGTACCTGGTGTTTTATTTCGAGCCATGACCTTAATGGCAACCTGTATCTCCCGCTGCGTAATTTCAGCCCCTAATTATTTCAGGGGTCAAGCGTGTCAGTGGTAGATCAGTCAGGTAGTCCCTCACATCCGCCAGTACGCACGCGCATGTCTTTGTATATAGTTTCGTAGAAATGGGTGGTGAGCGCACTCGTTTTTGAATAGTAGAGCTAAGTTTTAGCGATAAGCGTGCAACATTGCCATATGCTTGCGTGGCACGTGGTATGAATGAGGGGGGTGGCCTAGTGTGGAATTAACTAGGACTGCAATGTGCACTGCTGTGAGGTTGTTTCAATCATTTAATACATTTCACATCCAATTTACAGTAATCATATTCAATTTTTTCATATAAGTTTCTGTGTTCTTTAGCAATAGATTCAAAAGACATTTTTTCGCGGTGCTGTCTATAGTTTGGCATAGTAGCGTGCAAAGACCTCATTAATCTTCCCCTGCGTGAAGTGTCTGATCCCCCACTCATCCTCCATCTCCACCAAGGGGGAGCCCCTACTCACCGGATTCGTCAGCTAGGCCAGGAGCGATCCTGACATGTCCCTTTCGGCATGTGTGCGTTCTAAATATTTCTTGTAATCAAAGCTCCTGAGCCTCTCCGTTTGTTTTGCCACTTCCTACTTGGCGTCCCAGAGTGCCCGTTGGAGCTCCGGGTGTTCTGGCCTTCTGCATTCCACCTCCCTGAGAGCTGACTCTGCCCCCTCTACCTCCCTCATGATGACACGCCTGACTCCCATGGTGCACGTGATACACTGGCCACTCAAAACCACCTTAAAAGCATCCCACTCTGTGGTCAGGGTTGCAGTAGTCCTGGTGTTGATTCGGAAATAATCCGCTATCTCGCCCCTGATCTCTTCTCTAAATACCTGGTCTTCCAGCGTGTTCAGGCGAAGTCGCCACGTAAGAATCGCCTCTGGCAGGTGAGCCCATTTCAGCGACATAATCAGCGGATTATGGTCCAAGATGGTGCAAGCAAGGTATTCTGCCATCGTGCCATGTTGTTGAGCATCTACTGAGCACGAAAGGACATCCAGCTGAAATAGGAGTAGTCCCTGCTTTGCGGGTTTAGGGTTCGCCATGCATCTAACAATCCTCAACTCTATCGCCAAGTAGTGAACGCGTAGGAAGTGCAAGCCACCTGGGATGTTGGCAGTGGAGGGTGGGACCTGTCCAGGAGTACGTCATCTACGCGATTAAAGTCGCCCCCCCACTATATCAGTACCGACTAGGTATTGTGCTAGTTTGAGGGTCGCAAAGAAGGCAGGCTGGTCTACGTTTGGGGCATAGACACTAATCATGGTAATTTCTCATCCTTCCAGTCGCCTGTGAGGAAGACCCCAGGAGCCCCCCCACTAACAGCAACCACCCTTTAGTAGAGCCCGCATGGGTACCTTATCGTGACAGCGAGGATGACGACAACAAAAATACGGACAGCATGCCGACAATAACAGAGGACTTTTTCCTCCTCCCGCAGCCCTCTGAGAGTAACCCGGAAACAGACCGTCCCAGGAGAGGCGGGACAGAACAACGAATGAGACCAATCAGGAACG
Source organism: Triturus cristatus (assembly GCF_964204655.1). Lineage (NCBI taxonomy): Eukaryota > Metazoa > Chordata > Amphibia > Caudata > Salamandridae > Triturus > Triturus cristatus. The sequence continues at coordinate 909,961,020 of NC_140592.1, forward strand.
CTTGGAGGAGGTCACGAGTGGCAGAAAAGGCCGGGAACTGGCACATCCAGGGTGTCAGCTGCGAGGAAACAGTCGGAGCAGGAGAACGGAGCAGACGCTGGAGAAACCGAGATGACACCGGAGGTAGCTGCTGCCAACAGACTCGAAGGCACTGAAGAAGAGGATCCGGAGGCTCCTGACGCTTGGACCGAGGTCTGGTGGATCCCAGAGGATACGCATGAGCTGCCACAACTTAGGAGAGTTGTGGCAGATAGCGGTACGTGACTTGGTTGTAGGGAAAATCACAGCGAGCGAAGGGGATAAGGAGAGAGCCATTCCCTCGGGTGGCTGTTTGTGTAACCTACAGCAGACTTACAACCTGTTATACTTTTCACCTGACTCTCTTTTCACCCTTTCGAGTCAAGTGAGTTGCCAAACGGGTGTTTTGGGTAACTCCATTAGGAGCGGTGATCGATTGATCCGCTTTTCTTTCGACTTTCTCCTTCCACTTTACTTTGCCCCCTCCTCACACTTCAGGTCAGGTTCTTTCAAGTGGTACGGTGATGGTGATCATTGCCGAGTAGAACTCATATGCTGACCGCTGCTTTCTTTTCCTTTCTTTTGGGAGTGAGCATCGACACTTCGGGAACCAAACAGACTTTCTCAGAAGACCGAGAAACACCTTTGTGTCCAGGAGTCATAACCCAAAACAGAACCCTTCCGGAGAGCAACATCTTCCCAAAATCTGTGCTGAAACAACAGAACTACTATATTTCTTGTTTTTCCTATTCTGACTTTAGAACTTTTTCTCCCCATCATTACTAAGCTGTGTTTCATACCATCAATAAACACTACAGTATTGATCCTATATGGCCTCCTCGCTTCTGTTTCAGACCGTCCCTCCGATATCTCTCCTTTATGGCCACGTAGCGGCCCTCTGGATCAACTATGGAGTTCAGCAGCTGGAACGGGACTCCCGCTTGGACCCACACTAACGCCCCATGTGCGTAGGCAGAGTAAGTGGTGCAGAAGAGTTGCCCCCTCCATCGTCTGTGTAGTGCCTGCCCCTCCGTTTGTGTGAGGTGTGTTTATTGTAGGAGAGCTATCTGGACACCCTGTCTCCGGATGCATGAGAGGACTTTGTGGCGCTTAGTCATGGTGTGCATGCCCCTGATGTTCCAGGTCATGCATTTGTAGTGTTGCTTGTCAGCCATTATGCAGTATTACCATGGTCTGGACACCTCCCCGGCTGTGTGGCACCCACTGTGCACCCTTTCGAGTCCACATGGTATTCAATTTTCTGCAACTCAATGTTTCCCCCCAATGCAACAACAAACTTGACCCCGAACTCCCACTCCCCTGGATAAGCAAAGTCTGGGAAGATGCGCACTGTGGAATTGTGTACGTGTGTGCCTCCTTTGATGCGTGCCTGGGTCGGGATGTGATCTCTGTCCTTGTAATGGAGAAGTTTCGCTATCACCACTCTTGGCGGGGCTCCTGGTAGTGGCAGTTTTGCGGGCACGCGGTGCGCCCATTCCATGGCAAAAAAGTTTGACAATCCGCCACCTCCTCCCGGAGCCATTTCTCGAGGTAACCTGTCATGCTGCAGCCTTCCATTTTTTCCGGTAGACCCACTATCCTCAGGTTGCTTCTGTGTGACCTGTTTTCAGTGTCCTCAGCTCTGTCCTCCAGTGTCTGCATTTTTGCTTCTAACAGGGCCATTCGCTGCTTCACGTCATTGAGCGCCGGCAGTGCTTCAGCGAGCTCCCCCTCATTTGACTTGACCCGGTCCGCCAGTTTCTTGTGATCTTCTCAGAGCAAACCCATATCCAAGCTCAACAAGTCGATCTTCCTTTCCAGGCACTCACTGGACGTGGTGATAGCATGCAAAATGTCCTTTAGTGTGGGGACTTCGGGGTGTTTCTCCTGCTGTGAGGCCTTCCCGCTCTCGTCTGCAGGCGTATTCATAGTGGGATCATCTCTGTCCTTCTTAGGGGGCTTCCCCATGTAGTCCTCATGCCCTGCGATCCTCCTGTTGCTGCACGTACTCATGGGGCGCCGCTAGTCGTCCCCACTGGGCGTGTGCTTGTCACCTCCAGCAGGCGCCCATCTATAAGCCTCTGTGTCTTCACCAGCCTTTCAGGACAACGTCACTGCAAGCTGCTGCGTGTCACGTCCAAAGTTTCAGGCCCGAGTGTAAGGCACTACTCCAGGCCCTACTGCTCGTCTTCCTCGGTGACTGCTGCCACTGGTATAGTCCAGGCCACACAGTAGCTCCCGCTTGTCCCAGGTCCTGGACAGGAGCCCCCTCAATGTTTCTCTGCTAGAGCGCGTGTTATGGCTGTCCAGTTAGGCACACAGGCCCACTAGGGACCTAGTTCGCTCGCCGCTCGGTGTTTTCCAGCCCCGCACTCAGGAGCCACGCAGGGGGGAGGCAGCCCAGGCCTCATCTCGCCCATCAACAGCACGTGTGGACAGCCGGTCCATGCCTCAGCGTCGCCCCTGTCCCAGCGCACCTTCCTGTCGCCGCTACTTGCGCAGCAGTGCGCACGCCAGGCGTTTGTTTCAGAGGATTCCCCCAAGTGCTGCCGCCCCCTTTCCGGCTGTGTGCCCTGCGAGGTCTGTCTCAGGTCCCTCAGCGTTCAGGTCTCCTCTGGAGAGCCTGCCTCTGGGGCCTCCAAACTCAACACCCCATCCTGCACAAGGGGCGAGAGGGGGGGGGCGACACTCCAGATCTCAAGTGGGTCTGTGCCAGTCAATTCGCCCTGGGCTCACTGATCGCCGTCCGCCGGACGTGCCGCCATCTTACTGCTGCTCTCCTCCGCAGGTGGCGTGTCTGATCCCTCGGGTGCTAATTTGCGGGGTCCCTCGGCTCGTGGAGCCGCTCCTTGCAGGGGTGGGAGAAGGGGCACCCCAGCACTCAGGCCTCGCACTGTGTGTCAGGCGGCCAGGGCTCGTTCCGGCTCTCTCATCTCCCGCTGGGCGCTGCCATCTTGGCTCAACACTCACCCGCGCTCACCGCGCTGTAGTTTCGACAGTCTACAGCCGTGGGGGAGGTTTGTTTCTCCTCCGGGGCACTTCAGCACCTTCCTCCACTGTGGGGCGTTGTTCCCCGCGTGGGGTTTCAGGATGATCGTCGTTGGCGGCTGGCCGACGGGAGCTCGCGTTTAGAGCTGCTCCTTGATATAGATTTTTTGTTTCCATCTCAACCATAACAAGACCTTTATTTTAGCTTGACATAGGATTACATGAGGTGTATAAGCATTCAAAAAGATAGCCTACTTAGCCAGTGATTTAATACTGCTACAACATCAAAAGCAAGAATGTGAACAATGGTTGCAATTAACGATCTGTTTCGTAATGCAAGTTAACCAGAGTCACTGAAGGAAACGAACACTATGTAAGTCGCAGACAGGATTAGGCATATTAACACTGTTAAAATCAACAAAAAAAGTAAGCAATATTATTGTAAAAATTAAGTAAACAGAGTATTTGTTATGGAATAACCTGTCTGCCAAACTCTAAATCAAAACTAGTAATTAAAATGCATTGGACCATACATTTTGCATCCTCAGGCTCATTTTGGACGTAGAAAATAGTGCTAAATGCTGGATGACGCTTCTCGCACAGTTACACATAATTGCATGTAATTTTGCTGCAATTAAGAGTAATTATGCTAAAGAGAATTATGCCAGTTATTCCCACCCCTACTCTACAGTCACAGTCACATTCTGCACCCAGCCTCTGACAGCTGAGCAGGCTTGAGCGAATACGGGTACTGTGATCAATGGTTTCAGGAAATTGATCACAGAGCCAATATGTGTATTTTGTGGCATATGATGTTCTATCATACTGAAGAATAGGGCTGTAGAGTAAATGAACATTTCAAAAATGCATCAAGATTAGAAGTTAAAGAGGGCTGCTAGGCATTGCTGCAGGTGTCAATCAAATATTGTCCATCCTGATTTTCTGCAATTCTCTTTAAATCAACATTAAAAGACCACTGTTTTCTAAAGGATGCACCTCCATTCAGTAATTTTCAATATGTTAAGGCTTCCCATATATCACGTTGGTATTTATTCAACAGGTGAGTATCTACAATTTATAATACAACTAGAAAGATTTACTTTTTTCTGGTCATAGCAGCTATTCACAAAGCTCTCTTTAATGTTTAAAGTTCTGACCTTGCACTGAACATGAAAAAAGTGGAAATAATTTTTGACCATAACCAATAGGGCAGTTAAAGTCAGTTTTAAGCGAATCTTATTCTGGGAGCCCATTATCTGTAGAGATAAATGTGAATCATAAAAAACACAGTGGATTCACCATGTAATTCTTCAAAGATCGATAATAAAAGTAACGTTGGCATGGGCTGTAACAACCTCTGTTATCAGTGTCTTGAAGCGATTCACTTGATTGAATGCCCTTAATAGATGACGTTTTAATGAAGATGTAATTCTAATAATTGTTTGTCCTCTTGATACATTAGTGCTGCACACCCCTCCACTACATATCTCTAAGTAGGTGTGATGCTGAATTACAGATTGATAGATCATCTTCTTTGCGCATAATCTCTGATCTAAACTTTCAAAGTCTGTGAAAAATGAGAATGGAAGATTTTATTCCATTTTGAAAGCTCATGTTGTTCCATCAATAATGATGACTTCCACATGTGAGTCACTGCTCCAAGGAAAATCTCAATTCTTCAGTGAGAGCACTAACAGACATATTAGAGGAAGAACCAATCAAAGTTACTTCGGGCAACTGACAACAGGTGATCTCAGGGCACTCAATTGATGTAAATCACTTTAGGAACATGTCATAGTCCACAAAAGAGAGTGGCCCATTTTCATCAAAGGAGTTAATTCACGTAAGGAGCGTAAATTATAAATGGTACATCTCTAATATAGAAGCATGACATAAGATTGGTAGATGGACGATCCATTGTAGTCAACTGTGGTAAACCTTTCAGAGTAGTGATATTGGTTTTACTATTGTGACCCAATGCAATAAACAGGGGCAATTGTTAGGAAGGCGACACAATTTTTAAGCCTGTGATCTACTACGGTCAACGGAGGTAACCTTTTTAGAGAGTGATATAGGTTCTGAGTAATCAATAGAAGTCAATGGATGAGAACCATTTTCAACTGTAGTTGTGAAGAGGAAGGCCAATTGAAGTGAAAGGGACATCTGGTCTGTTAAACCCCCAAAACTGTCACCTACCAAATGGAGTTAGGTGGAGGGAAATGTCAAAGTGTGAGCATAACAATCTATGAGTATGACTTTAGGTGGGTGACAGATGATATGTGACCTCCTCGTGTCACCACCCCTGCCTGGTACAGGAGTGAGCAACAGAGCAAGTGATACATAAAAAAGTGTGTCCAGATTCCTGTTCCAGCCACTGATTCTAGCCACCATGAAGATCATTGGGGTAGGTAAGGACATAGGTTGGATGCACACTCTTTTCCTGAGCCCTTCCTGGACGGCCATATAAACCACTTCTCTTCCATCCACCCTCCATACATTCACTTTCCACACAGTGTTTTCCTTTCTGTTTGGACAGTCTCTCTTTGGTCCAACACTGTCCATCACTTACCTTTGCCACCCTATCCTTTACTGTTACAATTTCCATCGGTTGTGAGAATGACCCTTGGATATAATTCCAGGTTGCCTCACTTTAACCCAATCGCCTTTATTAAAAATGGATTATCATCTTCCCACATCAGTTTCCTTGCTTTCATATTTATTGTGTGCCTTCACACAACTGCCCTTCACTTGTTCCAATCTTTTCTTAGATCCTTTCAAATCACTTATCCATTGTCTGATCAGTTTAGTGGCGGCAATCCTGCCTTTCAATAGAGCAAAAGATGACACATTCATGGTTGCACTCGGAGTCATGTGCAATGCCCACAATAAATCCTTGAGTTCTTTCTCCCAATCCAAACCATTGGCCACCGATAACTGAATGCTATCCTTGATAGCCCTGTTACAGCGCTCCACAAGGCCATTGATTTGGGGATGATAAAGAGACGCTGTGATGTGTTTTATTCCCTAGTGAAATAGAAATCTTTGGGACTCTTTCGAAATAAATTGAACCCCATTGTCTGTAACCAGCTCCCCTGGGGCTGCCTCTCTGTTGAATAAGGATTGCAAAAACTCCAACACCTCTTCCGTGTGCTGCCTTCACAAACTGTATCTCTGGCCAACGTGTGCCATAATCCACCAACACCAATCCATACCTATTCCACTCATTCAAAACAAAGAGAGTACTTATGGTGTCCAAGCCCAACTTAAACCAGGGTTTCTCCGGAACTTCAGCCATCCTCTTAAATCCGTATGCTCCAGACAGAGTAATAAATGATGTTACATGATGACTACTTTTGTGCAAAATAATCTGGTGATAGGCAGATGACATGTCCAAAGTGGAAAAAGCTTTCCTCCCTTAAGTGATCCTAACATTTCTGTTATGTTGGGCAGGGGATGCCTGTCTACCCAAATCCTGTCATTAAGATCCCTCAAAGCTATGCACATCAGAAGAGTGCCATAAGGTTTCCTTGCCGAAACTACAGAGGAAAACCAATCGGAGCTTTCAATAGGCTCAATGATATCCTGCTGACATAAATATTCTAGTTCCAACTCCAACTCCTTCCTCATGGCAAAAGGTACCTGTCCGGGCTTGTGCACAATGGGTTGGGCACCCTCTTTCAACACAATGCGCTGAGAGAAAACCTTGCTCTTACCCAATTGATTGCTAAAGACCTCAGGAAATGAATCCCTCCAACCTTCTACATCTACCGCCCACTCAGACTTGCACTCATCCTTCAACAACACCTGCTCTGCACTATTGGGATCTAAGACAATGCCTAGAATCCTCTGCTCCAATCACCCCAGTAAACAAGACCCATCCTTTGTTAAATAGACAGTTGCAGGCACGCTATGAGTTTTGAAGGTCAAGCTGTCCTAACACTTCAACAGGATTTCACCCATATGCAACTGGTTTCACCTGTGACATCTTCAAAGGAATACCCTTGAATTTGCACCAGTCTTCTGGACCAATGAGGGTAAAAAATGACCCTGAATGTGCCATCATAGAAATCGGAAAGCCAGAAATCACAATCTGACAAACAGGTCTCTTGACATGAATGATATCCAATTTTAGCACCTCATTTTGCACATATGCCCCCCCTTCTGTTGAATCAGAAATCATCATAGCCACCTTATTTCTATCCTCACAATCAGATTCGGAACTACTTTCTGATGCACACTCCACCGAAAAAACACATTTAGATTGGGGTTTAACACTTGGTGCCTTAGACTTGCATGCCCCGGCGAAATGCCCCTTCTTTTTACACTTGGCACACACGTTGTCCACAGCCAGACATGAATTTGTATTGCCTAGATGGTTTTAACTACCAAACCAATAACTTTCCAAAGAGTACCTTTGTTGAGTGTCTATCTTCTTCTCCCCTCTTTGTATTGTTTTTTCCAAAACAACTGCATGAACACGAGACTCCAACATCATCTGATCAATGTACTGATGTGGACTTGCTTTCTATTGCAATCTCCAGTGCTTTATCCAACGTTAAGTTTTCAGCTGTCAATTTTTTTTCCTGCAATTTTCTGCTGTTGGTCTTTTCCACCAACTGATCTCACAACATTTCATCCTCGAAGATCTTGTATTCTCTAGAGGTCGCTCATAAAAGTTTGCACTGTTTCCCCAGGAAGCTGCTTCCTCATATAGAACGTGTGCCTCTTCATAATGTTATTGCGTTTCTTCTTGAATCGCAATTCAAACATTTTGACAGCTGAGGCATATTTATCAACATCACCCCCTTCCCCTACTACTGTTGCAACTGGTAAATGCTTCAAGACCTTTCTGCCCTCAGTAACAAAAGAATGCTGTAATAAAGCTAACTTTTTCTTTTGGGCAAATACTTCTACTTCATAGTCTGCAAAAAGGCTTCAAAACCCCCCAACCAGGCCTCCCATTCAACAGGAGGGTTTCCCGGTGTGGCCAAGAAAAGTTTTGGGAGGCAGCACTGACTGTTGCATTCTGAAACACTTCAAATAGACTGCAAATAAATATACTGCTCAACTATAATTAGTACTTCAAAATAAACACTTTATATCAATGTTTTGCATACATATAGTGAATGTAACCACGAGAAATACAATATTCATACCTTGGTTATCTGTCATTATGCATGCATGACATTGTAGTCAACATAAATGAAGACATTAAGGTGCCAATTACGATCCGGCAAAAAATTTCCCCGTACGACTCGTATCCGGTCTGTTTACTGTACGAATCGTACAAGTGCTGTACAAACTGCCAATTACGATTCGCATGGAAAAAAGACCATACGAATCGCATTGGGAATAATCCCCCACACGTCCTCGTGTCGGAAAATGTGTCCGACGCGTCCTCGGACGAATCACCGTACAAATGTGAAAAGTCAAGTCCGACCGCGGAATCACGATCCATCCCGTGCGTCAGAAGTTACAACCGTATGGAAAAAACACCGTCCGCACCGAACTCCCATAGCAACCATAGAGACATGTGCCCGCATACGCGCCCAACACCCCCCCCAGCCCCTGTACGTTCGAGTCGTACCCCTGTGTATGTACACCCCCCGTGTATGTACACCCCCCGTGTATGTACACCCGTGTACGTGTCGTCCCCCCCCTGCATGTACACCCGTGTACGTGTCCTACCCCCCCTGTATGTACACCCCTGTATGTGTCGTACCCCCCGTGTATGTACACCCCTGTACGTGTCGTACCCCCCCGTGTATGTACACCCGTGTACGTGTCGTACCCCCCCTGTATGTACACCCGTGTAAGTGTCATACCCCCATGTATGTACACCCGTGTACGTGTCATGCCCCCGTGTATGTACACCCGTGTACGTGTGGTACCCCCCCTGTATGTACACCCCTGTACGTGTCGGTCCCCCCGTGTATGTACACCCGTGTACGTGTCGTACCCCCCGTGTATGTACACCCGTGTAAGTGTCGTACCCCCCGTGTATGTACACCCGTGTACGTGTTGTACCCCCGTGTATGTACACCCATGTACGTGTCGTACCCCCCCCTGTATGTACACCCCTGTACGTGTCGTACCCCCCGTGTATGTACACCCGTGTACGTGTTGTACCCCCGTGTATGTACACCCGTGTACGTGTTGTACCCCCCCTGTATGTACACCCCTGTACGTGTCGTCCCCCCGTGTATGTACACCCATGTACGTGTCGTACCCCCGTGTATGTACACCCGTGTACGTGTCGTCCCCCATGTATGTACACCCGTGTACGTGTCGTACCCCCGTGTATGTACACCCGTGTACGTGTCGTACCCCCCCTGTATATACACCCGTGTACGTGTCATACTCCCGTGTACGTGTCGTACCCCCCGTGTATGTACACCCCTGTACGTGTCGTACCCCCCCCTGTATGTACACCCCTGTACGTGTCCCCCCGTGTATGTACACCCGTTTACGTGTCGTACCCCCCGTGTATGTACACCCGTGTACGTGTCCTACCCCCCCTGTATGTACACCCCTGTACGTGTCGTACCCCCGTGTATGTACACCCCTGTACGTGTCGTACCCCCATGTATGTACACCCGTGTACGTGTCGTACCCCCCCGTGTATCTACACCCGTGTACGTTAGAGTCGTACCCCCACCCGCGTATGCATGGAGCGTACCCCCACCACAACATTCTAAGTACGGAGCGCACACCAGGCCCCAACATCGCAACCGCATGTACGAGTCGTACCAAGCCACACACAAGGACAGCACTGTACAACAAAATGGCCCATGTACACACCGTACACACGCTAAAAACGCACGTACACAACCAGGACAAACCAAAACGACACAAGAATACACCATTCGAATGGCACAAACCCACTAAACATGTCCAACAACCACTAAAACAACACATTCACTGACCTGCAACTGCCAAAAACAAACAGAGGCCCAAAACACCACCACTCCTTATAACACACCCACCCAAAGTTCAAACACAGCCACACCCACCAATGGACCAATAAAAAGGGCCCACACACACAAACCATGAGCCTTTGCAACAGACTCACTGCTGCCAGACCCCACAGACAACCTATAGCACCATACTAGAAGCTTTACCACACCTTACACTTGCACACCTTCACACACACACCTTCACAAACACCCCCTCATCACATTCACACACACACCTGCACAACCACACCCACACACCCACAACCATCCACACCCCCCCTCCCCCACCATCCACACCCACACCCCTCACCATGCCCACTAACAAGAATCCAAAGTTCACTAGCTGAGAGTTGGAGGTCCTTGTCGATGAAATCCTCAGAGTCGAGCCACACCTCTTTGGAACATTGGTCAGACAGACCAGCATTTCAGAAAAAACAGCCATGTGGCAGACCATTGTCGATGCTGTGAATGCTGTTGCGGACAGCAGAAGGAACAAGCAGGAATGCCAAGCCAGGTGGTACGATCTGCGTAGGAGGGTCCGAGCCAAGATGACGGATGAACACAACCAGGCCAACGTCACTGGAGGAGGACCATCCCGCAGACCCGTACACTACCATCCCTGGGAGGAGAGGGTGATGGCCATACTGCCGGTGGAGGCAGTCGAAGGATTAGGAGGACTCCGAGACCCGGGTGAGTACACAAACAACGCACCTCACATGGGGGGAACGTCATCCACAACCAAACTCACAAACAGGCACGCAACCACCCCAAGCTATCGCATGACTCAACCACACTCCATGAACACGCACATGCCACTGGCGCCACCATGCCCCATGCACCCAGCTGGACAATGTCAAGTCACAGGCCACAGAAGACACCAACACATGACACGGTAACCCGGATGGCGGGAGGTTGGGCCCCAAAAATCACATAGTGCAACTCAGAAGCAGACAACAATGCCCTCTGCCCATATGGCCTAGGTCACAGCCAGACAAACAGTGTGTCCCCACACAGGAAAGACTTGCCAGCAAATGGCGCACGCCTTGCATTAACACATGGGGGTGAAGGCACGTGTTTGCACATGACAGCAGCTAATGAACAGCCAACACTGTGAAAGAGTGGCAGCACACACCACCACAGCAGCAGCGCAGACACAGACACTACACCCAATGGGTGCCTGGAGATCAGAAACAAACTCACAGCAACAATCCAAGGGCCATTCAAAGAACTGCTAACAGTGTGTGCCCAGGAAGCTGGGCTGAGGTGACAGAGGGTGACACACAGAGGGAGGGAGAGGGGGACAGAGAGGGAGGGAGACACAGGAAGACGGACAGAGGGAGGAGGCCGACACACAGAGGGAGGGAGAGGGGGACAGAGAGGGAGGGAGACACAGGGAGACGGACAGAGGGAGGAGGCCGACACACAGAGGGAGGGAGAGGGGGACAGAGAGGGAGGGAGACACAGGGAGAGCAAATCAGCCTTGTGGTGTGTGGGAATGTCTGCTCGTCAGCAGGTGGACTGCGTGCATGTAGACAAGGGTGGCCAGTGCCAGCACCCCCCCTCTCCTCCATGGCAAAACACAGGGCCATGTCACAACCTGTGCACGAGCACAACGACAGCTACCTGCATCATTGAAGTGTGTGGAACAACTTCATGTGCCCACGTACAGTGCAACACGGAAGGCGCCAATGCACGGCTCGCCACACCTGCCCACTCCACTGCTGACTGCAGTCACACTTGACGCAGCAAGTAAGACTGTGCCACACATAGTTGAAGTCGCCAAAGCTGTGCCCAAGGGACATACCCATGCACAAGTGCACTGTGAGTGGAATGCAAGACAGATCCAAATTCCCAGAGGAAATGTTCCAACTTTGAAACTAATGAAACATGGATGTTGCATGGAACAAAATTAACATTGTCTCTCTCACACACAGGTCAACGTCGTGGTTCACCCCCCAACACTGGGGGGGGAAGACTCACAGGACCCGGCTCTGCGGGAGGCTGATCCCACCGGCAGCGACGACTCTCACCACTCTGTGGACGACCCCGACCAACCTGGCCCCTCTGGTGTCCAACGACCTGCAGCACCTGCATCAGGTACAACGGGGCCAACCACCACCCCCACTCCTGCCACATCCCAGGAGACACCCAGGATCCCTGCCCCACCACCACAAAGCAGCCAGTCTGTCCAGGAGGGACAAGGTTCTCCGGGCACCCAGGAGGAGGCAGGCAACACCGCAAATGCCATCCCTCAGGCAGGCCAGGCGCAAGTGGGCAGGGGTGGTGGGAGTGGAGGACGGCGGAGGCGCCAGCCTGACCAGTTGGCTGGGGAACCGGTATATTCCCATGTCCGAAACATCCTGGACACATACCGGCAGGACACCACGGGCATGGCCCAGGTTGTGTCCGTCCTCGAGGGGATCAAGACCCAGCAGGCCCAGCAACATGCGGAGCAACATGCCTGTCTACTGCAACACCAACGGAGGATGGAGGACAGACAGGCTGAGCTCGTGACGGTGTTCACGGGAATTCACAGTACACTCCGTCGGATGGCCGACAACATGGGCAACCCTCCCTGTGCCAGAAGACGTAGAACATCACCACCCACAGGGAGGGATCAGGAGGAGGAGGAGGAAACATCCGATGGAGCATCCCAAACATCGTCACGGCCTGCTTCTGAGGGTCCCCCAGGAGGGCGGGTCGTCCACGGAAAAGACCGTGAGGGTCGGCGCTACAGCACCATCTCCCAGGACACCTGGCCTGGCACCTGGCCCACTGGAGCAACAGCAGCACAGCATCAAAAGACATTCTCTGCCACATGGACTTGCTGGTCACTGTCTGACCAATGTTGAGAAAGACTGTGGCATGGACTCTTAGGATTTCAAATGGCAAGGACACCAACTCCCCTAGTGAACTTTGGATTCCACACACCTGGAAAGCCCCTCATGTCAAACCCCCCCCTCCTAAAATAAAAAGTCACAGCATGAAGAGAAGATGCCTGCTGGTTGCATTATTACCTTACATGTGTCTTGTAAAGTCTAAACATGCCTGAGTTCTCTTTTGACTTCAACCACCCACACCCTGGTGCCTGAGTCTGGCACAGGACACACATGGGTCACAGTGTATTAGGCAAGACAGACATGGAGCACCATACACACCCGTGATTGGCCCAACCAGCTGAGGGGGTGGCCGCACAACCGTGCCGACAGACATATTGAGTACAGCAACAGTCATGCGCAGAGGTCAGGGATCATGTTGAGTGTCCTGGGGGGCACCCAGGTATGTGTAGACAGGTGGCAGAACCATGTCCTGCAAGCTTGAGTCCGGTGGATGCAGAGAATGGTGGCCTGGCCAACGTTGGATGCATGGGGATGGCACATGTCACAATACCCACACAGTCATGGACATCATGCACAATACACAGTCTAATCCCACACAAACAGCTTGCATCTTGCTATTCGACACATAGAGACATAGCCACTATCACGGAAAACCATGCCAGACATGCCGGATGCACCGTGGCAACACACCAGCATTGACTGAGAAGAGGCACCTTGGAGGCATAGGGACACCTTTATTAGTCATGTATTCGGGATTGCAGAGGCAACTCGAAGTACACATGAACAGTTCATGTGGAGTAACATGTGGGTCCAAAACTGGCACCCCCCTTCTGCAGCACAAATGCGTGATAGCCATGGAACTGGCACACAAGTGTCGGCTAACAGCTAAACACCCCCAGATGCTCACGGAGAGCCTGCCATACACCATTGATCCGCTGATGTGGAAGTCCCACAGCATGTCAAGCCAATGCAAACCGTATGTGTCCGAGGGCAGTGTTACACACATTGATGCCATCATCACATTCCACAATCCCATCACTGATGACTGTCAACAAGTCTGACCATCTATTCAGGTGTACCCAGCTGCATGTAATGTGTACCATGGTGATGCAACATGTCTGCAGAGGAACCAAACATCGACAGGGGCAGTGTGCATACATCGTGAACAACTGCCACACCCAATACACCCCTGATGCATACCTTACCCTAAGGAGACTTCCAAACGTGTCCGTGCCTGTAACGCTGAGTCAGCACACGATGACGTGTCCATGAGGAATAGCAGTGCCACAACAATGCAACCAGCAGACGGCATGCGCAAGTACCTGGGGAAGAGAGACACACAAGAAGTCAGCCACAAAAAGCACAGCCACTTGCATGTGCATGTACTCGACACATGTATGGATGACAACATGCTAGGTCACAATTATGACTGGGGAAATACAACCATCACTGGCACCATCACTCCAGTGACACACCCACACACACCTCTGACTCACGTGCCATACATGCAGGTGGAGACACACATCGCAACACATGCCACACGGGGACCAATGCGTGCACACTCAGACACTGGTACTCACCACTAAGCAAAGAAGTCGCGTATGAGCCGAGTCCGGATGTCCTCTTGCGGCTCCACATCCTCCACATCACTAGCCCCATTGCCAAGCCCTTCGTCCTCCATGGGTGGATGGTCCTGGTCATCTTGATCAAGGATGAGTGGCACAGCTTTCTCAACTGCCATGTTGTGCAGCATGCAGCAGACCATGAAGATTTTGCAGACCTGTGCCGGGGCATATGGGAGGGCGCCGCCGGTCTTGTGGAGGCATCGGAATGGGCTCCTCAGGAGGCCAAACATCCTCTCTATCACTCGCCTTGTCCGGCCATGGGCGGTGTTGTAGCGGAGCTGGGCCGGCGTGATGGGGTTGCGGAGAGGTGTGATCAGCCATGGCATGTTGGGATAGCCAGCGTCCCCTACATGGAAAGCACATGGACATAAGCAGGACAGGAGAAGCGGTCGTGCTGGAAGTCTACGCAAAATACAGGACAGACAGACTGTACCCACCAACAACACATGCTCGTTCGTTGCGCAGCTGCGTCATCATTTCAGGCACCCTGCTACGCCTCATGATGTAGGCATCGTGTGCTGATCCTGGAAAACGAGCACAGACATGTGAAATCACCATGTTGGACAGACACACCACAAGGGCATTGATGGAGTGGTAGTGCTTGCGATTCCGGTACGCTACCTCCTGTGCCTGTGGTGGTACCAAAGCCACATGTGTCCCATCTATGGATCCAATGACATGGGGCATCCCTCCCAGGGCATAGAATCCACGCTTGAACCCAGTCAACATTTCAGGGGTAGGAAAATGGATGAAGTCATCCAGGTGAATCAACATGGCCTCTAAGAAATCATGCAGCACACGGCAGAACATGCTCTGGGACATGCCACCAACATGTTAATGTTAATGTTATTTGGCATTTGTTAAGCGCTCGTACGCCCGGAGGCTTCATGGCGCTGTAGTAAGGAACAGGCGTGGCCATCGGTGGGTGAGGATAAAGCAGCTTAGTGATGCGCCTGGGTAAAGAGCCAGGTCTTCAGAGCGTGTCTGAAGCTGAGGATGTTATCACTAAGTTTCAGGTGAAGAGGGAAAGAGTTCCAGAGGACAGCGGCAAGATGGTCAAAGCAGCTGCCTCCGAGACGCTTTTTCTTGTAAGGAGGGATAGTCAAAAGGGCTTTATGCGCAGACCGGAGATTACGGGGAGGACTATATTTTTTAAATAGGTCTCTAATGAAAAAGGGCCCGATGTCGTGTAGAGATTTGAAAAGGATACAACCAGCTTTGAAGGCCACACGTTGCTCGACCGGGAGCCAATGCAGTTGTTTCAAGCCAGGTCTGACTGATTGCCTTCTAGGAATGTTCAAGAGGAGTCTGGCTGCCTGGTTTTGAACCAGCTGGAGGCGTTTAAGCTCTCCAGTTTGGAGCCCAAGGTATAGACTGTTGGAAAAGTCTAATCTGGACAAAACCAGGGAGATAATGATCTGGGTGAGAGCAGCTTGGGAAAAGAAGCGGGCGATTTTTTTTATTTTCTTCAGCTGAAAAAAACTGGAGGAAACAACAGCTCCAACTTGTTTTTTCAGAGAGAGGTCCTCACTGATGAAAATGCCGAGGCTCTTGACCGAGGATGATTTGGATGGGGGGGCGCCCATGCATGTGGGCCAGAAGCTAGGGTTCCAGCTGAGGGCGCTCTGTCCCGGCAAGACCAGTTCGGTCTTGCCTGGATTAAGTTTGAGATGATTGCAGCTCATCCAACTCAAAATGTGGGACATGGTGTTTTGGAATTCTACCACAGAGTCCTTGGTGTTCAAAGGAAAGATGAGCTGCAAATCATCGGCGTAATTGAAAATGGTGACCTTAGCGTGCCTGAGGGAGTACAAAAGAGGGCGTAAATACAAATTAAAAAGCAGGGGAGACAGCGAAGAGCCCTGAGGTACTCCGCAGATGGTGGAAATGGTGGGAGCCGTAAAGGAGCCTAGTCTGACCGATTGAGTTCGGTGAGTAATAAATGAACGGATCCAGCTCAGTGCAGGGCCCCTGAGACCTGCCCGTTCGACACGGTCGACCAAGATGGTATAGTCGACCGTGTCGAAAGCAGCAGAGAGGTCTAAAAGCACCAGAGCCTGGTGGATCCCTTCATCCGCATTCCGCCTCAGGGTATTCTGCACCGAGAGGATGACCGCCTCCGTGGAATGGCAAGGGCGGAAACCGGCTTGATTAGGTGCAAGATATTCCGATTTTTCAAGGAATGTGGAGATGCTGTCGCATACATAAGACTCCAGGAGTTTGGCGCAGTATGGCAGCAAAGATATGGGCCTGTAGTTGAGTGGGTCTAATGGATTGGCTCCTGCCTTTTTTATGAGGGGGATAAGGAGGGCTTTTTTAAAGTTGTTTGGAACTTTGCCCTGAGCAAGTGAACCATTCAGCATGGGAAGTAGACCCCCAGGAATGCTGGTGCCCACCTCTTTCAGGATGTAAGGGGGACAGATGTCATCAGGGGAGCCGGATTTGATTTTAGAGAGAAGTTTAGATAAATTAGCGTTTTCAATGGGGGGGAAAGAGTCCAGGGTAACAGGATTGTAAAAGATGTCTGCAAGTAGAAGTGGAGGCTGAGTGGTGGGGATGTTTTGTTTAATGGTGCAGATTTTGTCAAAGAAGAAGGAGTTTAAAGAATTACAAAGTTCCTGAGTGGGGACTGTCGGAAGGGAAGTTCTGTCACTGGTGCTGAGGTCTTCCACAATATTGAATAGTTCTTTAGATTGATTCTGGGCTTTAAGAATTTTCTCCGAGAAATAGTCGGTTTTGTGTTTTAAAATAAGCTTTTGGTAGTTTTTTCGAGCTTTGCAGAAGTTGGCCCTATCTTGTTCTGAATAGGCTGTGCGCCACTTTCGCTCCAGTTGACGGACCTCAAGTTTATGAGTTTTCAAAAGAAGTGAAAACCACCTGTGGGCGTCATTGGGGCGGGAGCGGGGAAAGCAGGTGCAGGGGGCGTGAGCGTCCGCAGCCTGGAGTAGCCACCCTGAAAAAGCCTCTACCATCTTTTCGATGTCCTGATCAAACGAGGGAAGGGAGGAGGTAAGTGAGCCAATGAAAGCGGGGACATCAACATTCTTCCACCTTCTGGTTTTTCCTCCTGGCATGGGCAGGGGATTTTTACTTCTCCCTGTGGTCATAGTAAAGTTGATCAGATAATGATCAGACCAAACACAGGGCATAATG
Source organism: Triturus cristatus (assembly GCF_964204655.1). Classification (NCBI taxonomy): domain Eukaryota; kingdom Metazoa; phylum Chordata; class Amphibia; order Caudata; family Salamandridae; genus Triturus; species Triturus cristatus. Next base: position 909,978,600 of record NC_140592.1, read on the forward strand.
GACTTAATTGCCACAGGAATGTTTTGGGACCAAATTTGGTCTAGGCTATGCCCTTTTTCATGAGTGGGAAGGTGAATGTGTTGGGAGAGATTCATGTCGAGGAGGGTTTCTTTCAGCGTGGCAGCCTGAGGGTCAGAGTCGGCAGAGTCCAGCCACAGGTTAAAGTCTCCTAGCAACACAATTTTGTTATGGGCAATTATCAGAGGAGCAATTTGTTCTGCTAGGGATGCCGAAAAAGAAGGCATTTTTTGAGGGGGGCGATATACAAGGATAAGAAGTAGTGATCCAGTATTAGTATCCTTTTTAAAGATCAAGTTGTCTGTTCCTGATAGGTCGAGGGATGGTAAAGAGGAGACTTTATGGGTGCTGCGAATGATCGCGGCAACCCCCCCACCTCTTTTGCCGGTTGGTCTGTCGACATGTAGAATGTAGTAGTTTGAGGGAACTGCCGCTAGGATATCGGGTAGGGAGTCCTCGGTAAGCCAAGTCTCAGATAGAAACAAAAAATCAGGTTGTTCAGCCTGGAGCAAGAGAAAAATATCCAAATGGTGTTTGACCATAGATCTAGTATTCAGATATAGACATTTGAGAGTGGCCTCGGAGTCATCGGGAGTAGAATGAGGCACATAAGACCTAGGTTTAGGTACCTTGCCGAGAGAGAATTCGGGTTTCAAAATGCCGTGAGTAGCGGCACGTTTTAGAACATAGGCTGGTGGGGCGGGCCCGGCACTGTCCATGGGCCTAAGTGATAACAGTGAGGAAGGGGAATAAGTGTGAGAATAACCAGGGGTTATGGCCCCAGGCCCCGGACTGCCGCGGACGGGCGCAGACGGGCTTGCCTTAGGCGCGCCTTCGGCGCGCAAACGGCGCGCCCGCTGCGCTCGTCCGCTGCGCTGGGGAGGTCGACACATTTGTAATGGATGTAATGGGCGTGGCCTCGCAGTGGGCGTGGCTACGCCTTTGGCGCGCTGGCGGTGATGGCGTTTCCCTGAAGGTGGGGGTCTGAATTAGTGCGTAGCAGCAGCGCTTTCAGCCAGGTGAGCAAGAGCGTTTTGTAATTAAAAGTACAGTAAATTTCGTGACAATTTTAAAATGGTGAAGTTAACAAAACCTCCGGCTTTCCGCCTCAGAGGGGTTCCAATGAATGAGGATCGTTGCGCTTTCGAGCGTTTAAGTAAAGGGTTGGTGGGCGTGGCCTCGCAGTGGGCGTGGCTACGCCTTTGGCGCGCTGGCGGTGATGGCGTTTCCCTGAAGGTGGGGGTCTGAATTAGCGCATAGCAGCAGCGCTTTCAGCCAGGTGAGCAAGAGCGTTTTGTAATTAAAAGTACAGTAAATTTCGTGACAATTTTAAAATGGTGAAGTTAACAAAACCTCCGGCTTTCCGCCTCAGAGGGGTTCCAATGAATGAGGATCGTTGCGCTTTCGAGCGTTTAAGTAAAGGGTTGGTGGGCGTGGCCTCGCAGTGGGCGTGGCTACGCCTTTGGCGCGCTGGCGGTGATGGCGTTTCCCTGAAGGTGGGGGTCTGAATTAGCGCGTAGCAGCAGCGCTTTCAGCCAAGTGAGCAAGAGCGTTTTGTAATTAAAAGTACAGTAAATTTCGTGACAATTTTAAAATGGTGAAGTTAACAAAACCTCCGGCTTTCCGCCTCAGAGGGGTTCCAATGAGCTATGGTATTTTGAAAGGTACCCGTGGCTAGAAAATGTAGGGCTGCCATTACCTTCAGCTTGGGTGTCAGTGCCGTAGGATACCTGTGCAGCGGTTGCAGGTGTGTTGCCAGTCTCGCCGTCAAATCCAGAATCAACCGTTGGGGGAAGCGGTAGCACCGGATACAGTCATTCTCCCGCATGGCAGCCAAGTCTGGAATTGGTCGGGGAAGAGGCGGCGCTCTGCAGTAATTTGGAAGTGACAAGGAAGAGTGAGTGCACCACAACAACAATTAATTTGTACTAAGCACATGTTAATCTGTCTATACACATGTGCTACATACGGAGTCAGGTATGTGCCACATGCCCTGGACACGTATGGCTGCCAGGTGACACTCCTACCAAGACACAGCTACACACGGAGATTGTGAACCTCCACATGCCATGGCATGGGATTAGGCCTGGGCAAAAATTTCGTTCCGTTCGCGGAAATTGCGATAATTTGACATTTTTGCGTTCCGCGGAAAGCGCGAAAATGTCAAAAATTCCGGTTTCCGCAGCTTGGCGATAATTTGTTTCTTGCTCGCGCTGTAAAATGATACATTCTCGCGCGCGCGCGATCGCCTTACCTGAATCCCTGCGTTCGCCGACAAGTTTTCTTGATCCGGTCGCGTTCTCCATGAGATGTTGTATTGTTTTTAGCCATTTGCGCTGTCTCGCGACAGTTCGCGCCCGCAGTGACGTCATGCATCGCGCGATCACGTCTTTCTTCTCGCGATCATGCACCGCAAGAACAACTCAAAACAAGATGGCCGCGCCCGCAAGCAACCACATGGGTAAGTTGGCGACCCGCAACCATGCAGAAAATCTCGCGAACATGCCGGAAAAAAACTTCCGCATCTTCGCGATATTTCTGCTTGTTTGCGATAATTTTAAACATTCTCGCGATAATTTGCGAAGGTTAATTCCGCAAATTCCGCCCACCCCTACATGGGATTAGCTGTGTCCCAGTGCAAGTGAACAGCCAGACGCAAGACAGGAGTGACATACATCCACACATCAGCAGAAGTAGGATGTCGATTGCAGAGACTGGTAGCGGAACACTAGAGCCACAGGTCACATGACATTACACTAGGACAGCCCACACACCTTGCCATGAAGGTGTACATGTCATGACTCACCACACATTCATAGAGAGGATGCAGACATGTCCTTGTTACGCTACTCCGTGTCCCATGCATACATACGCACCTCACATCCGATACAACATGTGGCATGGTGTGCGGAACAGTGTGCAATGTCAATCTACACACAGACACATGTTGGTTGCTGCAACAGCTGCAGCCTTTGAGGGAGCTCCAACATCAAGCTAATGGGAACCCCCCACACATACATGACATAGTCACATCGTGCACCGTGGGTAGTGACATGTCAGGTGTGGTAACCCCTGTACCGGGCCTCAGGGGACACTTCCGTGTGTTGGTGTCCGTGCCATGCCAGTGATGCTCATCACAAGTGTGCAGTACGACATGCACACATGTCAAAGGAGTCAAGGGCATGCCTGGCACACATTGCACCGTCACACATTACATGTGTACACATCTCATCATACATCTGGTGCCTTCTCGACTCAGGAGTCATGTGCCACATCACAGCCTTTCACACCTGTGCCCCACACATGTAGTACTGCCCAGACAATGCATTGATGTCCATCCATGGACAAGTATGTCAGCCCTATTCCCTCCTGTGTGCTGCCTGTCACCACTGTGATGTGTGAAAACCACCGTACTGCTGCTAAGAGGGCCTGTGTATGTTCCCATATCACTATGGGAGTGCTGCCGTATGTGTACCCATAGTGATGGTGAGCGTACAGGCATGTGTACTATCAGTAAGTACGCATACGCAAGAACACCCATAGTGGTACGGCCCGTACACGCGTGCGTACGTTCACTATCACTATGGGTGTCCTCGCGTATGCGTACTCGTAGTGGTACGGCCCATACACACGCCTGTACGTTCACTATCACCATGGGTGTCCTCGCGTATGCGTACTCGTAGTGGTACTGCCCGTACACACGCCTGTACGCTCACTATCACTATGAGTACGCATACGCGAGAACACCCATAGTGAGACGGACCGTACACACGCCTGTACGCTCACTATCACTATGAGTACGCATACGCGAGAACACCCATAGTGAGACGGCCCGTACACACGCATGTACGCTCACTACCACTACGATTACGCATACGCGAGGACACCCATGGTGATAGTGAGCGTACAGGCGTGTGTACGGGCCGTACCACTACGAGTACGCATATGCGAGGACACCCATGGTGATAGTGAGCGTACAGGCGTGTGTATGGGCCGTACCACTACGAGTACACATACGCGAGGACACCCATGGTGATAGTGAGCGTACAGGCGTGTGTACGGGCCGTACCACTACGAGTACACATACGCGAGGACACCCATGGTGATAGTGAGCGTACAGGCGTGTGTACGGGCCGTACCACTGCGAGTACGCATACGCGAGGACACCCATAGTGATAGTGAACGTACGCACGCGTGTACGGGCCGTACCACTTTGGGTGTTCTTGCGTATGCGTACTCATAGTGGTACGGCCCGTACACACGCCTGTACGGGCCGTTGCTATGCATTTGGGGTGCCCTAGGGCCCCGGAACGCACCGTACCTGTGTGTGAAGCTCAATTTTACATAGGGGACACATGAGGGACAAGTATTAAGGCCTACATGCATGCTGGTTGTCATGGAGACCAAGTTTTAAGTTTGAATTTGTTCTGGAAGGTGCACAGCAGAAGTCAGTTGGAATGAATCTACTTTGTTGCAATGTGTTTGTGGGGTTGACATCATGCTGAAGAAAAAAACACAATAAGAACCCACTGACTGTGCTAGGTTTGAAGGGATTGGAGGAAACATAGGATGCAAATGTGAGTGACCAATCACTCTGTACTCCTGTGCATGAAACAGGACAGCAAGGCAGATATAAGGCAGCCAGGTCCCATGAGGGATCACTTGCCTGCACATATTTTGATTCTACCACACTGCTGCTGCTCCTGATTCCCTGGAACCATGTCAAGGTCTGTGGAGAGGTCACAGCCATTCACCCTGGAGGAGAACCTGGCATTGCTGGATGTGATCCTCCCACAGTACCCCCTGCTGTATGGGCGACCAGGGTTTCAGGTGAGTGCAGAGTCCTCCCAGCAGTGCCCAGAGTCAGGAGGGGTGGGTGCAGAGTCCTCCCAGCAGTGCCCAGACGCAGGAGGGGTGTGTGCAGAGTCCACCCAGCAGTGCCCGGACGCAGGAGGGGTGGGTGCAGAGTCCTCCCAGCAGTGCCCAGAGTCAGGAGGGGTGGGTGCAGAGTCCTCCCAGCAGTGCCCAGAGTCAGGAGGGGTGGGTGCAGAGTCCTCCCAGCAGTGCCCAGAGTCAGGAGGGGTGGGTGCAGAGTCCTCCCAGCAGTGCCCAGACATAGGAGGGGTGGGTGCAGAGTCCTCCCAGCAGTGCCCAGACACAGGAGGGGTGTGTGCAGAGTCCTCCCAGCAGTGCCCAGACACAGGAGGGGTGGGTGCCTATCACTTCCGGCAGTGCCCAAGGAACGCAAAGGGTGGAGTAGCCACAGATACCATTATAAAATATAAAATTATATCTATTGTTTCCATGTCTGGAAGTTGTATTTTCAGATGCGACACAAGCAGAACTGCCCAAAGTTCAATCAATCAATATAAGATCTTTCTACTGCATGTCATCCCCTCCACCCTATGACACAAAGAAGAGGGCACAGCTAATGCCACTCACGAGGAAAACGGGAGTGAGCAATTCACTTGTGTGGGAAATACTCGCCAGATACCAGCACACAGTGACATCAATTCAGTTTCTGTGAGCCACACTGTGAACACTGCTAGCACAGTAAATGTGGCAAACACCTAATTTCACATCCGTGCAAGATATGGTTGCTCAGACCAGGTCTTGTGCAAAGGAAAGTGACACAGCCAGTGCAGACATAATCAAAACAGAAAATTATGCTGGACAAAAATCATGGTTATTAGCAAGATTACACTCTGGCGTTTCTAATTTAGATGAAAACACACCAGAACATCAATCATGTCACAAAATGTTGAGTTTGCGGTAGAGATAAAATATTACTTCCAGAAATCAAAACGAGTTGGAGGCAGTGTTAACGTGGTTATGAGGCTGAAGTGGGAACAGCAGCCCCAACAGAGTCCCCAGTGGTGAATTCCAATCCATCTTGACAGTGTGCATCTGCATAAAACGAAACTCTACACCATTCTGGAATTCAGATGATCGGTGAGAACTACATTAATATAAAGGCACGCCTTCTCCAGGTGTTATAGCACAAATGTACTTTTCAGAGACACTGGCACCTATTTAATAAAACAATGGTTAATAACAATGACTAATAAACCATGAAAAACCTGTCTTCCGTCTTCTTAAGAAGTGAGCAGAGAAAGAATGTGAGTAAAAGGATTAATGCTTTAAACTTCAATGCACTGGGCACATACCGCCTGCTGTTGTCATTGCTTGTCCTAGCATCCTTTCCTGCTGTCTATGGGTCCATATATCTCTCATCCATCGTACCTCCAAATGAGGGGCAGTTTCTGATTTTAATCCCCTCCTGTGGAAATGCTCGGTAGGCTTTGCAATTATAAGACCACCCTGCAGTGGTCTACAAACTGAGCACCTCTTTGGCAGTTCTTTGATAGTTTACAATGTCATCACATTCAATGCAGCACTAACTGCATCAGCAGCCGAGGGGGGAGAGTGCTTTCACCAGGTTTCACCACATGATTATGTTGCAATCGAGCTCAAGACCACAGGGGAGTATTACTGGCGCCTCAGTATGGTCTGTTGTCACTGTATGTTGTACCTGCGAGCTACAGCCAGGCCTTTTGGTTCAGTGAACTAATGCACCCACTACAGAACTAACAATTTGACCTAATAGTCACAGTTTCTAATCCTAGTGGGTCTGACATGCTTCTGAGGTCAACAAAGTATGTACAATTGAATCAGCCAAAAATAAACATCTGTCATCTGGCCCAGAACAAACTAGGTTAAACATACAAGGGCATCCTAATCTGGAATCAACTCTGAGAAGAATGGGCAAGGCGACCAGAAGGAAGGGACCAGAACAGGGAGAACTGAGCACAACTGCGGGCACAGAGATGAAAACATCCTCTACGCCAATGCCGGTCAGAGATCCCACTCTATAGGACATACTGCAAGCGATTACTGCCACTAGAGAAGCCTTGGAACTTAAAATAGATGCCATTGGCACAGAGCTCAGCTTACTTAAGGCTGACCATAAGAAACTTGTTGAGAAGGTAACCAACAACGAACGGGAGTTGGCAGAAATATCCCCGACCGTGACCTCGATAAAGATGCGCCTACGGGACATGGAAACTCGTATACCTCTGAGTCTAGCCAGCGCTATATAACAATTTGCAAATAAATAAATAAAATCTGACAAGAGGTTCCACTTAATTGTAGCCAGTTTCTTTTAGCTTTAGGTTGAATAATCCACTTCGTTTGGAAGACTAGATCGAGCAAGAGATCCATGTCCTAAAGTCATTTTCTTCTACAACTGTTTTCTTCAACCGTTAGCCAGGGTGTCTTGCATGACTTTTGTAGAAGTTATGTTTGTCTTCATTATTCACATAGGATAACAGACGCACATTTGATGAAATATGTGCTATTTTGCATCATTTTAATGGAATTTGAGCGGAATTCGCAAAGAAATATTCACCCTCGTGATTTATTAATCCCCAAAACACTAGTTACTCCGATCAAACCAGAAAACAAAGTGAACATTAATCTTAAATATATATTTAGAGACGTACATCTTTATGCACTGCTGCAAACAACTGAAGGTAGAAATAGATTACCAAAAATCTGAAAACTTGCTCTTATTTTGCTTCAATGAAACTAATCTGGGCATTTAGTTTTAACCAACAAAGCGGCAAATATTTTTTACACGCAATGCATTATGTGTGTTTAGGATTAGAAAGGGGGTTCTGCCATAGACATCCATTTTAAGCCACTGGCTAAATCACCAACAGTGCTTAAGTGCCAGTGCCCACCTCATGCCCCAATAATCGACTACCAGACAGTCCCTGCCCCTTTATCTGACTCTTGCAGGTTCATGGTTTCTCCCTTTGTGACGGGTTTATCGTCTTTCTCCTTCTCCATCTTTCCCATTTGTGCATTTTCCCTCCTTTGCTCTCGGGAAATGTTTGATGAGGAAAAATAGGTGCAGGTCCTCAAAAATGAGAGCTGGTGCACCCCACTGGCAACCACTGGCTCAAATTAAGCACTGCCCATCACCGTGCGATTTAAAAAAAAAAAAAATGTTTTGTTTCTGCCTTGGGAGTCGTTCTGTGACCCCCTGACCAAGGCTAGGGGGTCAGGAACTGTCCACTCTGCCCCCTTTTCACTTTCTCCACCTTTTTTTTTCACCCCCTCAGACTGCGAGAGACAAAATGGCGGCCGACACTTCCTGGTTTCGACCGATTCGAATGTTTACCGACATCTAACAACCAATCAGAATTGCGCTCGCGCACGGCAGGGTGCGCGCACGGTGCGCGCGTATAGATATTGATATGCTTTTAAATGCTATTTTCTCAGGAAATACTGAACAGATTTACACCAGACCTGCAAAAGGCAATTCCTTGACCTTATGGCTACCTCTCTGCCAAATTTCACGTAATTCTGTTCAGCCGTTCGGGCTGTAGCTGCGACTAAAGGTCCTATGGAAAAATGCATGGGAAAAACGTGTTTTGGGACCCCCCCTTTTTCTCGGCCCCCGCTTGACGAATCACCCCGAGACTTTCAGGGTAGGAGGTGAGTGGAGCGCCCCATTAGTTTTGAAAAATTTGCGAGGATTCGTCAACCAGCACCAAAGTTATTCAAAATAGAATTTTCAGATTTCCTATGGAAACTAGGTTGTAACTATAACTATCTACTGGCGACCACCAGTAGATAAAATGTATATATATATATATATATGCCTTAGAGTCTTCCGTTTATGAAGTGCCTCCACCTGAGCGAGAGTTGCTTCGTTGCAAAGGACCGCACGGAAGCCGGTCTCTGTCAAATGAAGAAATTTTCTCCCCTGTATACGGAAGAAAAACGAAGCCGTGTGCGGTTGAAAAAATGCTTTTATTCCTCAGTCAGCCATCCGTCAAACGCGTTTCGAGTGCGCAGCACCCTTGTTCACTGACGCTGAGTAAAGTTTTCACAACCATTTTAACTTGTGCTTTCCACGTGACTATACAACTACACTGTAAGTGTATTAGAAGACAGACTCGTAGTTTTTACTACGAATTTCATGATATTAAACTTAAATTGTGGATCAACAGTGATTGATATTGAAAAACAGATAAATACTCTGTCATCCATTTCAAATAACAATAAATAAATAATAATACATTGAACGGTGTCAGTAATGCCCAAGTGGGCTTTTTTGTAGTTGTTACATATATTTCCACGATGCTGGCCAATTCATCACAGTATAATTTCATTGATATTAAACTAAAATAGTATCAACAGTGATTACATTGGAAATCAATTTCTCCATCATACATTGCATTAATCAATCCATCAAACCAATCAAATAAACCACGTCGATAGTGCCCTAGTGGGCTTATGACCATATCACTGTTGGATAATGTTTTCTAGTAACCTGTTTAAAGGCTTTAGCTCAAGCGAGCTGTTTTGCCAATGTGATGCCTTGATACAACTTTCGTCAATTTGTACATGGAAAACTCTGCATAACTAAAATTTTTCGGCTAGGAATGTTGGTTCAAATTTGATTAACCAAGGTGAGTGTACATATCCTCTTCAACATTCAAACCTTCTGGCTGTTTGGAATTCAATTTGATTATATATCGTGACTCCAATCTCCTTAACTGTTTTTCCCTGTTGCCTCCCCTAGGATTCTTTTCTACAGCATCTATCACAAAATATGTGAGACCATCTGGTCGTTTGTTATGGAATTTCTCAAAGTGTCGTGCGACAGGATATGATCTGTCGTCATTTTTGATTGCTCTTAGGTGTTGTAACACTCTCTTGTGGACTTCTAAAATAGTGCTGCCAACGTACCTCAAGCCACAAGGGCATTGAAGCACGTAGACAGCGTACTCAGTTTTACATGAGAATTTTCCTCTTATTGTTTGCATTTGTTTATTTAGGCCTGGTACATACTTTTCTGTGTTCACACCGTGCTTACATGCTTTGCACTTGGAACACTTTATAAATCCCTGCTTTTTTGTTAACCAAGTCGTTTTTGGTTTGGATTTTTTTAAGGTACTTTTAACCAGGGTCTGTTTGAACGATTTCGCTCTGCGAAATGTGATCTGTGGTCTGTTTGGGAGAACTTTTCCAAGGATTGGGTCATTCTTAATTACATGCCAGTGTTTGTTTAAAATGCCTCTTAGTTTAGTATGCTGTGTATTGTATGTTGTAATGAATCTACCTGGTGTAGTTGAAGACAGTTTCTTACTTTTCCCCTGATCCTCCTCTTTTTTGTCAAATAGAATATTTTCTCTTTTCCTTCTCTGCACTTTATGAATTGCACTTTCTATCCAATCATCTGGGTATCCTCTCTCCTGAAATCTCCCCTTTAGTACTGATAGTTCTTGTACAATTATCTGTTCTTGGCTACAGTTGCGTTTAGTTCGTATGCATTCGCCATAAGGAATGCTCTTTTTGAGATTAATGGGGTGAAAACTTTTTGCATGTAAGATAGTATTACTGGAAGTAGGTTTTCGGTACAACTTGGTCTCAATTTTTCCATCTTCAATATATACTGTCAAGTCCAAAAAATTAATTTCAGTCTTGCTAATTTCACTAGTAAATTTTAAATTGAGATCATTGTGTTGTAGGCTATTGATAAATGCCTTAGCCTCCTCTTCAGTCCCTTTCCATATGACGAACAAGTCGTCAATAAACCTACTCCAATGTAGAATATTATTCTCCCACTGTTGTTGATACTGCGACCTGACCACCTGCTCCTCCCACCAGCCCATATGCAAATTAGCATAGCTGGGGGCAAAGCAGGTGCCCATCGCAGTACCGCATACTTGATGGAACAGTTCATTATGGAACAAAAAGTAATTACTTGTGAGACATCTCTCAATCATTGACAAAAGCATTCGGGTGTGGGCCCACATCGATATAGGTCTTGAACCTAAAAAATATTTGACAGCCTTTATCCCATCAGTGTGTCGTATACTCGTATAGAGTGTTGTTACATCTATCGTTATCAAAAGATAGTCATCTTCCCATGGTAGGTCATAGATACCCCTCAAAAAATCCCCTGTGTCCTGAATATAGGAAGGTAAAGTTTTAACTAAGGGGTTAATGAAAGAATCTACATATTTTGAAGTATTCTCCAGGGCACTACCAATAGCAGAAATAATTGGGCGCCCTGGAGGTACCTCAATGTCTTTGTGGACCTTGGGAATTAGATAAAAAACTGCCGTTGTTGGATGGTCTATTTTTAGAAACTTGTATTCGTCTTGTTTAAGTAGGCCCTGATCAAACCAATACTTCAACTGTACATTGTACTCATCATTACTAGTCAACATGACTTTCTCATCCACTCTGACATAGCATTTTTTGTTATTGAGTTGTTTATATGCTTCACTCAAGTATTTCTGTTTGTCCCATAGGACAATGTTGCCCCCTTTGTCCGCATTACGTACAATGCAGTTCTCATTTTCAGTTAACTTCTTTAACAGGGCTTGATATTCTGATTGCTTCCTATTTTTTTCTCTGGTGTTTATTTGACAACTCAATTTTTTAAGTTCATTAGTAACAAGTTCACAAAAAATGTCAATTCCATCTCTTGCTGACATTGGAATAAATCTTGAAGTGGGTTTGAAGCTTGTTGGTATCCCTTGTCCAATCGATATGCCCTCTTCTTGTGCGATTGTTTCCACATCCTCAAATGCGCTTGTTGTGTCCATTGATTTCAGTTCCATCATTAGGTCAAAGTCCGTGACTTGTAGTCCGCTTACTGTAGTTGTGGGGCTTTCCACGGTTGATGTTTCTCCCATTGTAGGTGTGCTCCTCAGCATAGGGTTAATAAGAAAATGTTTCTTTAATTTGAGTGTTCTTATGAATTTAAAGAGATCTATTCTCGTTTGTACATAATCCAGGTTAGATTCAGGGCAGAATGTTAGGCCTAACTGTAGAATTTCTTTTTCTCGATCAGTGAGGATTATATTCGTTAGATTAATTATCGCCGCATCATTTGTTGCCCTCATTTGTTCATTTTCTTCTCTTGCTTTTGTTGCCCTCTTCCGACAGGCTGCCCCCTTCCTCCTCGCTGTCCTCTGCCTCTTCCTCTTGGAGGTCTTTGTGATCGTGTTTGTACCTGTTGTCTTGGTCGCAGGTTGAACCTGCGTTCTTCGCATAAAAAATCGAATTCTTCAATTACTGATGGTACTGTGGTTTGTGGGGTTGCTGCCTCTTCTAAGTCGGTATCAACTTCTGAACTCTGTATACTACTGTGTTCAGAATGTTCTTCTGTGCTGGGTTTGTTCATCTGGGTAAGTTTGTTCCTTCTGATTGTATCAAACTTTTTTGCGAAGGTGTAGATCTGGCCCCTGTCATAATCTTGTTTGTCCCTGATAAATTTTTGCGCTTTCCTCTCTCTTATGGTGGTTTCATACTTTTTCATCCTTTCCTTCAATGATGACTTGAACTCAGAAATCAAATTTTGATTTTCTTCTTTACTTAAATCACTGAGTAGACATTCTATTTCAGATAGGATTTTGTTTCTGTCAATATCGGTATACTTTATTAGAATCGCCAGCATCCTTCTTGAGGCGTCATTGTTATTTGCTGCCCACTCACGTAACATATCTGGATTGGGTTCTTCATAGGTTGGAGTAACCATTATTCGCAGTCCCCTAGGCACTCTTTCTACTTCCAGATACCTTTGTAACGATCTTGATTCCCACCATTTTGAGAGTTCCAAGCGCTGGAGCTTTTCTAAACGCTTTAATCATGAATTTAAATCGCTCACTGTTTTATCAGTTGCCATTGTTCCCACAGCAGTTGGAATCGTACACTCATCATTGAAAATCTGCGAAGCTGCTTCTTCGCGTTCCTGCATCTCTGAGGCTGACATAGCGAGGAAAACAATTATTTGCTCGAGACGTTCCCGTCAACCACAACCGTTTGCGAGACAGTGTTTCAGTTACACTTGCGCGTCAAACTTCACTCTCTCCCTTCGTGCATATTGTTAAGGAATCAGACTCACCGAGAGGTTCCCGCGTTTCCGCGTTGCCGAACTCCTCCGGACTCCGCGTCGCGTTCTCGCGCTGATATTCCAAACTTCTGAGAGTCTTGTCGGGTCTCTGCACGTTCCGGGGGGGAGGCAGTAATGGTTGCCTTAGAGTCTTCCGTTTATGAAGTGCCTCCACCTGAGCGAGAGTTGCTTCGTTGCAAAGGACCGCACGGAAGCCGGTCTCTGTCAAATGAAGACATTTTCTCCCCTGTATACGGAAGAAAAACGAAGCCGTGTGCGGTTGAAAAAATGCTTTTATTCCTCAGTCGGCCATCCGTCAAACGCGTTTCGAGTGCGCAGCACCCTTGTTCACTGACGCTGAGTAATGTATTATTATTTATTTATTGTTATTTGAAATGGATGACAGAGTATTTATCTGTATTTCAATATCAATCACTGTTGATCCACAATTTAAGTTTAATATCATGAAATTCGTAGTAAAAACTACGAGTCTGTCTTCTAATACACTTACAGTGTAGTTGTATAGTCACGTGGAAAGCACAAGTTAAAATGGTTGTGAAAACTTTACTCAGCGTCAGTGAACAAGGGTGCTGCGCACTCGAAACGCGTTTGACGGATGGCTGACTGAGGAATAAAAGCATTTTTTCAACCGCACACGGCTTCGTTTTTTTTCCGTATACAGGGGAGAAAATTTCTTCATTTGACAGAGACCGGCTTCCGTGCGGTCCTTTGCAACGAAGCAACTCTCGCTCAGGTGGTGGCACTTCATAAACGGAAGACTCTAAGGCAACCATTACTGCCTCCCCCCCGGAACGTGCAGAGACCCGACAAGACTCTCAGAAGTTTGGAATATCAGCGCGAGAACGCGACGCGGAGTCCGGAGGAGTTCGGCAACGCGGAAACGCGGGAACCTCTCGGTGAGTCTGATTCCTTAACAATATGCACGAAGGGAGAGAGTGAAGTTTGACGCGCAAGTGTAACTGAAACACTGTCTCGCAAACGGTTGTGGTTGACGGGAACGTCTCGAGCAAATAATTGTTTTCCTCGCTATGTCAGCCTCAGAGATGCAGGAACGCGAAGAAGCAGCTTCGCAGATTTTCAATGATGAGTGTACGATTCCCACTGCTGTGGGAACAATGGCAACTGATAAAACAGTGAGCGATTTAAATTCACGATTAAAGCGTTTAGAAAAGCTCCAGCGCTTGGAACTCTCAAAATGGTGGGAATCAAGATCGTTACAAAGGTATCTGGAAGTAGAAAGAGTGCCTAGGGGACTGCGAATAATGGTTACTCCAACCTATGAAGAACCCAATCCAGATATGTTACGTGAGTGGGCAGCAAATAACAATGACGCCTCAAGAAGGATGCTGGCGATTCTAATAAAGTATGCCGATATTGACAGAAACAAAATCCTATCTGAAATAGAATGTCTACTCAGTGATTTAAGTAAAGAAGAAAATCAAAATTTGATTTCTGAGTTCAAGTCATCATTGAAGGAAAGGATGAAAAAGTATGAAACCACCATAAGAGAGAGGAAAGCGCAAAAATTTATCAGGGACAAACAAGATTATGACAGGGGCCAGATCTACACCTTCGCAAAAAAGTTTGATACAATCAGAAGGAACAAACTTACCCAGATGAACAAACCCAGCACAGAAGAACATTCTGAACACAGTAGTATACAGAGTTCAGAAGTTGATACCGACTTAGAAGAGGCAGCAACCCCACAAACCACAGTACCATCAGTAATTGAAGAATTCGATTTTTTATGCGAAGAACGCAGGTTCAACCTGCGACCAAGACAACAGGTACAAACACGATCACAAAGACCTCCAAGAGGAAGAGGCAGAGGACAGCGAGGAGGAAGGGGGCAGCCTGTCGGAAGAGGGCAACAAAAGCAAGAGAAGAAAATGAACAAATGAGGGCAACAAATGATGCGGCGATAATTAATCTAACGAATATAATCCTCACTGATCGAGAAAAAGAAATTCTACAGTTAGGCCTAACATTCTGCCCTGAATCTAACCTGGATTATGTACAAACGAGAATAGATCTCTTTAAATTCATAAGAACACTCAAATTAAAGAAACATTTTCTTATTAACCCTATGCTGAGGAGCACACCTACAATGGGAGAAACATCAACCGTGGAAAGCCCCACAACTACAGTAAGCGGACTACAAGTCACGTACTTTGACCTAATGATGGAACTGAAATCAATGGACACAACAAGCGCATTTGAGGATGTGGAAACAATCGCACAAGAAGAGGGCATATCGATTGGACAAGGGATACCAACAAGCTTCAAACCCACTTCAAGATTTATTCCAATGTCAGCAAGAGATGGAATTGACATTTTTTGTGAACTTGTTACTAATGAACTTAAAAAATTGAGTTGTCAAATAAACACCAGAGAAAAAAATAGGAAGCAATCAGAATATCAAGCCCTGTTAAAGAAGTTAACTGAAAATGAGAACTGCATTGTACGTAATGCGGACAAAGGGGGCAACATTGTCCTATGGGACAAACAGAAATACTTGAGTGAAGCATATAAACAACTCAATAACAAAAAATGCTATGTCAGAGTGGATGAGAAAGTCATGTTGACTAGTAATGATGAGTACAATGTACAGTTGAAGTATTGGTTTGATCAGGGCCTACTTAAACAAGACGAATACAAGTTTCTAAAAATAGACCATCCAACAACGGCAGTTTTTTATCTAATTCCCAAGGTCCACAAAGACATTGAGGTACCTCCAGGGCGCCCAATTATTTCTGCTATTGGTAGTGCCCTGGAGAATACTTCAAAATATGTAGATTCTTTCATTAACCCCTTAGTTAAAACTTTACCTTCCTATATTCAGGACACAGGGGATTTTTTGAGGGGTATCTATGACCTACCATGGGAAGATGACTATCTTTTGATAACGATAGATGTAACAACACTCTATACGAGTATACGACACACTGATGGGATAAAGGCTGTCAAATATTTTTTAGGTTCAAGACCTATATCGATGTGGGCCCACACCCGAATGCTTTTGTCAATGATTGAGAGATGTCTCACAAGTAATTACTTTTTGTTCCATAATGAACTGTTCCATCAAGTATGCGGTACTGCGATGGGCACCTGCTTTGCCCCCAGCTATGCTAATTTGCATATGGGCTGGTGGGAGGAGCAGGTGGTCAGGTCGCAGTATCAACAACAGTGGGAGAATAATATTCTACATTGGAGTAGGTTTATTGACGACTTGTTCGTCATATGGAAAGGGACTGAAGAGGAGGCTAAGACATTTATCAATAGCCTACAAAACAATGATCTCAATTTAAAATTTACTAGTGAAATTTGCAAGACTGAAATTAATTTTTTGGACTTGACAGTATATATTGAAGATGGAAAAATTGAGACCAAGTTGTACCGAAAACCTACTTCCAGTAATACTATCTTACATGCAAAAAGTTTTCACCCCATTAATCTCAAAAAGAGCATTCCTTATGGCGAATGCATACGAACTAAACGCAACTGTAGCCAAGAACAGATAATTGTACAAGAACTATCAGTACTAAAGGGGAGATTTCAGGAGAGAGGATACCCAGATGATTGGATAGAAAGTGCAATTCATAAAGTGCAGAGAAGGAAAAGAGAAAATATTCTATTTGACAAAAAAGAGGAGGATCAGGGGAAAAGTAAGAAACTGTCTTCAACTACACCAGGTAGATTCATTACAACATACAATACACAGCATACTAAACTAAGAGGCATTTTAAACAAACACTGGCATGTAATTAAGAATGACCCAATCCTTGGAAAAGTTCTCCCAAACAGACCACAGATCACATTTCGCAGAGCGAAATCGTTCAAACAGACCCTGGTTAAAAGTACCTTAAAAAAATCCAAACCAAAAACGACTTGGTTAACAAAAAAGCAGGGATTTATAAAGTGTTCCAAGTGCAAAGCATGTAAGCACGGTGTGAACACAGAAAAGTATGTACCAGGCCTAAATAAACAAATGCAAACAATAAGAGGAAAATTCTCATGTAAAACTGAGTACGCTGTCTACGTGCTTCAATGCCCTTGTGGCTTGAGGTACGTTGGCAGCACTATTTTAGAAGTACACAAGAGAGTGTTACAACACCTAAGAGCAATCAAAAATGACGACAGATCATATCCTGTCGCACGACACTTTGAGAAATTCCATAACAAACGACCAGATGGTCTCACATATTTTGTGATAGATGCTGTAGAAAAGAATCCTAGGGGAGGCAACAGGGAAAAACAGTTAAGGAGATTGGAGTCACGATATATAATCAAATTGAATTCCAAACAGCCAGAAGGTTTGAATGTTGAAGAGGATATGTACACTCACCTTGGTTAATCAAATTTGAACCAACGTTCCTAGCCGAAAAATTTTAGTTATGCAGAGTTTTCCATGTACAAATTGACGAAAGTTGTATCAAGGCATCACATTGGCAAAACAGCTCGCTTGAGCTAAAGCCTTTAAACAGGTTACTAGAAAACATTATCCAACAGTGATATGGTCATAAGCCCACTAGGGCACTATCGACGTGGTTTATTTGATTGGTTTGATGGATTGATTAATGCAATGTATGATGGAGAAATTGATTTCCAATGTAAAAACTGTTGATACTATTTTAGTTTAATATCAATGAAATTATACTGTGATGAATTGGCCAGCATCGTAGAAATATATGTAACAACTACAAAAAAGCCCACTTGGGCATTACTGACACCGTTCAATGTATTATTATTTATTTATTGTTATTTGAAATGGATGACAGAGTATTTATCTGTTTTTCAATATCAATCACTGTTGATCCACAATTTAAGTTTAATATCATGAAATTCGTAGTAAAAACTACGAGTCTGTCTTCTAATACACTTACAGTGTAGTTGTATAGTCACGTGGAAAGCACAAGTTAAAATGGTTGTGAAAACTTTACTCAGCGTCAGTGAACAAGGGTGCTGCGCACTCGAAACGCGTTTGACGGATGGCTGACTGAGGAATAAAAGCATTTTTTCAACCGCACACGGCTTCGTTTTTCTTCCGTATACAGGGGAGAAAATTTCTTCATATATATATATATATATATATATATATATATATATATATATATATATCCACCAAAAGGTTGCAGGTAAACCGCGTAGCTCCAGACCGAGAGGGCGTGTAACCAAACCAGCACCTGCAAGCTGCTAAAACACAAAGTCCAGGCTCACTCTAACTCAAGAAAAGAGTTTGACACAGCTCCGGGGGAATAAGCAGCAGATTTATTGATTTTTCCACGCTGGCAATAAATGTCCCTGAAACGCTGGGCAGACGCGTTTCAGCCATAGATTGGCCTCCTCAGTGCCCATCTCAGCTGCCTTCTCGCTGTTCCCAGGGGTCCATTATGGTGATGTTTAAGTCCGTGACCACTCCTGATCATGTGATCACTCACCCCTGCTTTGCCTCACAGGTGTAAGGCATTTCGTGCTCTCCTACAATACCGTTGCATGCTGGGCGTTGAAGTCCTCCGTTAGAGCCCATACAGTGAAAGGACTTCTAAAACACCAAGTGGTGCTTCCAAACATTTTTGGTCGGTGATCCCTCGCCACTGCAGCTGGATTTGCAGGTAAATCTGTCCTTTGTCCCCCTTATCAGGCAACACGCATTGGCCTCCTCTTTCCCCATGTGTCAATCTCCTCCAAGTGGGAATCCAACATCGGGGGGTGACGCGTTTAACAATCCACCAAAAGATTGCAGGTAAACCGCGTAGCTCCAGACCGAGAGGGCGTGTCACCAAACCAGCACCTGCAAGCTGGTAAAACACAAAGTCCAGGCTCTCTCTTACTCAAGAAAAGAGTGTGACACAGCTCCGGGGGAATAAGCAGCAGATTTATTGATTTTTCCGCGCTGGCATTAAATGTCCCTGAAACGCTGGGCAGACGCGTTTCAGCCATAGATTGGCCTCCTCAGTGCCCGTCTCAGCTGCCTTCTCGCTGTTCCCAGGGGTCCGTTATACCGATGTTTCAGTCCGTGACCACTCCTGATCATTTGATCACTCACCCCTCCTTTGCCTCACAGGTGTAAGGCATCTCGCGCTCTCCTACAATACCGTTGCATGCTGGTCGTTGAAGTTCTCTGATAGAGCCCATACAGTGAAAGGACTTCTAAAACACCAAGTGGTGCCTCCAAACATTTTTAATCGGTTATCCCTCGCCACTGCGGGCGGATTTGCAGGTAAATCTGTCCTTTGTTCCCCTTATCAGGCAACACGCATTTGCCTCCTCTTTCCCCATGTGTCAATCTCCTCCAAGTGGGAATCCAACTTCAGGGGGGCGATGCGTTTAACAATCTACCAAAAGATTGCAGGCAAACCGCGCAGCTCCAGACCGAGAGGGCGTGTCACCAAACCAGCACCTGCAAGCTGGTAAAACAGTAAGAGAGAGCCTGGACTTTGTGTGGATTGTTAAACGTGTTGCCCCCCCCCCCCCCGGTGTTTGGAGGTACCACTTGGTGTTTTAGAAGTCCTTTCACTGTATGGGCTCTAACGGAGGAATTCAACGCCCACCATGCAACGGTATTGTAGGAGAGCGCAAGATGCCTTACACCTGTGAGGCAAAGGAGGGGTGAGTAATCACATGATCAGGAGTGGTCACGGACTTAAACATCGCCATTACGGACCCCTGGGAAAAGTGAGAAGGCAGCTGAGACAGGCACTGAGGAGGCCAATCTATGGCTGAAATGCGTCTGCCCAGCGTTTCAGGGACATTTATTGCCAGCGCGGAAAGATCAATAAATCTGCTGCTTATTCCCCAGAGCTGTGTCACACTCTTTTCTTGAGTAAGAGAGAGCCTGGACTTTGTGTTTTACCAGCTTGCAGGTGCTGGTTTGGTGACACGCCCCCTCGGTCTGGAGCTACGCGGTTTACCTGCAATCTTTTGGTGGATTGTTAAACGCGTCGCCCCCCGATGTTGGATTCCCACTTGGAGGAGATTGACACATGGGGAGAGAGGAGGCAAATTCGTGTTGCCTGATAAGGGGGACAAAGGACAGATTTACCTGCAAATCCGTCTGCAGTGGCGAGGGATCACCGACCAAAAATGTTTGGAGGCACCACTTGGTGTTTTAGAAGTCCTTTCACAGTATGGGCTCTAACGGAGGACTTCAACGCCTAGCATGCAACGCAATTGTAGGAGAGTGCAAGATGCCTTACACCTGTGAGGCAAAGGAGGGGTGAGTGATCACATGATCAGGAGTGGTCACGGACTTAAACATCGCCATAACGGACCCCTGGGAACAGCGAAAAGGCAGCTGAGACGGGCACTGAGGAGGCCAATCTATGGCTGAAACGCGTCTGCCCAGCGTTTCAGGGACATTTATTGCCAGCGCGGAAAGACCAATAAATCTGCTGCTTATTCCCCCGGAGCTGTGTCACACTCTTTTCTTGAGTAAGAGAGAGCCTGGATTTTGTGTTTTACCAGCTTGCAGGTGCTGGTTTGGTGACACGCCCTCTCGGTCTGGAGCTACGCGGTTTACCTGCAATTTTTTGGTGGATTGTTAAAGGCGTCGCCCCCCCAGTGTTGGATTCCCACTTGGAGGAGATTGACACTTGGAGAGAGAGGAGGCAAATGCGTGTTGCCTGATAAGGGGGACAAAGGACAGATTTACCTGCAAATCCGGCTGCAGTGGCAAGGGATCACCGACCAAAAATGTTTGGAGGCACCACTTGGTATTTTAGAAGTCCTTTCACTGTATGGGCTCTAACGGAGGACTTCAACGCCCAGCATGCAACGGTATTGTAGGATGGCGCTAGATGCCTTACACCTGTGAGGCAAAGGAGGGGTGAGTGATCACATGATCAGGAGTGGTCATGGACTTAAACATCGCCATAACGGACCCCTGGGAACAGCGAGAAGGCAGCTGAGACGGGCACTGAGGAAGCCAATCTATGGCTGAAACTGTCTGCCCAGCCTTTCAGGGACATTTATTGCCAGCGCGGAAAGATCAATAAATCTGCTGCTTATTTCCCTGTGGCTGTGTCACACTCTTTTCTTGAGTAAGAAGGAGCCTGGACTTTGTGTTTTACCAGCTTGCAGGTGCTGGTTTGGTGACACGCCCTCTCGGTCTAGAGCTCCGCGGTTTACCTGCAATCTTTTGGTGGATTGTTAAACGCGTCGCCCCCCGGTGTTAGATTCCCACTTGGAGGAGATTGACACATGGAGAGAGAGGAGGCAAACGCGTGTTGCCTGATAAGGGGACAAAGGACAGATTTACCTGCAAATCCGGCTGCAGTGGCGAGGAATTGTGGAAATATGGATTTTTCTGGTCAGTTATGTCCCCTATCTTGGACCCCAACGGTTCTATGTGCATGTTACAAGTACATGTATGTTCCCTCCAGTTCCAGTTATGAAGACGCAAATATATGTGCGTCCACCGTTAACATGTCCTCTTTTAGATCCGCCATGAATGAGCCGGATATTCCATTCCTAAGTACGAAAGGCCACCGCCTTTATATGGTTCACTTATGCCATTTTACAGTTCAGGCAAGTAGGCCCTGATTCTGTCATCAAGCTTTTCTTGCTTTCTGTCTCTGAAGCTCCAGTCCGAGCCTGCATCTGTGACCATGAACTTTGTCTCATCCTCTGCGCGGCTCACGATGCCTGACATCAGCTTGCTGCCTGCCAAGAACTGTATTTCACCTTCGGAAATTATCTGCTCCGCTCCCTGCCCAATGCATTCCTGTCTAGTAGCTTAAGTAAACATTCTGCCAGCTACCGAGCAAAGGCCCGGCTTCTCTGTCTTTATACAAGTAATTCATAGCCCTGTTGCTATGGAAGATTCCTGCCCTCACATCTAGTGTAGACACTTAGACGCTTGTACACGCACTAACAGTCAGTATAGTCAGTATAGAATAAGATTCTACTCCAAGAAGGCCTCTCTTTTGGATAACTTAGTTCTTTAAACATAGGATGTTAGATATGATTTGGGATTAGGTTGACTTGACCCTCCAGACATCTGTCGCCACATGTAGAGCTAAATGTCAAGTCCCCTCCACCCCCTAGCTGCACGTCAATCACACGTCATGCTGCTGCGCGCGCATTTCTGCCAAGTATTTCTGCTGACATTGCGAAATTCTTTCATGGAACCACCCCATTATGACATCATGCCTGATGACGTTCCTTTGTTACGC
The DNA here is from genome assembly GCF_964204655.1 of Triturus cristatus. Classification (NCBI taxonomy): domain Eukaryota; kingdom Metazoa; phylum Chordata; class Amphibia; order Caudata; family Salamandridae; genus Triturus; species Triturus cristatus. The sequence continues at coordinate 910,000,731 of NC_140592.1, forward strand.
CCAATCACGCCCATTTTCAGCTACGCATGTAAAATGTTATCTTTGCTATCAATTGTTACGCCTCTCACATTTGCTCACTGTAATGCCTATTGTATAAAAGTGATTAATTATCAATAATGTATGTACTTCACTTCCTGAACCTCCGTGGTGATGGAACCTGGAGACCACGATTCCGAATCGTATATTGGAATAAAACCCATTCCGAACCTCTAATACCACGGATTCTGCCTCTTATTTACTGAGCTATTTTTATTATGTTCTGTATCAAATTAAGTCCCGGTAATTAAATTATTTACCACATAAATGGCGCCCGAACAGGGACACTTTCTCATCTCACGCGCCGGCGGTGCGTTGCAGGCCCGGTCTCCTGCCACAGCTGGACGGACAACAACGCGTACCAGCAGGATTTCCTGTATCTCCCTCCGGTCAAGCGGGGGCGACTGAGGCTGCGATCAACACCCAGACGAGGCGGTGAGAAGTGCCAAGTATCCCGACCAGAGCCTAGCTGAGAGAGCAAGATCCGAGGTATACAGAGGCCCACCAGGTTTCCGATGTCCTGACGTGTCCGAAGTTTCGAGTCGAGTCCAGTCCAGTCCGGTCCAGTTCAGTTCAGTTCCGTTCCGAGGCCTTCCGTTCCGAGCTACCCGGTGAGTACCATTACTGGGGAGGCGTTCTGGCGTGCACATAAGTTGTGCCGGTCCAGACGGGTTTGGGTACACAAATCCGGTCTGCACTGTTTTAGCAGTGTATCTGTACTGTTTAGCAGTATATCTAGTATATCAAGTATATAAATTCAGAATAATTCAGTTAAATGCCGAGTATTATGTTTAGTGATTAAGTTTTCTTAGATCATCGTCATCATCATCGTTGCTCATTAAAACGTTAAATGTTAAATGTATTGATATGTCCTGCATATTGTGGTATGAATGACTGTTCATTATTGTGTTTTATTGTATTAAGTTTGTTCAAGACCAAGTATCAGACCAGTTCTCAATATGCCGCTCTTTTCGAAACTAAGACAGATCACAACTAGAAAAGGGGTACTCGAAGAAGCCGTTCCCATTCCTCCTAGGGACACTCCAGGGTACTTCATGTACCATAAACACGGCTTAGACGCTATATTATTTCTTGATTTATGGGTAGACTACACTAAGGAATTACCAGAAAGTCAGAGGTGGCCCGCAGCTGGGACCTGGGATGCAGAGTGCATCGTGAAAGTAGAGGAAGAATTATGGAAAAAGAAAGCTAGACAATCACAGAAAGACGCCATTGAATTATGGCGTAAAGAATCGTATAGACGCACAGAAAAAGCACGTAGACAGGAAGAGAAGAGTAAAGAGAATTCAAATGAAGTTCGAGAAAATCTATTAATTGAAGAAGGTACACGAGTAAAATCAGAACAAGTAAACAGACAAAGAAATGCCCTTATGAAGGGTATGTATCCCCTTCTGGCCGAAGGATTACCTAAGGCTACTCCGGGGATACCAAAAGACTTGCCACCCCCATTATTTCCAATAAAAGTACATCCTAAGGGGCATCCTAGAACCGCAGAAGATGTTTTTCTTTCCTCATATTTAGATGACGTAGCTCCCGAGTATGCTAACCCCGCCCCACATAGACCGTCGGCCGGGGAGGTTCAACGCCAAGATCCTGTATCTGTATCCTTACAGCATCAAATACTGACACAAGTTCCGGCAAGCACGTCCGTTTCCACATCTGCTCCTACAGCTACTTCTATAGCTGTGTCCACACCTATAGTTGCTGTATCGCGTTCTACGAATCCTTTCACGCCCGATACTCCAGACGGGGCTACTGGAGGTGCTACCAATATTTTTTCTACGCCACCCAGAATAAATAAACTTACCTTTCAAGAGTCAGCACACCCACGTACCCCCAAACTCATAAATTCCCGCACGCTTAAGGAACTACTTGTAGATTGTAGATATGACCCTGTGCCCGGCAAAGAGGACGAAATGATCCTGGCATCATTACGTATCAGACGAGCCGCGGTGTATTTAGGGAAGTTACCAGGAATGACTATGCATCTAGATAATATATATCATTTTGTCCAAACAGGGCGAGATTCTGAAAGTATTAACAGAGCTATGGAATACCAGAAAGTGGAGATACAGGGGCAACTGTTACGTTTCCTCATAAATTGTGTGATCAGAAATCAAGACCGACCGGGGGTAGACCCGGAAACAATGGAAACTCTTACCAGATGGAGCCAGAATATATCAGAAGGGAGACATGACAGGCAAAAATGTATAATAGCCATGTGCAGAAAGATCCGTAAAGAAATAGAACGCCTACACGAAGAGAGATTAGCGGTAGACCAGTTCGAACAAAGCGAGGAGGAAGGATCAGGACTGCCCACAGGACAGTCAGACACCATAGCCTATGTAGGTAGAGGAAGATCTTGTAATAGTACTAGATGTTTTACTGATCCGATACGTCCGATATGTCCAGATAATAACAGGAATTTCCAAACACCTATAATAAATATAAGGTCCCCCGAGCATTCGTTCCAAGCCGCTGACAAATTACTGCGAGAACGAAGGGGTTATCATTTTCTCGATTCTATGGATGAACAAGAATTAGCCAGGTCAGCCGTTCATTGGGTTGACAGTCCCGGAAAGTATGATGATGATACAGTAGCACACGCATTTTTGAATCTCACCCCAGATGAACAGCGTTTAGCTGGGATTTATATGATTCAACAACTTCTTATACTATATAAAAGCCAACATTCAGACCCTGGTCCCTTACCTGATATATTGACTGAATTACTCACGAATAGATGGAAAGGTTCAGGTACTAAGTTAATTAAGGAAATACTAGAATCCAGAAGGCAGTACATTCTTTTTGTATGTCCAGAACATGTTTCACTGCCCATCAAGGAAAGACCGATGTATTACATGGACAGACAGAATCCCTTACGAGAAGTACACCCAATAAAGGGCGAGGACAATCAGTTTAAACGTGTATATGTATATACGCCCATATCGAAAATAGAATTGTTAGAAATGAAGAAAGTGGTACCCAGTCATGACAAAGACCCAGCGGGTTTCCACCGAGAAATTAAAGACATGTTACTCATGGGAGAGTATACCTATCCCGACATTATGACAATATTAAAGGTATTAATGCCTGCTGGCATTTATGAAAAACTAAAGGAAAAAGAGTGGGAGGTAGGAGACCAAAAGATAGATTGGACAGCATTAGAAAATGAAGAAAAGGCCCGAGGTCCAGGTTCGGGGCTTGGGGACAAAACTAAAGCACTGCCAGGTTTACTAGTACAGGTACTACCACGTTTATTAACCACAAAAAAAGGAAGACTGGGGTGCAATCTCAGCCTGTAAACAAAAGCAAGATGAAGACACTAGTGATTTCTATGCCCGATTCGAAAAATGTTTTGGTATAAATAGTGGTATAAAAGCAAGTAGCGAGTCATACCCACATCTGTTTGTGACAAAATTAGTTGAAAATTCTCTGCCCCAAGTGAAGAATAGAGTATTAAAATTCGAGAGTACATGGCAAGGTAATACCCCATCACAAATGTTACAAATGTTACAGTACCATTACAATAGAATTAGAGAAGAACAAGATCATGAACAAAGACGCATGAAAGACACGAAAATGAAAATGCTAGTCTCCCAGACAGTTCCAGCTGAAGGACATAAAAAGGGTACGACACATTCCGGTGATTCAGCAGGACCTGTAAAAGGGACATGCAACTACTGTAAACAACCAGGTCATTATATACACGACTGCCCAGTCCTGAAGCGTAATATCGCCACAGGTATTACAAAAGAAAGACCACGGCCACCTAGACAGGATCAGAATGAACAAGGAGCACCGCAGCATGCACAGGCCATGCCAGCTCCACAACAGTCTATACAGTTTGTGCCAGCCGCACCAGCGTTGCCTGCTGCTGCCACACAAACCACGACACGACAGCTGTACCAGACCGCACAGTATGACTATCCTGATTACCAACGATATGCATGAACCAGCCTAGAGAGGGAAGTTGACTTACCCCTTATCGAGGTCCCTGTAGACCAAGAAGGACGTTATGTACATAGTGAATTATTAGGCCAAGATAGAAAATTTTTACTAGATACAGGGGCAAGTCGAACAACCATAAAACGTAGTGAAGTTCCAGGGGCACCCCTCTCAGGCTCACAGAATATTTCCCTTGGTTTTTCAGGAAAACCTATTGTTAATGAAGTATCACAGCCTCTTCCACTTACGATAGGACCCTTGACCAGAACTACAGATTTATTGCTTACTAAATCATGTCCAGAAAACTTGTTAGGTATAAAAACACTGAAAGCTCTAGGAGCTATAATATGTTGTTCTCCGGAAGGAGTAAGATTGTTTTTACGTGATTTCAAAGGTCACTATGTGTCTCGAGACATGGATTCCCGACTGCAGACTTTACCCACACATTTATGGGCACAAGGCCCTACAGATGTTGGTTGCATGAACATTACACCATATCGAGTCACACTAAAGGCAGGAGTGGTACTACCACGAATGCGACAATACAAGTTACCCCCAGATGCTGTAATGGCTTTACTGCAAATCATTGACGAGCTTATTGGCCAAGGAGTGGTTGTGGAGACCGACTCCAATGTATGTAATTCACCGATAATTCCGATTCTTAAACGAACTGATCCAAAGGCTCCCCCAGTATATCGATTGGTTATTGATCTGCGCGAATTAAATAAATGTATTGTACCACAATACCCCGTAGTTCCAGACATCTCTTCATTACTGACAGCTATTGATTCCGAAGCAACATTCTTTACTGTAATTGATCTCAAGAATGCCTTTTTCAGCGTCCCAATAGATCCGGAAAGCCAATACTTGTTCGGATTTAGTTTAAATGGACGTAGCTTTAAATTCACACGCGCACCTCAAGGATTTACAGAAAGCCCCAGCATCTATAGCCAAGCACTGAAACGAGAACTTGACAGTATCCACATGCCAGTCAACACTGCTCTGCTTCAATATGTCGATGATCTGCTGATCACCGCCCGAAGCGAACCTGAATGTGAAAAGGCATCACTGACGGTTTTACAATTTCTAGCCGAAAAGGGGCACAAGGTGTCCCCTTCTAAGCTGCAATTCTGTGTCCAGCGAGTTATTTACCTTGGTCACTCGCTGTCCAAGGAGGGAAGGCAGCTTACACCAGATCGTATCCAGCTAATTGCAAATATGCCAATACCCAAGACACAAAAGGAGGTGCGGGCTTTCATAGGCCTCACTTCATATTGTAGGCAGTGGATCCCTCAGTATGCGTTTCTAGCAAAACCACTCATTCAATTAACAACACAGGAGGCAGCCACATCGACTGTCCTCCCTTGGACTCAGGAACACACACTAGCTTTGAAAGCTTAAAGAAAGCTCTATGCCAAGCACCTGTTTTAGCAACACCATGTTACAGAAAACATTTTACACTCTTTGTTACAGAACGAGAAGGTACTGCCTTGTCAGTACTCACACAGGAACAAGCAGGATCACACAAACCGTGTGCTTATTTTTCTAGTACATTAGATCCCGTAGCTCAGGCTTTGCCTGCGTGCCTGAAATCAGTGGCAGCGACAGCTTTAGCAATCAGACAAAGCGATGCCATAGTGTTAGGACATCCATTGACAGTACAAGTACCACATGCAGTAGAGGTTCTTGTGAATCGAACACAAACACAACACTTGACTATAGCGCGACTTACAGGTTACGAATTAACATTGTTTCAGCCACATATAGAAATCAGACGTTGTAACACATTGAATCCTGCCACACTTTTACCTGTAATTGGAACAGATCCACTAGCTCATGATTGTATTGATGTTATTACAATAACGACGAAACCCAGACAAGACTTGACAGATGTCCCATTGTCAGATCCAGACCTGACGTTGTATGTAGATGGTTCATGTATGAGAACAGGTACAGGAGAGTTAGTGGCCGCTTATGCAGTCACAACAGACACTGAAATTATTGAAACCAAGTGTATAAATACCTTGTCCGCTCAAGCAGCAGAGCTCGTCGCTCTGACACAAGCCTGTATTCAAGCCACAAATAAAAGAGTCAACATATACACTGATTCACGTTATGCATTCGGAGTTGTACATGACTTCGGCGTGCTGTGGCGAGAGAGAGGTTATTTAACTTCTCATGGTGCCCACATTCAGCACGGACCCCTCATTCATGCCTTATTAGATGCAATACATTTACCCATTGCAATATCGATTATGAAATGCAAAGCTCACACGAAAATTACTGATATCATTTCTCAAGGCAATGATCTAGCTGACAGAACAGCTAAACAGACTGCTCAAACTCAAACATCCGACATGACAAAGACAATAGTCCAGACACCAACACATTGCATGATGGTTAAGGATCCCGCTCTTGATGTAATTGACATACAGACACATGCTACTCCAGACGAAATAAGGAAATGGACTGAATTAGGAGGGATCCAAACGGATCAAGGATGGATGACGAAGGAAAAATCTGTATGGTTCCTTCCTGATTCAATGGTCCAAGTCATTATTAACACTGTCCATAGTCCAGCGCATCTAGGAGAGAAAGCTATGCTAGACAGCATTCAACACATTTGGTTCAACAAACATTTACGAGCAGCAGCGAAACAAAAAGTTCGTACCTGTATGATCTGTTGTCAGTTCAACCCAGGAAAAAGCATCCCCGTAGAGCAGGGTGGATTTCAGCCTCCTGATCATCCTTTTGAAATCCTCCAGATGGATTATATCCAGATGGAACGATGTCGAGGATTCAAATATGTTCTCGTAGTTGTCTGTGCTCTTTCCCGTTGGACAGAGGCATACCCGGTTTCAGATTACACTGCCCCGACTACTGCCAAACAGTTAGTTCGAGAATTCTTCCCACGATACGGTTTACCACGTGCTGTCTACTCAGATAACGGCCAGCCGTTCTCATCCGAACTAATGAAACACGTTTCACTTTTGTTAGGCTATCAGTGGAAATTCCACTGTGTCCGACACCCCGAGGCAGCAGGTCTCGTGGAAAGACATAATCAGACCCTGAAAATTAGATTGTCCAAAATATGCAGGGAGAAAGGTGTCGACTGGGTAGTAGCATTACCAGTTGCACTCTTTTAAATGAGAATGGTAGCACACTCTCGAACAGGGCTATCTCCGTATGAGGTGATCTTTGGTAGACCACCAAATATGTGGGGGACGCCTATACCACGTAAAATAACTGATATTGACTGTAATATGCTGACAGATTATTTGGCTTCCTTGATGTCTGCACTACAATCTTGTCGTTCACAGGTAGCTGCAGCTTTTCCTGACAACACTGAGGTGAAACCCCATGACGTAATTCCGGGGGATCTCGTTTTAGTGAGGAACTTTGATCGAAAGACTCAGCTGGATCCTAGGTGGAGGTCGCCACAATTGGTCTTGCTCACTACAAGGACAGCCGTGAAGATCGAAGGCAGAAAAGGCTGGGTACATTCAAGTCATATCAAGAAATTTTATGGACTACCATCGGATATAAAAACTACACCTCGTGTGTCCTCACCCATTGACTCAAAACTTCCTTTGGTTGACTCGAGTAGTCACGAACATTATAAACTAAAACTCAGATCTAATCAGTCGGGAAATTTGATTGTTTAAGTCCTCTCCAAGGTGAAGCGGTTGAATTTGTCTCCGACATGTATCCCTTAGATCTGAATAGAGAAAAAACCCGAAAAATGTTGAAACGACATGCATATTGTAAATCACTGCGTAGTCATTGCACAGTGACGTTATTAATTTTGTTTTCCTTAAGGTCTTTTTATAATTATTGCAAGTATATTGTTGCACATATATTATCCTATTTCTAGACATGATTATAATATTACTGCTGAACATTCTTTTAGTGAATTACCTCCGCATGAATTGTCATACAGATTTGCGCTGCGCAATAACACTTTTATTAGTATGTTACATCATTCCCATCAGGTTAGCAATGCTACAAATTGTTGGATATGTGGCCGACTCCCTCCCTATCAGAACTATAAAGGAATTCTACCTCTTTTTCCATACCCGTTCACACACAACGGCTCCTGTGGAGCATGGTTTAGCTTAATTAATTCCTTAGATTCAAATTCTGCAGTTTATCAAGACAACTGGGTATGGGGAAATCTGAACTTAGTTTTACTTAAAGTCTGCCACCCCAACAAGGAGGGACTTCCCAAAAGAACAGGAACTGATCTAGAAAATGAAGTATATGGATTAGGTAATTTGACGCTTAATCTCTTGATCTTGAATGTCGAATCCGAAGTCACTCCAAGTTTGCCCGCCATGTCAGTATTTCCAGTAAAAGGTGAATTATGTGTAAGAAAGAATGGTTCCATACATATGGGCCATAGTAGATGCACCACTGTCATAGAATTCAGTGATCAAGGCAAGTCGACATTCAGAGCTTCCCGCCATTCCTATTTTATATGTGGTCAGACGGCATATGTACGTTTGCCTCTAGATTGGGATGGTACCTGCTACATTGGATTCCTTTTGCCACCTGTTTTCCTAGCTCCTCCCGATTATCACAGAAATACTCATTTAGTACACAATAGACAGCAGAGAGATCTCCCAATAGTCGATTATACTGAAACAGCATGGGAAAAATACACAGATTTCAATAAAGGTCTCTTTCCCTATATAGGTACCGTTACTAATAGTAAACTGATACGTAGATTAACTAGAACCCTTGAAGCAGTAGTGAACGAAACTATTTCCGCCTTAGGCAATTTAACAGAAGAGCAGTCTGCTATGCGGATTGTTGTGCTTCAAAATCGTCTTGTCCTTGACGTCATCCTGGCCGATAGGGGCGGAGCTTGTAGGGTCATCGGATCAAGCTGCTGCGTATTCATACCAGAAAATTCGCCATCTGTATATAAAGCCATAACCCGCTTTCATAAGATTGTAAGCCAGATACACCAGAATCCAGGCACCTGGACTTGGTCCGGTTGGTTTTGGAGCGTGTTATCAGCCTGGGGATGGAGAGTTCTATCCTTCCTAGGTATTGGCCTTCTCATACTATTTAGTTGCTGCTTATGCCTGCAATGTGGACCAGCGATTTGTGGTCTGTGTGCCACATCGTGCATTCCACATCAAGATTTTCGTTCAAGATCCCGGAAGAAGAAAGAAGAACAAATGATGCTATATGAACAGATCAATGGATTAATGAAGATTGATATCTCTTGACGGGCAAGTAGGGGACAAGGAGGGAATGTGGAAATATGGATTTTTCTGGTCAGTTATGTCCCCTATCTTGGACCCCAACGGTTCTATGTGCATGTTACAAGTACATGTATGTTCCCTCCAGTTCCAGTTATGAAGACGCAAATATATGTGCGTCCACCGTTAACATGTCCTCTTTTAGATCCGCCATGAATGAGCCGGATATTCCATTCCTAAGTACGAAAGGCCACCGCCTTTATATGGTTCACTTATGCCATTTTACAGTTCAGGCAAGTAGGCCCTGATTCTGTCATCAAGCTTTTCTTGCTTTCTGTCTCTGAAGCTCCAGTCCGAGCCTGCATCTGTGACCATGAACTTTGTCTCATCCTCTGCGCGGCTCACGATGCCTGACATCAGCTTGCTGCCTGCCAAGAACTGTATTTCACCTTCGGAAATTATCTGCTCCGCTCCCTGCCCAATGCATTCCTGTCTAGTAGCTTAAGTAAACATTCTGCCAGCTACCGAGCAAAGGCCCGGCTTCTCTGTCTTTATACAAGTAATTCATAGCCCTGTTGCTATGGAAGATTCCTGCCCTCGCATCTAGTGTAGACACTTAGACGCTTGTACACGCACTAACAGTCAGTATAGTCAGTATAGAATAAGATTCTACTCCAAGAAGGCCTCTCTTTTGGATAACTTAGTTCTTTAAACATAGGATGTTAGATATGATTTGGGATTAGGTTGACTTGACCCTCCAGACATCTGTCGCCACATGTAGAGCTAAATGTCAAGTCCCCTCCACCCCCTAGCTGCACGTCAATCACACGTCATGCTGCTGCGCGCGCATTTCTGCCAAGTATTTCTGCTGACATTGCGAAATTCTTTCATGGAACCACCCCATTATGACATCATGCCTGATGACGTTCCTTTGTTACGCCCAATCACGCCCATTTTCAGCAACGCATGTAAAATGTTATCTTTGCTATCAATTGTTACGCCTCTCACATTTGCTCACTGTAATGCCTATTGTATAAAAGTGATTAATTATCAATAATGTATGTACTTCACTTCCTGAACCTCCGTGGTGATGGAACCTGGAGACCACGATTCCGAATCGTATATTGGAATAAAACCCATTCCGAACCTCTAATACCACGGATTCTGCCTCTTATTTACTGAGCTATTTTTATTATGTTCTGTATCAAATTAAGTCCCGGTAATTAAATTATTTACCACAGAATCACCGACCAAAAATGTTTGGAGGCACCACTTGGTGTTTTAGAAGTCCTTTCACTGTATGGGCTCTAACGGAGGACTTCAACGCCCAGCATGCAACTGTATTGTAGGAGAGTGCGTGATGCCTCACACCTGTGAGGCAAAGGATGGGTGAGTGATCACATGATCAGGAGTGGTCACGGACTTAAACATCTCCATAACGGACCCCTGGGAACCTCAAGAAGGCAGCTGAGACGGGCACTGAGGAGGCCAATCTATGGCTAAAACGTGTCTGCCCAGCGTTTCAGGGACATTTATTGCCAGCGCGGAAAAATCAATAAATCTGCTGTTTATTCCCCTGGAGCTGTGTCACACTCTTTCCTTGAGTAAGAGAGAGCCTGGACTTTATATATATATATATACATATATATATATATAGAGAGAGAGAGATATATATATATATATATATATCAATCCAAGGTACTCCTATTAGTGCCCTCAATCTTTAAGGGGTGGCGCAAGACCGGCGGAGAAAAAACGGTAAACCAATATGTTTCCAAAACGAAATACCACTCGCGCTCTCAGAGTCTCCTGATGCTGATAAAACCAGACTTCGTTCAATCAAATCGGGGGTTTATTTCAATCATAAACCCGCCGTTACTTTTTTTGTCTGTGTTGTTTGAGTCATCAATTATGCATCCAGCCTGCGGCGCTGGTCATGCACCTGTGGAAGTTAGATTTTGTGTTAGTCTGGTCTGAGAAGAGTGAGAGGATGAGTTCAGTGTCATCAGCACTGGAGATTATGTTCATGCCATTGGATCTGACCAGGGTGGCCAGGGGTGCCATGTAACTGTTGTAAAGGGTCAGGATTGAAGAGGATCCTTGACGGATGCAGCAGATGATTTTTTCATTCAGGAGGAGAACAGTGGGAGGCAGACTCTTTGGGTTCATCCGGAGAGAAATTAAGAGACCCATTTGAGGGCTTTCATTTGGATTCCCATTTGATGGAGACCGAGCAGGAGGGTGTGGTGGAACACAGTGTCGAACACTGCAGATAGTTAGAGGAGGATAAGGGTGGCAGTCTTTCCCCTGTCTAGGGGGTCCTGATGTCACCTGTGGCCACAATTTGGGCAATCTCAGTGCTGTAATTTGAGAGAAATCAGGATTGGGAGGGTCTAGAATGTTGTTCTTCTCCAGGCGGGTGGTGAGTTTGATGTTTATTGCTTTCTCAAACACTTTGACTGGAAAGGGCAGTAGGGAGATGGGGCAGTCCTTTTTTAGGTCTTTGAGATCTGCAATGGGTTTTTTGAGGAGAGTTTTGATTTCTGCATGTTTCCACCCTTCAGGGAAAGGGGCAGATACAATGGAAGCCTTGATGACTGTGGTGAGCGCCTTGCGGATGGTGCTTTGTCCTAGGTTGAACATGTGGTGGGGGCAAGGGTCCTTGGGAGCTCCTGATTGGAAGGAGCTCATGCTGACAGCAGTTGTGTCACAGAGAAAGGTTCCCATGTGTTTAGGGATCTTTCCTGGGAGTCGGGTTGCTGAAAAGCCTGTTGAGTTAAGTTATCGGGGTTGGGGGTCAAAATTCTTGTAGACAGTGGCTATTTTGGTGAAGCAAAATTCAGCGAGGGTGTTGCAGAGCTCCCAGGAGGGGGTGACAGTGTTCACAGAGTCTGTGGGGTTGGAGATCTCCTTGATGAAGTAGAATAGGTTCCTGCTGTGGTTTGAGCTGGTGTCTAGGCAAAGGGCCAGGGTGTTTGTTTTTGCGGTTTTGAGCTGGTGGTGCTAACTGTTGATGGCTAGTTTGGAGCTGTCTCTTTCTGTCTTTGTTTTGCTGGTGCACCAAATCCTCTCAAGTCGCATACAGTAGCATTTGTGAGATTTGAGCTCAGGATAGCCAGCTGTGGTGTTTGGATAATCTGTCAGTTTTGGTGGGGTTGAGGGGAGTGACTTTGTTGGCGCATGTTTTGATCCATGTGTTAAAGTTTCAAACTGCCGCCTCGGGGTTGGTGGTGGTGTTGGGGCAAGGTTATGAGGGAGTTGATTGGTCTTCTGTTACTTTGCTCCAGCCCCTGTAGAGGGCATTGGGGAGGTGTGGACGGGTGGTTGTGATTTGGAAGTAGACAATGGAGTGGTCTGACCAGGTGATTTAAGTGGAGTGGCTTTATTTGATTCTGTTGCTGGCTGTTAATATGGAGTCAAAAGAGTGTGCAGCAATGTGTGTGGGATCCATGACCCGTTGGGAGAGGATCTCCATGTTCCCATGTAGGTTGGTTGTATTGGTGCCATTGGGGTCCCTGAGGAAGAGGAAGTCCTTGGAGTTGATGGCTAATGGGGTGATGAAGCCGGCGATGGCATCTCAGAAGTCGGGGCGTGGTCTAGGTGGTCTTTAGGTGAGGGTTTCTCTGTTGTTTTGTAGTTGATGTTGATCTAGAAATTGAGGTGTTCCATGACGGGAGTGGGGGACTCGGTGGTGGCCGTGTAGTTGAGGGGTTCTGATGCCACGTTAAACCATGTCTCAGTGAGGAAGATGATGTCAGGCATGAGGGAGGTGATGATGTCCCTGATCTCGCTAGCGTGCTTGTGGAGTGATCGGGTGTTGATTAGCACACACTGCAGTTGATCTGTAGCAGTGGTGGTAGGTGGAGTTTCTGGAGCTGAGAGTTCTATGCTGCAGTGGAATGGGCAGTGTTAGCAGGAGAAAGCTCCTGCGATTGCTCACAGGGAGGTGAGGTTGTAGTTGTTGCGTTGTCCGTGTTTGAGGGCCAGAAGAACGGTACATGTGTATCTTTGGAGGGAGGACAAGCACAAACAGGCACCGACGGGCTTCCCTTTGGTGCGTCTTCGGCCTCCATTAAGTAGGTCATCTGGAAGGGGGGGCTGGGCACTGGGTGGGGTCAGCTGGAAGCAGGATAGATAGAACAGGAAAGGGCCTGCGAGTAAAAGGAGGTAACAACTTAGAGGAGGTAAATGAGCCTGAAAGTGAAAACAGAGTTAAAAGAGAGGGAAAAGCAGTGAGCCTGAAAGCAAACAAAGTTAAAGGGAATAACTAGTCTGAAAAGTAAAACAGAGTTAAAAGGGAGGGAAAAGTGAGCCTGAAAGCAAACATAGTTAGATGGAGAAACAAGCCTGAAAAGTAAAATGGAGTTAAAAGGGAAGGAAAAGTGAGCCTGAAAGCAATCAAAGTTAGAAGGGAAAAATTAGTCTGAAAAATAAAACGGAGAGAAAAGGGAGAGAAAAGTGAGCCTGACAGCAAACAAAGTTAGAGGGAAAAAAAGACCCTGAAAAGTAAAATGGAGTTAAAGGGAGGACTTCTGGTGTAGCGAGCAACCAGGGGAGAGCAGGCCCAGGGACCACATAGTTGCAACATTTATAAACCATACATGTAGTATATTTCTTGTAACGCATTTGAAACTTAAATTGCTTCTCATTCATATTTTCACTAATTCTAGCTGTATACGAAGCGAGTGGTTGTCCTCATTAAATCATGATATATTCCATCCAACCTAAAGCAGCTGATGTCAGAATACACTATAATTCATTCATGACATGAAAAAACATTAGGTTAATTGTCTGTGTCTGTAAACGTTTACGATGAAAGTTGCTTTCGTGGTGCATCTAGCAACATTAATGCAGTAAGGAATGAGAAACAAGGGATCATTCATCTTGTTGCATTTACCATTTGATAAACTTTGAAAAATATTTGCCACAACACCTTGCTACAGTACTTATAATCAGTGATTTCTAGGAAAACTCTAAGAGTGGGTGTCTGGTTAAGATCCAAAGTGCCCATATGGGCCATGAGGACAGGAATATTATTGGTTTGATTTCATTACAGAGGCACTTATTTTATTTTATTCCAACTGTGGGGTGCAAGAAATATAAAGGCTGGAGGTATGTTTCTTTGAGTTTTTAAATAGTACCCTAGTGGGGAGTATCAGCTTGGCATTGATACTTTTAACAAAAGGTAAATCCCTATTTCTCTCAAAGAAGAATCCACTAGTACGATAGGGATGTCCAACTGAGAGGGAGACTGCTTTATCCCCGGTAAGGTGTTTGTAAGGATATTCCTACAATTCAAAATGGGCAAATACCTTGGATTTACAACAGGTATTATTCTGATACTCAGTATGGGGGCCTATAAGACACGCTAGTGTTAATGGTATAGGACTGATGTTTATATGAGGTCCTCTGCCCTTTGGTTAAAAGAGGGTTGAGTCCCCAAATGTATATAAATATATATAAATTCTAATATTTAGTATGGAAGAATGGGGTGTGTGACAGTATGTGTATCACCAGGATATAAACACTTTATATTTGTACCTATCGGAGGTTAACTGCTATTTTTTCATTTTTCTTATGTCTTTGATTATGTACAGATCCGTATTGTGATTTGGGAGATATCAGCTCTTGTCCTGAAGTAGGTGGTGTTTAAGCAGATATACCTACTGAAATACGTTGATGCTCTTTTGTTTAAAGGCATACTATAGACTGTGGTAACATTTGTCGTTAATTTCCGTGCACAAAAAATCTAGTGTTCGACAAATGATTTTGGTTTGCTGTATTTGCCTTTCTATATGATAAGAAACACTTTTTCTTGCAGGTTCTCCCAGTAATGTACTGATTCTAATCTGTATTAAGTGTCACAAATTTGTATTAATTGTCATACATTGTTTTTAATTCTTTTAATACTCTATGGAAAATATTTTCAATGTGTGACCACATGTTTGGTTGTTTCTAATAAAATATTTGTCTTTTTCTAGCACTTGGCCTTTGATAGTGGTGTGTTATGTTCTGGTGATATGGTTACATGTTTGAATGCATAGGGTTTGGTGAATTAAAGTTGCCCAAAGGGGATTTTTTTCTTGACTAAGCTCTATTTGGTGCCCTACTCCTTTGGTGATAAAGGGGCCCCTCTTATTTTTTTTAGATAAGATCCAAAGTGGCCAGGTCTATGCCGATTCTCTCGTAAGTAATTATACTGATTTTCATTTAGATTCATAGTATGTACATTTATTTTATGTGAGTATTCTGAACATCTAGCGCAGATTCAGCCGTCCAGGATGGTGAACAGCCGTTAGTACCCAGCTATTACACCACATACCATTACAACGCAAGCATTACAACGCATGCACTGTAACAACGCGTAGCCTTTACTACGCATGTTATTACATCGCATGCGCTGTTACAACGCAAGCGTTGTAATGCGATCCACAACGTGGTGAGGAAAATGAGGCTCTTCCGTTTACTCACAACGACGTGCACTGATCACTGCCCCTCTGACAACACTGGAAGGAGAAGAGAGGAACCATGAGGAGAGAGAGGGACTGTGTAGTTTTAAAGGGTTTAGGGTAGGGGGTGGGTCGTGCAGGGGGTAGTCTTTTAGGATTAAGGGTAGTGTTCTAGTGTTCAAGGAGTAGTGTTTTTGGGTTAAGGGTAGTGTCGGGGTCGTGCAGGTTAGTGTTTGGAGTGTAGGGACAGGACTGGTGGTCGGGAGAGGGTCGTGCAAGGAGTAGTGTTTTAGGGTTTAGGGTAGTGATGTTGTTTGTGTAGTGTAGGGTAGTGTATTAGGGTTTTTAGAGTAGTGTCTGGGGTGTAATGTAGGGTAGTGTGAGTGTAGGGACTGGACTGGGGGAAGGAGGAGGGTAGTGCAGAGGGTAGTGTTTTAGGGTTTAAGGTAGTGTTGTGTTTATGTAGTGTAGAGTAGTGTTTACGGGTTTAGAGTAGTGTTGGGTGTGTCGTGCAGGGTAATGTTTGAGTGTAGGGACTGGAATGGGGGAAGGGGGAGGGTTGTGCTGGGGGAAGTGTTTAAGGGGTTAGGGTAGTGTTGTGGAGTATGTGTTAAGTAGGGTAGTGTTAATGGATGAAGAAATTAGCGTAGTGTTGGTGGGTTATTTAAATAAAAATGCGTAAAAGTATACGGGGAATTGGGATCCGTTGAAAAGACATTTTATATGCATTTCAAAGCGCTTGCAAAGTAATGCTATGCGTTATAAAAAAATGCGTTGTAATGGTACTTGCGAACTGAAAACAACATTGTAAAAGTATGCGTTGTTTTAGTTTGCGAAGTATCGACATATATTCTTCCAGGATTAACGTTAGCCACACTACTCTAATCTAGCATTGTCCTTCCTTGAGGGTATCTGAAGGTATATTAATATATGAATGCTGGTAAGTGTAGCTGTGTAGTGCACCTCTAACTTTATTGCTAGAATTCTGTATATATCAGTGGTTTGATACCAGTTGGGGTAGAATGTTGGTCTGATCAATGAGGTGAGTGTGGGCACTCAAAATGAGTAGGTAGTCAATTCTTGAATATGGAAATGAAAAACATGTGTAATCTTTGGTGTCAGGGTGCTGTAGTCTCCAATAGTCCTTCAGCTGGAATCCGGTACAGATATTTAACAAAGCCTTGTCCGATTTTGAAGAGTGCGGAGAGGATTTTGATTGTCTGCTTACAATTAAGTGAAGAGGCAGACTGAGATCTCCATCTACTATTGTTAGTTCAACATCAGGAATATTTATAATTATGCCACTCAGGGAGTCCCAGAATTCTGTCTCTTCCGCGGCCATAAAGGTTGAGGAGGTGGATGTATTTACAGTTACGGTTAAGTTTCATTTAATTTAATTTAATTTGTGGGTTTATATAGCGCTAGAATCGACTCCCGGAGGAGTATCTCCGCGCTTCGACCGCTGGGGAACCCGTCCTGGCTCACCCTGAGAGATGGTCCCTAATGGGTATCTCTAAGGTGCGACCAAGCATCCCCGGCGGTCTGGGGGGGCCGTTGTGAAGATGAGGCAAGCTAATGCCCAGAGTTGCCGAGTGTGGTCCCTGACTGGAGTAGGCACCGAGGCGAGAATTATCGAGCCCGCTGACCCTGGTCCACGACCCTGCCGCGTCGGGAATCGAACCCTTGTCCCGGGCCGTCCTCTGCTTACGGGTCTGCCGCCTCTAACCAGTGAGCCACACCTCTCCAGACTAGTCTGCCCTCCTTGTCAGTTGAGTGAGATATTAAAGTAAGTTTGTAATTCCTTGAAATAATCATTACAACTCCATATTTTTTGTACATGGCGGGGGAGGATATGGTTTCACTCTTCCATCTATACTTAGTTTCCTGGAGTAGTTTCAGATCTGCCTTAAATTTAAAGCGATAAGTCTCAATTTTCTTGCGCTTAACTTGGTGGCTAAGACCTTTAACGTTCAGTGAGATAATTTTCAGGATATTAACCGAGGATAAGCCATCATTTGATTGGCAGTGACTGATTACATTCAGTGTGTCTGGAATGTCAAGCTGTGGGGAGATTGAGGTACAGTGCCCCCTAAAAGGCGAGTGGTGTGTAGCCCATGTCCGATACTCATAATTGGATTGGCTGTAGTTTCTATGAGGTGTAAGTGGTGCATATTAATTGGAAATTTGGAGAAACATGAGCCCTGTTACATCACATACATAGACTGTGGTAAAGTAGAAAGGACTGAGAAAAACAGCACTGGGAGAAAACATAGAACAACATAATAAGGCAAATGAAAGAAAAGCCCACCATAAACATCCAAAAAAAGACTTCAAAACCCTCTGCTCCTACCCCTTTCCACCCACAAGTCATCAATTGGAGGAGAGGACAGAGACGTCAACCGATGGTCACAAGACCAATGAGTGTATAACCAACTGAAAGGTAAATAAAAAAAAAAGTCTTGATCACAAGTGAACAAATAACATGGAACCAGGGAACCTTTTTGTGCGTGAGTGTCTGTGAAATCACCATGTCTAAGATATAGGATAGGTTTGCATGTTAGGTTATATTTCTAATTGGAAAGCCTGTGTGAGAAAAAAGGAATTGTGAGAGCATGATGAGACATGTATACTGTAGGTTGTAATGCGAAATAGGTATAGGAGTGTGTGTGGGTACCAGTGTGAGACATAAGCTAGTGACAGTTTTCAGGTAAGTAACCCAAATGAGTGAGTGATAATTATGGTGGTAGTGAATAAGTGTCATATAGCAAAGAGATATGCATCATATGGCAAGGAGGTCAGAAGATATGCTGATATTGTAACAAATCAGTCAACAGACAACGAGACCAAGGTTGTTAGGCTACAAACAATCAACTCACTTGGTAAAATGGCCAAAGTACAATCAATAAATCAGGTTCTTATCTGTAGGGATGGTGGAATTAGTTCCAACAGTTCGAAAAGGAGCTTCCTGAAAATCTGTGGTTTGTGAGTATCCGGAGGTAGAGTGAAGTCAGTCCCAACAGTTCCAACAGGAGCTTTTTGAGATTAAAAGACTCCAGATCATCACTAGAACATCAGATTTCAGTGCATTAGATATTCCTTTTGCGAGTTGGGCTTCCAATTCATGATTATTACGTTTGTCTAGGAATGTAGCGAGGTCTTCACATCTGTGAAGATTTGGTGTCTCACATCCACATGGATTCTGAGTCTTGCTGGGCCAGCACATGAGAATTAGAGAGTCCATTTTTTAAGACAAGGGTGAATGACCAAAAAGCCTTTCTTGTCTCAACTGTAGACCTAGAGTAGCCGTGGAAATATATAATTTATGGCCGTTCCAGATGACATGATTATGTTTGTGCATGCAGTGGAGGATCAGTTATATGTGCTGGAAGCGGAGCAGTTTGCAATTGATCTGAAGAATTGATGATTTGTTAGCTGACTTAAAAGAAGGTACACAAAGTGCAGCCTCAAGCTCAAAGTTGTGCCAGTGGCTTGTGGGAGTAATTTTTTGAGGAATTTCCATAGTTATATATTGTCTATAGTTGCCATCCCAAAAGTTGCCGAAGACCTCAATCTAGCAAAAAACTACAGGCCGGTCTCCCTAATTAATCTAGATGATAAGATATATACCAAAATCTTATCCAAGTTACTAGAACCACTACTACCTAAACTGATTAGAGGGTCTTAAGTAAGCTTTATGAAAGGTTGAATGTCAAATTACACCAGACTACTATGCCAAGCACTAGAGAAAGCAAAAACATTGTCTTCAGAAACTGTGGCCATCACACTGTACGTTGAAAAAGAATTTGATAAGGTCTTGTGAGTCTTCTTAAAACCTTATCTAAATCCAACCTTGGGAATGACTTTATTAAAATGATTATGACCTTGCACACCACACCCAGCGCTAGAGTGAGGTCTCTGCATACTTCATGATAGAGAAGAGAACCAGACAGGTATGTCCTCTCTCCCCCTCTCTGTTCAGTCTTACCATAGAACCACTCCTCTATGATATCCAGAATAACTACTCCATCTGGGAAATAATTATGATGAGTTAACAGTTAAGGATGCAGCATACGCAGATGATATTTTGATTATGTCCAATATTGCTCACCCATCCATTTAAGTACTTATTAATACTATTGAAAATTATACTAGGGTTGCAGGTTACCACACCAATAGAGAAAAATCTGAAGTGAAAGGCCTAAACACTATCTGCTCTAAAGATGTCATAGCAGATATGGGATTGGCATGGCAAGCGGGCTACCTAAAATATTTGGGGATAGAATTTTGCACAGATCTAATAGATACCCTACAGCACAATAAGAAGTTGACCCTACAGAAACTTCAAAACCTTCTTGATGGCTGGAACCCTCAGTTCATTACATGGTGGGGACATATAATGACCATAAAAATGATGATCACACAAATAGTAGATTGCCTTATATCCATGCTCCCATTCTCGCTCTCAGATGATTTCCTCCTTAGACTAGACAAACTTTTATGTACCTTTATCTGGCAAAATAAACGCCCCTGAATATCAATCGAAAAACTCTGTTTAACTACCTCTCTTGGCGGAGTCAACCTCGCAACTTCAGAAACTTCCTGTCCAGGCAGGGCTCTATTTGGGTTTTCCCTCCACTGAACTACACTCCAAATTGGCTGCTTGTAAAAAGGCTATTATCAAGTTTTGAGAGGTACCCTTACAAAAGTAGGGGACAGGGTGCACTATAGCATACACAAGAGGGTATCCCCTACAGAACAATATCTAATTCTGATCCATACATCATTTACACACTCCCATAATCTCTCTGATCTCATCACACTTAACCCAAATATATGCAAAAAAATTCTGATATTTATTGTAGTAATCCAATGTACATATACAAAAACAGTTAAAAACATTGAAAAAAACTTTAAAAAATCATTAGTTTAAGTTTCGCTATGCACATGACCTCCTATATCCCGTTTCTTTATATATATCAATGTATTAATATAGTATTATAGGAAGGACAGCATACATTGAAGCAATCAATTTTCTTTGAAAAAGGCTTATGACTTTTTTCAAGTGCAAATGAGTGAGATAAAATGAACAAATTTTCTCATACAAATATCACAAATAATGTTAAAAAAAGTTATACAATATAAAGTTGTCGATGCAGCGTTTTGATGTAAGAAAATCGATATACCACCTTCTTCAGGACTTTAGTTAATGACAACAATCATCATATATAAAAAATATACATGAAACATAGTTACAAAATAAATATATACATAAGATGTTTACATATACAGAGGTCAGTGAAATCATTCACACCAGTATCCAAATAAGACATCCCATTCAACCAAGAACCTCCCCTATTTACGGATGTAGATGTAATATGAATAAGGTGAATCTTGACTTTAGTTATATTCACTACCTAGGTCTCCAGATGTAAATTGATAACCTATTTTCTTTAAAGAAACTGATTCTTTCACAAAACAAATCTAAAAATGGATTTTCTATAAGAAAACAGTGGTTGATTACCGTTTGTTAGGCTTGTACAGGTTTAACACTTAGTTAATTTCATGCTTCTTGACAACAGTGGATTCTATAACATAAAAACCACTTTTAGTATGCTCTGTTTTATAAAGATACATTACTTCTTAGATATACCAATTTTATCTTACCTCTTGACTGGTCTTTATATATTTGACCTCAGTCACACATGTAAATGATTCTCTCTGGGATCAGCGGAACCTACAAAGTTTAACAATTTATATTGAATAGAATAGTCCTCTCTTAAACGAAACACAGTGATCCAGCACATCACATAGTCAGTTCAAGATACAGTAATGCAAGACAGAATATGTCAGTCCATTCAGCAGGTCTGGTTTCAAATTTTCTTTATTGAATTCTTTTTTAAAATCAGAGTAGCACGCGTTTCGTCCCTAAGGACTGCTTCAGGGCAAATTGTTTTCGTGGGTTAATCTGATGTTCTTGGTATGGTTTTATCCTGTCCGGGTTCTTAGTAATAGTTCTATTTGTATTTAGGAAGGGGCTCGCTGCAGGCCACGTCAAAACACTGCAGAAGGGAAGGTATTGGGTTAGGAGAGGAAAAGAGGGTGAGGGAAGCATGAGGATGTGTGGGGGCGATCGCACTCACCGTGAAAAGGAATTAAAGGGAATCCAGAATTGGTACGCGACGAATACATACAATTACCAGCAGTCGGCAAGGTCCGCGACTGGTGGATGCAGCTTCAAGGGGCTTATCCCGATCCGCGGCAATGCGCTGAAGGAGGGAACGGAGAGGGTTAAGGAAGGGAGGTACGGGAGTGAGAGAGTCAAGGGCTTGGGAGTGCGCGGTAGGACTCACAGTTTCACGGGGTGATTTTCGGAATCCGGCAGTGCGGAGCAAGGTCCGGTGATACGGCTGCTGCCGTTGGTGCAGATAGGTGCATGTGATAAGGGCGAAGAGGGGATTACTGATTGGATAACCCTGGCAGAAGAATGAGAATAGAGATAGGACCACAAAGACAGAAGGAAGGGCGTCATATTAGGTAGGGATAACCCTGGCAGAATAATGAGAATAGAGAAGGGACTAAAAGGACAAAAGGAAGGGCGTCATATTAGGTAGGGTGAAATGGGAAAAAGTTGGGAAAGCAGTGATTTAAGGTAGCAAGAAGCATGGGGGCAAATTTACAGCAGCAATGACTGTCCATCGAATTTCATCTTCAGAGTGTTTCTTTTCCAGAAAATGCTCAACCAATGGCGCTGTGAGGATTTTGCATCTAATTCTACTGCGATGCTGGGAGATGCGTAGACGAATTTGCCCCCAAGAGGAGGCGATATGATAAAGACACTAAACA